>NC_080681.1:65474568-66881568 GCF_030445035.2 Dasypus novemcinctus | reverse complement strand
AAGAAGTAGATGCTATAAAATCATCACAGTGAAAAGCTAAGCTTTAATTAGCCTATTATCACATATGTTAATCCCTTTATATTTTCATAGTCCTTAGTTACAGACCCTATTACTTTGATTAGTCTCTTCTAATTTCATAGCCGTGATCTTATGATTTTTGATCCTGAGCACTTAAATTTTTATATTTAGTTACTGTCTTTTATGTTGACATTTCTGTGTAATTTCGTTTCTACAGCTAAAGCCTAAAATAACCTGAACTTAGAAAATATTCAGAAAACCATGAAAATCAGTGACTATTTAGGCAAAAAGTTCTACCATCAGCCAAAAAACTTCTACCCAGAAATAACACACACACAATTAATTTAAAAGCTATTTATCAAACCTTTTAAATTTTAATCACAGTTTGGTTTCCCTTCACTGGATTTTTACACATTAAAGCCATTTATTTAAAACAGTGCCACTGTATATGTCTGTATTTCAATGAAAGTGCTCCTCTAGATAAGAATTAGAGCCCTTCACTCACATCTGAATTTTTCCACATCTATCACTTCTCTCTCAGACAATATTCCATTCATTTTTCTGTTAGCTTCTATTTATGGCATTAAAAGATTCCACAGGTACTGGTTTGATCTAAATTTACTTATGGCAAAAATCTTTAGCATATATATTCTTAAAATTCCTGTTTTGAAGGTGAGAAAATTGAGTCCCCAAAAGATTGTTATATAGAATAATAATAGTACCTATCTCATAAAACTTTTGCAAAAATTAAATTAGTTATTGTATGTAAAGTGTCTGGTATATACTAGGCTTTCAATAAATAGTTACATTTGCTTTTATGTGTCATAAAGAGAGCCTGTCCTAAAAGTCTTGGGAATAATTTACAGAATTTTTTACTCTACCATCTTCAGACAGCTGTACACAATTTTAAATACAATGTTTATTTAATATTAGACTCTTCTTGGATGTAGGAAGGATATTAGCTAAGCACAATCCTAGCCACAGCAGAATACATAATTAGGCTGATGCCCCTCCATCATTCTCACTTCCAAAGTTAAAAGCCCAGATCTTTGCCTAAATGACCAAAGAATGCAGTGAAATGCATATAAATAATCACTCACTTTTAAACTCTGCGTTATTTTCTTGAACTCACTTCTAAGAAACCACTTGAAAAGGGCCTCACCAAGAATTATGTATTCTTAATATATTTATTTAAATGAAATCATAAATAATCAAATTATGCTATATGTTACCTTCTACAGTTTTCTTTTTTTGCCTGATGTCATATTTTTGAGTTTCACCTACATCGATATTCGTAACTCTGATTCATTCATTTTCACTACTGTAACATTTTCCACTTATAAGAATACCACAATTTTTAAATGAACATTCTCTTATGTGTGTCCCTCAGAATAAACACACATCAAATCACATTTCTTCTTTCTTAAAATCCTCCTATGGCTTCCCATTTCATCAGAATAAAACCCAACCTTCTTCCCATACAGTATACTATATGAACTAGTCCCTAACTACTTACCTCCCCATCTCATCTTGTTCTCTTCTCTCCTTTTCCCTCTCTACTCCATATATACGGGTCTACTTTCGATTCCTAATATGCCAACCACTTTCCATCCTCAGGGCCAGGGACTAAACAAGGTTTTGTAGGGCCTGAGGCTTATTCAATTTAGGCACACATATAATATTAAGTGCAGGGCATTGGAAGGGACTCATGCTTAAGCTTCCTTTATCTTCATGGAAAACCCACTTCTACTCAAGAGTCTTTGAAATTCTGGTTTAAATCTTATTACCCAAGATGCTCTTCTCCATGCACCATCTCATTATTCAGGTTTGTGGCAGATACTGCTAGCCTTCCAATACCCATTCTCTCCTTCTCCCATAGTAATAAAATTTTTAGCTGAGTACATGGCTGACCAAGTAAAAACTGCATTTCTTAGCCTACCTTGCAACTAGATGTAGTCCTCTGTCTTAGTTTGCCAGAGCTGCCATCACAAATACCACAAACTGGTTTTGGTGTAACAACAGGAATTTATAGGCTCACAGTTTTGAGGCTAGAAGAAATCCAAAATCAATTTATCAGCAAAGCTTGCTCTTTCCTGGAATCTATAATATCTGGTGCTAGCTGCTGGCAATCTTTAGGACTCCTTGGCATGTATCTCTGCCTCCTGCCACATGGCAATGTCTTCTTTCTGGCTTCGTGACTTCTAGGTTCTTGCTATAAGGCCTCCAGTAATATGGATTAGGATTCCACCTCATTCAGTTGGGCCACACCTAGTCTAAAATTACTATCTTCAAGAGGTCCTATTTACAGTGGGTTCAAATCCATAGGAATGCAGATTAAGATGAAAAAACATGCCTATGTTGGAATATATAATTCAATATCATACCCTATAACTAAGTTCTGTCTCATGGGATGTGAGGAAAATAATGTATTCACCTTTCAGTCATACCGTCCTTCCTCCCCCTTTCCCCTTTCCATGGGCAGGAGTGTATGCCTGGTGGCTAGCCATCTTGGACCATGTGATTGACACGCTAGGGACAGTGGAGTAACAACAGAAAGAATCTAGACCTCAGACAACTATGATTTGAGCATCCACCATGTGTTCAAGGTAAGTGAAGACTTACTGAACATGGTCCATGGCCTCAGTTGAAGAGACATAACATAAAAACAGGAAAAGTTAAATGGGCATGCAAACTGGTTACAAAGCCTAAATGCAAAGACCAAAGGGGTGAGGCAGAGAGTAAATGCTCCCTGGAAACAGAAAGAATTCACAATGGGCTAATGGGATCAGGAAAGACTTCATGGAGAAGATAAAGCTGGAACTTTAAGGGATGGGTAGGATTTATGTGGCTGTAGAAAAGAGGGGGAGGCATTTCTGATTAAGGTCAACCCTACAACTGTGCATCATCTAGTAAAAGGTTTATTTATAGTCAGCATATGCAATGATTTTAGAGATATTCCTCTCCAATAGATGCACATGTAATAACAAACAGTAGACACTCAAATGGGTCATTTCAATTTATACACATTACTAAGGACCCTCATACAAGCAGTTTTATATACCCTGAGAAAAGTTGCTTTGAACATTTTCAACATAATAGTATTCCAAGTGCTACTGCAGTGAAAAAAATCAGCCCTAAAATCAATCAGGTACCTAAGAAACAAAAGCTGCCTCTAGGACAGAATATTCAAGTGAACTCTATGGGAGAGACTACCTCCTCCACTCTTTAGCAACATATCTTGAAGCACTGGGATTGATTTACACTTCCACAGTCCTCCAAGATGCCATAACTTTAAGGCATCTACATAAATATGTCTTATGACAAATACATATTACTGCATAAATATAACGAGTAGCATCATATACATTTATAAATATGCTGATAGAGATAATATTGATGTAGGAAAAGAAGTGATAGAGAAATTTCTCCCTAAATTTTATAGTAATTGTCACTTTTCAGGACACTCACTAAAATAAGCTCCCAAATCTCTGGTATCATTCCTCTTTAACAGAATATTCTTAAATTTACTTTAAACCCAGTAGATATTTCTTTTTGCCTATAAAAAAATGTATACATTGGATGGTACATATTCTGAAATTAATGTGATGTGAGTCACACCACTTGGATATCTATTAAAGGGATCAGTCAAAACCAAATGGCAATTACCAAGTTTCTCTCCCTTCATAGAGCCAACATAAGATGTGGCTCCAAAGGAACTTGGTCCATTTCTCGACAAGCTCATGCCCTTTCAAATCATTACCTTCAGATTTGTCACTCCACTGACCAGAAGTGAATGATTATCAGTGATGTGCACAAAGATAGAACATCCTTCCTTCTACCTTAAATCTTTTTGTTTTATTTTGTTATTGTTGTTTTTAAGGAGGTACCAGGGAGTGAACATGGAACCTTGTACCTGGGAAGCAGGCATGCAAACCACTGAATTACACCTATTCCCTCCACCTTAAATCTTAGTCCACATTCTTTTTGGAGCTGATTTTCTGTTTTGTTATTCATTCCCTAGGACACTCTGAAATGCTTCTTCTGGTCCTTTAAAAGTATATATTCACAATTCAGGTTAATATACAGAGAATAATTGTAAGGAATTACGTTTTTTAATAGTATATATTAAGCAGAATAATATTTTTAAATAATATTCAATGATTTTTTTTGGCCTTAAGAATTCCCTTATCCTGCTACCATTAAAAAGAAACCTTGATGTGAAAGCTTATGCACTCAAGAGCATGAAATACCCAGAAAACAGATTTAAGTTTTCTTAAATCCCTGACAGAAATAATAATCTTGAAATTCTACATACAACTTTTGTGATTTTGTGTTTTGGTGTTTTTTTGGTGGGAGGTTAGGTATGGTTGGTTTGTTGTGTTTGAAACAAGAGGGTGGGTTTTCTTTTAAAATGTAGGAGTATGAAGTTCTTAGAGCATAAAATCCAAAACAAAGCAACAGAATTGGGAAGAAGGTATGACGATAGATGAGATAGATGACACAAATTTGAAGGTTAAACTGAAGAAAACTTTGAGAATGGAAAGGAAAGCAATGAAGTTAGCCATTGGTATGACTCTCTGAGAAGGATCCCTGTGTTTTGGTTCCTCCAGGCTCAGCCCTAGGTGGAGTGACAAGAGAAATCTCAGGCAGGTTTGGGAAATTACAAGAAGATCTGTACCTTGCTTCCTGGACAAAGTCCAGAAAGACAGCAAGCTTCGTAAAGAAAATGCCTGCACGAGAAATGTGAGGCAGCAATTCAGCTAAAATTCAGACAGGTGTGTCTAGTAACAGAGAACCTGTGACAAGCACCTCAAATATTCCTTGACCCAAGAAGTGGCTAAAAGAAGACCAATTGGCCTGACCATGGAAATTCCATAAGACATGGACTGTACAAATCGGAGGTCACGATAAGACCACAGATATTGCAGTGGAGGTGAAAGCAACTAAAGGCTAGAGGCAAGGGATGACTCTTCCTTTTCCTTAGATTATGGATAACTTAAGCCCCAAAGAATTTAGATGTCATCATGGAAAGAAGGAGCGGGAAAGATGAAACCCTAAATTTGGCTGAGTTTACATTTGAAATAATCACTAATTTAATTGAATTTGTCGTGAGTACTATCAGCAAACAGAATCATTTAGAAAAGAACTTCTGAAAGCTCCCAGCACCATACACGACATCCTAGTATCCATACCTTTATTTTTTTTTACACTTTTTTTTATTAAAGTTAATAGATCACAAAGAGCGTTACATTAACATACTCTTATTTGCCTCCTGTTACTATGGAAAAACCCATGCTTCTAAGGTCTAATTCTACAGTTGCGTACTGGAACCTATCTTTTCTCATCTACTAAAGAACAATGCTCCAGCAATTGTCCCTTCTTTCTGTTTTATCATCAATTTCCCCTTTTCTAGGTCATGCCCATCAGTATCGAAACACACCATAATGACTTCCATCTTTAAAAAAATATCCTCCCTAAGCAACCTGCTGAGGAATGGCGCCGCCCACACTTCCCGTGCCACTGACGACAACAGAAGTGGACAAAGAAACAAGACGCAGCAAAAAGACACAGAAAACAGACAACCGGGGGAGGGAAGGGGAATTAAATAAATAAAAATAAATCTTTAAAAAAAAAAAATGTCCTCCCTATATGAATGGGATAGTGGATATTACACCACAGATTTTTTTAACTAATTACAAAAGGAAGAGAGTACTTTTTAAAGGAGAAATTGGCAGTCACCATTTTAACAAAGAAATCAAATTTAGTATCATTATCAGTGGACATCCTAACAATGTACCTTCTGATGGGATGCAATATGAAGTATATCATATAAATTAAGGAGTATTCTTACAAAACATGTTTAACCTAAATACAATTAAGACTCTAGACTTAATTTTCAGTCTGTAGGCAACAAAGAAAAAAGTTAAATAATACCATAGACAAACCATTAGAAAAATCCAGAATGTGGAGTATTCTATAGGACAACTTATCTTGACTTTTCAAAAAGTAAAAGTCACTAAGATAAAAAAAAAAAGAAGCACCAGGAGTGCTCTTCTATAGTTTCCTAGGCTGCTGAAAGCAGATACTATGAAATGGTTTGATTTAAACAATGGGAATTTATTCACTCAGAGTTAGAGTCCAGGAAAATATCCAAATCAAGGTGTTATCAAGGCAATGCTTTCTTCCAAAGACTGGCTGCCAACAATCCTTGGGTCCTCTACTACATGACAAGGCATGTGGTGATGTCTGCTGGTGTCCCCCTTCTCTTCTGGGTTTTGTTTCTTTCAGCTTCTCTCTGTATTCATTCCTATTATAAAGGACTCCAGGAATAGGATTAAAACCATCCAAATGAAGTGGGCCACACTGTAACTGAAATAGCCTCATCAAAAGGTCCTACCTACAATGGGTACACACCCAGAGGAATGGATTAAATTTAAGAACATGTGTTTCTGGGGTGTATACAGCTTCAAACTACCATACCTTTCACCAGGACTGTGAGGAATAAATTTGTGAGAGTAGCTCCATCCATCCATGAAGAGCCCTGGGTCACTCTTTTCTGTAGGTCAGATATTATGGTGGGAACTGCTGCCAGTGAACTTGGATTCATAAACACAGTAGGAATAATCAGATTCTAGGTGAGCATGAGCCAAGTGACAGCACTTGGTATCAAGGTGGGTATGGCTATCATAACGAACTGCAGAGTCAAACTGGTAATCGGAAGAGTCTGATTTGCACAGACATATGATACTGGCTAATAGATCATGGGGTACCTAGAAGTGAAATACATTGGCAGCCTACTGATTTCTTGCTTGATCTGTATAATCAGAAGAGCTCTAGGTCATGTGAACAAAAGTCTAACTTGAAGCACCAAAACAGAGTCACATCCCTTCAATCAATTCTCAGATTTGATATAGTTAACAGACTCTTGAAAAAAGGGAAGGCTGAGTCTTCTTGGGAAAAGAACTTGCTACAATGCCAAAAATTTATACTATTGATCTTTCTGCTAGCCTTCCCCCAAGGGGACCTGAAGTCTTTTACCAGCACGACTATGCACTGGAGAAAAAGAAATGATCAGACATATTGGGGATTATTAGACACTGGTTATTTACTAACATTAACTCCAGGAACACAATATGTCACTGAGGTCTACTAGTCAGAGTAAGAGTTTATGGAGGTCAGGTGTTCAATGGAGTTTTAGCTCAGGTCTGTCTCACAGTAGGTCCAGTGGGTCCTCAAACCATTCTATGGTATTTCCCTAGTTCTGGAATGCATAATTGGAATAGACGTACTCAGCAAGTGGAAGAATCTTCACATTGGTTCCTTGGCTTGTGGAGTAAGTGTTATTATGGTAGGAAAGGCTACATGGAAGTCACTAGAATTACCACTACCTAGAAAAATAGTAAATCAAATGCAACACCAGAATGATGGAGAGATTGCAGAGATCAGCGCCACTATCAAGGACTTGAAGGATGCTGGGGTGGTGATTCCCACCACATCCATGTTTAACTTTCCTATTTGACATGTGCAGAAAACAAATGGATCTTGGGGGATGACTTTGGATTACTGTAAACTTAACTAGGTGGTAACTCCAATTGCATTTGCTGTCCCACATGTGGTACCATTGCTTGAGCAAATCAACACATACCCAGTATTTAATAAACAACCATTGAGCTGGCAAATGCTTTTTTCTTAATACCTGTTAGTAAAGACCATCAAAAGCAGTTTGCTTTCAACTGGTAAGGCCAGCAATAAGCCTTCACTGTCCTACCTCAGGGGTACATCAACTCTGCAGCCCTAAGTCATAATCTAGTCTACAGAAACCCTGACTGTCTCTCCCTCCCACAAGACATTACATTGGTCCATTACATTGATAACATTATGCTGATTGGAACCAGGGAACAAGAAGTAACACCTATTCTAGGCTTATTGAAAAGGCATTTGCATGTAATATGGTGGGAAATAAATTCAACACAAATTCAAGGGCCTTCTACCTCATTGAAATTTCTAGGCATCCAGTGGTATAGGACATATCAAGACGTACTGGGGGAGGGGGGGAATGTGTGTAAACTACAATGTAAACTATAATCCTTGCGGTGCAGCAGTGCTCCAAAATATATTCACCAAATGCAATTAATGTGCCACAATAATGAAAGAGGTTGTTGATGTGGGAGGTGAGGGGGAGGGGGCAGGGTGTGGGGTATGTGGGGACCTTTTATATTTTTTAATGTAACATTTTCCGTGATCTATGTATCCTCAAAAAATACAATTAAAAAAACTATACCACTCTTACAAGCAAAAAATAAATAAAGTGAAGGATAAGTTGTTGCATCTGGCCTATCCTATAACAAAAAAACAGAGGTACAGTGCCTAGCTGGCCTCTTTTAATTTTAGAGGCCACATATTCCTCATTTGGGTGTGCTACTCCAGTCTATTTACCAAGTGTCCCAAAAACTTACTAGTTGGAGTGGAGACCAGAATAAGAAGAGGCTCTGAAACAGGTTCAGGCTGCTGTGCAAGCTGCTGTGCTACTTGGGCTATATGATCCAGCAAATCCAATGGTACTAGAAATTTCAGTGCCAAACAGAGATGATGTATGGAGACTTATGCAAATAAGCAGAATAAAAGGACAGGTAGGATTTTGGAGCAAAGCTCTGTCATCCTTGGCAGAAAACTGCTCTCCTTTTGAGAAACAGCTTTGGTCTGCTACTGGCTCTTAGTAGAGACCAAACACTTAACCATGGATCACCAAATTACCGTAAAACCTGAATTGCCCATCATGAACCGGGTATTGCCTGACCCACCAAGCCATAAAGTTGGCCATGCACAGCAGCACTCCCTCATCAAATGGAAGTGTTATTTATGTGATCATGCTCAAGCAGGCCCTGAAGACCCAAGTAAGTTGCATGAGGAAGTAGTCCAAATGTCCATGGTCTGTACTTCTGCCACATTACCTGCACTTTCCCAGCCAACAGTTATGGCCCCCTGGGGAGTTTATTATGATCAGTTGACTAAGGAAGAGAAAACTTGGGTCTGGTTTACCGATGGTTCTATATGATATACAGGTACCATCCAAAAATGGAAAGCTGCAGCACTACAGCCCCCTTCCAGGACATCCCTGAAGGACACGGTGAAGGGAAATCCTCTAAGAAGTGCACCTGGTTGTTTTCTAAGCAATATGACCAGAGTTGTGTTTGTATAGTGATTCATTGGCTGTGGCACATTTTAGCTGTTTGGTCAGGGACTTGGTAGGAACATGATTGGAAAGTTGGTGCCAAAGAAAGTTGGGAGATGCTTGTGACTAGAACTTTCTGAAGTGGCAAAAAACATACATATATTTGAGTCCCATGTGAATGCTTACCAGAGGGTAACTTCAGCAGAGGAAGATTTTAATAATCAAGTGGATAAGATGACCCATTCTATAGCTACCAGTCAGTCCCTTTCACCAGCCACTCCTGTCATTTCCCAATGGGCTCATGAACAAAGTGGCCATGGTATAGGGATGGAGGTTATGCATTGGCTCAGGAACATGGACTTCCACTCACCACAGCTGACTTGGCTATAGCCCAATCTGCCAGCAGCAGAGACCAACACTTAGCCCCTAGTATGGCACCATTCCCTGAGGTGATCAGCCTGCTACTGGGTAGCAGATCAATTACACTGGTTCACTTCCATCATGGAAGGAGAAGCATTTTGTTCTTACTGGAATAGATACATATCCTGGATATGGATTTGTCTTCCCTGCATGCAATGCTTTTGCCAAAAACCACCATTTGTGGATTTACAGAATTCCTGTCCACCATGATGGTATTCCACACAGCATTGCTTCTGATCAGGGACCCACTTCACAGCAAGTAAATTGAGGGAATGGATACATGCTCACAGAATTCACTGGTCTTAAAGTGCTCCCCTTCCTCCTGAAGCAGCTGGATTGCTAGAATGGTGAAATGGCCTTTTGAAGACTCAGTTATGGTGTCAGCTGGGTGGCAATACCTTGCAGGGCTGGGGCAATGATCTTCAGGAGGCTGTATATGTTCTTAATCAGTGTCCACTCTAGGGTGCTATTTCTCCCACAGCCAAGATTCAAGGGTCCAGGAATCAAGAGGTAAAAATGGGAGTGACACCACTCACCATTACCCCTTTTGATCCACTAGAAAAATTTTTGCTTCCTGTCCCCATGGCCTTAAGCTCTGCTGGCCTATAGATCTTAATTCTAAATGGAGAGTGCTTCCACCAGGAGATACAATGATTCCACTGAACTGGAAGTTAAGATTGTTACTTGGCCACTTTCAGTTTCTCATGCATCTGAATCAATAGGCAAAGAAAGGAATTACTGTACTAGCTGAGGTAATTAATCCCGATTATCAAAGGGAAATAGGCCTACTACTACACAATGGAGGTTAAGTTTACCTGAAATACAGGAGAACCCTTAGGGTGTCTCTTAAAACCAAGACGCCCGGTAATTAAAGTCAATGGAAACCTGCAGCAACTCAATCCAGACAGGACAACTGATGGCACAGACCCTTAAGGAATGAAGGTTTGGGTCACCCCATCAGGCAAAGAATCATGACCAGCCTAGATGCCTGCAGAGGGTGATGCCTGCAATGGAAGAACTTGTATCACTGATATAAAGGCAGTGGCCACCAGAGGTTCTGAGGGGAAGGAAAGCGAAAAATACGTGTGATATGGGGGCATTTTTGGGACATTGGAATTGTCCTGCATGATGTTGTAAAGACAGATACAGGCCATTATATATTTTGTCATAACATACAAAATTGCACAGGACAGACTATAAACTATAATGTAAGCCATAATCCATGGTTAGGGGCAATACTTCAATTTGTGTTCATCAATTGTAACAAATGTTCCACACTAATGAAGAATATAGTTAATGTGGGGAAATGTGGGAAGGGGGTGGGGTATATAGGAATCCCCTATATTTTTTATGTAACATTTATGTAATCTAAAGTTTCTTTAAAATAAGCTATATTTAAAAAAAAAAAACATTGCCCTTATGCTTCCATTACTTGCTCCAGCTTCTCAACCTGCAGATCCAGTTCAAATGGTGAATTATTTATGAAGGCTTTCCCATTTCCTCTGGACATTCGTTCTCATTGTTTTCATGACTCTTTGCACTTACTTTTTTAAAAATAGCTTTGTATTGTAAAGTTCTTTATTATTTGGTTTTTTTAAACGATTTATTTTTTATTTATCCACCCCCCCGCCCATGGTTCTTTCATATGTCTGCTCATTGTTTGCTCACCTCCATGAGGCACCAGGAACCGAAACTGGAACCTCCCACATGGGAGACGAGAGCCCAATGGCCTGAGCCATATCCACTCTCTGTGGGCTGCAGTGTCTGCTAACTTGTGGTATCTGCACGTTTGGGCATCTGCTCGTTGCAGTGGGCGCAGCATCTAGCTCGTTGTGGTGCATATGGGCATCTGCTCATCTTCTTTAGGAGGCACCAGGACCTGAACCTAGGACCTCCCATGTGGTAGGTGGGCACACAACTGGTTGAGCCACATCCATTTCCCCGTTATTTGTTTTTATGTTTTTAATTTACCCCTACCCCATTGTTTGTGCTCACTATCTGCTCTCTGTGTCCATTCACTCTGTGCTTGTCTTCTCTTTAGGAGGCACCGGGGATTGAACCCGGGATCTCCCATATGGGAGAGAGGCACTCAGTCACTTGAACTCCTCAGCTTCCTGCTTTGTTGTGTCTCTCATTGTCTTTCTGCTTTGTGTTTCCTTGTTGCATCATCTTGTGTCAGCTCACTGTGCCTGCCCATTGCACCTGCCCATTGCCCCAGCTTGCTGTCTTACTCATTTTCTCCAATACACACTGGGAACCAAAGCCAGGAACTTGCATGATGTAGGCAGGAGCTCAATTGCTTGAGCCACATTCACTTCTCTGTTAATTGTTTTTAAATTTATCTTCCTCATCAAAGAAGAGTGTGTCTTTTCATTTCCCCAGAGTTTAGCATAGTGCCTTACACATAGTAGAAATTCAATAAATGCTTGTTAAATGAATAACAAAAAGTGCATTCAGTGATGATTTTTAATAACTAATATATTTATGATAATAAAGCAATTAGATATAATAAGGTATTTGGAAAATCTCCTAAAATAGGCACAAACATATATTGAAAGTCATCTTTATAAAATTGGTAAATTAAATAATTAAAATAATTTCGTGTTCTAAGATTTACCCACAATCCTACTATCTGTTGGTCAAAAATTTCTCAAAGAAATTCTGAAGATCACCTAGTAAAAGGGGCTGGAAAGAGAGATGTGACTAATTCATCCTTGAGACTAAAGGGTATATTCTCATTTTGACGTTCAGCGATTTATACATGCAACTCCCATTAATGCTAATGGGAATTGTGCACATAAATTCTCACAAACTGAGATGAGAACACATCCCTAAACGTGCAAACCAGGGATACACGCAGATAGTATAATTCCAAAGCCTAAGAAACTAAGCCCATAATTAAAACGTGTGGATCTCCCGGTGGCAGCAGATTGAGTTGCTAACACACTTACAGGTCCAATTCATCACAATAAATCTGCAGCCTTACAGTCTCTACCAGTCCTGGAAGGCAGCAGATGCTGGTGAGGAGCAGACTGCCTTGTCCAGGGGAAAGGTCAGTCTGTTATAGAAACTATCAAGAGAAGGAGGAAAAGGCAATCTCAAAGTAGAGCTCTGCCTGGGGAAGCAGGACACTCACCAAAGGTCTCTTTGTCTTCTGCCCTTGTGGCCTTGGTCCTTTCAGCTGACCATCACCTCTGCTTAGAATAGGCTTTCTGAATCAAATTGCATGGAAGTCAAATAATCTATGCTGCAAGAGACTATTTGGAAACCTAGTTTACTCACAACACACTGTACAAATACTTTGCTTGAGAGAACCAGCTAATATTTCTGAAAATCCAAATCTCCACTAAGGTGAATATAAATGTATGAGTTCACATAATTTGGGGTCAAAATCATGGAGTCTTTAGAGACTCATTCAAATTTCAACACATTTTCCTTAATATTCCTATAATAAATTTACTTCCAAGTTTAATCCCACTCAAAGCAGTAAGATTCTACACTGAGTATAGCCTAGTGGAAAAGCATGGTGAACTTGGAATTCAAAGTAATGGATTCAAGTTCCACTTACTAGTGCTATGATTTGAATAGGACACTAAATCTCCATGAGCAACAATTTCCTCTAATGGAAAATGGGAGGTAATAACCCTTGTGCATGTCTTTAGGTTACTAGGAAGCACAAATTAGAAATTTAGGCAGAGCAGAAGTAGCTGAGTGGTTGAGCACCTGCTTCTCATGTACAAGTTCCTGGGTTCGATCCCCCATACTTTCTAATAATAATAATAGTAATAATAATAATAATTCATTAGCAAAGTGGGTGTAGCTCAGTGGTTGAGTGACTGCTTTGCATGAATTCAGGACCTTCTAAAAATTTTAGATAAAGCCCTTAAAAATACAAATATCCACTCCTTTTGCTCAATTAATGTTTATAGAAATAAATATATGTTACCCTCTAGATTTCTGCAGAGAGGGCCTCTTTTTGGAAAGCAACCTAACCCCCAACAAAAAGTATCATTCCTGGCAACTTCCTCCCTCCCTTGCCTGCAACTTCTGAGTGTACTCAGGGACCTGAGTATATTGTTTGAACTAAGACTGTCTTAAAACCGTAAAAGTGTGAAACTCTAACAATAGGGAAAAAGCAATAGATCACATTAGAAGTCCGGTGACTTCATTCTAACCTCGTTTCTGTTAGTATATCTCAAACACTGCTAAGAATCGGAGCTACTTCAGTGCCCGGGATCCAGCTTTTGGTCTCAGTAAGATCATCCTTGACACGTCCTTGCCATCACTGCCCACATCCCCACCAACACTACATCCTGTCATTTCCCCCTTGAATCCATCCACTTGTCTCCATCTCCCCTGCCACCACCCTAGTCCAAGATAGCATCATTTCATAAGTTATGGCATAGATTACCACTGTAACCTGCTAACTGGATTATCCACATTCCACGCTTGGCCCTTGAAGTAACTGTGATCTTTTCAAAGCCCAAATATGCTTAAAATACTTAAAGACTTCCAACAGTTCTAAAGATCAAGACCAAACTCCTTAACACAACCTACAAGAGCTTGTATAATCTGGTCCTACATATGTCTCAAGGCTCATCAGTCCCCTTCCCTCTCTGTGCTTCAACCACATTAGCCTTCTTTCAGGTTCTTTGTAAGCTCCATGGTCCCTCCTACTACCAGAGGGCTTTTGTTTTATGTTTTGGTTTAAAAAAAAAAAAAAAAGAGCAGACTTTATTTTTTAGAAGAGTTTCAGATTTACAGAAAAATCGAGCATTTAAAACAGAGTTCCTCTTTATCCCACAACCACCCCTAACATACACATACAGCTCCTTCTATTATTAACATCGTATACCTATATGGTGTATTTCTTCCAAAATAATGGACCAATATTGATACTTTCTTATTAACTAAGGTACATAGTTCATGTAAATTCCCTTACTTTTTAACCTAATGTCTTTTTCCTATGCCAAGATACCATCCAGGATACCACATTATATTTAGTTGTCATGTCTCCTTAGACTCCTTTTGGCAGTAAGTTTCTCAGACTTTCCTTGTTTTTGATGGCCTTGAAAGTTTTGAAGATACTAGTTAGGTGTATTCTAGGATGCCTCCCTCTTGAAATCTGCTTGGTGTTTTATTATTAGACTGGGATTATGGTTTTTGTAAGAAGATCACAGAAGTAAAATGCCATTTCATCGATGTGGTATCAAGGGCACATGCTTTGTGACTTTTGACGTTGAACTTGGTCACACTGCTGAAGTAGGGTTTGTAAAGTTACCCTTGCTGCCCCTGCCCCCTGTCCCATCCCACCCTCTTACATAGTGTACTCTCTGAAAGAAAGTCTCTGTGAATTTAATTTAATTGGAAATCTTCTGTAAAAGAGATTTGTCTCCTCTCCCATTTATTAACTTATTCAATCCATTGATTCATGGATATTTATTTTATACTTTGGGTTCTAATTCAATACTGCTTTAATTTGTTGATCAAGTTGTTCCAACTTTGGCCACTGAGAGATCTTTCAGTTGGCTCCTGTGTCCTTTTCACATACCCCCATCATTGTAGCTTGTTTTTTATTTTCTTTCCTTTTTTTAGCATTTTCCTACTTACTGGTACTACAAGATACTCCAGATTCATCTTGTGTACCCTACCCCAGTCCTAGAATCAGCCATTTAACCAAGGAGCCATAATTACTTTTATTGGAGACTGATATTAGAAAACAAGATTTGGGCACTGGATGTCATTTCTTTTAAGCCCTCTCAGCTGAGAGAACAAATAAATATATGTGTGTATACTAACAAATGTATATACCCATAGCTGTACATATTTCTGTATGTAACTATCTGTATCTATATTAAATTAAACATGAGTTCTTCCTGATGTCTCCAATTCTAATTCAGAATCATTTGGATTATTCTCACCACACCCCCTTCCCTTTCTGTAAACTTCCACAGCAACAGTGATAAACCTAGATGTCACCAAAATAGCATTCATTTATCTAATTTTTCAATTGCAGTATATGTGTCTAGCAGTATCAGAATTATTAACCACAGACCTATGTGATACAACTTTCTCAACTAGGGTACAGTGTTTATGCGCATGTCCTTTTGCCTTTACTCTCACAGGCTTGAATCATTTCCAGAGTTCTGTAGGTTAGCACCTTTCCCCCATCCCCTTCAGTGAGGTTGTTTCACACATTTGTAATACAGTTACATTTCTTTTCACAGTCTGCTTTCTTTCCTCAGATCTCTGAACCTCCAAAATGATTTTTTAAAATTTTCATATATTTTTAAAATTTTCGTTTGTGTTATAAAGTTCTACAGGTTTTGACAAATGCGTAACACTTTGTAACGCACTCTATGGTATCACACAGAATAACTTCACTACCCTAAGTATCCTCCCACAGGAAATTTCAACATGATATTCCTTCTGTCTGGACTGCTTCACCTAGTTAGTTCCTACTCAACTCAGTCATCCCTTCCTAAAGGAAGCTTTGCCTGTCCTCTCGTACTGATTCAGCACTCATTATCTGATTATTATCTATCTCCACCAGTGAGCCATAACCTCTATGATGGCAAGGTTTGTGCCTATTTTTGCTCACCAGTATTTATCCTTAGCACCTATCACAGTGCCTAGCACATAGTAGCTGCTCAATTAATATTTATTGACCAAATTAGTTCATTAATCAACTTATTCTAGTGATGAATAGAACAAGTAAGCAGGCAATTACATCATAGTAAACAATGATGTAAACTCCAAGATGGTAGGGATTTTTGTGTGTTTTGTTCCCTGGTATATTCTCCATGCCCAGAATAGTGTTTAGTATTTAATGGGCAGTCATTAAATATTTCTTTTTTTTTTTTAAGATTTATTTTTATTTATTTCTCTCCCCTCCCCCCCCAATTGTCTGTTCTGTGTCCAATTGCTGCATGTTCTTGTTTTTGTCTGCTTCTGTTGTTGTCAGCGGCATGGGAATCTGTGTTTCTTTTTGTTGCGTCATCTTGCTGCATCAGCTCTCCGTGTGCGCGGTGCCATTCCTGGGCAGGCTGCACTTTCTTTTGCACTGGGCGGCTCTCCTTATGGGTGCACTCCTTGCGCGTGGGGCTCCCCTACGCGGGGGACACCCCTGCGTGGCACGGCACTCCTTGCGCGCATCAGCACTGCGCGTGGGCCAGCTCCACACAGGTCAAGGAGGCCCGGGGTTTGAACCGCGGACTTCCCATGTAGTAGACGGACGCCCTATCCACTGGGCTAAGTCCACTTCCCTAAATATTTCTTGAATGAATGAATGAAGAGATAAAATATGTACAAGCTCAAGGAGTGATGATGAAACATAACAAGGTTTACTACATGTTCTTTTATTTATTTCATTTATCATGTGCCTACTTTATTAAGGGAATTCACTCATGTTCTAAACACAATCACATACTTCTTAGATAGTGTTAAATTATCTCTTTGAGATTTTGTATCCTCATTCCCAAAATAAACATAATAACACCTGCTTCTGGGTTTCCCACAAGGGAGAAGTGTAAGAACCAAAATATATCATGTAAATTGTGCACAGCCATATAGATCAGGTATTTTCAGAATACCTACTACAGGTTGGCATTTGGCTAGGCCTTGTGTTTAAGAAGTCATAGCAGGGAGCGGACTTGGCCCAGTGGTTAGGGTGTCTGTCTACCACATGGGAGGTCCACGGTTCAAGCCCCAGGCCTCCTTGACCCATGTGGAGCTGGCCCATGCACAGTGCTGATGCACACAAGGAGTGCCGTGCCAAAGAGAGCTACCCACTGCGAAAGTGCAGCCTGCCTAAGAATGGTGCCACCCACACGGAGAGCTGACACAACAAGATGACACAACAAAAAGAAACATAGATTCCCGTGCCACTGACAACAACAGAAGCGGACAAAGACGACGACGATGCAGGAAATAGACACAGAGAACAGACAACCAGGGCAGGGGGAAGGGGAGAGAAATAAGTAAGTAAACCTTTAAGGAAAAAAAAAAAGTCATAGCGTAGTATGTCCTGTTGTGCCGGTCACCACATAAAAACCCCTAAAAACTCAAGCTTTTTCCTCTTCATTCCTTTCCCATCTCTCTATTTATGATCATCTATATTGCTATTCACATGTTCTCTTGCACTATGAACTACAGGAACACTGGGACCTACACAGTACAAAAAGAAGTGGCCGAAGTTGGGTGAAGGAGAACTTAGAATCTGAACAAGAGATTTGATAAAAGCCTAGATGTAGAGGACAGGCATGCAATGAGGCATCTGAGACTGTTCACATATTAAATTATTGCAGGTCAAACTGGTTGAGGAGTGCCATTGGATGTTTGGGGTCAAACATAAGTATTGTAAGTTTTATACTGAATTCTGGTAAATAGCATTCTTACCCGAATAAAATTACCTGGAGACTAATTGGCAGGCAGAAAAGAACATGGGGGCAGGTGGTGGATAGTGTTATGATGGCTTCCTTTTCTTTATTCTACAAAAACACTTGGGTTGTGATAGTTGCATACCTAGTGTTTTATTTTCCTTAGCTGCTCAAGAAAATTCCATGCAATGGTTTGGCTTAAACAAAGGGAATGTATTAGCTCTGTGTTTTGAGGCCAACAGAAAGTCCAAATCAAAGTGTCCTCAAGACAAATGCTTTTCCTCTAAAGACTGTGGAGTTCTGGGGCTGGCTGCCAGCAATTCTTGGTCCTTGTCACACGGCAAGGCACATGGTGGTGTCTCCTGGTTTCTCCCTTCTCTTCCCCGTTCCGTTGGAGTTCAGCTTCTGGCTGCTTCCTCTGGCTTTCTCTCTCTCTGTCTGAATTTCATTCCATTTATAAAGGATTCCAGTCATAGGATTAAGACCATCCAAATTGAGGTGGGCCACACCTTAACTGAAGGAACCTTATCAAAAGGTCCTACTTACAAAACCTTCACTATTCATTGATGATATGATCCTGTACTTAGGAAATCCAAAAAAAATTCACAACAAAGCTCTAGAGCTAATAAAGGAGTTAAACAAAGTGGTGGGATACAAGCCTAATATGCAAAAATCAGTAGTGTTTCTATACACTACTAATGAGCAATCTGAGGAGGAAGTCAGGAAAAATTCCCTTTAACAATAGCTAGTAAAATAATAAAATATTTAGGAATAAACTAAAAAACAGGACATAAAGGACCAGTTTCCAGAAAACTATAAAACTTTGCTAAAAGAAACCAAAAAACTCTAAATGGAAGAATATTCCATGCTCACAGATTGGAAGATAAATATCAGTAGGATGTCAATTCTACCCAAATTGATTTACAGATTCAGCTCAATCCCAATAAAAATTCCAACAGCTTACTTTGCAGAAATGGAAAAGTCAATTATCAAATTTATTTGGAAGAGTAGGGGGCTCCAAATAGCCAAAAATAACTTTAAAAAGAAGAACAAAATTGGAGAACTCTCACTTCTTGACTTTAAAACATATTAATTAACTGCAGTGGTAAAAACAGCATGGTACTGGCATAAAGATAGCCATATTGACCAATGGAATTGAGCTGAGAGTTCAGAGAGAGACCTTCACATCTACGGGCAAGTAATTTTTGACAAGGCTGTCAAACTACTCAGCTGGGTCAGAACAGTCTATTCAACAAATGGTGCTGGGAGAACTGGATATCCATTGTGGCAGTTTGAGATTATTCACGAATCCCCAAGTGTCCATCAACTGATGAATGGATAAACAAAGTGTGGTATACAATGGAATACTATTCAGCTGTAAGAAAAAATGAAGTCTGGAAGCACATGAACTTTGAGGATTTATGTTGAGTGAAATAAGTCAGACACAAAAAGACAAATATTGTAAGGTCTCACTAATATGAAATAAATACAATGAGGAAATTCATGGAGTTAAACTGTAGAGTACAGATTACTAGGAGATAGACAGATGGTTGAAAAGGGGAAATTGATGGTTAATGTATATAGAAATTTTAATAAGTATGACTGTTAATGTGTGGAAATGAATAGAGTTAATGGTAACACATAACAGTGAGTATAACTAACACTACTGATTTATAAATGTGATTGTGGCTGAAAGGGTAGTCCAGGGATGTAAATAACAATAGAAAGGAAGCTAGAGGATAGTCTAGGGACTGCATAATGTAGTGAACTCGGTGGAAGATGAGGATTGTGGTTAATAGTACACTAGAAATACAAGTATAGTCTTCTGTGAACTAGAACATATGTATGCCACTATTACAAGGTGTTAAGAATATGGTGATACATGGGGAAAAACAGCTAAATGTTACTCATGAACTACAGGTAAAAATAATATTTAATATTTTTGCATCAATGGCAAAGAAGGTACTATATCAGTGCTTCAATGCTAAGGGTCATCAGTAAGGGTTTATGGGATTCTTCCTTTTGGAATAATGAAAACATTCTAAAATTGACTGAGGTGATGACCACACAACTCTGTGCTGAAACTGGAAGCCACTGAGTATACACTTTGGATGGATTGTAGAAGGCAAGGGACCATTGAAAATAATGAATCCCCTGATGGATGATGGACTTTGGTTAACAGCATAAATGTGAGACCATTCTCTCATGAATTATAACAAATATACAATATTAATACATGGTGTTAGTAATAGGATGGTTTGTGGAAAAAATACACTAAATGTAAGCAATAATACTTTGATGATGTTATTTTTCTTTCATCATTTATAACAAATGTTCCACAACAATGCAAGGTATTGGTGGTGGGGTGGTGTATGGGAATCCTGTATGTTATTCATGATTGTTTTGTAAAGTTACAACTTCTCTAGTAGTAATAATAAAGTTTCTACTGACAATGAATCCCCACCCATAGGAATGTATTAAGTTTAAGAACATTTTTCTGGGGTACACACATATAGCTCCAAACCACCACACCTAGCACACTGAGAGCAAAAATAATATTTCCTGTTTGCCCATCCTAGAAAAAGAGAAATCCTGTTCTTACTTTCTCCCTTACAATCTACATACAACTATCCAGCATCCCCTTTCCATTTCCACTCATAATTACATTCCTCATGGAGTGCAAAGTGAAGGTCCTCCTCCAGGTAGACACTGTCGTCAATGTTATCCATATAGAAATCGTCTGCTGGAATGAACCTGTATGACACAACAAGACAAGCCAAGGGGACCAGGCATGGCTAAGGATGCCCTCATTTTCATAGTTGTGGATTTCATAATTTTATTCACTATTGAAGAGATGTGCACATGCCTAACTAGATACTCACATTGAGAAATTCTCATTCACCTAGGTCTATTGAGTAATCCCTTAAATAAATTCTCCCTTTTAAAATGTTTTAGTGTATTTCCCTGATTCTGATAAGAAGAGCTCAAGATTTAACCTTTAAGGAGACTCCAAAACAACGGCAGACTTTTTCCCCAAAACATTTCCCAACTTCTTTGTACAACAGTTTTAATATCTCAAAATAGGATAGTGAAGAGCATGTTTAGTCTTGGCTCTGCCCCTTGGCTGAGTGAGTATTACAGAAAACAATGCACAGAAAGCACTTAGCAGAGTGCCTGGCATATAAGGGCTCATTAAATGGTAGCTGCTCTATTATTAGAAAAGTCCCTTCTAGTTCTGACATTTCTTGAATCTACAATCTAAACACAATGCACTTTTGCTTCACAATGATGGGTTGCATTCATCTGCAGATTCTTCTGTAAAATGTTAAATAAAATATGGTTTAAAATATGTTTTAAGACACAGGATTCTAAAATATCAAACTTTCATTCATATTTTCCATATTTTAGAGAAATGTTATTAAATTAGCTAATTACATAGAATTCTGAGAGCACATAAATTCGATAAATCCAAATCAATTTATTGGTAGGACACTATTTAGTTATCAGTACTTACTATTCATTCCAATATCTTTTAAGTTTCCTTTTAGAGAACACCCTTCCTTTTTTCCAACTTTGGTTTCAATAAATAATAAATAATAAAGTGATTTTATTTTTCATCTCACAATCAAAATAAAGAATGAGAAAATAGTTTCAGAATAGAACATTTATATGGAAGGCAGATTACTTTAGACAACTGTTATTTGCTGAGCACTTATGTGTCAAGCACTTTATAAGTGTATCATGTCTGTTAATCCTCACAATTCCATGAGGTATTGTTATTCCTAGGTCACAGAAAGGTATTTTAAGCCTCAAAGAGGTTTGCGACTTTCACAGAACTAGTAAATGACAAAGACAAAGATTTCAAGTCCAGGCTTCCCTGACTTTGGTAACCTGTCCACTATCTGATCTCAAGGTGCCAGAACTAGAAAGTTCCTACCAGTCTCTGGAGTAGTGACTTTCAAAAACATTTCTGAAAAGAACTTTCCGTGTTTTTCACAAGAAATGGGGTCTTCCTTTTCATCTATTTGATGCGTATTTTCCTGAAGTTTAGCTTCTCATCTACAATTATGCAATACTTGTTCTTTATGAAACTGAAGTTAAGAACTGATTATAAAAATAACTGTGTCAATGGAAAAAGTGGGGTTTTGGAGCTAAGAGTTTCAGGTTCCTAACAACAAAGAGCAATAATGGATTTATAATACATAAGTACATTTTATTTTTGAGAGTTAAAAATATATTAGTTTGGGGAACAGGTGTAGCTCAGTTAGTTGAGTGCCTGCTTCCCATGTACAAGGTCCTGGGTTCGATCTCCAGTGACTTCTTTAAAATATTAATTAATTAATTAATTTAAAAATTTATATGAGTTCATCAAAACCGACAAGAATCATCACTAAGCAAATCCTAAAACATAGCATAAGACTAGATCAAAATGGATGAGGTTTTAAACTATTGTTTTCAAGTGAGAAATAAAGCAGAAAGATTTAGTAAGTTGCTATTTTAAAAAGCAGAGAACCAAAAGCACAGTCCACAACTGTCAAAAAAGTACCAAAAAAATAGGTTACCAAAGGAACAGTCAGCCCTCCAAACAAACAGGAATGTGTTCTCAATGTCCCATCAATCACTGTATGACCAATAGCAGTTTGTCACAAATCCTGTTCTCTAATTGCTCAACCTCCATTATTCAATTTGTATTGTAAAAATTATCACTGTAAAGTAATGCCTATTCATTACAACTGCCAGTCTCTATACAGAATTCAGCTGAGAAACTTCATCACACCAAAGCGAAATATCTCTTCATCACTGGAGGGATCTTAAGCATAAGGGATAAGAGGAACAACGCATTTGAATTTTGGGAAATGGACTTTGGCCCAGTGGTTAGGGCGTCCGTCTACCACATGGGAGGTCCGCGGTTCAAACCCCAGGCCTCCTTGACCCGTGTGGAGCTGGCTCATGTGCGGTGCTGTTGCGCACAAGGAGTGCCTTGCCACACAGGGGTGTCCCCCGCGTAGGGAGCCCCACTCTCAAGGAGTGCGCCCGTGAGGAGAGCCGCCCAGCACAAAAGAAAGTGCAGCCTGCCCGGGAATGGCGCTGCACACACTTCCCGTGCCTCTGACGACAACAGAAGCGGACAAAGAAACAAGACGCAGTAAAAGGACACAGAAAACAGACAAGCGGGGGAGGGGAGGGGAATTAAATAAATAAAAATAAATCTTAAAAAAAAAAAAAAAAAGAATTCTGTCTCCATCACTAGGTATGTGAGCTTGGGAAATTCACAGAGTCTCCCCAAGTCTTGGTTTCCTTATCTATTTCAATGGGGACAGTGATACTTACTCTTAGGGTGGGTCTAAGAATTCACTGAGATGCTTTTCAAGCTCTTAAGGCAAATTCTAAGAGTTCAGTATATGGTGTCTATTAGACAGTGATTTTATACATTAAAAGCTGGGTCAGTTAAAATCAGGGCTATCGTACTGAGTTATTTAATCAGCTTGCTTTCTCTTTAATATTTATCTGAGCTTATACAGGCTAATATAAGATTTTGGTTTTTGCTTTTGTTTTGTTTTTGTTAAAGATTTATTTATCCCACCCCTCCACCCCACCCCACCCCCCATTGTCTGCTCTCTGTGTCCATTTACTGTGCGTTCTTCTGTGTCTGCTCGTCTTCTCTTTAGGTGGCACCAGGAACTGAGCCTGGGACCTTGCAGGGTGGGAGAGAGCTGTTCAATCTCTTGAGTCACCTCAGCTCCCGGGTCTGCTGCATCTCTTATTGTCTCTCCTCTGTGTCTCTTTTTGTTGTGTCATCTTGCTGTGCCAGCTCTCTGCATAGGCCAGCACTCTGCTTGGACCAGTTTGCCTTCACCAGGTGGTCCTGGGAATCAAACCCTGGACCTACCATATCGTAGACAGGAGCCTGATCACTTGAGCCACATCCATTTCCCCTAATATAGGATTTTGAAAAGGGTCTGAGCAACAGTAGAAGAGAAGTTAACTTCATAATATGAAGTCTGAAAGTTTATCGGTGGTAGCTCCAGAGTATCTGCATTGGGAGGGACTTAGGATTGACAATCTGGATGGAAGAGGAGGTGGTGAGAGGAAAGTTGTTTTGAAGCTGCTTTTTCAGAGTAACAAATTGTTTTTATATAAATTGCACTTATTTGGGTTGGTCTTGAGGGTCCCCCAATATAAACTATGCAAGGAAGGCTTTAATGCCAGGTAATCCTTAAGGTACCACAAAGAAATTGTTCAAAAAGTTATTGACAGGGAAGTGGACTTGGCCCAGTGGTTAGGGCGTCCGTCTACCACATGGGAGGTCCACAGTTCAAACCCCGGGCCTCCTTGACCCATGTGGAGCTGGCCCATGGGCAGTGCTGATGCGTGCAAGGAGTGCCGCGCCACGCAGGTGTGTCCCCCGCGTAGGGGAGTCCCACGCGCAAGGAGTGCGCCCCGTAAGGAGAACCGCCCAGCGCGAAAGAAAGTGCAGCCTGCCCAGGAATGGTGCTGCACACATGGAGAACTGACACAACAAGATGACGCAACAAAAAGAAACACAGATTTCCGTGCCACTGACAACGACAGAAACAGATGAAGTACACGCAGCAAATAGACACAGAGAGCAGAAAACTGGGGCGGGGGCGCGGGGGGAGGAGAAAAATAAATAAACAAATAAATCTTTAAAAAAAAAAGTTACTGACCAATGATTTCTTTTACAGCCCTTCCATTCTCACACAAGAATCTGGGCATTTTCTTATCAGTGTCCTATAAAATGATGTGTAGGAGACCACCAGCCAAAGCAGAAGCAAATGGCAAAAACTGTGAAAGGTGCTTTTTGCTTTGTTTTTTGTTTCTTTCCCCCCACCTTGTGGTTTTTTTTGCTTGCTGTCTGCTCCCTGTGTCCATTTGCTGTGCATTCTTCTATGTCTGTATTTATTATTTATTTTATTTCCCCTCCCCCTTGCTTGTTGTCTGCTCTCTGTGTCCATTCACTGCACACTTTTCTGTGTTTTTTGCTTGTCTCCATTTTTTGTTGTTGTGTCACCTTGCTGAGTCAGCACTCTGTGGTATCTGCGGGCTGGGTGGCACTCTGCGGCGCTTGTGGGCGGAGCGGTGCTCCATGGCATGCGAGCGAGCCTGCCGTAACAAGGAGGCCCCAGGATGTGAACCCAGGGCATTCCATATGGTAGATGGGAACCCAACTGATTGAGCCACAGTCATTTTCCTTGGTTTGTTTTTACTACCATCTGGCATTCAAGAAAACCTCTGTCATATCAATTACTGCATAAAACTTAAGTAACTGATAGTCCAGAGACTAAATGCCAGGGTTAACACTTTAAAATATTAAATTGTACAACGTGCAACAGAAAATTACAAGGCAAACAAAAAAAAAGAATATGATGGCCCATCCAAAGGAACAAGATAAAAATCCAGAAACCATCAATGAAGAAGACTAGACTTTGGACTTACAGGACAAAGACTTAAGAAAGAAAAACAAAAAGATCTTCAATGTGCTCAAGGAGATAAAGGAAAACATGGAGAAAGAACTAAAGGATATGAGGAAAACAATGAATGAACAATATGGAAATCTCCTTGATTTCCTCAACAGAAACCAAACAGAAATACTGGAGTTGAAGAATATAATAACTAAAATGGAAAATTCCCTAGACAGTTCCAACAACAGATTGGAGGTGGCAAAAGAAAGAATTAATGCTCTCAAAGACAAGACAATTGAAATGATTCTGACTAAGGAGCAGGAAAAAAAAAAAAAAGAATTTAAAAGAGCAAAGGAGCCTAAGAGACCTGTGGGACACCATCAAGTGCACAAACATATGCATTATAGGAGTTCCAGAGGGAGGAGAAAGAGAGAAATGGGCAGAAGGAATATTCAAAGAAATAATGGCAGAAAACTTCCCAAATTTAATGAAAGACATAAATATATGCATTCAAGAAGCCCAACAAGGACTATCCATGTGCCAGCTGGGCCCTGAGCCTCAGCGGAGTTGCAACACCTACTCTTCAGTTCATTGGACTCACCCAAGACAACTAGCAAGGAGGTGAGGATGGACAACCACCACACCAAGGAACCAAGAGAATCTACAACTGCAAACAAGGGAGTCACATCTATCAGCCATATGGGATTGAAGCCCCTGTTCAATTAGAGGTGGAGTGGGCATCACTATCTCAGAACCCTCAGGATTGGGGAATACAATATGAATTACAATGAACTTACTGGTATTCTAGCAATGGAAGAAATTATATCATTGATGTGGAGACAGTGGCCACTGGAGGTGCTGAAGGCAGGGAAAGGGAAAAAGGTGTAATACAGGACCATTCTGAGACATGGAATTATCCTGAATGGCATTGCAATGACAGATACAGGCCATTATATATCTTACCATAACCTACAGAATTAAGTGGGAGAAAGTGTAAACTACAGTGTAAACTATAATCCATGCTTGGTAGCAATGCTCCCAATGTGTTTATCATCGATTGCAAAGAATGTACCATACTAATGAAAGAAGTTGTTAATGTGGGAAGGGTGGGAGGTATAGGGAGTGGGGCATATGGGAATCCTTTATATTTTTTTGTATAACCTAAGAATCTCTTTAAAAAATAAAAATATATATTTTTTTAAAAAGAAGCCCAACAAGTCCCAAATAAGACAAACTCAAAGGGAACCATGCACAGGGAAGCAGCTATAACTCAAACAATTGAGCTTCCATTTACCGTATGGAGGACCTGGGTTTGATCCTGGGATCTCCTGGTAAAAAAGAAAAGAAAAAAGGTATCCCAGACCTGCGCTTGGAATGGCACAGCCCCCTGCACAGCACAGAGAAACGCAGGTCCCTGCGCAGAGAAGCGATGCACCAAAAAGATGATGATGCAACCAGATAGAAAAAAAAAGAGAACCATGCAGAGACACATAATAATCAAACTTCCCACTGTCAAGGAAAAGAAGAGAACCCTCAAAGCTCCAAGAGAAAAGCAACATGTTATATACAAGGGAATCTAAATAAGATTAAATTCCTATTTCTCATCAGAAACCAGGGAAGTAAGAGGGCAGTAGTAGAAAATATTTAAAGTATTGAAGGAAAACAATTGCCAACCAAGAATTTAGTGTCTGGAAAGACTGTATTTCAAAAATGAGGGAGAAAACAAATTCCCAGATAAACAAAAGCTATGGGAGCTCTTCACCACTAGGCCCACCCATAACCAATGCTAAAAGGAGTTCTCCAGGGAAAGGAATGACACTAGACAGTGGATGGAAGCAGCATAAAGACCTCCAGTAAAGGTAACCATATGCCAGGGCTATTGTACAGTATTTTTGGTATATAACTCAACTTCTTACAGGTGATAAAATGGAAGCACATAAAAAGTAATGATAAATCTATCATTTTAGACATAAAAATTACAAAGATATAATTTGTAACAAGCACAAAAAAAGGTGAGGAGATGGAGGGATAGAGGAACAGTGTATATATATACTATTGAAGTTAGATTAGTATCAAATATGATTATTAAAGATTTAGGATGTAAAATATTAACTCCTTGGTAACTGCAAAGAAAATATTCTGAAAAAATACATTCAGAAAGAAAAGAGAAGGGACTCAAATGATCTAATACAAAAGAGTATTACTCTGCCAAAAGAACTGCCAATGCAAAGTACCAGAAATCTGTTGGCCTTTATAAAACGTATTTATTTGAGGCAAAAGCTTACAGTTACAAGGCCGTAAAAGTCTAACTCAGGGTTGCTTTCTCATCAAAGTCAGTTGCCACGTGTTGTAGCAAGATGGTTGCCGATCTCTGGCTGGTCTCTGCCTTCCCCTCCAGGTTTCTGCTTCCTCTTGAGTCTTCATGGGCCCAGCCTCTTAGGGCTCTGTGCTCAAGTGATCCTGCAGTCCTCTTTCTTCTGGCATAGGGTTCATTTCTTTCAGAGCCTTTTATACCAGTCTCAAATGTTCTGCTCTCTTAAGCCTTCTCCTTTCTGTCACACGGCAAGATAAATGACAGCACTCACTCTTCCTGTTTGTCTTTGTGAATGTCTGTTTATATCAGACCCAGCAAGTGGGCAGAGACTCAACCTGAGTCACACCCACAGACATAATCAAATCAAAAGCCCTAATCTTAACAGGTAATCTAATCAAAGAAACCTCAGCTGAATTTAATGCAATCAAAGGTATCACACCCAGAGGAATAGTTTGGTTTACAAACATAATCTTTTCTTTTTGGGATTCATAAAATAAACTCAAACTGCCATGGCATAAATGAAAAACCTATGCAAAACAGGTTGGTGGTTCCTCATAAAGTAAAGGATGGAATTATCATACGAGCCAGCAATCCTATTTCTAGTTATATACCCAAAAACAGAAAGTCAAACAGATATTCCGAACCAAAGTTCATAGCAGCATTATTCATAATTGCCAAAGATGGAAGCAAGCCAAGTGTCTGTGAAACAATGAATGGGCAAATTATTGTGGTATATACACACAAGAGAATATTGTTCAGCCATAAAAAAGGACTGACGTTCTGATACCTGTGACAACACGATGAACCCTGAAGGCATGGATGGAGACCTCGTGCTCAGTGGAGTAAGTTAGACACCAAAGGACAAATATTGTATGATCTCACTGATGAGAAATAATTAGAATTAACAAACTCATAGAGTCGATAACTAGAATATAGACTGCCGGGAGCTGGGGTGGAGGTAGGGAATGGGGAGTTAATGCTTAAATTGCATAGCCTTCCTGTTTAGGTTGATGGAAGCATTTTGGTAATGGATGGTGGTGATGCTAGCACAACACTGTGAAGGTAAGTAACAGCACTGAATTGTTGTTTTTGAATGTAGTTAAAAGGAGGTAATTATAGGTTGTGTATGTGTTACTAGAACAAAAATTTTAAAAAAACAAACACATAGGACTGTACAACACAGTGAACCCTAATGTAAACCATGGACTACTGTTAATAATAGAATAAATAAAAATGGTCTTTTATCAACTGTAACAAAGGCACCACACTAAGGCAATAATAGGATATGGGAACTCTGTATTTTATCCATGATGATTTGGTAAACCTACAGCTTCTCTAAAATAAATAAATTTAATTAATTAATTAAACAATGAGTGAAGCTTCTCAACATCCCCCTCTGCTGAAACTGCTCTTGTCCTTGCATACTTACTGTTTCAAAAGGACTCCTCAGGGTCCTTATCTAACACCACATCTCCGAGGGGAGTGGCTCGATAGGGCACCCCCTTCTTTGTCATTCATGTTTTTTTCTCTTAACAAATCTATCTAGAGGTTTTCCTATGTTATTCTTTGTTTTTCTATGTCCTTTCAAAGGATCAACTTTCAATTTGGTGGATATTCTCTATTTTATTTTCTATTTACTTAAGTTCTGTAATAATCTTTATTATTTCTTCCTACTCCTTTTTGGGGGTGTTTATCCTGATTCTAACTTCTTGAACTTCTAACTTCTTGAGTCTTTAGTTCATTCATTTGTATTATTTCTTATTATTACATACACCTTAAGCTATAAATTTTCCTTTAAGTATGCTTCTGATCTGATGCCACATGTTTTCATATGTAGCAGTGGTAGGTGGGAGCCCAATCACTTGACCCTCTAGAGGTTGGAAGCTCTTGGTTTGAACAGAGCTCAGGGATGTCTTCAAAGATCCATGCTCTTCATGTTCATTGCTTCATGCATGGTCACAAGAAGATGTCCCAGCTCCAAACATAACACAGACATGACACCAGTCTAAGCAAAAAAGAAGGCAATAAAGGGTTTTTTCCTTATGAAACTCTTTTATTTTTTTCTGAGAAGAGAAGCTTTCCTGAAAGCTCTACATCAGATCCCCGTGTCTCACTGGTGAAAACTGAGTCTCACCGCCTACCTCTAGCTCCAAGGCTCTTGGGAAGCAAGGAAATAGAAAGGGGGAACAAGATAGTCCCGAGGCAGCCCTTGGAGTCATGAAAGCTCCACTCTCTCAAATAAGTGACTCCCTTAGTCAACAGAATAAAACAATAGAAAAGACCTGATTGTTCTCATGTCAGCATTTGTATGAGAAAATTAAATTTTGAAAGCAAAATGCAAAGTGACCTCGTCTCGGAGCTGATTGACCAAAACTAGTCACACGGCCCTGCCCAACTAGAAAAGGGCTGAGAAAGTATAGTTTTCATGAGCCCAGAAAACAAGGTTAATAAGTGACAGTAATCTCGACCTCACCATCCCTTCAGCTTTTCTTTTCCAAAAATTCTATGAGAGTTTTGTGGCCTTTTTTTTCAGAATATGTGCTCATATATTATACAATGCTTTTACTTCAGTAAGGTTTCTATTCTTGCTTTAATTTTTAAAATCATTATAAACATGTATTCTGCAACCTCTCAAATTTTTGCATTATTTCCAGTTCTTAGGGTGATAATTCTTCTGTTAGTTGCTTCTGCTGACTCTCCTTGTGGAGGTTTTTTTCATTATATAGTTTGTAATATTTTGTGTCTGTGATTCCATCTTCAGAGGGGCTTATTCATTCTATGGCAGTCATAGGAAGCCTGGATTATAAAAGTGCGTAAGATACACAGTAACTTCAGGCTTGTTGCTGCAGACGTGTTTTCCCCAATGGTATCAATGGTGCTGGACTATTTCTTTGATTATGAACCCTACCTACATCAGGCAAGAAAAATAAACTTGAGCATCACACGTAAAGCTCAAGCCTGGGATTTCAATCTCCCCAACAGGTGGCAATTTCTCAGACCATATAGCTGAGCCAGAGAGAAAGTTTCTCTAACCTGTGAGTATAATTCCTAAGTTCTGTCAGTTCTAGGTCCCTGCTCCGTCTCTCCCTGTGGGCACTAAAAATCCAACCCCCTGCTCCAAAGTCCTATATCCTGTCCAAAACCCTGCAAATTGATTTTTCCCTGTAAGTCTGACACTGATATCTCTCTTCTTTTCTGGACCTGGGAATTTCCTTTCCTTCTCTTGAGCACACTGTATTAGTCAGCCAAAGGGGTGCTGATGCCAAACACAAGAAATTGGTTGGTTTTTATAAAGGGTGTTTATTTGGGGTAGGAGCTTACAGATACCAGGCCATAAAGCATAAGTTACTTCCTTCACCAAAGTCTATTTTCATGTGTTGGAGCAAGATGGCTGCCAACAGCTACTAGGGCTCAGGCTTCCTGCATTCTTCTCTTCCCAGGGCTTGCTTCTTTCCAGGCTTAGGGTTCCTCTTTTTCCAGGGCTCCAGCTTAAGACTTCAGCACCACACTCCAACATCAAAACTCCAACATCAAAAACCCTTAGCTCTGTTCTCTGCCATGCCTTTTATCCCACCAAGGGGTGGGAACTGAATGCCCTACTGGCAAAAGAGGTTTACCTGATTATTTAATCCAATATAATCTAATATGCCCAGAGGAAAAGATCAGTTTACAAACATAATCCAATATTTCTTTTTGGAATTCATCAATAATATCAACCTGCTACACACACCTATATATTAAAAACAAACGTTGTTATATTTTATCCAGCATTTCCTTGTATTTTTAGTAGGAGGTGTGCCCCAACCACCACCTTGCCAGAAGTCGCCACTCTTTCTGTTAAAACATGCTTTTCCCTGGCTTTTCAGTTCTCCTTCTTCTTTCTCCCTCTCCTTCCTGGTCTAGTTTGTTCATTTCTCTCACTCTCTCTGCCCACTCCTTAAATGTTGATGCTCCTAAAAGGCTCTACACCTTGTTCCCCTTCACTTCTCACTGCACATTCTCTCCCCAGACATTATCATCCACAAACACACTTTCAACTGATTCCTATTTTTTTTAACAATCCCCAGATCTTTTTCACTATCCCAGATTTCTCTCCTGAGTTTGAAACCCACATATCCCAGGACTTACTGGCCATTTCAGTTGACTGTTCCACAGACACCTCAAATTCTGCATTTCCAAAACTGAACACATTTTTCTTCTCATTCTATTCTTTACATGATGCATCCAGTCTCCCAAACCCTCCTGAGATGATCTGAAAATTGTCTACAAGTCCACTTCCACCTCTTTACTTCCATCTGTCACCACATCCAAACTTGAGACTCCCAGCTATTGCTCCAACCTGCTACCTCGTCTCCATCTCTGCTACAGACACTCCTGCTGGCTCTCCTGGTTTCTCCTATGGCCTGTGGATTCGGCCTCCTGCTGCAACAAAAATAAAATCTATCTTAATATGACAAAAATGAAAGGTGCTTGCCATTCTTGCCCTCCCTGGCTCTCCAGTGTCATGTCTTTACACAGCTCCCACCACCCCGCACATACAGCATGCTCCGCTCTGTACTCCTGCCATGCTTCTGACTGTGTCACGCTTCTTATGACTACCTGCCATGACAAATGTGCCCCCTCAGCCCATCTCCTTCTTCCTGACTGGCTAGTTTCTGATCTCCTAATCTGTTCAGGCATTACTTTCTCTAGGAAGTCATGGCTTATTCTACACCAAATGGGATTCAATAGACTGTACACCGGCAGAGCTCCCACGGTCTCTGGGCCTTTGTTGATATCAATGTTTTGGTTTGGATTCTACCTCCCTCATTCCAAAAAGGGATTTGGGTATATGACTCACATTAGGGTACATATAACACAAAAATATAGGAAAAATAGGTTACCATCAGGTGAAGAGATAATAAGAATAGGACTGCCTCTCTTATTTATCACGGTATTGCAAATATTTCCTCAATGGATTGTTGACTCCTTGAGAAGAGGATCTCTCTCTTAGTCTGCTTTCCCTTTGCCTACCACAGATTCTGAGACAGAGTGGAAGATAATAATATTGTAAATAGCTAGTATCTATAGAATATTTACTGTATGTCAGGTCCTTCTCTCAGCACTTTACCTATTAATTCTTGTAAGCCTTGTAGCAATAAAGTGCTTAGAACAGTACCCAGCAATGGTAAGTGCTATACAAATGATAGCTAAAAACTAAAATAAATAAAATAAACCTAGAAGCCAGCAGCATCACTTTCAATGCCATTTTTTCAGATAAGGAAACTAAGGCACAAAGATGTTCAGAAACTGTCAAAAGACACACAGCAAATAAGAGGCAGAGCTCCAGAGTCCATAATCATAATCACCATGCTATATTAGCTTCCTTTAAGTGAATGCTTCCTACGGGCTAGGCATCATGCAAAGGAATTTACACATATCATTGCAGCTAATATTCAATAATGTTATGAGACAGGTACTATTATGATCATCATTTGGCAAAGAAAGTAAAGGTCCAAGAGGTAAAATAACCTGCCCAAGGCCACACAGCCAGGAAGTGGCATGGTTAGGATTAGATCCAGATGGTCTGACTGCACAGTCTGAGCTCTTAATCTCAGTCTGCTCCTGATAAATGTCCAGTACATGCGTATTAAATGAGTGAAAACCTTCCCTCCCTCTCTTACCCACCTATCCCTCTCCTTCACGGCCCACCCAGCTCATAGCCCACGTCCTGTGTAGAAGAGCTTCCAACCATCTGTCTCCCTTCTGAACTTCTGCCGCATGTAAACTCCTGCTGCTTTTGCACTTAATATAGCCTCATTTAACAGAAGAATAAATATTTAAGGCCAAAAATTTACCTAAACCTCCCTCAGTCAACTTTCTCCAACCAAGCAACGCAGTCCAGCAGGGCAGCCAGTGCACAGACACTGAAACCTAGTCCTCCTCAGAACCACCCACGTGGAGACTTCCGTGACGACTTCAGAAGAGCGCCGCAGTCCAAATCATCTTCCCCAATCAGGGCCTAAAATTCTACCACTGAAGATGAATTCCTACGGGATAAGCATTGCCCTCTTCTCTTTACATAGACACTGATCCAACCAGACTTGCCTTGTGGACAGTACCTCTGGGAACATTTTTCTGAATGACACTGGCACACATCTACTCAAATACATTATTCCCATCTGGACTTAACTTGTTTGTTGAGATCAATAAATCTATATGTCAGTGGAAATGATAAGAGTCCTGGGAAGTGAACAGGAAGAAGAAAGAAGCAGTATTTTACAAATTTTCAATATATGAGCACTGAAACTTTTCTTAAAACAAAATTAACACCATTCCTAGGAGGGCAGGAATATACATCTCTTAGGTTTTGTCTATGCAGCAACACTTCCTCCTCTGCTTTTTTGTTATTTGTTGTTGTTGTTGTTGTTGTTACAGAGCCCTTTTTCTGGGGAAACATGCTTATGTAGTTTGGGTTGGGACAATGCTCGAGGAGCAAGTGCCCAAGTCTGGCCTGCTACTGTATCCCATTCCACTAGCTTCAGTGGTGGCCTGGGGTGGTGGTGCTAGCAAAGAAGATGGTCTGTTTCACTGAATTTGCTAAGTTAGGAGGATTTGAGTCTGTGGCTGCCTGCATCATTTTACCTCCCACTGTAGAGACATAGGTGAAGAATGGCACAGGAGAGACAACAGAGTCAAGAGTTGAGAAGAGAGTGCAGTAGAGACTGCTGTGTGCTCACTACACCCTTTTTGTCTTTCCTCTGGGCACACAGCCAGACTACATTCCTGTCTGCCTTGCAGATCACTGCGCTATGTGACCACGCTCTGGCCAATGGAAGTGCTCCTTCAAGCTCTTTCCTCCCTACCCCTCTCTGTTGACTAGATATAGGGGGCTCAATAGAGGACTCCAGGACTCTTCCAGAAAGTAGTAAGGTACAAGATGAAATGGGCTTGAAGCTCTAAGTCACCACATGGAGGGCCACCCATCCAATGTCCTCATTAAATTACTATGTGCACAAGAAAAAAATAAACCTCCATGTGTAAGCTACTGAGAGTAGGGTGTTTTTGGTAACAGCATTTAGCCTACCCTACTTAACAGAGAAAGACCAAGCCCTAATAATATTGTCTGAGTCCTTAGAACCATTTAGCAAGTCTTCTGAGAAATCCTTTTGCTTAAGATGATTTGAAATGGGTTTCTGTCTCTTGCAACAAGAAAAGATCTGACTTACAAGAGGAAATGTATAAACCATAACGTAAAACATAATGTAACCAAAAATTTATGAAAGTGTATAGTCTAAAATGTAAACCATAATGTAAACTATAATGGAACCATTGTTGATAGCTATATTTCAATATCTGTATATCAGTTGCAGCAAATGTAACTTCCATATGTAAAAAGATCATTGCAAAAGGGTTTGATGCTGGGTATATGGGAGTTCCCTATATTCTATATGTGACTTTACTGTGACCTAAAACTTTTTTGAAGACATAAAAGAAAAATGAATGTAGACACTAAAGAAGAAATGGAAGAGATTGCCTTGCCACTGTACACACGGTACAACACCTATTACAGTGATGAAAGGTAAAACATCAAAAAAATTTATGATATTTTTCATTCTTTAATACCCCAATTTATTTTTTACTTTATTTTAGTTTTTCTAAATTATTATGTATTCTATTTCTAATCTCTAACCTATCATTACTATTTCATTTTCCTATTAATTGAATTCGGCAATATATTAGACTTCATTTTTAAAGAGTTTTGGATCACAGAGGGGCTCAACTATGGAAGGGGAGGAGCATTGGTGTGGGGTGTCATTGATGGGGGATGCATGGGTGGGAGGGAGTTCTCCAGGGCATGAATATAAGGTATACAGATATGTTTGGATGTTTGTTGGGTATTGACATAATAGGTAGAGTTTCACACAACAACTGAGGGAGTGCTCAGTTCCCATTCCGGGAAACTCCATCACACTCCCCATCGGAGCAGCAACAATCCCCCAAGTGCAAAGGCAAAGACCAGTGAAGAAGGATGGTCCAATGATGGGTCCTTGATACTGATGGCTATGCTTAGGAGCTTGTGTACTTGAAATTTCAACTAGGCCTAGAGCTGCAGGGTGCCTAAGAGTTACCTCCCTGAAAGCCTCCATGTTGCTCAAATGTGGCCACTCTCTAGGCCAAACTCAGCATGTTAATGCACTTCCTTCCCCTCAGTACAGGACATAACTCCCAGGGATGAGCCTCCCTGGCACTGAGGGATTACTACCAAACACCAGCTGATGATGCAACTAGAAAAAGACATTGAATAAAAAGGAGGAAACAGTAAAGACAAATGTGTTATTATGGCTAATAAACTTCAAAGTGAGTCAGAAGGTCATCAGAGGGGTTGCACTTACACACACCTCAGCAGTAGCTCAGAGACAGCCAAAGTAGATACAACCCCAAGTTGTTGTGCTCCTGAAGGCTGTGGAGACACACAGGTCCTGTGGTCATTACAGATGGCTCTGGAGTTCAGTGCCTTGCTCATGGGCCCTACTTTGGAATTTGTGCTCCTGAGTGTGATGGAGTTGGGCTCAGATGTGACCTCTCTACACATGCCTCTTCTGTCACTTTTACTGAACCTGTGGTTGGTGCTGGGGTTGGTGTATGCTCAGGATACTTGAATCTCTGGACTGACTGTGTGCCAGCTGGGCCCCAAGCTTAAGTGGTGTTGCAGCACCTACTCTCCGATTTGTTGGACTTGTCCATATCGTCTAACAGGGAGGTGAGAATGGTCAACCACCACACCAGGGAACCAAGAGAGTCTACAACGGCAAGCAGGAGAATTCCATCCATCAGCCATGTGGGATCTAAGACCCCTCTCAAGTAGAGGCAGAGTGGGCATCGCCATCCCAGGATCCTAAGGATGGAGGAATAAATTATGAATTAGAGTGGACTTACTGGTATTCTACTATAGAATTATTGTGCCTCTAGCAATGGAAGAAATTATATCATTGATGTGGAGACAGTGGCCACAGGAGTTGCTGAGGGCAGGGAGAGGGAAGAAGAGGTGTGATACAGGGGCATTTTCGGGACTTGGAGTTCTCCTGAATAATATTGCAGGGACAGATGCAGGACATCATATATCCTGCCATAATCCACTGAATGGACTGGGAGAGAGTGTAAACTACAGTGTAAACTATAATCCATGCTGTGTAGCAGTGCTCTAAAATACATTCATTAAATGCAATGAATGTGCCACACCGATGAAAGAATTTGGTGATGTGGAAGGAGTGGGGGGGGAAAGGTGAGCATATGGGATACTCATATTTTTTAATGTATCTTTTAAAAAAATATGTATGTATCTTTAAAAAAATATAAGAAAATCTATTTTAAAAAAACTAACAAAATTTTCCAAAAAAACAATATAAGATACAATAATATCTTAGTGTAAACTGAGTTACTAAAATAATTTTGCTTTCTAAGAAAGATTAGAATAATATTAAAGCACTGAGCAACAGAGATATGCAATCAATTCAAGTAATTCAATTACCAGGGTTTTATAAGCCTCTTTAAATTATTTTAATAATTTAAATAATGGTTACATTGTTAATTGTTGAAATAATATGTAAGTCTTTTTTTCTCCTGAATCATTAAAATCTTATATAATATTGCAATCATAATTTATCATTAATGCAGGTCAGTCAATATGTGAGGATTCAACAGTAAACCTAAGGCTCATGAGTTTATACCTCCAGATCAGAAAATTAGTTATGGAAAGGAGTTTAGAAATCTTCCAGTCCCACCCTTTCATTTTACAGACAAGAAAATTATGGCCCAGAGAAGTGAAAGCATTTGCCCAAGTTTACACAGAAAGCAAGTGGTAAAATCAAAGTTAGAACTCAGATATTCTAAGAGAGGAGGGAATGAAAGTATGAGTGTGGATCCTTGATAAAACAAGGACTGTAAGGCAGGCGGAGGAGTGAGATCCAGAGCACAAACAGAAGGATCAGCCTTAGATTGAAGGATGGCGATCCCTTACACCGAAACAAGAAAAAAGGGTGAATGGGAATGCAGATTAATTTGATAAGGGCCTAGGAGAGTTGCGTTTATCATAAATATGATAATTTACTGATTAATCAAACCATTTCCCCATCTCCCTGAAGACTGGGACTGTGTAAGTACATCTATGATCCCTTGAAAGGGAGAGGGCACCAGAGAGCCAGTGAGAGAGTGACACAGAAAGAATCCCAGGGTTGTGAGCAATGAATTTTGCCAACTTCACAGCTTAGTTGAAGCCCACTCCCAATGAGGACAAGTCCAGGAATTAAAATCAGGCCAAGAAAACTCTGAACTATTCAAGAGGACAGACTGACCCAGCAAGTGAGAATGGGGCTTATGGAGTAAATGTGTCCCTTGGGATGAAATGGGGAGTGTACCATAAACATAGACTAGTCCTACCCACAGCCAGACAGCTGGTAACAAAGGCCAGGCAGCACAAAGGTCTTTCTGGCTGCCCTTTACACATGGGTAAGAAAATCATACATCTCTGTTGGGTGTGCAAGTGATCTAGCTGCAACATCTGTCACCCCATTGATTGCCAGGCTGGCTTCATTAGTTCTGGCTGGCTAAGTTAGGGTCTCTCCTTTACCTTTCCTCATGCATCTCCCTTCTAGCTGCAGACTCTGTCAAGGAAAGCATCTTTCACTAATTGGGTGGTCCCTTCTTCAGAGATCATACTTATTTTTAGGGAATAATGCCTCTTGATTCAAGATCCCCTTAAATAATCTTGGTTCTGGCATATTATTTTACTCTAAAGGATTATTTCTAGTGCCAATACTATCCAGAGTGGCTGAGGCCTCACGGGAAAAGAGACCCTATCTCTGAATTCAAAGAGTCAACAAGGGGAATCCAAAGACTTTCAAAATTTCATTTAGGATGGAAGTCCAAAAACTTGATAGGGACATGAGAATTTTGTGAAACGAGCCTTTGTGCTTCCTTTGCGTGTTTTTTGAGGTGGCAGCATGTTTCATATGGCATGTCTATCCCAGTTCCTCTTGTCTTCACACTTTCCCGATTTCAGTGACCAGCTGCACAAATGATTTCCAATCCAGAACTCATTCTAGAACTCCTGACCCTCATATTCAACTGCGTACCAGACTCCTCTACTTTAATATCCTATAGACTAAAAAATACTTATTGACACTACCATGTGCCATGGAATATCCTAGTCTGAATTTATCATTACTTTCCACAGAGGAAAACTGGGTGAGACCCTGAAGATTACATCAGAGTTTCAGATTGGAATAATGTTGGGAACAACCATAAAGTGTCAGGTACTGTCCTGGACACTTCCACCTATGTATATCATTTTATCATCTCAGTTATGCAGTGAAATAAGGATCGTCATTTCGATTTAACAGGTGACGAACGATGTATACAAAAGTAATAGGTGGTTCTGAGAGTTTTAGATTTTAAGAATCAGTAGCATTTAAAATATATATTTGGGGGAGTCGCAGAGGATTACCAACTGTTTATTTTCACAAGTAGGAACATTGGAGGGCAAAATCTACATAATTTCATAAATGATGGACTATATTAACAACAAAAAATAAAAAGGAGAAAGGTCGTACACTCAGAAGAGGACAGACCTTTCAACTCAACAAATTTAGCTTTATTAAAAATTTACATTGTCCTTATTTTTTTCATTTTGTTGAAAGTCTTGTCACAGGTGCCAAAGTTGCGAATCTCTGGTTGAAGTTACCCATTCAGGGCTCCTGGGTTAATCGAAAAGTAGCTACAAGAGCTTCAGAAGCCCTGCATTAGGCAAATTAAATTATGTAGCCTTTCCTTAGAAGATGTGAAATAGAGAGGAGCTTGGACTTTAACTTAAGGAGCTTGCGCTTTAACTTAAGGGAGTTTTAGCTATAAATTATCCTGTGGGGTGGGGTGCTTTTTATTTAAAAGAGAAAAATAATAATAATATGTAACCTTTCCAGAAAAAAAATAACTTTTGGAATATTTCCTTTTTTTCAGAGATAGAGTAATAACTTTCTGGAGAAAATATCATTTTTCCTTCTCTAGCTTTGAGAAGATTTTAAGATTATTCAACAGCATTATCAGAATAAATCAGAAATGAATGTATCACAGCTTGGAATTTTAGTTTGCAGAATAGACACAATAATAATTTTCATATTATAGACTAAAGAAGTCTTTCAGCTTGTCAGAAATCATGAAATGAGTTTTATATATACTTTGTAATATTGAAAGAAAACATATTATCCACTAGCCCCTGATGCCTGAAAGTCTTTAAAGAAGGCAAATAACACTGCTTGCTGGATCTAGCCTATTGAACTCTAGGTTCATTAACATTAAAACATATGTAATTTAGTATATGGAGTGACAGGCATATTATGCAATTGGTAATGAAAGCAAGGCCAAAATCAGCAATCAAAGTGAAATAGAAAGGTAGAAAACTATAGCCAGTGATGTAATTGATACATTTGGCATCATGATAATGATATTACATTTTTTGTAAAGTTAAAAACACCTTAGGAAAAATATTGAATTAAATCATATGAAATTTCTATTTTTGTAGGTCAAAAGAATGATCAAATATCAGCAAATTAGTATAGTTTAAACTAATATCTCTCAACCCTCAGTACATTTTAACATGGTTTTTGGAAAACATAACACACATTTTTATACAGAAAAATTCAGAGATCTTATAACCTGACTCTATGCCAGATTATCATAGGAGATCAATAACAGCTAGGAAAATAAACCAATAGAATAACAGCATTATTAATTATATTATTTCAATAAGATGAGTCAAGCACCTACCATGTGAGAGGCATTGTACTTAGTCCTGAGGTTTAAAAGAAAAATAAGACCCAATCCCTTTTTCAGGAAGCTCCCATTGTCTGGTAGGAGATACATATAAACAGAAAGGTATGATACAATAGGGTTATACAAAACTGTGGAAGCAGCAAGCTGAGCAGCTCGCGTGCTGTACAAGATTTGGACATTTAAACTAAACCTTGAACCTTGGAGTTTGCCAAGCAGAGGAAGTTAACCTTGGAAAGGTACAGGGAAAGAAATAGGGCTACCTTTTTTTGTTTTCACTTATATTGTCAAAGTGAAGCATTTGTTTTTGTTGTCAACAGGAATTGGTTTAATAAAGATGTGCTAACTTGATTAAGTTATGGATATGAATTCCCAGCAAGGCCAGTCTTAGACAGTAGTTTTATAGACAAATATCAACAACCAATGTGCTTTCTGGCAGCAACTTAGGATGAGTGAACAGTTTCATGAACTGACATCATGGCAAAATATTAGCTGTTAAAATGAAGCTGCTAATTCTTTTTCCCCGCCTCTCTTGTTCAACACTACATCCCCATTCTGGCAAATAATAAGCCCTCGATAAATATTTGTTGAATGAACAAATTAGCTAGTATTTGATCCCTGACTGTACCATACATAATTCTTGCCAGAAAAAAGAAGTTCACAGTGCTTATTTATTATTTATAAACTTTTTAACAAATAGTACAAGTCACCATAAATTCATTAATTCTAATATCTTCCCCTACCAAATAGAACTGTTATTTCTCAAACTGACAGATTTTTTTCAAGAAGGAAATCAAATTCATATAAAGTATTAAACTAACAAAGTATTAGCAAATTATTTTAAACACTTAAACAATATTTGTTGAAACATCCTAATTTGTATGTTTTCACACATGTTCTGATCCTCCCTTTATATTAGAAATGTAATCAGAGCTGCATTTATACAAAAATTGTTTCCTTTTTCTGTCTATAATACAGTATTGTACAGTTACTTCATAAAGTTGCTGTAAGAATCAAAGAATCATACAAGCAAGGAATTTAAATAAAAAAGGGCTTATTCAAAGTGAAAATATTTCTATAATAATTCTACTTCCTTGCCCAAATTATCATGCCAGAATCATTTTATAAGGCAACCTGTACATCAACTGCAAAATATTCTGATTAAAATGTGTTTTAATCTATATAGTAGGCAAAAGAGAAAATCTAATTTTAACATTTATCAAATAGTTGAAAATAAAAGCACTTTCAATTAAAGCATTTCAACTGCTAGAGTTCTATAGGCCAGATAATAATTTTAAATAATAGTTACATTGTTAATTGTTAAAATAATATGTAACAGTCTTTTTTCCCCTCAATCATTAAAATATTATATAATATTCCAATCATAATTTATCATTAAGACAGGTATTTTTCTATGTAATGTATCACCAAACCACATTTTGTTTCTGGTGTCATCTGCTGAAATCAATCCATGTTATAAAATGACACTTTGGCTAAAAACTTGATAAACTTTGGAATGAAATCCACAGACATGCTACTAAAAATAGACCTATTTTAATTTTTTCAACAAATTTAATATGAAAATGGTGATAGAAATACATTAGGATAATAGAAATTCACCCTACATTAGTTTTTAATGAATCTTAAATATCACAATTCTTTCATATTCCAAAATTTAATTAGTCTTCAAAAATAATAACTACCATCTCTTGAGCTCCTACACATGCAAGAAACTGTGCTAAGCACTTTACATGCTTTATTTCACTCAACCCTCACAATTTCATGCAGTACTGTACATATTAAACAGTATCCCCATTGTATAGAAATAGAAACTGAGACTCAGAAGATTAAGAAATTTGTTGTAAATAGAAAAGCCAGGATTTGAATACCTTAGGTCTATCAGACTACAAAGTTCATGCTCTTAATCATTATGCTGTATCATCCATCCAACTTTAAGAAAGTAAACTCCTAAATAAAGAAAAGTAGAAAATCAACAAGGTTGAAATTTTTTGAGTTAGGTTGGATAGGAAAAAAAAGATATTGCTAGTTGTGAAAGAGAGAGAAAAACATAAACCAGACTAAGTTTCTCAAAGATGTATTTATAAAATATGTGCAACAAATGAATTTTCATTTTTAATAAATCAATTTCTTTTGGCACTATTCTAAAGATGATTTCAGAGAATGAGCCTTTTCAGAGATTTGGGGTTTTTTTTTGAGATTCTTGATTAACATGCTTTCATTCTAGTTTAAAAATTCAAGTACTTTTAATCAAGTTTTTCATGCCTGTGTAGTAGTTTTACTAATAATGTACACACTTTTTAAGCATTTGATAATGAGTCAAATATTCATGAGGAAATGAGGTATACTTATTTCAACTTTACACCATCACTCCTCCATGGGAAATTAAGTTATTTTCACATGACCAAAAAAAAATTTATGACACACAATTTAAAAACAACAAACAAGAGTCATCTTTTATAAGGCAGCAATTACATTCATGTGGTATTGAAAGACATAAGACACTTCATTCGTTAGTAGCACAGAATTTCTTCTAGTGGGTTTCCTAGAGCTCATTAGATATTCCCTGGCCAATTCTCCTAAGTAATTAGATTTTAACAGGATTTTCAACAGATCAGAGCAATATCTGTGGGTGCCAATAGAAGAGTCCCCCTCTGGCCTTACCAGCAGGGCAGAGCAGATAACATCCAGACTGGGAGTTAATAGGACAATTACTGGCCTCTTTTAAATGAGTTACATTAATGCACTTAAGCTAAATGGCTCTGCATATGATTAAATATTAACATCTGCAAAATATGAAATCATGATATGCAATCAAGTTTTGTTGTTTTAATTTTCCCAAAGGAAGATTTCAATTGTTTATATAAATACCTTTAAATGTTGTGTATTAAACATTTTTAGGCTGTGCTAATAGAACTTGGGAACAATTCTTCTCACAGAAGGATCCTAAAATATATTACTTTTAGAATTCCATTGCTGGTTAGGATGGATTAACTAAAAAAAGCACAAACAAATAAATGAAACAATTGTTTTCAAACATTGGACAACAAGCAGTAGAGGGCAATCATTCCTGAGAACAAGGTGGGGGTAAGGGGGGTTGTGGGCAACTTGGACAACAACCTGAGTTGAGGAGACAGAGTTGAAAATTTGGGCAAGCCAAGATGGCTGGAATTTGCAGGTTAGAGTACCAGAAAGTAGGAAGAGACAGAGAAAGAGAGCACTGGAGATCAATAAGTCACAAGCTGTATGTTGAACAGCACATGTATATGAGGAAACTACCCAAGACTGGAAAAGGATCCGCTAGAAAAGAGCAGTTAGAACAATTTCTGGGACACACTCAGGGCTGGGAGTAGTTCACATTCCCAACAGCGAGAGTTAAGAAATCTTCCAATTTTTATGGAGAAAAACCCATCAATAGAAACAGGCAGAAAATCCACAGATTATAAATTAAGAGGCAAGAAAAACAGCTATTATAAATTACTGCATATACTAGAGGAGACAGAGGAAAGAATGAGCGTGGTAAGCAGAGACATAGAAGATACAAAAATGACCAAAATCAAATTTCTAAAGAGGAAAAATACTATGCATAAGATGGAAAGTACACTGGATAGAATTAACAGTAGTTTGAAACTGCAGAATGTCAAAATTAGAAGGTGGCGGGCCAGAACATCAACCTCAAGCAGCCTGATTTGAGTAACTGGAGTCCCAAAGATGAGAAAGGAAGTATCTTAGTTTTCTAGGGCTGCCATAACAAACTACCACAAACTGGATGCTTCAAAATAAATGATTTATTGTCTCCCAGTTTTGAAGGTCAGAATTCCAAAAGCGAAGTGTCAGCAGGGCCATGCTTCTTCTGAAGTGGTTAGGGTTCTGGTGTGACTTGCCAGCAATCCTTGGCATAACTCAATCTCTGGGTCCGATATATGGCCATCTTCTCTGGCTGCCTGTGTCCCATTCTCCCCATCTCATAAGGACACCAGTCATATTGGATCAGGGCCCACCCTAATCCAGCTCAGCCTCATCCTAACTAATAACACCTTCAAAGATCCTATTTCCAAATAAGGTCACGTTCATGAGATGAGGGGTGAGTACTTGAACATATCTTTTGGGGGGATACAATTCAAACCCTAACAAGAAGAAAACTGTGTGAATAAATAATGGCCAAATTTTTTTCAAATGTTGATGAAAATTATAAACCTAAGAAACATTACCAAGGCACTTCATAAATCAAATAATATAAAACATGGTGACTTTTAAATACATTTTAGATGCATTTTATATTTCTTCAGCAAAAAAAATAATATATTTGCTTCCTGTAGTTATGTGATCACGTTATTTCATAATCTGTAACAAATGTTCCACAACAATATAAGGTGTTGGTAGAGGGGTGATATATGGGAATTCTGTACATTATGCATGATTGTTTTGAAGGTCACAACTTCTTTAATAAACAAATTAAAAAATAATAATAATATATATATATATTGGGCCAGACCTGATAAAGAGTCAGTCTTATGCTTGATTCCTAAGACATTAGCCCATAGCATTTATTTTTATTGTGGTAACACAAATACAAAATAAAATTTGCCATTTTAATCATTTTTAAGTGTACAATTCAGTGGCATTAATTATTTTTACAGTATTATAGCTACCCCCTTCCTTCCATTACTTAAACTTTTTCATCACCCAAAACAGAAACTCTTTACCCATTAAGCAATAACTCCTCATGCCCTTTTCTTCCAGTCCCTGGTAAATTTTAATCTACTTTGTTTCTATGAATTAGTTTATTCTAGATATTTCATATATCAGTAGAATATTTCACTTCGCATGTTTTCATGTATAAGAACTTTCTTTTTTATGCCTGAATATGTTGCATGGTAGGGATATACCACGTTTTGTATATCCATTCTTCTGCTGATGGTCATTTGGTCATTACTTTTTGGTTACTGTGAATAATGCTCCTATGAATATAGATGTACAAATATCTCTTTGAGTCCCTGTTTTCAAATCTTTGGGGTATATTCCTTAGAGTGGAATTGTCGGTCATATGGTATAATTCCACGTTTAACTTTTTGAACTGACAAACAATTGCCACAGCAGCCGCACCGTTTTACATTCCCACCCATAATGCATGAGAGGTCCAATTTCTCTACAACATCACCAACATTTTTATTTTCCATGTTTTAATACTAGACATCCTAATAGGTGTGAATTGTTACCTTATTGTAGTTATTATTTGCACTACCCTAATGGCTAATGATGTTGAGCATTTTTCATGTGCTTTTTGGCCATTTGCATTTTTTTTGCAGAAATATCTATTCAAGTCCTCTGCCCATTTAAAAAAAAAATTTCTGTTGTGTTATAGGAGTTCTTTACATATTCTGGATATTAAGCCCTTATCAGATATGTGGTTTCCAAATATTTTCTTCCATTTTGTAGTTGTCTTTTCACTTTCTTGATTATGTCCTTTGATACAGAAAAGTTTTAAGTTTTAATGAAGTCCAATTTATCTATATTTTGTTTTGTTGCTCATGAGTTCATAATATTTTCAAGAAGAATTTTCAACCTGTTGCAGCCTATTCTGCCCACTATTCAGATATATTTATATCTAAATATATAATTCAAATATATTTGTATCTGAATATATGATTCAGATATCTTATATCACTATAAGATACATTCCAGAAGTTTTTATAATGAATTTTATTCTTTAATTATATACTTTATAAGAAATTTTTCTATTTTTGTTACCTTTATAAGATTACCTACCCATCATGTCCCCAAATAGCCTTATACATATTATATTATGCCCTAGCCATTACCAGAGGCAGGAGCCTAAACCAAACAAGTGCTGCAGGGCACAGCCTCTATGCCTTGATTGAATCTCAGTCACTTGCGCACCCACTTATCAGACCCTCAAAAGATCAGTAACACTGGTTCAGGTCTTTTTAATCCAAAGAGAAATAAAGCCTTATATGTAAAGTCCTTACAAAGAAAGTATTAATTCAACTGTACTTTTTCTTCAATGAAACTCAAACTAGCGGCTCAGGTTAGAATGTAAGGAAAAATTTCCTGACATTGGAATGGGATAAAAACAAAAATAGTAGAATTTCCTCAGTTGAGGGATTTTAATTAAGGTTCTGTTCTGACTAGATGATTCAGATATAACTCTAGTAAAATCTCATGTACATCTGATAACTTGTCTTTTCCACAAATCTGTGAACATTTGATTCATTGTCAAATGATGCTTAAACTTCTTGGTTGAGCCACAAGGTCCACCAACCTTCAATCAGCAAAGCTTAGAGAATGCTCATAGCTCAAAAATGTGGGTATATTCAGATAATCTTTTTGTGTTGAATTTCACCTCCCCATTTCTATTTGCTTGTCTACATGTTTATTTCTTTAATTTTATTCTCCTTCAAGGAGTTTTCAAATATCTGCATCTTGTTTTATGTAATTGAAATCTTCCAGAAATTTTGGGTCAAAATAGAACTTTTTAAAACTAGTAACACTTTACGGGCATTTGGAAAATTTATTACTTAAAAGAATTCTATGAGTAAATAATTATGTTCTGACTTTTTGTCTCTAAATCTGGTTTTTATTTATCAATTTTACTTACAACAAGTTACACCAAACGAAATCATTAATGAAGTCTATCGGCAGAGCTGGGTGGAAGGTAGAACTTTACAAAATTTGCTGGGTACTGTCCATGGATACTAGAAATGTTAGCAAAATTTGCTGGGTACTGTCCGTGGATACTAGAAATGTTAGCATCACTAAGATAAATAGAGATAACAAATCAGACAATGAATTTTAGATAATGGGTTGGGTCAATCTAGCCAAAAAGATTATATTAGTCATACCAAGACCCATGTGAAAATCAGCATTTGCAAAGGACATAAGGAAATCAAGCAGTTGGCTGAAAAAAATAACAGACTCTAGCACCCCTTTCATTACACCTCTTTGAGATTTTTTCAGGCCTATTTAACAGAATAAACCTGAAATACATTTGTAATAGGCATATTTATGGCTGTGCTTGGTCTAGTGAACATTTGAGCATGTCCTACTAAAATACAGAACTAAGAAAATAAGGAGGCATAGGTAATACACATGAAAAGGGTGTTTTAGTTTACTTAAAGATGCTGGAAGCAATATACCAGAAATGGATTGGTTTTTACAATGAGTTTGTTAACTTATAAGTTTACAGTTCCAAGGTTGAGAAACATGTCCAAATCAAGCCTCAGGTGATGCTCTCTCCCCAAAGACCGGCTGCCAGTGACCCTGGACTCCTCTGTCAGTGGGAAGGCACGTGGCAGAGGCTCCCTTCTCTGGAGCTCGTCACTTTCCGTTTCCTGGTTTCTGTGGCTTCCTCTCTCAGCTTCCGTGGGCTTCTCTCTAAACTCCTGTGGCTTTTTCTCTGTCAACTTCTGGAGCTACCTCTCTGTGTCTCTCTCCAAATTTATACCCATTTATAAAGGACCCCAGTAAGAGGATTAAGACCCACTTGGGTGGAAGGGAAGGGGGTAGGACATACGAGAATCTCTTGTATTTTTATGTAACATTTATGTAATCCAAAGCTTCTTTTAAAAATTAAAATAAAAGTAAAAGTAAAAAAAAAAAGACCCCACCTGGATTATGCCTTATTGAAGTAATCTAATCAAAAGGCCCTTTACTTGAAGTGACCTAATCAAAATATTCCACCTACAATAGTTTCACACCTACAGGAATGAATTAGCTCTAAGGACATGATTTTCTGGGGTCTACCTAGCTTCAAACTGTCACAGAGAGTAAAGAATAATATACTCTCATGGCTAACTGCATGGTTTCTTAATTACTAGAAAATAAGACTAAGACCTATGAGTTTAAGTTGCAGGAAGACAGATTAGGTCCAATATAAGCCTAACCTTTCTAACAGTCTGAGCTAAACAAAGATTGGGGTAGAGGGCAAAGGGATGCCTTGAAAAGTGGCAAGGTGGAGCAGATGTGGCTCAAGCAGTTGAGCGCCCGCTTCCCAAACGAGAGGTCCCAGGTTTAGTTCCCAAAAGAAAACAAACAACCCGGAGACAACGAGAAAAAAAAAAAAAGAGACTGACCATCTGGCAGAGATTTTGTAGATTGGATTCAAATGTTGGATGGGAGACTTGATTAGATCACATTTACCATCTAACATTCAGATGATCTGATTCTATAACCCTAAATACTTTGGTAGTCATTCAAGGAATTTCCTTTATTTTAATTTTTCCCTAGAATGATTTAATACCTGTCCTGTTCTTACATATAGGAAACATTACACTAGAAGAAAAAGGCCTAGGATAGTCCTGGCTCCATCACTAGTGTCTTGGGTGACTTTGAACACATCACTAAATCTTTCTTGGTCTTGGTTTCATCATCTGCAAGTGTAGCCTGAGAGCTCTTAAAATGCACTCAAAAATTAGCACTGCTTGACAGGCTTTGCTTCTCCAAGTCTAACCCTTGAAAGTACATCAGCCTAGCACCTTCCTTGAATAATGAGACAAAATTCTTTGTTTCTAATATTCAGAGAAATGCAAAATCTCTGACATTACAATTTCAGGTTGCTGATGTGGCAAATCCTATGATCATAACTAACTTCTGTTTGCCCCACTAACACCCATTTGTGGTGGCCACTCACAAAGAAAGTTCCTAGGCACTTCTCTAGTTTTCAATGACCTTCACACACCAGCTCAGACATTCACCTTGCAGATAGTATTACCAAACAGGTTCATATTTCTGCTGAAAAATCATATCACCCCTGCTCATAAAGCCATTCTTTGTGTCATAAACCTAGGAAAAAAGCAAATAGATGAGTTCCAGTTTCAACTTTTTAAAATGTAGTCACCATTATAATATTTTAAAATATTAGTTGTATCATTCACTGCTTCTTTCAAAATAAATATAGAGATAATATTATCAAGAACATGTTAAGCAAATGACTGAATAAAATGCCAAATATAGAACAGAAAAAATGTTACAAACTAACTCTTTTTGCAATAGTTCATCAAAATTGACTGTGGGGAGTAGTTGTGGCTCAATAGGTTGAGCACCTGCTTCCCACATGGAAGGTCCCAGGTTCATTTTCCTGTGCCTCCTAAAAACAAAAAACAAACAGCAGACAAAAAAGCAAGAAAACTAACTCACGGGAGCCAATGTAATTCAGTGGTTGAGTGCCAGCTTCCCATATACAAGGTCCCAGGTTCAATCGCCAACCCTGGTACTGCCAAAAAATAATAATATTAATGAACTGTCTAATCATTTGCATATACCTAACTCTAAGTCGCTAAATTCTGAAGCAATCTTACTAAAATGAGAAAACTCTCTTACCAGCTTAATTTTCTCAATCTGTTGTCTGCATTATTTATGATATTCTTTTGCAATCCAATTAGAGATGGACCTTTGTAGATTTCTTTTCTTAACTTTTCACACATTTGATCCCCCACTCCCTGCAAACAAAAGCAAAAACAAATTAACAAAAAACTGTTTCAGTAACATCATTAAAATAAAACTGAACATGTTGGGAATGAAACCTAGTTGCTGAATGTTTTAAGTCACTATGGAAAAATTAACATTTCTTGTTTTTGCAATGCCCACTTAAATCTGTTCTCTGACTCCAAAAAAATGTTTTCTTAAGGAGGTAAGATCACAATCAGATATTACCCTACTTTCTTATCTGCCACCTAGAAATGCCTAGGTAAGAGGGAAAAAAAAACTAAGGATGGCTAAAAAATAAGAAAACTATTAGGTTCAGAAATGTACCTATTAGGTACTATTGTAACTATTAGGTTCAGAAATGAATAAAAATAATTACCTATGTATGGTATTTTAAACATTTCAACGTGTTAACGTCCATGATTTCACTTGAGGTACTTCCTGGTAACCTCATGAGGTAACATAAGGCAGGAGCTCCCATTAGGAAGGGAAAATGAGACTGAAATTATTTGCCTTTTCACATAACGAGCTAATGATCATGAAATTTCTCCTAGAACCAAAGTCTCTTGACTCTTAGTCTTGTGCTACATCAGTATAGTACAGTGGCTGGCATTGAACCACTGAGAAAGATCACTTAAATTCCAAGCAACTTTCCCTGACTCTGTAATTGTGGCTGCCCCTCTTCAACCTCCATCAAATAATAGAAGTGTTGCTATCATGAAGAGACCCCACAGGGGAGGGAGATGGAAGCCTCATCATACATGTTTAACGAATCCTGTAGATTTCTCTCTAGCAGCAAATTTTTGAACTAATTTTCTTTCTAAAATAAACTGCACTCGTTTTTGGTTTTGCTTATATCTGAGGTTTCTTTCCTGTGAAGAGAGCTCGGCCTCTCTTTACTTCTTAATTCATTCTGAGCTAACCAGTAAATTGGGCAAAGAATAACTGAGCACAATCCACTTAGCTCCATCCTTTCTCTTGAGATGGGGCTGTCCACAGAAAGTACAAATTCTTTGCTCTTTCATGTTCTAATTCCTTCCAGGTAAGGCAGACTGGGACCTAGTGGGTAAGTGTACTTAAAGCCAGGATTCATTTATAATAGAAAGTCCATTTGGTTCTCATCCTAAACTATCTTAACCTGTATCTGTAACAAAAGTAGCATTCTGGCCTCAGTATTTTCTCTTTTTTTATTTCTTTAATTAATCAGAAAAGAAAACAAGGCGAATGCTGTTTAATGCAGGTCCCTTTAGCAACCACCAGCGTATCTCCAGGACAAATCCCTGTATTCCATCATCTCTACCATGTGAGGGGCCAGGAGAAAAAAATGAACCTTCATGGAGGTGGAATTATCCTTGCAATGGCTGCTGTAAATGTTTATTGAAGGGAGAAAAAAATGGAAAGAGAAAATATACCATATATACCCAGTTTTAAGGAAACCCTATTTTGCCATATACATTAGAGAAATTGTTCAAGAACAGTTCATCCATGTGAAAATATTAGCACTGTAATTCTGTCAAGGTCAGAAAGACCTAATGGTTTGCTGAGATATCACCTTCATTTCACCAGGTAAATAGAGACTCCTTTTTCAGTGTGTCCTATCCAAGAAGGCACTCCATAGCAACAGTTAAATTACAAATACAGCACATATGTTCCATACCATATCATTTACAGCACAATTTAGCATAGACATAATGCTTTGTAACAAACTACAATACCATTCACAAAATGCATTTAAATAGCATAATTTAGTTCATTAAATTCAGTCATTTACAGTAAATCAAAATCATCATAGGAATTGAAGAGAGTACACAGTTGTTTGTTTGAATAGTTAAGCTAGGTAAGTCAATTTCTTTTTGAAGGTCAAGGACAGAGTTGTTTCCATTTTCTGTTATAAAAAAGATACAGCTGGTGTCAAAAGATAATTTAATGTCATCTCAGAATGATCAAGCCCTTTTTTCCTCCTCTCTCTCTCTCCTGGTTGCATATCATATCACTGCCATTCCTGAAATATATCCAACTCCCTGGAAACATCTTACATACTAGTTAACTAGAATGTGTGTGAAGATTTTATAAAAATCTTAAACGTGCAATTTCATCATAATTTTAACCACGATGTATACATTTAGCCCTGAGAAAATTTCAAACAATAGGTCTAATACATGCAATGCTCTATTTTCTATTTTCCATATCTTATTGTAAGCACCTTGTGGGTAGGAACCTAATCAACCATATTGGAGTTCCTACAATCTAGCAGTGTTTGTTGATTGTAAATTTCTTGAAAGCTGAGATTGGTTCTTTTATTTATTTATTTATTTATTTTCCTCACAGTCCCTACCATAATGCTTCACACATATTTGGAACTCAGGAAATATTTGTTGATTGAAAAATCTTTTTAAACCCCTCCATCGCCTACATAAGCCCACAAAACCAGTCCCTAAAGTAGCATAGACAAAGCAAGGAAAGAGAGGAAAAACTTCAGGGTTTAACACGTATTATTTGCCCTAAGCCCATTGTTTCATTTTCCAATGTACTCTGTCTTTCCCTACCACATGTCTTTCTCTTAGCCTTTATCTAATGCTTTTACCACAAGCTCTGCAATAACCAACAGTATGAGGATTTAAGCTCTAGTACAGCTACCTTAAAAGCCAACACAATCTCAAGGAGCACATTCAGACCTTCAACATTTATCCAGACATTTTGTAAATTTCTGTATACCATGCACCAGGGCACTGTATTAACTGCAGAGGACACAGACCCCAATACTACCTGAACTCTGTTCTCGAACTGCTTAGAATTTAGTGGGGAACCCAGTCAACGATCCAGTACAGTGTGGAAAGTGCAGTGTCTGAAGTAATGTACTCAGAGAGCTCCATATCCTGATCCAAAAAGTACCAATTCCCTCTACTTGGCAGTACCCACACCACAAGAAGAACAAATTTCCATTCTCAGCACACTTTTAGACGGCACTGCTACACTGGAGGAAGTCCAGAGAGAGCTGTCAGGAGAAAGGGTTGCCTTTCCACATTTCCTCCCCTTAGCTACCTTTCCCTTCCTTAAAGAGAAGGGACAACGGGGAACAATGGTGGAATACTGGGGGGAGCGGGAGCATTCTTGTTTTTCTTTTTGTGTTTTTTTTTTTCAAAATATTGAAAGTAACTGTTCTTGAAAGAATCTGAGTACTCCTGGGGTGAGTATTGCTATGATGAAGGCAGGTGAGGGACTACTTTTTAAAATCCATGTCAGAGTCCATTTCCATGGTCAGATTCTAATTGCATTAACTCCCGACATTTTCAAGAGCTCTGCAGAGAACAAGCAATAAAGTACAAACTCCTTAGACTGTGTTAAAGACCTCTATCATCTGGCTCCGGTCTAGTCTCTCTTAATAGAGACTGCTAGTTTCCTCTAATATTAATTTCCTCCTTCTTTCATTAATAACAAAGATTTTAGGTGGAAACACACACAGCTGCCCAGAATGAAGACTACCCGTCCCAGTTTCCTGCAGCTAGGTGTGGCCACGTGCCTAGGTTCAGACCAAGGGGATATGAGTGATAATGCCAGGTGGCAGCTCCTGGTGGCCTTAAGAGACAAAGGGTGTGTACTTCATCCTACTGATGGGGGCGTGAATGTCATGGCTGAAGTTCCATCCTGGACCATGAGGACAAGGACCCACCCTAGGGATGGCAAAGCAGAAGTAGGAGGTATGGGCTCCTAAGAACCTCATGGAATGGAGCCAATATACCAGCTCTGGAGTGCTGACCTCCAGATTGTTAACTGAAAGGGAAATTATTTTTATCTTATTTCAGACACTATATGTGGAGACTCTGCTATTTGCAATTGAAAACATCCCCCCTGATCCTCAACTGACACATTCAGTCTAACCACCCCCCTTACCCCCAGATCCTCCCCATAATGGCCTGCTCTCGGCCTGGCCCTGTGCTTTAAATGCATCATCTCATTTAATCTTCCTGAATGCCCCCTTAGGTAGCTACTGTTATTAGTACCATTTTACAGATGAAGACACTGGGGATTTGAAAGGTTAATTTACTTGCTAACAAGAGGCAAAGCTGGGTTTTTTAACCCAAGCAATTTGTCCCCAGAGGGACAGTCTCTATGCTACATTACCTGCCTCAGACTAAGGTACTCTCCTTCTTCCATGTCTTCAGTCATGCTATTCCCACATCACCCAGAATGACTTTCTGCCCTCCTGATATCCTTCCCTTCCTAGATGGCTCAATTGCAATGTCACCCACCTTGAATGAGCCCAGTGTACCTTGACTTGACTTCTATTACATCACTTTTCATATCCTGCCTTGCAATTTCATTAGTCGTGTTATGTATTTGTTTTCTTCAAAACATTTTAAATCCTTGTAGACAAGAATCATCTTATATTTGTTCTTGTATTCTCATAGTATCTAACAGTAAAATTTAATAAATGCTTTGTGAATTGTTTAAAAAGAATTCCAATTGAGAGATACAAGTTGTTGACTATCTATAAATGAAAGGCAATTGATGAGTTATAATTCTAAAAAATTAAAATACTATAGCATCACTGTCAGACAGAACTTTCCATAATAATGGAAATGCTCTACATCTGTGCTAATACTGTAGCCACTAGCTATATGTGGCTATGCTGAGCACTGGAAGTATGACTGGTGCAATTGAGGAACTGATTTTTTTATTTCACCTAATTTTATTTATTTATTTATTTTTAAAGATTTATTTTTATTTATTTAATTCCCCTCCCCTCCCCCGGTTGTCTGTTTTCTGTGTCTTTTTGCTGCGTCTTGTTTCTTTGTCCGCTTCTGTTGTCGTCAGCGGCACGGGAAGTGTGGGCGGCGCCATTCCTCGGCAGGCTGCACTTTCTTTCGCGCTGGGCGGCTCTCCTTACGGAGTGCACTCCTTGCGCGTGGGGCTCCCCTACGCGGGGGACACCCCTGGGTGGCGCGGCACTCCTTGCGCACATCAGCACTGCGCATGGGCCAGCTCCACACGGGTCAAGGAGGCCCGGGGTTTGAACCTCGGACCTCCCATGTGGTAGACGGACGCCCTAACCACTGGGCCAAAGTCCGTTTCCCTCACCTAATTTTAATTAATTTAAACAGCCACATATAGTTAATAGCTACCTACCTTTTTAGATTCTGTAATCTTAAAGACTTTTTGTTGAAAAAGTTCTGTATTAGTCAGCCAAAGGGGTGCTGATGCAAAATACCAGAAATTGGTTGGTTTTTATAAAGGGTATTTATTTGGGATAGGAGCTTACAGATACCAGTCCATAAAGCATAGTTACTTCCCTCACCAAAGTCTATTTTCAAATATTGGAGCAAGATGGCTGCAATCTGCAAGGGTTCAGGCTTCCTGGGTTCCTCCAGGCTCAGCTCCTGTTTTCTCCACAAGGTCAACTGTAGACTATCAGGGGAACGGCTATGCCCCTCTCCCTGGGGTTTCTGCCATGTCTAAGGAGCCATCTCTATTCCTCTGTGTTCTTCTCCTGGCTCAGGTCCTCTCTTCCCAGGGCTTGCTTCTCTTTCCTCTGCATGCTGACCTCCTGGGGCTCCAGCTTAAGACATCAGCATCAAACTCCAACATCAAGCCTCCAAGATCAGGAACCCTCAACTCTGTCCTTTGCCATGTCTTTTATCTGTGAGTTCCCACCCACCAAAGGGTGGAGACTCAACACCCTAATGACGTGGCCCAATCAAAGTTCTAATCATAACTTAATCATGCCCAGGTACAGACCAGATTACAAACATAATCCAATATCTATTTTTGGAATTCATAGCTATATCAAACTGTTATAAGTCCCAACATACTTTGTATAGAATAAGTGCTCAGGAAATGTTTGCTGAAGTACTCTGAACAGTATTGAGGTGGATCAATCTCAGTACAAATAATGCATGGGAATTTTTTTAAAAAGTCTGACAAAAGGAAAAACATTGAGAAATTCAGGTATAACACGGAAAGAGATGAAGTAGCAGCAACAAAAAACACACCAAAGATTCTGCAGCAGAAGAGAATCCTCAACTCATTTTGTCCTTGTTCAAGCAGAGAGTCTGCAAGAGGTATGTCAAGATGGGCAATTGTGAGAAATGGATGTGGCTCAACAGATAGAGCATCCGCCTACCACATAGGAGGTCCAAGGGTTTGATACCCAGGGCCGCCTGGATCATATGGTGAGCTGGCCCATGCACAGTGCTGCTGCACGCAAGAAGTGCCGGCCCACGCAGGGATGCCCCTGCGTAAAGTGCCCCCGGTGCAAGGAGTGGCCCCTGCACAAGGAGAGACACCTCGTGCAAAACTATAGCCCCACCCAAGAGTGATGCCACACACATGGAGAGCTGACACAGCAAGATGATGCAACAAAAAGAAACACAGATCCCAATGCCATCTGATGAGAATACAAGCGGACACAGAAGAACTCACAGCAAATGGACACAGAGAGCAAACAGTGGGGAGGGGGGGATAAATAAATAAATCTTTGAAAAAAAAAGATGGGCAATTATATGGCATTGGCTGGGCTGGCATCTATTTACAAAAACCTCCAGAAGACACTGAGGTTCCTCATGCTGTATTTAAAGAAACTAAACGGTTGGGATGGGTCTCAGTAAGCTGGAAAGGATAAGTCCAGATTACTCTATTAAACAACTACTTATCATACATTCCTTTTTCAATAGGGGAATGATAGAAACTTACTCACTCCTGGTTACAGCAATTCAGAGCAGAAAAACCTTCTAGTTAAATTAACAGCCCAAAATCTAAGTTTGGGCATCCTTTGGAATTTTTCTTTCTGGCTCCACCCCTCCACCAAGACGGAGCACTAAGGAATGCCACCTAAGCACACACACTGTTAAGTGAGCTCCTCCCAAACTGGCCATTCCGGTGTGACCTTTCACCAGATTGCTGGCATAAGGCAGAGTGTCGTCTCCTGGAGCAAAGCCAGAATGTAAGATGAAAAGCCATATCAGGAGGATGACGCAGGGGAAACAATCATGACTCTCATATTGAGAGCCAGAAAGAAATTGGAGGTCTTAATCACTAGTTCCTAGGCCGGGGCGTTACACTCAGCATAATAACTCCCTTATCATTTTACTCTTCAGGATTTCTAACCACAGAAGAGTGAAAATACCAGCAATCAGACTTTGGGTGCAAAGTGTTTGTACAGTTCAACTCAATGACCCATTCCGTTCAATAAGTAAATTTTTTAGTTTCTACAATGTGATGGCAGCACTAGGTGCTGAAAGCACAAAGATGAATACAACACACATATAACAAATATTGGGACATTCTGTGACAGTGTCCTATAAAGAACAAATATTTTTTAAAGTCACCACCGCACTTAAAAATAATCTGAGACTGGTATTATTATTTCTGTTTTTCACATGATGAGGTTGAAAGCTCAAAGGTGTTAAACAACCTGCCTGTTTGCACAGTAGGTAATTGCGACAACCCAGATCTGAATTTCAGCCTATCTAAATCCAGAATTTATGCCCTTCTCTCCAGGCTACTCTCCTCCCCACAAAAACACAACCTAAAGACAATATTCTCAAAAATCAGTCCCCAAAATAGTATCAAGTCTCTAGAGCCTCTAACATCTTGGTCTCTGTATTAGTCAGCCAAAGGGGTGCTGATGCAAAATACCAGAAACTGGTTGGTTTTTATACAGGGTATTTATTTGGGGTAGGAGCTTACAAATACCAGGCCATAAAGCATAAGTTACTTCCCTCACCAAACTCTATTTTCATGTTTTGGAGCAAGATGGCTGCCGATATCTGCAAGGGTTCAGGCTTCCTGGGTGCCTCCCTTCTTCAGGTTTCTCTCTGGGTTCAGTGTTCCTCTCTTCCTAACGCTTGATTCTCTTTCCTCTGTGAGCTTACTTCTCAGGGCTCCAGCTTAAGGTTTCAGCATCAAACTCCAACATCAAAAACCCTCAACTCTGTCATTTGCCATGCCTTTTATTGAGTTCCCCTTTGTGGGTGGGGACTCAATGCCCTAATGATGTGGCCCAATCAAAGCCCTAATCACAATTTAATCACATCCAGGAAAAGAACAGATTACAAATATAATCCAATATCTATTTTTGGAATTCATAACCATATCAAACTGCTACAGTCTATTGAAAGTTGAAGTAATTACTACTACTAAAATAACGAATTAATGAGGGTCTACTACACTAACAAAATTACTGTATTTTATCTCCGGTTGTCACAGTTACCAGGTATGGCAGATATTATTAAATATTATAATTCCCACCTGGCAAATAAGGAAACAGTGGCTCAGGGAAATTAATTGAGTTAGCCAAGATACACAGCTACTAAGAGAAACTTCCCAAATTAGACCCATTAAGCTCCAAAGTCATTAAAACTCTTTCCACTAAGCATTCTCCTCTGAAAAACAAAGAGTGCAAAATCAGAGTAAACGTCAGATTTAATGTTATGTCTAGACCCCTTGGGTAGACAGGGAGCAGGGGAGGAGGGGAAGTTTCCCAGTTACAAGGCAGAAGAGGATGGATTGAAGGGGAAACACATTAAGTCATGCCTAAGAAAGAACAAACCATCTAGATTCTAAGTAAGAGGATGGAATGCTACATAGGCATCAATAGAGTATCAAACGCTCCCAATAAAAATATGGGGCAACACAGCCGTAAGTAGTGGGGAAAAAAGAGATTTGGAGAGAAAAATCTGATTTTGAATCCTGGCTTTATCATTTACTCCTTGTGTGATTTTTAAAAAATTGTTTCAACCTCTTTGAGCCAGAATATTTTGTTGTTGTTGTTTAATATGTGTATTTTTATTATACAAGTTATGAATTTATAAAACAATCATGCAAATGGACATAATTCCCATACAACACCCTTCCACCAACACATTACATTGTTGTAGAACATTCATTACAGATGAAATAACATCAGTAGACTATTACCATTAACTAGGGTCTATAGCATACATTTGGCATATTTTTCCATACCTCCTATTATTAATATGGTACTTCTTTGACATTGACTCAAGAATATTACAATATTGCTGTTAACTATAGTCCATAGGTTATATTAATTGTATTTTTCCCATGTATCTCCATAGTCTTACGACCTTATAATAGTAATTTACATTTGTTCTAGTTCACAGGAGAACATTCTTGTATTTGTACTATTAACCACAATTCTCATCTACCTCTGGATTCGCTATGCTATTCAGTCCCTAGATTATTCTCCACCTTCCTTTCAAATGACATTTATATTCCCAAACTACCCCTTTCAGCCACAATCTCATTTATAAAACAGCTGTGTTATTTAAACTCAGTATAATGTGTTACCATCAACTCTATCCATTTCCACACTTTTACAGTCAAGCTAATCAAAACTTCTATATACAATAAGCATCAGTACCTCCTCTCAGGTCTCATCCTATCTCCTAATAACTTACACTCTAGGTTTTAACTCCATACATTTATTATTCATATTTAGTTCATATTAATGAGATCATAGAATATTTGTCCTTTTGTGTCTGGCTTATTTCCCTCAGCTTAATGTCTTCAAGGTTCATCCATGTTTTCATAGTGGCCTGATTTCACTTCTTCTTTCAGTAGCATAGTATTCCATCATATGTGTATACCACATTTTGCTTATCCATTCATCAGTTGATGGACACTTAGGTTGTTTCCATCTTTTGGCAATTGTGAATAATGCTGTTAGGAACATTGGTGTACAAATGCCTGCTTGCATCGCAGTTTTCAGTTCTTCTGGATATATTCCTAATAGAAAGATTGCTGGTTCATACAGCAGTTTTATATTTAGCTTCCTGAGAAACTGCCAAACTGTCTTCCACAGAGGCTGGACCATTTTACATTTCCACCAGCAGTGAAGGAGTGTTACTAATTCTCCACATCCTATTCAACACTTATTGTTTTCTGGTTTTTTAATCATGGTCATTCTATGAAGTGTGAGATGATAGCTCATTGTAATTTTGATTTGCATTTCCCTAATAGCTAGGGATATTGAATTTTTTTCCATGTGTTTTTTTGCCATTGGTATATCTTCTTTGGAGAAATGTCTAAGTCTTTTGCCAAGTTTTAAATTGGATTGCTTATACTTTTATTGCTGAGTTGTTGCGATCTCTTTACATATCATGGAAATCAAATCCTTATTGTATATGTGGTTTCCAAATATTTTCTGCCATTGAGTGGTAAATTAGTCAGCTAAAAGGGTGCTGATGCAAAGTACCAAAAATCTGATGGCTTTTATACAGGGCATTTATTTGGGGTAAAAGCTTACAGTTACAAGGCCCTAAAGAGTTCAACTTAAGGCCACTTTCTCACCAAGTCAATTGCCACGTGTTATAGCAAGGTGGTGGGCAATCTCTGTCTGGTTTCTCCTTCCTTCTTCCTCTTAAGGCTTTGAGGGTCCAGCTTCTTCTGATCTCAACTGTAGACTGGCATAGGGCTTGTTTCTCAGGGCTTCCTATTTCAGTCTGGCATTGGGTTCGTTTCTTTCCTTATCAGCTGTTCAGCTGCTCTGTTCTCTTTAGGGGCAAGCTATCAGGTAAATGGCTCATCTCTCCCCAGAGCCCCAGGATCAAACAATTCAGAGCTAACTCCTCTTCCCTGTGTGTCCTTGAGTGAGTGTCCATTTATATCAGCCCATGGCGTGTGTGGGGCAGGGAGACTCATCAGTCATGCCCTATAGACATGGCCAAATCAAAGGCCTATCTTAATGAATATTTAATAGGACATCTCAGCTGAACCTAATGAAAATCAAAGGGTATCACATCCAGAGGAATAGATCAGTTTACAAACATTGTTTCTCTTTTGGGGATTCATAAATAATCTCAAATTGCAACAAGTTGGTGGCCTTTTCATCTTCTTGACAAAGTCCTTTGAATCACAAAAGTGTTTAAGCTTGAGGAGGTCCCAATTATCCACTTTTTTCTTTTGCTGCTCCTGCTTTCTGTGTAAGATTTAAGAATCTACCACCTACCACCAGTTCTTGAAGATGATTCCCTACATTTTCTTCTAGGAACTTTATGGTTCTAGCTTTTATATTTAAGTCTTTGATCCATTTTGAATCAATTTTTGTATAAGGTGTGAGGTAGGGTCCTCTTTCTTTTGGATGTGGATATCCAGTTCTCCAAACACTATTTGTTGAATAGACTATTCTGACACAACTTGGTGGGTGTAATAGCCTTGCCAAAAATCACTGGACCGTAATTGTGAGGATCTGTTTCTGAACCATCAGTTGGGTTCCATTGGTCTATATGTCTAACTTTATGCCAGTACCATGGTGTTGTTACCACATTAGCTAAGTAATATGATTTTTTTTTCAATTTATTTCTCTCCCCTTCCCCCTCCCCCCACTGTTGTCTGCTCTCTGTGTCCATTTGCTGTGTGTTCTTCTGCGTTCACTTGCATTATCCAGCAGCACTAGGAACTGGGTCTCTTTTTTTGTTGCATCATCTTTCTGTGTCAACTCTCCGTGTGCATTGCCACTCCTGAGCAGGCTGTGCTTTTTCTATGGGGGGCAGCTCTCCTGTGGAGCTCACTCCTTGCACTTGAGGCACCCCTACGTGGGGGCACCCCTGCATCGTATGGCACTCCTTGTGCACAGCAGCACTGCTCATGGACCAGCTTACCGCACAGACCAGGAGGCCCTGGGGATTGAACCCTGGACCCTCCATATGGTAGACAGACACTCTATCAGTTAAGCCAAGCCCACTTCCCACTAGGTAATATGATTTAAAGTCAGGAAGAGAGAGTTCTCCAATTTCGTTCTTCCTTTTTAAGTTATTTCTGACTATTCGAGGCCCCTTAGCCTTCCAAATAATTTTTTTTAATTTATTTCTCTCCCCTGCCCCCCCCTCCCCAGTTCTCCGCTCTATGTGTCCAATTGCTGTACCTGCTTGTATTCTTGTCAGCAGCACCAGGAATCTGTGTCTTTTTTGTTGTTGTTGTGTCATCTTGCTGTATCAGCTCTGTGTGTGTGTGGCATCACTCCTGGGCAACCTGTACTTTTTTTGCACAGGGCAACTCTCCTTACAGGGCTCACTCCTTGCATGTGGGGCTCCCCTACACAGGGGACACTCCTGCATGGCACAGCACTCCTTGCATGCATCAGCACTATGCTAGGCCAGCTCACCACATGGGTCATGAGACCCTGGGTTTGAACTCTGGACCTTCCATATAGTAGGCAGAGACTCTATCCATTGAGCCAAATTCGCTTCCCTCAAATAAATTTGATAACTGTGTTCAACATTTCTTTTTTTATCATATCTTTTTTTATTGAGTCTGTATAAGAATTTGGGTAGAATCGACATCTTAATGATTTTCAGTCTTCCAATCCATGAACATGAAATATTCCTCCATTTATTTATGTCTTCTTTGATTTCTTTTAGCAATGCATTTCCTGAATAAATTGCTTTATGTCCTTGGTTAAGTTTATTCCTAAATATTTGATATTTTTAATTGCCATACTGTAAATGGAATTCTTTTTTCCTGACTTCTTTCTCAGATTGCTCATTATTAGGGTATAGAGACACTACTGTTTTTCTTTTGTTTTGTTTTGTTTTTTTTGTTTGAAGTACCTGGGCCAGGGATTGAACCCAGGACCTCATACGTGGGAAGCCAACACTAAGCTACATCCACTCCCCTGAGCTGGCTTTTTTGTTTGTTTGCTTGTTATTTGTTTGTTTTTTGTTGTTTTTAGGAAACACTGGGAAATGAACCCAGGACCTCCCATGTGGGAAGCAGATGCTCAACTACTTAAGTCACATCTGCTCTCAACACTACTGAATTTTGCATATTAATCTTGTATCCTGCCACCCTGCTGAATTTGTATATTAGCTCTAATAACTTTGTTATAGATTTTTTGGGACTTTCTATTATAGGATTATATCATCTGCAAATAGCAAAAGTTTTACTTCTTCCTTCCCAATTTGGATGCCTTTTATTTGTTTTTCTGGCCTGATTGCTCTAACTAGAACCTCTAGCACTAAACTGAACAACTGTTGTGACAGTGGACATCCTTATCTAGTTCCTGATCTCAATGGGAAAACATTCAGTCTTTCACCATTGAGTACAGTGTTACCTGTGGATTTTCTATATATGCTCTTTATCATGTTGGGAAAGTTTCTTTTAATTTCTATCTTTTATAGTATTTTTCTCAAGAAAGGAGGCTGTGTTTTTTCATATACCTTTTCTGCACCAGTCGAGATAATCATGTGAGTTTTCTTCTTTGATTTATTGATGTGGTGTATTACACTGATTGATTTTCTTGTGTTGAACCACCCTTGCATGCCTGGTATAAATCTCACTTGACCACGATGAATAATTCTTTTAATGTATTGTTGGATTTGATTAGTAAGTATTTTGTTGAGGATTTTTGCATCCATATTCGTTAAGAAAATGGACCTGTAGTTTTCTTTTCTTTTTTTTTTTTTTTCCATAATATCTTTATCTGGCTTTGGTATTAGAGTGATATTGGCTTCATAAAATGAGTGTGGTTGTATTCCTTCCTGTTCAATTTTTTGGAAGAGTTTGAGTAAGATTGGTATTCAATCTTCTTTGAATGCTTGGTAGAAATCCCCTGTAAAACCATCTGGTCCTGGACCTTTCATTTTGGGGAGTTGTTTAAAGACTGTTTCAATCTCTTTGCTTGAGATTGATTTGTTGAGGTCTTCTATTTCTTCTAGGGCCAATATAGGTAGTTCACATATTCCTAGAATTTTTCCATTTCATCTACATTATTAGTTTGTTGGCATACAGTGGTTCTTATGATTTCTTTTATTTCTGTGGAATCAGTAGTAATGTTCCCATTTTCATTTCTAATTTTACTTATTTGCATCTTCTCTCTCTTTTTCTTTGCCAGTCTATCTAAGGGTTTGCCAATCCCTTTATTAATCTTCTTGAAGAACAAACTTTTGGTTTTGTTGATTATTGTTTTGTATTTTTTGTTGTTGTTGTTCTAAATTTCTTTTATTTCTTCTCTGATCTTTGCTATTTCTTTCCTTCTGATGCTTTGGGAATAGTTTGCTATTCTTTTTCTAGTGCCTCCACTTGTGTAGTTAGATCCCTGCACTGCCTTCACTGCATCTCACAGGCTCTGATATGTTGTATTCTCATTTTCATTTGTCTCAAGATGTGTACTGATGTTTCTCACAATTTCATCTTTACCCACTGATAGTTTAAGAATATGCTGTATAATCTCCATATATTTGTGAATTTTCCCTTGTTTCACCTCTTATTGATTTCCAGCTTTATTCCTTTTGACCAGAGAAAGTGTTTTATATAATTTTGATCTTCTTGAATTTATTGACATCTGCTTTGTGACTTACATATGATCTATCTTGGAGAACGAATCCATGAGCACTTGAGAAGAATGTGTATTCTGCTGTTTTTGGGGGCAATGTTATGCATATACCTATTAGGTTTAGTCCATTTATCATATTATTACAAGTTCTCTGTTTCTTTATTGACCTTCTACCCAGATGTTCTATCCAATGATGAGAGTGGTATACTGAAATGTCCAATTATTATTGTAGAGACATCTATTTCTCCCTTCAGTTTTGCCAGTGTTTGCCTCATGTAATTTGAGGCAACCTTGTTAGATACATATACATTTATATACATTTATGATTGTTATTTCTTCCTGGTGAATTGTCCCCTTTTCACTATAAAATGTCCTTCCTTATCTTTAATAAAGTTTTGCTTTTAAAGTCTATTTCATCCAATATAAGTATAGCTACTAAGCTTTTTTTATTTTTTATTTTTATTTTTTAGTTACTGCAAGTGTGAAATGTCTTTTTCAAGCTTTTCACTTTCAATTCTATTTGTGTCCTTGGGTCTAAGTGAGTCTCTTGTAAATGGCATATAGATTGTTCATATTTTCTTATCCATTCCATCAGTCTGCATCTTTTGATTGGGAGTTAATCCATTAATATTCAATTGTTATTACAGTAAAGGCAGTTCTTACTTCATACATTTTGACCTTTGGGTTTTATCCATCATATCTTATTTTCACCACTCTTCTTACACCTTTACTTTCACTAATATAATCTTCATTTCCAGACTATCTTCCAAGCCTTTCTCCCCTGTCTTTTCTTTTCATGCTGCAGTACTCCCTTTAGTATTTCCTACAAAACTGGTCTCTTGGTTACAAACTCTCACAGTGTCTGTTTATCTGGGAATAGTCTAAATGCAATCTCATGTTTGAAAGACAATCTTGCTAGATATAAGATTCTTGGCTGGCAGTTTTTCCCTTGCAGTATCTGAAATATATCATACTACTGCCTTCTTGCTTCCATGATTTCTGATGAGAAATCTGCACTTAATATTATTGGACATCCCTTGCTACTCTTAAGATTTTCTCTTTGCATATGGCATTTGACATTCTGATTAGTATATGTTCAGAGTAGGTCTATTTAGATTTATTTGGATGGAAGTGTGTTATGCTTCTTGAACACAGATATCTACATCCTTCAATAGGATTGGGAAATTTTCTACCATTATTTCTTCAAATATTCCTTCTGACCTTTTTCCCTTCTCTTCTCATTCTGGGTCACCCATGACCTATATGTTTGCACACCTCTTGCTGTCATTTAGTTCTCTGTTATCCTGTTAAATTTTTTCCATTCTTTTCTTTATCTGTTCTTTTGTATGTTCATTTTGGAGGCCATGTCTTCAAGCTCACTGAACCATTCTTCTTCCTCCTTGAATCTGCTGTTATATGCCTCCAGTGTATTTTTAATTTCATTAATTGTAACTTTCATTCCCATGCAACCTGCTATTTTTCTATGTATGCTTTCAAATTCTTCCTCATGCTCACCTAGTGTCTTCTTAATAGCCATAATCTCTTTAGCTGTCTGTAAGCAGCTTCATTGTTTTTGTATGTGCTAAAGTGGACTATACAGTTTTCTAATGTGGAGGGCTTTGCAAAAATAATCAACAGCTTTAAGAAGCCAGGACCTAAAGTAGAGTTGGAGGTTGCGATGAAATTGAAAAAATATTACATGTAAAACCCCTTTAACATTAACAAGAACATGAGACATTTTCTAACATTATTATCCTTTTTTACAAAGATGGAAATTGAAATATGAAGAAGTTAAGTAATTTGACCAAGGACACACAATCATTGAGTGGTGGAGCTATGACATGAAGCAGGAGCCTGATTCTAGAGACCACATTCTTATTCCCTGCACTGCATTGCTCTGAAAAGCCAGGGAACAACAGCAGGATCATACCAAAAACAAGAAGATTATGGAAGACAATATTCAACTTAAAGCTAAGAACCCTGGAGAAATGAGGGCCAAGGAAAGCACTGGGTCCAGTAAGGTGGCAAGAACCTGAACAATTCAAAGACCACTGTTTTAAGCAAGATGTGGGGCCAAAGGACTGAGCCAACAGGTTGGTACAACAAACAACAAATTCAATGGATCTAAATAAGAAATAAGAGAACCCAAAGGGAAAATGGGGAAAAGATAAAGAGAAATACTAGTAATATATATATGATGAGTTCTATATCACATTACTAATAGATAGGGAATTGTGATTGGCATGTAGGAAATGTGCTATATAAAAAAAACTTGTATTTTTATTAACTTTTGTTATCATTTAACTCAACAAGGAACAGTGTTGTTTTTTATAATTTTAAAGATAATAAGAAATAAGAATTTAAAATACAATCAATGAATCTAGATGGAAAGACAAATAGGGAAGGTAGAAATCCAAATAAATAGAACTAACATACCAGGGGATCCAAACCCATAGCATCTGTGGGAGAGACAGAGTTATACCAGATATTAGAACCCTTCAGTTTTTAAATAATGGACACTGAGGCCCAGAGAGAGAAGAGTGATGATTCCAAACATACATCATCCAGCTGTGACACAATAGAGATGCAAACTTGTCCAGGATATAAGCAGTTCAGACTCTATAGGTTAAAACTAGAAAGGGGCTGGGAGGGGAGGATATAAGTGGTCAAAGAGAGCAGAGATCCTGACAATATTCATTAAAATTTTAAGGCAAACAATCCATGCACTTGTGATGTGCAGAATCCCTGTGGTCTTCTCAGGTATTTTTCTGTTTCATAGAACAAGGGATTCTACACGAAGAGCAGAAAGATGCCTGGGTAAAAAATAATCAAGATTTCATGAACAGGTAATCAGACCCCACAATGCAAAGTGACTGCCTTTTCTCTAATAAAGTAAATATCTACAAAACCTCAGGCAAAGCATTTAATCTCTCTGAGACTCAGTTTCTCTATCTGAAAAATAAGGTCGTTGGAGTAGAATGAGTTTTTGGAGTAGAATTGGCAAAATTCTCTGGAAGGAAACAAAGGAGTTCCATAGGTAACCGTGTTTGAAAATCTCACATCCTCTATCCACCAACTTCAGAGAGTCGAGATGAACGTGAAAGAGGTTTTTCTTGTTTTTGACTGGTCGGCTTATTTTGGGCAACCACCTCTGGGTCCATTTAGGAATCCACCCTTTTCCTACTCTTAGTTCACGTAGATCCTGTGGCATTAACTCCTACCCCTGATTCTAAGCATGACACACAACCCAGGTGAGGCCTAAGGATGGCATTCCCAGAGGATGGTGATTGATTCAGGGGTGGGCAACTGACCTCAGAAAAATAAAGTCAGACTGAGTCTCAAGACTTTTGCTGGAAATTCTGGGATAAAGTTTCTCATTCCTTTCCATTGGATTCCTACATGGAAAAAATACAGCTCTAGAAGCTGCTGGCAGCCTTTTTGTCCAAAGGGAGAGCTTGTCCAAGAATAAAACCACACAATGGAAGGCAGAGTCAAAGAATAGAATTATGCCAAGTTCTAATTATATTATTATAATATATATTATATATAATATATAGTATAATCCTTGTAGGCCTTAGAACTTAAAAAACAAAACAAAACAAAAAACAAAACCATTAAATCCTGATATTAATAACCAGGGGGAAAAAGGTACAACAGAAAACACTTTAGGAAATACTATACTAAGAGATAGATCCCACATCTAGAATTCTATTACTCTGAATAGATGGATCCTCAGCATCAAAGTTGAAACATAGCAAGTTAACTTGGACAGCTTTGAAGCATATTGAGCAGCTCTATAGGTCAAGGCAATGTCTTATCCACTTCTCACCATAGGAACAAATTCAGAATGAAGACATTTACTACTAGCCTGGTGCAGTAATGCTAGCTAAGTAGGATGTATTTAGGGGTGAAAACTGAAGCAAAAGAGCCATTGTACCATCTTTCAAATATGCCTAGTTCTTTTCTTTTTTTGAAAGCATATTTTCTCTAAATTTTAAGTGTAAGCTGTCAGTCCCTAATGCAGTTATAATTCTATATTATGAAGCAAGTTATTCTATGAAAAAGCATCCTTGGCCAGATCACATGAATTACTTTCTTTACTTTAGCTTAGTCTGGAAAGTGACATTTGGTCCTATCAGGCCTAACAGACCTCATGATTCACTACACAGCTACTAAATTGCAGACAGTTGTACTGTGCTTGAAGAAAATAAACAGATCTTAGGGATCTAGATATATTTTAATGTACAAAATTTTCTTTGAAATATATAAGGCATCATGCAATAAAATACTAAAATAATAGCCCATAGCACTAATGTTGCATATCTTTACACTTGTAATTTCTAATAGTTGGTAAAAGTGTAACAGAAAGGGAAAAGATGGGTATGGGCCCATGAGGATCTAGATTTGGAGTCTCTTTCCACTACTTACCAGCTACCTAAACTTGACAATTTACTTAAGTTCTCTGGAGTTCTTTTCCTCCTCTTAAAAGTAAGGATAATGATACCTGTTTCTGGGATTGCTGTGAGGACTGAGGTAAGGCATATAAGGTATCACTGTCTGTCACATAACAGGTGCTCAACAAAAGGGAATTATTCCTAGGATATTGGGCAAGAGAAAAAAGTATATATCCCATAGGGCTTTTTAGATTGCAAGTGATCAAAATCCCAACACAAACCAGACTAACTCACACAACTGAAAAATCCAGAGGTAGATTTTTCTTTTGTCTTAACATGATCCAGAAGCACTGTCAGTCTTCATCTCTCATCTTCACTCTCTGCCATGTTGGTAGAACTCTTAGGTGCCACAAGAAGACAATGTGCCATTTAGCAACTCCAGACCCACATCCTCCCAGGTTTTAGTCCAGCAAAAAAGAGTGACTCTTCCTGGTGGCTCCCATACATGTCCAAGGCATTGGAACAACTTAGGTCATGGGTTCACTCCTGAGTCAATCCTGTTACTCTAGTCCTCTGACAGGCCAGGACTGAGCCATATGGTCTACCCCATGTGAGAGTCCCAGGGGTAGAGATGGTTCTCCAAAGGAAATATGGGTAATTCCCAGAAATAATAACAAACAGGAAAAACAGCCAATATCTATTGGAAGATAAAATTCTTTTTTAAAAAACTTATAGCAAAACACCAAATAAGGAAACATACTCTCATATATTCTTTTGAAGGGGTAGTTTGGCAATATCTATAAAAAATTCAAATGCACATTTTTTTGCCCAATTTCACTTCAAGGAATTTAGCCCACAGATAAATCACACCAGTGTGCAAAGACTCTATTTAAAGAATGATCATGGTAGCACTGACTGTAATAGCAAAGTGCTGACTATCAATAGAGAAATTGTTAAATTTTTTAATTACTGAAAACACATGTAAATAGGATTTCACCATGGGACTATCCATACTTGCTAATAAAAGTATCTAAACCTCCTTGTTAAGAAGCAAGATAATATTTTCATGCTAGTTTGGCAAATTATCTGGGCAACTGAAACAACTTGGTTCATTTATTTACTTTGTTTGTCGGTGAGACCAGCCCATCACAGGATTTTGCCACCATAAATTGGCCCCTGGACTGACTCGTGCAGGCAGGCAGCTACTCCATCAAACACAATAATTAATCGGGCAGTCCCCCTCCATATGTTGCCATGACTATTCATTAAAGCAATGCATATGGCGCTCACCTACATGTGCTAATTTTTGTATTTTATTCATGGTTCAACAAATTTATGAACCTTAGTTTCAGTGGAAGAAAGAAAAATTAGTACAAAACATATTATAATTAGGCTGACAATTTAAAACTAGAAAAGAAAAGATAAAACTGAAAAGATGTTGCTATCAACAGTAGAATTCATGATATAAACACATGGCAAACATCTGTTGATTGCCTTCTATGTGCAAGGTGCAGGATTAGTCTATAGTAACATTGTCACTGCCCAAAGTCTTACTTTTTGCTTCAAGAGATAAGATATGTATTGAAAAGAATAAGTAATGACATAAGGCTTCCACAGGTGAGTGCCACATGTTTCTGAGCATTGAGATTCCCACTTAAGATGTGCAAAATATCTTAGGCATGACAAGTGAGTAAGATATATTATGCAGTGTATATCATTTATACTATAAGAACTAGCACTAAACTTAGAGTATATAGAAGTTAAACATACCATTTCCTAAAATAAGAAATGAAGATTAGCAAATTAATTCGCAGTATTTTGATAATGATGGTATGCACAATATAATTTCCATAGGATTTGTTTAACAATATACATAAATACAAAACCGAAACACTGATTTAAAGAAGATCCTTGAATTGTCACTATGAATTACATAATATATAATATACATATATGTAAATATATAATAATAATTGCTTAGATTTACATAACACTATGTGTCAGGCACTTTTCTAAGTAATATATATATATATAATATTCATTTAACCCTCACAACCATTCTATGAGGTAGGTAATATTACTGTTCCTACTTTACAGATGAGGAAGCTGAGGCACTGAAAAGTTGAGTAATTTGCCCAAAGTGGCAGGACCAGATTTTCAAAACCAAGTAGTCTGACTCCAGAATCCATGCTCATAATCACTATAGCAAATGTATGATTGTATTCTCCAGATTATCACTTTGTTAATATTTTTAAGGAGAAAATATCGGAACAAAGAATCATAAAGATATAATTTCATCCTCCATTCTGGAATTCTGCTCTTTCTCTGTAGCCTCAAACCACGTCTTGCACATAATAAACAATCAATAGCTACTTGTCCTATGAATAGTTGAGCTCTGGTTGTGAAACAATAGTATTTGTGATTCATATTCCCCATTTGTCTTTGCAACCCTTGAACACTACTTTTTGCCAGAATTCTGACAAAGAGGGTTGCTCTCTTCCCAGAACTCCAAACAAGAAGCAGAAAGAGTGTCTGAGGTAGAAAGCATGGAACATAGCAGACCAATGCTCTGAGAATCAGCCCTGACACTTCTCACTTATACAACCTTTGACAATCCAGTTCACTCTTCTTGGAAATGACTGTTCTTATTTGTCAAATGAAAGCATTGGGTTAGATGAGTGATTTTCAGACTGTGAGAAGAAGGAAGGAAGAAGGGAAAATGTATGAGCAGGTGCGACCCCTTTGCCTTCAAGGAGAATAGCTTCTCTTAAATCTGTTTTACATATTAAGTATATTAGATTTTGAATAAAGGGATTTGAGGCTTTACAAAGTTTGAACACCACTGGATTTGGTTAAATTCTTAAGTACTGTGCCATTTCAGATATTCTATCCTTCTTGACCGCACAGGCACACTCCAATATGTTGGATCATTTGTCTCTTCTGACCTGTTCAAGAGACATTTCAACTGAATCTTAGAATTATTTCCATCATTACAAACCTGGATCTATCCTTCAAAAAAAAAATTGATTTTTTTCCTCCACTCACATTTATCAGTCCATATTTGGAGGCTCTCCTTGCCACGTCCTTAAATAAGTAAATAGGATAACTGTGGTAATTGCCTGACCTACAAAGTGTATAGGACTTCAAGGTTAATGCTCTTGGCACAAAATTTTCGCTACAAACAGCAGAAATTCTTCTAACCCTTTGCTGAGGCATCGGTTCAATAGTAAGAGAAAATCATACCATGTATTGAATTACTCAAAAGAGAATTATCAGAAAATCCCCTGATGGTCTAACTATGACTAAACTGTACTCCAAAAAGAACTCTCTTAAAGAACTTCATGGAAACTCCTTACTAGAGATATAGTAAAAGGGTCAAATATTTAACAAAAAATTTTTTTTAACTATATAGCAAGAATTGGTACAAGCCTACGCCAAATGTCATGCTAATTCCATATGTTTCATTTTATAATCCTAAACTTCCTTCAATATGAATGAAAAAAAAAATTCTTACTATTAAGCCTATATATTCTCTGAAATTCCTTTATTCAGGTTCCAAGAATTGTCAAACACATACATCACTGTGTTTTAAATCTAAACCTTAAATCTAAAGTTTAAATCTAAACTTTATTGAAAAAAACATTACACATAGTTAAGTATTTCAGTTTAAGAATGGCTATCAACAATAAACATTACTCCAAGAGTGGGATTAATTAAATAGTCTAGCAACACAGTGATCCAAATAGGAAAGAAAAATCCTGGGCACTGAGCCCAGATTCCCCACCCTCTCTTATGGTGTGGCTCATCTCTCCCTCAGATAAAATGCACAACCAACAAATCTTTCATCATTATTAGTGAATGTGTACATGAAAACAAATGATCAAACTCCTCCATCAGGTCTCCCATTAAATTTATTACGTAGAAACATTGCACAAAATCAAATTTCCCCATAAAATGTTATTTTTTAAAACCAAAAGTATATACAGTTTTCAGAAATGAGATAACTCCTCATAGTTACCAGCAGTTCTCCTCTAACTTGACTTTACCACTTCTCCAATAACAAAACTGGGAGATTGCTCTATTCTATACTTATAAACCCAACTTTGTTACGTTCTGACATTTTAAATTATTTTGACTTTGTGTATTACAATGCTTGTGAATTTTAGCTCCACAGAAACCAAGAGATTCAGAGTAAACTCATGATCTTGGTCCCACAAAAATACTGTTTTGCACTCAGGGATTAAGGCTGATCCTCCAACCTTGAATCTGAGCCTTAAATCTGAACTTCTTGAATTGTGTGATCTTAATCTAGGCTCTAAGCTGTTTTAATATTGAGGGGGTGAGAGAAGTTCCAGGCAGAATATTTACAAAGGATCTTATTCACCAAACATTCATCATTCCTTTTCACTCCCTCTCTCTGCTCACAGCAGCATCTACTTGGTGACACCATAGATATATCCAACACAATCAAAAATGACCCTGAAGCCACCATTTCCTGTCACCACCAAATCTGCATTTCTGGGACACAATGTGCCTTAAACCTTCCAGCAAAGCACCCTCTTGGTCTATGGAGTGGCTGTCAATAAAGTAAAATCTTTGAAGCTAGAGCAGCTGACAAAAGAGCATTTAGGCAAAAGAACAGTAGCAGCCTTACATCTATGAAATCTAAATAGTTTTCAAAGCCTGTCAGGTAAACATTACATAATTTCACCTTCTCAACAAATTTATAAGAAGACCATCATCTTAATTAAGTCTTCTCATCTTTATACTGGTTGATCCTATCACATATAATGGGGTTATTTCCCAAGTTACTGTGAGATTAGGACAAAATAACATATACAAAGCATTTGGTACAGAGTACATTCACTACATAAATGGTGGCTAGTTGTAGTATTATTTTTAAAGTATTATTATTATTATTATTACTCTTCCAACAAAGAGGAAACATTGCTTAGCGAAAGTAACCAGCCCAAAGATGTTCAAGATATAAACTTTATTTATTGCTACCTGCACGGAACTGTGGGTATAAAAATGTGTATGATCCAATCCCTGCCTTCTATCTAGGAACTCTGACTCACCCTTAATAAGAAAGAGAACAAGTTCTAGAACCAAGTGGTCTTTTCACTACCCTCTGAGGCAAATCTAGAAAGAAAGAGATAAACTGAGGCCCCATGTCAACTAGTTTAAGATTTAAAACATTCTTCCTATGCAGTAGATTGTGTACACTATGGTTAGAAATATTCTAGCTGGATGTCTCCCTATCCCCCTTCATGTTCAGGAAGCTCTTAATAGTGGAATTTGCCTCCTTTGAAAGGAGAATTCGTTGCTTTTGTGGAACATGGTACAGTTGACTAAAAACACTTTCACCTTCACTAACCTATCTAATCTAACTAACTTAATCTTCCCCAGGACCCTGTGAGACATGAATCACTAAACGCATTTTAGAGAGGTGAACCTGAAGCACAGCTCTAAGTGTCATAACCCAGACTAGAACTAGGTCAATAGCTTCATACTTGTTTAATTACTGTTTGAAGCTTGCCCACTAACCTACATTGAAGCTATATTAAATCTTTTCCCAGCCTAACCTAGGTTTCATTTCTTTCTACTTTTTCTGAGTCTTTGTGACACTCTAATTCTCTGAAGGGTCTAATACTGAACTTTGTATTTGAGCGATTCCCTCAGGCAATATGTTTATTCAAAACCCATGCAACTAATATAATATCACTATTTCAAGTATGGCTATGACTTTTACATAGACCAGACCCATAAAGGGAGATGGAGAATGATACTTTGCATTTGTTTAGCACTCTTTCAAAGTGCTTTCATATCTATTATTCAAAGAAAGGGAGAATGGAATTAGAATTTAAGAGTAGAAAGAATGCTAGAGATTCTTAAATCCATTGTTTCTTAACCTTCTTCAGTCACTCAACCATTTGAGAATCTACAAAAGCCCCATACCCAGAAAGATGTATATATGTAATACACTAAAAAATTAGCATCATTTCAAGGGAAACCATGGACCACCCCCAAGTTAAGAACTATTCTAATTTTAAAAACCTCATTTTACAAATGAGGAAGCTACCATATATCATGACAGCCTCCCTATGAGGAAGCCAGAGCAAACATTATTATCCAGTTTTGAGATATGGAAACTAAAGTCCAGAGAGGTTTCAACATTTCCTGCGTTTTACAGCTAGTTAACAGCAATAGCCTAACCCAGGGCTCTTGATAGTCTAGTACTTGTTCTTCCAGATCACACCATACTCCCATTACACTTTGCTCGAATTCCCTCAGCATAAGAAGGACTCCTTCTACAGCCTCCATAATATACATAATTCTTGGTCATCAGTGAAAAAGCTCCAAATACAAAATTCATTCTATTCACAATAGTAAACTTTTTACAGATTTCCAATTTTTTTTTTTCATTCATCACTAATGCATTATATACTGAAAGTCAGAAATTGAACTGGTAAACAAACCTATAACTTCTACATTGTAGTTAAATACCAATCTGGTCAACTTCTCCTTTTATCAGCAAATGAGCATAAGTGAAACCAAGTTAAGGCAAAAATATTAGCCCTTAATTGGGAAGGACCTAGAAAAGTAGTACTAGCATATTAAAATTATACCTAGCGCATAGGAGATTCTCAGTAAATATTAGCTGAGTGAATAAATGGTGCTACCAACAAATACCATTGAGTTGTCAATAATTTTATTTCTAGTTTTGAAAATTATATTTAAACTAAGAATATACTCAAAACACTGTACCTTTCTCTTAAGGTCTAAGTTAGAAGAACAACATACTAAACAGTAAACTATACACATGAACATATATTATGTATACTTAAAAATGGTTAACATGGGAAATTTTGTGTTACATATTTGCACCACAATTTAGAAAAGAAACATGTTTTTTAAAATGTTCACTGAGATTTTATTTAAAAGTCTATGTTGTTAAGATAGTAGTTGAAATGAACTTTATTATGGTTTTTACATTTCCCCCATAGAAATAAATATATGTAAAATATTAATTGGGGAGAAAATATCTTAGATACGTATAAAATATTTAGCTATGTCAAGGATGCTATAATGTCTATGATGAATGTTAAATTTTTGCAAGAAAATGGCTGTTATTAACATTTAATTTAACTTCACTTAATAATAAACCATCTGGCTATACTCAATAGTTCCACACCCAAGGAACAATCTTTATTTGTAAGCCAAAAGCTTCCAGAATACATTGTAGGGTACTGAGCATTTTGATACTTGGGAAGATTCAAAAGTGCAGTGTTTTAGCTTTGCTTATTTATTCTGGTTTAAGTAGACTTCAAGTCCAAACTTTAATGTTTCGTCTTCATAATTTTTCTGTAGTTCAAGAGTTTTCTACCAAACAAATGCATTCTAAGGCAATAAACCTGTTGAAGGAATAAATTAGCAAGTAGGTTATGCTTTTAGGATACCTACATTACGGAAAGGGTATTATACCCACTTTACCTAGTGATTAGGTTTATATTGCAATGTGACTCATAAGACTCACTGTACTGAATAAAAATTTAGGCAATTAGTGATCTTATTTCTTAGGAAGAACTGCTTGCTATCATATATTAACACAGACCTCGCTCAATTAAAATTGCTCACAGTCAGCAAAAATAATTTCTGCACTGTAATGAAATAATGAAATAATTATATGCAAGGGAGGACTTGTGATCTTTTTAATTATTCTATTCTTCATTTTTAAAAGGGCTATTTGAAAACGTACTCTTATAATTGATTGCTATAAATCAGTCAAACGCATTCTAAGGATCATAAATATTCTAACTTTTAAAAGACAAAGAAATGCTAAATATTCAATGGAGTACTTCAATATTCAGAAAATTTAATCTGGGGGGAAAGGATAGACTGCTCTTTGGAAAATAAAAAAGTAAATTTGTTGTCCCGTGAAAAATGAAATATCTTGAATGTCAGTAACAGAAATGGAATTAACAAGAGATCTTTTTATTGTTTTTTAAGGTCATTAGGCTGTGAATTCTATAATTATGGAAATTGTCAGTCCAGTTCTGTAAGAATGTTTGCTCCCATCCATAAGGTAGTGGAATGTTCAATCAGTCTCTCTCGTGGGAAAGTTAGGTCATAACTGTAAGTGTACCAGCAAAATTGAATTAAGCAAAGAGATTTCATTAGTATTTATAGCCAGAAGGCATCTGTAAAAGTACAGGGCAAAGAAGTTATGTGGAAGTCAAAGGAGAAAAAAAAAATGGGTTTCTAGTGACAAAGGCGAATCTGAAAGAGATATAAGTGTATAATGAATAAGAGCTATTGAACGCTACTGCAAAGAGGGAGTTGCAAAGATGTCAAATATTGATTTTCTTGTGTATGCCTTTGGACTACATATGTAATTGTTTGGATTTGCTGTCTTCATGGTACAAAAATATTTGTTGTTGAAGGTTAAAAAGCATGATGTGAAATAAACTAAAAACTGAGAAACATGTTGGAGAATTATAATAAACCTTCACTCAGTATCTCCTTAAGAGGTTTCTGTATTTTCTTGTAACAAAAAACAAAAAACACTTTTAATGAAGAAAAATTTTACCTAATTTTCAAAAAGAATAAAAGACCCTTATTAGTGAATTATGTTATTGAAAATTGAGTGACTTTCAGCATTATTTATAAACATACTAGGTTTCCTACTTCTTTATTTTACTGAATATTTTTAAACACACATCAAATTTTGAAAACATAATTTTACCATACTTTATTTTTCAATGATTATAATGAATTCAATTAAAGCTAAATTCAGAATAAAAATCTCATGACACCACCTTAAAAGATATATTTCCTATGATAATTTCCTTTTTAGTACTAATACCAACAAAAAGATAACTTCTATGTTTTAAATCCTATATAAACATATATATTTAATAACAAATTGCAAATTCAAGTAAAATCGCTATATGCCATTCCCTAGTAAGGGACCATGACATTATATTGGGCTTCAAATTTCGGGGAGTTCTGGATCACAGAGTGTTTCAACAATGGCAATGGAGGGATACTGGTATGGGATACCAATGACAGATGATATATGACTGACAGGGAGCTGTACAGAACATATGTCCAGGGTGCATGGTAATGTTTGGATATACTCATAGTGGCAACAATTAAAAACCACAGTAGGGGGGGTACTGGGTTCCCGGCCAGTGGTGCTCTGTCGTGGTCCCTAGGGGAGCAGCGACAGTCTCCCAGGTACAGTGGTGGGGACCGGGAGGGAGTGAGGGTTCAACAGTGAGCCCCTGATACTAATGACTATGCTTGTGAGCTGATAAACCCAAAATAATAACAAGGCCTAGAGCAACTTTGTGCCTGGGAATTCCCTTCTGTCAGCCTTCATGTTACTCAAATGTGGCCAGTCTCGAAGCCAAACTCAGCATGTAAATGCAATGCCTTCCCCCCAGCGTGGGACATGACACCCGGGGATGAGCCTCCCTGGCAACGAGGGACCACTATCAACTACCAACTGATGATGCAACTGGAAAATGACCTTATATGGAAGGTTCAATGCGGATCAGCAGAATATCCATGTCTACATAAAATACCATGACTTTAAAATGCTGTTTGACCTAAAGTAAGGGGGAAATGGAAAGGAGAAATGAGTTTATATGGCTACGAGTTTCTAAAAAAGAGTCTGGAGGCTGGCAGAAGGTTTGCCCTCATGCACAACTGAGCAGAGTCAGAGAGACAGATAAAGCAGATACAACCCCCAGATATTGGTTCCTTTGAGGGCTAAAGAGACCCATGGGAGTTATGGTCATGGCCGATGGGGTTAACTACCAGGGCAGATGGCCCCTCTTTGGAAATGGTGTTTATGTGTGATGAATCTGGACTCAGATGGGATCTCCCTTCATAAGACTTTCATGCTAATGTGCTGGAGGTGCAGTTAATGTTGGGGTTTAAGATATATTTAGGGGATTTGAATCTCTGGACTGACAATGTGATAGCCAGATCCTGAGCCTCAACAGACTCCAGCACCTACAATCTGATTTATTGGACTTACCACACTCAGCTAAGATGGAGGTGAAGAAGGACAACCACCACACCATGGAGCCTAGAGTGATTACAACTGAAAATGGGAGGATTGCATCCAGCATCCAGGTGGAATCTGAGCCTCCTCTTGACATAAAGGCGCAATGGACACAACCAATCCAGTGTCCACATAGAAGAGGTGGCATTGGATTGGGAAAAGTGGACATAATGGACAAAGGGTATGGGGAAAGGCAGGAAGAGATGAGAGGTGGAGGCGTCTTAGGGACATGGAGCTGCCCTGGATGGTGCTTCAGAGGTAATCACCGGACATTGTAAATCCTCACAGGGCCTACATGATGGAATAGAGGAGAGTATGGGCCATGATGTGAACCAATGTATATGAGGTGCAGAGGTGCCCAAAGATGTACTTACCAAATCCAATGGATGTGTCATGATGATGGGAACGAGTGTTGTTGGGGGGGGGGGAGAGGGGGGGTGGGGGGGTGGGGTTGAATGGGACCTCACATATATATTTTTAATGTAATATTATTACAAATTCAATAAAAAATAAAAAAATTAAAAAAAAAAAAAAAAAAAAAAATAATCAAGCAAATAAGGTCACAAGATAAGTAAAATACTTTTTTATATTTTCAGGGATTATTTTGCTTTTACTATTCAAGTCTTAACAAAGAATGTTAACTGGGATAATGCTCTATTTAAATAACAGACTCCCTCATTTATTTTATCTGATTTATTGTTTATTAGGGCCTAGAATCATATTTATCAGTATGACTTTGTTATCTTTCCTAATTCAGGAAGTTGAAAAACAATAATAAAACTCTCCAGGTGGACCTTAATGCACTTAAACCCACAAAGACCCCAAACTCAAAAAGGGAAAGAAAAGAAAAATATGGAGTGTTTCAAGCATTTGCAGAGACAAAAGGTACAAACAGAGGAACAGCATAATATTTGGCAGAAGCCTATCATTTTATTAGTACAGAAAATACCAGATAGGAAAACTACGGAGAAGACCATTTCTGCAGCAACAACAAGTTTCAGATTTCATTTTCAGCGGTTCATTTTTAACGTTATTAAATATTTAATGGCAAAGTAAAGGAGTGACAATGCTGAGTCTATGTGCAACCCATGATACTGTTTTCCAGTGTTTTCAAAGCATAAAGGATGCAGGGAAGACAATCCAGCAGTAATGGCAGCTCCTCTCTGAGGTAAATACTTGTCAGGAATAAAACATAATCCAATTGCAGTCTTCTCTTCTGAAAAGGTTGCTTGTGGTATATCCATCATAAAGTCATTTCTGTTTCTTAAGAGCTATTAGTGCCTGGTCCCTGGGCTTCATTAAGACTCTCTTTTCCAATATAGTCTTTTATTTTAGACTGCATCCCACTTCTCAGCTACAGAGTGCACAGTACAATTTCTCGGCTCCTGAGGGAGACGTCAGCCACGCCCCCAATGCCTGACTTGCAAGGACAAGGTAGCAATCGAGAGGAAGGTACATTTGTAGACACAAAGTCGGAAAGCTTTCTTAAACCCTCGCGGTTAAAAGGGAGTCTGGGCAAGCCTCTGAAACAGAGCTGTATCATTTAGCTGCCACTAACATCTCCACACTCCCCATTAGGAGGGCATCAGCGCTTCAGCCCGTTACTCTCACACAATGTTCTGGTGGAGCTAAAGAAGCTAGAAGTTTTGAGAGTCCTGCTGCCAGACCTCAATGTTGCCAAAGTAAGCTTCCAGAAATTATAGTAATAATAGGTGTGCTTACACCAAATAAAAGGTTTCATTAATCAAGCCCTATTGAGATAAACCTGTCACTGGACAGAGGAGACCAGAAATCAAATGCTGTGAAAGTTCTGACAGATTGTTAAATAGGAACCCTTTAAAATAGAATTTAATTTACTGTGATATTATAGATATTTATGCATCAATAGGCAAGTGCAGATTGAGTTCAGAGGTCGGCTCTGGTATTTGAAAAATAAAAGCACAGGATGAAACAAAAGGTGGCAGTTACCTTCATCTGAAATTAGGGTTCATTAGACTAAACGGGAAGGTTCTAACTGATTCATATATGGAAGGGAAGCATAGCACGTGATGTGTTATGCAATACTGGGTAACAGGCAAATCCAATTAAGGGATCTTCATTCTGTTAAAGATTTCTCTACAAACTGAAAAAAAAAAAAAAAAAAAATCCAAGGACCAGCCACAGAAGAGCTCAGGTGGCTGGCCATGAGCCTCTCATTCCTTAACAGGTGAAGCTATTTCCTCCATGGCCTGATGGTTAGGAGTGCTAGATCTTGGCATTGGACAGACGTGGGATCAAGTCACAGCTCTGCTAATTATTAGCTTTATGATGTTAGGCAAATTACCTTCTTTTAGGCTCAGTATCCTGATCAGTAAAACAGAGATCCTACCAGTACCTACCTCATAAGGCCATTATAAAGATTGAGATCAGGCTTGCAAAGCACCTAGCACTGCCTAGCAGTATTCAACAAAATATATTGTTCCTCCTTTTCCTTCTTTCTTTCTTTCCCTCTTCTCTTCTCTCAGTCCTTTTCTTTTTGTGTTTTGTCCTCTCCTCCTTTTTTCTTTTTCCTCTTCCTATCCCACAGGACCAACCAATGACAACCAGCTGCACCTCCAGGCATTCTGTAGCTTCTTTGGATTGAACGCCCTGCTGACCCTTGGTTTGTGGGCAGAGTTCAAAATGAAGTTATGAAAGGCCTGTTCATTCCCACTGCCTCATTCATGAAAGATTGTTGGAAGTGTCTTTGTTCAGGCTGACAGAATAAAGATCCAGAGTACTAAATTGACTCACAGGTGCAATCTTTCCTTAAAGCTAAATCAGCACTTTGCCACAAATTTCTTGACTAATAGCTAGGACAATTTCATTACTCCAAAAAGAAAAACTCCACATCCAATAGCTAGAAATATGTGTGACAAATCACTAAGAAGAATTGTTTTTTAAAAAATCTGTCCCACCGCTAACCTATTAACTATTCACGGGCAGAGATGGTATCTTATTTATGTTTGTACTCCCTGGCCGGCAGTGGTATTCTTAGCAAATGTGTACCTAATTGATAAAAAATATTCATGTCTCAGTCTGAGTTAAATGATCCCTTGAAACTCTCTCAAAGTTTATTAATTGAAAGTGGCATAATTGACCTGTGTGTAGCATAAAACTATACAGACCACTTGGAATGATTTAATCCCTAAAGGTAGCTCTCAGAAAAATTCTCTTTAAATAAAAGTTTGCTTAAACCTTAACTCCCTCTTTTGCATTTGTTGTGATTTTGGACTTATCTTCACTTGTATTTTAATAGAGCCATATTTCAAAGAAAAGGAAAAAGAAAAAAGTATGCTTCAATTTTTAGTTACCACCTTCCCTCCAATAAATTAATCATTTAACTTTCTGTGTCTTAGTTTCCTGATGAATAAAATGGCTATACTGAATGTAGTATATTAGTACTATGTAGCTATATTAGTATTTGTTTCTAAAGGTCAAATCTCCCAATAAAATGTCTCCCCTTAATTCAAATTCATAAAGACAGAAATCATAATTCAGGTTACCAGGGGCAGGGGTAGAGTGGAGAATGAGTAGCTAATGCTCAGTTGGTAATTTCTGTTTGGAATGATGAAAAAGTTTTGCTAGTAGATGATGGTAAGAATAGCACAACATTGTGAATGTATTTAACACCATTGAATTGTATACTTGAAGTAGCTAAAATGATTAGTTTTAAATTTTATATGTTAACAGAATAGAACTGTACAACACAAAGAGTGAACACTAATGTAAACTGTAATTAATATAATTATAATAATAATATTTCATCATTTGTAACAAAGGTATAACACCATTGCAAAGTGATAATAATAGGAAAACTGGAGGGGGACCTTCAAAGAGCTATAAGGGAACTCTATTTTCCACGTGACTTTTCTGTAAATCTATGTTGTCACTAACAAAGAAAATTTTTCTGTACATTTATTATTATTGTTTTAAATTGAGAATGTTCAACTTTTGTCTTACCAACTGTTTTAGTTATCTATTGTTGTATAACAAATTACCCCAAAACCTAGCAACTTAAACAACAGCATATTTTAAAAAAGATTAAAAAATAAATTTAAAATTTTTAAAAAGATTTTTAAAAATTAAAAAAATTTTTAAAAGATTTAAAAATAAATAAATAAAAACCACAGAATTTATTATCTCACACTGTTCCTGAGGTAAGGCATTCTCAGGAATGGCTTAGCTGGTGGTTCTGGTTCAGGGTTTCTTATGAGGCTGCACTCAGCCAATCAGCTGGTGCCACAGTCATAGGAAGGTCTGACCAGGACTGAAGAGTCCATTTGCACAATGGCTTACTTACATGGTTAGTGGTAGAAGGCCATAGTTCCTCTCTGGTTGTTGGCAGGAGATCTGAGTGAACCTCTCATAGAGCTTCCTCAGTGTCCTTATAACATGGTATCTGGCTTCCCCCAGAGCAAGCAATCTAAAAGAGTGCAAGGAAGAAGCCACCATGTCTTTTATGAGCCAGCCTCCATAGTGGCATACCATTATTTCCACCATAATGTGTTGGTCACACAAACCAACCCTGATACATTGTGGGAGGGGATTGTATAAGGCTATGATCATGAAGAGTCAAGGGAGCATTGGGGACCATTGTTGAAGCTGGTTACCACACCAACAATAGAGCAATGATTTCTCAGTTTTTCAGAGAGAGGAAAACCAGAAACCAAATGACTTCCTGAGAACAGAGATTAAACTCTGCACTAAATCATCTCAAACAATAATAAATAAATGAATGAATGCCCTTGGAATTCTGACTCCTTATTCAAGTTCAAACACCTTTGTCCTGTGGTGTTTATAACCAGAATGCTTCATTGTGTCATTTATCCTCTGAATTCATCAAAAACAAATTCACCTTTCCCAACTTTACCTATACCTGTAGCAGTTGGGGTTAGGAGAAAATAGCACTTCTCAAGCAATAACCATCATCAATAACCAATAACATAAAATAAGGCTATACCTAAATGTACCTACTGGTACTAACAAGACACTGACCGCATATTCAGTAGGTAGCACTTAATTTTATTGTGCCAACTCATTTCAACCTCTTAGCTGGTTGTACAAAAATCATATGAAATTAGGTTCTTTGATTCTCAGCTGAAGAATAAAAAAATCTGTATCCCGGTGGTTTTGACAATCCCCTCTCCACCAAAAAAATAATAATAATTCGCTCTATACCTTACTTCATATATTCTGCCTGAAAATTAAGACCCTAGCTCTGTCATTAGCTTGCTGTGTGATCTTTAGCAACTCATTTAACATCTCTGGTTTTTAATTTTAAGGACCCAGGGTTGGATCAAAAGAACTCTTTCAAGACTAAAATAAATCCTACAATCCTGATACATCTGTATTTTCAGATGAGTCCAGTTGCTAACCCTTATTTACTTTCACTTGTGACTAATTGCATTGATTTTTTACTACATTGTATCAGAAAGAAATAGGACAATGTCCTTTTTGAATTTATATTAGGTCTTTATTCCACCACCATCACAACCACCACCACCCAAAAAAAATACAGCTAAAAAATGCTCTGTAATATTCACTGTGGAAATTTCAACAGAAGTGAAAATCATCAGCCTGTGGGTTTTATTTAAGTACTCAATAGCTAATACAACCAAACTGGAGATAAACTTAGGTACATGGATATAAAAACCAATTTGAAAAAATGGTTTTAACCAAAAATGATTGCTTGTAGATAAAGACAGGAAGATGCCTTTACCTAAATGATTCACTCCTCACAAAGTATGGCAGTGTGATGAAAGGCAGGGGAGTAGGATTCCATGGCAGTAGAGGAAATAATCCTCTCATCAGCTGGCAACCAATTTTCCTCCAAGGAGGTACAGACCCTGCTAAGTCAAGCCAAAAGTTATGAACGTCCCTGAATTCCCACAGGAAAAGAGTGTAGTGCAAGAAAGGAGTCTCATCTACTGGGCTTAGACAAGCTTAAAGAAGAAAGGAAAGCCCTTCCACAATTTCCTGACAAAGAGAGAAAGGAAAGGAAGTAAGAAAGTGAGAGAGAAAAATAAAGGTAAAGGAAAGAAAGATTAGAGAAAGATAATGGCAGGAAAGTACAAAAATGAAAGAAGAGAGAAAAAGAAAAAGAAAAGGTTGCCCAGGATAGAAACTCATCAAGGGAGCCCTGGTCTTGTTCAAAATGGTACCCCTATCACCTACTATAGAGCCTGATATACAACAGCCATTCAGTATATGTTCAATGAATGAAAGAATGAGGTTAACAAAACAAATAATTTTGGGGGAAAAAATCAGAATATTCATTCGCTTCCAGCTGTGTATTAACTCCAGCCAAAAATCTCACAACTGGGCAATGGATGTACCCAAGGTAAGAGAAGGTAAATGGATCAGTGCAAATTTATTACCTCTCTACTGGAAAAAAAAAAGAATGAAAACACTTGCTACTACTAAATACCTTGTCACTCTTTCCTATTTTCCTCCTGTGTGTTAATACTCTGTCTCTGTTAAACACAACATAAATATATGAGAATCTCATGCTAAGAAAAGAAAAATGTAACATTTTTATTTATTCAATAACTCAAAAAATTTTGATGGTTCCAAAAAGAGCACTTTATTTGGCCATAGAAACCACATATACAGCTGTGTCATGTCTTAGAACTCTTATCAACCTTTCAGTATTAAAATAAAATTGTCAAGAAAAAGCAAATGTGTAAAAAAAAAATAGCTCTTAAATATTTTCTAGGACTCTTCTGCAGAAAAAAATTGTTTGCAAATTTGGTTCTTTGGCTTAAATTCTGACACAAGATCAAACCGCATTACAGTTTGTAAGCTCAGTTCATTCCCCTTCCACAGTTTATTTTAGATCTTGGTCTAACACAGCTATCCCTTTAGGACCAGTCAGATTGCCATAGTAATTGTTCAGTGACCACTGTTGTTGCAACTTTGACACAGAAATGGCCACAGTTCTAGGTCAGCTTTCATTTCATCCAGAAATGAAGACACATTAACAAAAGTGGGACTACACACACACAGAATCACAAATACAATGTCAGTTATAGAGAAGAAATAGAAAGAATAACATCCCTCTCAATATCACATGGAGACTCAGATTTAAAATACTAATTTTTTCCTCCTCATCAATTTTCTTTTTTAAAAACATGTAAAAGATCACTTCACACAATATTTTAAGCAGATATCCTTCTTGATTAAATTCCTAAATGGAAATAATCAAACCAGATAGTCTTTTTAAAAACTATGGGGGGAAGCGGACGTGGCTCAAGTGATAACATCTCTGCCTACCATATGAGAGGACTCAGGTTCCATCCCCAGGGTTTCCTGGTGAAAAAGAGGAAGAGAAAGTACGCCTGTGCAGTGAGCCAGTGCCCACGTGGTGAGCCAAGGGCCTGCACAGTGAGCTGAGTGCCCACGCGAATGTCTGTGTGGTGAGCCAAGTGCCCACATGGTGAGCCAGTGCCCATGCAAGTGAGTCACACAGCAAGATGACACAACAAAAGAGAGACGAAGGGGAGAGTCAAGGTGAAGCGCAGCAGAAACCAGGAACTAAGGTGGCGCAATTGACAGAGAACCTCACTCCACATCAGAGATCCCCAGGATCAAATCCCGGTGAATCCTAGAGGAGAAAGATGAGAAGAGAAGACAAAAAGAGAAATAGACACAGAAGATCACACAGCAAATGGACACAGACAGCAAAAACAGCAGGGCAGGGGAGGTGGAGGGAAAGAAAAACAAAAACAAAAACAAAAAAAGGATGGAAAGCTTTTCAAAGTTCATATCTTAAGTAAGTAAATACTTTAGAAATAAGACAGAGGTTACTTTTTGTATAATAAAGTGAATTTCAAATGATCTATTTTCATAGCAGCTTAAAAGTTGATTATTTGTAATAGAGAAATGTTTATTCATAAACTAAGTTACAACTAAGAGGACTTGAATTGAAATTCAACTGTAAAATGTAAAAAGACACATATAAATTGTATAGGGGGAAGCGGACTTGGCCCAGTGGCTAGGGTGTCGGCCTACCACATGGGAGATCCGTGGTTCAAACCCAGGGCCTCCTTGACCCGTGTGCCTCTGGCCCATGCGCAGTGCTGATGCATGCAAGGAGTGCCCTGCCACGCAGAGGTGTCCCCGCGTAGGGGAGCCCCACATGCTAGGAGTGCACCCCGTAAGGAGAGCCTCCCAGCATGAAAGAAAGTGCAACCTGCCCAAGAATGGCGCCACACACACAGAGAGCTGACACAACAAGATGACGCAACAAAAGGAGACACAGATTCCCATGCCGCTGACAACAACAGAAGCGGACAAAGAAGAACACGCAAAAAATGGACACAGAGAACAGACAACCGGGGCAGGGCGGGGGGAGAGAAATAAATAAATAAATCCTTTTTTTTCTTTTAATTGTATTGGGCACCAGGTATTTATAAATACTGTTCTCTGCCTACCCACATGTTAAGTGGAGGAGAATAAAGGTAAGGCAAAAACTCGAGGATATAAAATACAAGATACTATTAATATATACTTAAGCAATACACTTTTTTTCACATTTTATCAGTGAGTTAAGGGAAGTGGATGTGGCTCAAGTGATTGAGCTCCTGCCTACCACACATGAGGTCCTGAGTTCAGTTTCTGAGGCCTCCTGGAAAAGGTGAGCTGGTGTAATGGGCAGGCACAGCGAGCTGACACAAGATGACACAACAAAGAGCCACAAAGAAGAAAGACAAAGAGAGACACAACAAATCAGGGAGCTGATGTGGCTCAAGTAATTGAGTGCCTCTCGCCCACATAGGAGGTCCCAGGTTCAATTCCTAGTGCCTTGAGAAGACAGACAGGCACAGAGAATAGACAGTGAGTGTAAACAACTAGGGGGGGGAGGGAATAAATAAATAATTTTTTTTAAAAAAGAGAGCTAACATTTAAATTTATCAATATTACATTCTAAGAAAAGGCAAAAAAATTAATTTTTAAATTCAATTTAATAATTTTTCTTATTCAGAAAGGAAATCTAGAGCTTCTCAGTCAGCATTAATTTTAATAATTATAATAGCTAACATTTATTGAGCACTTTTGTATTGGGCACTCTGCTAAGCATTTTATATACATTATCTCATTTAATACTAAAAACCTATGGGGTAGGGGAGTGGATGTAGCTTGAGTGGTTGAGCACTTGCTTCCCATATATGAGGTTCAATCCCCAGGACCTCCTAAAAACAAAGAAATAACAACAAAAAGAAAACAACTCTCACTGGAGAGCAGCTATACTTGGTGGTTGAGCACCTGCTTCCCATGCATAAGGTCCTGAGTTCAATCCCTGGTTACCTCCTAACCTAAAAAACAAAACAAAACAAAACAAACCCTATGAAGTAAATGAATTATTCTCTCCACATTACAGACTTCTGACAATACAATGATGTAAGATATAAAAGCAAACTGTCCCCTGGAAATGTTGGAAGAAACAAACTAAAAATTACTTTTATCCATTGCGCCAAATCCACTTCCCTAAAAATTACCTTTAAAGCATGAGTTGAGAGAGAAAGAAAGAATTCCTAGGTGATCAAAATGAAGTTGTTTAGCCATAAGCTAGAGCTGAGTATTGGTCCCAGTAACACAAAGGCAGGTTTTCATATAGGACAAAAGATGAGGTTGTTTGTACACATGAGGAACTGAGAACCCTTGAATAAAACCAAGGCCCTCAAACTGCTGCTGTCTCTGAGAAGGGCTGAACTGAAAAAGAAATACATTTACTAGGACAGGATGAAGAGAGGTTTGTTTGTCTCTGTTGGGGTCAAAATTGGAGGGAAAATGTCTTCTCCTACATTTCAAAACCTCAGGCATTTGTCTATCACAAATTTGATATTAAAATTAATAAACTACTCCAGGTTCAGGAGCCCTCAAACTCAGAAGTTAACAAAAAGTTTGATCTATAGCTGGTGATCTGCCTGAAGCAATTAATAGAAAGAAATGCAAAATTATCCCAGGGAGTCTCCAATAACTAGGCCACACTGTTTCTCGGAGGAAAAAACAAGCTCTAATAAAGATAAGCTGACAATAAAATATGACAAAACAATCCATAATGAGCAAGAGTCCATGTCTAAGAACATAAAATGATAAAACAACATTCTGAAAAAGAAAGTTGGAAAAAGAATAAAACCATATAAAAGAGTTCTGTGAGAAAGAATAAGTTGATCAGGGGGAAAAAACATTTAGCACTTTCATAAATGAAAATTTAAACTCTTAAAAGTTAAGACTCAAGTTATAGATCAAACAGAAGATTAAACCCAGCTGAAAAAAGAATTAGTAAACTAGATGATAGATCTGAGGAATGAAGCACAAAGAGTTGAAAAATGGGAAAATTTTAAAGAGAAGCTTAGATATGGAGGATAGAAACAAAAGCTCCAACATATCTCTACTAGGAATTCAACAAAAAAGGAATATAGAGAATAGAAGAAAAGCAATATAAAAGTTAATGGCTGTAGAAATAGTATAGCCACTTTGGAAAACAGTTTGGCAGTTCTTCAAAAAGTTAAACATGTAATTACCATTTAAGTCTGAAATTCTACTCTTAGGTTTATCTCAGAGAACTGAAAATATATATCCCTGCAAAACCTTGCACATGAATATTTATAGCAGCATTGTTCATATAGCCCAAAACAACCCACTGTCCATTAACTGATGAATGGATAAACAAAAATGGTATATTCCACTGTTTTATATATATATAAAACAGTGGAATATTACTTGGTCATAAAACGGAATGAAGTTTTGATACATGCTACAACATGGATGAACCTTGAAATACTAAGCTCTGTGAAAGAAGCCCACATATTGTATTATTTCATTTACATGAAATGTCCAGAATAGGCATAGAGAGAGAGAGAAAATAGATATAGGATGCCAGGAGGAGGGGGAAGAAGGCAACAGGTATGGGGTTTCTTTTGGGGATGATGAAAATGTTCTGGAATTAAATAGTGGTGCTGGTTGTATAACTTTTTTTTTTAGGTACTGGGGCTGAGGATTGAACCTAAGACCTCGTATGTGGGAAGCCAGTGCTCAACCACTGAGCCACATCTGCTTCCCTGACTTGGTGGTTTCATTTGTTTGCTTTTGCTTTTAGGAGGCACTGGGGATTGAACTCAGACCTTCCATGTGGGAAGCAGGTGCTCAATGGTTTGAGACACATCCACTCCCAGTATAATTTTTTTTAAGATTTATTTTATTTATTTATTCCCCCCACCCCTTGTTGTTTTTCCCTTGCTAAATCTGTTCATCTTTCTTGTTTCTTTAGGAGGCACCAGAGCCAAACCTTGGACCTCCAACATGAGAGGAAGGTGTCTAATAGCTTGAACCACCTCCACTCCCTACTTTGTTGTGTCTCTCATTCCGTTTTTCCTCCCCATGTCTCTTGTTGCATCATCTTGTTGCATCAGCTCACCACGCCTGCCTGTCACATCAGCTCGCTGTCTTCTTTAGGAGACATTGGGAACCTCAGCCCCCTACTTTGTTGTATGTTCTTTTGTATGTTTTTTTCTTCTTGTGTCTTTTGTTGTGTCAGCTTGCCTCACCTGCCTGTCACACCAGCTCATTGTCTTCCTTAGGAGGCACTGGGATCCAAACCAGCGACCTCCCATGTGGTAGGTGGGAGCCCAGTCACCTGAGCCACATCTGCTTCCCCCAGTATAACTTTTTAAGTATCCTAAAATCACTGAATTGTGCACTTTAAGTGGGTAAATTTTAGAGAATGTGATTTATATCTCTATTTTTTTTTTGGCAACTTGAAATTAAAGTATTTTATTTTAAAACTTCTAAAATTTGAAAACAAGATGCCCTAAGTAAAACGATGTAGTGTTTCAAAGCTGAATGTGCCCGTTTGGAGTTCAGTTGTACAAAAACAACTTCCTAAAACTCCTAGGTAGAAATGCTACTGTTTTTTTTGTTTGTTTTATCGACCACCCCCCCCATGGCTTTTGCTTTCTTTCTGCTCTCTGTGTCCATTAGTTGTATGGTCTTCTGTGTCTGTATTTATTTTATTCCCCCCCCCCCCCTTGCAGTTTGCTTGCTGCTCTCTGTGTCCATTCACTGCGCACTCTTCTGTGTTTTTACTTGTCTCCCTTTTTTTGTTGCATCACCTTGCTGAGTCGGCTCTCTGCGGTGCTTGCAGGCTGGGCAGCACTCTGCAGTGTCTGCTGGCCGTGCGGCACTCCACAGCGTGCAGGCAAGCCTACCTCCACAAGGAGGCCCCGGGACATGAACCCAGGGCCTCCCATATGGTAGACAGGAGCCCAACTGATTGAGCCACAGCCACTTCCCAGAAGACCTATGATTGGACAAACTTATCAGTCTCAGTTGGTGACATCCCCTTTTTTTTCTTTGGTAAGAGTTTTTAAAAAATGCTAAAACACATGCATTTTGCTAGCCTTACACAGACAATTTCATTCCAAATGTCTCCTGAGATGTATTACCATATACGTGAATCCATCTTCATCCTTCTCACCTTTGCACACTGCTCACCATGCTGTGTCCATTCACCAATAAGAAAAATTCATAGCATTCAGCTGAAAGTACCTTCTAATTATCTTGATTAGTTCACTCATGTTGACATGAACCATACAAGAGACTTGCTTTTATCCAATACAGGAAGGTGCTTCTCACCCTTGTTCTTTCTATTGTCACTGAGACTTTGACAGGATGCTGCTCTCCAATAAGGTGGACATCTTCTACTCATTGTTTGAAGGTACAGTGCTGCTTTAAGGTCGTTTCCAATGACATGGCAGGGAAGGGGTGGACACAGCAGCAAGGCTGAGGGAGCCACATTTTCAGGTGGTAGTGGCAGAGCATCTGAGCCTCACAACAGTGACTTCCCTTGTGTCTCCTCAGCCCCACTGCCTACATCTCAATTTTTTATAAAACAAAAATTACTAACCACTAAGAATTTTCCAGAATTGATTAATTCAAAACACAGAGAGTCCCAAATATGATAAATGAAATTAGACTCAGTGCAATGTAAGAGACTATGGAATATCAAAGATAAAGAGAATATCTTAATAATAGCCAGAGAGAAAAGATAGATTATCCAAAAAGGAACAATAATAAAATTGAAACATTTTTTGAGGTACTAGGGCCAGAGACTGAAACTGGGACCTCATGTATGGGAAGCCAGTGCTCAACAACTGAGCCACATCGGCTCCCTGAAAATTCTATCGAAATTATAGAAGTCAGAAGACAAAGTATAATATCTTCAAAGGTTAAGGAGAAATATCTATGAATACAGAATTCCACAGTCAGCTAAATTATGACTTGTTAATAAGAGCAAAGTAAATACATATTCATTTTTAAAAGACTGAGAAAATAAACCCTCCCTTATAGAATTATTTAATATATGTTCCAGAAAGGGAAAAAAAAACTGAATCCAAAACTTTTGTGTTGATTCAAAGAAACAGAGATGTTGAAGAAATTGTAAATATGTAGGTAAAATTAAATAGAAATTGGCTATATATGGTAAAAATAATGATGTTTAACTTACAATCAAAGTGAAAGTCAAATGCATGACAATAAAAATATGTGAATAGAAAGGAATGACAGAAATTAAAATGTTCCCTGGTCCCTATATTATTCAAAAGGGAGTTAGAGATACTTAAATTAACATTATTAAGTCACATATACATGTTTAAAGTTTAAGGGTATGCTATAATGAGGAGAAAAATTAATCAAAACCAATCCAGGGAAGCAGATGTGGCTCAAGTGATTGAGCTCCAGCCTACCACATGGGAGGTCCCCAGTTCGGTTCCTAGTGCCTCCTAGAGAAAATGAGCAAGACAGTGAGTTGGCACAATGGGCAGGCGTGGTGAGCTGACACAACAAGATGTTGCAACGAAGGAGACACAGAGAAGAAAGACAATGACAGACATGATAAAAGCAGGGAGTTGAGGTGGCTCAAGCAATTAAGTACCTCTCTCCCACATGAGAGGTCCCAGGTTTGGTTCCTGGGGCCTCTTAAAGAGAAGACAAGTAGACACAGAAAACAGAGAGCAGGTACAAACAATGGGGGGAAGGGGAGGGATTGGAATAAATAAATAAATCTTAAAAAAAAACTAATCCAAAACTGATAAGATGTTAGAATTAGTAGACAAGAACATTAAAAGAGTTATGTTATTAGAGAGGAGTAGATACAGCTCAAGTGATTTTTCTTTTTTTTTTTTTTTTTGCTTTCATTCCCAAAATCTTTTTTTTATTGTATTTTTTGGAAGATACATAGATGACAAAAAATATTACATTAAAAATATATAAGAGTTTCCCATATACCCCACACCCACCCCACCCCACTTTTCCCACATCAACAACCTCTTTCATCATTGTGGCACATTCATTGCATTTGGTGAATACATTTTGGAGCACTGCTGCACTTCATTAATAATAGTTTACATTGTAGTTTATACTCTCCCCTAGTACATTCAGTGGGTTATGGCAGGATATATAATGTCCAGCATCTGTCCCTGCAATATAATTTAGGACATGCTCCTGCTTCCCATGTACAAGATCCCAGGTTCAATCACTGGTATCTCCTAAAAACAAACAAAAAAACTAACTCTCATTGGGAAGTGGATGTAGCTCAAAGGTTGAACATCTGCTTCTCTTGTACAAAGTCCTGGGTTCAATCCCCCAGTACCTCTTTTAAAAAAAAAAAAAAATTCTTTTTTAAAAAAGGGTTATTAGAATTGCATTTATATGTGCAAAAAGTTAGAGGAAAGATTAAACATGTTCTGTAGAGATATTAAAAATATTTTAAAACAAAATCAAACATCTAGAGATAAAAACTGCTAAGTCTAACATGAAAATTACATTGGATGTGATTAATGGCAGGTTGGACATTGTTAAAGAAAAGATCAGTGAACTTAAAGATACAGCACAGAGCATCAGTGAGCTGTGAAACAATTCCAAGTGGCCTAATATATCTTCAACTGGAGTCCCCCAAAATGAAAGGGCAAGGAACAGAAAAAATATTTGAGGAAATAATAGGGGAAGCAGATGTGGCTCAACCCATTGGATGCCTGCCTACTACATGAGAGGTCCTGGGTTTGGGTCCCTAAAGAAGATGAGCAGATGCCACACCCACCACAATGAGCTAGACATCACACCCTGCTACAATGAGCAGACACCTAAATGAGCAGATGACACAAGCCAGCAGATGACACAGCCCACAGGGAATGGATGTGGCTCAGGCCATTGGGAACTCACCTCCCATGTGGGAGGTCCTGGGTTCAGTTCCCAGTGCCTCTGGAGAAGGAAAGCAAAAAATGAGCAGACAGACAGCTGAGAGAACCATCAGTGGGTGGGATAAATAAAAATAAGTAAATAAGTAATTTCTTTAAAAAAAGAAAGAATAGCTGAATTTTTTCCAAATTTCAGGGAAATTACAAACCCACAAATCTAAGAATCTCAATGAATCCAAAGCACACACAAAAAAATCCACCCCAAGTTACATAATATCAAATTGTTCAAAACCAGTAATAGAGAATCTTAAAGGCAGCCAGAGAGAAAAACACACATTATTCTGTTATTCAAACATTACAGAAAAATGAAGATAAGAGGACTGTAGATTTCTTACTGAAAACAATGCAAATGAGAAGACAATAGAGCAACATCAATATAGTACAAAAAGGGGGAAAAAACTGTCAACCTACAATTCTATACCCAGTGAAAATATCTTTCCAAAATAAAAGTGAAATTAAGACTTCTTCATACATACAAAAGTTGTAAGAAATCATCAAGAGCAGAATTGCACAAGAAATGCTAAAGAATGTCCTTCAGACAGAAGGGCAATGATCCTATATGGAAATATGGATCTACCCAGAAGAATAAAGAGCATCAGATATAGTAACAATCTGAATAAATAAAAGTTTTTTCTTATTACTTAAATCTTGTTAAAATATAAAGAAAAATAACAATGTGGTGTGGGGTTTATAAAATATGTAAAAGTAAAATGTAAGACAACAATAGCACAAAGGCTGGGAAAGCAGAAAAGAAATGTATTATTATAAGGTACTTATACTATACATGAAATATTGTAATATCATTTGAATGCATTCTGTGATAAATTAAAGATGTATACTATAAATTCTATCCAAAGAAACCACTAAAATAACAAATCAAAAAGTTTTGGCTAATAAGCCAACAAAGGAGAATCATAAACAGTACACAATCTGAAAGAAGGTAGAAAGAATGCAAAAGAGGAAGAAAAATGATCAAATAGCAAGATGATAGTTTAAACTTAACCATCTCCAATAATCACATTAAATGTAAATTATGTAAATATGTGTAAAACTAAACAGGACTAAAAGATACAGATTATCAAATTGGGTATAAAAGCAAGATCCAATTATATGCTGCCTACAAGAAACCTACTATAAATATAAAAACACATAAAAGTAGAAGGATAGGAAAAGTTATATCAAGCTAATACTAATGAAAAGAAAGCTGGATGGGAAACGGACTTGGTTCAGTGGTTAGGGCATCCGTCTACCACATGGGAGGTCCGCGGTTCAAACCCCGGGCCTCCTTGACCCGTGTGAAGCTGGCCCATGCGCAGTGCTGATGTGCGCAAGGAGTGCCATGTCACGCAGGGGTGTCCCCCGCGTAGGGGAGCCCCACGCACAAGGAGTGCGCCCATAAGGAGAGCCGCCCAGCGGGAAAGAAAGTGCAGCCTGCCAAGGAATGGTGCCGCCCACACTTCCAGTGCTGCTGACAACAGAAGCGGACAAAGAAACAAGACGCAGCAAATAGACACGGAGAACAGACAACTGGGGGAGGGGTGGGGAATTAAAAATAAATAAATAAATAAATCTTTAAAAAAAAGAAAAAGAAAAGAAAGCTGGAGGGCCTATATTAATATCAAAGTAGATTTCAGAGCAAAGACTATTACCAGAGATAAAGAAGGTCATTTCATAAAGATAAAGGGGTCAATTAATCAAGAGGACATAATAATCCTAAACATTTATGAATCTAATAACAGAGCTTCAAAATACATGAAGAAAAAAATCTGATAAAACTGCAAGGAGACATTGATAGATGCACAATTATAGTAAGAGATTCCAATACTTCTGTCTCAATAATTGATAGAAATCATAGAAAATCAACAAGGATATGACAGACTTGAAAAATCCTATTCAACCAACCTGACTGAATTGAAATTCATAGAACACCCCACCCAATAACAGCAGAGTACACACTGTTTTCAAGTGTACACAGAAGGCAGTTACTAAGATAGACCATATTCTGGGCAATAAAACAATTCTCAATACATTTAAAAGGATTCAAGGCACGCAAAGTATATTCTTGTGATAAGAATGGAAATAAATTAGCTATCAACAACAGAAGACCATGTGGAAAATCGCCAAGTATTTGAAAATAATACTTCTAAATAACCTATGGGTCAAAGAAGAAATCAAAAAAGATCTGAATGAAAATGATAATACAATGTATCAAAATATGTGAGATACTGCTGAAGCTGTATTCAGAGGGAAATTTATAGCATTACAACCTCTATATCAGAAAAGAAGACATGGCTGTGGAACTTCCATGGTTGTTTGTAAAGGCCATGAGCCTGGTTCACACTGGTCATTCACCTGGGGAGACCTCAGCCATCAGGTATGGGTCTGAATACCCTGAGACTCCACTGCCAGGAAGCCCTGGTCATGGGGGGATCCTCATGTAGGTCCTCTAGGCAAAGCCAACTTCTACACACAGACGTGAGTGAAATCGACCCAGATGATTCCGTACCCTGACTATCAAAACACCCCAGACAGTGAGCTTTCTCTGCTGAGGCCCCAGATATTATAAAGCTGTAATGGCCATCTCACTATGCCCTGTCTGAATTCCTAACGTGAGCAAATTAAAATAATCCTTTTATGCCACTATTTTATAAAGTAGGGTGTTTAGTGTTGTTTTGTGATTTGCTGCAAAAGAACAGAAACCACTTAAGTAGGACTCCACTTAAAGTTCAAAAACAAGTAAAAGTAATGTGTGTGTGTGTAACACACATAATAAAAGTATAAAGTAAAGCAGGGGAAATATGAGCAAAAATTCAGGGCTGTAATCATTTGGGGCAAGATTAGTGAAGAATAACTTATGATGCCACAGTTCAGCTGTTAAAGTTCTATTTTTTAAGCTATGAGTTAACTGTACAGGTACTCATTTTATTATTCTTTATAACTTATATGTGCATTACACATTATACATATTCTTTTGTATATGTAAAATATTTCATAATAAAAATTTCAATAAAACATATTGGTAGCCACTAAAATAACAGAATAGAATGTATAACATCCTGAGAAACAAAGAGGGAAAGAAAAAGGGAATACAGAAAACTTAAGCAATGTATTAGAATGCAGGAAAAGATAGGGGAAAGGGGAAGGAACAAACAAAAAAAGCCTAGGTAATCAGAAAGCACAAAATGAGATGATGAGCACCACCTTTGTATTTTAAAAGTAGATTACTTGTTTTCTAGGTTTCGTAGGATCACCGATGGAGAGGAATTTTGCCCCAGAACAGAAGATACCCATAACTGATATTGATGAGACTTTGGACTTAGAGATGTTACTTATATGATGTAGACTTTTGGGATACTGTGATGAATGAATATGTTTTGCATGTAGGAAGAACATGTCTTTTGGAAGACCAGAGGGTAGACTGTGGCAGATTTATAAAAGAGTAAGATGATGTAAAGAAATATCAACAACCCAAATTAATACAAATCAACTAAATTTTTCAGTTAAAAAAAATATATTGAGTTAATGAAACACAACCTTGTATATACTGTTTATAAGAGAAACACCTAAACTATAAGGATATATCATAGAAAGACTGAAAGTAAAGGAATAGAAAATATTATTTCATGTAAACCATTATGTAACCAAAAAATTTAGAAAAGTGTACAGTCTAAAATATAAACCATAGTGTAAACCATAATGGAACCATGGTTAGTAGCTATGTTTCAATATCTGTACATCAGCTGTAGCAAACATAACACCCACATGTAAAAAGATCATTGCTGGGCAAGGGGGAAAATGATTTTTTTAAGGCAAAATTTCAAAAAAATTTTTAAAAGGAGGGTGTAGACACTGAGGAAGGAATGGAAGAGATTGCCTGCCTCTGTATATACTAGGCAACACCTATTACGGTGATGAAAGGCAAAATGTCAACAACAAAGTTTTATGATACTTTTCATTTCTTATTACCCCAATTTATTTTTTACATGATTTTAGTTTTTCTGAAGTATTATGGAGTCTATTTCTAACCTTTAAACCTATCACTATTGCATTTTCCTACTAATTGAAGTTGGCAATATATGAGGCTTCATTTTTTAAGAAGTTTTGGATCACAGAGGGGTTCAACTATAGCAGCGGAGGAGCACTGGTATGGGATGTTATTGATGGGGGGTGCATGGTTGAGAGGGAGTTCTTCAGGGCATGTATATAGGGTATATGTTCAAATATTTGTTGGATATTGTCATAGTAGGTAGAATTACACATGACAGCTGAGGGCATGCTAAATTCCTAGCCAGGGGAGCTGTGTTGCATTCCCCAGTGGAACAGTAACAACCCCCCAAGTGCAAGGGCAAAGACCAGTGAAGAAGGATGGTCCAATGATGGGCCCTTGATACTGATGACTGTGCTTACAAGCCTGTGTGCTTGAAATTTCAACTAGGCCTAGAGCTGCAGGATGCCTAAGAGTTACTTCCTGAGAGCCTCCATGTTGCTCAAATGTGGTCACTTTCTAGGCCAAACTTAGCATGTAAATGCATTACCTTCCCCTCAGTATAGGACATGACTCCCAGGGATGAGCCTCCCTGGCACTGAGGGATTACTACCAAACACCAGCTGATGATGTAACTAGAAAAAGACCTTGAATAAAAGGCGGAAATGGTAAAGACAAATGAGTTTATATGACTAGGAGACTTCAAAATGAGTCAGGAGGTCATCAGAGGAGTTGCACTTATGCACATCTCAGCAGGATCCCAGAGACAGCCAAAGTAAACTCAACCTGAGGCAGTGGTGCTCCTGGGGGTTACAGAGACACACAGGCTCTACAGTCATGGTAGATGGTTCTGGAGTTCAGTGCCTTGCCAGTGGGCCCTACTTTGGAATTTGTGCTCCTGAGTGTGATGGAGTTGGACTCAGATGTGACCTCCCTACACATGCCTCTTCTGTCACTTTTACTGAAACTGTGGTTGGTGTTGGGCTTGATGCATGTTTAGGAGACTTGAATCTCTGGCCTGTCCATGAGCCAGCTGGGCCCTGAGCCTCGGCAAAGTTGCAACACCTACTCTCTGATTCATTGGACTTACCCAGGTCAGCTAACAGGGAGGTGAGGATGGTCAACCACCACACAAGGGAACAGAGAGAGTCTATAACTGCAAGCAGGAAAATTCCATCCATCAGCCATATGGGATCTAAACTCCCCCTCAATTTAGAGGTGGAGTGGACATTGCCATCTCAGGGTCCTCAAGATGGAGGAATAAAATATGGATTAGAGTAGACTTACTGGTATTCTACTATAGAATTATTGTGACTCTAGCAATGGAAGAAATTGTATCATTGATGTGGAGACAGTGGCCACGGGAGTTGCTGAGGGCAGGGAGAGGAAGAAGAGGTGTGATATGGGGGCATTTTTGGGACTTGGAGTTGTCCTGAATGACACTGTAGGGACAGATGTAGGACATCATATATCCTGCCATAACCCACTGAATGGACTGGGGGAGAGTGTAAACTACAATGTAAACTATAATCCATGTGGTATAGCCATGCTCCAAAATAATTCACCAAATGCAATGAATGTGCCACACTGATGAAAGAGGTTGTTGATGTGGAAGGAGTGAGAAGGTGGGGAGTGGGTTACATGGGAACCTCATATTCTTTAATGTAAAATTTTGTGTGATCTATGTATCTTTTTAAAAAAAGAATAAAAATTTTTGCTTAAACAAATATTATTTCATTCAAATATTTACTAGGGAAAGCTGATACCGAATATTAGTATCAGTTAAAAGAGATTTCAAGTCAAATATGCATAGGCACATAGAGGGACACTACATAACAACAAAAAGAAAAATTCACCAGGAAAATTTAACAATTTTGAAATGATCTTCATCTAAAACAAGGCTTCAAAATACATAAAACAAAAATGTACAGAAAAAGAAATTGTTGAATTTACCATTATGATGTGAGATTCTAACTCACCTCTCTCAGCAATGGCAGATGACTGTAAGAATACAGATGTGCATAAATGGAGATGTTTTAACAATACAATGTATATGCTTGAGCTAATGAATATATGGAACTCTGAATTCAATAGTCAGAAAACACATATTCTTTATTTTTCCCCCATCCCCCCGCCCCCAAGTTGCCTGCTCTCTGTGTCCATTTGCTTTGTGTTCTTCTGTGTCCGCTTGTATTCCTGCACTGGGAAACTGCATCTCTTTTTTGTTTTGTTATCTTGCTGCATTAGCTCTCTGTGTGTATGGCACCACTCCTGGGCAGGCTGCACTTTTTTCATGTGGGGTGGCTCTCTTTATGGGGCACACTCCTTGCAGGGGACACCCCAGTGTGGCACAGCACTCTTTGCACACATCAGCACTGTGTGTGGGCCAGCTCACTACATGGGTCAGGAGGCCCTGCGTTTGAACCCTGGAGCACCCATGTGGTAGGCAGATGCTTTATCAATTGAGCCAAATTCACTTCCCATATTCTCTATAAGCACAAGTGGACATTTAAAAAAAAAAAAAAAATCAGGGACTAGATTACAAAGCAAATTTTAATAATATCTAAGATTCTGATGCTATTCAGGGAAACTCTCAGAAAGTTTAAGTAATATTTCCCAGAATTAGTAAGTGCATGGTTGACTCCAAAATTTCTAATAATAATCACCACATTTTACCACCTCTATTAAAAGTTCTTAAAATTTTTATGCCCTATAATATAATATAGTTATTCTTTCTCCATTATCTCTGACAGAGTGCTATCCAGACTTTCTATAAAGAAATCCCTAGTTTTAGAAACATCCTACTTTACTATGAAGCAGTAATTTGAAATATGGGTGATTTTGACAGTTTATGTAAGCCTGCTAGTCAGAGAAAAATATAGACAAAAATGGCCGAGAACCAGGATGCTGGGAAGGTAGATTGGGGCCACGTCAGTGATAGCTTATTCATTTGACAGAGGTGGGGTATTGACGATTACTGGGGAAGTGACAAACTAAGTTGCCTTAGAAAGAACAATATGGTTGCTGTAATAAATATGAAGCCATTCAAAATATTGCTCATGAACTACATCACTGTATCTGAATTGCCTTTCTTTTTTTTTCAGAGTTACCAGGGATTGAACCTAGATCCTCTTGTACATGGGAAGCAGGCACTCAACCACTGAGCTACATCTGCTCTCCAAAGACAGTTGGTTTTTTTCACTTGTTTCCTTTTGTTTTGTTTAGGAGGTACCAAGATCAAACCCAGGACCTTATACATGGGAAGCAGGCTCTCAGTCACTTGAGCTACATCTGCTTCCCTCATTTGTTTTCGAGATGTTTATCTCAAGAACTAGCATCCAGTATAGAGATAAAAACAAGCTGCTATTCCCTACTCTTGTGCTGTAATAAACATCATATTAAACAAAATATTTCTTTATACTGGATCCTGGGTTTTGGCCTCAGATCCTTCTCAATGCGCTTCTCCTAACAGTTATAATCAACTGATGAAACCTCTTTGGAAGGCCTGGCACTGTAAAAGAGAATGGGATTTGGAATTAGATGTCCAGCTCTATTACTACTTAGTTATGTGTCCTTAAACAAGGTACTTGGTACCCCGAACCCTAGGCTATAAAATGAGACTAGTAATATTTACCTTACAGGGTTATACAAATAATATATATAAACAGCCCAACTAATAATTGGCCCATAATAGCCATTTAATAACATTAGTCTCCCTTTCCTCTACACAGTTATTCAAACTATTACATACTGTAGCCATTATGGACCCACCACTTTCATATTATCTTCAGTAATTTAAAGAACATACAACCTGCAGATAGCTTGGGAGAATAGTATATCAAATATACATCTCCTTCATGTCTTTGCTCAAATGTTACCTGTAAGGCCTACCCTGACAATTCTACTTAAAATTTCACCTGCCCCACTCCCAACACTCTTAATCTCTCTTACCCTGTTGCTTTTTTCCTTTTTTCTTAATACTTATTGTCTTCTGAGATAAATATCATTTTGCCTTTTATTAATTATCTTTGATAGAAAGTAAGCTACACTAGAATAAGGGTCTTTTCTGTTTTGCTCACTAATGTACCTCAAGCATGTAGAACACTGCCTGACTCATAGCAAGTGCTAATAAAGACTTGTTGAATTAATTATCTCAAAGCCTAATGCACGCTTAGGATGAGGTTTATCATTAATACTAGAGGATGCAAATTCATATTTCGAAACTCTTCTTGATAATTTTGAGGGGGGGTGGCCCATTTTATAATTAGAGCTAATCAGATCATCATTGTTTTTATCTTGTTCAGTGGCTGAAGACCTCTGCTAAGAGGGGAGAGAGTGGGCTCTTTTTTTTTTTTTTTTTATCATTTTCGGTTCATCATTAGTAATAGCTTCAAACCAAAGTTTCTTTGCAGAAATCTTTAAGCTAAGCTATGCTTCCGATCTGTGAGAGTTATTTTAAATTAACTACATAATGTAATCCATAAATTCACTCAACCCAATACATGTTCATTGTAATGACCTTATGGTAAGCTGGAAGCAAAGAAAAAAAGGAAGGATCCCCGGCAGCCCTTTTGTCTTAGGACTGCCACCTCCCGTGACTACACCTACCTCCCCTTAGAAGAATATTGCTTGCAGTAACCGAAGAAAAAGAAAGAACAATTTATATATTTTTGTCCCCATTGTTGTGGAAATAACAATTTTGGGCACCCTCCCCACTCCATCCCAGCTGTTATTACGTTTTTCTGCTACAGTAAAGGCTAATTGCATGAATATCCTGTTTAATCCGTATTTGGGGGGAGGAGGGGTTGCATTCCTGAAATAGGTGTGCAAACTAAATCAGTCTATACGGAGGTTTTTTTAGCAGAGCCCCTGTGGTGATGCTTTGCAAATCAGCAATTGTTCTCTTCAAATCCTCTGAAGGCACTGCACCCCTGAGGTAATAGTCATCGCCAACTACCTTTCCTACAATTATCAGTCAATCCTCCAAGATGAGCGATTTTTAAAATGCCTTTCATAATGTCAAAGGACTCCATTAATCCTTAAAAGCTACTCCTGACTCTTTTTCCTTTACCCTTCTCTTGAAGATACCTCAAGATACCTTAAAAATCATTTTAATATGCAGATGATATTCTTCCTTTGTTACTTTGCAACAAAGTACTGTTCATGTATACCTTTTGACAGCCCTTATGGGTTTGCCAGAACACACAACAAATGGCAGAGAAAGGCCACACTGGAGTACACCCATTCCAGAACACACTCAACTCACGACAGCAGGAAAAAGAGCTCAGAGACTGGGAACAGACGCTAAGTTAAATGGTCAAGAATATATAGTTCACAAGATATAGTGAAGGTGTATACATACATGTACATATACATACACATACACATGTACCTATACACACGCACATATGTGTATGTATAAATATTTATAATTAAATTTCAGTAACATGCATAATATTTACATGGAAAATATTTCAGAAGTAGTTACAGAAAAACAGTATTGTTTAAGGCTAGTCTGCAATATTGGTATTAACACTATAGCTCTTTATTATTAACTAATGTACCAATTATAAGAATGTATTTGCTCAAAAATAAGAAGTAAAATTTAAAATATGTTTATATGCATGCCATACATACACACACATATATGATAATGAAAGTTTTGATATACCGCAGAGAAATATATTTAAAATTGTAAAAACATTTATAAAATTAATATTATTAATGTCCTGTTTTATAAGTGGTCTTATGTACTTTCTGTCTCTTCTCTACAATTTTATTATGTACAAGATTAACCCTCTTCTTGCTATACCTCTTCATTTTTTCCATTCCCATAAGACCCATAAGACCAATCTGCACTAAAATCTGGTTGTGCTATTGGTAAGTGTTAAAAACTTAGTATAAAAAATAAAAGAGAAATATTTTTAATATACATGTTTTAAAAAACCTTTCTAAAATATTTCACATTTTTTAACGTAATGCCTAGAAATTCTGGTTTGGGATTAGGGTTTAGTTTTAAATTAATATGTAAAAGTCAAGCTTTCCTTCAAAATATTTTATTTGAAAAAAATATTTTAAAGCATTAAAATATATATAAAAAGAATATATAGTCTATGGTATTGCTCTGATTCGAATGGAAGTTAAAACGTATTGGGAGTTTTTCTAAACCTGAAGAAACAGCTTTATTAATTAACTGAAACTCCTGGTTTTCTTTTGTTTCTTTGTGTTTAAAATCATAATCTTTTCAAATTAAGATCAGAAAGAATAATAGTCTTTAGGTGGTAACCACAATTACCTAAATACATTAAGCTAGAAAGAATAAAAGAAGGGTGATGGATGTAGTTAACAGCAATGTAGTTCACCATTCTTCAATTTAAGGTTTTTTTTTTCTTCAGGATATAACATACAGAATGAAACATCAATATTGCACCTCTACTTTCTATTGAAGTCTCCTTTCTAAGAAACCTCTCTTTACAGCATCTTCAAATTTCCCCCAAATGTTTTATGTTTTGACTCTAATTGCCTATAAGTGCATCCAATAATTTTGATTTCTGTTTTTTAACTTGTTTTTTTTCTTTTTAACTTTTCACTTCCAGATTTCATCAAAGGGCATCCCCTCCTCACCCTCTTTCTCTCCTTCTTGCCCCTGTTGGTTAGGAAAAACGGACTTACAAATTACCTGAATTTATAGCCTTCTGAATTGACCATACACAGCCTCAAATTTAAATACCTCCAGTCTTCTATTAACTTCAAAGTTGAGATATTTTGTTAAAGGAAAAGGGAGGGAATTTCAAATTACCCCATGGTTCTATGCAAAGGCTTCTGCCTAAAAGGGAAGTGTTTAAACAACATCATTTTGCATAATAGTACTTTTAAAATTGTTGTTTGGCTCTTTTACACCTTTCTTCTGAGCTTTTTTTCCTTACCTTTCACAGTCATCTATGCCATAACAGGGAAGGGGATGGAGGGCCCAGAATTATCATTTTCCCTTTTATAAACAGAGAAACATACAGTTTTAGAGATAAGATCACACATCAAGAGAGCAGTAGAACAAGACTGGACTCTTTGTCTCCCCACTCAATGCTCTTTTAAAACTACCTCTCTAATTCTTTAGGCCTCCATATAATTTGTTAATAAATCTAAGCAGCTGAAAAAGTCAGAGACAAACAGCCCTGGCTGGAACGACAAATAATTTCCTACAGAGCTCTATGAACTTCAATCTTACTGCATAACACATTCAAACTATTTTAGTCCTGGATGTCTCCCAAGTGTCTGGTGACAATCACAGCAAATTGAGGATCCGCGTGCACAGTGAGGACCGTGCTAAACTCACACACACACACGCGAGCGCGCACGCATTTATACTTAGAACTTTAACAAGATTTTTCCCCGTTTCTCAACTTTCAAACGTCCAAATCCTATTTATCCTTTCAAAGCCATGAGTGAATGCAACCTCCTTCAGGAAGTCTCTCTTAATCCTCCGTCCACCCTTCCCCCTCAGCCCCCCAGAGCTGAAAGGAATCTCCCAGGAGTACTTTATTTACTGCTATATCTTACGCTACTGAACATTTTTTTGGTTTGTAATATAATATCTTATGTATCTTAACCCTGCTATTAGTCTGCAAGCTTTTTAGGTTAGGACCCATGTAAGTCACGCAGTAAGCCTTCAAGAAATGTTTACTAAATGCCAGTCCATAGAGGAGGATAGTGGATTGTAGGGATAGATAGTACAGGAACAAAAATAAACACCGGGCATTTTCAAACAGGGAATTACAAAACAAAAAAGTTCTCCGGAAAAGGTGTTAGAACACTGGAAAATAGTAAAGGATACACAGTAGTTACTACACGCTAATTATTAATAATTAGATATGGAAATTTCATTTGATGGTAATGGCTCTATTTACTCTTCCAGTTAAGAACCTCTCCTTGTTGCTGAAAGACCAAAGGTTTGTCAGAAAGGACTGATTTGAGAACGGCTGTCCCTTTCAATTTGTCACAAAATCCAAACTCCCTTCCATGACCTCTAAGATCCTGCATGATTTGGCCCTTGCCAACTTCTCCAGCCTCATTTCCTGTCCTTCTGCCCTTGAATCACAAAGCTGCTGTCTGACGAGGGGAATTCTTTTTTGCCTCAGGGCTTTTACAAAGGTCATTCTCACTACCTGGACGACAGTGCCCTGCCTCCCTCTCCCGTTACCCCCTCTGCCTCTTAGAAAGCCTGGCTCCTCATCCTTCAGCGCTCAGTTTAAAAGAACCACCAGACATCTCTGTCCTAAAATACGTCACCCTAGGCTTCCCAATTGTTACTGCTATCATGATACTCTTTGTTTCCTCCTTTATCACATTTTAAATTTTTTTGTTTCTTTACTTGTCCATTATGCATTTGTCTATTATCCATCTATATCTGTTATCTCTCTAACAGACACTGTGGTCCATGAAAGCAGGGACCACATCTGCGTGGTTACCACTGTGCACCTATTACCTGGTGAATGGTAGGTTCTCAGTTCATTCGTTTAAATGAATGAATGAAAGAATGCCAATGTGGATTTCAAACCACACTGTGTACATTGACTTTAGTGTGTTAATAAGCTTCACCCTCAAGAACTGTAATAGCTAAAACTTTGGACATGGATTCAAATTCCACTTTGTTTACTAGCTGTGTAACCTTGAACAATTTACTTAATCCCTCTAAACCGCAATTTCTTCAAAAGGGGCTAAAAATAGTATCTACTCGTCAGAGTTTGAAGACTGAATGACAATATTCCTCCCCCCTTCCTCCGTGGGCCTGATCAATCTTATTCTTAGAATTTCTTTTGTCTCCCAGTGGTTATTTGTTCTTTCTTTCCTGGCACCAATTGCCGCACTTAAAGCAACAAATTTTAAGTTAATGAGCTTACTTTTTTAAAGTAATTTTGACCCAAAAGTCTTCTAGAAAATGTGATAAGGAAGCTGACCCGCAACAAGCACCGTACATGACCCTACATGCTATGGGTACACAGGTATGTATCATTTTGGGAAAATCTTTAGAAAATACTGTCTAGATTAATTGTATATATATTTAATGGGCACTAGTTATGTGCCAGGCACTGTTTTAGGGGATTCTTCAGTGAAAAAACTGACAAAAATCCCTGCCTTCCTAGAGTTGACATTCTAGAATTATTAGGTACAATACAAAAGGATTTGTCAATTTTTTAAAGGGGAGGGAGAATTCTTTTAAATAGCCCTCCACTGTACTTAAAAAGCAAGGCCATTTACAAACATTAAATGTATACTAGCATTCTGAAAACTCATCGATCACATAAAGTGAGTACATCTATAATAAAAGACCACCTCTACAAGAGGTTTGAAGTGTACCCAGCAGGAATCTGATATTTGTACCCAAGTTACAGTTCTTTCATTCCTTAACAGCTATGAGTGCCTATGAGACACTTTCAAACTGCAACTTCCTCTACTCCTGAAGCTTGCAGTGATAAAAAATATTCTTTCCATCTTTCAACCCATAAATCCCAGGTCTGAATATAATGTAGGGAGGAAATAAATGTTTAGGGAAAATCGTGGAGGACGATGTAGAAGAAAGGAGGGAGGTTTGACTTCGTTTCAGAATTCCTGAAAGTCAACAAAATGTGGTTGTTCAATTCTGTTATTTCTCTAGAGTCTCGATAGTGTTTTATCAAACTGTGGGTCACAACTCATTAGTGGGCCATGAAATCGATTTTTTCCCACTAGAATAGAAAAAAAGAATCATAGTACAACAAAGTGTGTGAGAGTATTGTTCTATGAAACTTGTGTTTCATATATATAGACACACATGTATACATATACATATATACACACACATATATACATGCATATGTGTGTATATATTTTTATATGGATTTATATCCTGGGTTATGATATAAAATTTATTTCTCATTATGAGTCATGGTCAAAGTTAAAAATGCCACAGAACCTTCATATGTGAGGAAGGAGAAAGGGGGAACACTTGTAGGTACAAAAATGAGGATAAACTGAGTTTTACAAATTAAAAAGTTAAATATTAAAACTTCTCCAAAATGGAAATCACCTTGGAGATTTTTGTTTTAATCATTTGAGGGGGGTAGTGAGGAGAAGCGTTATAACCAGATACTTCGCTTTTAATTCAGAAAATTGATGCTCATTTAAAACAATCCTTTTTTTTTTTTTTTAATACCTCTCTATAAGACATACAGTGTTCTATTCACAAATAAAACTCTGGGCATGCTGAGTTTATCTTCAGGTTCAATTCGTAACTTTAAAGCACTGTAATTGCCATTAAGACTCAGCATCCAGAATCCTCTGGAGCGATTCACCCAAGACCTGTCTCCTCCTGAGAGAGTTGATCCTTCCTTCCTTTGTGAAATAGCACATGAATACCTAGGGCAAGGATTGGCCTTCTGGTAAAAACAAAGCATGTTCCTGCTCTAACAGTTGGTAAATTCAGGTTTCACAACCACAGGTTTCTCAACTCTGGACTGCAAATTATTTGTAGTGCCTTATAAATATTATTTGAAATAGGAGCCCTTATATCAGGAAAATCATTTTCTTGGAATAATTCACATCCTTTGAATGTTATTTATTTATATTGCTTTAAAAGGCAATTAAGACATTTAGGGAACACATTAAGCCATAGATTAATGTGTAGCTTTCTCTTGGACTATCTATCATTCAAAGGCTTACCCTACCCTTTTCCATGCAGGGAGATAAATGTTTCAGAACCATAGAGGCATATTTCCTTTCTGTCTGGTTTCTTAGAATTCATTTAAACACTTTATTGAAATTTCCTGTCATGCAATATTTTAGCAAGATTCCCTAAATATATACTGCTTGCCGACAGTAAATATTGCCTGACAAGATAGCTACCATGTTTTCTTCCTTTAGGCAAACAGTACCACAGCCAAAATCCCCTATATAAACAATTCCATTCGGTATGTAAATTAGATTAACATAATAAAAGAATAAGTATAGCTGTTTTCCTCTAAGTTCTTTAAATAGGTAGGAGTGAATATTCAAAATTGTAAATGTTCCGGGGCATCAGGGCTCTTTGTGAGTTATTTCAGCTGATCCATAGGAGGACCAGAGGACTGCCCACCTCCAAAGTAAATACCACTTTCTCTAAACAACACCCAAATCAGAAGACAAAGAAAACATTTTCCTCTTGAAGGTACTGTGTTCAAAGAAATTTGAAATCCTGAGGGTCCCCAGTGAGTTACAGATTAATAAAACTACCAGAGGCAGAAGATTCCATGGGCATTTTAGGGATTAATTTCCTGTTTCTAAAAAGGAAAGATACACTCACTTTGAGTGATTCAAAACGTATTTTGAATCCCATTAAACAACTCCATAATCAGGATGCCAAAAGTAAAGGTTTTGTCCCTTAATCATCTAAGCTAATACACAGATTCATTTCCTTAGACCTATAGAAAGTGGTCTTGGGCATGGTTTGGTATAAAATATTCTAGAAAGAGATAATCAGGTAGTTGCCACCCTTTTAGCAGCTCGTTATTGAGTCATTGAATAAGTGGGGATAGGTGAGAGGGTCTAGCACGGAAATTCTACTTTTGTCCAGATGTCTAAGGGGTGGCAAAGTTAATCAGGTCTCTGGAGAAGCAGCAAATTTAATAGGCTAAGAATTGTTCAGAGAACTTAGAATCTTGATCTTGTTTTAAACGTTCAAGGTTTTTATCTCCTGTGACTTTAAAGGAAAATAAACACTTAAATTTTGATTCTTTTAAGCTGCAATATTGGGTCTCACAAGAATTAGAGGCCTTGTCCCTAGTCTTCTGTTTATCCATATTCAAGTAAGTATATGAACTCAACTCATTTGACACTAAGAGTTAGTAAATTTTCTTTTAAAGTAGATTACAGGTTACCAGTGAAGGATGGGAGGGAATGGGGAATTAATGCTTCATGGGTAGCAGAGTATCTCTTTGGGGTGATGGAAAAGTTTGGGTAATGGATGATGGTGAAGGTAGCACAAGATTTTTAATATAATTAATGCTACTGATTTGTACACTTGAAAGTGGGTTAAAATGGGAAGTTTTATGTTGTACATAATATGATAACATACTATTTTTTCAATTGTGCATAGAGATTAAAGCACAGACTTTGGAGTCAAATAGACTTGGCCTGGATGCCAATTTGGCCATCTGTAGCTGTATAAACTGAGCAAGTTGCTTCATCTAGTCTCTCAACTGAAAAATGGGAATATTACCAGTACCTACCACAGAGTGTCATTAGGAGGATTAAATCAGACAATGCATGCAAATAAATGGTATTAATAGCTCAAAGACGACTGCGAATCAGGACCATTTCTAGGAGGAAGAGGAGAAACTATGAAGGGGGAAAGGAAGAGGAAAGTGAAGGGGGAAGCAGATAGGAGAGAGAGGTGGAAACACAGGTAAGAGATGGGAGCAGAGAAAAGGGGGGAAGGAGAAGAAAGAGAAAGAGGCATCACTAAAATCACTTCCTTGTAAAGACCACCCACTGTACTTGGCAAACACATAATCCTGCTTGTACTGCATTTATCCACCACTTTCTCTAGCCTTCACTGTGCCATGCTGACTGGGTTTCACTTTAAATTCACGACCACAACTAGCAAATAAAGAAAATCTGTTTGTCTGGCATTCGTTAATTCAGTCACTCAATTACATAATGGAGAATCTAAGTGCTTTCCATCTTTACCCTCTTTTTCCTCTGCCAGCCTCAGGGTCACAAGATGACAAGTACACATGTGATAGGCAGACATACAATACCTAGTTCTTTCCTCCCTGGAGGTCTCTTTGTCAGCAAAGAAAACCTTTCCCAGACACCCCTGACCAATCTTCCTCTCTGTCTTACTGGTCAGTATGGCATCTCTTGACCATGTCTTAATCAATCTCTGATAAGATGAAAAAAGCCATCATATTTGTCTTAAATCAATCCAAGTTTCTCCCTTGGGAGTTGGAATAGGACCCACCTTCATGAGTATGCCACAAGGAAGATAGGAGATATCGGGAGAACTACATTTGCAGAAGGAACTTATATTGGTAGATACACCACCGGCTTGGACAGAAAGGGAAATAGTACAAAATGAAAAGAGATCTTTGGACCCCAAATCTCTATAACCAGGAAGTCAGCTAAGAAAACTGCAAACATGTGCAGTCTTTCATGAGAAAGGAAAGATGACTCAGGGAGTGGAATGAAGAGATCAGAGGGTGGAGCCAAGAGTCATGGAAAATTAGTCCTAGACATTGAGGCCTAATCAAGGAAATGCCAGCCTGTGCCTCACTGGATTTCAGAATTACTATGGGCCAGTAACTCTTATGTGACTTCTCTTAATCCCCCCTTTTTTAATAGAAGTGTCTATATAGTTGATATATTATGCCTTTCTCATCATTATAAGTTGGGTGTGTGTGAGGCAGATAACTCGCCTCTTTTTTTTTTTTTTTTTTTAAGATTTATTCTATTTATTTATTTCTCTACTCTTCCCCCCCACCCCGGTTGTCTGTTCTCTATGTCTATTTGCTGCATCGTCGTCTTTGTCCACTTCTGTTGTTGTCAGCGGCATAGGAATCTATGTTTCTTTTTTTGTTGTTGCATCATCTTGTGGGTGACGCCATTCCTGGGCAGGCTACACTTTCTTTCGCACTGGGCGGCTCTCCTTATGGGGCACACTCCTTGTGTGTGGGGTTCCCCTACATGGGGGGACACCCCTGCGTGGCATGGCACTCCTTGCGAGCATCAGCACTGTGCTTGGGCCAGCTCCACATGGGTCAAGGAGGCCCGGGATTTGAACCACAGACCTCCCATGTGGTAGGCAGACGCCCTAACCACTGGGCCAAGTCCGCTTCCCTAACTCGCCTCTTAAATTCGCAGTTCTTCAGATGGAGAGGAGCTACACTTAAGGAGCTATATTAAGGAACTAAACTTGAGGACTCTCATCTACACCTGAATTTGATTTTAACAGTGATATTCTTTTTTTTTTTTTTAATTTCTCGCCCCTTCCGCCGCCCCCCCCCCCCCGCCCCAGTTATCTGCTCTCTGTGTCCATTTTGCTGGGTGTTCCGTGTCTGCTTCTATTCTTGTCAGCGACCTGGGAATCTGTGTCTTTTTTTGTTGCATCATCTTGCTGCATCAGTTTTCTGTGTGTGCAGTGCCACTCCTGGGCAGGCTGGACTTGCTTTTGCTCTGGGCGACTCTCCTTACGGGGCACACTTCTTGCACATGGGGCTCCCCTATGTGGGGGACACCCCTACGTGGCACGGGACTCCTTGCTCACATCAGCACTGCACGTGGGCCAGCTCCACACGGGTCAAGGAGGTCCTGGGTTTGAACCACAGACCTCCCATGTGGTAGGCCGACGCTCCATCCATTGAGCCAAGTCCACTTCCCTCTTTTTTTTTTTAAGATTTATTTTTATTTATTTCTCCCCCACCTGACCCCATTTCCCCATTGTCTGCTCTCTGCAGTCATTTGCTGTGTGTTCTTCTGTGTCTGCTTGTATTCTCATTTGGTGGCTCCAAGAACTGATCCTGGGATATTCCAGAGTGGGAGAGAGGTGATTACTCTCTTGTGCCACCTCAGCTCCCTGTTCTGCTACTTCTTATTTTTCTCTCCTGTGTCTCTTGTTGCATCATCTTGCTGTGCCTGCTCTCCATGTTGGCTGGCACTCCTGCATTTGGGATTCCTATATGATCATTTGTCAGCTTTTCCTAGCCTTCCCTTCATTTTCTTTCTGGCTGTCCATACCAAAAGGAAAGGAAATGACCCTATTAGGAACGAAAGCATTCAATGATCAACCCTCTCTATCCCATCCCCAGTCCTCTACTTTGTCTGTGTAGTAAGACAGACATTAGAGAAAACTGGAGAATCAGTTCCCATGCAGGGTGGCACTCCTGCACGGGGCCACATTCCCACATTGACTGGCACTCTGTATGGGCCAGATCACTGCATGGGCCAGTTTGCCCTCATCAGGAGGTGTGGGGCATCGAACCCTGGACTTCCTATATGGTAGACAAGAGCCCAGTTGGTTGAGCCTTATTCATTTCCCTAAACAATGATATTCTCAACTTTGAGCTGATACTGTAATAGGATGAGACTCTGGGGAACCTTTGGAGGGGGTGAGTGCATTTTGCATGTGGGGGGACATGAATCATAGGAGGCCAGAGAGCAGAATGGTACCAGCCTCCAAGATGTCCCCCAAAGATCCTCACCTTCTGGTATTCACATCCTTTTGTAATACATGGCCACATTCCATCAGGACTGGTCTCTGTAACGAAGAGAATATAGCAGAAGTGATAGCATGTGATAAGGCTGTCATCATAGAAGACATTATGGTTTCAGCCTTGCTTTTCTCTTCTTTCATTTGCTCTGGACTCTTGAACAGTCCTATGAAGAGGCCCACATGTCAAGGAACTGAGGCATTCTACAAACAGCCTTGTAAGTGAGCCCAGCCAAGTCTTCAGATCACCGCCGTCCTAGACAACAGCTGATCTGCAACCTCATAAGAGGTGCCGAAAAATTAAAACAAAAAAGGAAAAAGAAAAGAAAAAATATATATAAAATAAAATAAGAGATTCTGAGCCAGATCTGCCAAACCACAGAAGTTTTAAGAAATTAAGTGTTTGTTATTTTAACCTGCTAAATTTTGTTATAATTTCTCATGCAGTACTAAGAAACTAGAAGTAATTATTTAAAATTCTGTATTTATTATTTTTTCCCTAGAGATTGCCTGTTTTTGAGAGGGCCTTAAAATCCATTATCAAAAAGTACTATGGGGGGAAGCGGACTTTACTATGGGGGGGAAGTGGCCCAGTGAATAGAGCATCTGTCTACCACATGGGAGGGCCGCAGTTCAAATCTCGGGCCTCCTTGACCCATGTGGCGCTGGCCCACACGCAGTACTGATGATTACAAGGAGTGCCGTGCCAAGCAGGGGTGTCTCCCGTCTAGAGGAACCCCACATGCAAGGAGTGCGCCCTGTTAGGAGAGCCGCCCAGCGCAAAAGAAAGTGCAGCCTGCCCAGGAATGGCACCGCACACACGGAGAGCTGATGCAGCAAGATGATGCAACAAAAAGAAACACAGATTCCCATGCTGCTGACAACAACAGAAGCAGACAAAAAAGAAGAACATGCAGCAAATGGACACAGAGAACAGACAACTAGGGCGGGGTGGGGGAAAGGGGAGAGAAATAAATAAAATAAATCTTTTTTTAAGAAAAGGACTATGGAGAAGCAGATGTGGCTCAAGTGATAGAACTTCCACCTACCATATGGGAGGATCTGAGTTCATTCCCTGGGGCCTCCTGGTAAAAAAGAAGAAGAGAAAGTGTGCCTGCGTGGCCAGCCAGTGCCCACATGAGTGCCCACGTGGTGAGCCAGTGCCTGTGCAAGTGAGTCACATGGCAAGATGATGACGCATCAAAAGAGAGACAAGGGGAGAGTCAAGGTAGAGCACAGCAGAAACCAGGAACTGAGGTCACGCAATTGACAGGGAACCTCTCTTCCCATCAGAGGTCTCCAAGATCAAATCCTGGTGAATCCTAGAGGAGAAAAAAAGAGAAGACAACACAGACAGCAAAAACAGCAGGGTGGGAGGAAGGGAAGGGGGCAGGGATAAATAAATCAATAAATCTTTAAAAGAAAAGAAAAAACCATCACCACTATGCAACCTTTAAAAAAAAAAAGTACTATGGAGAAGTAGATGGGCTCAAGCAGTTGGTGCCCACCCACCACATGGGAAGTCCTGGGTTAAGGAGATGAGCAAGACAGCAAGCTGACACAACATAAGATGCCATAAGATGACATAACAAGGAAACACAATGAGAGACACAACAAGCAAGGAGCAGAGGTGGCTCAAGCAATTAGGCACTTCCTTCCCACCTGGGAGGTCCAGGTTCGGTACCCAAATATCTCCTAAAAACAAAACGAGCAGACACAGAGTTCACACAAGCAGACAGTAAGTGTAAACAACGAGGGAGAGGGAGAAAGAAATAAAATAAATCTTAAAAAAAAAAAAAAAAAGGATTTTGGCCCCTTTTGAAAGAAAGCAGCACAAAATGATTAACATATATCATCATCCTATAAATGAGCAATATATTAAACTGTGCAGTAATGACTAGACAATATAGATCTCCTTTTGGTCTTTGTGCATCATCTTCCATAATTCAAGTAAAGAGATTATTAAAACTATAGAGGGGAGTGGATGTGGTTGAAGCAGCTGAGCATCCATTTCCCATGTGGGAGGTCCTGAGTTCGGTCTCTGTTGCCTCCTAAAAACAAACAAAAAAACAAACAATATGGGAAACAGATGTGGCTCAACCAATTGGGCTCCTGTCTACCATATAGGAGGTCCAGCGTTCAATGCCCAGGGCCTCCTGATGAGGGCAAGCTGGACCATGCAGTGAACTAGCCCACGCAGAGTGCTGGCCCACGTGGAAATGCGGCCCCATACAGGAGTGCCACCTTGCATGGGAATGCCGCCCTGTGCAGGAAGGCCACCCCACACAGGAGTGCCAGCCAACGCAGAGCACTGATGACACAACAAGAGACACAGAGGAGAGAAAATAAGAGCATGTAGCAAAACAGGGAGACGAGGTGGCACAAGAGAGTAATAACCTCTCTCCCACTCTGGAAGGTTCCAGGATCAGTTCCTAGAGCTGCCTAATGAGAATACAAGCAGAAACAGAAGAACACACAGCAAATGGACACAGAGAGCAGACAACAGGGTGAAAGAGTGGTGGGGGAGAAATAAATAAAAAATAAATCTTTTAAAAAAAAAAACAAAAAACAACAGCAAGCAAAGAAATGAAAAAACCAACTCATCAGGAACCAGATGTGGTTCAAGCAGTTGGGCACCCACCTACCACATGGGAGATCCCAGTTCAGTTCCCAGCGCCTCCTGGAGAAGATGAACAAGACAGCAAGTTGATGTGACAAGCTGGCCAGTAAGCTGACACAACTAGATGACACAACTGGAGGACACGATGAGATAACACAACAAGGGAGACAATAAGCAGGAAGTAGATGTGGCTCAAGTGGTTGGGTGCCTCCCTCCCACATGGAAAGTCCCAGGTTCAGTGCCTGGTGCCTCCTAAAAGAAGACAAGCAGACACATAGAGCAGACAGCAAGTGCAAACAACGAGGGGAGAGAAATAAATGAATAAAAATAAATCTTTAAAAACAACAACAACAAAAACCAACTCATGTGAGCCAATGTGGCTTAGTAGTTGAGTGCCAGCTTCCCACATAAGGTCATGGTTTCAATACCCAGCCCCACGACCTGAAAAAAAAACAAACTACCGAAACATTGCATCAATGTGCCCATTGAAAGTTGTTGTTTTTTTTTTAAGATTTATTTTATTTATTTCTTCCCCGTCACACACCCCATCAAACCATGGTAGGAGGGGAGCCCAATTGGTTGAGCCATATCCTTTTCCCACATTGGAAGTTTTAATCCAGTTATGGGAGCCAGTGAGAAAACTGTTAGGGAAGAGGAAGAGAAAGAAGAGGCAGATGATAAACGAGATGATATTTACAGGGCAGGATAATGTGGTGATTAAGAGTATGGGCTCTAAAGCCAGACTGTATGGCTTCAAATTCTGAGGAATGACTTTCTTACTTGTAAAAAGGGAATAACCTCTTCCCTCATAAGATTATGGTAAGGGTTAAATGTAAATTGCAAAGGAGAGGCCTAGTACATAGCCAGTGCTAAATAAAATCACTTTCATTGCCCTGGGCATTTTGATGCGTGCTGAGGATCCCATGTACTCCACAAAAGGCATGTTCAAGTTTTACTCTATGTTCCTATGGGTGTGAACCCATTTGCAAATAAGACTTGAACATGTCATTATTTAAGTTGTGGACTCTTTTATGAATAGGATCTTTGAAGATCCTATTTAGATAAGGCCAAATTGAATCAAATTGGGGTGGGCCTTAATTCACAGGACTGGAGTCCTTATAAGGCAGAGGAATTTGGACTCACAGAAACCAGGGGAGCAAACACATGAAGAGAAAGATCACCGTGTGACAGAGGATTGCCGAAACACTGCAGATTCCAGGAGAAAGCAAGCCCTGCCAATGCCTTGATGTTGGACTTCTAACCTCCAAAACCATGAGACAACAAATTCCTTTTCTTTTAAGCCTACCCGTATGTGGTATTTGTCCTAGCAACCCTGGCAAACTAAGAAAATGGGTCAGGAATGTCTAGATGTATTTTGGGCCACAAAGATTCAGCCACAGTCTTACTTGGCATGTTATGCTATTTCACTTTCCCTTCAGAGAATCTCAGGAGCAAAAAAGTTCTCGGACCAGAGATAAACCCTGACTGGGAGGCAACTAAATGATATAGTCAGTGGCATGTGTATTTGACTCATGCGCTTCCCAGCCATCAGTAGATCTGATGGGCAGCTTCTGAGGATGCTCACAGCTTTGAAAGTTATGTTTACTATATGTGGGGTGACCAAATAATTTGTTTTCCAAACTGGGACACTTTTGAGAATAAAATAGGCCCCAGAAATGAGTGTGCTTGAAAAACAGGCTTAAAGTGGAACTGTTCCAGGCAAGTGGGGAAGAACAGTTGGTCACCATGACTGTGACAGGTTCATAGCAAGAAGCAACACACGTAAGATTTCTTGAAATCAAACAATAACATTTTGCAACTCTGCACAGGATGAAGAAATTGTATCTACTCTCAATAAGTATCTCACCAAAATGTGAATAAACAATCTACTATGATAATTCAATAATTCCTCTTAGAGATGGCCAAACACTTATAATAACATTAATACCTATATAACAATTACACAATAAAAGTACATCTGAGAGGCACTTGACCTTGTTGTCTACTCTTCTCGAAATTTCCTCTTCCTTGGTTCCCATCATAGTGCTTCCTCCCAATCTATGTCTATTTATCTTCTTTCTTTTATGGGCATTTCTCCCCTCTCCCATCTCTGATGTTCCCTTGGCCTTTTTCTCATCCCAGATACTCTCACTTGATGAACTTGCACAGTTTAATAGTTTAACTACCACACGTGAACGTTGATAGCTCACAAATCTTTATTTGTGGTCCACACTTTTCTCCTAAGCTCTAGACCTGAGCTGTCCAATATGACTACCCATTAGGCGTGTGTGGCTATGGCACATTTAAAATGTGACTAGTTCAAATTGAGATGTGCTGTAAGAATAAAATACACACAGGATTTTGAACTTACTAAGAAAAAACTGAATATAAATTATTTCAATTTTTATACTGATTATATGCTGAAATGACAATGTCTTTAGGTATCCTGGTTAAATAAAATGCATTATTAAAACCAATTTTATGTCTTTGTTTACTTTTTAAAACATGGCTATTAGAAATTTCAAAGCATATATGTGGCTTACATTTGTGGCTCACATTATATATCTATTGGATAGCATTCCTCTAGACTCTTATTTCCCACTAATTATATCTACGCAGAAATCTGACCCACAACTCAAATTCAATATGTGCAAAACTGAACTCATCATCTTCCCCTTTCAGTCCATTGTCCACCCTGACGATAGAGTGATATTGCTAAAAACACATATCCAATCATATTACTTCCCTGATCAGAATTCTACAATAGTCATTTTAAGGATAAAAGGAGTAATAATCAAGTTTCTCAATCTATACTGTCAAAGGCTTACAATGTCTACCTCTATCACTCTTCACAGCTAAACTCAAAACTCCTAGGAGGCTGGGACCATGTCTCTCAATGAGAAAACAGGTAAAGGCATTGCAAAGACACAATCTAAGACATTACTAAGAAAATGACTTAGTAATACTTAACCCATGTGTCAAAATCCTATTCTAAGTAATTTGGATGTATTAAATCCTTACAATAACCCTGCAAGGAAGGCACTATTATCCTCATTTCACAGATGAATAAATGAGGCACAGAGAATCCAAGGAACTTGCTCAAGATCACAGAGCTGGTAAGCGATGGAGTTCTTGGTGTGTGGTAGGAGTGGAGTATAGTCCCAAGGGCTTGGAGCATGGAATGTAAATGAGACTAGAAAGTGGGTTGGAGGGAAGCGGATTTGGCTCAACGGATGGGAGGTCCAGGGTTCAAACCTAGGGCCTCCTGACCCATGTGGTGAGCTGGCCCACGCGCAGTGCTGATGCGCACAAGGAATGCCATGCCATGCAGGGGTGTCCCCATGCATAAGGAGAGCCACCCTGTGCGATAAAAGTGCAGCCTGCCCAGGAGTGGCACCGCACACACGGAGATCTGACGCAGCAAGATGACACAACAAAGAGACACAGGTTCCTGGTGCCACTAACAAGAATACAAGCAGACACAGAAGAACACACAGCGAATGGACTCAGAGAGCAGACAACTGCAGGAGTGGGATGGGGCGGGAAGGAGAGAGAAATAAATAAAAAAGAAATGTTAAAAAAAAAAAAAGAAAGTAGGTTGGAGTCAGATCGTGGCACAACTGAAATACCTTACCAAAAACCTTGGGTTTTATTCTATAAACAGTGAGGTTGAAGCAAGGACTCTTGAGCGGGGAAGTGACTGGCATGCTCTGACTGATATTTAAGGCTATATTTGAGGACTGATATTTGGATACTCGTGTTGAGAACTGAGGAACAAGAGACTAGAAAGTAATCCACCATCTGTATTCTCTCTTTCAATTAATGATATCGTCATTTCCCCCCAGACATCCAAATCTGATAACCAGGAGTTACTGTGAAATCTCTCTCCCTTATTTATCAGACACTTAGCCTATCAATTTTACCTCCTAAATCTTTTTCCAATTCATCTCCTTTCTCCCATCCCACTGCCAATAATTTAATTTACAACTTTCATCACTTCTTACTGAGATGGATAACTGATATAACCTCTTAACTGCTTCCAGTCTTACCCCCTCCAGTCTATTCTTCCCATGCTTCCAAAGATCATCCCCAGATTTTATTCTTTTTTAAAATTTAATAAATGTTTATTTTTTTCTTCTTTGTTTTCTTTTAAATGTTATATTCAAAAAATATGAGGTCCCCATATACCCCTCACCCCATCCACCCCACCCCTCCTACATCAACAACCTCTTCCATCATCACATCCACTGCACCTGGCAAATACATTCTGGAGCACTGCTGCACCACATGGACAGTGGTCCACACTGTAGTCCACTCTCTCCCCCAGTCCATCCAGTGGGCCACAGCAGGACACACAATGTCCAGCATCCGTCCCTGCAGTACCACCCAGGACAACTCCAAATCCTGAAAATGCCCCCACATCATATCTCTTCTTCCGTCTCCCTATCATCAGCAGCCACCATGGACACCCTCTCCACCTCACTACTACAATTTCTTCCCTTACTAATCACAATGGTACCCCAGCAGAACAGCAGTAAGCCCACTCTAATCCGTACTCTATTCCTCCATCCTGTGGACCCTGGGATGGTTATGTGCAGACCCCCTCTACATCAAGACGGGGCTTAGATGCCACATGGATGATGGATGCAATTCTCCTGCTTGCAACTGTAGACACTCTTGACTCCCTGGTGTGGTGGTTGACCCTCTCCCAAATTTTATTCTGATCATGCCAATCATACTGTTAAAACCCTTCAGTGGCTCCTTATTAACATAGGGCTCAATCTTCAGAAATCTTCATGAATCCACCCTTGTCTTCCTCTCCAGTATCAATTCCAGTCACTCCCCCAATCTCCTGTTTCAATCATACTAAACTACATGCTACTCCCCACATCTTGCTCTGTGTCTTTGCTCATGCTGTTTTCTCTGCTGGGAACTCTGTGCTTCTCTTCATCTACCTAACTGCTATTCATTCTTCAAGATAGCGCCAGCATTATTTCCCTTGAGAAACTTTCTTACACACCCTTTCTGTTTCCCAGGCAGAGTTAAGTCCCTACTCTGCACTCCTGAAGCACTCTATAAAAAGTATTTGTAACTGGCAGCATAGTTGGCCCAGTGGTTAGGGCGTCGGTCTACCACATGGGAGGTCCGCGGTTCAAACCCCGGGCTTCCTCAACCCATGCGGAGCTGGCCCACATGCAGTGCTGATGCATAGTATCCCCCCACCCCCCCCACCCGTAGGGGAGCCCCATGCGCAAGGAGTGCATCTCTCAAGGAAAGCTGCCCAGCGCGAAAGAAAGTGCAGCCTGCCCAGGAATGGTGCAGCACACACATGCAGAGCTGACACAAGAAGATGATGTGAGAAACACAGATTCCCATGTTGCTGACAACAACAGAAGTGGACAAAGAAGACGCAGCAAATAGACACAGAGAACAGACAACTGGGGTGGGGAGGGGGAGAGAAATAAATAAATAAATCTTAAAAAAAAAAAAAGTATTTGTAACTTATCACACCACATGAACTTTCTTAAATAAGTCAAACCACCAGAGTGGGACTGTGTCTTTCTGATGCAACCATTCAGCAAATATTTATTGAGCCCCTACTATGTACTTGGCACTCTTCTGGAGCCCTAGGGATAAAAGAGTGAACGAAATCAATTAACAGTCCTGCCTTTGTGGAGTTGACCTTCTAAAGATGGAGACTACCTTCTTGTTCACCCTTGTAGTTCCAGTGCTGGACCTTGATGAACTGATAGGATAAGTTTAGAAAAGTAGCCACATCTACCAACCAGCCTTTTCAGTAGTCTCTTCCTGTCAGTCTCTTCCCTTGGATCTTTTCCTTTTCCCTCTGTTCCCTTTTAAATTTCTCTTCTTGTATTCTGAAAGGGGTCACACTGGACCTAGACAAAATGTCTAAGCCTATTTCATTTTTTACATTGTCCCTCCTCCCTTCCAGTCCTCTTCTGGTTCCTTGTCAAACTTCTACTCTCCATTTCCCTTGAGACCAATTACCTTCTGGCTGTCCAGAAGTCCCCAGGCACTCTACTCAGTGCTTTATTTCCTCGAAGCATCCCAGATTCTAATTTACTTCTACCTAATCTTCTCTGAAACCTCCTAGAGTCAGTGCTAGCTGGTCAGTATCATCTGTATTGGAAGCCTTTTCACTTTCTCATTTCCCACCCCGTGAGAAGGCTCGCCTAGGTGCTCTGTTTCCCTCTGCCATAGTACTTCTAAATCTGGGAATACCGATTCTCTTGTCTGGCTCTTCTTGAGAGACCCTGAATTTAGTTCTTCTTTTTCTCCCAACAGTTCTCAGAATTCAGAATTGTTCAATACAGTATTAAAGGAATGAACGGGTAAACAAATATATTCTCTACTATGTCTTCTGCCCCTGAATTCAGCTGCTGGTATGATTGCCATCCAAGAAGGTCCTGCTTTATGGGGAGATATAAAAATGAAGTAACCAAAAATAGTCACTTTGGACCCACGGATAAAAACATCTTTTCTTTAAAAATGTTAGAAGAGGAAGGATTTACATTTAAAAGTTGTCTTTTGATATTGCTCAAGATATCCGGGATTATGACTCAGCTGTAAGTGTACCTTTAGTACATGGCTTTTGCAAGGTTTGTGGGCTCAGTTTGACCTTCTGAGTGAATCAAGTGTGTATTACAACAGCTTTTCTGTGTGTTATCAAGTGGAACCTTTCCTAGCACTCTAGGATGTGACTGAACCAGCAGTATAGTCTTCGTGAGATTTTGTCAAGGGAAGACTGGGCTGCAACCGAGGAGCCAACATACCATTCAAAATGAAGAATCCTGTTGGGGGTGGGGTGGGGTGGGGTGGGGGAGGTGGAGCTGTAATTCCTGCATGAATACTAATTTATTGCCTTTCTGAATAGAGTTCAGCGAGGTCTTCCAGGTCACCTAGATGCTCTGGGTCATACGTCAGAAGGAAATTGACCCAATACTCGCCACAGAGAATGCTTCCCAAAGGACTGAATACCCACTCTCCACCCCTCTAAACACTCAAAGCTGAATCTCCACGCACTGTGCATGCAGGCACTGTAGCAATTACTTCTAGAACAAGCTTTCTCTCTCCTCTCTTAGCCAAGCTCCAGAAAAGTCAAAGATTCTGAGGTCGGGGTTTTCCAACATGCCCCGGGAAAAACTGACCCTGAAACAAGGCAGGCCCAGGCTGCGATGTGGAGAATTCGATGTCCGAGAGACTTCCCGGGGAGCAGTGGATCGAGTTAAATATAACCGTGTGAATGGAATGGCGCTAAAAATAAGGCAACAGCTGGCGGGCGGGCGGGCGGTCTTGTGCTGCAAGGGCGGAGGCCTTCGCGGTCGGGTGCGGGATGGCTGCGCTCTGCCCCGGAGCTAGGAGGCTGGGGCGGCCTCGGAGGTGCCCAGGACCTGGGAGGTCTCGACCCGCGCGGGCCCCTGGGGCTGGCCTCAGCGGCGCTCGGCGGCTAGCGGCGAGCCTTTACGCAGGCAGCAGAGACCCGGGCACACTGGCCCGCACGGACCAGCGCCGGCGGCGGGGCTGGGCGCTGAGCTTCCGCCCGCCCCACCGCCAGAGGGAGCTGGGCGCCGGAGGCGAGGCGGGACCCAGGGGGCCGGGGCGCCACCGGAGGAGCGCTGCGGCGACCAGCGGTGGGCGGCCCCGTGCGCGCTCTCAAGAGCCTCCCGGGGCGGGTCGGCTCGGCCTCAGCGCTCTCCGCCTTCCCACAAGCCCTGTTCCGCGCGTGCCCCGGGTGCCCCCCGCGAGGCCGCAGGCGCGCCCCGCGGCCCGGCCCTCCCTCGCGCGTCAGCGCCGCGACCATCAAGCCAACAATTGAAACGTTTCCAAAACGGGCTATTTATTTGCTCCCAATAAATCGATCGGCGGTGATTAAGAAATCGATGTCGCCTGGGTGGGCGAGTCTCTCGCGGGGAAGGAAGGGCGCTTCCATCCTGTGCCCGCAGGGAGGCCGAGGGCGGGCGCCGGCCTGGGAGGGCGTGTCCTGCCCCGGCCACACCCGAGAACCCGCCACCTGGGCGCGGGCCCCCGCAGGCCACGTTCTCTCCCGCGGCGATGGGCGCGCGCCCGCCGCCCGCTTTCCTCGGCCCCTGGCTTTTCTGTCTCGCGAGCCGCGGAGGCCTTTGTTGCTCCTCGGGTCGGCTGAATGCGGGTTTTGTACAGCGGGACAGATAAAAATGAGCAGCATCATATTGTTTGACAGAATGATACAGCATGATGAACTGTCGGCTCTGAAGGGGGTGAAAATGGTGAATTCCTAAAAACCCAGCCCCCGGTTCCTCCGCGAGCTACCGGTAGCCTGGAGGGACCCAGCAGACAGCCGGGCCCAGCCGCATCGCACCAAACCGTGTCTGAAAGACGGTTTTCAATGCCAAGTCATTTTTAAGCCCGGATTCTACCCAGGACCTTTCTTCTCGCAGATGAAAGGAACAATTTTCGAGAGAAAGGCTCGTTTTGATTAAATCTGACATGCTGCTGATAACTCCATGCTAATGTGAAATAATTAACATAATAGCCATAATTAAAACCACGCTAACAATGCCATAAATTTATCACACAATTTTACTAGCTTTCTGCCCCTAACTGCTCTCTCATCGTTAATTAAACGTGTTGCCTTTTAGAGAATGGATGTTTATACATTTCCAATATAAATAAATTTGAAACCATCCTCTCTCTCTCTCTCTTTCTCTCTCTCTCCTTTCACTTTGGTCTCTAGCCATTTAGAGGTACTCCTTGGCTTGGACCCTTAGTGGCGGACACCTTGAAAATAAATGAAGTTCTGAGATGAAAATCCACAAATAAGAACATTAAATTATCTTTTTTTTTTTTTTTTTCATCCCGAGAAGATCAGGAGAGCTATAGAAGCGGAGGAGGTAGGGGATGTGAACTGAAAATCCCACCCACTGGGAAAATGGAAATAATCTGGGTGGACTGGGGGCCCGGGTATCACCCCAGTCTTTCCCACCTCCCTCGATGGCAGTCATCTCTGTGAAGTGACGTGTAGTTTAGCAAATCTATGAAGATTGTCAAGATGCAAACTTTGGTTCTTCGGAATGGAAAAAAAAAAGGGGGGGGGGTATATTCCAAATGGACTCCATCCAGGTTTTGTTTCCTTTGCAGCAGAGGGAGGGTGGCTGTTCTTGGTAGGGAACGCGCACCTCCCCTCGTACAAGCTGTCCCATCTCCCCGGATTGTAAGAAAAGTGCAGCGGCGCGCAGGCATGGTCATTCCATCCCAGATCGGGCCAACGATTTATCCAAACCACTGGCAGAGTCCCTGACTTGAAGGAGCAAAGAAGAGGGTACCTGGGCTCGCTCGTGCCTGGTAAGGGGTAGGTGGACCATTTCGCCTCCCGCACCCTAGGATCGTTCTCCTCTGCCCGCCTTGACCACTTATGAACCCAATTTGAGCTGTAATTAATGTCCTCTCTGTTTCCACTTCTCCCCACTGCCCCACCCCCCAAGGAGCACACACTAAATCTCCTCTCCCCCCAGAGACGTCTCAATCTCCTTCCTATTGATCGGGACTCTTCTTTTCTTGCCTCCTGTTGCTGGAACCTCACCCCAAACCCCGACGGCCTGCTTCCGGGCGGCTTCTCTGGACGGGTCCCACCGACCCTGCCCACCCCAGGAAGGGCAGAGGGCGCTTCATTTCCTTTCCTTTGATTGAAATGTTTCAAACGTTTGCGAAGGTGAAACATCCGACTGCCATCTTCTTTAAATCCCTCCTGGGAAGTTTGCTTGTTGTGACTTAAGTCTTCACTTTCATTCGTAGTAACTGTGGGGGGCGGCGCGCGCGCACGAATGCTCGTTATTTCTTCCCCAATAACCCTCTGCGTCTCCCAATGTTTATAAATTTGCCCCCTTTCCATTCCTTCTATCAATTTTTTTTTTACCCTACTAATGTGTCTCTTTCTCTCTCTTCTTCCACCTTCTCTGCCCTAAAGCTTGGTAAACTGACGACTTGTGGGCTTTTAGCTGTAAACTGCATTTACGCGGCAAACACAATTTACTTAACCCCGAATCCAGCTGGCCAGGGACAGGTACCTACACTGCGTCGGGCTTCCGCCCCTCTGTCCCCGCGGTTTCCCACCTTGAGAACAGCGGAATCCTCCCTGCCTCCCACCTGGGCTGATGCTTCGACTCCTAGCCCCGGGAGGTTGTGCGGACGCAGCGGTTCTACCGCACGGAAGAAAACAGCGGCGGGTCCCTCAGCCGCGAGTGGCCGCGGGAAAATCCCCTGCCTCCGCTGGAAATCGATATTCAGCGGCTGGGCCGGCTCCCGCACGGAGCGTCGGAGCCGCAGCCAGTAGGTCCTGCACGTCTCATCATTTAGCTAATCAAGTCGAAAAGTTTCTCTGAGGGCCGGACCCAGCATCAGATGGTAACACTGATTGAACAAGAGATGAGCACAATAGATCTCTAACCGAGGGGAAGCGTTGCTTTTCACGCTACGCGCCGTAATTAATGGTATGAATCAATTAATTTGACTTTTATTATGTCGAAGGATAAAAGCGCAACAAATGGAACCGGCGGCTGGGAGTTGTTCACCACCACCCGCTGCTTTCCCCCTTCCCCTAGGGAGATTCCAAGGAGACGCCGGGGAATGGACAGATGAGCCGGACCTCGGCGGAGGGAGGGCGAGGTTGAGCCAGCGGCGCCGAGAAGTTCCAGGAGCCATCTCCTGCGGGCGGCGGAATCGAAATTAGGCTCATTTGTGGGTTACTTCAAAAAGATGTGCGCGGGCAGCCTCCGCAGCCGCAACACGCCAGCGCGCGCACACCCGCGCGCCCATGCCCGCCCAGCAGCCCAGGCTACCGTGGGGCTGGTACCGCGTGCGGCCCGCGTCTGCCCTGGGATTGGGCAACCCAAAGCTGGGCAAAGGGGCCTCTCAATTTATAAATTTTGGTTTCTTTTTCTTGCCCTTCCGACCTTCTTTTTGTAATTGTTCATTGGCTCGGGCAGTTGCAGCCACGACCCCTGCAGCAGCCGGGGGCAACCGACGCCCAACTCACCGCTCACGCTGGTTCTTCTGGAGTTGCACAGACAGCATTGTAAACGGCTCGGAGCCGGCCGGCCACAAAACCATACAGCTGCGGAAATCAACTCAGAGATGCGTTTTAGGGTCAGGTGCAAGCGGGGGCGGGGGGGGGGGGGGTTCATTTAGATACAGAAAAATCGCGGAGGTTCACGGGAGTCTCGGAAGGGAGACCCCCTGGCCCAACCAGGAAAGCCTGCGGAGTCGGGATCGAGTGAACTAGTGTTCATACCCGGGGCAATGGTCTCATGATGGTTAAAGCCAATCTGTGTGTCGCATCGCATGTAATGAAGCAAGTTTACGGATTTTCCTCTGGAGGGAGTATGTGTCTAGGCCGGGGGAAAGTTGTAGGAGAGGGAGAGAGCTCCAGAAGCACCACCGTCCACCTAAAATTAAATGAGTTTTCTGGGTGACTTCTGAAAATATTTCACTCTTTAGTTCCTCTCGACCTCCTCCCCTGGTGCACCATGCTCTGGTGATGCCAGCCTTCCCTCTCCAGGCCTCAGTGGACTGGACTTGGGCTCAGGAACCATTCCCGCCAGGCAGGCGTTCGCCGCCCGCAACGAGGCGGCCTACAAGGAGGAAGGAAGAGAAGGCTCATCTCACCGGGGCAGCGGCACCGTCCGCCTTGAAATGTCCACGCGCCCCGCCCACGCCACGAACTCGGGGTCGGTTAGCAGTCTCCCCGAGGTCCCACTTAAATCCCCACAGACTCTCCTACCCTCCCTGCCTTTCCTTACCAAGGAATTTTGTGTGTGTATTGGTCTCATCCTCGCTTCCTCCGCGGAAGTTAAATCTTGGAGGGTTTGTGTCCACCTCGAGAAGAGAGAACCCAGATCAAGAGTCGCCCAAAGCCAGCCCCCCGACAGGCCCGAAGCCACCCGGCTCCCTAGAGGCTGAGCCCGGCCGCCCAGGAAGTCACTGTCCGCTCCAGGACCGGTCCTTTGCTGTCAGGGCCCGAGGCCTCTTCCCCGCCCCAGCCGACTTACCCCGGCCGCTGCCAATCTCGGCTCCTTCTCGGGCGCCTCATTTCCGACTTTTTTTCATCTGCTAAAGTCATTTAACTACTCCGAGAAGCTTCTTTAAGGCTTCTTTTTTTAAAATAGTTGGTTATTTTACGTCGTTTTTTATTTCTCTCGGCAACTACAGGTATCCTAATAGGTTAATCAATAGTCATTTTCTGACCTTTGGCAACCCCAGATGATGCTGTTGCGGCTGCAAGAAAAAATACAAATAAAAATACGCCCGTACCGAGCCGGGAAGCGATTTCAGGACCTGGGTGTTAGGTTTGGGGGAAGGAGTGCGCGTCCCCTCAGCAGGTGTCTGGGCGCAATGAGCACTGAGGCAGGAGGGGGTCTGAGGTCTAATTACCAAGAGTACCGGACCGGATGCCCCGAGCTTACTCTTTAGAGCTAAAAACAATCAGACAAAAACAAAAAACTAAACGGGGGCCATTAAGTTTTTCTCTTTTTAAAAATGGGATGGTAATCTTATTCTATGTTGCCTAATCCCTGACTAAGGAGCGTTGGCAAAGGGGGGCAGGAGGGAAGGGAGAGGGGCGGGGAGGGCAGGGGAGTGAGAGCCGCACAGTCCCGGGGGCGCTCCCAGGCCCACGCCCTGGCTCGCTCACACCCACCCACCCACACTCACACCCACGAGCTTCCTCGACCCCCGTCTGGCCGGAGCGCCCTCGGGGCCCGCGAGATGCCGGTGCGCGCTGTGGTGCCGAGTTGTGCGTCCCTCGTCCCTTTGTTGACAATTCCCCGAACCAACTTGAGTTTGGCCGGCTCCGCCGCGGCCCTGACGTCACGCGCGGTCACGTGGCCCCGCCTCCCGCTGGATCTTTAAGTAGAAAGTAATCTATCAGGCCAGTCCTGAAAACGCGACTTTGGACTACGGGGGTTTCGGCGTCCCTGACACACACCCCCCCCTTGGGTTGCCCCTGCCCGCGCCCTCCCGAGCTGCCCGGTGGCCGGCGTCCCGCGCCCGCCTGGACTGCTGCTGCGCCCCGCGCCCGGGCCAGAGGCCGAGGAAGGCGGCAGAAGTGAGGGGGCGCTGCGCGGAGAAGCCGCGCGGCCCGGGAGTGGCAGCGAGCGCCTCGCACCGAACGCCAGGGACCGCAGGAGTTTGCGGAGCGCGGCTGCGGGGGCGGACGGCAGCGCCCGCACCGCGCGATGCCGGGCCGCCGAAAGTGAGCTGAGCCGGGCGGGCCCCGAGCCACCTGCGCTCCCTGCCCCTCCCCCAGCCCCCCATCTTTCGGGGGCGCCCGAACCCCCTTCTCCACCGTTCGGCGACAGCTCCCGACGCCCCTCATCTCCCGCCGCCACCAACCCCGAGGAGGGATGACCCTCTCCGGCGGCGGCAGCGCCAGCGACATGTCCGGCCAGACGGTTTTGACGGCCGAGGACGTGGACATCGATGTGGTGGGCGAGGGCGACGACGGGCTGGAGGAGAAGGACAGCGACATGGGCTGCGAAAGCCCCGCGGGGCCGCCCGAGCTGCGCCTGGACGAGGCGGACGAGGTGCCGCCGGCGGCACCCCACCTCGGTCAACTTCAGCCGCCACACCAGCAGCCCCTGGCACTGCCCAAAGAAACGGCGGGCGCCGGGGCCGGGGCCGGGCCGGGGGGCGAGGCGGGCGCGCCCGAGGCGGAGGGCTGCAAGGGCGGCGGCGGCGGCGAGGAGGGCGGCGGCGGCGCTCCCGGCGGCGCTCCGGGCGCGGGCAGCGGGGCGGCGGGCGGCCTGGCCCCGAGCAAGCCCAAGAACAGCCTGGTGAAGCCGCCCTACTCGTACATCGCGCTCATCACCATGGCCATCCTGCAGAGCCCGCAGAAGAAGCTGACCCTCAGCGGCATATGCGAGTTCATCAGCAACCGCTTCCCCTACTACCGGGAGAAGTTCCCCGCCTGGCAGAACAGCATCCGCCACAACCTCTCACTCAACGACTGCTTCGTCAAGATCCCCCGCGAGCCGGGCAACCCGGGCAAAGGCAACTATTGGACCCTAGACCCGCAGTCCGAGGACATGTTCGACAACGGCAGCTTCCTGCGGCGCCGGAAACGCTTCAAGCGCCACCAGCAGGAGCACCTGCGCGAGCAGACGGCGCTCATGATGCAGAGTTTCGGCGCCTACAGCCTGGCGGCGGCGGCCGGCGCCGCGGGACCCTACGGCCGCCCCTACGGCCTGCACCCCGCGGCCGCAGCCGGCGCCTACTCGCACCCCGCGGCTGCAGCCGCGGCCGCAGCGGCCGCAGCGCTCCAGTACCCGTACGCGTTGCCGCCGGTGGCCCCAGTTCTGCCGCCCGCCGTGCCGCTCTTGCCCTCGGGAGAGCTGGGCCGCAAGGCCTTCGGCTCTCAGCTCGGCCCCGGTCTGCAGCTGCAGCTCAACAGCCTGGGCGCCGCTGCGGCTGCCGCGGGCACGGCGGGCGCCACGGGCGCCACGGCGTCGCTCATCAAGTCCGAGCCGAGCGCGCGGCCGTCGTTCAGCATCGAGAATATCATCGGTGGGGGCCCCGCGGCGCCGGGAGGCTCGGCGGCGGGCGCGGGGGGCGCTGGAGGGTCGGGGGGCACCGGGGGCGGCGGCACGGCGCAGTCTTTCCTGCGGCAGCCCGGGACGGTACAGTCCGCGGCGCTCATGGCCACGCACCAGCCGTTGTCGCTGAGCCGGACCACGGCCACCATCGCGCCCATTCTGAGCGTTCCGCTCTCCGGACAGTTCCTGCAGCCCGCAGCCTCGGCCGCCGCCGCGGCCGCCGCGGCCGCGCAAGCCAAATGGCCCGCGCAATAGGGACGCGCAGTTGGCGGGGACGCAGGACCCGGCGGCGGCCCCGGGCGGCCGCTGTACCTCCCGGCTCCGCGCCCCGCCCTGGTCCCGGTCCCCCTGCCCCATTCCGGACTCTGCTTCTTCTCGGTATCTTCCCCCCTGACCCCAAGACACCGACCTTCGACGGCCTCCACTCTCTTGCGCACAGCTAGGCTTACCCAGCAAACTCACAGCGCGCCCGCCAGGGATAGCTTTCCGTACAGGTAAAATCGAAAACCGAATTTTCCAAAAATGTACCCTGACGGCGCCTGCACTCAGTATGGTGGCGGTGGCAGGGAAATCCTTTGTACATATTTGTATAAAAAGTATTGACTTTCCTTTTGGGTTTTTATTTTTTTAAGAAAAATCAAATCCAGTAGATTTAGAGCTCTGAACTTTCATTTTTTTTGAAGGTTCACTCTCCACAGTTTTATCTGAGGAAAAAAATGTATAGAGACGTTGGGAGATTTTAAATATAAAAATTTTCAAAAAGGCGAAAAAAGTGTCATTCTATTATAGAAGTCTGTTTATATATGAATGAATATATATGGTATTCTAAATGTTATTCCATCGTGTTGTACACAACTTTGTAAATAAATTTTTAAAATGCTCAGCCTAGTGTTTTATTTAGGTGTCTGAGGTAAATGAAAGATTTAAAAATAGCATTTGCATTTTACCCTTCCCAGAAAAATCGTCACGACCCTTTCAAACCTTGCTTATTCTTAAATTGAATGTAAAAAATTCAATTTGGAGAAAGTCTTCCTAATTTAAATCTAATTAATATTTTTCTTTTAGTGTTCACATAATATCGGGAGATGAGCGATAATCTCTTTCATATGAACCCAGTATAGCTAAATGATCACACTTTTCTGTTGATAAAATAAGCTGTCATTAATAAAACAACCTAACTCAGAACAGCAGGGCCCTAAATTTTTTTAAAAAAAAAAAACAGGCTTGTATCTTCCACAATGAAAACTTCCGAAAGGAGAAAGAGTTGTTGGTCATTTCAATTATCCTTTAAATAATGAAAATTCTACATATTCCTCATTTCAGCATTTAAATCTTAAAAATTAATTCTCACCCCCTTAAATTGAAATGGCAAATGAACTCTGAATTTTAAAATTTGTTATTGCATTTTAAACTTTGTAGTGAGATTGTAAGATATATATATTAACCTAGTAGATATTACATAGTTTTTTTTCTTTCATAATGTTTTTCAAATAAGGTACCGCTTTTCTGTGGCAATCAATCCACAACATCATTGGACTTCTGAAGTACTATAGATGCTTTCCCTCCCTCTTACCCGCTGCTTTTCTCATGACCAAGGAATGATGACTTCAGTATCCTTTTCGAAACAGGTGCTCATCACCCGCCCCCCCCCCCCCAATGTGTTTGTTTTTTTAACCTTAAGCTAGGTTAGTGTGAAATGCGAGATCATAGGGCAGGAATGGAAATGTCCTTGTAGATTTTTTTTCTTCGTAGATTATTTTTTAATATGCATTTCAGCTATTTCGACCTTTTAAAAAGAGTTTTCTGATAACAAACAAACATCTAAGCATAGGAGGATAGTTCCCACCACCACCATACCCTCAAACGGCATCAATTCTAATTATTTTGTAATTAATTTAGCTTTTACAATGCTTATGCGAAATCGCTTTTTAAAACTGGAGCGAGTGAGCAGTACTGTCAGCTCCGCCCCAGGCGCGTCCTGTTTGCAAAACATAGCCAGTCCCTGGTGCTGGTGTCCACCTCGCCTCCGTGGTAGCTGCAGATGCCTCCAGGCCGCGGATCTGACCCTTACTTCTCCACTATGCTCGTGGACAAGGGGTTGCTTTGAAAGACAATTCCTCGCAAAGACGGAATTTGCTTTCCTGCTAAACGGTAAACATTATTGTGTCCTCAGTAAACATTCCTTTGGGATCGGGGTACTGAAATAAAACAAGCTGCGGAGGGTGAGATAGTTTAACTTGATAAACAAGAGCCTGATAATCATCCACTGCGGAGAGGAGCAATAGTAACCTTCACCGAGAAGAGATTATGGACAACAAGGTCTCCGGGCGGGTCTCTTCTAATCTCCTTTTACAAGGGAAACTAAACGGATCTAAATTACTTTGTGTGTTGTAGCTATAAAAGTAACAAGTTGTTTCACAGTTGTGTCTGGCTAATCGGTTTTTACACAAACAGCAAATGGTACATGATTTGTGCAAACACATAGAGGTTATTTCTAAATATAGCTGACACCCCTGGGAAAAGGGAAAGGCAGCGCTTCTTGAATTCACTTTTAGCCTCAAGAAGCTGCTGATCCAAGGCTTCTAAATGACATTGGATAACAGGGGCCTCATTCCATCCCTGATCCTTTGTTACTTATAAAATTACTCGCTCATATTTCCGCGCATAGCAGCAATACCGGCCGAGCCTGCGCCCACAGCGTGACACTCGGCCACAAGCCGCCGCCTGCAATCGGCAAGGCTGCTTTTTTTTTTTTTTTTTTCCCAGCCGTGTAGAGTGAGAAAGTCGCCGGCAATTTTCCTTCCAGCCAGTTCTCACCCTTGAACTAGAGCCTGGAGTGAGTTCCCTTCCTTTACTTCCTGGAGGGCAGGAGACCCTCAGGCTCCTGACCCGTCAGCGGCTGCCAAATCCAGGCAGATGTCAGGGAGAGGGGCCTGGCTGTAACCCCCTGAAAAGCTCTTTTTGGTTTAAGTTTGTTTATCCAGCAAAGTTTGGAGCAGAAGGGGAAATGCAAATATCTTAGGTAATGAACGCAAGCACTGGCGACAGGAGCTTGAAACACACATTTGACGTCCTTTAACGTGGGCACCAGCATCGAAAGGCAGTGGAATCCACTCTTATACCGAAATTTAAAGGCAACACGACGAATGTTCGCTCTTCAATCTACTAAAGAAAAGAAAGTAAAGAAAGCGTGCAGAATTATTTGCAATAAAAGGAGGAAGCAGGTTGATTTTTATGAGTAGGATGGTTGCTTTCAGCAACACGAATTTAAACCGGTTTCCGCTTGCGCTGCCCCCATTTCTACAAAGTCCATCCAGTCCCGAGGCTCCTATAGTGTCCTCAGAACGTAGTCCCTGAGTGGCGCCCTGGCACCCACTGGAGGGTGGGTCCGGTGGTTCAGGGAAGTGGGAACCCAGACGAGAGCAAAATTCTCATAGAGGGCGTGCAGGGCTCTGGCTGCAATGGCGGATTGTGGCCTGTAGGGAGCGTAAAGTAGACCGAAGACTTGCCGGTTTGTCTACCACCGCCAGCCCCAGCCCTCAGAGGGCTCTCTGGATTCCCTCCCAGGCTCCGAGCCCCCTGACACTGTCCTCAAGTCCCAGGTCTGAGACGCCTAGATAGAATCTCAGAGAAGCAGCTTTCCCGCTCCTGACTCCTGGAAGGGACAGAGTCCCGGGGGCAGTTTGTCCTAAAGACTGGGAAGCAATAAAGTTTTGTGATGAGAAAACATTGATTTGGAAGCACTTAACTTATATTTGAGGTTGTTTGCTTTACTTGGTTATCGGAAGGGTCTTGGTGGTGAGGAGAAAATGAAAGGTTGGTGTGTAGGGGAGGGTGGGTGCGTGGGTTAAAGAGGGCCCCTTGAGGAACTGTCCTGAATAGAATGTGATCTGAAAGAAAGCTGGTTCCAGAGCCATGGGTCCATCCCCTCCACCAGTGTCAGCGATGGTGTCCAGCTGTAGCATGGAGTAATGAACGGGCTCATCTAAGGGGAGGAGTGGGAAGAGTGCCTATGCTGAATCTTGGAGTGGGGGGCAGGGTTTTCTATTTCATGGGAGGGGGATGACAGGAAGCAGTGGGGTGAAAGAGGCATTTCCTGACTGTGACCTTGGACTAATTGCTTAATTTGAGTCTCTACATTTCCTTGACTGTATCATTAGAACATAGAGTCTGCCTCCGAGGATTCACAGAATGAGGTGAGTTGGTGTCAGTGAAAAATATTTTATAAACTGTAAAGCGCCGTGGGCATGCAAGGAGTTTGTTTTAATGGATGGAGAAACAGCTCTGTGCGGAGCACCTGCAGTTTTTGGCTTAGTTTTCAACAGTTCGTTCTTAGGTATGAAATTGTTTTTTCCTAAGAGGGGTCGCGTCCCAGGTCTAGCTGCCAGGCAGGATGCAACAAATGAGAGGATGGCCAGAAGAGGCTTCTTAAAGGTGTCGCCTCATCCGTAGTCTCCAGGCGTTGGGCCACGCCTTGAGCTGAGAAGCTGGGATGTCCACCACACTCCGGCCCGTACTCCAGCTCCAAAGGCCGGGCATATTTCTTTCTGGCCGAGAGGTCTACTTTGCTGTTTGTCCCTTTGCTTCCACTTTCCGAGGCAAGTGGGGAAACCTGAGCCCTCCGCTGACAGACGTCCATTAGCGTAGAACGCGGCCTCCGAGGCGAATTAAAGGTAACCAGATCCCAAACTCGCGTAAAAGACCACTCTCCCTTCGCAGCCCTCCAACAGTTGGCAGAGTTACCCCCGGAGCCAACTTCTCTCTTCTCCCTTGCCCTCTTAGGAATGCACAAGCCATTCTTTGCTCCCTGGCAAAACCAGCCAAGGGGGTTGGGAGGAGGGAAGGGTATACAGAATAAAATTTGAAAAGAAACGTTGCACAATCAACTAGGGAGTCGTAAGGAAGCATACTTGTCAATTTTCATTTTCCCGTCAATTTTCATTTTCCCGAGGTAGTGTCTCCCATCAAAATTTTTCAAAATTAAATTAGCCTCCTCCCCTATTTTAATGTAAAACTCGTACTAAAAGCCCTTCCTTTCCATAAGATTTTGTGCTTTTGTACACAGCTCTGTCGGTGGGGAGGTGGAGAGGGAGGAGACACTTTCTTACCCTTCTCTGCATCCGGGGGTGAAGTTTAGACTTTAGAAGACAGTTCTAGAATGTCGGTGTAAAAAGTGGGCTGGGGTATCACCCTCTCCTTTGCACCTAGGGCCAGAAGTTTCCATGACTTACCCAAGGTCACTGAGCAGCCCAGGTGTAAGCTATGGAAATTCTCAGAGGAGGGAAAAAGGAAAACGGCAGCACTGGGGCAAGGAAGGTTAGAAAGAGGGCAGAGGAAAAAAGACAAAACACAGAGACGCCTTCAGCCGAGCCCGACCCAGCTCGCCGAGCGCGGACAGACAGACACAGTCAGCCCCTAGGGCCTTCTGGCGGCCCGGGGCGCACGCTCCGCCCCAACCCGCCGCGCCGGAACTCTCCAGCGATGCGCGGCCCTGCGGCGACCGAAGGCGCGCTTTCCCTCCTGCTGAGTGATTTGGGAGAGGAAGACAGAACGCGGCAACGCCAGGCGCGAAGCCCCACTCACCCCGCGGTGAGCTCTGGCCACTGCGCTCCGGGGTCGGGTGCCGCCTGCTTAGGCTAGGATCAGCCCAGCTCCAGCCTCGAGGGTTCGGCCTGCTGGGACTCCAGTTTTCCAGGCCAGAAAGATAGGACGGGAGAAAAGATTTGAATTAATTAGGAAGGAAACCCAGCCGTAAAAGGCATCTCCACCGCGGGGGATGAGGACGTAGCCTGGGGGCGCGGACTCGCTGCCCCGCGCGGAGAGCGCCCGGGTCGCACGCTCACGGGAGGCGTGCAGCGGAACCTGCCGAGGGCACCTGGGCGGCTGAGACGTCCTGGACTGGAATCTCTGGGGGAACTAGGGCAAGTTCATTACGCTCCAGTTAGATCACAACCCAGGCGAGTCTTGAGGGGCGTGAGGACTTCCGGCGATCCAGCCAGGCTGGGGCGTGGGGAGGGCTGAGGAGGCGACCCCAATCTGGGCCCGCTCGCCCGGCTGCCAGCACTCAGCGGGAAGTCTCCTCTCGGTCATTCTGGCCCCCGCGGCTCTCGCAGCAGCAGATTCGCAATTTGGAAAGCTCCTTCCCGGGGTCTGGCGACCCGAGCTGCAGTGCACTTCCTGTTGAAAAAGGGCGCTTTGCTTCTTTTCCTGCCTCCCTCCCTCCCTTCCACTCTCCACTCTCATCTGATGGAAAGCAGGGCGCAGCTTTCTCCAAAAGATCAACATACTTCGCCCCGTCACCCTTTTCTGCAAGGGACGTGAGCCCAGGTCGGTAGGGAGCTCTGCTATCAGCACCAGAGCACCCCCAAACCCCATCCTTACTTTTCTCTTTGCACTCACTCATGTCCCACCTGGGAGGCAGTGCCTCTTCCAGGAAGCCTTCCTGAGCTTCTGAGCCGGGTTAGTTGCGCCTTCTTGGAACCCATCGTGCCCAGCCTCATGATTGAACCGTTATCGTTGTTGATGTTCAGTTCCATCGTGCTTTGCTGAGCACCAAAGGAGGCGATCAAAATTGTCTATTAAATGACAACCTCCTACCAAGGGGGTGGGGATAGGAATCTTAAAGACTGTTAATTGATCTAGTTAGGTCTTTCTTAAGAGTTGGGTGCGTGTTTGCTCCCCATTCCTTTTCAATTCTCTTCTTTGTAATAAATGCTTTTAAAAACAGCATGGTAATTTTTTAATGAATAAATTTAAAAAGCATATATTAGCTATCTAAATATTATAAGATGTCAACTCTTCATAGCATAAATGGATTTTCTAAATTTTTTTCTCTGAGGCTCTGAAGTTAGTTGAAACCTCCTTCTCCCAACCTGAAATACTAGAAGCTAGTTCTGCCTCCAGGCACCTGGGTAAACCCTTTAGAACAGAACCATTTTCAGCAGCCTCTGCTCGAATTCTTTCACTGGAAGAGAAAACACTACCTCACAAAACAATCCATTTCACTTAAGGGCATCTTTATTTTGTAAAGTTTCTTTCTTTTATAAAACCCCTTTATACGGAAATAAAACTCCTTTATTTCTGTAGTAAAGCATAGTGCGTTTGAGAGTCATTTGCTCAGATTTTAATAGTAAAGATTGTCATATGATCATGTGTTGAGTTTCTGTATCTAGAAACAAAAAAATCACCATGATTCGGCTTCTATATTAAAACTCTTCGTGGGCAAACCTGAGCAAAAGCTAAAGCTTTGAGAGTGTGTCATCGTTCTGCATTCAACACACAGGTTTGAGGCCAGTCCATGGGCCTCTGAGACCCACTTCAAGAACCCCAGTTACTTCCCGCCCCACCTAAGGATGGGATCACATTACCCTGGTGTTAAGTCTTCTGGGATGGTTGCTAGAATCTTCTGTTCTTTTTTTCTTTTTGTTTTTAACTAGGGGAAAAAGCATTTTAACAAATTTGAAGACATACTTTCTCCTTTATTGCTGTATTCATTGGAATAAAAGAGCTCTCTTACCTATCAGTCACTGAATCCATTTACCCTAAGAAACTAGGAATTTACCTGTCCTCTCTGAAAGATATCCATATAGATTCCACTATTTAAAGAAGAGAGAAGAAAAAAAAGGACAAATCCCAGATTATTTGGCCACTGTCCTCTAATTGGCATCAAGAAAATGGTTCTTTTATGTAATATAGTTAGTGCAATTTCTTATTGCAAATTTATATCCTAGTTTGTGTGCTCTCCATTGATTTAATTTTTATGTAGCCCAGTTAGCTTCTTTCTTTGCCATTGTTAAAGATTACACCAGTAAGCCATCTCTCAAATTCTACCATCTTGCAAATGTAAATGTTGGTTACAAGAGCAAAGTGGTATCAAGATCAGCACAATTAATCACAACCACTGTCAAACATCTGCTTTATTGATGGTACTTCAATAGCATCACCTTTCGACGTATATCAGAAATTATGACTTTATGATAAAGTTGCTCTTGTTGCTGAAGGGAATCGAGTTCAAGAGTTAAAAGGTTGGATTAAAAGACAAGACTAATTCCTAGTTCTAGTTCTGACATTGAACTTGGAAGTATGTGATGGACTCCCTATTTGCCCACAGAGAGTCAAGACCACTGTTGAAAATTAAGCTGAGAGGAATTACAGTAATGTAACTATCATTTCAAAATGTTAACCCACAGAACTTTTTTAGTTAACTGTTAAAAGATTTAGAGGGGAGCAGATGTAGCTGAAGTGGTTGAGCACCTGCTTCCCATGTACGAGGTCCCAATTTCAATCCCCAGTCCCAATTTCAATCCCTGGTACCTCCTGGAAACAAACAAAACAAAAGATTTAGAGATTTTTAAACCTTGATTTCACTTTTGTCTTCATTTAAGGTATCTGTCCTTCCAAGATATATCATGTAAATTATTCCTTTACTCTGATATCAATATTTTTCAGTGTAATTCAGGGTGGGTGGCTAAATCACCCTTCTCTGCCATCACCCATGAGGGCTGTAGTGGTTTGAAGTGGTATGTACCAAAGAAAGACATGTTCTTAAATTTAATCCATTCCTGTGTGTGTGGACCCACTGTAAGTAGGATCTTTTGATGAGTGCTTTAGTTAAGATGTAACCCATCACATTCAGGATGGATTCTTAATTCTCTAACTAGAGTCCTTTATAAATGGAGTGAATACACACAGAGGGAAAGCCACAGAAGCAAGAAGCTGAAATCAATGAAAACCAGAAGAGAAGGGAGAGACTAGCAGGCACTGCCAGGTGGCAGAGGAGCCAAGGATTGTCGGCAGCTCATCTACAGGAAGAAAGCATAGTTCTGATGATGCCTTGATTTGGGCATTTTCTCAGCCTCAAAACTATAAGCAAAGTCCCATTCTTCAAGCTGAAGAATTTCATGGTATCTGCTTTAAGTGGTCTAGGAAACTGTAACAATGGCCCACAAATAACTTGAAGAATCCACACAGGAGACTGATAGAATCCACCCTCCACTTTGGAAACTGTCATTCTAGTTCAGTATCACATAGTTAATGGGTTTAATTTATTTGTTGCTTTAAAATATTCTTACACTAAATGAGATGAAGTTTGAGAAAACTATTAATTATAAGTGCTAAACACTGTGTGAAAGATAGATGAACCTTATTTTCCAAGCCGATTCTCTTGCTAGGGAGGGTTTTTTTTTTTTTTAGATGTATAATGAAAGTCTGGAAAGAGCATGGACTTTGGATCTGACAGACCTATGGTCAAATCCTGGCTTTGCTATTTCCTACCTATGCGATTTTTTTTTTAAGATTTATTTATTTATTTTCCCCCCTTCCCTTCCTCCCGCCCTGCTGTTTTTGCTGTCTGTGTTGTCTTCTCTTCTAATATTCTCTCCTATAGGATTCAATCCTGGAGACCCGGGATGTGGAGAGAGGTTCCTTGTCAATTGCTCCGCCTCAGTTCCTGGTTTCTGCTGTGCTTCACCTTGACTCTTGGCCTTGTCTCTCTCTCTTTTTTTTTTTTTTTAAGTAATTTTTTAATCCGCCCCTCCCTTGTGTTTTGTTTTTTTGTGTGTGTGCTGTCTGCTCTCTGTGTTTTGCCTTTCTCCCTTTTATGTTGCGTCAACTTGCTGAGTCAGCTCTTTGTGGTGATTGCAGGCTGGGAGGCGCTCCAGGGAGTCGGTGGACCAGGCAGCTCCCCACAGCATGGAGATGAACCTGCCTTCACAAGGAGGCCCCGGGATGCGAACCCAGGGCCTCCCATATAGTAGACGGGAGCCCAACTGATTGAGCCACAGCTTCCCCTTGTCTCTCTTTTGATGCGCCATCATCTTGCTGTGTGACTCACTTGCGCCGACACTGGCTCACCACATGGGCCCGCTTTCTCTTCTTTTTCACCAGGAGGCCCCAGGGATTTCTCTTCTCCTTTTTCACCAGGAGGCCCCAGGGACTGAACCCTGGTCCTCCCATATGGTTGGCAGAAACTCTATCACGTGCGCCACATCAGCTTCTTCCTACGTATGTGATCTTTTTTTTTTTTTAATAAAGGGCTGTTGAAGCACCATTTCCTTTTCTTTTTTTAAGATTTATCTCTCCCCCCCCCCATTGTCTGTTCTCTGTGTCCATTTGCTGTGTGTTCTGTGTCTGCTTGCTTGCTTCTCGTGCAGCACCAGGAAACTGGCACTTTTTTGTTGCTTCATCTTGTTGTGTCAGCTCTCCGTGTGTGCAGTGCCACTCCTGGGCAGGTTGTGCTTTTTTTGCTCAGGGTGGCTCTCCTTGCAGGGCACACTCCTTGTACATGGGGCTCACCTATGTGGGGGCCACCCCTGTGTGGCATGACACTCTTTGCACGCAGCAACACTGCGCATGGGCCAGCTCACCACACGGGTCAGGAAGCCCTGGGAATCAAATCCTGGACCCTCCATATGGTATCAGTTGAGCCACAACTGCTTCCCCCTGTGTGATCTTGATCAAAGTTACTTAGCCTCTCTGAATCTTAGTTTTCTCATCTATAAAATGTGGATCATATGAATATTTACTATGTTAATGTATTTGAAGTGCTCAAAAATGGTAACTATTATTGCCATAGAGTTTTGCTAATTTTATAGTGGTCATATTTTCATGTGACTTTCTTTATTCTTTCTCTGATATTGCATACCAGTAGTTGTCACATTTCAAATTAAAATACAAAGTTGCTGAGACCACTGTCCCCTCCATCTGTTTGAGTTAGGTATCATTCTGTGTTCTCACAACTTAACAAATGTGAAACAATTTACTCGGTAGTACCACTTAGTAAATCACTTGTTCGCTTTCAGGGTATTTTTCAGTCTTGTGGATGAGAGGTCTTGACAATAGTCATTAAAGATATGATAGCACTTTCACAAGAACAAGGACATGTGCCTTATGTCTCTTTGCTGAGCTCTGTTCTGGGTGGACTAATTTAACATTTCTCTACCTCCACACTGAGATTTCACTAGGAGAAGCCACTATCTTCCTAGATTGGATCTAATTAGGCCAATATCTGATGCTGAGCCTTTGAGGACCACTTGGTTTTACTATCTGCTTATGGGAGGATGGAATAGAAGTCAGATGATTTGGGTTTGCTGGCTGGTGAATTTGGCTAAACCACTTGAAACTCTGAACTTCAGATTATGGTAATTCAGTGGAGACACATTTTATCTTTGTTCAGCTTACTCAGATTAAACCAAACATAGTTTAGAATGTAAGAGAGATAGAATGAAAAACCATTTAAATGTGAAGCTCCTCTGAATTCCATTTGATGGGAATGAGACTCAGGGAAGTGAATTTGGGGTGGCACGAAGCTTCTGTTTCACATTCTCAGTTCCCTTATGCCTTTTACAGTGTGAGTATCTTGCTGCAGAAAATGGAATTTTGGTGTTTAGATATACTGTCCTTCTTTTCTGTACAATATGACTTCTGCATGCAAGCCACCATATAGAGCCCAACCTATTCCAATACTGGAGGAAAATCTGATTATTAGATTAATGGAGATGGTATGCTCATATACCATAAAGGTAAATTTAAGGTATTTCATAGCTAATTTTTTGTTATTATAAAATAATTATTTTTATTATGTTTGAGTTTTACAACTTCCCTTGTAATATCTGTTATACCAGTGTTGTTCTGGGAATTAAATGAGATAATACATATTAAAGGGCTTTGCAAAATTCACAGTGTTATCAAATGTAAAATGTTTTTTGTCGTCTGGACAAGTCTTGGCCAGGAATCCATTTAAATAGCATTACCTTTATTTGTTCAGTGTTTCCACACAGATAGTGAATTCTGGTTGAGAACAGAACAACCACCACTACAATAATAATAATGATAAGAACATAGAAGATTAATTGACCAGTTACCACTGCCAGGAAGAGTGCTTAGTACTTTTAAGTGGATTATCTCAATTAGATACTGTTTTAGGGTTATTCTTAGATTTCCTATCCTCTAGGCCCTCCAAAGGGTACCTTAATTTCAGATAGTATACTTTCTGGAAACCTCCAAATTATTCCTGGGGGCAGGGAGCAGTACTTTTCCCCCTTATATAGCTGAATTTAGTAACTGAAAGGCACTAGGTGAGAAAATATTTATTTCCTTCTCTCGTCTCTGTGCAGAGGAATTTTCATGAGACGAACATGTGCGCCTCCTTTTCTTACCCCTTCCTCCCTTGGGGAGGGAAGATGACATCTGATGGGTGTAGATCAGCCACTCCTGCACTTTTTGGACCTGCCTGCTTGCAGAAAGGATGCATTCTGGTTTTCTCTCTCTCTTTTTTTTTTTAGGACTTATTTTTTATTTATTTCTCTCCCCCTCCCTTTCCCCCTCCCCCCTCAGTTGTCTGCTCTGTGTCCATTCGCTGTGTGTTCTTATGTGTCCACTTATATTCTTGTCAGTGGCCCCGGGAATCTATGTCTCTTTTTGTTACGTCAGCTCTCCATGTGTGCGGCGCCACTCCTAGGCAGGCTGCACTTTTTTTTTTTGTACTGAGTGGCTCTCCTTACGGGCTGCACTCCTTGCACGTGGGGCTCCCCTATGTGGGGGACACACCTGTGTGGCACAGCACTCCTTGCGTGCATCAGCACTGTGTGTGGGCCTGCTCATCACATGGGTAGGTGGACACTCTATCCGTTGAGCCAAATCCGCTTCCCCATTCTGGTTTTCTGTCTCTGCCATGCCATGCCATGATATAAGGGAATATTAGCAAGTCCATTTGGTTGCATGTCCTTCAACTTAACTTGCCCTGTGTGGCCTTGGGCAGGCAATTTTTTTTTAACAAAACAATTTTATTGATACATAGTAATAAAGCGTACAACTCACCCAAAATGTATAATCAGTGGTATTTGGCATAAACACATAGTTATGTATTCATCACCTCAATAATTTAACTTTTATCAGTAATAAAGCTAATATTTTTTTACCTGTACATGACATGTGTCTACCTCTTACATCGTTCCAAATTTAGATGGGGAAGGGAAGTGTTATGAAAAACTACTTAAAGTCTATTAGGCATTAGTATAAGGGAGTAGTTAGGAGCATGGGTGTGGGAATGAGATTGCCTATCTTCAAATTTTAGCTCCATCACTCATCAACTGTGTCACCTTGTCCAAGTCATTTAACCTCTGTGCCTTAGTTGCTTTATCTGTAAAAGGGGGCAATAAGAGTAGGAACCTCATAGAATTGGTGAGATAATTAAACTAGTTAATACATTCTTGGACCTATAATAAACATTCTATAAATGTTAGCTATTATTATTTATATCAGTACTAACAGCCCAAGGAAATAATATAAATCTTTGCACATAATTTGCATTCAACTTCTGAATTCCCTCCTTAAAAAATGTTGATACACTGATTATAAGCACGGGGCTGTCTTAAATTGCCAGAGCTGCCATACAAATACCACAAGCTGGTTTTTGCTTAACAAGCGGGATTTATTGGCTCACGGTTTTGAGGTTAGAGGTCCAAAATCAAGATATTGGCAAGGCTTGCCTTCTCCCTGAAGACTGTTAGTGCTCTTCTGCTGGCTGCCAGTTGTCCTTGGGTTCCCTGTTTTGTCTCTGCTCCCATCACGTGGCCGTATCCCCCCCTTCCAGCGTCTGCGGCTTCTGGGTTCTCTTTATAAGTCCTCCAGCAAACCGTATTAAGGCTCACCCTTCTTCAGTTGCCCACACCTGAACTAAAAATAACATCTCAAAAGGCCCTATTTACAGTGGGTGCAAACCCAGAGGGGCGTGGATTAAGATGAAGAACAGGTATTTGTTGGGGTACATAATGCATCCTACCACAGGGGCCTTCTATGGATTCATTCTTGGTGCTAAATGTAGTAATTACTAAACATAGTCATTTTTCTCCACTTTTCTCTACTAGCCACAATCGGTAGAAGTGGGATTCGTAGTGACATTCCTTGGGAACACTTTTAGACTTCTTTCATGTCACTGTGAATCCCATTTCTATAGATTGTGGCAAGTAGAGAAAAGGGGAGGAAAAAAGACTAAATTAATAGCCTAAATTACTATGTTTAGTACCTACACTAATCCACTATGATCACTCTCATTTCAGAGTACCATAGCATATGAGTTAGCAGTTAAGTATGTGCCATGATATACAATGGGGTGCTGGATAGGGTAGAATTTTTAAAAAGAAAGACTGGAAAAATTACCTGGGTAGCTATTCTTACAGTGCAAATATTTTGCAATATTTGGAAGGGGGGAGCATCATAACTCATTTATGATGAAAAATTTCAAACATAGAGTAAAGTTTCAAGAATTTTGCAATGAACATCATTCTACCACTAACATTTCACTATACTTGGCTCCATCATACAATTGATTCATCTATCTATAGATCTCTTGTTTTTAAATTTTTAATTAATTGATTATTTTTAAAATTTTTCTCCCCTTCCCTCCCCCCCAGTTGTCTGCTCTCTGTGTCCATTCGCTGTGTGTTCTTCTGTGACTGCTTCTATCCTCATCAGCGGCACCGGGAATCTGTGTTTCTTTTTGTTGCGTCATCTTGTTGTGTCAGCTCTCCGTGCGTGTGGTGCCATTCTTGGGCAGGTTGCACTTTTTTTCGTGCTAGGCGGCTCTCCTTATGGGGCGCACTTCTTGCGCGTGGGGCTCCCCTACGCGGGGGACTCCCCTGCGTGGCGCACTCCTTGCGTGCATTAGCGCTGCGCATAGGCCAGCTCCACACGGGTCAAGGAGGCCTGGGGTTTGAACCGCGGACCTCTCATGTGGTAGGTGGACGCCCTATCCATTGGGCCAAGTCCGCTTCCCTCTATCGATCTCTTGATCCATCAATCAACCCAACTTAGTTTTCTGATGCATTTCAAAGAAGACTGTTGTAGAAATATTTTGACTTACCTTTGATTCTTGGAGTCTCCATGACTCTTCTACTTCCTCCCAGAGAGGCAGAAACAGTACAGCATAGCGGACAGGATCTGATACTTAGTGGCTAGGCTGACCTGTGTAGCCTGCTGTGATTTAGTTTCCTCATTTATTTCAGGTAGGTAATAACAGTATCTACCTCATAAGGTTGTGATGAGACTTAATGAGGGAGTACATGTAAAGTGCTTACAACAATGCTTGGCCAGCAAACACTTCTACAGTGCGAACTCCTGCTAGGCATTTTGTACATATTAACTCGTTCAATTCTTACCCAAACCCCACGAGGCAGTACCATTATTATGAAATATCACGAATATTAGCAATTATTATTTGTTATAGCAGAAATTCATAGAGGAAAAAAGAAAGAGTAACTGCTTAGTTTTTTTTTTTTAAGATTTATTTTATACCCACTCCCTGCCTCATAGTTTGAGCTTGCTGTCTGCTGTATGTTCATCTTTTTTAGGAGTCACTGGGAATCGAATCCCATGGGGGAAGGAGGCATCCAATAACTTGAACCACCTTGGCTCCCTTACTGCATCTCTCATTGTGTTTCCTCCCTGTCTCTTTGTTGCGTCATCTCACTGCGTCATCTTGTTGCATCAGTTCTCCATGCCAGCCCATGGCATCAGCTCGCTGTCTTGCTCATCTTCTTTAGGAGGCACCGGGAACCAAACCCTGGCCCTCCCATGTGGTAGGTGGGTGCCCAGCTGCTTGAGCCACATCTGTTTCCCACTGCTTAGTTTTTGAGTTTTAAAATAGACATTTTGAAGTTCAAGGCAGAAAGAATAGTTTGGAAAGAAGGCTTCTGGAGTTCCAAGGAACTGGGCTGTTTTTCTGTCAAATGCCTAAGTACCTAGGGACTAAATTTATGTCACTAGAAATTGAATGTGGGGAAGTGGATGTGGCTCAAGTGATTGAGCTCCCATCTACCATATGAAGGGTCCCGGGTTCGATTCTTGGGGCCTCCTGGTGATAAGCAAGCTGGCCCATGTCGCTGGGAGAGCTGGCACAACAAGATGACGCAACGAAAAGAGACCTGGAGGAGGGACGGTGAGAGAAACAACAGGCCATGGAGCTGACTGAGGTGGCTCAGGCGATTGAGCAACTCTCTCCCATGTTGGAAGGTCCCTGGATTGGTTCCTAAAGAGAAGACAAGAAGACACAGAAGAACACACAGCAAATTAACACAGAAAGCAGATAGTGAGCACAACCGGGGTGGGGGTGGGGGATAAATAAAATAAATCTTAAAAAAAAATTGAATGTGGAGCAACAGATGAAGAGTCTAACCTCACCAAAGTTCTATAAAGATTCTTAGTCTTGGGGGAAAGTGAAGAGAAGCAACTAGGGAGAATATGATTAGGGTATTTGGGATCTGCCCCAGTCCAGGCTGATTTCTTGTGTTGGGATAAAAGAATTTCTAGATCCATTTGGAAATTTGAAAGTATAAGAGAGTTGTGCTTTTCTGTGATTAGTTTTGGTGGGAGGGCTCTTGCAATGCAATCCTTTTAAATATTTTAAAATACTACCCCCCCCCTCCAGTTCGAACTAGGACTTATCCACTGCCTCAGGAAAGGTAAGCCATAGGAAACAAGTAAAAATATTTGGCTTTTGAGTACCCTACCAAAGATCTTGCAAAAAAAAATTATGTGGTTGGAAAAGTACTTGCTGAGACAGTCATTTCTGATTTCAGAGGAGATAAAAATTCTCTGTACTGAAGGAGAGGGATGGTCCTGGGCAAACTGAGATGATTGATTACCCTAGTTGGGGGGGTATTATGTTTCCAATTATATTTGATATTCATAAAGTGAAATTAGTATTGTTAGGATATCCTGAGGCTTCTAATTCAGTACTGTGCTAATAAATGCAAGGCTTGACTATTTTTAGTGTTCTGTGGTATGTGACATAAATACATAGCTGGAGTTCCCACAATTTTTAGGAAGGCTGCGTTATTCATGCATTGTTGACTTGAGTTGGCTGCAATTCTCCATTGCTTCTATATTTGCTTTTTCAATTTAAAATTATTGTTCTAAGCACTTTACATGAATAAGGTATATAAAACACAATTCATACTCTTTTTTTGGGGGGGGGGATGTGTTTACCACAGGAAATTGGAAATAACTACAATAGTATAAACAATACAGAGTCATGGTTAAGAATACAGACCCAGGAACCAAATTATCTGAGTTTGAATCTTGGCCTTGCCCCTTATCATCTGTGTGATATTGGACAAGTTCTATTTCTTCATCTGCAAAATATGAATTAAAATAATACCAATGGAATAACATTGTTGTGAGGATGAAATTAGCTTATATATATAAGGTGCTTGAACAGTGCTGGCACAAGAATCGCTAAGTAACTTCCAAGTTCTTTTGTCCTACTAATTTGAAAACCACTGGATTAGAATAATTGGAGGACTGAGCTTGCTCAGTACACCAAAGCAGTTTTCAAGTTTTACCATCTGTATTTGCTTCCTATGACCACCTAAACAAATGTGGTGGCTAAGACAACAGACATTCATACTCTCACAGTTCTGGGAGCCAGAAGTCTGAACTTAAGGTATGGACAGGATGACTTCCTTCTAGAGGTCCAGAGGGAAAATCTGTCCTATGCCTTGCTCCTAGCTTCTGGTGGTTGATGGCAATCCTTGGTGTTTCTTGGTTTGTAGACACAGCATTCCAATCTGCCTCCATCTGCACATGGCCTTCGTCCCTATGTTTCTATGTTTCACATCTCCTTCTCCTCTCTCATATAAGGACACCCTCTGGGTTTAGGGCCCACTCTAGATCCAGGATGACCTCAACTCAAGATCCTCAACTTAATTACAATCGCAAAGACCCTATTTTCAAATAAGGTCATATTTACAAACACTGAGAGTTGGGCCTTGGACATATCTTTTTGGAGGGCACAAATTCAACCCACGCTAAACCTATACGTTTAAACTTCAATTCATAATGCACCCAAACCTAAAATAAGGAATAATGACGGTCAGTAATAGTTTATCCAGAGCTCATTTTCATAATCAAGATCTCATTTACTTCACTAAAAGTTAAGAAGGCAGGTAGAAATGTTTTCTGAGATGACACATTGTTGTTTTGTAACCAAAAGTTTTCAGTTTTTAATAGGATTGTTAATTGATAAGTATAAAAGACCCAAGGAAAACTCTTGGAGTTTCATTTATTTGGCAAAGAATGGGTACAGTTACCCATGTTGTCTTTCCCCCAGCCTGCCCTATACAAGGACATGTAATGACAAAGCAGAAGAGTGAAGTAAGAAAGAAGACCTGACCTCTTGGCCCAGCTTTGACCCTCATCAACTGAGTGACTTTCTTGAGCAAATCTTTTAATTTCTTTATGCCTCATTTTTTTCTTTAGTATAAAAGGAGCTGCAGATGTTTAACATATTTACCTTTGTGTATTGGGTTGAGATGAAGGAGAAGTGACAATACAGACAGGGACATTTTCTGGATCTACTGTAAGAGAGATATTCTCTTTCCATCAGGTCTGCCAAGTTGGTCAAAGGTAATCCTGAAGCTACTGGCAGCCATGTTGTTCCATGTGGGAAGAATCCATCCAGGAATAAAGCCAAGAGCAGTCCTGAGGGATGGAGGGAAACTGATTCCTGGCAATATCTTATAGCATCTGTATCCAGTAAAAAATAAGATATACATAATCTCTGTCCTCAAGTAGCTTATAGATAAGTAAAGGGCAATATGACTTGGGAAGGTCAGGTCGCTATGAAAATACCCAAGCAGGATAACTAACCAGAACTTGGGTGAGCAGAGGTAGGCTGGGGAAGGCAGAGGGGCAGGGATATCTGAGAAGAAATCTAAATGATGAATTTGAGTTAATCAGGTATATGGGAATAGGTGGGGGTTGGTATATGTGAGAGGAAGTAGAAAGGAGAAAAAATGAACAAAGGAAAAACTTTGTACATGCTCAGAGGCAAAACAGTATGGTGCTTTAAGGGAATTGAAAGTAATGCAACATGACCAAAGCTTACAAAGAACTTTCCCAAACATGATCTCATTTAAACCAACACACTAGAATCTTACATAATAAAGCAATGTACCAGTTAGAACCTGTTCAGCTATAAGTAAATGAAAACCTGATTAATGGTGACTTAAGCAATAAAGATATTTCATTACCTAGCAGTAGGCAGACTAGGGCTAGTACAGTGATTCTGTAATGCTATCAAGAATCTGGCCTCTTTCCTTTTTTTTTTTTTTTTTTTTTGTTTCACCATCCTCAGCTTTTGATCATTATACATAATACCTGTAATGGACAGAATGATGCTCTCCCCTAAAAGTTGTCCACGTTATAGCCCCAGAACCTATGAATATATTGCCTTACATGATAGAAGGGACTTTGTAGATGTGATTGAATTAAGACTCTTGAGAAGGGAGACTACCAGGATTATCTGGGTGGGCTCAGTGCAGTCACATGGTTCTTACAAGAGGGAGGCAGGAAAGTCAGAGTCAGAGAAAGAAAGGAGGAAATGTATCGACAGAAGCAGAGGTCAGAGAGAAAGAGACTTGAAGACTGGGAGATGTGGCACTGCTGGCCTTGGAGATGGAGAGAGACACCATGAGCCATGGAATGCAGGTGGTCATTAGAAGCTGGAAAAGGCAAGAAACAGATTCTCCCCTAGAGTCTCCAGAAGAAATGCAGCCTTGCTGACCCATTTTAGACTTCTGATCTCCAGCACTGTAAGATAATACATTTGTGTTGTTTCAGGCCACTAAATTTGTGGTAATTCATTACAGGAGCAATAGAAAACTCATCAGTCACCTGTGGTTGTAAGAGCTTCATGTATCATTTTCACATTTAATGGTGGAAGAAAGGGTATGAGTTAAAAGGGCAGAGCATGTTGCATCTATCCCCTTTGTCAAGAAAGAAAAAAACTTTCACAGAAGTCTCACCAGCTGACTTCCCTGTACATATCATTGTCCAGAACTTGGGCACATGGCTTGCTCCAACTTCAAGGGAGGTTAGGAAAGTATCTTAATTTCCAGCCTCTATAGGTAGGGAAAATGAGATTGTTCATTTGTTTTGTAGATGGGTTCAAGTCATCGTTCATGAAGGCATAAGAGGGTTGTGCTGAGGTGTGGAACCTAGGGGCGTGTGACTGAATGTGCCTTTCATATGGGAGGAAGGAGCAAGGGAAAGTCACGGTGCTAAGCGTCACTTGCCCTCAGCATCTGTTTTATTTATTTTTATTTTTATTTTTTAAAAGAGCATCAGCACAGCACGTGGGTCATCACATGGGTCAGGAGGCCCAGGGTTTGAACCTTGGATCTCCCATGTGGTAGGCAGATGCTCTATCCATTGAACCAAATCCGCTTCCCAGCATCTATTTTAGTTTGCTAAAGGCTGCCAATGAAAAATACCAGCAAAGGATTGACTTTTATACAAGGGAATTTATTAGGTTAAAAGCTTATAGTTTGGAGGCCATGAAAATGTCCAAGTCAAGGCATCCTCAGCGATGCTTTCTCACCAAAGATCAGCTGCTCGTGGTCCTAGACCCCTGCCACATGACAAGGCAAAATGGCAGTTGGTCTCCGCCTTCTCTTCCAGACTCACTTTCTCTCCAAGCTCAGCCGTGAAAGACCAGGCACACGGCTCATCTCACTGCTGGTCCATTGGTCTCTCCCCTCTCTTCTGGGCCTTATCTTTTCACCTTCAAGCTCCTTGGGTCTGGCCTCTCCAGGGCCTCTGTCTATGCTTCTGTGCTCCACCATCTCCAGCCTCCAACCTCCAGCCTTCAGGCCTTTCCTTCTGTTTCTGAGGCTTTTTTCTGTCTGTCTCTGCTTTTAGACTATAAAGCACTCCAGTAAGAGGATTAGGATCAACAAAAAACTCAACCAACACAGCATCCTGAAACTGTGAATGCATGCCTCAGAAACTGAACTTCCCACCATTGGGGGTTTAAATATTTCTGGGAAGTGCGATTGGATCGTCTTCTCTTAAAAGAGCATTTGAGAGACTTTAGTTGGGGAGTGCTGGTGTGCTACCTTGATCCAGAGTCATAAGAGGCTTGTGCTCTTATGAGTTGACTCCTCCCCTCAGACATTTTGGCAAGGGTCACAACTGCTCTAAAACTATAAGAATGACTGAATTATAGCCAGGAGTCAAGAGAGCACAAAAGAGGATGTGAGCTGAAGTAGAGAGGGGAGACAGTAGTAACAAAAAGCATTGTATGCCCAAAGTATTGGGGATATAATGTGAGAAAGGTAAGAATTATTTTGTCAGCATTCACCTGGTTGGTAGATTTCTTGTCAGGAAACAGGCTCCCCACCCCCACTCCCCAGTGGGAGGCAGTGGTGACAATGGTGGTCATAGCCAGAGAACTTGGGTAGACGCGTTGGCACAGAGTAAATGTCTGGGCAAAGGATCTGGCAACTGTAGCTTTTGGCAAAAGATCAGAAGCCTGCTATAGTGGCAGTATCACCAGGAGGAACAGACAGCCCTGAGGACAACAAAGAAGGGCTATGGCAGGGAGATAAAAGCTAAGTTGCTTTCGGTAGGCTCACCTTCCCTGGTATTGGTCAGACCATAACACTGTCCTGCTAGTTCTGGTTGTTGGATGGAGATTCGTTTGTGGAAGTGGAAACTCCAAAGACCTGAGTGTGGGGGGGAACCATCCTTGAGTCTCATCCCCACCCTACATATATATACACCCATGTATGCAGAGATGTGTATGTACAAAAGTGTGATCCTTGCATCAATATGTGTAAATAACAGGAAAGCAGAAACAGTCCAAATGTCCATCTGAAGGAGGCTGGTTAAATAAATGATGTTATATTCACACAAGGACTAGGCAGAGACCATTTATATGACAGATGTGTAAGCTCCATAAGTGTATCAAGCAACTTGCAGAGCAGTGTGTAGATATACTCCCATCAGTGAGAGCTGTTGTCTCTGGGGATAGGATCTGAGATTCGTGGAGGAAAGAAGACATACTTTGGCTTATTCAGATGTATTGTGCCAGTTATCCATTGCTGTACAACAAACCACGTCCAAATTTAGTGGCTTAAACAACTATTTTATCTGGTTACAATTTTAGTTTGCTAGCTACTATTATTGATTTCCAGTTTCATTCCATTATGATCTGAGAAGGTGCTCTGGATAATTTCAATCTTTTTCTATTTACTGAGAGCTGCATTGTGACCTAATGTGGTCTATCCTGGAAAAAGATCCATGGGCACTTGAGAAGAATGTATAACCTGTTGAGTTTGGGTGCAGTGTTCCATTTACCTCTGTTAGGTCTAACTTGTTTATCATAGTGTTCAAGTATTCTGTGTCCTTGTTGATCTTCTGTCTAATTGTTTTATCTGTTGGTGTCAGTGGTGTGTTGAAGTCTCCAAGAACTATTGTAGAGATGTCTATTTCTCCCTTCAGTTTTGCCAGTTTGCCTCATGTATTTTGGGGCATCCTGGTTAAGTGCATAGATATTGATGACTGTTATAGCTTCCTAGTGGATTGTCCCTTTTATTAATATATGATGGCCTTCTGTATCTCTTGTAACTTTTTTGCATTTAAAGTCTGTTTTGTCTAATATTAATATATCTAGCCCTGCTCTTTTTTGATTACTATTTGCATGAAGTATCTTTTTCTAGCCTTTCACTTTCAGCTGGTTTGTATCCCTGTGTTTAAGGTGAGTTTCTCTTGTAAGCAGCATATGGACGGCTGGTGTTTTTTTTTTTTTCATTCATTCTGTCAGCCCGTATCTTTTGATTGGGGAGTTTAGTCCATTCACATTCAATGATATTACTGTAAATGTATTCTTTACTTCCACCATTTTCTTCTTTGGTTTTCATATATTATATCTTATTTTTTGTCTCTTTACTCTTGTGGTTACCCTTTCTGCTATTCTTTCCTCTATACTCTCCTCCAAGCCTCTCTCTCTTGTCTTTTCTCTTTCAGGCTCTAAGACTTCCTTTACTTTTTTTTTTTTACTTTTTTAAGATTCATTATTTATTTATTTCTCTCCCCTTACCTCTCTCCTCCCCATTGTCTGCTCTCTGTGTCCATTTGCTGTGTGTTCTGTGTCCACTTGTGTTAGCGGCACCTGGAATCTGTGTCTCGTTTTGTTGCTTCATCTTGTTGTGTCAGCTCTCCGTGTGTGTGGTGCCATTCCTGGGCAGGCTGCACTTTTTTCTCATGGGGCAGATCTCCTTATGGGGCTCACTCCTTGTGCGTGGGGCTCCCCTATGCAGGGGACACCCATGAGTGGCATGGCACTCCTTGCATGTATCAGCACGGCGCGTGGGCCAGCTCACTACACAGGTCAGGAGGCCCTGGGTTTGAACCTTGGACCTCCCATGTGGTAGGTGGACTCCTTATCCATTGGGCCAAATCCGCTTCTCTCTAAAACTTCCTTTAATATATCCTGCAGTGGTGGATTCTTTTTTACAAACTCTTCTTGGTTTCTGTTTATTTTTGTATATTTTTACTCATCTTCATATTTGAAGGACAATTTTGCTACATAAAGAAATCTTGGCTGGCAGTTTTTCTCTGTCAGTATCCTAATGAATAGAATCATACCACTGTCTTCTCACATCCATGGTTTCTTTCTTTTTTTTTTTTTCTTTTCTTTTTTTGTCACTTCCATGGTTTCTCATGAGAAATATGTGCTAAGTCTTACTGGGCATCCCTACTTGATGGTTTGTTTCTCCTTTGCTGTTCTCAGAATTTTTCTCTTTCTTTGACCTTTGACATTCTGAGTATTATAGTATGTATCTTGGAGTGGGTCTATTTGGATTTATTCTAATTGGGGTACAGTACACTTCTTGGAAATGTAAATTCATTTCTTTCATGAGAGTTGGGAAATTTTCAGCTGTTTTTTTCCTCAAATACTCTTTCTGCCCCTTTTCCCTTCTCCTTTCCTTTTGCAACTCCCATTACACATATGCTGCTGCATTTCATATTGTCATTCAATTCCCTGAGCCCGTGCTCAATTTTTTCCATTCTTTTCTCTCTTCAATTTCAGCTCTTCTGTCTTCAGTATCATTTATTCTTTCTTCTATCATTTCAAGTCTGCTGTTGTATGCCTCTAATGTGGTTTTTAAAATATATATATATATATATTTTTTATGTCCTCCCTGTTGTCTGCTCTCTGTGTCCATTTGCTGTGTGTTCTTCTGTGTCTGCTTGCATTCTTGTCAGCAGCACTGGGAATCTATGTCTCTTTTTTGTTGCATCATTTTGCTGCATCAGCTCTCCGTGTATGTGGCACCACTCCTGGGCAGGCTGCACTTTTTTCGCGTGGGGCGGCTCTCCTTATGGGGCATATTCCTTGTGAATGGGGCTCCCCTACGCGGGGGACACCCCTGTCTGTCATGGCACTCCTTGCATGCATCAGCACTGTGCATGGGCCAGCTCACTACATGGGTCAGGAGGTCCTGGGTTTGAACCCTGGACCTCCCACGTGGTAGGGAGACACTCTATCAGTTGAGCCAATTCTATTTCCTTAATGTGTTTTTTATCTCACTAATTGCGTCTTTCATTCCCATGAGCTCTGCTATTTTTCTATTCAAGATTTCAAATACTTCTTTCTGTTCACTCACTGCCTTCCTGATGTCATTTATCTCTTTAGCCATATTGTTTTTCAAAGCATTAACTTGATTTTGGAAATTTGTGTACCTCTTGTTAATTAGTTCTCTCAAATCCTGCATCTCTTCTGGGACTTTGATATATTCTTTTTCTTGGGCCATGTCTTCCATTTTGTTAGTATGACTTGTAATTTTTTGCTGATGTCTAGGCATCTGATTAGGATAGTAGTTTACTCAGATGCTGAATTTCTTTCTCTTTTCATAGCGAGTTAGTGGCAGGAGGCTGCGTTATTGCTCCTCTTTGATTCTTGGTTTGACCGAGATCATTAGGATTGTCCCGTTAGTGGCTCACAACTAGGCTGTGGGCCCAGTAATGGGTTGCAGTCCCACTTCCTAGATCCTTCAGGAGAAAGGTTATAAAGGCCAGAAAAAGCCTTTATTTATTTTCAATTTTCTCAGGTGAACTTCCTTTGGTGCTCCTTGGCAGCTTGCTCAATTCAATGTCTGGTTGGAGTGTTTGCTGCAGCACTGACCCACTGGCTGGATCAATGTAATAGAGGCTCCTTCCTGGATACTAAGAGCCATGTAATTCAATCTTTCTCAGAAACAATTCTCCAGCCTTCTCTGGCGGCCCCATCCTTTTCCTGGGTAAGAAATAATTCCACTCCCCTCTGTGTACTCAGCAATCAGTCCTCTTTAGTAGAGAAGGGATTGGAATGGTTGTATCTCTTTAGCCGCTTGCTGGCTCCCAAGGCCAACAATGGCACATCCCCACCCAGCCTGGAAGGGCTGGTGGGGCACAGCAGACCAAATTTGTGGGTCAGAAGCTGAGTCAGCCTTAGGCTGTGTCCCTCTCTCTTCCCTTTCCTGGGGTAATGGATCCCTAGAGCCTCATTGTCTATAGGCTCAGAGGTTTGAGAACTCTAAGGTGTCTTTAGGGTGGGGGAGGGTGCTGGCAGTAGTAGCCGCTGGTTTTAACTCCCAGTTTTGCCACCGTTGCAATTCCTTTCTTTGTCCCTCTCTCTTCTGGGCCATGTCCAACTTTCACCTGGTGACTTAAACCCCAGGAAATCTTTTTTCAAGCCATTCCAGCCTGACCTCTAGCTACCAGAGAAGAAAGTCCTGTGTCCTTCTGGTCTACCATCTCCCCAGAAGTCCTCTTTTTTTTTAAACAACAACAAAGCACTCAGAATGTCAACAAAATAGTTGCAACTTTTTTTTTTCAATTACAAAGTGGTATTCAGTTAACAGAATGACAATTATTTTGGATAAACTGCATCAGAGCCAACTGAAGATGAATAAAACTACCATCCTCACATATATATAAAATGTGTGCCCTGCACCAGCAAGAACCCACTTTAAACTTCCATGCCAATTTACCACATCCATACTGTACCTAGCAAGTTTATTAGTTATTGTAAAGACATTTGGGACAGACCTAACTAAAGGCACATTCAAGAATGTGTTAACGATGCAAAGAAAGAGACTGTACGGTTTACAAACAAGTCTTACACAGCTTACATTTCAAATTTTTTCTTTAGGAGTGAATTGTTTATGGGGGTAGTTAAATGCTTTATAGACAAGGAAAATCTGAGCTAGAGTCACCTTGTTCATCATCAGCATCTTCATCTTCTTTATCTTCCTCCTCTTCCTTCTTTTTTTCACTTTTTTTCAGCCTTGATGACTCCTTTTTTTTTTTTTTGCCGTTTCAAGTTTTCCTTTAGCTTGGTATGCAGCAGTATTCTTTTCTTATTTCTCCTTCAGCTTAGCAGCCTTCTTTTCATAAGGCTACATGTCATTTGCAGCAGTGCTATTCCACCTCTCTCCCAGCTTCTTTCCACATCACCAAAGGAGAGGTCCGAATGCTCACCTTTGATTTCTGGGCTGTACTCAGAACAAAACAGGGAAAAGATTGAAGAAAGCCTGTTGGATGCATTGGGATCCTTGAACTTCTTTTCTGTTTTCTTTTGGGGAGGGACATAGATTTTCATATCTCTTTCATAATGCCATATCTTAAAACTTTCCTTTCTTTTCAGTAGACATGGTCTTCCTTCTCTCTGAGTACTTCGTAGAAACATCTGAAAAGTTGACTAAAGCATCTGGGTCCTTCTTCTTGTGCTCCTCCCATCATGTTTGCACAAAAGAATGTATATGACGACATTTTACCTCTCAGTTTCTTTGGAGCTCCTTTGCCCCTTGGCTAGTTATTTTTCATCCATGATATAGTCACCCAGTGCCCATCCAGCTGGTACTTACCCTTTGGACCTCAATGTACTGCAATGGCTTTGAGAGCAGGATTCAGACAGATTCCACCTCTTGATGACAGAAGCCGAAAAGAATGTGTGTGTTTTATAATCTATCTCATATTACTTTTCCCTGCAAAGGATACTTAATTTAAAAATGAGAATTAAGGCTAGTTATAATAAATTCATAAAATTTTGGAAATTGGATGGAACCTTGGAGATTATCTAATATGAAATCCCCTAATTTTATAAATAAGGAAATTGAAGCCCAGAAAAGTAAAGTGTTTTAGGTAAGATAACACAGCAGTTAGCAGCAGAATCAGGAAGAGTCTCCTGACTTCCAGTCTTGTGCTCGTAATTCCACAGTATGATTTCCTTTTTCAAAAAAAGCTTATTACTGATCTCTGATGAAGAGAATTTGAAAATAACTTTGTAGCCCTAATCTTCCTCTAGTTAAGAATTTAACTAGAGCCAAAGCAAAGGAAAAGGCTAACAAAATAATCCAGACAGGGAAACGGACTTGGCCCAGTGGTTAGGGCGTCCGCCTACCACATGGGGGGTCCGCGGTTCAAACCCCGGGCCTCCTTGACCGGTGTGGAGCTGGCCCATGCGCAGTGCTGATGTGCGCAAGGAGTGCCCTGCCACGCAGGGGTGTCCCCCGCATAGGAGAGCCCCATGCGCAAGGAGTGCGCCCTGTAAGGAGAGCCGCCCAGCGCGAAGGAAAGTGCAGCCTGCCCAGGAATGGCGCCGCCCACACTTCCTGTGCCGCTGATGACAACAGAAGCGGACAAAGAAACAAGACGCAGCAAATAGACACCAAGAACAGACAACTGGGGGAGGGGAGGGGAATTAAATAAAATAAAAAAATAAAATCTAAAAAAAAAAAAAAAAAAAAAAAAATAATCCAGACAATTTTGAAAAAAGCAAAATGGAAATTTGATTATCTAGCTTATCTAATCTCAATGCTCCATTCTTTTTTTTGTTTGTTTGTTTTCTTTAGAAATCTCACCTTAGTATCTCTGTGGAATAAGTAATTCATTGTCATAAATATCTTCATCAAAATTGCTTTATAAAATGTTCACACTGAATCCAAATTATTCTTCCTTTTGGGATATTTCTAAGACCAAAATATACTGTTAAGTAAGAAGTTCTCTAACAGTCCTGCCTAGTCTTTAATTAGTATAATCTTGATTATTATTTAATTTATTAATTAATTCAATAAGTATTTATTGTGAATCCTCTGGTTCAAAACACTGTGCTAAAAATTGTAAAGAATGTAGAAAAGAATAAGTCATGCACCCCTCTTTAAGAAGCTTAAAATCCTAACGATCCAGGTCAAACCAAGAATCAAAGAGCAGGCAGATGTATCTAACTACAACACAAAGAGAAATAAATTAAATATTCCAAGAGAGGCATTAACAAGTGGAATGAGAGTATAGAAGAAAGAACAATTACAGCAATGCCACATGGGCAGAGCGGGAAAGGCTATGCTATTATTTGTGGCAGAAAGGAAGAAGAAGCAAAAGAGACCCTTTACTGTGTTTAAGTGTTCAGTAGGATTTCCTCATAGAAAGTTAAAGTTGGGGAACTTAAAAAGCAAAAATGCTTAGGATACGTGTCTGAGCTATTAGGAGCCCTAAGAACAGATTCTTTTTTTTTCTCCCTTAAGGGGATCTTTTTGGTTCATAAATCCTGAACTGAAGAAACTCTTTAATTATTATTATGTATGGGTATCTGGATTAGATGGAGTCTACCAAACAATTAAAGTAAAAAATTCTGACTTGCTGAGTGAGCAAAAGTAGGTAGGTAGCCCTTCTAATGGAATTCTCCCTTTAGCAAGATTTATATCCTTTTACATTTGCTAACACAAACTTTGTTATATACTCGGATGAAAGAGAGGGTTAGAAGAAAATGTTTTAATTTTTATATATTTAAATTTTAAATTAAAGATTAATCCCATGTTCATTCATTGACATTTTCCTTTGTGTTCAAAAATCACCTGAACTGAAAGGTAAATGGCCAGGCAGAAGTTCCTTAAAAAAAAAATGTTGAAGTTAGCTCAATTAGAATGAATGGTGGGAAGTTTATGTGGCTCAAGTGACTGGGCTTCTGTCTACCATATGGGAGAACCTGGATTCAATCCCCGGAACCTCCCAGTAAAGGCGTGCTCATGTGGTGGGCCAGGCCCATGAGGTGAACCTCGTAGCAAGAGGATGGCACAACAAAAGAGAGACTCAGGGGAGAGTCAAGGTGAGAAGCAAGAGAAACCAGGAACTGAGGTGGTACAAGTGGCAGGGAACCTGTCATTCACATCGGCAGTCCCAGGATTGAATCCCGGTGAATCCTAGAGGAGAAAACAAGAAGACAAAAAGAAACAGACACAGAAGATCACATGGCAAATCGACACAGACAGCAAAACAACAGGGTGGAGGGAGAGGGAGGAAAAAAAGAATGAATGGTAAAATATCTATTCTGTTCTGCTTAGAACATAAACTCATAAACTACTTCTCTCAAAGTCTTGAAACCCTGAAAACAGTTGAATTGATTTGAGGATGGAGTTTTAATCAACTCTTGTTGCTTTCTTGGTTTATAAAACCTTATAACTTCATTTTATGAATGCCTGTGTTATTTTTCAACATTTGGTAACATTGATATACAGGTACTAATGGAGCAAAAGATGCAAATCATTGGATAAATATGAACACTATATTTTTCTTGAGGGACAATACATATTCTTGGGACTTTTATTGAGTTACGTTTTACTAGTCCTAAAATATTTAGAGTTATGTACTTAAAAGATACAGAGCATAGGTATTACATCCACAGAAAGTAGTTTAGTCAGTGAATGTTCAATGTAGCAGGTAGAGATGAACTTGGCACGTCTTTTAGACTGAACTGGGAACAGACTCTTCAGCCATAAAATGCACTTAACAGTCTATTTAATAGTGGTGAGGTCCTTGAAAATGCAATATCCATGCTAATCTCGCCTTTTTCTAAATCACAGATGAAAAATAGGTCAGTTAGGTAGAGCCTTCTCTTTCTATTTAAAGTGTGACATTTAATCTATTTAAACAACTACCCAAACTTTATTAATTCAATGTAAGATAAGCGTGCTGAGAAAGTAGAAAACTTTATTAGGAACACAGGTTTTCGAAAATCTGATCTGGATGTCCTAGATCACAGGACTCATTAAAATCACTACTTAGGGATTTAGATTAAATTAGTAACACAAAGGAATGATCAGAGAAAAGCAAGCAAGAATGTAATACTATGAAATGGCTAACAGAACTGAGTATTTTACAAAAGGTAAGTGGTGAAAACTAGAAGCAGAGTTTTTAGAGGAAGGTTTTCCCCTTCCCTGATGCTTCCAGAGAAATTTTTTTTGAGATGAGAAATACACACCCAGCAGAAAACAAACCAAGGAGACAAATCAGAGTTTAATGTAATTAGATCCTGGCTTCTGTGCATTTCATTTAAACCACAATGCTCTGTAGAATCCTTTGGAGAGGAAAACACAAGTTATCTGATGACTCATGATTGCATTTCCCTGGGATCTATTTTGGAGAATCACTGTTCACACTTTTCTTCACCAGAGCTTCTCATTTATTTGAATAGGACTTACTGCCTCACTACACTCGGGTCCCACCTTTCCCAATTAGTCCAAAATATCTACCTAGGGTAAGGCAGTAGTTCCTCTTTTCAAAAGACAGTTATAAAGAGCAAACACTCCAGTATTTGAAAAGTTAAACACAACCATATTGCACAATAGGTTTGGGTAGGGATTTTGAAAAAAAAAAAAAATCATCTGAAAGGGCTATGGGAGTATCATTCTCTGGATATCTTCATTTTCCCTGATCATATACTTTCTTGTGTTGTAGATTTGGGCGCCAGATCCTGCAAAGGATCACAGAGGAGAAAGACACAAAGAGGTCATTTCTCCTGCTTAACTGATTACTGTGGATTCAATAACAGTTTAGTTCTGTTCATTTCAGCTCTTATTCCAGAAAGCTAACTTCATCAATTATAGAAAATAACTTTTTATAGTTGCTAAACCTGTCTTCACTGCACATCCAGGAAGTATTTTCCTTCACATCATCAAGGCCCCTAAATTTTTTTCTTCATTTTATGAGAATCATTCAGGTGATATGAATGTCATTACTATTACTGGGCATATGTGGTATCTTATTTAGATTTTTAAATCTAAAAGAAGAGTGCTGCTATTGATGTTATCTGCCTTATCCTTTCTCATTAAAACTGAACACCAAACCCATTAAAAAACAAAATGGTAGTAAAAATCACACCCTTTTTCTGAGCTCCTCTTTTAGGTAAGGCAACCTTTTTTAAAAAAATTGGTGAGCAGAAGCAAAAATCAAGTAGGAAGCAAAGGCTTTATTTTGTGACTTACTCTGTTTCTCTGGCATGGAATTTCATTCCTTATTATAAATAAAAATTTATTTAAAAATCTGACTTTAAATCTTGATGTATTTACTGTAAATTTTACAAGCTGGAACCTCCTACCATTTTGATTTATATGATTTTTTAAATGGAGCTCTTACTAGTTCCCTCAGGAAGACTTTTTGGTTTGAATAGCTCTTACTGGCAGGTTGCCTCCTTTATATTTAGCCCAAATTTTCATTTTCAGAGACCATTTTAGACAAGTACCATGATAGCTCTAAGCCATTGAATCTGTGTGCCACATAATAGAGTGTGACAATCCACTCAGTTGTGAAAGACACAGGAGATAAAGTAGTAAAGTAGCATTTGTGTTATCACATTGGTTTTACAAATCTACTTAAACACTGACCCAACAGTGTTACTCATTATTGGAAATTATAGATGTTTATAATTTTCCAAAATGTGTTGAGCTAACTTATATATCATGCACTTAAATTTAAATTCAAAAACCTGGAATGAGAGAGATGGAGATTTGTGACATTCCGTGGAGGTTTGGGGTCCATGAACCAATGAATACATTATATTGCCACATTAAAGAAATCTTTTAATCTAAAGCTATAAGTACCATGTTATATCTTAAATAATTTTTAAAAATGGAGTATTAAAATCTTGTGATTTCATATAATTTAGACTTCTATAACAAATAATACCTGTGAACGTTTTTAGATTTATATTTCTTCTGTCTCATTTATGTCTTTTTGGATATAAAGATATAAAATATGAAAATATGTTCCTAAAATTGTTTCTGGATACTGTTACACTAACACAATGCTGGAACACAGTTTGGCAGGAACATTTGTTATTTCTTTTATGGTCCATAGCAACAAAATTATTTTTATATGTATGAATATGTACATATATGCAGTTGAAAATGTGTATTTGTATAAGAATAATTTCAAATGGCATTTGAAATGGACAGTAAAAATAATAGTAAGACTGTTTTCCTGGGCTGTGTACAATACTGGTCTGTAAGCATCTTGAGGGCAGACTATTTATATGATAATTATTTGCTCAATAAATGAGTATACCCATAAATAATTCTAAATAAACTTGATTTAATTCACTTAATAAAGAAGTTGAAGTCCTATTTATAGTATACAACAATTGCCTTTTTCATTAAAAAATTTTAAGTATATCATTCATACATGAACATATATAAACAATAAGTGTATAATAAATTTGTGAACTTAGAAAACAAACATGCACGTCAACATACAGGGCTCCTATACATCACCCTACCACCAACACCTTGCATTGCTGTGAAGCATTTGTTACAAACTATGGAAGACCATCATCAAAATATTACTACTAACTGTAGCCCATATCTTACATTGGGTGTATTTTTCTCCCAACCCACCTACCCACTTATTTACACCCTGACCACAATTACCTTTTTTTTTTAAAGGTTTTTAAATTTATATATTTATTTATTTTCCCCCTTCCCTTCCTCCCACCCTGCTGTTTTTGCTATCTGTGTTGTCTTCTCATTTTCTCTCCTCTAGGATTCACCAGGATTCAATCCTGGGGACCTCTGATGGAGAGAGAAGTTCCCTGACAATTGTACCACCTCAGTTCCTGGTCTCTGCTGTGCTTCACCTTGATTCTCCCCTGTCTTTCTTTTGATGCGTCATCATCTTGCTGAGCAGCTCACTTGCATGGCCACTGGCTCACCACGTGGGCACTCGCACGGGTACTGGCTTCCTGCACGGGCATGCTTTCTCTTCTTCTTTTTCACCAGGAGGCCCCAGGAATTGAACCCAGGATCTCCCATATGGCAGGTGGAAGCTCTATCACTTGAGCCACATCCGCTTTCTTTAACCACAATTACTTTTGATTCCACTTTGGCCCCATCCAAATATAAGGTTAGTTTTTAAAGTCCCAAAAGAGATTCCTCTTATCTACAAAGCTGTTCAGTGGTTTGAAACAAGGGTGATCTGTGTAATCTGTGTGTGTCTATGTGTGTCTGTGTGTGAGGGGGTAGAGGGAAGGAAGAAGGAGGTGGGGAAGTAGGCAGAGAAAGAGACAGATGGACAGAAAGAGAGAGATTGAATGGGTATGAATAAGAATGAGAGAAAATAGCCTTACTTTAAGAATTTCCAACTTCTAGTTGAATCAAGAATAAACAAAGATAGAGTGAAATTTATTTAGTGAATTGCCAAAAGTGATGAAAGAGTTAGAGCAAGAAGTTTTAAAGGACATGATTTTCAATAAAAGTAACAAAAGAAATGTGTTCTGGAACTTTATGTAATTATGGCAGTCCCTGGATTTCTCAGTGTAGGTGGTAAGAGTCTTACATTTTTGGATCCTCAATTTTTTGGTCTCCTTGCTCTAGAGAAGATGTGCAGTTTTTTTATTTTTTTATTTCTTATTTTTATTTTTATTTTATTTTATTTTAGATTTTATTTATTTATTGATTTCTCTCCCTTCCTCCCCTCCCCCCACCCTGGTTGTCTGTTCTCTGTGTCTATTTGCTGAATCTTCTTCTTTGTCCACTTCTGTTGTTGTCAGTGGCACTGGAATCTGTGTTTCTTTTTTTTGCTGCATCATCCTGTTGTGTCAGCTCTCCGTGTGTGCGGCACCATTCCTTGGCAGGCTGCACTTTCTTTCACGCTGGGTGGCTCTCCTTATGGGGCGCACTCCGTACGCGTGGGGCTTCCCTACGTGGGGGACACTCCTGCATGGCACGGCACTCCTTGTACACATCAACACTGCACATGGGCCAGTTCCACACAGGTCAAGGAGGTCTGGGGTAGATGGATGCCCTAACCACTGGGCCCATGTGGTAGATGGATGCCCTAACCACTGGGCTAAGTCCTCTGCCTTTTATTTTTTTTAATGTACTGGATACATACAATTTTTTTGAATCATACAATATGTTACACAATATATTTGGTTCATAGTAATGCAGTGATACAGCAGTTTGTTTATTTTACCGGTGGGAAGAAGTCACCACAATTTAAGGGAGATCTTTGAGAACATCCCCTGCACGGGGCCCCAGGCAGTCTTTCCTAGATTTCTGCTTCTTGTAGGGAGCAAACAGAATTAACAGGTTGTGGCAATATACACACACACAAAAATCAGTTTTTCATCCCCAATAAACTTGTAATGTTATTGATTAGTGTATGTAAATCCTTTCTCCTAAAAATTATATAATACTAAGAACAGGCATAAAATGATACTTTTTTGTTGTCTTTATTAAATGTTTAATATTTACTGATTTGTTGAAACCAGAAAAATCTTTGGACCAGCCAGGAAATATATTTTTTTTCTCAAAGTATGTAAACTAAGCAAACTTCCATGTATTTTTTATATAATAAAATATATTTTTAGAGGTTTTAGATTACAGTAAGATAATCTGTATTCCCATATACCCCTCACCTCCCCTTCCACATTTTCTCTACTAATAACATCATACAATTTTGTGATACATTTGTTACAGTTTATGAATAAATATTGAACATTGCTACAAACCAAGCTCTATAGTTTACACTGTGGTTTAAACTTAATTCCTATACCCTAAATATGCCCTATGTTCTACCTATTCTTCCCTCCACCTCTCCTCAGAACCTCTGGTAACCACTATCTTTATGCCAATGTTACAAGTTCTCCTGTTACTACAATTATGATAAGTCTACTTTGGTCTATAGTTGTGTTCCCCTCTTATGTTTATTCATTCTTCAATTTTGAGGATTTGGGGATGATGTTCTCCACTCTGTTTCGGATTGGGAGGGGCTTTGGTCTCATGGGACAGAAAGAAGGAACTGTTTTGCTTGCAGTTGTAGATAGTCTTTGTTGTTGTTTTATTTTTTGTTTTTTGTTTTGGCATGGGGCTTGTCTACATCATCATTTTGTTAGTTGTACTGGGCAAGTCCAATGAATTGGAGAGTTAGTGTTGGCAGCAGCTCTGCTGAGATACATGGCTCAACCAGCATATGAACAGACCAAAGGTTTACGTCTCTGAGACAAATATTTAATGGGTATTGTGCTAATTATAGGTTCAAATAATAGAGGTAGAAGAACCATGATAGGAAAATTATAAATGTGTCTAACTCTGTTATATTGGGGAAACACATTGCTATATACTCCAAGATAAGGTCCACTGAGGGGATGCTGATTTCCTGAGGCCATGTGCCTTGCCTATAGTGTCTGTATGTCTCTAGAGTCCTTGGCAGTACCCGTTTGAGGCTTTGTTTACTGCGGCAGTTAGTGAGCTCTGTCTAAGATGTGCATAAGGGTGACCTCTGAAATGATCACCAGACTCACTTTGAAATCTCTTCACTGTAAAAACTAATGTACTTTACATTTCCCCCTTTGGTCAAGGTTTATTTCCAAATGTGTCACTTGTTGGCGCTTGGTATTAATCCTTGGTGCCAGGGAGGCTCATCCCCAGAAGTTGTGTCCCATGCCAGGGGACAGGTAGTGAGTTTATTTGCTGAGTTTGGCTTAGAGAGAAGCCAAAACAAGGAGTTTTTCACTAGGTAACTCTTAGGCATTAGTTGTTATTAACCTAAGTTTCAGTTTTACAAGAATGAGGTTCATAAGTACAAGCATTAATAGTGAAGCCTTGGCATATTTGTCTGTTTTCTTTTATTAGACATGGTTTATATACCCCAGAGATTTTTGCCACTCTATTTTGAGAAAGTTGCAGGATCCCCTGCAGTTTTTTTTTTAATATTTTAATTTTTATTTAGATTAAAAAAAATTTTTAATTGCAAAAAATTCAAACATATGGGAAGGTAGAAAAGTGATTCTTTAATATCATTATAGGGAAGTGGATGTGGCTCCAGCAATTGAGCTCCTGCCTACCACATGGGAGGTCCCAGGTTCTGTTCCTGGTGCCTCCTGGAGGAGACAAGCAAGACAGCAAGCTGGTGGGATGGGATAGTGTGGTGAGCTGATGCAACAAGATGACAAAACAAGGAAACACAATGAGAGACACAACAAGCAAGGAGCAGAGGTGGCTCAAGCAACTGAGTGCCTTACTCCTACATGGGAGGCCCCAGGTTCCGTTCCCGATGGCTCCTAAAGAGAAGAGAAGCAGACACAGAGAGCACACAGTGAATGGACACAGAGAGCAGATAGCAAGTGCAAACAATGGAGGGGGGAATAAATAAATAAATAATAAATCTTAAAAAAAAATTATATACCTAAATCAGTGTCCAAATTTCCACTTGTCTCATAATTGTAATGTGTTCTAATTTTTTTATTTTTATAATTTGCTTGAACACTTTATGAGTGGCTGATAGGTCTTTTTTTCCCCTTGGAATTTATTTCCTGAAGAAAATGAAATGTTATTTATCATTCTCATAGTCTACATGTTGATGATTGTATTCCCATGATGCAGGTTAGCTTGTTTCTTTGTCCTCTATATTTCCTATATTTTGGTAGCTGGATCTCTTAGAGGTTTAATCAGATTCAGGATAAAATTTTTTAGGGAGTTAGACTACTTCATTGGTGGTGGCAAGACTATTTGCATCAGATAGCACATAACTTTGGTTGTCGTTCTCTTTGTAGTATTAGAAGTTTTTGGTATTCAATGTGTAGATTCATTAATTCTGGTATTCTATTTCTATCATTGTTGTAATAATCTTGTCTTATTTTGCCAGAGCTGCTATCACAAATACCACAAACTGGTTTTGGCTTAAACAGTGGAAATTTATTGGTTCACCAGTTCAAGATACAGGCAAGACTTATTTTCTCTCAGAGTCTAGTGTGCTGGTGTTGGCTACCAGTGATCTTTGGGGTTCCTTGGCTAGTAGTTCAACTTCCTGTCACATGGCAGTGTCCTCTCCTTTCCCTTCTGGATTCCTGCTGACCTCCAGTTTACCCCGTGGCCATCTCTTTATAACACCTCCAATAATCTGCAGTGAGACTCACACTCATTCATCTAAATTAAATTTAACTAAATTATCTTAACTGAAAATACCATCTTTAAGTGATCCTATCTACCATGGTTCACACCCAAAGGAATGTGGATTAAGAACATGTTTTTTTCTGTCTGATGTACATAATGCAATCTACTACAATTCCATACAAACAAACTTTCTTGTGGCAACTATTTGGTATTTAATGGAATAGTTTAGATAGGAAAGGCAGAATAACCACTTGAATATTTTTATTTACCAGTTTTCATAAAAATTAGTTGTTTTATTCACTTCATTGGTGATTTTTTTTCTCTTTTGTTTTTTTCCCCCTTTCTTCAGAGAAAAGTGATTCCCTGATGTTTTATTGGTTAGAGGGTGATCATTGTTTTTTGTTTTTGTTTTTTAAGTATCATTATGAACTCATGGATAATGCTACAGACAATTCACATTTGATGTGTTTCAATTCTTTGTAGTATTATGCTTATGATGCCCAAAGTGTTCCATCTGTGTCCAGTGGGAGTCTCTTCAGGTTGGCTCCTAAGCCCTTTTGACCCTAGTAAATCTTTGATAGTTTCCTTGCTATCTGGTATAACAAGTTGTGGCACATTTATTTTTGTATATTTCATTTCCAAACCTCTAATTAGCTATTTCTCCATGGAAACCTTGTTCCTTTTAGTAGGAAATGATACTTCAAGACCATGATCTGTGTGCTAATGATGCTCATTGCTATTGGGTTGTTCTTTGTTTTAGTCCTTTCAGTGGAAAGATTTAGGAAATATGTTTTATTTTCTCCCGCCTTCCCTTCCTCCCTCCCTCCCTTCCTTCTTTCTTTTCCTTTCTTCCTATAAAATAAATCATGAGTTTATACTGATACTTCACTTTTACTCTTTTTAAAGTTTAACATCTTTAACTCCTTTTTTCCTATGCCAAGAATCCTGGTTCTCAGAACAACAGGGATGATATTAATAGAATTTGAATATCACATAAATTTTCATTTTCTTTATCCCACTTTCCACATATAATAGTCTCAAAATAATACTACCAACCCTAATACCAACGACACAATTAATGACATCAATATGTATTTTTATTATTTTTTTAAGATTTATTTGCTTTTTAAATTTATTTCTCTCCATTCCCCGCCCCCCCCAGTTGTTTTCTGTGTCCATTAGCAATATTCTTGTTTTTGTCCACTTCTGTTGTTGTCAGCGGCACGGGAATCTATGTCTCTTTTTGTTCTGTCATCTTGTGGACGTCAACTCTGCATGTGTGTGGCGCCATTCTTGGGCAGGCTGCACTTTCTTTTGTGCTGGGCAGCTCTCCTTACTGGGTGCACTCCTTGGGTGTGGGGCTCCCCTATGCAGGGGGCATCTCTGCATGGCATGGCACTCCTTGCATGCATCAGCACTGCCCATGGGCCAGCTCCACACGGGTCAAGGAGGCCCGGGGTTTGAACTGGGGACCTCCCATGTGGTAGATGGACGCCATATCCGCTTCCCTGTATTTTTATTATTTTTTAACAGATTTTTTCATAGGACATATTACCCTATTGATGGAAAATCAGATTACTGTGTTTTAAAGTCACTTGGAGGAAATGGAGGTGGCTCAAGCAATTAGGTGCCTCCTTCCCTCCCACATCAGGAGGTCCCAGGTTCAATTCCTGATGCCTCCTAAAGGCACAGCACACAGCAAGTGCAAACAATGAGGGGGTGGGGAAAATAAATAAACAAATAAATCTAAAGTCACTTGGAGGGAAGCAGATGTGGCTCAAGTGATAGGGCTTCCCCCTACCATATGGGAGGACCTGGGTTTGATCCCTGGGGCCTCCTGGTGAAAAAGAAGAAGAGAAAGTGTGCTTTGCATGGCAAGCCAGTGCCCATATGGCAAGCCAAGTGCCCACGCGGCAAGCCAGTGCCCGTGCAAGTGAGTCATGCAGCAAGATGATGACACAACAAAAGAGAGATGAAGGGGAGAGTCAAGGTGAAGTGCAGCAGAAACCAGGAACTGAGGTGGCACAGGTTACAGGGACCCTCTCTCCATATCAGAGGTCCCCATGATTGAATTCCAGTGAATCCTACAGGAGAAAAAATGAGAAGACAAAAAGAGAAATAGATACAGAAGATCACACAGTGAATGGAAATAGCAAAAAGAGCAGGGCAGGGGGAGGGGAAGGAAAAGGGGGAAAGATAAATTTTTTAAAAAGTCACTTGAAGCAGTTACTGTCTATGTGGTAAAGCCACCAGCTATATATACATTTAAGTTTTTTTGTTTCATTTAATTTTGATTTTTAGAGATTTAATTTTTAAGCTAATATACATTATTATTTTGTTTCATAATTAACATACTTTTTCAAGCTAAATACAATTATCATGTCAATGTTTTGCCATTTTTTGCTTGCAATTTCAGTGCTTCTGAGCTTCTTTTATACAGAACTGAAAATGAAGAAAAGATCTATGTTTTAATTGTAGTTCAGATATATATTTGCTGTATCTCTTAGAGAAATTACACACTGTCTTTTTTCTTTTAAGATTTATTTTATTTATTTCTCCTCCCCTTGCCCCCCCCCCCCCCCCCGTTGTCTGTTCTGTGTCCATTTGCTGCATGTTATTGTTTTTGTTCACTTCTGTTGTTTTCATGGCACGGGAATCTGTATTTCTTTTTTTTTTTAAAGATTTATTTATTTATTTCTCTTCCCTCCCCCCCCACCCCGGTTGTCTGTTCTCTGTGTCTATTTGCTGCGACTTCTTTGTCGGCTTCTGTTGTTGTCAGTGGCATGGGAATCTGTGTTTCTTTTTGTTGCATCATCTTGTTCTGTCAGCTCTCCGTGTGTGTGGCGCCATTCCTGGGCAGGCTGTACTTTCTTTCACGCTGGGCAGCTCTCCTTATGGGGTGCACTCCTTGCGTGTGGGGCTCCCCTACGCGGGGGACACCCCTGCATGGCAGGGCACTCCTTGCGCTCACCAGCACTGCGCATGGGCCAGCTCCGCATGGGTCAAGGAGGCCTGGGGTTTGAACCGCGGACCTCTCATGTGGTAGACAGATGCCCTAACCACTGGGCCAAGTTCACTGTCCTGTGTTTCTTTTTGTTGTGTCATTTTGCTGCGTCAACTCTCCGTGTGTGCGGCGCCATTCTTGGGTAGGCTGCACTTTCTTAAGTGCTGGGTGGCTCTCCTTATGGGGTGCCCTCCTTGTGCATGGGGCTCCCCTATGCAGGGGCACCCCTGCGTGGCAGGGCACTCCTTGGGAGCATCAGCACTGCATGTGTGTGTCAAGGAGGCCTGGGGTTTGAACCACAGACCTCCCATGTGGTAGATGGACGCCCTATCCACTGGGCCAATTCTGCTTCTCTACACTCTTAAACTAGCTTTTCCATCAGTATGTTAATGAACAGTACTGTGTAGGGTGGGAAATGGGAGGTGAGGTGAAGTATGGAGGTAGGATTCCATTGTAAAATAAACCTGAAAATTCCATATTCTTTTGGAGAAGCACAATATTCATAACATATAAAAGGTTCTGAGAAGACCTGGAATAAGGAATCCTTTTTAAATTTGTGTAAACCAGTGATTTGACTGTTTCAGGAATCTGTTTCCCAGTTTTTTGTTTTTTGTTTTTAAACAATAGTCATTATTCGACTGAATGAATGTTCTATAGAACATAATTTAGGAAATGTTACTTTTAAGTATTCTCACATACCAGGTAGGGACATCAATGCCTGCCTTACCAATCTCCAACAGTTATTGTGAGGATTGAGTGATATGCTGGTTATGAAATACTTCTAGTACATAAAACATTTATTTAGCTAATGGCTTAGGTGGACTCATGCCCTGGAGAGGGCAAGGGTATGACAAACATGGAGATTTCAGAAGAGTCAAAGCCTTCAGAGAATGGAAAAATGCCATATAAGGGTCAGTTGAGGGAAGATGTACAGACAGGAAAAAGGATTCTATATCAAATAACATCTGTAATCATGTGAATGGATATCACCTGGAGTGAGGGAAATCTTGGGCCCCATATAGAAACGGTCTTGTTTTCTTAGTAAGTAGAAGTGGTCCAGGAAAAGAAACTACTAAAAAAGACTGACTTTGAAATGAAAAGTATCCTCTCTGAAAGAAAACAAAGTTAGAAGATTCACACTTCCTGATTTCAAAATGTATTACAAACCTACATTAATCAAAACAGTGTGGTATCCACACATGGGCAGACATATAGACCAATGGGATAGAATTGAGAGCACAGAAATAACCCCACACATCTATGGCCAACTGATTTTTTGAAGCCAAAGAAGCCAAGCCCATTCAGTGGAGAAAGAATAGTCTCTTCAACAAATGATACCGGGAAAACTGGATCTCCACATGCAAAAGAATCAAAGTGCATCATACCTCACATCATATACAAAAATTAACTCAAAATGGACCAATTTCCTAATTATAAAAGCTGAAACTATAAACCTCTAAGAAGACAACACAAGGAAATATCTTCAGGATCTTGTATTAGGCAATAGGTTCTTAGACTTAACATTGAATACATTAGCAACAAACAAAGAATTTCATCAAAATAAAAAAAAATTTTGTGCATCAAAGGACATTATCAAGAAAGTGAAAGACAACCACAGAATTGGACAAAATATTTGGAAAATATATATCTGATAAGGGTTAATATCCATAATATATAAAGAACTCCTACAACTCAACAAGAAAAAGACAACTCAATGGAAAAATGCACAAAAGACATATATTTTTCCAATGAAAATATATAAATGGCCAAAAAGCACAGAAAAAGGTGCTCAACACCATTAGTCATTAGGGAAATGCAAATCAAAACCATGATGACGGAGTGGATGTGGCTCAAGCGATTGAGTGCCCACCTCCCACATGGGAGGTCCTGAGTTTGGTTCCTGGTGCTTCCTGAAAAAAAAAAAAAAAGAAAAAACCAACTCAGGGACACTGATGTGGCTCAATGTTTGGGTGCCAACTTCCCACATATGAGGTCCTGGTTTCAATCCTCAGTCCCTGGTAACTAAACAAGACAAAACAAAACAAAACAAAAAAAAACCGTAATGAGATACCTTCACATACTAGAAGAGCTATTATTTAAAAAATGGAAAATAACAAGTCCTGATTAGGATGTGGTGAAATAAGAACCTTAGTACATTACTGGTGGGAATATATTATGGGATAGCCACTGTGGAAAACAGTTTGGCAGTTGCTCAAAAAAGTTAAACTAAGGTGTGACTTGGCAATCCCACATCTAGGCTTATACTCAAAATAATGTACAGCAGGGACTTGGACAGATATCTATACACCAGTAGTTCATAGGAGCATTATTCAAAAAAGACAAAAGATGCAAGCAACCCAAATGTCCATCAATAGATAAATGGAGAAACAAAATGTGGTATATGCATACAGTGGAGTATGACTCAGCTTTAAAACGGAACGAGGTTCTGATATATGCTGCAACATGGATAAACCTTGACATCACGTTGAGTGAAATGTCATCACAAGGCACAGATTTTGTATGATACCACTTACATGAAATAGCTAGACTATGCATATTTATAGGGACAGGAAATAGAGTACAGACTACCAGGAGCAGGGGCAGCGGGTAATAGAGAGTTGATGTATAATGGAGTTTCTATTTAGGGTGATGGAAAAGTTCTGGTAATGGATGGTGGTGATGGTGGCACATCGTGAATGTGATTGATACCCTTGAATGGTACATTTGAGAGTGGTTGAGATGGGAAAGTTTATGTTGTATGTATGTTTCCACAATTGAAAAATAAAGAATTAAAGAGACATTGGCAATTAAATGTAATACATGATCCTGGACTGGATCTAATAATGGAGGAGAAGAAGGACATTTGGGGACATATGAAAAATATCTATTGGAATATAGACTGAAAATTTTTTATCAATATGAAATTTCATGAACTTGATGACTGAATATCCTTGTTCTTAGGAAATATACATAGAAGGATTAAGCGTACAAGGAGCATGATTTATAAGTCCTACTCTCTGATGTTTAGAAAATACATATATAGATGAACAGACAAAGAGACAGAGACAGATGACTATGTAGGTAGAATTTATGACAATATAGTAAAATGTTAAAATTGGTGTATCTGGGTATCTAAGGGGGTATGTTGGAGTCTTCTGTATGGGTTTTATATTATTTTTACAACTGCCTATAAGTTTGAAATTATTCCAGATAAAAAGTTTTTTAAAAAAAGCATAGACACTGCCTAGCAAGGAAATGGAAAACTCTCCAAACATTAATTAGATAGGGAGAAAAAAAAGGAAAATACAAAAATATGTTCAACAGATTTGTGCATTTCACAGTATGTAAATATAAACTTTATATATATATATTTATATGCACATGCTTATGTGTACTAGTGTCTGCAACTTACTTTGAAATGCATCAAAAATTAAGATGGTTGATGGGTGGATAGATGGATAATATAAAGATATCTGGTAAAGCAAATAAAGCAAAATGTTAAGAAATGAAGAATCTAGGTGATAAATATATGGGTGTTCACTGTACAATTCTTTACATTTTTCTATATGTCTAAAAATTAAAACATTTTGGGAGAAAAAACAATGGCCGCAAATTCCTTGTGACTCCCTGAGAGGTGGAATTCATTTCCCTTCCCCTCGAATGTGGGCAGGCTCTGTGACATGACTAATAGAACACAAAGAGACTGATGCTGTTTGAACTCTGAAGCTTCAGTCAAAGAGATCTGCGGCTTTTGCCTTTGCCATTTGGAATGCTCCCTCTGGATACTTAACTTTTATCCTACTAGAGAGAGAGGCCTTGTGGAAAGAAGACAGAAACCAAAATGGGTATTCCAGCCTCAGCTGATCTCCCAGCTGAATGTAGCCCTATCAGTGACCCCAACCAATGAAGCTAGAGTGGTTGAAGTAGTTGTAGCTTGTCCGTTTTGCTTGTAGTAAATACTATCATTCAAACTGTACTTACTGAGCATTTTTTATGTATAGGCATTAGACATTTAGAGGTGAAAGTACTTACCGGAGGGAAAGAGCAGGGGAAGGTGTGTAGATGGTAGTGGTGAGGCAGTTCCTCTATGAAATTCCTTATATTGTTTATTCAGTGAACGTTTTTGAGCACCAACTTTTTGTTAAATACTATTCCAGAAGCTATTTGGTTGGGAGGCAAGAGGGAGAGATTGATACTTTCATCATTTTAAGATGTACATATTTTTTACATATTAATATCTCTGAAAACTCTATGTTTTACAAATATTACCAGTATAAATGGTAATTTTTTTTTCTTACTGGTACATAAAATAATGGTGCTTCTTACAATTGATGAGGCCTTAGATTAAAAATAAAAGACAATAAATACAAAGTTTTATGACTTCAGTATGACATATTTTGTACTGCGTTTACCTCTTAACTTTACAACCACATAATATCCTTCATTAACTCACCTTCCTCCTCTTGGCCTTAAATATGTGTTTACTCCAAGTATGATTGTCTATTTTCTCTCTATTCTTCAACTAAATGAAAGACTTTCTATCTCTAGCTTCAGCCTCAATTTCTTTCCTGTTATCAGATTCATAACTGGCACTTGAATATTTCTACATTGTTGTCCTGATGTCGCCTCAAATTCAATACAATTCACCATGTCTCCCTCCAAGCCAGCTTCTCCTTCTGACTTCCTTAATTCTCTTAGTAATTCAGACTTGAAATCTTGGGAATTATCCTTGATTCTTCCCTCTCCTTTGTTTTGTTCTTCCCCATATCTAATCTGTTATAGAGACTTGTACTTTCTTCCTCTTGCATTGACCCCTTCCTCTCTAGTACCACTAGCTCATCTCAGTCCAGGCTCTCGTCTAAATCAGGCATGGTCTGCATGATTTTCACTTCTTCCTCCAACTCATCTTTTTCATTATCACCAATTTAAATTTCCTCAACCACTGTACTGTACACTTCACTCCCTGCTAAGATTTAATCACTTCTCACTTATCATGGAATCAATTCCAAACACTACTGCCTGGTATTCAAGGCTCTTCATAATTTTTCCAGCCTCACCACCCACCATCCAAACGGAGGAAAATGTTCTGTACTTTTCAATTATCACAATTTTGGCTCAATCCATTTCCTTTGTTTAGATCCCTACTACTATCCTACTGGCTTCTCTAAGGCCAGGCATTCCTTCAAAGCTCAGTTCAAACTAAAGGGAAAGTTTTTCTGGTTAGTTTTTATAGTGAACCTCCTTCTCTGAACTTTACAGCGCTAAACAACCTGACATTTAATACGTGTTCCTTTCTATTGCTTTCCATCCTTTCACTGCACGACAACGTAAGAATTAAATTGTTAGAGGGCAGGGATTTGGCCATACATCTGTTTGTTTCCAGTGCTAACAGTCTTTAAAATATAATAAAATAAAATTTTAAACCTGGAAGTTCACCTGTCTCTACTGGCTCATTTCACAGATGAAGACCAAGGCCTACAGAGAAGTTTAGACTCATTTAACATAAAACTACACTCATAGTTAAATATTTGCCGTTATTTACAGATTATAAATTTGAAGTGTTGGCTTAAATGATGAATGGCAAGTTTCAGAAGGTGGAATGATAGCATTCTCCGAACATGGCTGGGAAATGTGTATATTCGGTATGTTTGGGAATCAGTAATCCAAGTTGCTTGGTGATAAAGTCGTAGGGGCTACTCCGGGACAAGGCTGTTCTGAATAGCCATCGCGTAGACTATCGAAAACGGTTGGCTGCCAGTAAAATTTTTTTGCATGAAATGACCGCCCAGCGGTCTCCGCAGGCCTGTGGCTCGAAGAAAGTGGAATAGGTTGGCTTTCCGGCTCCTTGAGGTCACAGGTCCAGAGAAAGACCTATTGCCCGGTGGTGATGAGGACTAGCCTAGGGTAGTCCACGCTGAGAAGCAAGCCAGGGCCCGCCCCTAACAGGAATCTGTGGACTAAGCAGCCGCTCATGCCTTGGCCAAGCTCCCAGGAAAAAAGAGCAAGGGGCTTTCCACCTGCCCCTAGTATAACCCGGGACTACATGCCTCTCGGGTTCCAGGAGCCAACGCTACGCGTCCTAAAACTGTAGCCTCCTCGCAGAGCCCGCTTTCCATGCCCCTCCCAGCAAGCTCTGCGGGCTCGCTCCCGCGGCGGGCGGGCGGGAGCATGGTGCGCGAGCTCGCGGAAGCGGAAGGCCGGAGCGCCCTGCTGCGGTGGCGAGTGCGCAGGCGCCTTCTGGGGATCTGCTGCAGGCGCGAATCCCCACAGCCGGCTGGCGGCAGGGTAAGAGGCCGGGATTCCCGTGTCCTAGAACGCCAGGGCAGGGTGGGAAGGGGTTAGGGGTTCGTGAGGCCTAGGGATTGCTTGTCTCTGCTCCGCCCACCGAGGCAAGACGCGACGCCTCCCCACTTTAGCCTGCAGGGTCGCTTGTGGGTGGGATGAGGGGACGTTTTGATGGTGGTGGACCCCTTGCCTGGCACCCTGCTACCTGCGGTCCTCAGGAGCTGGTCCTGGAGAAGGGGAAGGAAAAACCCTCAGGAAGAGCCCCCTTTGACAGAAGGGCTCACCTGGGATTGCTGCACGCCAGAGGGTTGTGCCCACTGCGGGGATTTGGGGATTTGGGGGAAGAGACCTTCCTTACTCAAAAGAACGGGGTGGGCTACGGGAAGCGGAAGGTGGGCTTTTCCTTTTCTCGAGATGTACCCTCAAGGCCACGTAGGACGAAACGCTCCTTTACCGCATTGGGGGCAACTTCGTGGTGTATTTATCGGTTAGAATGTTACTGTACTGTGATTTATAGGTGGAAAAAAACCAATAAAGAATCTTTTTTATTGTGAAGAAGCGATCGGTCAAAAGATTCTCACATAGCTCCTTTAACCGCACAGGACTTAGTAGAGTTCGGTGCCTCCCCTTTTCTCCCCCGCTTCCCCCACTACATAAGATTTCTGTTCGGCAGATATTTCATAGGTGTCTGCATTCTGCCAAGCATTGGTCTAAGTGAGGGGAACAGGGCAGTAAGACAGGAAAATCCTTGCTCTCATGGAGCTTATATTCTAATTGACAAACGTAATGAACTTTTATACCTTTTTTAAATTGAAATATTAGCATATAGAAAAATACTGTACAAAGTAAAAAACCGTAACTTGTTGATTTAACAGAAAGTAATATTTTAACAACCACTCAGATCAAGAAACAACATTCACAGCATCTCAGAAGACCTTCCTGGAGACACTTCCCATTTACATCTCTTCCCATCCCAAAGGTAACCGCTTTTCTTGATTTCTAACACCACTGTTAGTTTTGCCTATCATAAATGATGAATCCTATGTAACCTTTGGTGACTGGCTTTTTTACTTCAAAATTAGGTTTGTGAGATTGTTTCATGTTGTGTGAAAATATAATTTCTGATAGTGATAAGTATTAGGAAACAAATTAAATAGGGTAATAGCAGTGATAGTAAGGAAAGGAAACTTTAGGTAGGGTGGTCAGGGATGACCTTTTTGTGGGGGTACCTTGAGATACGACATGAATGACAAAATTAGCCAGTGAAAGAAAGAACTCTCTTAAGAGTGTTCCATGCAAAAGAAGCACAAGTGGAGAGGCACAGAGGTATGAATAACTTGACAGGTTCTAGAAAGAGAAAAGACCTTGTGGGAAAGCATAACATAAAGCAGACAGGGGTCAGATCATGGAGGGTCTTAGACAGGAGTATTTGGATTTTATTCTCAGTGTAATAGATACAAGGATGAGACTGACTGATGTTCAACTTCTGTCATGAGCCATATGTGGAGGAAGGAAAGTTTTATCCATTTACTCATCAGAGAAGCCCTACAAAAGTGGCAAGGCTGGACAGCCTATTGGGAATTAGGGAGAAGCATGTTAACATGAGGGAAGCCAAGTCCTTTTTTGTATTGAGGAGTTATATTAATTCAGACGCATAATTTTCTTCCAAAATAAGGTTTAGAAGACACTTTAGAAATTAGTCTTTTCTAATGCTCTAAAAATATTCCTATCAAGTAGTTGTTTACTTTCTGTTTAAACTTCTTCAAGAGGAACTCACTTCTTTCATAGGAAGCTCATTTCATTTTTGGACAACTCTAATATTTAATTGAAACACCTGTAACATTGGTCATCAGTTCCAGATCCATTCAGAACTGGTAATTTCAGTTATCTGTTTCCTCCCATTCAATATTCATGCAATTTATTTTTGTTGGTTTGGTTATTTTTATATTTAATTGCAAGATTTGGAACTTGTCTGTCATAATTTCTGGAGTTACATTTGGTCCATCCAGAGATGCTGTCCAGATCTTTTTGGATTCTGGTTCTTTTATCTGTCAGCTCTCCCTCCCACCATTATGTCGTTAGCAAACTTGATTAGCATGATATCAGTTTAAGTATTATATTCATTATAAGCTCACTATGAATATTAAGTGTTATTGATAGTCTAATTTTTATTGAAGGTTCCTGGGAAAATATTTAAACATGATTATCTGGAACTGGATAATTGATTTAACTTGGACATATTAGTGATTTACATTTCCTGGGTAAAATACTAGTTAAGGTATATTTTTAAATCCAGGAATTAGCATTTGTATGAAAAAATTTAAACATTGTTTCTCGGCAGAAAATTGAGTTTTATGTTATAGTTCTGCCTACCTGTTGGTGTACATGTTCCAGATAAAACTGCCCATTCTACTACATATCTCTATTGTTTTTCTTATCTCAGAAGTATTCCCTTGTGTGGGCAAAACCCACACTATATCTATATCTTTAGACATATTGGGTCCCATTTAACAGGGAGAACAACCTTTTGAGGTATATTTCTCAACTAGAGGATTAGGGAATAAGGAACTGGAAACTATCCTCTCCCATTTGTACTCCATTCCTCTCTTCTATTTTTCTACTTGGTGTAATTGGTTCAGTCTTATAAGTACTGTGCTCAGCTAAATCTTTGTCTCTTTTTTTTTTTTTTCTAGGCAGCTTCTTCATAGACATATAAACTGGTTTTAACTGTTTGGAAACGAGCCATCATTTAAAATCCTTTCACACTGGTGCTGCATTCTTCCCTTTCTAAATTTTAAGGACTATGGAGAAATGGAACATGATGACAGTAGTGGTCTTATTAGGACTAACAATACGGTGGACAGTTTCTCTTAATTCTTATTCAGGTAGTATGTCTATACTGTTTAAATGGTAGATGAATATTCCTTTGAATTTTTTTTTTTTTTAATACTGTTTACTGTTTTCCAATGAGAATAGAGCATTATAGGCTTTATTTCTGTGATTGAGAAACAACATTTAAACATCTAATTCTAATAAAAGAACATGTTTAAGAGTTAAATAGAACCATGCGTGGGCTTTGTGATATGAGAAAACACAAAAATGTATTTTAACTGGGGAAATGAGAAATTGAGAAACAATTATGTATTAAGTAGTGAAGAAAGAAATGAGAGAGTACCTCAGAGGGAAGCATACTCAAAGGAAGATTTTTTTGCTTAGGATACAGAAGGCATATTCTAGATTGAAAGGAAGTGGCCAGTGGAGGATAAGAGATTGGGAATGGTATGAGAGAGGGAGTGGAAATTGATGGAATATCAGGGACACTGTGGAGATGGAATTAAATTTAACTTTGCAATAATATATTTAGTATTTCTTATGTTCTAGACATAGGTGAAAACCCAATGTCCTAGGTGAAAACCCAATGTTCAAGGAGCCCACATTTTAGTAGAAAAGTGTTGCATAATATAATGTGATTATTATAATGTGAAAGTGTGAAGTGTTGTAGATTGGGTAATTTCCCTCTCCAAGACTTGTTCAAGTCCTAACCCCCAGTCCTGTGAGTGTGAACTCATTTGTAAAGTGGGATCTTTGAAGATCCTATTTAAATGAGGCTAAACTGAATAAGGATGGGCCTTAATCCAAATGGCCGGAGTTTATAAGCAAAGAAAATTTGGGCATGGTAGGTGTAAGGAGGAGAAAGGAGGTAGATAACCATGTGATGGAGGATTGCCAACAAGCCAGCACCAGAATGCTACAGACATCTGAGAAAATGTGGCCTATTGATATCTTCATTTTGGATTTTTAGGTTCCAAAACTGTGAGGCAATAAATTCCATCAGTCTGTGGTATTTGTTATAGCAACCTTGGCAAATTAAAAGAGTGAGACATAAAGATAATGTAGAGAATTGAATGATCAAGACACTTCAGGGAAGCTTTTCAGAAGAATGGATGTTTGAGTTTATGTATGAAAGATGACTCAGGATTTGCTAAACAAATGAAATGGGGAAGGTATCTAGACAGCAATAACGTGCAAAGATATGGTGACACTAGAAAGCGTTGTAATGGGTATATGATATACTATATATATATTATATATGTATTAGTATGTAAATATGCATATAAATTCATGTATTTATAATGTACATATATATCTTTTTAAGTATCCAATATTGGAGTAGCATAAAGAGAAGAACAAAAAAGGAGGGAGTGCTTAGAAATTTGGTTATACAGTTAGCTAGGCAAATTGTTATTTGTGCTTTAGAAAAATAAGTTTTATGGTAATGAGAAAAGATTTTAGAAAAAAGGGGTTGGGGATAAAGCAATCAGTGAGGAGAGTATAATATAGTGGATGTAAGAACTATTTTTTTTAAAAGATTTATTTTATTTATCCCCACCCCCATTGTTTGCACTTGGTGTATGCTTTCTGTGTCTGCTCATCTTTTTTTAGGAGGTATTGGAAACCGATCCTGGGACCTCCCATGTGGGAGGGAGGCGCCCAGTCACATGAGCCACCTCTGCTCCCTGCTTGTTGTGTCTCTCATTTTCTTTCCTCATTATTTCTCCTCATTGCATCATCTGTGGTGACAGCTAGCTGTGCCAGCGCGTTGCATCAGCTTGCTGTCTTGCTCATCTTCTTTAGGAGGCACTGGAAACTGAACCTGGGACCTCCCATGTGGTAGGTGGGTGCCCAACTGCTTGAGTCATATCCACTTCCCAAGAACCATTATTTTTTGAATATTTACTATATGCCAGACACAGTATTTTCTTTTTTTAAAAAATATATATATATTTTAAAGATTGATATTTTGTTTTTTTCCTCCCCTTCTCCCACACTCCAATTGTCTGCTTTCTGTGTCCATTCGCTGTGTGTTCTTCTGTGTCTGCTTATATTCTTGTCAGCAGCACTGGGAATCTGTGTCTCTTTTTGTTGTGTCATCTTGCTGCATCAGCTCTCTGTGTGTGCACCACTCCTGGGCAGGCCGCACTTTTTTCATGCCGAGTGGCTCTCCTTGTGGGGTGCACCTCTGTATGTCATGGCACTCTTTGTGCGCATCAGCACTGCGTGTGGGCCAGCTTCGCCACACGGGTCAGGAGGCCCTGGGTTTGAACCTTGGACCTCCCATGTGGTAGGCGGATGCTCTGTCCTTTGAGCCAATTCTGCTTCCCAAGTATTTTCCTTAATACAGCCATTGAAGATAGGTAATATCTCTAAATTACAAATGAAAGAAGAGACAGCCAATAAATGGTGATGGGATTCAAGTACAGTAGTATTTGATTCCAAAGTCAGTGCTTTTCTGACTCTGCTCTTTGGCTTCTGGAGGAAAAAAAAAAGGGCCTGAACTAAGGCAATTTTATGATGAAGAAATGAATTTGAGGAATATGGATGAAGTAAAATCACTTGGAAGCAGCAATAGTCTTGGGTTCAGATCTTAGTTTTTTTACCTGCTAGCCTTCTGATCTTGGGGAAGTTACTTAATTTCCCTGAGCCTCAGGATCCTCTTCTATACAATGGTGAAATGAATATATCCTTTAACAGGGTTGTTGTGAGGATTAATTGAGTTAATATGTATGAATTGGGTTTTCTTTTTAATAGTGTAGGAATATAACTAGCACATTTACAGTTCATAGCTATTATCTCATTCGATTCTCAGATCATTTATTTTTTAAAGAATTATTTTTTATTTATTTCTCTCCCCTTCCCACCCCCATTGTCTGCTCTGTGTCCATTCACTGTGTGTTCTTCTCTATCTGCTTGTATTCTCATTGGGCAGCTCTGGAAATGGATCCTGGGACCTTCCGAAGTGGGAGAGAGGCGATTACTCTCTTATGCCACCTTAGCTCTGTGTTCTGCTATGTCTCTTACTGTCTCTTCTCTGTGTCTCTTGTTGTGTCATCTTGCTGCACCAGCTCTCTGCGTTGGCCTGCACTCCTGCATGGGGCAGCACTCCCGCATGGGCTGGCACTTCACTTGGGCCAGCTCGCTGTATGGGCCAGCTTGCCTTCACCAGGAGGCCCTGGGCATCAAACCATGGACCTCCTATGTGGCTTGAGCCACATCTGTTTCCCTGCTTCTTCTAATTATGTCATGTCAGATCATGCAATATAAGTCAGGACATATATTTGTCTGACTTATTTCACTCAATATCATATCTTGCTTTTGCTTTCCTAAATGTTTGTTGCTGAAATATAAAAATGCAATTGATGTTTTATACTGATTTTTATATTTGGCTATCTTTCTAACTTATCATTTCTAATTTATAGAATCTGTGAAAAACCAAATGATCTAGTAATGATGACAGTTATAGTTTTTCCTCTCTACTCTTTATACCTTTTATTTATTTTTCTTGATTTTTTATTGCTAGGATCTTCATTACAGGATTGAACAGAGTAGTGGTGATAGGTATGCTTGCCTTGTTTCTAACTTTAATGAGTGTTTTTAATTCAACATTGAGAATGTTTTTATCCTTTATTGTTATAAATTATACTAAAAAATTTTCTAGCTTTGTATTAAAAATATTTGAAACAGTTTTGTATTCATAGAATAAACCTTCCTTGTTTGTGATGTATTATTTCTTTTTAAAATTTTATTTTAAGAATACATTGATAGATTTTGCTTATTAATGTTTTATTTAAAATCTTAACATCTATGTTCATGAATGAGCTGGGCCTGCAATTTTCCTTTTTAAAATGCCTTTGTCAGGTTTGATATTAAGTTTATGATAGCCTCGTAAAATGAATTAGGGAACATTCCTCCTTTTTATATGATCTGGAATAATATGTAACATTGAAATTATTTTTTCTCTAAATATTGTTGTCTGGTGTTATAGCTCCTTTGTGACTTTTAACTCCATAAATTAGACATTAATGCTATTGTTTTATACAATTGGTGTTTATTTAGTTTTACCTTCATGTTTATTATTTTCTTTGCTCACCTTTCCTTCTTAAAAATTATATCTTCTTTTGAAATTTTCTTCTTAAAGTACATCTTTTGGAGATTCTTTTCTTAGTAAGAGTATATTGGTAGAAAACTCTCTTTTTGTTTGCCTGAAAATGTTTTTATTTTGCTCTCATCTTAAAATAAAATTTCCCTGGGTGTGGAATTCTGTATTGACAGCTATTTTCTCATTTTTCGAAGATTTATTTATTTATTGCCCTCCCCCTCCCCCCCCAATTTTTTTGCATTTACTGTTCTGCTCTCTGTGTCCGTTCACTGTGCGTTCTTCTGTGTCTGCTTATCTTCTCTTCAGGTGGCACTGGGAACTGATCCAGGGCCCTTCTGGAGTAGGAGTGAGGCACTAAATCTCTTGTGCCACCTCAGCTGCCTGGGCTGCTGTGTCTCTTATTGTCTCTTTTTTGTGTCTCTTTGTTGAGTCATTTTGCTGTGTCTGTTCTCCATGTGGGTCAGCACTCCTGCATGGGCCAGCAGTCCACACAGGTCAGCACTTCACATGGACCAGCTCCCTGCGTGGGCCAGCTTGCCTTTATTAGGAGGCCCTGGGAATCAAACTCTGTACCTCCTGTATGGTAAATGGGAGCCCAATTGCTTGAGCCACATTGCTTCCCTATTTTCTCTTAATATGTTGAAAATCTCATTTCATTGTCTTTTAATTTCTATTGCTTATGTCCAGACATCAGGTGTCATTTTAATTATTATTGTTAGCTTTCTCTAGGAGGCATGGGGAACTGAATCCAGGACCTCCCACATTAGAGGTGAGTGCTCAGTGGCCTGAGCCACATTTGCTCCCTGGGGGCTGTGGCGTTTGCTGATGTGTGGCATTTGCTCATTTAAGTGTCTGCAGCGTTATGTTGTCTAGCTCATTGTGGTGGGTGCGGCATCTGCTCCTCTTCTTTAGGAGGCACCGCAACCCGAACCTGGGACCTCTCGTGGTAGGTGGACACCCAACTGGTTGAGCCACATCTGCTTCCCTGCAGTTTCACTATGATGTAACTAGGTATCAATTTTTAAAAATTTATCCTGTTTAGGATTTCATGGGCTTCCTGACACTGAGGAATGGTATCTTACATTTTTTTGGAAATCTCTCAGCCATTCTCTCCATTTTTTTCTTCCTTGCAGAATTCTGGTTAAATATATGTTGGATCTTTAGTCAATTATTAATTCAACTTACCATGTGCCAAGGATTGGTAGTAATAAAGAAGAGAATAAAACAAAATCTCTACCTTCATTTAATGTATAGTTCACAGTCATTATCTCTTCAGGTTTTGCGTTCCCCCTGTTCTTTCTCTTCTCTCCTGGTGCAGTTCTTATTAGATATATGTTTGGTCTTTTTATTCTGTCTTCTATGTCTCAGAATCGCTTGCATTTTCTATCTCATGTCTTTTTACTGCTTTCATTGTATTCATCAGATCTGCCTTCCCGTCTAATACTTTTCTCTTCAGCTATATTCTGATTTTAGCTGTCCTTTGGTTTTAAAATTATGTTTATTTTTTTTTATTTCTATATATTCTATTTGGTTTCTTTTCAGATATTCTTAATCATTTTTTAAAAAAGATTTATTTATTTTTCCCTCCACCTTCCCCCGCCCTGCTGTTTTTGTTTTCTGTGTGATCTTCTGTATCTATTTCTCTTTTTGTCTTCTCATCTTTCTCCTCTAGGATTCACTGGGATTTGATCCTGGTGACCTCTGAAGTGGAGAGAGTTTCCCCATTAGCTGTGCCACCTCAGTTCCTGGTCTCTGCTGCACTTTACCTTGACTCTCCTCTTTGTCTCTTGTTTGTTGCGTCATCATTTTGCTGCATGACTTACTTGCACGGGTACTGGCTCATTGCGTGGGCACTGGCTTACCATGTGGGCACTCGGCTCGTCATGCAGGCACACGACTCACCACGCAGGCACTAGGCTTGCCATGTAGGCACTTGGCTCACTGCACAGGCCGTTGGCTTGCCACTGGCTCGCTTTGCAGACACGCTTTCTCTTTTTTTTCACCAGGAGGCCCCAGGGATCGAACCTGGGTCCTCCCATATGATAGGCGGAGGCCTTATTACTTGAGCCACATCTACTTCCCTTAATCATTTTTTATAGTTTCTTGTTCCTTCAACATACTGTCAGTGTCTCTTTTTATTAATATGTCTTTAAACAAATTAACCATACTTATTTTGTATACCGTATCTGAAAATTCCAGTATTTGTAGTTTGATTTCATTGTTATTGTTTCTGCTCATTCTAGCACATGGTATTTTGTTTCCTCAAGAGTTTAGTAATTTTTTAAAAATTGTGAGCTCATGTTACTTGGGATTTTATCTGCGGGAATTCTTTGAGGCCTGAGTTTACTGTGCATTTCTTCACTGAAGGTTAGTGTTGCTGAAATAAGGTGAATGTGGGCTTATGGTTAGGAATTTTCAAGGGAGTTTTTTCCTCCCTGTATCACCAAGGCAGAGATAAGTACTACCCTTAGTATCTCCCCAAAGTCATTGTTCTTTCTTTAAAATCCTCATGAGGGGAATTGGATTTGGCTCAACGGATAGAGCATCTGCCTACCACATGGGAGGTCCAGGGTTCAAACCCAGGGCCTCCTGACCCATGTGATGAGCTGCCCATGCGCAGTGCTGATGTGCACAAGGAGTGCCCTGCCATGCAGGCATGTCCTCCGCATAGGAGAACTCCATGCACAAGGAGTGCGCCCTGTAAGGAGAGCCGCCCGGTGCGAAAAAGTGCAGCCTGCCCAGGGTAGTGCCGCACACTGAGAGCTGATGCAGCAAGGTGACGCAACAAAAAGAGACACAGATTCACGGTACTGCTGACAAGTATATAAGCGGACACAGAAGAACACACAGCGAATGGACACAGCAGACAACTGTGGGGGGTGCAGCGGGGAAGGGGAGAGAAATAAATTTTAAAAATCTTAAAAAAAAATTCTAATGGGGGGGGTTCTCTGATCTTGAACTTCTGACCTTGAAACTGTTAAAACCCCAGGCTTTCCCTCACTCATTGCATAGAGCTCCTTAGTAACCAGGTTCTAGGCCACCGGGGATCATTCGATACCCACAGGGCAGTGCCTTTTCCTCTGGATCTGTACTTTTTCCTTGTTTCTGGACTGCGAAGAATTCTATTTTATTGCTAGTTCAATCGTACATTAAAATTTTATACATAAATATATGACATATATAACATTTGTGTGTTTATATGTACATATCCACATGCACACACACCTTTTTTTTTTTTAAGATTTATTATTATTTATTTATCTCTCCCCACCCCCTCATTTGCACTTGATGTGTCTGTCTGTCTTTGTTTCTTTAGGAGGGACTGGGAGCCAAACCCAGGACCTCTGATATGGAAAGGATACACCTGATCATTTAAACCACCTGTTCCCTGCTTTGTTGTGTCTCTTGTTGCGTCATCTTGTCATGTCTGCTCACTGCACCTACCCATTGCATCAGCTAACTGTCCTACTTGTCCTCTTTATGAGGCATTGGGAACCTCTGTTCCCTGCTTTATTGTGTCTCTCATTATGTTTTCCTTCTTATATCTCTTGTTGCATCATCTTGTTTTGTCAGCTTGCTGTGCCTGCCCTCTGTGCCAGCTCCCTAATTTCTTTAGGAGGCACTGGGAACTGAACCATGGACCTCCCATGTGGTAGGCAGGTGGGCAGTCGCTTGAGCCATATCTGCGTCCTTATATATCTTTTTATATATATATATATTTATATATATATATATAAATAGCTAGGATTTATAAGTGTGCTATACTGAGAAGTGTTTCTCTGACCCTCTAATCTGCTGAGTTGCTGGAAATTTAAGTCCCATCTATTTTTAAAAGCTCTACAGGTTATTTTGATATTTACAAAAGGTTGATGTAAATTATAGTTAAAGCTAGGGGTTAGAGGGCAGAAGCTGCAGGTTTGGGAGCATGTATAGTGTTAGAAGAATACAGAATTTACCACTGATCACCTCCATAAAGGAGGAGTAATGATTAAAGCAGGCTAAAATGGAGGTATAAAGTAGGATTAGAGCCTAGAGAGGTTGTTATCCTGGAAGCCAGGAAATTAGAGAATTTTAGGAACTGGCCAGTGGCCAGTGGTCAAGCTGTAGACATGATGAGTAGGATGAAAATTAAAAATAGGCAAGGGAGGAGCAAATGTAGTGCAAGTGGTTTAATACCTGCTTCCAATGTACAAGGTCCTGGGTTCGATCCATGGTACCTCCTAAAAATACAAACGAAAAACCAACTCTCATTGGGGAGCAGATGTCGTTCAGTGGTTGAGTGCCTGCATGAGGTCCCTGGTTCAATCCATGATACCTTCTTAAAAAAAAAGACAAAGCATTTGGCACTTACTAGGTATTTGTGAACCTCCTAATTGCCGGACTGTAATAAGTTAAGGACTAAATGGGAGTTAATAAGTAGACCTAACAACTCTTAGAAAGTTGTTATGGATGGAATTGGGGAAGAAAGGCTGAGGGAAAGCCCAATGAAAAGGTGCTATATAAAATATTTAATTCGTTACCTTTGCTTTCAGTCTATATCTAGAACATTGTATAATGATGCCCTATTTGGATTCAGCATTGTATTATTCCTGGTCCTGTTGATTATTTAGCTTGTAATTCTATGTATTTGTTTTCTAATTATTTTTCTTCCTCCCCACCCCCTTGTTGTTTTTCACTTGCTGAGTCTTTTTGTCTTCCTTGTTTCTTTATGAGGCACCGGGAGCCAAACCTGGGACCTCCGATGTGAGAGGGAGGTGTGTAATCACTTGAGCCACCTCCTCTCCCTGCTTTGTTGTGTCTCTCATTCTGTTTTTACTCCCCACATCTCTTGTTGTGTCATCTTGTTGCTTCAACTCACCACACCTGCCTGTCATGTCAGCTCACTGTCTTTTTTAGGAGGCACCAGGAACCTCTGCTCCCTGCTTTGTTGTGTCTCCCATTATGTTTTCTTCTTGTGTCACTTGTTGTGACAGCTTGCTGCGCCTGCCCGTTGCTCCAGCTCACTGTCTTCTTTAGGAGGCATGAGAATCTGAACCAGCGAGCGACCTCTCATGTGGTAGGTAGGAGCCCAGTCACCTGAGCCACATCTGCTTCCCTCTGTCTTCTGATTTTATCAGATATATTTTCTTGGAATTATTTATTTTCAAATGAAGGTGAAAATAATTAAAATCAGGGTATAGAGTAAAATAACACAATTTTTAAAAATTATGCTACTTCAGTATTGTAGTGTATATAATTAAATACTTAGTGGGAATTTAAAAGGTGGCAAGCATGTATTATTCTTTTCTATCCTTGTGGCCTACATACATTGTTTATACTAACATTTCTCTTAAAAAGTTACTTCTCTGTTCTAGAAAACAGAATTCCTACTTATTTTAAACCTTGCTCTAAAAGTGTCCCATGAGAAAGTCAATAGAATTAGGTTACTTTTGGGATTACTATATAAGAAAAGTATTGTTATCACACATTAGTAAAACATTTTCTCATCATCTTTTATAGATGGTTATTTTATGTTTTTGTTATTTTTCAGATGAGAAAAAGAAAAACGCTAAACTAACAAAAATGATGATTGTCAGAATTCTCAATGCTAACATAAAGAATATAACATTTTAGTATTCACATGTGAAGAACTTCTAGATTATGGGAATGGTAGGGGAACTAATGAATAAGCATAACATCTGTGGGTCCTCTGAGAATTTTCCTTAATTAATTAAAAGATTTTTTTTCTTTAAAAGATTTATTTATTTATTTATTTCTCTCCCCTTCCACCGCCACCCCGGTTGTCTGTTCTGTGTCTATTTTGCTGCGTTGTCTTCTTTGTCCGCTTCTGTTGTCAGCAGCATGGGAATCTGTGTTTTCTTTTTTTTTCTTTTTCAAAATTTTAAATTTTTATTTTTAAAGAAGCTTTAGATTACACAAATGTTACATTAAAAATATAGGAGATTCCCATACGCTCCAGTCCCTCACCATCCCACACTTTACCACATTAAGAACTTGTTTCATTAGAGTTGTACATTTTTTAACATTGAAGAACACATATTGAAGCATTGCTACTAACCATGGACTTATTTTAGATTATAGTTTACCCACAGTCTCACACAATTTTATAGGCTGTGACAAAATGTATAATGGCCTTGTTTCCATCATTGCAAGGTCATGTAGGAGAATTCTCATGTCTCCAAAATGTCTCCATATTACTCTTATTCTTCCCTTCCCTCCCCTCAGAACCTCTGGTGGCCAATGCCTTTATTTCTTTTTTTTTTTTTTTAATCTTTTTTTTTTTTATTGACTTTGTAATAATATTACATTAAAAATATATATGTGAGGTCCCATTCAGCCCCACCCTCCACCCCCCCTCTCCCCCCCCCAACAACACTCGTTCCCATCATCATGACACATCCATTGGATTTGGTAAGTACATCTTTGGGTACCTCTGCACCTCATAGTCAGTGGTCCACATCATGGCCCATACTCTCCTCCATTCCATCCAGTGGGCTCTGTGAGGATTTACAATGTCCGGTGATTACCTCTGAAGCACCATCCAGGGCAGCTCCATGTCCCAAAGACGCCTCCACCTCTCATCTCTTCCTGCCTTTCCCCATACCCATCGTCCACCATGTCCACTTTTCCCAATCCAATGCCACCTCTTCTATGTGGACATTGGATTGGTTGTGTCCATTGCACCTCTATGTCAAGAGGAGGCTCAGATTCCACATGGATGCTGGATGCAATCCTCCCATTTTCAGTTGTAATCACTCTAGGCTCCATGGTGTGGTGGTTGTCCTTCTTCAACTCCATCTTAGCTGAGTGTGGTAAGCCCAATAGATCAGATTGTAGGTGCTGGAGTCTGTTGAGGCTCAGGACCTGGCTATCACATTGTCAGTCCAGAGATTCAAATCCCCTAAATATATCTTAAACCCCAACATTAACTGTACCTCCAGCACATTAGCATGAAAGTCTTATGAAGGGAGATCCCATCTGAGTCCAGATTCATCACACATAAACACCATTTCCAAAGAGGGGCCATCTGCCCTGGTAGTTGACCCCATTGGCCATGACCATAACTCCCATGGGTCTCTTTAGCCCTCACAGGAACCAATATCTGGGGGTTGTATCTGCTTTATCTGTCTCTCTGACTCTGCTCAGTTATGCATGAGGGCAATCCTTCTGCCAGCCTCCAGACTCTTTTTTAGAAACTCGTAGCCATATAAACTCATTTCTCCTTTCCATTTCCCCCTTACTTTAGGTCAAACAGCATTTTAAAGTCATGGTATTTTATGTAGACATGGATATTCTGCCGATCCGCATTGAACCTTCCGTATAAGGTCATTTTCCAGTTGCATCATCAGTTGGTAGTTGATAGTGGTCCCTCGTTGCGAGGGAGGCTCATCCCTGGGTGTCATGTCCCACGCTGGGGGGAAGGCATTGCATTTACATGCTGAGTTTGGCTTCGAGACTGGCCACATTTGAGTAACATGAAGGCTGACAGGAGGGAATTCCCAGGCACAATGTTGCTCTAGGCCTTGTTCTTATTTTAGGTTTATTAGCTCACAAGTATAGTCATTAGCATCAGGGGCTCACTGTTGAACCCTCACTCCCTCCCCGACCCCGCCACTGTACCTGGGAGACTGTCGCTGCTCCCCTAGGGACCACAACAGAGCACCACTGGCCAGGAACCCAGTACCCCCCCTACTGTGATTTTTAATTGTTGCCACTATGAGTATATCCATACATTACCATGCACCCTGGACATATGTTCTGTACAGCTCCCTGTCAGCCATATATCACCTGTCATTGGTATCCCATACCAGTATCCCTCCATTGCCATTGTTGAAACACTCTGTGATCCAGAACTCCCCGAAATTTGAAGCCCAATATAATGTCATGGTCCCTTACTAGGGAATGGCATATAGCGATGGGTTTAAAGGATAGATAAAGAACTTGGATAAAGTTAGATAAAGAACTTAGATAAAGAATGTTGACTTGAAAAAATTCCACATCCTATCTTTTTCTTTCCCCCCCCCCCCTAATTATTCAGCTTTTCTTCACAGGAGTCCTAGACCACAGCAATGTATATATATAATATACAGCACTCCCACACATCCACCAGAAAACCTTTTCCCTTCCACAGTGATACTCTTACGCCCTATTCATATCATATTTACTTAAAGTGATGTACAGAGTCTGAGACATTAGCTTTCTAACAAGGTGACATCTGTGCTTACATTGTGGTGCATACTTTAGGATACACAGTTCTTTACATTTTTAGTTATCCTATGTTTTACATTATGGTTTACATGATCAGTCTCATCTCCTATATGTTATGGTGTAATATTACATGTTTTATATCCATCCTTGTGTACTCTCAAGAAACTCCTCTCTTACCCCCCATTTACTTTGGTTCCACACATTTAACGTCCATTTTCCCTTCCACCTTGGTGCCCACAGTGACAGCCAACCTCCGTTTCCTGAGGAGCCACTTCCAGAGATAGATGGAATAGTGTTCAGGGCCTAACTTGCTCAACTGCCCCAATGCCCTGGGAGCCACCCTTTCTCTCGAGGGATACCGTTCCCTCTATTTGATGGCAATAGTCCTCCCCAGGATGTGGGTCCACCCCCACTCTCACTACTTGGGTTTCTACCCCATGGTGTCACCCACTCTGGCAGAATGAGCATTTAGACATTCCCCAGGAGCCCGTCCTGCATCAGACCCTCCCCTCCGAGCATTCTAAACAGGTAACCCTCTTTATTATATTTTGATATGATTTTCTCTGCATTTTACTCTCCACCAACACCTGACCCTCTCCTGTGTTCGTATGCTACCCCTCCCTCCCCCCACTTTTGGGCAACGTTACCCATCTGTCCCTCCCCAGCCACCCTCAAACCCGCAAAGCCCCAACCAAAGGCAACCCCTTGCCCCCCTTTTATCTCTTCTTTGTGTTCATACTTACCACCATCTCGTCTTAAATTCCACCCCTGCAGACATCGGCTCATATCCTTCCTCCACCCTCCGATTTCCTGTAAGCCTATCGTTCAGTCTCTTGCTATCTAGGGCAGCTTGTTTATTTCATATCATTGAGGTCATGTAGTATTTGTCCTTCAATGTCTGGGTTGCTTCACTCAACATAAGGTTCTCAAGATTCATCCATGTTATCACATGTGTTTGTAGTGTGTGTGTTCTTACAGCCGAGTAGTATTCCATTGTGTGTATATACCACATTTTATTGATCCACTCGTCTGTTGATGGGCATTTGGGTTGATTCCAACTTTTGGCAATAGTGAACAATGCTGCTATGAACATTGGTGTACATATATCGGTTTGTGTCCTTGTTTTCAGTTCTGCTGGGTATATACCCAGCAGTGGTATTGCTGGGTAATATGGCAAATCTATGGCTAGTTTTTTGAGAAACCGCCATACTGTTCTCCAGAATGGTTGGATCCTTCTGCATTCCCACCAGCAGTGGATGAGTGTTCCCCTTCCTTCACATCCTCTCCAGCACTTGTATTCTTCTGTTTTTTTCGTAGCTGCCAATCTTATGGGTGTAAGATGGTATCTCATTGTAGTTTTGATTTGCATTTCCCTGATAGCTAGAGATTTGGAACATTTTTTCATGTGCTTTCTTGCCATTTGTATTTCTTCTTCGGAGAAGTGTCTGTTTAAGTCTTTTTCCCATTTTTTAAATGGGTTGTTTATCTTTTTATTTTCAAGATATAGGAGTTCTTTGTATATGCAAGTTATAAGTGTCTTATCAGATATATGATTGCCAAATATTTTCTCCCACTGTGTGGACTCCCTTTTTACTTTCTTGACAAACTCCTTTGAGGTGCAGAAGGCTGTAATTTTGAGGAAGTCCCATTTATCTATTAGTTCTTTTGCTGCTCGTGCTTTTGGTGAGATATTCATAAATCCATTTCCTATTACAAGGTCCTGTAGATGTTTCCGTACACTGCTTTCTAAGGTTTTTATGGTCTTGGCTCTTATATTTAGGTCTTTGATCCATCTTGCGTTGATCTTTGTATAAGGTGTGAGATGGTAATCCTCTTTCATTCTTCTACATATGGCTATCCAGTTCTCCAGACACCATTTGTTGAATAGGCCACTCTCTCCCAGTTGAGAGGGTTTGGTGGCTTTATCGAATATTATGTGGTTGTATATGTGAGGTTCTATATCAGAGCTTTAAATTCGATTCCATTGGTCTATGTGTCTCTCCTTATGCCAATACCATGCTGTTTTCACCACCGTAGCTTTATAGTATGTTTTGAAGTCAGGTAGTGTGATTCCTCCAATTTCGTTTTTCTTTTTCAGTATGTCTTTGGCTATTCGGGGTCTCTTTCCTTTCCAAATAAATTTCATACTTAGTTTTTCTAGTTCCTTAAAGAAGGCTGCGTTGATTTTTATTGGGATTGCATTGAATGTGTAGATCAGTTTTGGTAGGATAGACATCTTAATAATGTTCAGTCTTCCTATCCATGAACAAGGAATAGTCTTCCATTTATTTAGGTCTTCTTTGATTTCCTTGAACAATCTTGTATAAGTTCTCGGTGTATAAGTTCTTTACCTCTTTAGTTAAATTTATTCCTAAGTATTTGATTTTTTTATTTACTATTGTGAATGGTATTTGTTTCTTGATTTCCTCCTGATCTTGCTCATTATTGGTGTACAGAAATGCTACTGATTTTTGCGCATTGATCTTATAACCTGCGACTTTACTAAACTCATTTATGAGTTCTAGAATCTTCGTTGTAGATCTCTCAGGGTTTTCTATGTATAGGATCATGTCATCTGCAAATAATGAAATTTTGACTTCTTCCTTTCCAATTTGAATGCCTTTTATTTCTGGTTCTTGCCTCAGTGCTCGAGCAAGTACTTCTAAGACAATGTTAAATAGGAGCGGAGACAGTGGGCATCCTTGTCTTGTTCCTGAGTTTAGAGGGAAGGAGTCTACGATTTCTCCATTGTAAACAATATTGGCTTTAGGTTTTTCATATATACTCTTTATCATGTTCAAAAAATTCCCTTGTATTCCAATCTTTTGGAGTGTTTTTATCAAGAAAGGGTGCTGTATTTTGTCAAATGCTTTTTCTGCATCAATAGATATAATCATGTGATTTTTTTCCTTCAATCTGTTCATATGGTGTATTACGTTGATTGATTTTCTTATGTTGAACCATCCTTGCATACCTGGGATGAATCCCACTTGGTCGTGGTGTATAATGTGTATACACCACGTGGTGTATAATGTTTAATGTGTTGTTGAATACGATTAGCAAGTATTTTGTTAAGTATTTTTGCGTCTAGGTTCATTAGAGAAATTGGTCTGTAATTTTCCTTTCTTGTGATGTCTTTGTTTGGCTTTGGTACTAGGGTAATGTTGGCATCATAGAAGGAGTTGGGTAATGTTCTATCTGTTTCAATGTTTTGGAATAGTTTCAGCAGGATTGGTGTCAGTTCTTTCCGGAATGTTTTGTAGAATTCACCTGTGAAGCCATCTGGCCCTGGGCTCTTCTTAGTTGGGAGATTTTTAATAACTGATTCTATCTCTTTGCTTGTGATTGGTTTGTTAAGATCATCAATTTCTTCTTTTGTCAATATGGGCTGCTTATGTGTTTCTAGGAATTTGTCCATTTCCTCTAGATTGTCATTTTTGTTGGAATATAGTTTTTCAAAATATCCTCTTATGATAGTCTTTATTTCTGTGGGGTCAGTAGTGATATCGCCTTTCTCATTTCTTATTTTGTGTATTTGCATCTTCTCTCTTTTTTTCTTTGTTAGTGTTGCTAAAGGTTTGTCAATTTTGTTAATCTTCTCAAAAAACCAGCTCTTGGTCTTGTTTATCTGTTCAAGTGCTTTCTTATTTTCTATTTCATTTAGTTCTGCTCTTATCTTTGTTATTTCCTTCCTTCTTCTTCCTGTTGGGTTACTTTGTTGTTGTTTTTCTAATTCCTTCAAATGTGCAGTTAGTTCTTCAATTTTTGCTCTTTCTTCTTTTTTGATATATGAATTTATGGCTATAAACTTCCCTCTCAGTACTGCTTTTGCTGCATCCCATAAATTTTGGTATGTTGTGTTATCATTATCATTTGTTTCAAGGTAGTCATTGATTTCTTTTGAGATTTCCTCTTTGACCCACTGTTTTTCTAAGAGTGTGCTGTTTAATTTCCAAATCGTGGTGTGAAATCTGGGCTTCTGTCCCTTGCAAATCTCCAGCTTGACTCCACTGTGGTCAGAGATAATGTTTTGTATGATTTCAATCTTTCTGAATTCGTTCAGCCTTTCTTTGTGGCCTAGCATATGATCTATCTTGGAGAATGATCCATGTGCGCTTGAGAAAAATGTATATCCTGCTGTGTTTGGGTGTAGCGATCTATATATGTCTATTAGATCCAGCTCCTCTAATATACTATTCAGATGTTTTGTTTCTTTGGTGATTCTCTTTTGAGATGTTCTGTCCAGAGTTGATAGTGGTGTATTAAAATCCCCCACTATAATTGTAGATGTATCTATTCTTTCACTTAGTTTTTCCAGCGTTTGCCTGACGTATTTAGAGGCACCCTTGTTAGGGGCATAGATATTTATGATTGTTCGATCTTCTTGACAGATTTTCCCTTTCACTAAAATGTAGTATCCTTCTTTGTCTCTCACAATTGTTTCACATTTAAAGTCTATTTTGTCTGATATTAATATAGCTACTCCTGCCTTTTTTTGGTTATTGTTAGCTTGTATGATTGTTTTCCAGCCTTTCACTTTCAATCTCCATGCGTCTCTGGGTCTCTTGTAGACAGCATATGGATGGGTCATATTTCCTTATCCAATGTCCCAGTCTGAATCTTTTGATAGGTGAGTTTAATCTGTTGACATTCAGTGTTATTACTATCAAGGAATTATTTGTGTTAGCCAAAATTTGGTTGGATTTGTGTTTGTCATATTTTGTTTGTATATTTTTTTTTGTCTTTTTTGTTGTTGTTGTTGGTCTTATACTCTCCTCCAACTTTGCCTTTCCTGTTTTTTCCTTTCTTCCTGCAGAACTCCCTTTAGAATTTCTTGAAGGGGAGGTTTCTTGTTGGTATACTCTTTCAGTTTCTGTTTGTCTGCGAATATTTTGAACTCTCCATCATGTTTGAATGCTAGTTTAGCTGGATAGAGTATTCTTGGTTGGAAATTTTTTTCCTTTAGTACCTTGACTATATCATACCACTGTCTTCTTGCCTCCATGGTTTCAGAAGAGAAATCAGCACTTAATCTAATTGAGCTTCCCTTGTATGTGATGGTTTTCTTTTCTCTTGCTGCTTTTAGGATTTTCTCTTTGTCTTGAGCATTGGATAATTTGACAAGTATATGTCTTGGGGTGGGCCTGTTGGGGTTTATGACTTGTGGAGTGCACTGTGCTTCTTGGATATGTACATCTGTCTCTTTCAGTAGATTTGGGAAGTTTTCAGCCATTATTTCCTGCAACACTCCTTCTGACCCCTTTCCCTTCTCTTCACCTTCTGGAATGCCTATAATACGTATGTTTGAGCGTTTTGCATTGTCATTCAGGTCCCTAAATCCTAATTGGATTTTTTCTATCTTCTTATTGACCCCTTCTACTATCTGTTTGATTTCTGATGTACTGTCTTCCACATCACTAATTCTCTGCTCTGTCTCTTCTAGTCTGCTGATATTTGCTGCAAGTTTATTTTTGATTTCTTGAACTGTGGTGTTCATTCCCATCATATCTGTTATGTTTTTGCGTATGTCTGCAATTTCCCCTCCAAGTGATGTCTTCATGTTGTTAACCTCTTTCATTACTGCATCAAATTTGTTGGTGATAAATGTTCTGAGATCTTTCATTGCTTGTGCCAAGTTTTGCTCCCCTTCGTGATTATTGGTTTGTTGATTGGATTCAGCCATGTTTTCCTGATTATTGGTTTGGTTTGTAGATTTTTGTTGCTTTCTGGTCATGTCTTTATTTTGACGAATTTAATCAGTTCCTTAGCTTCTTTGTCTGCTCTTGGAGGTTAATTAGTTGTTATTTTTGCATAGGTGTTATATCTTCTCTTTGTCACTTTTTTCTTCTTATTCTAGTTACTTGTTGTTGGTTAAGTTCACTTTAGAGGAAAGTATTAGTGTTGGGGAAAGGCAATTGTGTAAGCAAGGGAAAAGTGTAAAGTAGTATTGGTGATGTATGTTAACAAAGCAAGAATATGAGATCTGGGAGGATGGAGGTTAGATTTATGTAGATTGTATAGAGTTATTGCTGTAGGTAGAGTACCTTTTATGAAGTAGATGACTGAATATGGGAGGAATATGGTATGAACTACAAAGCTATTGTTTTCATGAGAGAGGGAAAAAGAAAAGAAAGGTAATAGTTTCAAGAGTGGATAACAGACAGAAAACAGAACAAAGGTATTAGAAATTAAGAGTTAGACACTTTGTGGATCAAAGAACGGGAGGTGGGGGGTGGAATATAGGAGAGACAGTAGATGATAGTGGATAACAAGATGCAGGGAAAGGGGGATAGTGTAGGTAGCCTAAATCAGTTCACACAGAAATGAGGCAGTGGAGGATGGGAAAACCCAGCAAATGTGAGGTGTTCCCTGTATCACCTATTGTATACTTGAATTAAAATAAAATAAGTGGAAGATGAGGGACAAGAGGGAAAGAGAAAACCGAAAAAAAAAAACTAATTATAATAAAGAAAAAAAAGAAAGACAAGAAGAAAGGAAGAAAGAAAAAGCGGATGGGCAAACGGTGGGGAACGGATAGGGGGAAGAGAGATACAGGTATACACGTGTCACAATTGCAACACTATCTAAAACAACAACTTCCCCCCGCTTTGCCCTAAAACCCCCGTCTGTCTGCCCAAATGGGTCTGCAAGCACCTCCCTTCCCACAAACCCCCAATAGGCCGCCCAGGGCCCACGAACTCCCCAGTACTGCAGATGTCCAAAAAAAAAAAAAAAAAAAAAAAAAAAATTAAGTAAAATAAATTTAAAAAAAGAACACAAAGAACAGAAACCCCTCCGCAGGCCCGGCTCCGCCCGCCGCAGAGGCCTGGACCGGCCCCGCCCGGCTCCGTACGCCGCCGCGGCCTAACCCGGCCTCCGCCTGGCTCCGCTCGCTACAGCGGCCCGGCCCAGCTCCGGCGTCCGCCTCTTGCAGCCTTGGCCTGCACCGGCCCCGCCCGGCTCCGTACGTCGCCGCGGCCCGGCCCGGCTACGCCCACCTCTGCTCGCTACAGCGGCCCGGCCCAGCTCCGTCATCGCCTCCCGCCGCCGCGGCCTGCACCGGCCCTGCCCGGCTCCGTACGCCGCCGCGGCCCGGCTACGCCCGGCTCCGCTCGCTACAGCGGCCCGGCCCGGCTCCGGCTTCCGCCTGTCGCCGCTGCGTCCTGGACCGGCCCCGCCCGGCTCCGTACGCCGCCGCGGCCTGGCCCGGCTACGCCCGGCTCCACTCGCTACAGCGGCCCAGGCCCGGCTCCGGCGTCCGCCGCCCGCCGCCGAGGCCTGAACCGGCCCCGCCCGGCTCCGCACGCCGCCGCGGCCCGGCTCGGCCCGGCTCGGCCCCGCCCAGCCCCGCTCACCGCCGGCGCAGCCCGGCCCGGCCTGGCTCAGCCCCACCGAGCGGGGCTAGATGCCTCGTCTCCGCCTACCCAAGGAGGGAATCCTCTACAGGTAGCTGGGATCTCCGTGTATATTTCACAGACGGATCCTCTCTGTTACCTTCCCTCCAAATCAATGTCCAGACACCTCCGGACCAGCAAAAATTCTGAAACATTCCGGTCCCAAAGAGTCTCCAATGCCGCCCAGCCGATTCCCTGCAGAGGACCCTAACAGGGATGTTCACTCAGCCGCCATCTTGCCCCCTCTCCTGTGTTTTCTTTTTGTTGCGTCCTCTTGTTGTGTTAGCTCTCCATGTGTGTGGCACCATTCCTGGGCAGGCTGCACTTTCTTTCGCCCTGGGCAGCTCTCCTTACAGTGCATGCTCCTTGCACGTGGGGCTCCCCTTTGCAGGGGACACCCCTGTGTGGCAAGGCACTCCTTGTGTGCATCAGCACTGCTCATGGGCCAGCTCTACACGGGTCAGGGAGGCCTGGGGTTTGAACCGCTGACCTCCCATGTGGTAGACAGATGCCCTAACCACTGGGCCAAGTCCGCGCCCAAAAGACTTTTTTATTATTATAATTTGTTTTTATCATGCTTATTTTGGTTTGCCTTTTTTTAATCTTAAGATTGTATCTTGAAAGCAATTAAGGGAGGAGACTTGGGTTAGCTTGCTTGGTAGTAATTAGGTCTCCTTTGGGAATGTTTATATAGTATAGATCAACTGTTATATTATTATAATTTAAATTTTTCTCAAGTTTATACTCCTTAAATTTTTAGTGCTGCTTATGTAATTAATTTTCAGGGTTCTAAAAAATGTTAAATGAATGTTGTTGCTTTTGAACAAGCCACAGGGAAGAGGAAACTCTGATTTTAGTTAATGATTGTGTATCATTTCTTGTTGAGATTCACAAGTCCTCTATACTTGATCCAAAGTGGTACCAGTGACTTTGGAGCAGATAGCAACATTTGAACCCAGGGAAGTTATTATGTGTTAATAATCTTTTTTTCCTAAGTTGTCTGGGGGAAGAAAGTCAAAGATAGTTTTTGTAGCAAATCAGTCATTGTTAGAGTATGATTGTGTTCTATTTAATTGGTTAGTTTTGCTAAATTTCTCAGTTACTATTTGTAATGTTTTCTTCTTTCTCTCCTGGATAGTATAAAAGAGGGATTTTATTATGGAAAATTTTAGCAGAATTTTCTTCTCTTAAAATGTTTAAAATTTCAATGTAAAGGTAATTAGTAGGTATTGTTAATAAAGTACTTGTTCCTTAAATTCTAACATAATTCTGAATAGTTCTGCAATTAAAATAAAATGAACATTTAAATGATACTTAAGACCATTTTACTGAGAATGAGACAGAATTGAAGCTCTATAAATATACTGTAGTGTGTTTTCTTTATGTAATTTTGAATCTCAAACAACTGAATTAAATCGTTGTGGAAGGAATCCTTTTTGTCCTTTCCCAGCAAAGCTCCCATTGGTATAGTTGGGTTGTCCTTCTGGGATGCTTTAAGGGCACTTTAGCAGTTTTAAAACCTTAAGCACTAATTGCATAGCCAGTATCAGCTGAATTTATTGAAATAGGTCAGACTGGATAGAAACTTGTTTCCCAACTCTAAAGTCATTATCCATTCTTCTGTTTGTTAGAGAATGGGAATAAATTTCTTTCACATTGATCACAAGTGTAGAGCAATTTCAGAAAATCTAGGTAGTTGGATTTTTCAGGTATAGGAAATTACTTAAGATCTTCTTTTAGGTAATTATTCCAATAATAATAAAAATAAAAAACAGACAAAAACTCATCACCTGGGAGCAGAATATATGGCTCAAGCAGTTGGGTGCCCACCTTCCACATGGAAGGTCCTGGGTTCAGTTCCTAGTTCCTCCTAAAGAAGATGAGCAGAGTCAAAGAGCAGTCAGATAAGGGAACCATCTTGGGTGGGGCGGGGTGGTGGTGGCAGGAAATCACCTCTCTCTCTCTATGCTTACACTCATGTACATAGCTGCTATTCTTTTTCTGTCTCTAGTTTATTTGTATTTATATTTTGTAAAAACAGTCATATATGCAATATTACCCATATTTGTATTTCACTTGAGGTTTCACTGTTATACAGTCCCATGTTACCTTTTTTTTTTTTTACTCCCCCCCCCCCCCCCCCCACTGCCCAGTTGTCTGTTCTCTGTGTCTTTTTGCTGTATGTTCTTCTTTGTCTGCTTCTATTGTCAGTGGCAGGGGAATCTGTTTCTTTTTGTTGCGTTATCTTGTTGTGTCAGCTCTCCGTGTGTGCAGTGCCATTCCTGGGCAGGCTGCACTTCCTTTTGCGCTAGGCAGCTCTCCTTACAGGGCACACTCCTTGTGTGAGTGGCTCCCCTACGCGGGGACACCCTTGAGTGGCATGGCACTCCTTGCACACATCAGCACTGCATGTGGGCCAGCTCCACATGGGTCAAGGAGGCCCGGGGTCTGAACCGCGGATCTCCCATGTGGTAGACGGACACCCTAACCAATGGGCCAAGTCTGCCGCCTGTCCCATAGGTTTTGATACATTGTGTTCTCATTTTCATTTGTCTCAAGATATATACTGATTTCTCTTGCAATTTCTTCTTTGACCTACTCATTATTTGTGTTTAATCTCCATTTATTTATGAATTTTCCCTTTTCTGCCCATTATTGATTTCCAGTTGCATTCTGTTATGATCAGAGAATGTGTTTTGTATAATTTCATTCTTTTTAAATTTATTGAGAATTATCTTATGACTTAGAGTATGGTCTCGTTCTGGTAAAGGATCCATGAGTGCTTGAAAAGAATGTATATCTTGCTGTTTTGAGGTATAATGCTCTATAATATCTGTTAGGTCTAGTTCATTTATCATATTATTTAAGCCCTCTGATTCTTTATCCTCTGTCCAGATGTTCTTTCCAATACTGAGAGAGGTGTATTGAGGTCTCCAACTATTATTGTAGATATATTTCTCCCTTCAGTTTTGCCAGTGTGTACCTCATGTATCTTGGGGCACCCAGGTTAGGTGCATATAAATATTTATTATAATCATTTTTGCTTAGTGAATTGCCCCTTTTATTAATATATTGACCTCTTTCATCCCTTTTAGCAATTTTGCATTTAAAATCTATTTTGTCTGATATTTATAATGCTACTCCAGCTCTTTCTTTGGTTACTGTTTGTGTGGAGTATCTTTTTCCAACCTTTCACTTTCCACCTGGTTTTGTCCTTACATCTGAGGTGAGTCTTTTGTATTAATAGATGGTATATAGATGGCTCATATGTTTTTATTCATTCTACCAGTCTGTCTTTTGATTGGGAAGTTTAAACTGTTAACATTCAATGTTATTATAGTAAAGGCATTGCTTACCTTGTCCATTTTATCCTTTTGCTTTCTGTTGTCATATCTTACTATTGTCTTTTACCCTTTAATTTGCTTTTCCTAATAATTTTTATTATTATATTTTTCGCAAAGTCTCCTGCCCTTGTTTTTTCCGTTCAGGCTGCAGCACTCCCTTTAGTATCTCTTGTAATTCTGGTCTTTTGATAACATATTCTCAGTTTTTATTTGTTTGTGAAACCTTTAAATTCACCTTCATTTTTGAAGGACAGTTTTGCCAGATACAGAATTCTTTTTTTTTTTTTTACAGATTTATTTTATTTATTTCTCTCCCCCCCCCCCCAGTTGTCTGTTCTCTGTGTCCATTTGCTGCATGTTCTTATTTGTCTGCTTCCATTGTTGTCAGCGGCATGGAAATCTGTGTCTCTTTTTGTTGTGTCATCTTGTTGTGTCAGCTCTCCGTGTGTGCAGTGCCATTCCTGGGCAGGCTGCACTTTTTTTGCGCTGGGCGGCTCTCCTTAGGTGGTGCAGTCCTTGCACGTGGGGCTCCTCTACGCGGGGGACACCCCTGCGTGGCAGGGCACTCCTTGCACGCATCAGCACTGCATGTGGACCAGCTCCACACAGGTCATGGAGGCCCGGGGTTTGAACCGCGGACCTCCCATGTGATAGATGGACACCCTAACCACTGGGCCAAGTCTGCTTCCTGATACAGAATTCTTGGCCAGCAGTTTTTCTCTTTCATTGTACCACTTTTCTTCTTGCCTCAGTTGTTTCTGATGAGAGGTTGGCACTTAATCTTATTGTGGTTCCCTTGTGTTTGATGCTTTGCTTTTCTCTTGCTGATTTCAGAATCCTCTCTTTCTCACTGGTGTTTGTCATTCTGAATAGTAGGCCTCTCAGTAGTTCTATTCACATTTATTCTGTTTGGGGTGTGTTGTCCTTCTTGAATATTGATATTTATCACATGTGTCTTTCTTAAGAGTTGGGAAGTTTTCGGTCATTATTTCCTCAAATATTCTTTCTGCCCCTTTTCCATTCTTTTCTTCTTCTGGGACACCAATAATGCATATGTTTGTGCATTTTGCATTGTCAGTCAGTTCTCTGATACCCTGTTTCATTTTTTCAATTCTTTTTTTATTCTCCTGTCTTTTCCTTTTCGGATGTTCTGTCCTTGAAATCACTAAAATTCTGTCTTTGAGCAATTCAAATCTGCTGTTATGTGCCTTCTATATATATATATATATATATATATATATATATATTTTTTAAAATTAATTAATTAATTTCTTTCTCCCCTCCTCCCCCCTAGTTGTCTGCTCTCTGTGTCCATTTGCTGTGTGTTCTTCTGTGTCCACTTCTATTCTTGTCAGCGGCCTGGGAATCTGTGTCTCTTTTTTTGTTGTGTCATCTTGCTGCATCAGCTCTCCATGTGTGTGGCACCACTCCTGAGCAGGCTGCACTTTTCTTGCGCTGGGTGGCTCTTTCTATGGGGTGCACTCCTTGTGTGTGGGGCTCCCCTAGGTGGGGGACACCCCTGCGTGGCATGGTACTCCTTGCATGCATCAGCACTGTGTGTGGGCCAGCTCCACATGGGTCAAGGAGGTCCTGGGTTTGAACCGTGGACCTCCCATGTGGTAGGTGGATGCTCTCTCTGTTGAGCCAAATTTGCTTCCCCTTTTAATATATTTTTAATCTCATCCATTGTGTCTTTCCTTTTGTAAGTTTTGTTACTTTTCTTTATAGGCTTTCAAATTGTTCCTTATGTCCTCCCACTATCTTAATATCCTTTATCTCTTTAGTCATATTTTCCTTCAATTCTTTGAATTGATTTAGGAGATTTGTGTGAATATTATCGCTTCGTTGTCTTAAATCCTGTATCTCATCAGGCTATTTGGTTTGTTCCTTTGGCTGGGCCATCTCTACCTCGTAACAGCTGACAGGGACGAAGATGTCTATTCCCCTCTCAGTTGGTTGCAGTGAGCCAGGAGTTTTATCTTGAGGGTGGGTGATGGGTTCCCTTGCTGGCTGCTGTGGGGGTTTAGTAACTCACATTTGTTGTTCTGAGTTATTCATCTCTCTGTCCCTTGCCCTTCTGGGACTTGAGCAGTACAGTCCTGATCTGCTAACCCTTAAAGGAAATCCCTTAGACAGCTTTTGGCCCTTTCTCCATTGTTTTTGTGAGAGAATTGAGCCCTGCCTGCCTATTCTGGTGCCATGTTCCATTTTTTCCTCTTTTGATTTTAGGTTGTTCTTTCCTTCCTGTTTAGTTTAAGCATATTTTTAATGCAAATAGTAGTAATTTGTTTTCCTTTGAACTGTGGAAATCAAATGCTCTATCCATAAGAAATAAAATTTTGGTTTGAGTAGCAATAAGAAAATAGTCATGTGATGAAGCATATTATACTAAAACTATGCTGACAAATCAATAATTCTCAATATGGCTTTAGAGCAAGAACCAATATAAGGATATCATATTAGAGCATCCTTGGCATAGTTAACCATTCTGCCATCACAACTTGTTTAAATGTTGCATATCCAGTAAGTGGAAAATCAGAGACTCAAACTCAAGTCTTTTGAACTTAAAATTGTTGCTCTGTACACTGATTTTATTAGCATTCTTGGTATATTGGCATTCATTGAGAATCTCCTATATGCCATTGTGAATATATTAAGTGCCATTACATCCTGAGAATACAAAATTGAACAAGACATACTTTCTGAGAGACAGAAATATGTGTATATTTGTGTACCTATGTGTGTATATTGTGGGTAATTCCTTGTTTTGATTACTTAATGTATACTGATATTATCTCACAGTGAGAGTATATCCTTGGCTGGAGATTCTAGCATTTAAAGAATATTGGTATAATATAGGCACTAAATGCAAAAAAATTACTAAATGTTGTGTCTAATTAAAGAAGTAATAGTCTGTTCTGAAGCTGGAAAAAATCTGGCTTGGAAATAAATGAGAAATAGTATGTCATTCTCCAGTGTGGTACATATTCCCAAGGGATTCAGTAATATATTTGACTATATGTGATTTTCACCATATTTACTGATTTAAAAACCTGTGACATTACTGTACATGCTTGGGCTTTCTCACAATTTTGTAGTCAGTTGCTAGCTAAATAATGGGTGTTTACTATTTACTACATGAAATTATATTTATATAGTTTTAAGTAATTTAAGGTCAATAATCTACCTAATTAAGCGGGTGTAGCTCAAGCGATTGGGCTCCCGTCTACCATATGGGAGGTCCAGGGTTCATTTCCTGGGGCTTCCTGGTGAAAAGCAAGCTGGCCCGCATGGCAAACTGTCCCATGTGGAGTGCTGGTCTGCACAGGAGTGCTGTCCTGCATGGAGTATTGGTCTGCATAGAGAGCTGGTGCGGCAAGATAATGCAACAAAAGAGACAAAGAGGAGAGTCAACAAGAGACGCTGCAGACCAGGTAGGTGGAAGAGATTGAGCACCTCTCTCCACTCTGGAATGTCCCAGGATTGGTTCCTGGTGCTACCTAAAGAGAAAACAAGCAGACACAGAAGAACACAGCAGACAGCGAGCACAAAACAGTGGCAGGGGAGAAATTAATAAATAAATCTTTTAAAAAAATCTACCTAATCATGTTGTGAGATAATAGTTGTATCTAAGAGCGTAAGAGCATTGATTAAGGAACCATTTGGTGTGTGTTCAAGACAGACTCTGTTACTTATTAACTAGTTGAATATTGTGTTTCTGTTTCTCCAGCTGTAAAGTGGGGATAATAATAATAATACCTACTTCCTAGGGTTGTTGTGTCTGGCACATAATAGGAGCTATCAAGTGCTACCTATTAAAGGTCCATTATTCATTATTTGTAATGGTGAAATTAAAATGCTGTATAAATCAAAAATTATTTTATGACTTATTTGACAGCAGAGCCTGACCTGGGAAATGGATGTGGCTCAACCAGTTAGGCTCCCATCTACCATATAGGAAGGCCAGGGTTCGATGCCCAGGGTCTCTTGGTGAGGGCAAGCTGGCCCATGCGGTGAGCGACCCACGCAGAGTGCTGGCCAATGCAGGAATGTGGCCCTGCACAGAAGTACTGCCCCACGTGGGAAAGCTGCCTCGTGCAGAAGTGCCAGGCGACATGGAGAGCTGGCACAGCAAGATGACACAACAAGAGACGCAGAGGAGAGAAAATAAGATGTAGCAGAAGAGGGAGATGAGGTGGCACAAGAGAGTAATTGCCTCTCTCCCACTCTGGAAGGTTCCAGGATTGGTTCCTAGAGCTGTCTTAATGAGAATTCAAGCAGACACAGAAGAATACACAGCGAATAGACACAGCAGACAATGGAGGGAATGGGGGTTGGGGGGCAGAAATAAAAAAAAAACCTGACCTAACTAATACATTTGTAACATAGTCTGTTTTCCTTCTGTTCTTGACCTTACATTATTTGTATTTAGTTTGTAAAAGCCCCTTTTAAATGACAGATATTCATTATTATTGCTTTTGTGATATTGGACAGTGTGGTTGATAGTCTCATGAAGTAAAAATATATGTAGATAACTTATTAGCATTGTTAACTAATTAATATTAATAATAGCCTCTCTGTTGTTTAATGTGTGCCAGGCACTGTACTGGGTAGTTTATATCCATTATCTTATTTATTCTGATAGTTTTCAAGGCAGGTAGTATCGATACTGGTCTTATGTATTTATTTTCTTTTCTCTTTTTTTAAAAAATGTTACATTAAAAAAATATTAAAAAAATAGCCTCCACCCCCATCACCCCACTCCTCCCACATCAACAACCTCTTTCATCATCACAACACATTCATTGCATTTGGTGAATACATTTTGGAGCACTGCTGCACCACATGGATAGTGATTTACATTGTAGTTTACACTCTCCCCCAGTCCACCCAGTGGGCCATGGCAGAACATACAATGTCCAGCCTCTGTCCCTGCAGTACCACCCAGGACAACTCCAAGTCCTGAAAATGCCCCCACATCACATCTCTTCTTCCCTCTCCCTACCATCAGCAGCTACCATGGCCACTTTCTCCACATCAATGCTATAATTTCTTCCGTTACTAATCACAATAGTTCCATAATAGAACACCAGTAAGTCCACTCTAATCCATACTCTATTCTTCCATTCTGTGGACTCTGGGATGGTTATGTCCAGTCCCCCTCTATATCAAGAGGGGGCTTAGAATCCACATGGATGATGGATGCAATTCTGCTTGCAGTTGTAGGCACTCTTGGCTCCCTGGTGTGGTGGTTGATCCTGTTCTTAATGTAATGAGGCCTCAGTAATTTGCCCGTGGTCACACAGTCACTAAGTAGCAATGCTAGGATTCATACCTCATCTCTTTGGTAACTCGTGTTCTTTTTCATAACCTATACTTCCTCTATAATTTAGAAAATGCCATATGGAAATAAAAATTACTGGTATATTAAAGTATATTATTATTTAGCTCTTTTTACTTTTTCTCTCAGGTGCTGGAAAACCCCCTATGTATGGTGACTATGAAGCTCAGAGACACTGGCAAGAAATTACTTTCAATTTACCAGTCAAGCAGTGGTATGGATAATTTTAACTTGGTTCTATTTTTTTTTTTATTATAGTCAGTTAATAAAAATTATTTGAATATGTTTTAAATTTAAAAGAAAGTATGCTGTTTTCTTTATTTTGAGCATCTTCATTTCCTGAATACTGATGCCACTTTAATATTACCTTGCGTTTTGTAGGTCAGTCTTTGAAAGTTCGTGCTCTTGAATGTTACCCGTATACTTGGTTACTAGCTAGAATATGGTATTGAGCGAGGGCTTATTTGTGTATTTATTTATGCCCTCCCCCCCAGTGTGTTTTTGCGCTCACTTTCTGCTCTCTGTGTCCATTCATTATGCACCCTCTGTGTGCCTGTTTTCTCTTTTCATCTTCTCTTTTAGGAGGCACCGGGAGTTGATCCCAGGACCTTTTAGTGTGGGAGAGAGGCACTTTATCACTTGAGCCACTTTAGCTCCCAGGTTTGCTGCATCTCTTTTTGTCCCTCCTCTGTGTCCCCTTTGTTGTGTCATCTTGTGCCAGCTCTCTGCATGGGCCATCTCTCTGTGTGGGCCAGCTGTCCACGTGGACCAACTTGCTTTGACCAGGAGGCCCCAGGAATCGAACCTGGGACCTTCTATATGGTAGACGGGAGCCCAATCACTTGAGCCACATCCTCTTCTGTGAGCTGGGCTTTTGATGATAGAACACTAGCATATCTCACAAGTTTCTTTGAACATAAACTGTAGAAGCAACATCATGGGCTAAAAATATTTCTCTGCCCTCCCCTCATCTACTGCTTCTCCCATTAAAAATCACTGTGATTATAGCCAGAGGTAAAAACAGAAAGCAGATGGCTAACTTTGTGGAGCTGAAAATGGGGTCAAGGTGAAAAGCTTGCAATAATGGGACTTGTTTTCAACTCTGAAAAGTTAAATTGTGTCCCTTTGGTTCACTCAGCATCTAGTATAGAGCATGGGAAATTGTAGACCCTCAGTAAATATTTGTTGAATAGACAAATGTTTGAATGTTCTTTTCGACAGTCTCATTTCCTTAGCTTTCTCTGTATTATAAAGAAGAGGTAAGTGCTGCACTTGACAGATTTGTGGTATAGTGTATAAATATGTGTATATATTTATATAAAAATATAGAGTCTTCTCTTTTTTAGAACTCAGAATTTTATAGACAGCTTTATTAATTGTTACTGCTCTCAATCCGTTGAACAGTGGTGATTAGTCTTGATTTTATATGCAAGTCTACTTGGGAGGTTTCACTAAGTTTCTCTATTAGGAATGTATGAAATGTAAGAAAGTAGTAGCTTAGAGGTAAAGAGTATAGGTGCTAGAGTCAGGCTACCTGAGATCACATCCTGACTGTACTGTTTACTAGCTATGTGGCCTTTGGCAAAATATTTAACTTTCCATGCCTGAGTTTTATCACTTGCAAAATAGAGATAATAAGAAAGCATTTTTCCCTGGACTGTTTGAAGATTGAATAAAATGATAACTTAAAGCATTCAAGATAATGCCTGGCCTGAGATAAGTTTTCAGTAAAATTATTTTTTTAAAGATTTATTTATTCTCCCACCCCACCCCCGTTGTTTGCACTCACTGTCTACTCTATGTGTCCATTTGCTGTGTGCCTTCTGTGTCTACTTGTCTTCTCTTTAGGAGGCACCAGGAATTAAACCTGGCCCCTTGCAGTTGGGAGAGAGGTGCTCAGTTGCTTGAGACACCTCTGCTTCTTGCTTTGTAGTGTTTCTCGTTGTGTTTCCTTTTTGTATATCCTTATTCTCCTTGTTGTGTCACCTTTTTTTTTTTTTTTGAGGTACTGGGGCTGGGGATTGAGCCCAGGACCTTATGTGTGCTCAACCACTGAGCCAAATCGGCTCCCCAAGTTAGGTTTTTCATTTGTTTGGTGTTTGCTTTTGGAAGGCACTGGGAACCAAACCCAGGACCTCCCATGTGGTAAGCAGGAGCTCAACAGCTTAAGCCACATCTGCTTCCCTGTTGCAGTATCTTGTTGTATCAGCTCACTGTGCCAGCCTGTTGTGCCAGTTCACTGTCTTGCTCATCTTCTCCAGGAGGCAGCTGGAACTGAACCTGGGACCTCCCATGTGGTAGGCGGGAGCTCAGTTGCTGAGCCACATCCTCTTTCTTTCAGTAAATATTAATTGTGGATATGGCTTCCCAGAAATTCATGCCTGTGTGTGTTTTTTTGGAGGTACTGGGGATTGAATCCAGGAGCTTATACTTGGGAAGCAGGCACTCAATCACTGAGCTACATCCACTCCCCAATGAGAGTTGGTTTTTTCATTTGTTTGTTTGTTCTTTGTTTTGTTTTTAGGAGGTACTGTGGTTTGAACCTGGGACCTTATGCATGGGAAGCAGGTGCTCAACTGCTTGAGCTACATTCACTCCGTTGTCATTGTTATTATACATGTTCTGGTAACAATTGAAGTTACTTTAGTCAGAGTTTGGAGCATTTCAAATAGAGGGGAGCTGAATATTTGGCACTGTTCTTTATTGTTCTGTTTTGAGCCTCTTTCAGATCTTCATACATTGATTTAATCAATGAGTGTCACTGTTCAGATTATTGGTACATTGTTAATATTTTTTTTCTTGCTTGCTTGGTAGATTAAGGTAATATTTGCTAAGGCAAAGCAGATTACTGCTTTTGAGCTTTGGCATTTTTTTTCTATTCTTTTCTTAAAATTTCATGGATAGGATAATTGTATTCTTAGCTATTTGGTAAGTAGTTCTCAAGAGAGATTTTGATATAAAATTAAAAGAAATATTGGGTATTGAAAAATTAGAGAAAAATAATACATGGCAGCTTTTGGCATAATGTTATGTAGGGAACCCATTGATTCCAGATGTGACGGCAGTCTTAACCCCATAGGGTGAATGGTCATTCTAATGGTAATCTATCTCAGTTTTCAGTTATCTGTGTTGATTATAATGTGCACATAATCAAAAGTTGACTATATGTGTACATTTTCATTCCTTTTTTTTATTAAAATGTATAGCTCAAAGAATAATATAATAGTATGATTAGGTTTTGACTGTGGTCTGTGAGTTTTTAAAAATTATGAAATGCCTAAAGTAATAATCTGGTGGTAAATTTCAGAGTATTGAAGTCTGTATCAAAGAGTGGGTGGCATGAGAATCCTGCATGGTAGGCTTAGAAACAGAGATTTATAGCATATAGAAATATGATTTATCATAGCTTGATCATTAGCTACTTCAGGAAGTTCATAAGAAATTTAAGAAATAGGATTTACTATAATGTCAGAAAATTTCTCTTTATGAGTGGATATACCGGAGAAACCAAAAAATGTACACCTGGCAATTGTAAGAGAAACTATTCTGTTTCAGAGTCATGTATAAAGAGTGTGATATCATATTTTTAACTTTTATTTTCCAAGAGTCAAATCTTTCTCTTTTTACCTAGAAAATTTAGTGTAATTAGTTAAAATTCTTTCAGGTGAATAGGTGTCTAAACTATAGAGTCAGGATTGATCATGGTAACTTTAAAAATGTCAGTTTTATAACTCTAAATTAAAAGAAAACCTATGTTACTTATTTCATTTCCATAACTGATATAGTTGGAGTGTAGAGAAGATTGAACATTCTTCTTTAATTTTGTAATGAAAATTCCAGATATGTGAAATCAGGAGTACTTTTGGTAGCAAGTAATAGAAAACCTGAGTAATAATAGTATCCTAAGCAAAAAAGTAATTTATCTCAAGAAGTAGGTTTTTGTAGGACTGGTAAAATTACTAAATAATAGTAAGTAAGGACTCAGGCTTTTTCCATTTTTCCTATATGCCATTCTTAAAATTAAAAAAAATTTTTAAAAAGTGTGTTAGCTTTTCATCTTTAGTCTTTTCACCCTGTAGTCTCAAGATGAGTATCAGGGCTACAGGCATTGTAAATTTATGCAACCATGTTCAAAATAGGAATAATAGGAAAACCTTTCTGCCTCTCTTTTTGTCCAGGAACAAAATCTTTCCCACTTTGAAAATAATCTTTAGCAAAGCAGAAATGCCTGGCTTAGTGCAGGCTTGGTTGTTTATACCTGGGGCTGGGGGAAGGTTACACCTTACCTGAACATGTTGCTGTCTAAACAAAGTTGGGTTTTATAAACTAAGAGGATTGGTGGGAATGATTTTATTTCAGTGTTATTTTTTAAAAGATTTATTTATTTATTTCTCCTCATCCCCCTTGTTGTTTGTATTTACTGTATCTATTCATTTTCCTTGTTTCTTTTTAGGAGGCACCGGGGGCCAAATCTGGGGCCTCTGATACGGGACGGAGGTGCCTAATTGCTTGAGCCACCTCTGCTCTTTGCTTTGTTGTATCTCTCATTGTTTTTCCTCCCTGTGACTCTTGTTGTGTCATCTTGTCACATTAGCTTGCTGTGCCTACCCGTCATGGCAGCTCACTGTCTTCTTTTCTTGCTCCTTACTTTGTTGTGTCTCTCATTATGTTCTGTCTTCTTGTGTCTCTTGTGTCAGCTTGCTGCTCCTACCCATTGTGCCAGTCTGCTGTCTTCTTTAGGAGGTACCAGGATCCAAACCAGAAAACTCCCCTGTGGTAGCCGGAGTCCAATTGCCAGAGCCACATCTGCTTCCTGTAGCATTGTTTATTATAATGAGAAGTTTGAAACACTCTGTCTTTGAGAAATGAGTAAAGTCTATTTTACCTTGTGCACATGTGCACATGTTTCTTCTAGATAGATCACTAGAAGTGGAATCTCTTTAAGTAGACAGTTTTAATGGATTCCGGTACTAGAGTATCTCTTTCCCCAAACCCTTAGCAACACTTAATAATACCCTTATCAACACTTAAAATTTACATTTCCGTGAGTACTTGTGATACTTGAGTACTTGGTCATTTTTTCAAACGCTTATTGATCACTCATATTTCTTCTCAGAATTGCCTGTTCATGTCCTTTTCCTGTGTTTTTAATGGATTGCTTATCTTTTTTGTAATGATTTCTGTGCTTTTTAATGAGTTATAGTTATGTAACAAATAACCACAAATGGTAATTACTTATACACACATTTATTATCACACAATTTCTTTAGGTCAGAAGTCTGGGCATGGCTTAGCTGGGTGCTCTGCTCAGGGTTTTAGAAGTCTATAACTTAGCTGTTGGCTGCAGTTTTATCAGAGACTCAAGTAGGGAATGATATACTTCCAAGTTCCCTCAGGTGTGTTGGCAGAGTTAATTTCCTTTCAGCTGCGAAACTGAGGACTTGAGTTGCTTGTTGGAGGCTTCCCTCAGATCCTAGAGCTCTCTCTTTTAATTTTTAAAGATACTTAAGATACTTATTTACATAAATGTTACATAAAAAATGTAGGGGATTCCTATATGCCCCTCTCCCTACCCCTGACACTTTCCAACATTAACAACATCCTTCATTAGTGTGGTACATTTGTTAAAATTGATGAAAACATTTTGGAGCATTGCCACTAAGTATAGATTATAGTTTAAACTTTCTCTCACACAGTTTTGTAAGTTTAAACAAGATATATAATGGCCTGTATCTGTCATTGCAATGTGGTTCAGGACAATTCCATTGTCCCAAAAATGCCACCATATTACATCTATTTTTCCCTCTCCCTCCCCTCAGAACCTCTGGTGGCCACTCTCCCCATCAATGATAAAAGTTCTTCCATTGCTAAAATAACAATAAGTCTAGAGTAGAAAACAGTAAATCTACTCTAGTCAATCATTCATTCCCCAATCCTGAGGATTCTGGAATGGTGATGCCCACTCCACCTTTAATTGAGAGGAGGCTTCGATCCCATGGAGCAGATGGATGGCACTCTCTTGCTTGCAGTTTAGACTCTCCATTCCTTGGTATGGTGGTTGTCTATCATCACTTCCTTGTTAGTTGTCCTGGGTAAGTCCAATGAACTGGAGAGTAGGTATTGCAACTCCGCTGAGATTCAGGGCCCAACTGGCACATGGACAGCCCAAAGATTTTAGTCTCTTAGATGTACACCTCTCAATCCTAGTACTAATTATAGGTTCAAATAGAAGGGTCAGAAGAGCCACGTGTAGGGAAATCACAGCTGAATCCAACTCTTTCATACTGGGGAGCATAAATTCTAAAGTAGGGCTCACTGGTATGGCGCCAAGTTCCTGAGCTGTCAGACCTGTCTAAAGTGTCTGGATATCTCCAGAGCCCTCAGGAACCCCGCTGTGTGATGTAGTATTTACTGTGGCAGTCAGTGAGATCCTGCTGAGATGTGCATAAGCATAACCTCTGGGATGACCTCCCAACTAACTTTGAAGTCTCTTAGCCGTATAAATGCATTTGTCTTAACCCTTTCCCCCTTTTGATCAAGGTCTTTTTCCAGTTGCATTGCTAGTTGGTGCTTGGTAGTAATTCCTCGGTGCCAGGGAGGCTCATCCCTGGGAGTCATGTCCCACACCAGGGTGGGGGAAGGTAATGAATTTATATGCTGAGTTTGGCTTAGAGAGAGGCCACATTTGAGCAACAAGGAGGCTCTCAGGAAGTAACTCTTAGGCAACCTATAACACTAAGCTAAGTTTCAGTTTCAAAGGAAAAGGTTCATAAGTGCAGTCATCAATATCAAGGACCCATCACTGGTCCATCCTCCTTTACTAGTCACTGCCCCTGTACTTGGGGGATTCCTACTGTCCCATTAGAGAATGTGGCAGAACACCCCAGGACGGGAATTGGATATTCTTTTGGTTATTGTTGGATCCCCACCCACCATGACAATGCCCCATGAACACTTGAACTCATTCATGTGCCTTATAGGTATGCCCCAGGTGAACCTCCTCCCATGCATCCCCCGTCATTGACACTCAGCACCAATGATCCTCCCATACCACAGTCGTAACCCTTCTGTCATCCGAAATTTCTTCAAAAATGAAGCCAACAAAATAGACAAATAAAATTAAGAAAATGAAATAGTAATGATAGTTTTTAAAATGACAAAATACAAAGTTAAAAAGAATTTGAAATAATAAAAAATAATAAAAATACAAAAAAATTTTTGTATTATATCTTTCTCCATGTAAGATCTGTTGTCCTATATGTACAGTGACATTTTCTTCCATTTATTCTGCCAGTGTCATATTTTTTTCACTTTATCTTCAAAGGAGCTTTAGGTTACAGAAAAGTCACATAGAAAATATAGAGGATTCCCATATACCCAACACCCTTACCCTTTTCCCCTTTCCCCTATTAATAACATTTTACATGTGGATGGTACATTTGTTGCAATTGATATACAAATATTGAAGCTTTGCTATTAACCATGGCCAATGATTTACATTATGGTTTACATTTTGGATCATACACTTTTATAAATTTTGATGAAATTTAATGTGGCCTTTATCCATCATTGCAAGATCTTGTAGAACAATTCCAACGCCCCCAAAGTGACTCATGTTCCATCTATTCTATTCCTCCCTCCCCCTTTCCTCAGTACCCATGGCAACCACCGATCTTCCCTCCTTGAAAAATAAGATTCATATTTACTTGAAACAACCTTGAGGGCTTGATGTACTGGCCTTTCCTCCCCTATTAGGCACTGCCTATGCTCTCAAGAGACTCCCGCCCCTCTATTTGAGAACACAGCAGGACCTCCCAGGATGGGAATACAACACCTTCCTGTTCATTGTGTGGGTCTCCACCCACTGTTAGAATCCAGGGTGAACACTTACATACTCCCTGGAAGCCTGCCCCAGGTGTACCCTGCCCTGCATGGCCCCACATCCAACACCCTAAACCAGCAACCCTCCCCTGCTGTATCTGCCAAAAAATATTCCTAACGTTGTAGTTTCAACTACATACCCGCAAATCCCCAGAGTCCTAATGTCCTCTTGCAGTTTCTTGCCATGTGGTCTTCTCCAATATGCCACTTTGTGACAGCTTGCTTTGTTAAAGTCAAAGAGAGAGTCTCTTTAGTACACTTGCTAGCAAGATGGAGTCTTATATGTAAATATAACATAATGGCAGGAGAAACCCCATCACTTTTGCCATATTCTATTGGGTCAAAGCAAGTCACAGGGCTTGCTCAAGGAGAAAGGATTATAGAAGGCCAGGAACACCAGGAGATGGGGTTTATGGGAGCCTTGTTAAAGATTGTCTGTCACAACAGTATTCTAAATATTAATGCTTTTCCTCATTTATTTGTGTGTGTAAGTACATATACTTCACATTTTCTTATGTCTTGTCATATGAAAATTTTAATTTTGATGTTTTCAGATGTGTACATCTTTTATATATATATTTTAAAAAATAATTTTAAAATTCTCTTCCCCCCCCCCCCCCCCATGCTGCTGTTTTTCTGCTGTGTTGTCCATTTGCTGTGTGATCTTCTGTATCTTTTTCTCTTTTTGTCTTCTCTTCTCATCTTTCTCCTTTGGGATTCACTGGGATTCGATCCTGGGGACCTTTGATTTGGAGAGAAGTTCCCTGTCAATTGCACCACCTCAGTTCCTGGTCTCTGCTGCACTTCACCTTGACTCTACCCTTTGTCTCTCTTTCGCTGCATCATCATCATGCTGTGTGACTCACTGGTGCAGGCACTCGGCTTTGGTGCACAGGCACTGGCACTCACGCAGGCACAAGGTTTGCCACGTGGGCACTTGTCTCGCCACATAGACACTCACGTGGGCACTTGGCTCACTGCCCGGGCATAGGCTCATCACGCAGGCACTTGTGGGCACTTGGATTGCCATGTGGGCACTTGTGTGGGCACTCAGTTCACCCCATGAGCACTCGGCTCATGACACGGGCACTATTGTGAACCCTTTCTTTCGCCAGACAGGCACTTGGCTCACAGTGTGGGCACTTGGCTTGCCGTGCAGGCATGCTTTTCTCTTCTTTTTCACCAGGAGACCCCAGGTCCTCCCATCTGGTAGGTGGAGGCCTCATCACTTCAGCCACATCTGCTTCCCTCATCTTTTTCTTTATAGTTTTCATGTTAGCCTTTCTACCCAAGGCAGGAAATATATTTGTCTAGATTTTTTCTAATACTTCTATTAAAAAAATTTTTTTTTGCTTTTTAATACATCTGGAATTTCTTTTTTGAGTGTTTTGAGATATGAGTATCAGCTGGATATTGACAATATCATTTTATAAATAGTTTATCTTTTCCCTATTGATTTGAAGAGTTTATCATAAACTAAGTTTCCACTTATCCATAGGTCTGTTTCTGGACTCTTAGTGTAGGATATTGATTTATTGATTTACTTGTCTGATCTTTTTTTTTTCCTAGATTTATTTTATTTTTTTATTTACTACCCCCCACCCCCAGTTGTCTGCTCTCTCTGTCCATTTGCTGTGTGTTCTTCTGTGTCCGCTTGTATTGTCAGCGGCACCGGGAATCTGTGTCTCTTTTTTTGTTGCATTGTCTTGCTGTGTCAACTCCCCTTATGTGCAGCCCCACTCCTGGGCAGGCTGCACTTTTTTCGCACAGGACGGCTCTCCTTACAGGGTGCACTCCTTGCGCATGGGGCTTGCCTATGTGGGGGACACCCCTGTATGGCACGGCACTCCTTGCATGCATCAGCACTGAGTGTAGGCCAGCTTCACCACATGGGTCAGGAGGCCCTGGATTTGAACCTTGGACCTCCCATGTGGTAGGCGGATGCTCTATCCATTGAGCCAAATCCGCTTTCCTACTTGTCTAATCTTGTACCAGGTCCACATATATGAATTATGATAGTCCTGTAATATTTTCTACTGTTTTGTAGGGCAGTATGAACTCACTGTTCCTTTTAAAAATAATCTTGGCTATTCTTGTACATACATACTTTCCTTGTGAATTTTAGAATCATTTTGCAAATTTCATGGTGATCTGCTGAATCAATTTAGAGAAAATTGATGTATTTACACTATTGTATCTTCTTATCTGTGAGCATGTCACTTTTCATTCAAGTTTTCTTTTATATCCTTTTGTCAAGTTTCATAGTTTTCCTTTTAAAGAATTTCTATATTTCTTGTTTATGTGCCTGTATTTTATAATTTTTGATGCCATTTATTTCAATGCATATATTGTCGAGCCAAGGCTCCAGGCTACCAACTGCCATGGGAGCAGGTCCACCATTTGGAAAGTGGCAAAGATCATGAGTAGGATTCTAAATACTTCGACCTACTCCATGGTGCCATGGTATATTGTAGTCACCTAGGAAGTCATAACACATGTGAACAATGGTTGAAACGTTTTACTCATTGTTTTAGTTTCCTAGGCTGCTTAAAGCAAACACCACGAATGGGTCAGGAGTTCATTTGCTCATGGTTTTGAGGCCAGGAAAATGTCCAAATCAAGACATCATCAAGGCTGTGCTTTCTTCCCTAAGACCCACTGCTGGTGATCCTTGGCTTCTCTCTCAAGTGGCAAAGCATGTGACAATGTCTGCTGATCTTTCCCTTTTCTTCCAGGTTTTATTGGTTTCAGCTTCTTACTTCTGTGGCTTTTTCTCTCTGTATGCATTTCATTCTCTTATAAAGCACTCCAGTAAGAGGGGATAAAGACCTATCCTGGATAAAGTGGGTCACACCTTAACTGAAGTAGCCTCATCAAAAAGTCCTGTTTACAGTGGGTTGATGCCCATAGGAATGTATTAAATTTAAGAACATGCTTTTCTGGGGTACATAGTGCTTCAAACCACTACAGTCATATAGAGAAGAGATGGAGCAAGGTCACCTTTAATAGTAGATGTTGGCCATTAGATCCTTCCCGACAACTGATATAGGGCGATGGGCTGTGCATATCCTTCTTGTGTCACAGTGGGGAGACCCCATTCCCTCCCTTCCAGGAACATAAATACTGGTAGGGTTGGTAAGGTGCCACATGACACACACACTTAGACAATGCATAGAAGTTCACTGTGTACCTGGAACAGGGGAGGATTACCCTAATATGGAAGAATCTGAATGAAGACACAAGTTTGATGCCCATCCTCCAGATAGGGGAATGTTCCAGGCCCAGGACTAGTAAAGGTGGTAGGACATTTGATGGCTACTTCCCCCCCCCCCCCAAAATATTTATTGAATACCTATTATATTCCAGATAAAGGTTTAGGCAGTATATAAATTTATCCCTGATCTCATGGAGTGTCTAATTTAGTGAGGGAATATTGATAATAAGCAGTAAAAAAATTAATATATTACGTAGTATGTTATAAGGTGATACATTCTTCAGAAAAAGAAAAAATAGAGTAATAGAGCATGGAAATGGAAACTATTGTGCTAGTGGGAGGAATGGGGGAAGTTTGTTGGAGCAAACTGGTATTCCGTAGTGATTGTATAGGCCTCTTTGGGAAGGTGAAATTTGAGAAAAGTCTTGGAGCGTTAGCTATGCAGCTACCTGGAGGAAATGTGTTCTGGGAACAGGATAGCTAGAGCAAAGCCCCTAATGTGAAAACATGACAGGCCTATTCAAAGACTAGCAGGGAGGAGGCCAGTGTGACGGAACAGTGTGAGCAAAGGGCAGAAGTAACGGGATCAGGTTATCTTGGACTTTGGCTTTTACTCGGTAAAATGGGGAGTCAAGGGATTTGTTTTCTTTCTGTGTTTTAACTGCTAGTGCTGGTATATATAAGAAAGCTGTATCTACATCTAAATATTGGTCTTTTATCCATCTGCCTTTTTGAACTCTCTTAACAGTTTTTCAGTGGATTCTCTTGGATTATCAAGGAGGACAGTCATAAACTATAAATCATGACAGTTTTGTCTCTTTATTTCTTATTACATGGCATGTGACCCTCTAGTATGATGTTGAGTAGTGGTTGTAGTAATTGACATCTTTGTCTTGCTCCTGATTTTAATGGTCTAATAATTCTCTATTACCTGTAGTATTTATTGTAGGTTTCTGGTAGATGCTTTTATCAAGTTAAGTTTTCTTTCTATTCGTAAGTATATTAAACAGCATTTATTAAAAAAAAAAAAGGAATTGGTATTGAATTTTAGCAGAAAACAATTCTTTTAAGAATTTATCAATGATATTTAATTTTTCTCTTTATTTACTTTTTTTTTTTTTTTGAGGTAACTGGGCCAAGGATTGAACCTGGGACCTTTTTTTTTTTTTTTTTTTTTTAAAGATTTATTTATTTATTTAATTTCCCCCCCTCCCCTGGTTGTCTGTTCTTGGTGTCTGTTTGCTGCGTCTCTCTTGTCTGCTTCTGTTGTCGTCAGCGGCACGGGAAGTGTGGGCGGCGCCATTCCTGGGCAGGCTGCACTTTCTTTTCACGCTGGGCGGCTTTCCTCACGGGCGCACTCCTTGCGCGTGGCTCCCCCACGCGGGGGACACCCTTGCGTGGCACGGCACTCCTTGCGCGCATCAGCACTGCTGCATGGCCAGCTCCACACGGGTCAAGGAGGCCCGGGGTTTGAACCGCGGACCTCCCATATGGTAGACGGACGCCCTAACCACTGGGCCAAAGTCCGTTTCCCTGAACCTGGGACCTTGTGTGTGAGAAGCCAGCTCTCAACCATTGAGCCACATTGGCTCCCCAGAATTGTTTTTTTATTTGTTTGCTTGTTGTTTGTTTTTTTGTTTTTAGGGTGCAGGATCTGAACCCAGGACCTCTTCAATGTGGGAAGCAGTCACTCAACCTCTTGAGGCACATCTGCTTTCCTCTTTAATATTTTAATATGGTGGATATTTCCTTGATAAACCTTCTGATTTTGAATTTTTGGTATATATTCAACTTGGTCAAAACTTTAGAAAGTATATGGCTACATTCAATTTGCCAATATTTTAGGGCTGTTGCTTCTTTAATTCTATTACTTCTCCTTTTGAATTACTTTATTTTCTTTCTGAAGAATATATTTCATTATTCTTTCAGAGGGAGTTTGTGGGTGGTTAATTTTCTGAATCCTTTCTTTTCTGAACTATTTTTATTTTGTTCTTACAGTTGAATGTTAGTTTGAATGTAAAATTGTAGGTACAAAATTACTTTCCCTGAGACTTTGAAGATGTATATCCTTCATTATCTTTTTATGACTGACATGGCCAATGAGAAGTCTGTTATCAGATTATTGTTCCAGTGTGGGTGATTCCCCACCCTCTTTTTTTACATGTTTGTTTTTTGAATTTCTTCTTGTTCCTAGTATACTGGTATTTCATTATATCTTGTATAGATATGGGCTTTTTTTTGTTCATTGCTTAGTATTTTTTAGAGCTTTTCAGTGTAAGAAATCATATATATTTTTCCTGTTCTGGGAAATACTCTTTTTTTAAATGGCTTTGTGTATTTTTTCCCCTCTATGCCTTATTTTTTAAAAAGATTTATTATTTATTTATTTATCTCTGCCCCGTTGATTGCACTTGCTGTGTTCGTTCATTGTGTGCTTGTTTTCCCTTTTAGAAGGTACCAGGAACTGAACTTGGGACCTCCCATGAGGGAGGGAAGCACCTAATCGCTTGAGCCACCTCTGCTTCCTGCTTTTTTATGTCTCTCATTATGTTTTCCTCCTTGTGCCTCTTGTTGCATCAGCTCGCTGTGCCAGCCCTTTGCTTCAGCTCACTGTCTTGTTCATTCTCTTTAAGAGGCACTGGGAACTGAACTCAGGACTTCCCATTTGGTAGGTAGGAGCTCATTTGCTTGAGCCACATCTGCTTTCCTCTCCCCTCTATATTTTCTGTTCTTCTGGAACTTCCATTAAGGGGAATTTTGTATTTATTAAATCATAGGTATTAGAATTTGCGTATCAACTAAAGGTACTTTGCTCCTAATAGTTATTTAATAAATATTAATTCCCTTCCTATTCTCACTGCAAAAACACTACCAGTAATGGGACAGATAGACATTGTGTCCTCTCCCAACCATAGCCCCCATAGGATGCAATGAAAAGAACACAGCATCTATGATATTCTGAAAAATACATAACTTGAATCTAATCATAGGGAACAGTGGACAGATGTAAATTGAGGGACCTTATGCAAAAATGTCAAGATCATGAAATGTAATGAAAGACTGAGAAACTCTTTGAGACTGAAAGAGACTCGATTCATGACAACTCAGTGCAGTAGGTGATCCTGGGTTGAATCCTTCTCTATAAAAGATGTTACTGAAACAATTGGTGAAACATGAGTGAGGTCTCTGGGCAAAGAGTATACAGAAGTTCTTTGAACCGTTCTTCTAACTTTTCTGTAAATTTGAAACTCTTTCTAATAAAAAAATTTTTTTAAAAAGCAAAAGTCCTATAATTACTCTGGATGATTATCTTGAACAATAACTCTTTGAATGCAATTTTAAATGTGTGGCAGCCAGTCTTTTTTTCTGATGAAACATCCTCTGAGATAACATGGGAATATATATTTTAGGTGTATCTAAAGTATATAGGGAAGCAGACTTGGCTCAATGGATAGAGTGTCTGCCTAACACACGGGAGGTCCACGGTTCAAACCCAGGGCCTCCTTGACTCGTGTGGAGCTGGCCCACTCTCTGCTGATGTGCGCAAGGAGTGCTGTGCCACACAGGGGTGTCCCCTGCATTGGGGAGCCCCATGCACAAGGAGTACACCCCATAAGGAGAGCCGCCCAGTGCAAAAGAAAGTTCAGCTTGGCTAGGAGTGGTGCCACACACGGAGAGCTGACGCAGCAAGATGACGCAACAAAAAAGAGGCACAGATTCCCAGTGCCGCTGACAAGAATAGAAGTGAACACAGAAGAACACGCAGCAAATGGACACGGAGGACAGACAACTGGGGCGAGGGGGTGGGGGGAAGGGGAGAGAAATAAATAAAAATAAATCTAAAAAAATAAAGTATATAGGGAAGCAAATATGGCTCAACGGATAGAGCTTCTGCCTACCATATAGCAGGTCCAGGGTTCGATACCTAGGGCCTCTTGGCCCGTGTGGTGAGCTGGTCCACATGGAGTGCTGCCATGTGCAAGGAGTGTCGCCCCGCATAAGGGTGCCCCCCCCGCTCAAGGAATGGCCTCCATGCAAGGAATGGCCCCCCATGCAAGGAGTGCAGCCCTCGTACAGGAGAGCAGAATGCCCAGGAGTGGAGCCACCCACAGTGAGCTGACGCAGCAAGATGACCCAACAAAAAGGAGACACAGAAGAGACAATATGAGATGCAGCGGAACTACAAGCTGAGGTGGAGCAAGAGAATGATCACCTCTCACACTCTGGAATGTCCCAGGATGGGTTCCTGGAGCTGCCGAATGCGAATACAACAGACATAGAAGAACACAGTGAATGGACACAGAGCAGACACTGGGGGGCGTGGGGGGCGGGGGCGAGGGATAAGACGGGAAAAAAAGCATATAAAGTAGAAGTATTAACTAGTTGCTTTGTTTCTACTGGTAGATTTTGAAGCTTTATCTGAAACACTTTTAAGGTATCTTCTTCCATGCCTCCCTCCTCTTCTTTATGAATTTCCATAAGAATGGGGAGCACAGTTGTTAGTCCTACCATTCTTTCCTTCCAATCCAACTAGTGACTTTATGGTTTTATATATCCTTGTATGCTTACAGCTTAATGTCATCACCTCCTTTACTTACCTATAGTGGATATCAAGGATTAAGGTAAATGAAAAATAGCTTTTGCCCTATAAGAAGCTGAATATTAATTCAAGTTGTATTGGTCAAAATGTGATTCTTGAATTATTCTTTGATTTTTCATTGCTGAATTCACTTCAATTGTTTTGTGGCTAATAGCCAATTACAACTAAAATTTATTGAACACTTAATGCCACTGACTTAATAGCTTTATATGTTTAACTCAATACTTGACCCTTTGAGGGAGATACAATAAACTTTGCCATGTAGTAATATGGATTTGAAAATAACAGTAGGTCCTGTCTTTTATACAGCTCTGTCTAGGGAAATGGGTCCTCTGATCTCTACTATTTGCCTGGCCCAATCTACCAGATTCAGATTCTCAAAAGGGACTCCCAGCTATTTCAGAGGTTATTGGACTCACTGCTTCTTGGCTTGAAGTCCCAACCAGACACAGGACTCAGAATTGTTCACAAGGATCTTTATGCTGGAGTGGACATCTACTGCCAGCTGGTACCACATTGTGTCCAGATCTCTTGGTTATCTAGCATGCCTTGATAATTTTATTAATGCCCACTCCCATATGAATTTACATTTTATTTGACAGACGCTTAGAAAAGCAGATCTTTTGAAGATGAACAGCAGGTTATTTAATGGGATCATATTGAATGTTAACTTAAAAATTATTTTCATCTCAGAGTAAGAGATTATGATGCTGAGGAGTTGTGACCCATTTGAAACAGGCTTATGAACAACAGTTATGTGTAGGTTGTAAAGTTTGTTCTCTATTGTCATAAATTACTCTTGTGACTGAGAAAATAAATTGAATAGAAAAAGCTGCCTAATTAAAGGATACAATTAAGAAATCTGTTTATGTAAACTTAATTTTCATTTCTTATGTCAGGGTAGTTGGATATTGTTCCTTTCTTTTCTGGCAATCTGGGGAAACCTATCAATTTATGAACATTAAATGTAATTTTCTTCTTTAATTCACAGATTCTTACATAGTAGTTTCCTTAGTTTGCCAGGGCTGCTGTGACAAATACCACAGAATGGATTGGCTTAAATAATAGAAAATTATTGTTTTGGAGACTGGAAGTCCAAAATCAAGGTGTAGGAAAAGCCATGCTCTCTTCAAAAATTCTGTAGTGTTCTGGTGATGGCTTTTGCCAGCCAACTGTCATATGGTGATCTGCCTCCTTTCGTTCTTCCTCTGGTTTCTTCTAACTGACTGAGATCCAATTTCCTCTGCATAAAAGGATCCAGTCATATGGATTATTGCCCACTCTGACTGAATTTGGTATCATCTAAATATGATTTTCAAAGATTGTATTAACAAATGAGTCCACACCCACAGGACTGGTGGTTAGGAATTGAACATGTCTTTTGTTGGGGACATGATTCAGTCCCCAATAGTAGATTCTCATTACATTTTTGTTTTTTCATTTTTTTATTAGAATAGTTTTAGGTTTAAATTCAGAGGGTTTCACTTTTACTTTATTAAATCAAGATTGGGGCTTTGATTTGACCACGATTCATTGGGGTGTGCAGGGCTGAGTCCCCGCCTCCCTTTGTGGGCTGATAAAACAGACTCTCAAACACCAGAGAGACAGCTCCATTAGCCACATCAGAGGCCTCAGAGACAGAGGCCCCAGAGAGATGAGCCTGATAGTCTACAGTTGACCTTGCGAAGAGAGCAGACCTGCTTAGCTTGGAAAGAAATGAGCCTGAGCCCCCTGTGAGAGAGATGAACATTATGCCTGTCTACAGCTGAGATTGTAAGAAGCTGGCGCCATGGAGTCAAAAGAGAAAGAAAGGCTGAACTTTCACAGTTGTTGCCTGCCATCTTGCGTCAATACATAGCAAATGACTTTGGATAAGCATGTGTCTCTTACAGTGCCCTGAGTTGGACTCTTTAGTGCCTTGTGACTGTAAGCTTCTACCCCAAATAAATACCTTTATAAAAGCCAACATATGTCTGGTAATTTGTATCAGCATGCCTTTGGCTGATTAATATTTCAATCCATAGTTTATTTTATGGTTCACCCATTGTGTTGTTCTCATGACATATCTAAATAGTTTTCAAATAAATTCTTATTAAAGGCCTACCTATTCTAGGAAGCATTTCTCTTTCCATAACCAAATCTTTTACTTTCTATTGTGATTTTATGTTGTTGCTCTTATTTGTAAAGCTTTTCTTTTAGTAATATACATGACTTTAGATTTTCTCTTTCAACCACTGTCTTATCTATATATTAGCATTGCTACTTACAAACACAATGATGTGCTTTCACCATTTCTATTAATTTCCAAAATTTACAAACAACCTTTTTATCAATTCTGCACAGATTAATCCTTAGCAATCTTACCTGGTGACCTATAATCTAGTTATTAACTGCATGAGTTTACACAATATATTTATTTCATAATAGCACAGTCATACATATTTGTCCTTTTTGGTCTGGCTTGCTTCACTCAGCATAATGTCCTACAGATTCACGTTGTCATATGCTTTGTGACTTCATTTCTTCTTACAGCTGCATAATATCCCATTGTATGTATACACCACAATTAGTTTATCGATTCTTCCATTGATGGACACCTGGGTTGTTTCCATCTTTTGGCAATCGTGAATGATGCTGCTTACGTGAACATTGGTATGCAGATGTCTGTTCATGTCACTGCTATCAGTTCACAATGTTGTGCTATTATCATCACTATCCATTAGAAAAACTTTTCTGTCATTCCAAATAGAAACTCTGTACAGTCTAAGCCTTAACTCCCTGTATTAGTCAGCCAAAAGGGTGCTGATGCAAAATACCAGATAGTGGTTGGTTTTTATAAAGGGTATTTATTTGTGGTAGTTGCTTACAGATACCAGGCCATAAAGCATAAGTTACTTCCCTCACCAAAGTCTTATTTTCATGTGTTGGAGCAAGATGGCTGTCGATGCCTGCGAGGGTTCAGGCTTTCTGGGTTCCTCTCTTCCAGGGTCTTGCTTCTCGCTGGGTTCAGGGTTCCTCTCTTCCCAGAGGCTTGCTTTGCTTTCCTCTGTGTGCTTACTTCCCGAAGCTCCAGCTTAAGACTTTGGCATCAAGCTCCAACATTAAGAACCCTTAACTCTGTCCTTTGCCATGTCTTTTGATGTGCCCTAATGATGTGGCCCAATCAAAGCCTGAATCATAACTTAATCATGCCCAGGTACAGACCAGATTACAAACATAATCCAATACCTATTTTTGGAGTTCATAATCATAGCAAACTGCTACACTCCTTATCACCTACGCCTACACTTTCCACTGGTAACCTGTACTCTTAATTTCTGCCTGTGAATTTGCATATTCTAATTATTTCAAGTCAGAACATACAAAATTTGTCTTTTTTTGTCTGGCTTATTTTATTCAGCATGATGTCTTCATCCATGTTTTAACATGGATCGAGTCTTCATTTCTTTTCATGGATGAATAATATTCCATTGTATGTATGTACCACATTTTGTTTATCTGTTTTTCAGTTGATGGATATTTGGGTTGCTTCTTTCTTTTGGCAGTTGTGAATGCTGCTGCTGTGAACCTGGGTGTGCAAATATCTGTTTGAGTCCCAGATTTCTTTTGGGTATATGCCTAGAAGTGGGATTGCTGGGTCATATAGTAATTCTTTACTTAATTTTCTTGGGAGCCATCAAACTGTTTTCCATGTTGGCTGTATCATTTTACATTCCCACCAACAATGAATGGTGTTCCTATTTCTCCACATTCTCGACAATATTTGTAATTTCTTTTCTTTTCTTTTTCTTTTTGGTACTGGGGTCCAGGGACTGAACCCAGGACCTCGTATGTGGGATGCTGCTATGAATATCAGTGTGCAGATGTCTGTTTGTGTCACTGCTGTCACAAAGCACTTCTCTCTTTTTTCTTTGTTAGTCTAGAGGGGTTTGTCAATTTTATTATCTTTATAAAGAATCGGCTTTTGGTTTTATCGATTTTCTCTATTTTTTTTTCTCAATTTCATTTCTGCTCTAATCTTTATTATTTCTTTCCTTCTGCTTGCTTTGGAATTGACTTGCTGTTCTTTTTCTGATTTCTCCAGAACTAAATCTTTGAGTTTGGCTCCTCTTTTTTTTTTTTAAAGATTTGTTTTATTAATTTATTTCCTACCCCTTTGTTGTTTGCACTTGCTGTCTGCTCCCTGTGTCCATTTGCTGTGTGCTCTCTCTGTTTTCTCATCTTCACTTTAGGAGGCACTGGGAACTGAATCTGGGACCTTCCATGTGGGAGAGAGGTGCTCAGTTGCTTGAACCATCTCAGCTCCCTGCTCTTGTTGTGTCTCTTATTGTCTTTTCTTTTTGTTCTCCTTTGTTGCGTCATCTTGTTGCGTCCATGCCTGCCTGTTGAGCCAGCTCGCTGTCTTCTCCAGGAGGCACTGGGAACTGATCCAGGGACCTCCCATATGATAGGTGGGAGTGCAGTTGCTTGAGCCACAGCCACTTTCCTCTTCTTTTTTAATATAAGTGTTTAGGTCTATAAATTATTTCTCTCTCAAGACTGCCTTCGCTGTATTCTGTAAGTTTTGATAAGATGTGTTCTAGTTTTTGTCTTAATATATCTACAAATTTCACTTGCAATTTCTTTTTTGACCCTCTGATTACTTAGGAGTGTTGTTTAACCTCCACACAGTTGCAGATTTACCCTTTCCTGTCTATTATTGATTTCCAGTTTCATTCCATTATGATCTGAGAAGGTTCTTTGCATAATTGAAGTCTTTTTTTAATTGAGAGGTGCGACCTAACATGTGGTCTTTCCTGGAGAAATGTCCACGAGCACTTGAAGAATGTATAACCTGCTGAGTTTAGGTGCAGTGTTCTGTATATATCTGTTAGGTCTAGCTTGTTTATCATATTGTTCAAGTTCTCTGCTTCCTTGTTGATCTTCTGTCTAGTTGTTCTGTCTAATGATGTGAGTGGTGTGTTGAAGTCTCCAACTATTATTGTATGTCTTTTATTTATTTATTTATTTTATTTTTAAAATTTTATTTATTTCTCTCTCCTCCCCCCCCCACCCCAGTTCCCCAGTTGTCTGTTCTCTGTGTCTATTTGCTGCATGTTCTTCTTTGTCTACTTCTGTTGTTGTCAGCGAGCGGCATGGAAATCTGTGTTTTCTTTTGTTTTGTCATCTTGTTGTGTCAGATCTCCGTGTGTGCGGTGCCATTCTTGGGCAGGCTGAACTTTCTTTTGCGCTGGGTGGCTCACCTTACGGTGCACACTCCTTGCGTGTGGGGCTCCCCTACGCAAGGGGCACCCCTGTGTGGCAAGGCACTCCTTGCATGCATCAGTACTGCGTGTGGGCCAGCTCCACACGGGTCAAGGAGGCCCAGGGTTTGAACCGCGGACCTCCCATGTGGTAGACAGACACCCTAACCACTGGGCCAAGTCTACTTCCATATTACTGTATGTCTTTTTCTCCCTTCAGTTTTGCCAGAGTTTGCCTTATGTGTTCGGGGTACCTTGGTTACGTGCATAAATATTTATGACTATTATATCTTCCTGGTCGATTGTTCCTTTTGTTACTATATAATGGTCTCCTATATCTTTTATAACTTTTTTGCATTTAAAGTCTGTTTTTGGTTACTATTTGTGTGGGCTATCTTTTTCCAACCTTTTCACTTCCAGCTGGTTTGTATCTGTGAGTCTAAGGTGAGTCTCTTGTAAGGAGTATATGGATGGCTCATGTTTTTTAATCCATTTGGTCAGCCTGTATTTTTTTAAAGATTTATTTTATTTATTTATTTTCCTATGTTTATGTTTGCTGTCTACTCTCTGTGTCTGTTCTTTGTGTGCTTGTCTTTTTTTTTTTTTTAGGAGGCTCTGGGAACCGAACTTGGGACCTCCCATGTAGGAGGGTGGCGCCCATTGGTTTGAACCATCCCTGCTCCCCAACCTATATCTTTTGACTGCGGAGTTTAATCCATTCACATTCATTGATATTACTGTAAATGCATTATTTACTTCTACCATTTTAATCATAAAATATTTTTAAGGAGAAAAGACAGAAATGGATAGATGAACTTTTTTTTTTACCTTATTGCATCATTATTTAATTAAATGAGTTGTTAAATTATAAGTCTATTTCTTGAATATTGCTTAATGGAATGGTTCTTTTATTTTTCCAGGTATTTTAACACCAGTGATAACAATTTACAGTATTGGGGATTGGATTATCCACCTCTCACAGCTTATCATAGCCTTTTATGTGCATATGTGTAAGTTTTTCTTTCTTAATGTACCTTATATTCATGGTTTTAGCAGATAGAGTTAGAAACCATGTGATCTGTCTTTATTGACTAGATGTTGTAGCTTCTATTGTATTAGGGAATTGTAAAGCACTGTGCCTATACAATCAGGGTTTTTTTTTTTCCATTTTTATTTTTCAATGAGGTTTTAAGAAAGGTAACTATCAGAGTTTGTATATTCCTTAATATCTTTGGTGTACAGGCTAAAAAACAAAATTGTTTTTACACTGGAAGAATTGTGAAGGTAAGGCTTTGACTTCCACATTGTATGGTTTTGTTGAAAGATGAGCAAGACAGACCCTGTTTTATAATTTAACAATTTCACATCATTAAATAAAAAGAGCATATAGCTTAAGCATTGGCTTTATTACTTTATAAAAGCAATGGCTAATTCTCAAAATAAATATATATGTCCTTATTGCTGAAAGTAATAGAGGAATAAATTGAATGTGTATATTCTTTGGTTTACAGGGCAAAGTTTATAAATCCTGACTGGATTGCTCTCCATACATCCCGTGGATATGAAAGTCAGGCACATAAGCTGTTCATGCGTTCAACAGGTAAAAAAGCAGTAGGTATTGAGTGTATAAAGTTGTTTTTTTTTTGGAGGTACTGGAGATTGAACCCAGGACCTCATATTTGGGAAGCAGTCACTCAACCACTGAGCTACACCTGCTCCCCTACAGTTGGTTTTTTGTTTTTTTTTTTAAAGATTTATTTTATTTATTTCTCACCCTGCACTCCCATTCCTCCCTCTCTGTTTCCATTTGCTGTGTGTTCTTCTGTGTCTGCTTGTATTCTCATTAGGGGGCTCTGGGAACCGATCCTGGGACCTTCTGGAATGGGAGAGAGGCGATTACTCTCTTGCGCCACTTCAGCTCCCCTGTTCTGCTAATCTTCTTATTTTCTATCCTCTGTGTGTCTTGTGTCATCTTGCTGCACCTGGCGGCATTCCCATGCAGGCAGCTCTCCTGCGCGGGGGCCACATTTCCACATTCCACGTGGGCCAGCTTGTCATCACCAGGAGGCTCTGGGCATCGAACCCTAGACCTCCTATATGGTAGACAGGAGCCCAATTGCTTGAGCCACATCTGCTTCCCTAAAGTTGGTTTTTTTAAAAACTTTGGAGCAATTGTATTATATACTTAAAAAGAATATATGACCAGATGTATATATAAGCTAAAAAACAAATGAGTAGAGAGGAATAATTCTGGGTGTTTTTACATGTATTATCTTGCTTAATTCATTGAACACCTGTAGGAGGTAAATATTATTGTTATTGCTATTTTAAGCTGAGGAATTGAGGTATAGAGAAGTGAGGCAAATAAATGTCTTACTTGAGGTCAGATAGCTATAAATTGAGGTTTTAGTTGTTTAGGCTGTTACTTTAATATTCTAATTCCAAATCCTTTTTGCCTTTTTTCTTAAAGTAAACCTTACAGTTGTGTATTGGTCATTGTTAGGAAATTACGTAATACATTCGACATATTTATTGTTTCCTGTGCTATTCTTGGAGCTTAATAGGAATAAGCTTAGATTACTTTAAAGCTTTATGTGACTTGGACTTAAAGGCTAGCTCAGGCTTTTGCCTTGATTGGTCTAAATATAGTCAGAATTTGTTTTCTTTACTGTTCATCTAGTCATGGACTCTCAGACCCAAGAGATAATCTGTCTTGTCTGTCTGTCTTTTTCCCATCCTGCTCCCTCCGGGCAATGCTTAAATTCTTTCTGAGTTGTGTTGTCTCTTTTGTAAATTTGGAGACTTCAGAACTGATCAAGGAAAAGATTTGACTTGAAGTGGCAGTAACACACCGGCCTTATTCCGGTGGCCCTAGGACAGATTTGCATGGGAAGGGCCGTCCCTTTCAGTGGGAAACCTTCCCCAAGCTTCAGGAGAGGGACCACCCTCAAGGGGAAGCAGGGCAAGAGAATTCCCTGAGGAGAAGGGAATTAGAGAGGGGGCTTAAGTATGGAGGTGCTGTGTGGCTGGGCAGGGACTCTCTGGGTCAGAGAGCTTTTGGGAGGGGCGGAAGCAGCCTGGGGTCTTCACAGCCCCAGGGTTTGCCTTATCTATGGCTAATAGACGTTGGGTATTTTGCAGGAAATGTAAAACCAAAAACTTGGTTATTTGGGCTATGTTTAAAACAATTGGATGTGTAGGAATTTGAGTTTGCTGCCTGAGGGCTTTTGGCCTAATGGTCCTAGTCTGCTGTAAAGAAGTCAGCAACACACAGCGCAAAAACAGGGTCCATCTTTGGCTCATGTATACAACAAACTGCATACTTACCACATGATTTTGTATGAGTATTGGCTCAGCAGCTAAAGCTTTAGAGATAGTCTAGTCTGTTTTCAGAGAGCACTAATTATTAAAAATTTCCGCTTGTATTGAACTTCCACTGGTCATTGCAGTTTCTTTATTCTTGGGCCACAGAACATCTCTTATCCTTTACTACTGAACACCCTAGACATTTGAAGTCATCTTTCCTCCAGGTTAAACATTCCTAGATACTTTAGCTATTCTTTAGATGACCTGTTTGTGGAATATGATTAAGATTTTGAAGCCTCTGTCTGGTTGTCCTCCTTTGGATATGTTCTAGTTTGTCAGTGTCATCTGAAATGTGGCATCTGGAACTGAGTATGATATTTTAGCACCTAACTCTGAAAGTTTACTATCACTTTCCTTATATTAGACACTATATTATTGTGGTACACTGTGAAAAGTAGGCTCTTTGGCAGCTATGTTGTACTGTGGAAGAACTTAATGTATTTGTTTTTCTTTGTTCTAAAAGAACTAAACATTCAGAATTATGAAGAATTATGAATTGCTTTTTTTTTTTTTTTGGTAACATTTTACAGTTTCTTCCTCACCTGGTCTGCTCAAGTTTTCCTTTGTAGTAATTAGCAAAATTCTTATAGATTTTAAAAATACTGACATTTTAAAAAGGTCATTGTACCACCACATTTGAATTATTTTCACATGAGAAAATTTAGAGTATGCAGATACTGAAAAAAAAACTTGTCTTACCTTGCTTTATTAATTTTTAAAAAAGATTTATTTATTTACTCCCCCCCCCCCATTGTTTTGTACTCGCTGTGTGCTCTCTCTATCTGTTGGTTGTGTGCTGTCTGTGTCTCCCCATCTTCTTTTTAGGAGACACCAGGAACCTAACCCAGGACCTCCCATGTGGGAGGGAGGCACCCAATTGCTTGAGCCACCTCCACTCCCTGCTTGTTTTATCTCTCATTGTATCTTCTTGTTGTGTCTCCTCATTGTGCCATCTTATTGCATCAGCTTGTCACATCAGCCTGTTGCGTCATCTTGCTGTCTTGTTCGTCTTTTTTAGGAGGCATGGGAAACTGAACCTGGAACACCTCCCATGTGGTGGTCTGGCGCTCACCTGATTGAGCCACATCCGCTCCTATTCTTAATTTTTAACCCCAGGTCCGAGCAAGGATAGCATTATCTTTGGATATATATACATAATTTACTGTGTGAATTTAGGGTAGGAAATTAAGATGAGTACCAGATTAATTGAAATTAGGCAAAGGTGAAGGGGATGAAAAGGGCTAGTTTTGGAAAGGACTTGTCCAGAATGGTAGGAATCTTTTGTTAACAGAATTCTCTACCAAAGTTGGGGGGAGTCAGGCAGTTAATGGATTGTTGTAGATCCTGATGGACTCATGTCTAAAATTACTTGCTTTTTTTTTCCTCCCAGTTTTTGTTGCTGATATGCTGATTTATATACCTGCAGTGGTTTTGTACTGTTATTGTTTAAAAGACACTTCAACTAAGAAAAAGGTAAGTTTTAAAGCACCTGATGTTATATCTCTGATTTGTTTTCTTTTTTAGCTTGACTATTGCATATAGTAGCACTTAAGAAAGCCACGCTTTTGGAAACAGAAAAATGGGGAAATAGTGAATCTCCAATAATTAACTTTCATTTAGAAAACAACTTACCTTACAGTAATTATCTTAATGCTCTGTTACAAGGTATACTGACTTTTAAACGTTATGTACTGCTGAATTACACAGCATGCTGAATTTATTGCTTAATATTTTTGAGCTGGCTTGTAAAAATGACTAAAAGGCATTTTGAAAAGTCATTGTATATTCTTATATTCACAGTTACTAAGTATTCTTTTTGGCCATTTTAGATAGTTTAATCATTAAATTAACTTCTCTGACTTGTATGTCTGAAAGTGCTTCTTCTGACAAATACCTTTTAAAAAGTGATTTTTCCTTTTTACTGAAGTATCCTAAGTCACCTCTATGAAAATTTCAGTGGCTAAAAGAGTTCTTTTATAAAAGATGGAAAATTTTGATAAGTAGAAGGTATAGCACCCCAGCAAAAGAGGAATATTTGCTACTGTGTTAAATGAAATCTTTCTTTTACCCTGTTTGACTCAAGTGACAGATTACTTTCTTATTTTTTCTTCTTTACAGATTGCTAATGCATTGTGCATTTTGCTATATCCAGGCCTTATTCTTATCGACTATGGACATTTTCAGTATCCTTTACAAATTAAGAAATGAAGTTATTAGTTGCACATTAGGAAATTTAGACTCCATTGTATGTAATTTTGTCATCCAATAATGTCTTATTTGCTAGGGTGCTTGCATATGCAAATTACTGTCACAAATATATAAAAGAATTTGCACCAAGATTTTACATGAAGAGTAAAGGACAGATTTACTGAAAGTAGAAATCTTTTTCATACCTTTTTGGGTGAGAACAAAATGTTGGTAACTGATGAGCTCTTTCCGGGAAGCTGGAAATAGTGTCAAGTGTGGTTATGTCCTCATAATTCTAAAAAGGTGTAACATATGTCATGTCTTTTGTAAATGTTATCTGATACTAAAAAAAGGAAAACAATTATAGAATTTGTTGAGTTCTGAAACAAGATGTTTCTCTAACAGGTAGTGACCGCCAGAAAGATTGAGGAACTAAGATTGAATGAGTAATTAAAATCTACTATATAGATTTTATGTGTATATATTTTTTATATCTAAAAATAGGGAACATTCAAACAACAAACAAATCTGGAGGATAACTTTGTAAAATCTGTACATGGCTCTCCAGTTTGCCTTCTAATATATTGACTGTTAGTATCTCTCCCCATTGCTCCCAAACGGAGAAAAAAAAAATACACAGCATTGTGATTGCTTAATTAATAGCTTTTCCTTTTCATGCTAATTGTTTTAGTTGCAATGAAATTAATATGCAAATCTGTCAAAGGACTTGCAAAAGATAATCAAATCTGTAGTTATTTTTACATATTATTTATTCTATCCTCTCCCAGTTTAACTTGATTTTTTAAAAAATTCTGGTAGTGTTATAGCTCTTTTAGAATATGTCTAGTAGGTCTTCTGGGTTTTGTTGGCCCTTAAAAAAAATTTTTTTTTTTAATTGTGGGATCCTTAATCGTAATTTCAAGTACTGTATAATATCAAGAAAGAACACTGATAAAGAAAAGAAAAAATAGAAACCATTCATCTTATTTTTAAAACTCAATTTTAAATGTAACACTCATACAGAAAAGTAAACAAAACTTAAACGTGCATTTCGGTGAAAAGGCAAACTACTACCCATGTCAAGAAATAGAACAGTTCTAGTCTTCCCCAAACTCCCCCTTTTTTAAAAAAATTTTATTTAAGATTTATTTATTTATCCTCCCCCACCCCACCCCCCTGGTTGTCTGCTCTCTGTGTCCATTTGCTGCGTGTTCTTCTTTGTCCACTTCTGTTGTTGTCAGTGGCACGGGAATCTGTGTTTCTTTTTGTTGCATCATCTTGTTGTGTCAGCTCTCTGTGTGTGTGACGCCATTCCTGGGTAGGCTGTACTTTCTTTTGCGCTGGGTGGCTCTCCTTATGGGGTGCACTCCTTGTGTGTGGGGCTCCCCCATGCGGGGACATCCCTGTGTGGCACAGCATTCCTTGCGCACATCAGTGCTGCGCGTGGGCCAGCTCCACACAGGTCAAGGAGGCCCGGGGTTTGAACCGCGGACCTCCCATGTGGTAGACAGATGCCCTAACCACTGGGCCAAGTCCTCTTCCCCAAACTCCCCTTGTATACATCTGAAATATTTCTTTTTCCTCTTTTCTTAAAGGCAGCCATAAATTAACTGCTAATGCAGTAGTTTAGTTTTCCCTTTTTTTGAACTTTTATCAGTGGAACAGTTCAGTAGGTATTCATTTACGTCTGATGTTTTTTGGTTCAACATTTTGTTAGAATTATTCATGTAGTGGTGTGTGGCTGTAGTTTGTTCACTTTCGTTGCTTCATAATATTCCATTGCATGGATGTACAGTTCTATTACTGATGGACAAGTAGGTTGTTTCCAGTTTTTGGCAATGATAAATAATGCTGCTATGAACATTCTTTTTTTTAAATAAAGTTTTATTGAAGTAAATCATTCATATATGAACATACATAAACAGTAAGTATGTAGTAAAAGTTGTGAATTTATAAAACAAACATGGATATTATCATAAGGCTCCCATACATCTGCCCACCACCAGCCCCTTACACTGTTGTGAAATATTTGTTACAAAATATGAAAGTGCATTGTCAGAATGTTTTTACTATATATAGCCCATATCTTACATTTGGTATATTTTTCTCCCACTGCACCTGATTATTAATAGCCTACATTAGTATTATATATTTGTTGTTACTCGTGAGAGAACATTTTCATATTTGTACTGGTAATCACAGTCCTTCTTCTGCCACTGAATTCCCTGTGTTATACACTCCCATGTTTTGTGCAGTACATTCAAAGTGTGCATCCAGTGGCTTTCGTTTTCATCACAGAGTTGTGCTGTCATTTCCTCAGTCAATTTTAGAAAGTTTTCTTTACTCCAAAAGGAAAAATCCCATATCCTCTTGTATTAGTTTGCCAAATGGGTGCTGATGTAAAGTACCAGAAATCTGTTGGCTTTTATAAATATAAGGGTATTTATTTGGGATAAAAGTTTACAGTTATAAAGTCTATAGAGTCCAGCTCAAGGTTGCTTTTCACCAAAGTCGGTTGCCACATGTTAAGTAAGGTAGTTGTTGATCTCTGCTTGGTCTCTCCTTCCTGGGCTGCTTCTTTCTCTTAAGGCTTGGTGGGCCCAGCTTCTTCCCAGTCTCAGCTGTTTGCTGGTGTAGGGCTTGTCTCTTAGGGCTTCCTCTCTCTCAGCATAGGGCTCGAGTCTTTCCAGGCTTTCTATTAGGTTGGTACAAAAGTGATTGCAGTTTTGCATTGTTGAAATTTGCTATTTGGCATACATTCTTAAATAAATATGGTTATGTTATACTTCATTTTAATGTGAATTTCTTGCTCTATGTTTTTTTGCTAATGACTTATTACTTGCTGTTTATATTTATTTTAGACTATGAAAATGATGTTAGACAGAAAGCAAATTCGAACAATTTTCTTATTTGAGTTCAAAATAGGTTGTTAAGCAGCGGAGACAGCTCACAACATCAATATCATATTTGACCAGGAACTGCTAATGAATGTACAGTACAGAGGTGGTTCAAGAAGTTTTGCAAAGTTGATGAGAGCCTTGAATAGATGAGGAGCATAGTGGCCAGCCATTGAAAGTTAACAACGACCAGTTGAGAGCAATCATTGAAGCTGATCCTCTTAAACTACACGAAAAGTTGCTGAAGAACTCAATGTTGACTGTTCAATGGTTGTTCGGCATTTGAAGTAAATTGGAAAGGTGAAAAAGCTTGATAAATGGGTGCCTCGTGAGCTGGACCAAAAATCCAAGAAATCATTGTTTTGAAAGAAGTGTTGTCTTCTTTTATTCTATGCAACAGCAACAAACCATTTTTCTATCAGATTGTGATGTGTGATGAAAAGTGGATTTTATGTGACAATTGGCAATGACCAGCTCAGTGGCTGGATTGAGAAGAAGCTCCAAAGCACTTCCCAAAGCCAAACTTGTACCAGAAAAAGGTCGTGGTCACTGTTTGGTGGTCCGCTGCCATCTGATCCACTACAACTTTCTGAATGCCGGGGAAACCATTACATCTGAGAAGTATGCTCAGCAAATTGATGAGATGCACCAAAAACTGCTACACCTGGAGCAGCTTTGGTCAACAGAAAGGGTCCAGTTTTTCTCCATGACAACGCCCGACCTCATGTCATATAGCCAACGCTTCAGAAGTTGAATGAATTGGTCTACGCAGTTTTGCTTCATCTGTCGTATTCACCTAACTTCTCGCCAACTGACTACCACTTCTTCAAGCATCTTGACAACTTTTTGCAGAGAAAATGCTTCCACAACCAGCAGGATGCAGAAAATGCTTTCCAAGAGTTTGTTCAATTCCTGAAGCATGGGTTTTTATGCTTCAGGAATAAACAAACTTATTTCTCACTGGCAAAAATGACAGAGTTCTCTCTCTTCCTGTGTGCCTTCTTGAGTGAGTGTTTATATCAGCCCGCCAAGGGGGCAGGGTCTCAACCTGAGTGACGCCTTACTGACCTCATCTAATGAAAGCCCTAATCTTAACAGGTAATTTATTTAAGGATGCCTCAACTGAATTCAGTGTAATCAAAGGGTATTACACCAAGAAGAACAGATTAGTTTACAAACATAGTATTTCCCTTTTCTCATAGATTTCTAAAACTGCCATACCCTTATACCAACCCTTATTGTTGCCCCTCAGAATTGAAATAATATCTTCTTGCCATTAGTGCAAAATATTACAATATTACTGTTAACAGTTGTCCATAAGTTACATTAGTTGCAATTTTCCCATGTATCACTGTATTCTTAGCACTTTGTAAAAGAAGAGCATTTCTATATTTATACTATTAACCACAGTTTTCATCCACCACTGAAAGCACTATGTTATTCATTCCCTGTATTATTCTCTAGTTTCCTTTCAATTGACATTTACGTCCACAGCCTACCCCTTTCAGCCAAAAACACATTTATAAATCAGAGATGTTAGTTACACTCACTATAATGTGTTACCATCAAATTTATTCATTTCCACACTTTTACAGTTTACTTCGTTAATAATGCTACATGCATTAAGTATCAGTTTCTATTCTCAACCCACATTCTATTTCCTAGTAACCTATAGTCTAGAGTTTATCTCCATGAGTTTATTCATCGTATTTAGTTCATATTAACAAGACGATATAATATTTATTCTTTTGTGTCTTATTTCAATCAACATTATATCCTTTAGGTTCATCCATGTTGTCATATACATCCCGATTTCCTCTCTTCTTACAGCAGAATAGTATTCCATTATGTGTATATACCACATTTTGTTTATCTGTTCATCGGTGTTTTGCTTCCATATTTTAGAAATTGTGAGTGATGCTGCTATGACCATTCTTGTAATTATTTCTTTGTTCACATACATATATATATATATTTTTGTTTTGTTTTGTTTTTTGAGGTACTGGGGCCAGGAATTGAATCCTGGACCTTGTATGTGGGAAGCCAGCACTCAACCACTGAACCACATTGGCTCCACTGAATTGGTTTTTTCATTTGTTTTGCTTGTTGTTTTTAGGACACACTGGGGACTGAACCTGGGACCTCCCATGTGGGAAGCAGGTGCTCAACCACTCGAGCCACATCTGTCCCCCATATATATATTTTTTAAAAGATTTATTTTTATTTATTTCTCCTCCCCCCATGTTGGTCAGCACTCCTGCATGGCCAGCATGCTGCACCAGTCAGCACTACATGTGGGCCAGCACTCTGTGTGGGCCACCTTTCTGCTCGGGCCAGCTTACTGCATGGGCCAGCTTGCCTTCCCCAGGAGGCCCCAGGAATCAAACTCTGGACCCCCTATATGGTAGATGGGGGCCCAATCACGAGCCACATCCACTTCCCCCCATATATTTTTATCAGTGGAATTGCTGAGTTATAGGGTATTCACATGTTCAATATTACATAATATCATATTGTTTATAAGCATGGCTGTACTAATTAACACCCAAGAGCAGTGGTGTAAGAGTTCCAGGAGCTTTACATCTTTACCAATTGTCAGCAGTTTTCATTTTAATCATTTTGTTAAGTCTGTAGTGATATCTACTTGTGATTTGAATTAAATTCTGGATGCTTTGGAATGATGTCATTTTATGGGGATATGTTTCTTAGCCACTCTATACTTTCATTAAAAAAATATATATATCCCCCCGCCCCCGTTGTCTGCTCTCTGTGTCCATTTGCAGCATGTTCTTCTGTGTCTGTCTGTCTTCTTTCTAGGCAGCATTAGGAATCAATCCTGGGACCCTCCAGAGTGGGAGAGAGGCGCTCAATCACTCAGTTTTAAAATGAGGATAATAATAGCCACCCCCACATGCCTCTCAATTTTAAAATGAGGATTATAATAGCCTCTACTTTGTAAGCTGGTTTTGAGAATGAAATGAATTAATATTTGTAAAGCACTTAAAAAGTACATGGGAGATACTAAGCACTATATAGTTATTTGTTGCTATTATTGTTATTGCTGCATTTATTGTTGATGTTATTATAATTTTATAATGATTTGTCTCAGTGTAGGTGTTTTATATTAATTGTTTTGGACAGTATGGGTCTACTCATTTTGAAGACTTGTCCTTTAGCTCTGGGAAATACTATTATTTCGATAATTTTCTAACTTTCTTGAGCTTATTAGTCATATTATTGAATACTCTCTTGAGCATCTCTGTCTTTTTGTTTTGTGACTTGGAAGATTACTTAATTCTATCTTCTAACACTTCTATTAAATTTCATTTGTTTTGATACCTATTTTCAATTTCTAACTGGAATTTATTCTCACTCTCTTTTTAAAAAAATGTTTTTGTAAGGTTCTCTACTGTTCCTGAATTATTTCTGTTCTTCCAAGGTATTTTTTCCTTTTCTCATTTTAGTAATTTTTTGTCTTGTCATAGTTTTTCCTCACATGCCTACTTGATCCTGGTGTATCTCCTCCTAAAACATTTTTTTTTTTAAATTTAGAGAAGTAGTTGATTTACAGAAAACTCATGCATAAAATATACAACTTCCACATATTACCACTGTATTATTAACACTTTACATTGGTGTGGCACAACTGTTAAAATTCATGAAAAATTGTTTTTATAATTATACTGTTATTTATAGTCCATCACTTACAATAGGGTTCACTCTTTGTGTTGTGCAAGTTTATCCATTCTTACTTAAGAATAAGGCAATAGAAGAAGCTGTATTTTATTTCTACGTGTAGGGTAACAGGTATACTTTGAGATCCTCAAATGCCAGAATATGGAGGGTTTTATGCTGTAGGGATAACTTTAACACAAGCTGGCTTGGATAGTTTATTCCGTTTTTTTTTTGGAGAACTATTTCTTCTTTTGTTGCCAAGGGGTAAAAATCTTAGCTTAGGAGCAGGGCGAGATTTGACTTCTGTGTAAGGATTTTTCAGTTAATCCCCTTGTTTTCTTTTTCTCATATTATTCAAGCACTCCAATCTTCTTGATACTTCCAAAGTATCCAGAGTTGTCAGATTGGCTCTTGCTTTTTTATACATTCTCTAAAGCTGTGGCCTTCTACTTTTATTTGTTACCACTTCTCTGTCCTCTTTCAGTCTTCCAGAAATGTGTTGAAATCTTTATTGAAATCTTTATCTATTGTAACCTTCTCTCATGTTCTCCTTATGGCTGTGAATTTATACCCTTTTTTTTTCCTTAACATTTTAAAGGGATGTCAGGAAGGAAAGAAGGTTTTTGAATTGAAAATCTAATTGTGATGTTTTAATATAACAGTGTTATTGATTGCTGATCAACATGTTATTTTATGTTATTTGTGCATATTTTAGAGGAAGTATAGTGGTGTATCAGAAAGGTTTTTTTTTTAAAACTTTTGAGCATTGTTTTACTATCCAGATTTTGATATATTATAGTAATATTGTAGTCTAATAGAAATAAAACTATGGGTTAATTATTTAAAGTTCTCTAAAATCTAAATATATCACTTGCTCTGCTAGCAGTAGATTTAATAGATTTGAGTTCATTATATATAATTCACATGTTTTTTTAATCACATTAATACTTTTAATTTCTATATAGAAATAGCTTTTATTATATATATTATTTTAAAATCACATAAGAAATATCTTTATAAAATGCAAGATCTATTTCTTTTAATTTTGAGATTATTTCCTTGACACAGGAACATATATAATTCCGTGAGTCTTGGCTTTGCTTTATGGGGTGTTCTTGGAGTATCTTGTGACTGTGACCTGCTAGGGTCACTGGCATTTTGCTTAGCTATAAATTATAAACAGATGGAACTTTACCATTCTTTGCCATTTTTTTGTTTTTTACTTGGCAAGTGTTTTAAAAAAGGCCTGAAAGGAAAGGGGTGAGTGGCTTTTAAACACCAGAATTTTTAAAGATTACTTAAAATAATTTATTTGGCATACTTATCCCAAGGAAGCTAGTCTTCCATTTGCCTTTTTGTGATTTCTTATCGATGCATAGGCTTTGTTTGAGTGGGAAGAGAGATTAAGTCAAGTTCTTTATTCTTTCATTTTAAGCCTTAATTATAAGCAAGATATTTTGATCAATGTACATTTGCTAGAGGTAATATGGAGTAGCTTGTTAAGAGTATTGCCGTGGGATTTCATCTTTTAGAGCATATTGCATAATACCTTTATTAGAAATAAATCCCGATTCGATGTTTTTTTTCATGACTGCATTCCCTTATTCCCATAGTAATGGCATCCAAGTTAAATGTTAATTAGGTTAGTGGTAGCAGTCTTTGAAGAAGTGTACTTTTGTTTTTTTAAAGAAAATTTAGATTACATAAAAAATACAGGGGCTTCCCATATGCCCCATTCCCTCCCTCTCTCACACATTCCCACATTAACAACATCCTTCATTAGTGTGGTATATTTGTTACAATTGATGAACTCATATAGAAGCATTGCCATGAACCATGAACTATAGTTTATATTATAGTTTACACTCTGTGCTATGCAATTTTGTAAGTTATGACAAAATATATAATGGCCTGTATCTGTCATTGCAACATCATCCAGGACAATTCCAACACTCCAGAAATGCCCCATGTTCCATCTATTCTGTCCCTCCATCCCCCTCCCCTCAGAACCTCCAGTGGCCATTTCCTCCACATCAATGATAAAAGTATACTTCCTAACAGTTGTGAATTTCTTAGGTCTGATTTGAACAGATCCTCACCATAAACCTGTGTTGGTAGTATAGATTTATCATTACTATATATCTACATTTATTATATTCAGTGCAACTGCAATTGATTTATCAGAATTACTAACCTCTCCCTGTCTTACTGCTTGCTTTTATTTTTTATTCTAGGTTTGTATTGCTAATTAAGTTAGGTGGTACTGTGGTGGCTTCCTTCATTCTCTGCTGGCTGCCATTCTTTACAGACAAGGAACAAACTCTGCAGGTTCTAAGAAGACTCTTCCCAGTTGATCGTGGATTATTTGAGGCATGTTTAAAAACTTTCCTCTTAACTCCTTTCTGTTACCATACTTAACGACTTTCGGGGATTTCATGTAGAGGACACACAAGTAATAGTAATTTCAGCTACTTTCTTCCTGTAATCATTCCTTGCCAGTTATTAATATAGTATATAACCCCTAGCTCAGCAGGCATTTTCTAGTGTATTACATGAATAGATAATATTTATGCCATCATCAGATTCATAATTCAGATATACATTAAAAAATGAAATAGGGTCCATAACGAAAGATAGCATCAGAAGTTGCAGCCATACAGTTAACAGCTGTGTAATGTTTTGGTTTATATTCCCTTTTTAGTTTTAGAAACTATTTGTTAAAGTAGTAATCATGTTTGCTTCAGAAAGAGCTCATAATTCCTTATGAGATACATAACCTACAGTAATTTTTTAATGAGAATTTCTCATTTCATTTCATGCTAGCTTAATCACTCTTGTTCATCTTTTATTGCATGAATAATTTGATAAGTTAGATTTAGTCATTAAATTAAACAAACCTTTTTTCTGAAACAAAAAGGCCTTTTAATAAAGTTAGAGACAGCATATTTATAGGCAATTTGCTTTTGAATAAACATTTCATTTAAAAAGAATTAGAAAAACTTGTGTGTGATTTTTGAATATATAAATTGTTATAGAATATCATTCAATGGATCCATAATAGAATGGAAGCAGCATTTTCAAAGAGGCTAAGAAAAAGTTTGATGTTTGAAGGTACAATAAATTGTAACTGTGTGTTGGTGGGGATGATGATGGCGATGATACTCATCATAATAAGCAACCACAGCAAGCACTATCACTGTCACTCTCACTAGGTGCCAGATACTTCACATGTAATTTCATTTGATCTTGACAATAGCTCTGTGAGATAGATATTATTATCCCCACTTTACAGATAAGAAAACTGAATTCAGAGATTCACATAGCTAATACATGGCAGAGCAGTGATTTGAACTTCAAAACCTGTGTCCGTAACCTTTTCTTTATATCATCTCTAACTTTTAACACCTGTATAAAGAAAAGTTTAACTTTCCATGTAAGCTGCCTTGCCTTCCATCTCAAAAATGATAATTTTAAAAATGAGTATCATATATGTTTGATGGTGTTGCAAGTCTTTTCCAGTCTTTTGTTTCCCTTGAAATCTGAGGAGCATTTTCTTTGATTCAACAGAGGAAGTAGGATGGTTTTGTTGTCAGTGATAGTTAACTTTCTTGATACTATGCCTACACAGCTGTAAATCAGGCAGCTGTGTAGATGATGAATTTCACTTACATGAGAGTTTTAGTTACAAATTTAATTTTCAAAGTTATCCTAGCACAACTACTAGTGTCTTTAAACTTCTGAATTTATTAGCGATTAATGTATTATCATTACTAATAGTAGGTTATGCTAAATAAATTCAGGTGTGGGATAAAACGAGTCACCTTTAATATATGTTCTGCAAATTAGGGGGAGAAAAGATTTCTTAGAAAAATTTCCAAAAGAAAATAACTTCAGTATTAGTTATAGGTGCTGGTCTTTGGAAAGTATTAAGTATTTTTTGGGAATGTCTAGATTATGGTTGGCTCACAGTGATGTAGGTCAATTCCTATTGTAAAAAAAAAATGAAAAATGCTTGAGTGTGTGTGTGTATGTTTGTTGTGTATGTGTATAGTCCTTGGAGACTTTAATCAACTTAGAAAATTGTGAATAAAAGTTTCACATGTGTCAAAGGTTTATTTACTTATAGATTATGGGCTCAACTTAGTGGGGTATAGTATTTTAATTATACAGTAATATAAAATTAACAACTTAACAAATCTCTTTTAAGGATAAAGTAGCCAATATTTGGTGTAGTTTCAATGTCTTTCTGAAGATTAAGGATATTTTGCCACATCATACCCAGGTAATAATCAGGTAAGAGACACAAAGTTTATGTATAGTGTTTTATAATATACTCTTTAAAAGTATTATGGTAGTATCTCATTTTTCTGGCATCATTAGTGAATGAGCTTTCATTAATAAATTTTCCATATAAACCTTTATACAACAAAACATTTTGATTTGAATTATTTTATGTGAGAATCTTTCTGAATTGTTACCTAATTCCTTCCTCCTTAAACAAAGCTCACTAAACATGATTAACATCTTGAAAAGTCATGTTCTTCAGTGGTATAGCAGTCAGGGTTCAGTTAGAGAAGCAGAACAAGTAGGAGATCATATATATGTGTGTATGTATGAATTTACTGTGGGGTTGGCCAAGGCAGGCAACCAGTAAGGGAGATCAGGGGGAGAAGGAGGGCAATTCAAACCCATCTCCTGAGCTTAGGAAATGCCTAAGTAAGCCTTCTTTTAAAGGGCTTCCAACTGGTTATGTTCGGTCCTCCCAGGATAATCTTGTTTTTTTCTTTCAGGAGGTACCAGGGATTGAACCCAGGACCTCGTATATGGGAAACAGGTGTTCAACCCCCATGAGAGTTTGTTTTTCATTTTGTATTCTTTTTAGGAGGTATTGGAGATTGAACCTGGGACCTCATACATGGGAAGCAGGCACTCAACCACTTGAGCTACATCCATTTCCCCTTAGGATACTCTTTTTTTTTTTAAGATTTCTTTATTCCTCTCCCCTTTTCCCCTGTTGTCTGCTGTGTCCATTTGCTATGTGTTCTTCTGCATCCGCTAGCATTATCCTGAGGCACTGGGAAACTGTGTCTCTTTTTTGTTGTGTCATCTTGCTGTGCCAGTCTCCGTGTGTGCGGCACCACTCCTGGGGCCGGCTGTGCTTTTTTCATGCGGGGCAGCTCTCCTTGCAGGGCACACTCCTTGCGCATGGGGGACCCCTACATGGGGATGCCCCTGTGTGGCACGGCACTCCTTGTGTGTGGCAGCACTGTGCATGGGCCAACTTACCACACAGGTCAGGAGGCCCTGGGGATCGATCCCTGGACCCTCCATATGGTAGACGGATGCTCTATCAGTTGAGCCATGTCTGCTTTCCAGGATCATCTTTTAATTTGCTTAAAATCAACTGAATAGAGACTTGGAGTACATTTTCATAGCAGCATCAAGATTAGTGTTTGAAAAACTGGGAGAAGGTGTGTATGTTACCAGATGGCTGTTGCCAGCTCTTGTGAGAGAATATCCATTGTAACTCACCCTAATAGGAAGCATTCTAGAGAGCCTCCACAAGTGGGAAAATCAGTTATTATATTTTGTTATGAGTCTTGCTTTCAGGGCATTCAGGGGCTATTTGTCATGGTACTAAAGGGCACCAGATTGCTCTGCTTGTTGAGTCTTGTCAACTTTCTCTGGTTCTTTTTCCTCCCTACCTGTTAGTTAGCCATTGCTAAGAGGAGCCTTAGCAGCTTCCTACTCTCTTTCTAACTTGTTCTTTCTGATTTAACATGGTCTTAAAACTGGAAAATAAACTTTTGTGAAATGAGGGCAAAAGAGATTCTCTTATGAGTAAAGTTTATGAATACTTGTGTTACAAATATAGGAATACCTCTTTATACCTAGTTATGTTCTCTTGAGAGTGTCTGATAATTGACCTTCAGCTATATATCTATTCTATAAATGATGTTAAATACTAAAATAATAAGAAATATTTAGTATTACAATGTTTTGTTTTGTATTATGTCATATAATCATATATATATTAAAGCATGTACATATTTCAATTTACAGACTTTAAATGTTATTTGGTCTTAAATCTAATAAATAAAAATTAATTTTAATTTGAAATCAGCTTAATTGATAAGTAATGTGATCCATATGTCTTAAAATATTTCTTTGTTTTAGCTGGATTTATATACAGAGGAAACAATTATTTAATTTTTATTGATTTTTTAGCTTTTGCTTTACATTTTTAAGCCTACTTCCTGCATGTATAAAATTAACACTTCAGCCCTCTTCCAAGGGATTTAAATTTACTCTGGTAAGTTCCTCATTATTTTAAATACTTAATTCTTAAAACTGATTTTTAAAAAAATATAGATGATTATTTTCTTGTTCTGAACAGGATTGACTAGATTAGAAAATAAGAGATTCATTTATTTGGCAAACATTTATTGAGTGTCTGCCATACTTAGGTGCTGTGTTGAGTACTAGGGAGTGCACTTGAAATCGTTCAGTTTAATTCAACAATTTTTTATTTAGTTTCTGCTTTATATTAGTCAATGATGGAATACAGAGAAGAAAACTGGTGATGAAGATATGATCTAAAGCAGGATTTATTAAGTTCTAACATGTACAAATAAAGTGCTCTGATTATTTGATAGTGTGGGAAAGGGAGATACTACCATTGGGAAAGATTTTAAACAGTTTCTTAGACCAAGTTGGATTTGAGCCAAGTTTTGAAAGCTGGACAAAATTTAGAAGAGGGGGTTTATATAGCAGAAAGGTATTCAAGGTAGGAAAAAGAGCTTGAAGATAAAGAGGTAGAAAATGACAGGGAATTTTCTGGAATAAGCTATTAAACAATAAAATTTGCTTGAGTTTTGTGTGTGTGTATGTCTAAGTGGGAGAGTATATAGTAGGAGATAAGGATAGAAAATGACCAAATTGTAGAAAACCTTGACTATCAGGTTGAAAAGTTTGGAGTTTGATTTGTGTGCAAGAGGAGACAAAAAAGATTTTGAAAACAGGAAGGGGCAAATTTCTGTTTTAGGGACATGCTTCTATCAGTTTGAAGATAATTTATTTTCTGTAGTTTAGGGTTTCTCAGAGTTTACAAACTCATGGTTGTATTTCTCTGGTATTTTTTTAATCCTGTGTGCCTTGGGCTATAAAATGACATTTGAAAAATATCTTAAAATATCAAGAAAATTTAGAAACAGTAAGTCTTAGTGGACTTATAAGGAGACAGTACTTTAGAAACTTGGGTTCCAGTTCTGGGACTGTCACTTATTTATATTGCATTCCAAAAAACAAGCAAGACAGAATGGTAACTGAAATTTTTCAGAAGTACATCTCAGGTAGAATAGATGTAGCTCAGTGGTTGTGCATCTGCTTCATATGTACAAGGTCCCAGGTTCAATCCCCTGTACCTCCTAAATAATGTGCATCTCAGAACCACAATGTAAAAAAGACATTATCATGGAAATAGCATGCTAAATAAAGGGATATTTCAAAGATATTGGAATATAATTTTAGAGTTTGAATAACCATTTGTGTTACCAGTGATTACTTTTAAGGCTATAAGTGAGAAAAAATGTTTTCTTTTTTAAATTTCCCACTTATATTCTGTTTGCTATGTATTAATACAAGCCACTGTGTTGAAAAACCAAAAAAAAAACCCTTTTTATTAATAATTTTTGTTTTTTGTTAATAATGTTTTGAATTTTTATTGAATACTTCTGAGAGCTTTAAAAACATTTCCCATTATAATTAGAAGTATTTCCTTTTCAAATTTGATTGAATTATTTTTCAATAAAATCTATAATTGAGGTAATCAATAGGATGAATGTATTTATATGAATTTAATTTTTACTGTCGTAACTTATATACAACTCAGAATTTTCCATTTTAAGTACCTGTTTGTGTATAATTCAGTGATGTCAAATATGTACACAATATTGTGCCGTCACCACCATCCATTACCAAAACTTTTTCATCAACCCAAACAGATACTCTGTACCCATTAAGCAGTAACTCCCCATTTCTCCCACCCTTCCCCCTAGCTCCTGATAACCTAGAATTTACTTTCTGTATCTATAAATTTGCTTAGAGTACATACAATATTTGTCCTTTTATGTTTCACTCAAAATGTCTTCAGATCTCATCTATGTTGTCACATGCATCAGAACTTTATTCCTTTTTATGGCCGTATAATATTTCATTGTATATATATACCACATTTTGTTTATCCATTCACCTGTTGATGGGCACTTCGGTTCCTTCCACCGTAGGCTATTGTGGATAATGTTGCTGTGAACACTGGTATACAAAGAATTTATTGAGTCCCTGTTTTTAGTTCTTTTGGGTATATTCTTAAAAGTGGAATTGCTGGGTCGCATAGTAATTCTATTTTTAACTTTCTGAGGAACTGCCAAACTCTTTTCCATAGTGGCTAAACCATTTTACATTCCCACCAACAATATATGAAGGTCCCTATTTCTCCAAATCCTTGCTACCACTTGTTATTTTCTGTTTTTTTAAATAATAACCATTCTAGTAGTTGTAAAGTGGTATTTCATTATGGTTTTGATTTGCATTGCCTTAAAATTATTTATATTTAATTTATTCAAATAATATTTTTGAGTGCCCTCTAATGTGCAGGAATTTCCTAGGCACTGCTCATGTGTTGTTCATGTAAGTGAATGACAGATATAACGTCCTTGCTCTCTTGATTGGGATCGTTCATCCTAGTGGCAGGAGATGGACAATAAACAAAACAAATCAGTTAATAAGAAACTATCTGGGAGTAATGAGTGTAATGAGGAATATGGGAATATGTGAGAAGAGAACTTACAGGGTGGGGTTGGAGGAGGGCAATGCTTTAGGTTGATTAAGGGAAGGCCTTTCTAGGGAAGTGACATTTGAACTGAGAACTGAATGACCAAACAGAAAGAACCAACCACAGGATTGCCTGGGCTCTGATGTGATAAATGCAAATGCAAAGCCTAAATGACTGAACACATTTGGCATATTGGAGGCATAAAGGGACAGGTAAGAAGCAGTTGGCTTGAAGTGATTGAGGGAGAGAGTAAGATAGGGATTGACAGAGGAAGGTAGGAATGACCTTATGTAGCTGTTTGCAGGGGTTTGGATTTTATTCTAAGCATAGTGGGAAACTATTAGATGATTTGAAAAGGGAAATTGCATGATCTGACATGGTGGCTGTGTGGAGAATGGGCTGTTGGGGATCAAGACTGTTACCAACTAGGTAGCTATTGCAGTAATTAGGAGAAAGATGAGGGTGTCTTAGACTGCTTCTCTGCTCTACCATCAGCAAAGAGAATGGAGAGAAGTGGATAGATGTTGTATTTAGGAGGTGGTGTAGATAGTATTTGCTGATGGATTGGATGTGTAGCACCTGCAAGATGACAATCCAGGTTTTTCTTTTTATTTATTTATTTATTTATTTTTTGTTTAGTAATCTAGGTTTTTGACTTGAGCAACTGGATTGATGTATTAATATATAGGCATGTGTCTACTGTGCAGAAAATGAACTTCTGAAAATCGATCTAAGTATTTTTTATGTAAAACCCCAAATAGCAAATTATAAACTTATAAAACATTTAATGATTTTTTTGAAGTGCACATTTTCAAAACATTAAAATAGATTTGTTTGGTAGTTTTAGATTTTACCTTTTCTTTCATGCTTCTTGTATTAGTTAGCCAAAGGGGCACTGATGCAAAATACCAGAAATTGGTTGGTTTTTATAAATGGTATTTATTTGGGGTAGAAGTTTACAGATACCAGGCCATAAGCATAACTTACTTCCCTCACCAAAGTCTATTTTCATGTGTTGGAGCAAGATGGCTGTCAACATCTACCAGGGTTTAGGCTTCCTGGGTTCCTGTGGGCTCATCTCCTTTGTTTTCTCCACAAGGTCAGCTGTACACTATGATGATCTCTAGACTTTGCATCTCTCCACGAGGTCAGCTGTAGACTATCGGGAACGGCTCCATCTCTCTCCCTGGGGTTTCTGCCTTGTCTAAGGAGCCATTTCTATTCCTCTGTGTTCTTCTCCTGGCTCAGGTCCTCTCTTCCTGGGGCTTGCTTCTCTTTTCTCTGTGTGCTTACTTCCTGGGGCTCCAGCTTAAGACTTGAGCATCAAACTCCAATGTGAAAACTCCAACATCAGAAACCCTCAGCTCTGTCCTTTGCCATGCCTTTTATCTGTGAGTCCCCACTCCTTGGTGGCCCAATCAAAGCCCTAATCATAATTTAATCACGCCCAGTTACAGACCAGATTACAAACATAATCCTATATCTGTTCTTGGAATTTATAACCATATCAAACTGCTATACTTCTTAATTTAAAATGAGAGATTCCAAGGGAAGATAAAAGTAAGATTATTATGTCTGGGGCATGTGGTGGGTTTTACATACTAGTAACTGAGTCTCAATGAACTTATTTTAGGTGGTAAGTATGGCTCTATCATCGTTTTTAAAAATTTTTGATAGATTCAATTTAAAATGTATATTTGTGTTGTATTTTAATTTTACTTCCAGTTTGAAACATTAAACTGGAAAATTTCATTTGAAATTATTTTATTTAGATTCATAATGAAATTGATATTGTATTTTGCAAGTTGTTACATCTCATCTCCCCCCTACTTTTTCCTTAAAGGTTAGCTGTGCGCTATCTTTCTTTTTATTTTCTTTCCAAGTGCATGAAAAGTCCATTCTCTTGGTATCATTGTAAGTAAAACTGCTTGAAGTTTGCATTTATTATTATGTGTGTATAATATAAAATAATGTAAATATTCATTTAAATATAAAAACTACAGAATTGTTATATAGTTGCATAAATTATTTCATAAAGTCATATATTTCCAGAATGATGATCTCTTGCTATTTTACTTCTTTATTAAATATACTGTTTTAAACTTTAGAAAGATATACAGGGATATAATTGACATACTTTCATTTCTTTCAGTTTTCTCATACATGCTAATTCTATATGCTAATAAAAATATGTCCTCCAAAGAGGCTTTTCTTTAATTAGAGCCTTTTGCCATCTTTGCCTTTTTCATTTCATTCATTTCTGCATCTATACAGTAGTCTGTTCTCTCTCTTCACCTTCACAGGGTCTTTCATATGTTACCTCCTCTCTGTTTGTTTTTTTTCAGTTTTTGTTTTAGCCATAAGCTTCGTTTAGGCCTTATTGGCAGTCTCTAACCAGATTACTTTGTTCTAGGAACTTTAAAATTTTTCTCCTGGGCTCCAGTTATAAACCCTTCATAGAAATTAGATGAAAAAAAAAAAAAAAGAAATTAGATAATACTTGGGAGATATGTTATCCAGATATTAAAATATTTGCCTAGAACATCTTGAAATACTGCTTTAGATCAGTAGTAATCTGCCACCACTCCACTCTTCACCTTGTGTTTGTTAGATTCCTGTGGAAGATACATGTTAAGAATGTCCAATGACAAAAAGAAGGCAGTATCACTTTTGTTAGATGGGGTTTTGGACTAAAACTTGTGTAGGACTTTATAGTAAGCTGGGCTGGCCTATGTGAAAGGCTTTTTTGCCTTAAGCAAAGAAGCAGTCTTACTCCATTGCAACCTGAGAGGATGCTTAATTTCATCCCCCAGTGCCCAAATCTGAGTTGGATATTGCCATTATTATAAGGCTAGGCTGACTATATGAAAATCTCTAGTGCTCGGGGAAATGGAATTATGGAAAGGTGTTATTTTTAAATGTATATTTTCCCCAAGATTTCTATCCCATACAAACACAGCCCATTCAGGGATCTGCAATCGGATTATTCAGGTTAGTTTTCAGGTGCTGAACTTCTGGGAGTTAATGCTTTACACTGCAGCTGGTTTATTTGTATAGTACATTATTTAATATAATTTTGATCAAAATTTTTGTTAGCATTAAAAGTTCCTCATGATCTGGTTCCAGCTAATCTATTATTAAATGAATATTTCACTCAATAAATATTTATTGAATTCCTATTATTTTCCAGATACTGTTCTGTGCACTTGGGATCCATCCATGGACAGTATAGGCAAAAAATCCCTGCCTTATTAGTCTTCATTTTTAGGGGCATACCCTAAATAATAATAGCATAAAAGAAGAAATTAAATAGTTTGTTATAAGGTAATAAATGCCAATGAGGGGAATATAAAATAGCTTAAGGTTAATTGGGAGTACCAGAGGTGGGGGTACAGGGCCAGGTTGCAGTTCTAAATAAGGATGTCAAAGTAGGCTCACTGAAGAGTTATTTGAGTGAACTAAAGGAGCTGAGGAAGTTAGCCATGTGTATATTTGGGAGAATAACGTTCTAGGCAGAGGGAATAGCCAGTGCCAAGGCTCTAAGATGGTATGTACCTGGTATGCTTAGAGAATAGCAAAAAGGCCAGAGTGGCCAGAGTGCAGTGAGCAAAGTGGGGAGGAGTAGAAGGTGAGGTCAAAGAGGTAGGGGGATCAAATCATGTAGGACCTTTTAGGCCATATTAAGAACTTTGCATTTTATTCTGAAGGAAATACGGAGTCATGGGAGGGTTTTGAGAAAGAAACATGATCTGACTTGAGTTATAAAAGGATCACTCCGATTGCAGGTTGAGAATAGATTGTAGGGAACAAAGGTTGAACCCATGGCATCCATTTAGAAGGCTATTACTACAGTCCAAGTGAGAGATGATGGTGATTGGGACCAAGATAAGTTATAGTGAAAGAGATGAGAAGTGATGTTTCTCTATATATGTAGAACCGGAAGGTTTTCTGATGATTTGGATTAGGGCTTGGGGAAAAAAAAAGGGGTCGGGGGAGTCCATAGTGTTTGGCCTGGAACTAGAAAGGTAGAATTATTACATACTAAAATGGGAAAGATTGCAACTGAAACAGGATTAAGCTAAGTGGGAACAGGATGGGAGGTTCAGGAGTTGAGTTTTGGACAATGTCTTTAGACATCCATGTAGAGATGTTGATTCAATATTTGGACAGATTAATCTAGATTTGATATATGAGTGGAGTTCCAGAGAGAGGTTAAGCTGGAGAAATAAATTTAGGAGTTTGTCACTATTGATGATATTTAAAGTCGTGAGACTGTGTGAGCTCATGGAGGAAATGAGTATTCTAGAAAAGAGGACCAAGGACTTAGTCCTGGGCCACATAAAGTTAAGAGGTCTGGGAGAAGAGGTGAATAGAAATGTAGGATGAAAACAAGGAGAGTTGATATCCTAGAAACTGAGATAAGAAGGCGTTTTAAGGATATGAGGTAATCACTTGTATTAGGTACTGATAATAGGTCATATAGCTGAGGGCTGAGTAGATTATTGGCCTTAGCACCATGGGAGTCATTCGTGACCTTGATAAGGCCAGTGTTGGTAGAGTGGTAGAGGCAAAAGCCTTAATAGGTGCATTTAAAAAATAACGGGGCAAAAATTGGAGATGAAAAATATAGATAATTCTTTTCTTAAAATATATTTTTTGAATTTTTACAGTGGTATAATACACATAAATTTTACCATTAGTGACATTTAGTACATTCACAGTGATATGCAACCATCACCACTATCTAGTTTCTGAACATTTTCATCACTCCAAAAGGTAGCCCTGTACTCACTCCCCATTACTCCCTTCCCCAGCCCCTGGCAACACTAATTTGTTTTGCTTTACCTATTCTGGATCTTTTATATAAATGGAATCCTATAATATCTTTATAATATAGTATGACTTTTTGTCACATATGCCTTCTTTCATGTAGCATAATGTTCTCAGAGTTCATCCATGTTGCAGCATGAATCAGTACTTGATTCCTTTTTACGGCCGAATAGCATTCCACTGTATGAATATCCTGTGTTTTGTTTATTCATCAGTTTTTGGACATTTGGAGAATTTCCATCTTTTGTGGAACAGTGCTCCTTTTGTAAATAGTGCTGCTGTGAACATTGATGTACAAGTTTTTGTTTGAACATCTGTTTTCAGTTCTCTGTATTTACCTTGGAGTGGAATTGCTGGGTCATACGGTAATTCTGTGTTTAACTTATTAAAGAATCACCAAACAGTTTTCCACAGTGGCTGCACCATTTTAAATTCTCACCAGCAATATATGTTACTAATTTATTCATGTCCTTGCCAACACTTATTTTCCATTTTTAAAAATCATAGCCACTATAATGGTGTCTTTTGTGGTTTTGATTTGCATTTCCCTAATGACTAATGATGTTGAATATCTTTTTATAACTTTTTTTTAATATATATATACTTCTTGACAATTTGAGTATCTTGTTTGGAGAAATGAATATTCAAGTTCTTTTTTTTTTTAAGTGAACTTTATTTCAACTTCAAAAATAAAAATAACAGACAAAAGGCAGCTTAAATTATGGAAGCATTATTCTAAAAAAATTCTGTCTAGGCACATTTATCTCATTTAATCCTAAAAAACAAACTTAGTTGTTTCTCCAGTGTTTAGAAAGTTCGGTATTCAATAAAATTTTATTTAAAAAAAAAAAAGTTATGTAATGACCACAGATTGTTAAATGACATGACCAAAGTCTCCTTGTTAATGAATAAAATGAAGAAAAAAAATGCTTAATCATATTTATATCTCATAAAATGAAACCCCATATTATTATTATTATTTTACCTTTAGCATTAATATAGTACTTGCTTGGCCTTTGATAAAAAAATATTACAACATTACTGTTTAACTATAGTCTATAATTTACGTTAGTTGTATTTTCCCATGTATCACCACATTCTTGAAAGTAGAACATTCTTATTTATATTATTAACCACAGTTCTCATCTAGTACCACAGTCACTATGTTATGCAGTTCCTAGATTATCCTCTGTCTTTTCAATTAACATTTCTTTACCCAGATTTTAATTGGATTGTCTTTTTATTGTTGAGTTGTAAGAATTCTTTCTATATTTTGAATACTAGACCCTTATTAGATATATTTTAAATATTTTCTCCCATTCTGATTTGTTTTTTTCAATTTCTTGACAGTGTTCCTTGATGCACTAAAGTTTTTTTTTTTTAGGAGGCACCAAGGATTGAACTCAGGACCTTGTATATGGGAAGCAGATACTCAACCAGCTGAGTTACACCTGCTCCTCCAGGCACAAGTTTTAAATTTGGAAGTCTAGTTTATCTATATTTTAATTTTATTCTGTTGCTCATGCTTTTGGTATAAAATTGAAGAATCCATTGCCAAATATAAGGTCCTGAAGATGTTCCCCTATGCTTTCTTCTAGGATTTTTTTGGTTTTAGTTCTTATATTTAGGTTTTGGATCCATTTTTAGTTTTTGTATATGTTGTGCTGTGTAGAAATAAAATAAATCTTAGGAAAAACAAAACTAAAAAAAGCATCAAGCAGTGAAATTGAAAGTCCTCTACTCTCTTCTTTTATTTATACTACTTTTCAGTTGACTTGTAGTCCTAGGCCTTAAGTTTTGTAAGCTATTTGACATGGGGAAAAGTCATCCATCTAAGAAAGGAGGAGAATGCTCAAAAATTTTTAGAGCATTTTAAAAAATGAGACCCAACTAATAATAATTACTATTATTATTGTTCAACAACCACCATCATTAGAAAAAAGTTTTTATTGACTATTTGTGATATCATGGCTAGGCAATGTATGTATCACTACAGTTTTGTGGCTCTTTATATTTCACAAAGTGCTTTCACAGTTAAATTATTTTCTCTAGACTGTGAGGTCAGAGGCAGCCCCCAGCACCTGATAGAATCTGACTCATTGAAGGTGGTCAGTAAATTTGATAAATGAAATAGAGAAATAGATGAGTGAAAGATTGAAGCCTTCTAATTCTGAAATCAGCCTTAACAAACACTAGATGATACTGTAAAAGAGTTCTTTCAACTACTCAACAATATTAAATATTGTCACTTCCATTTATACATAAGAAAACAGTTAAATTAATAATGGACTCAAGGTCAAAAAGTGAGTAAGTGGCAGACCTGGGACTTCCCCCTCTCTCCCTCAAGCACTTCTACAATTGAATACAGAAGTTAGTGGACCATGGGTAATGGTAAGACAAGGCGTTCACAGAATTTGGAGCTCTCACCCTACGTGGCTCTTTGTTGGCACTGCCTTACTGTTCTTATCCTATTACCCTTTTCATGTAGCCTCTTCCCAGTCATTTTTCTTCTTTTCTTTTATTCTAGTAATATTAACTTGTTTCCCTTTATAACTCTTCATTGCCTCTCTTGTCTTCTCTTTGCTGGCATGACATTCCTGCCAGTCATAACTTTAGTTTTTAATTTAGATGAGTAATATGTAACATAGAGGATCATAAAAAAGAAAAGGTGGAAAACACATATCCCAGGAATTCATTTCCTATTTACCAAGTAGGATGAAATTTATGAAAAAAACTTTCTTAAAACTTTCTTTTTGTGAATATTCAGATCTGTTTGTCTAATCTTTTCCTTAAGCTACCGTTTGTATGAGAGAAAAAAAATGTTTTAATAGGATATTGGAAGCAGTTTACTAGTTTTTATGAGAAGTTGACACCTTTTCTGTATCATTTAGTTTAGATTGATATTTATAAAAAATGAATCAGTAGGTCATATGGAGACCTTGTTGGCTTTTTTAAAGCTAGCTTTGAAAATCAGGCTGATAAAATGTTTTTATATATTTTTACAAGTAGCAGTTGAAATTCCTTTTTTGTAATATTAAAATATTTTTTCTTTATCATTTTAGACCAGTCTGCTTAATTTTAAATGAGATTCCTTTTATGTCTACTTGGTTTTTACTTGTGTCCACATTTAGGTGAGTCACACAAATCTCCATATATTTTCAATATTGTTCTCATAAACTCATTTGAAACTTTTTAATAAAGTGATTATGGTTTGAATTGACTATTCTTTTTTGATGTTTTCCTTTATAGTATGCTGCCTCTTCTGTTGAAGGATGAACTCCTAATGCCTTTGGTTGTGACAACAATGGCATTTTTTATAGCTTGTGCAACTTCCTTTTCAATATTTGAAAAGACTTCTGAAGAAGAACTACAGTTGAAATCCTTTTCCAATTCTGTTAGGAAATATCTTCCATGTTTTACATTTCTTCCCAGAATTATACAACATTTGGTAAGTTATTAAGTTTTTAAGAATGTTACATTTTTCAGTGCCACTAATGTTTAAAAATTATTGAATTATCTTTTTTCTTGCACAGATTTTTTTGAGATAGAATTGACATAAATTCACCCATAAAATGCACCCATTTAAAGTATAAATTCAGTTCTTCTTATATGCACAGAGTTGTGCAACCATAACCACAATCTAATTTTAGAATATTTTCATCACCCCAAAGAGACACCACACCCATTAACACTCATTCCCCATTCCCACCCTCACCCCTAACCCCCAGCCCTGTATAGCCACTGATCTACTTTGTTTCTATAGATTTGCCTATTCTGGATATTTCATATAAATGCAATCATATGATATGTGATTTTTTGTAACTGGTTTCTTTCACTTAGCATAATGCTTTCAAGCTTCATCTGTGTTGTAGCATGTTATCAGTACTTCATTACTTTTTTTCATTTTAATATTTTTTTTTATTAGAGAAGTGAGCTTACAAAACGATCATGCATAATGGGCAGAATTCCCATATATCACCCCTCTACCAATACTTCACATTATTGTTGAACGTTTGTTATAGATTATGAAAGAACATCTCAGACTATTACCACTAACTGTGGTCCATAACTTATAGTTAGTATATATTTTTCCATACATCCCTGTTTTAGTTTGCCAAAGGGGTGCCGATGCAAAGTACCAGAAATGGGATGGCTTTTATAAAGGGATTTATTTGGGATTAAAGTTTACAGTTCCAAGTTCCTCGGTCCAAACTGAGGCACCATTAGAGATGCTTTCTCACCAAAATCAGCTACTATTGGTCCTGGTGTGTTGCCATGAAGCAAAATGGCCACCAATCTCTGCTGAGGTTTCAGCCTTCCCCTCTGGTCTCACCATCACCTTTTGAGCTGCTCCTTGGGTCCAGCCTCTTTGAGCTTAAGGAATCTTGTAGTCCTTTATTACATGCCAGGATCAAACATGGTGGCTTCCTTTTCTCTATGTTTGTCTGAGTTTCTGTCTGTGTTTGTGTTTATATCAGATCCAGCGAGGGGGCAGAGACTCAACCTGAGTTTTGCCTTACTGAGGTAGTCCAATCAAAAGCCCAAAATTGACCATATCAAGTAATCTAATCAAAGGCCCCTCAATGGAATTTAATGCAATCAAAGGTATCATACTCAGAGTAGTAGATTAGTTTAAAAATGTAATATTTTTCTTTTTGGAATTTATAAAATGATTTCAAACTGCCACAACCCCTTATTATTAACAATGTATATTAGTATTGTACATTTGTTTTAGTTGATGAGAGAATAGTCATATTTGTGCTGTTAACCACTGTCCATCTTCCTCCACGTGATTCACTGTTGCATAGTCCCATGCCTTGTACAGTCTATCCAGAGTATATACTCAGTGACTCTCATTTTCATCAGAGTTGTGCAGTCATAGCCTCAGTAAATTTTTGAACATTTTCCTCATTCCAAAAGAAAAAATTCTATACCCTCCTATTATTGACCCTTAGTGTTGATATAATACCTTCTTTGACACTAATGCAAGACTATTACAATATTGCTGTTAACTATAGTTCATAAGTTACATTAATTGTATTTTTCCCATGCATCACCTTATTCTTACCACCTTCTAATGGTAGCATATTTGTTCTAGTTCACAGAACCTTCTTGTAATTGTACTATTACCCACAATTTTCATCCACTTCTAGGTTCAAAATGTTATTCAGGCCCTAGATTATTCTCTAGCTTACTTTCAGTTGAAATTTATGTCCCTAAACTTCCCCTTTCAGCCACAATCCCATTTATAAGCCAGCCATGTTATACTCAGTATAATGTGCTACCATCAACTCTATCAATTTCCATGCTTGTATAGTAAACCTTATTAAAAATTCTATATATATAAAGTATCAATATCCCTTCTCAGCCCTTCTCCTATCTCCTAGTAACATATACACTCTTCGTCTAGATGTGATAACCTTTGATTGCGTTAAATTCATTTGGAGGGGCTTGGATTAGATTGCTTATTAGGATCACTTTGGGGCTTTTGATTGGACTACGCCAATGAGGTGTGACTCAGGTTGAGTTTCCTCCTTACTGGGTCTGATATAAATGGACACACTCAGACACAAGAAGTGAGAGCTTTACCATTTTTGATCCTGCCATATGTCAGAAAGGAGAAGCTTAAATAGCTGAGGCCTGGAGAAGAGATGAGCCATTTGCCTGAACTTGGGAACAGAGCAGAACAGCCTAGATGATATAGGAGGGCCAGAAAGAAACAAGCTCTGTGCCAGCAGAGAGAGGACTATAGGATCACTTAAGCATGAAGGCCCAAGTGGCTGGACCCATGGAACAGCTCAAGAGGAAAGGGTGAGCTTGGAGGGGAAGGCTGTAACCTGGGCAGAGATTGGTGGCCATCTTGCTTCACCACGTGGCAACAAGCTAGAGTCAACAGTAGTTGACTTTGGTGAGTAAGCCTCTCTGATGGTGCCTCAGTTTTTGACTTTTCATGCCTTGGAACTGTAAGTGTTTATCCCAAATAAATCCCTTTATAAAATCAACAGATTTCTGGTAGTTTGCATCGGCAGTCCTTTGGCAAATGAAAATGAATATTTTTGAAAATTTTTTCATCTAAATTCATTAGGAAAATGGTTGTGTAATTTTGTGGGTTTTTTTTTGTAATATCTTTATCTAGCTTTGTTATTAGGGTGATACTGGCTTCATAGAATGCGTTTGGTAGCGTTCCTTCCTGTTCAGTTTTTTGGGAGAGTTTGAGTAAGATTTCTGTTAAAGCTTCTTTGAATGATTGGTAGAATTCACCTGTGAAGCCATCTGGTCCTGGGCTTTTCATTTTAGGGAGTTGTTTGATCACTGTTTCAGTCTCTTCACTTGTGATTTGTTTGCTGAGGTCTTAAATTTCTTCTAGGGCTGCTCTGACTTCTTCAGATTGAGAGGGGGCTTAGATATTATGGGGCAGATAGAAGGAATTGCTTTGCTTGCAGTTGTAGATTCTCTGTTTAGTTTCTTTTTTTTTTTTTTTATTAATTTTTTTATTTTTTATTGACTTTGTAATAATATTACATTAAAAATATATATGTGAGGTCCCATTCAACCCCACCCCCCCACCCCTCCTCTCCCCCCCCCCAACAACACTCGTTCCCATCATCATGACACATCCATTGGATTTGGTAAGTACATCTTTGGGCACCTCTGCACCTCATATACATTGGTTCACATCATGGCCCATACTCTCCTCTATTCCATCATGTAGGCCAAAAATATGGAACGCTTCACGAATTTGCGTGTCATCCTTGCGCAGGGGCCATGCTAATCTTCTCTGTATCGTTCCAATTTTAGTATATGTGCTGCCGAAGCGAGCACATCTGTTTAGTTTCTTAATGTTCAAGGTTAGGTTATTGATTTGAGAGCTTTTCTTCCTTACTGATACAGGCATTTCAACCTATACATTTCATGCTGTGTACTGTTTTAGCAGCATTCTATAAATTTTGATAAGTTGGTTTTCATTTTTATTTAAAATTATAGTCTAATTTCCATTGTGATTTCTCCTTTGATCTTTGAGTTATTTAGAAGTTTGTTGTTTAATTTCAAAAAATTTTGGGGATTTCCCAGATTTCTTTGTTTTTATATTCCAGTATAATTCTGATATGGCCGGAGAACATGGTTTGCATTATTTCAATATTTTCAAATAGATGATTTGTTTCATGTTGTCAATTCTCCTTCAGTTTTGAAGAGTAGTTTTGCTGGAAATAGAATTTTTAGGTGACTTTTTCTTTCAACACTTTGAGTATGTCACCTTACTCCCAACTGGCCTCCCTGGTTTCTGATGAGAAGTCAGCTGTTAATCTTAATGAGGCTAGCTTGTATTCTATGCGTCTAGGTGTGAATCTTTTTGAGTTGATCCTACTTGGCATTTGTAAGCTTCTTGGTTGTGTACCTTTATGTTTTATATCAAATTTGGGAAATTTGAAGTTATTATTTCTTCAAATACTATTTCTGTCCCTTTCTCTCTCCTGTCCTGAGACTCCCACTATGCATATGTTGGTGTGCTTGATGATATTCTACAGGTCTCTGAAGTTCTGTTGATTTTTCTTCTTACTTTTTTCTGTTCCTAAGATTGGATACTCTCAATTGTCCTATCTTCAAATTTGCTGATTCTTCTGTCAGCTCAAATCTGTTGTGGAGTGCCTCTAGTGATATTTGTTTCATTGATTGTATTTTTTAGCTCCAGAATTTCTATTTGGTTCTTCTTTTTCAATTTCCATTTTTTAAATTGATATTCTCTATTTGGTGAGACATCATCATACTTTACTCTAGCTCTTTAGACATGGGTTCCTTTTGTTCTTTGCACATATTTATAATAGCTTATTTAAAGTCTTTGTCTAGAAACTCCATCATCTGGATTGCCTCAGGAAAAGTTCTATTTTTTTTGTTTTGTTTTTCTGTGTGTGTGTGTCTTGTAATTTTTTTGTTGAAAATAGGACATTTTAGATAATGTAATGTGGCAACTCTGAAAATCAGATTCCCTCCCAATAAGAGTCTGTTGTTGCTGTTTTGTTTTTGTCCTTGATGTTTCAGTGATTTTCCTGGTTTAATTCTGTAAAGTTTGTGTTCCCATATCATGGTGCTATTGAAGTCTGTTACTCATTTAGCTAAGTGGTCAGCTAATGATTGATTAGAGGTTTCCTTTAATGTCCTAAACCAAATGCCCTGAAGCAATAATTACGTCTTCTACCTTATGTGTGTCAGGAGATTCCTTCAGAGCTCAGTTAGTTTACAGTTCTGCCTTAGTCTTCACTTCCTGCTAGTGCAGGACTTACTGTTAACCAGAGTGAGAGATTAGGGCCCTCTCAGGTCATGTGCATAGCCTTGAACATGTACATGAGATTCTAGATCCCCAGGAATATGTCAGAGCTTTTCAAAGCCCCTTATAGACATCTTATTCCCCAAATCTTTCAAGTTTTAGGGCTGGCTCTTGTATGCCCCACTTGGTTTCACAGCCGCAGGTATTTGCACTGTTAACAGTTGCTGCTGATAGTTTTTGACAAATACCTTGGTGAGGTTGGACTTTTCCCACTGAGTGAGTTCCTTAGGTAAAATAACAGCAACATCCTGTGAATGGGGATTTTCTAGGGACCTGTAAGACAAGTAAAACAGTGACAATGCTTTGAACATTATGTTGATATTATAGTTGACATTTAAATAGAACTGTTCCATGAATTGCAGTAATTTTATATATTTTGTATAATATATATTTTATATTACCCATTTAAATAGGAAGTGTGAAAAAATTTTAAAGTTTTATATCAGACATATGACTTTTACAGTTGCATTCATAATTAATTTAAGGGGAATCACATTTTATTTGAGGTTACGTTATACTTAGATACATTACAGTAATTCTGTATGCAGAAATTGTTAGACTGTAATACTACTTTAGGACAGAAACTCAACGTTTTCTATATACTATTATACATATTTTTAAATAATTTTTTAAATTTATTTTAAAAAATACATAGATCACACAAAATGTTACATTAAAAATATAGGAGGTTCCCATATACCCCACTCCCCACCCCCCCACTTTTCCCACATCAACAGCTTCTTTCATTAGTGTGGTACATTCATTGCATTTGATGAATACATTTTGGAGCACTGCTACACAGCATGGATTATAGTTTACATTGTAGTTTACACTCTCTCCCAGTCCATTCAGTGGGTTATTGCAGGATATATAATGCCCTGTATCTGTCCCTGCAATATCATTCAGGACAACTCCAAGTCCTAAAAATGCCCTAATATCACACCTCCTTTTCCCTCTCCCTGCCTTCAGGAACTCCCATGGCCACTGTCTCCACATCAGTGATATAGTTTCTTCCATTGCTAGAATCTCAATAATTCTGTAGTAGAATACCAGTAAGTCTACTTTAATTCATATTTTATTCCTCCATCCTGAGGACCCTGGGATGGCGATGTCCATTCTACCTCTCAATTGAGAGGGGTCTTCAATCCCACACAACTGGTGGATGGGGCTCTCATGCCTGCAGTTGTAGACTCTCTCAGTTCCTTGGTGTGGTGGTTGTCCATCCTCACCTCCCTGTTTCAGCTGACCTGGGTAAGTCCAACGAACTGGAGAGTAGGTGCTGCAACACCACTGAGGCTCAGGGCCCAGATGGCACATAGACAGCCCAGAGATAAAGTCTCCTGGACATACACCAACCCCAGCGCCAACCACAGGTTCAATAATGCTATTATATTTTCAGCTTCCAGCAAAGCCTTACACATAATGTGAACTCTGATTTTGTTGAAAATGGATAAGAAGTCATGATCTGGTTATTGTAATGTAAAATTAGAGGTAGCTCAAATGTCCAGTAGTTGAAAAATGGAGTATTTTTCAAATATTAAAAATGTTTATGAAGAATTTATAATAAATAAATGGAAATTATTTCTATACAATGTTTAAAAAAGAATATATGTGTATGTATATATATAAAACATGTAAAATATAAAAATTTATATATACACATGTGTATACATATCCATCTGTAGTTATTTTTCAAAAGTAGACAAAAACTGATTAAAATAGAAGGATAAAATAACAAAATAAAGTTCAGGTAAATAAGTCAATAAGCATACCTATTTAAATAGGAATAATGATGCCTGACACACACACACACACACATATATATATGTATGTATGTATGTATATATATAAGGCATTCATAATGTGTTATCCTTTCCTTCCTATCCCCTGATACAGACCACAGTTTACTGGGGGGAGGAGGAGAGAATACCAGGTTAAACTTATTTATATTTTAAGGACTACAAGAGAGGATTGCACAAAGTACACAGATAACAAAGAGAAAGGAATGATTAACTCTACTAGGGGGTGCAGGGGAAGGTTTCTTAGGAGGTTATATTTTTAGACATTGAAGGAAGGCCAGAGAGCATTCTTAGGACAGAGTTGAGTGCTTTCTATGTGCCAAGTACTGTTCTGGAGGCTAAGGATACAGCAGCGAACAAAACAAAATAAAGTCCTGCTCTCGTAAAAGTTACATTTTGTTGGTAAATCAGACAATAAACAACACATAAAAAATATATAACATGTCAGAGGGTGATACATACTATGGAAAAGAATAAAGCAAGGGAGGGAGGGATGTGGAATGCGGGGGGAGGGGTAGTTGCAATTTTAAAACAGTAGTACTTTTCTTGAGCAAAGAACCATAGGAGGTGAGGGAATGAACTGTGCAGATAATTGGAGGTAGAACATTTCAGGAGAGAAAACTGCAAATGGAGTGAACATTATGGAGGCCATGGTGATTGGAGCAGGATAGGCAAGGGAAAGAAAAATAACAGGAGCTAAGATGATAGGATAAAGGGACTATATATGACTCAGGTTTGTAAAAGGTCGTTATGGCAGCTGTGGGGAGAAGAGATGTGGATAAAAATTTTTGAGAGATGATGATGCCATGGACCAAAGTAGCAATGGAAGTGGTTAGAAGTGGTCACATTCTGGATATAGTTGCCATTTATGAGTAGGAGAAGACTGTTGAAAGAACTTTTGATGAAGGATCTTCGACCAGAGCAGTTTAGTTTCATGGAGTGGTTGGGGTGAAAGCCCAATTGGTGTCAGTTCACTAGTTAATGGGCGAATTGGACACAAGTTATTGGCAACTCTTTTGGGAGACTGCTATAAACAGGAACATACTAATGGGGTGACAACTGGAGGAAGAGAGGGTTTTTGTTTTAAAAGGAGATATTTCTGTTAGTGATTCAAGGAAACCTCGCTAAGGTCATCTCAGGAAATTTCCCTTTGGAGGTACCTGCAGCCTTTGTTTATGTTTGTAAACCTTTTTGGCTCCCATTCTTCCCACTCTTCCATCCTGAATGACCACTGCATTCATAACTTTTTATTCAGGTCTTACCAATCTTTTCATAATATAGCCATTAAAGCATCCTCTTTTCCTTCTTCATGAAAGTCAGACTACTGTTTATCACTGCCTGCTTTCTACATTTACTTGAGTAGCTTCTGTGTACTTATATACTGTGCTGAGATAAATGAATAAGACATGATCTGGCTGGTCCTTGTCTTAAGGAAACTCACAGTTTAGCACTAAATTAAACGTACTGGTAGCCACAAATATGTGACAATTAAATTTAAACTTACTAACATTTAACATCTGTTCCAGTGCCTGTGTGGTATAAGACTGGAATTTTCAGGCTTTGCTTGTACCTGGGAATCACTTGGAGAGTTTTAAAATATATTGATGCCTACCTGCAGAAATTCTGATTTGGTCTAGGGTGTGGTCTGGGCACTGAGTTTTTTTGTATTTTTGTTTTTGGAAGTCCTGGGGATTGAAGCTGGGACCTCATACATGCAAAGCAGGCACTCAACCATTGAGTTACATCCACACCCTAGGGCCCTGAGATCTTTTAAAGCTCCCCACTTGGTTCTAAGGTACAACCAAGGTCAAGATCCACTAATGGAGGAGATTGGACCTCCAACCCTTACCTTCTGTTCATTTACAACTATAAATCAATGTTACCTGTACGTTTTATACTATTCAATAATACTTTCCCCCCTCCTTCTTACAGTTTTTAATCTCAGTAGTCACTATGGTCCTTCTGACACTGATGACTGTCACACTGGATCCTCCTCAGAAACTACCGGACTTATTTTCTGTATTGGTATGTTTTGTATCCTGCTTGAACTTTCTGTTCTTCTTGGCATACTTTAACATTACAATCATGTGGGATTCCAGAAATGGTAAAAATCAGAAGAAAATCAACTAGCTGTATCTATGTATGCCTGAACAAATTTAAATATATGAAGTGTTAAAGGTTTTGTGATCTTTTTGCTGTGTATCATGAAGTTATTTTGAGAATCATGGAATTATAATGAAATTTTCACTTTGAGAATCATGAATTATAGGAAAGGAAATGGTGAGATCATTGTTGTCTACACAAAATATGTATATGTGAGGACCAAAGCCCAATGGAAGCTTTTATTTTCTAACTGTTGATTGAACAAGACAGATAAAATTTTATTAATATTCACAGCTATTCAAATGGGAAAATAGAAAAAAATTCCTTAATTGCAGTGTTTCCTTAGGAAATGGGTTTTATGAATTGTCATGTCTTGGAAAATCTAAATCTGTAAATTCAGAGAGCTTAATGGGAGAATTAAACCCCTTAAAGGAAATCTCTAATTTTGGCATTCAAATTTAGTTTTCCTTATATTTTACAAGTAAGATTTATTTTAGGACAGGTTCAATTATTTTCATTGCTTAGAAGTTATCTCAGAGACTTAAATCAGGGCTAATCCTTTTAATTACTGGGAGAAGTCAGTTAAACTGTTTGAAGTTTGACTATGACTCACTACATGTGCAAACTTCATTTTTTTGAAACAAGGCAGATATATTAAACTGTTAACTTTCAAGAATGCAGATTGATTTGAATGTACAACTTAAAAAATGAATTTCCTGAATTTAAATGTTTTAAGTCTTAAGTGGATTATATTCACGATCACTAGGTTCTAAACTTCCAGTGTCATTCTGTTAAGTTAAATTACCTTATAAAAGGATTCTGTCCTGTTCTTCCTTTTTGTTGTGACATAGGTCATCTGGGTTACCACTGCCATAACCACTGATTCATATGTTTCACATTAACTTGACCCTGTTAATACTATATCATTCTATATTAGAAGTCCATTTTACTAAATAGAATTGGTGAAAATGTCTTATATCCATGTATATGTAACTTCTCATATAAAGTTGTGCTTTTTTTGTCTCTTGTGATAAAAATAAAACAATTATTTTACCACCATTCTATTTTTTAACGTGGATACTCCTTTCATAATATAGCCATTGAACGATATTAAGTGGTGGTGTATTTTGAAACAATGCAAGTCATACACATAAAAAAATTTAGTTCTGGACATAGCCACAGGCTGATGCAAGAAGTTATGTGTTTCTAAGTGTGTAAGTCTGATAAAAGAAATGCATTTAGACAAAGCAAAAATCAAGAAATATTTCTTTCTCAAAGCAAATGTGCATAAAGACTCAAAAGGGCAGGTCAGCACAGAAAAGCAGCCTTGAGTCACTGCCGAATCAGCAGGAACATTGCTGTCCATGGTCACCATCTGTAATCACAGTGCCCAAATGTCAGCCTCTTGGCTGGCTGGTATAGCCTTATTTTTTTATTTTTTTGAAATAGCATACTTGTTTTAACCCAGGATCCTGATTTAAACCATATTAGTAATGAGGAAATTCAAAATTGTATTTTTAACTTCTAAATAATTGGAGTAGAGAAACTTTATTATTTGAAAATAAAAGTATTATTAAGAACATTATTAAAATATTCACCTCTATTCAACGCATCTTATAGGAATATTATATAAATAAAATGCATTTTTCAGATGATTATACTGAGTTACATGGTAGCTTTTATGGAGAATTGAAGCAATTCTCTGAGTAATACTCTGAATCAAGTATCTCTGATATTAGAACCCAATTTAAGAAGAGTCCAATAAAAAAAGACAAAACAAAAAAGAGTCGACTTTAAACTTTGAGGGACTAGATCCAAAATACTAAAAATAAATCCAATGATGAATTAAGACAGAAATGGGTAATTTCAAAGCATTTCTTTCAGCTAAATTCAGGGTTGTAAGGGTGCTTTGATATAAAGATTTAGACTATGTAATAAAAATATTAAAGATCGATTTCTCATTGTCTTCACTAATGTACCTGTCCAATAATGGACATTTCGAAATTATTTTCAAGTTCAAGGGGACATACTTTTTCCCATTGCCAGTAAACTTAGTTTTCCTTCTTAAAATGAAGAGAAAACGGGTGTATGTTCATGTATCAAATATGAGGCATATGGAAGACATTTTCCCTTGAGGCTTTAGGGAAGGGAGAAAAATCCCCGATGTAGCATTCTGTCCAAATGATAAACCACAACTAAGTGAGTGAAACATTTACAAAAGTCAGGGCAGCCAAAGGAGCCCCTCTGTTCAATAGAAAGAAAGAGATGGATAGGATATAACTAAATAATAGTTGGACTAACACAATGGTTTCAAGTCTCAATTGGTCTCTCTCCTGTTATGTTCATTGGAAGATCAGGGCCAAGTGTATCCCCTCACTAAACCACCCCCCCACATAAACATTAGTTTTGTGTGTGGGTCTTTTTGCTTTATCCTTCATGTGGCCTCCAGGGGTGATAAAGCGAGAGTCATCTGATCTACAACAAAGAGAAGTGGGAAATGATTCTTAGGAGACCCAGCTGTTCTGAAAGGCAAAAATACAGTAACTAATAGCATTAAGCATATATCTACATAACTTGGATTATACATGAAACCAATCTATTTCTTAACCCTTTATTTTCTGACTAATAATAGGTTGTTTTATATATGCTTTGGCTTACATTCCAAGGTTAGTTTTTAATGCAGTTGTTTTTGGTATATTTTAAGTAACATCCTAATACAGGGGCTGTAACAAAGTATTCTTATATTTAGCAGTCAGATTATCTTTAAAAATCTTATTTAAATATTACAAAGAAAATCATGAATGAAGGTACTTGGGTTTAGTAAGTTAACTGGGTTACTGTTCACTACCTTTATCATTTATATTAATAGTTTTTAAAAACTCAGTTTCATTTTGAGAGGCGAATCTGAAGTTTCTCTAAATAGAAAATTAGTAATTCTCAGTCTCAGTTTGTTAAGTTTTGCTCCAAATTTTATATATTATTTTAATCCCCATGATAGACTGAATTGAATGGCATGGTAATATCATGTACTAATTTTGTCAAAACAAAAGGTTTTGTCAAACCTTGGTAATTACCAAGGGAATAGCATTTTTCCTGCTGTGGAAATGGCCAAAGAAAAGGATAAATTTTTTAAGAAATTATTATCAAGATGTAAGTAAATATCCTTGTTCTTAGGAAATGTTCATGGAAATACTGAGTTCAAGGAACATGATGTATACAACCTACTCTCAAATGTTTAGGAAATTGATATAGAGGGATGGATAGATAGATAGATTTAAGGAGTAGTACAAATGTTAAAAGGTGGCAAAACATTAGCAGTGGTGGGTCTAGGTATGTGGGTGGGTATCTGTTGGAGTTCTCTGTATGGGCTTTGTTTTATTTTTACAGCTGACATGTAAGTTTGAAATTATTTCAAAATAAAAAGTTTTTAAAAAAAGCATATTCTGTGATTTTCTCAGAAACTGGCCCCCTCTTTATTTTGTGAGTGACAGCACAAACAGATGATGATACAAAACACTAGAGAAAAGTAGAAATATAAGTTAACACTGCAAAGTAATTTGGAGATCACATACTGTCCCATAAGAAAGGTCTTTCTTTAAAAATGCATTCTAATGTATTATAAAAGGTGTGAAATTTTGAAACTTTGTAAATACTTTTCTTTACAAGTACAGGAAAAATGAGAATATAATAACTCATCCATGAGATAGTAGCTACACAATAAACTGGATAGGTTAAAAACATTTTTAAAAGAATCTGTAAATTAATAAGCAGCTGGGGCTTTCACTGGGCAAACTGGTATCTGATTCCACTTACCATTAGATTCAATCTGAGTTTCAGGAAAACATAGATCTCCCAAAGGTAACATTTTTCATAAATGCCTTATTAAGTCTATCCACAAGTGCTTAAAGTATAAAAATATACATAAAGATACAGAATGTAAGTCAAGATCTTCCTGTACATGTTGGCTTACACGGAAGGGTAAAAAAGAAATGTATTATTTACAATGACATTATCTGCTGGTGTGTGTAAAAAGTTTAAATTAGCTGCAAGAAATTTTATCTAGACATGCACCTGCCTAGTGCTATGAGCTGGTATTTACTGGGCAGATTAATTACAAACATACTCTGTTCCTTTAAATATGATCAGGCAGATGCAGAAGTTGGTGTTCACAGTGGCTGCATTTCTTCTAAAGGCCTATGAGATATAAAAGATAATTATTATATCATCAAGAGCTGGATTCCAAATCAACATGTATCTTGTGCATGACTTTAAAAATAATTGAAACATTCATCTACCATGTAATTTGTTACCTGGTTTAGATACTGGTAACTACTCATTTGTTTATTTTTGAATCTTCTATGCAAGATGTACCTTCACAAATAATTGTGAATATGATGACTGACATAGCACTTTTCACCTTTTGGGAAGACGGATCTTGAAGGAGATACTTCTGAGAGGATTTTTAAACTCCAACATGAGTTTCTGTTTGGAGCAATGGAAACGTTTTTGTAATATATAGTAATGATGGTAACACACATTGTGAATGTAATGACTATCACAGGAATATATTTCTGAATGCAGTTAAAAGGGGAAGTTTTATTTGCTAGAATAAAAATTTAAAGGGAGAAAAACCCCTGCCAGAGAACTGTATAACAGTGAACCCTAATATAAATTATTAACTATAGTTGACAGTATACTTATAATAATATTATCTCATCAATTTTAACAAGGTACCACCACACTAATGTAAAATGTTAAAAATGGGAGTGGGTATATAGGAACTCTATTTTCTACATGATCTTTTTGTAAACTACAACTTCTCTAATTAAAAAAACAAAAAGCACCATCATGACCTATGGCAAACACCAAATCTATATGCTTTAGTTTGTAAGCCTAAAGGGCTTTTCAGCAGGTGTTTCTTCGAACAGCTGCTGAAAGAAGAAAAGATAGTATTTAACTATGCTAGATTCCTATTTAGAGTGTGTCCCTTTGGGGACTCCTAGTGGTGGTAGAGGATCCTGTTTGTTTGGCCTTAGAACCTGCATGTGAGAGGAAGCCTTTGAAACAGCAGTCATTAGCAATTGATGGCATACATTCCAATAGGGCATGTGTACCAATCACTCCTGACATGCCCTTTCCTTGCTTAAAGCTATATCCTTTGAAGAAATAGTGAATGGTAGTACCTATTTTTCCCTTTTCCTAAGAATCCACACGTATTCTGCATCCTGTCCTCAAAAACATGTTGCCAACTTGACAACTCAACTTTTACCAACTCTTATTTTAGAGCCTGGTCTGCACTCCTATAGATTTCAAGCATTCTAGGGTTCACTTAATGCTTTAATATTTTTACAGGAAATAACTAGTATAGTATAGAGGAAATCATTTATTAAACAGTTACTGGAATAGTACAGAGGGAATCATTTATTAAATAGTTACTATGGGGCAGGTAATAACTAGGCTAACTAGTTTGTACAAGGTAATTATCCATCCCATTTTATAATCCCAGTTTAGGGAAACCAAATGCCTTGTTAAAGGTCATACAGATAAGTAGGTAGCAGAGTTAGTGCTGGACCTCTAATTCCAAATCCATTCTCTTTTGCCATGCCAGACCCTGCAAACATGTTTCATCAGTTGGTCATGGCTGCTAGGAGAATTGTCTTGAGAAGAACTCGGAGGCTAAATCCAGGTTCCAACATGAAGAAATACTTTGATTAATGTGATTCACGCCATAGCACAAGAGTAGGGAGTAGCAGCATTTATATATACTTGTAACCTCTATACTGCCATGCTGGTTCTTGAGAATGTACATCACAAAAACAAAAGAAAGGCAATTTAGATACAGTCAATGTAGTTCACGAGGAATATTTTTTTTGGCAGGATTCATTCTACACATAGCAAGTAAATACTTTCTAAAACATATTTTGGGTTGTTACTTCTCCAGTAATCTTCACTGCCTAATGAATAAGGTCCAAATTAACCTGGTGGCCAAAACTGTCAATGATGTGCCCTAAATCTACCTTTCCATCATTCTGCTTCTCTTTTTTTGTCCATGATTTCTCCCTGCCTAACATGTTTACACAGTCTATCAAAATTATACATATATCAAATATCAGCTTCTTAGTAAAGTACAAAGCTTCCATTCCTAGGGCTGGATGCCTCTCTGTCAGAGACAATGCAGAGTGGAATAACGAACGAACTGATTTTAAAATTATGACCCTTAAATAATTAATTCATAACCCCAACCTGATGTGATCTATGTTTGCTGTGAATTCCTATAACATTATTTATTTCATTTATAGCAGAGAGAAACATTTATACATAGTTTAAAGAGAAAAGATGTTCTATCAATTCTTCCACACCCCCATGAAAGAGTGACAAATTTGATTTGTCCAGAACATTCACTGGTCCACATTTTACTAGTAATATTACAGGTCAATCACTGTTTAGTTTCCTTTTTACTGCTTACTCTCAACTCCAACAGGCTTTTGTGCCTTCTAATTTCATGTGGCAAAGAGATTCGCCCATTCTATTTCTCTGACCTGCAATCAGGCATATAAAGCAGATCCATGGTCTTTACAGCAGTGGAGGCACATGGACTTGGAGTCTGTTTCAAAGATCCAGCTTTCTCCTCAGGCTCAGGAAGGCATATAATAAGGTTCAAGATTTAGATTCAAGGGGGGAAGAGAGGAAGTCACACTTCTGCCTCAGGCACAATCCATATTAATTACCCCAGCTTCTACCAGTGGGCTTGTCATGTTGGAAGTTATGAATCCCTCCACTAATCACTAATAAATTGATACTTTGATCCTCATTGGACTCATGATCCTTGTTTTCACTTGCTATTGCCCAGAACTGGAAAGAAGGGTCTGACTTTGCATCACTTATCATAGCTTGCTTATATTGTTATTTTTTCATTTATAATATAAAACTTGTGCTCATAGCTAGATTATTAGATTTCAAAAGACAGGCATTATGCACATTGCTTTGTTCATAATAAACCTCATGTTTTTGTTAACCCAAATGATTTAACCACATTGTTCCTTGATAAATCATCCCAGACTTTTTTGCTCTTCTGTTAACATTGGCTGAAATCATACTTTTTCTCCACTCTCCCTCTGCACTCCTCTTTTAACAGTTTTAGTACTCTGTGGCCTTTGGGTTGCTCTCTCCCTTACTGTCTTTTTTATTCCAACATTTAAAGGCTTTACTTTTTAAAGGCTCTAGGAATGAATTTATAGGGGTTGACTCCCCTCCATTTAATTATAGGTCTGGAGGAATAATCACTGAAGTATGAGAGAAGGTGAGCATGTGTGTAGACAAGCAAGTTGAACATAGAGAGTACTCAGGTACTATGTCCATCAAAGGTTTTTCAGGGCATAGTACAAAATCAGGAAGTTTAGTATGCTCCCTTATTCATCTTAGGTGGGGAACTATGACAAATGTACAAAAGAAGAGCAATGGAAGAACATGGGGGAGAAGAATCTGGGGAAGGAAGCAGGTTTTGAAAGATGGGTAAGATTTTGACAACAATGGGGGAAAAAGCATGCCAGGCAGAGGAGACAAGAGCAAATTAAGAAAATGGACGGAAAAAATGTAAAGGCCAGTGGTGTTTGGGGAATGGCAAGTGATATGGAATGACAGAAACAACAGGGAGAATTTGGAAAAGTAAGCTATGGTCAAATGAGGGAGAGTACTGAATGTCAGTCTAAATTTGGATTTTATTGTGAATATTGTAGAGTGGTATCTTTAAAAGCATAGATATGTCCACAAAACTATGTCAGTAATAAAATAGGACAGGCTGTAGAGGAACCTGACCAAAGGGCAGAGAAGCAAGTTACAGTGGGACAATGATAATCAAGGAAGAGTATAAAGAAGGAATAAACTAGTACAATGGGTATGGAAAGGATAATTAAACAGGTATTTTCAAAAGTGATATGATTTGGTGACAAAAAAAAGACCTAGAGAATTTTGTAGTTCTGCACCTGATCAATGGAATGAATACATAATCTTTAGAAAGGTAGAAGGAGGAACAATTTTGGCAGGAAATCAATGTACCCAGGGGACATTATTTGGTAGCTGAGATTGTAGGTTTATAGCTCAGGAGTGAGGCTACATATAGATTTGGAAATCATATGCATTGAGGTGAGAAAGTCAAGAGAATGGATGAGATCATGAAAAAATGCCCGAAGTTGGAAGAAAAGACAGTCCAAGGAAGAACCTAAGAAACGCTTCAAAGATCAGGCTTCATTTCACTGTCATTTCTCTCTGTTGCTTCCAACTAAAAGGGAAACTGACGGGTAGCTTATCCTTAATAATCTTTTCAAGTTTCTTGAAGGTACTACTCAAAGACTCAAAAGTCTAACAAGTGATGATCATTACTAGAATCCATAAACACAGAGCTGTGTTCTATTCTCTAAGTTCTTTGTAAATTTATCAATGAGGCTACCATACACTAAATGTATATCCTTGTTTAAATATGTACAACTATGAATGTGGATTTATGATCACCATCTAATATTTCTGTTGGATTTTTATGGGTCAAAATTTTTATAAAATGTTTAACCCTATAATGAATGAATGTGTACATGTGTGTTTATGTATGTATGTATCTATATATCTAATCCTTACTTAATAGATATAATATCCTTAATCAGTAGTGAAACTGACATTCATAGGTTAGTATTGTGTAATGGTGAACATGGGCTCTGGTATCAGACACACTCAGGTTAGTACCTGGCTCTGTCTCTTAGGTGATTCTGGGGCAAGGTAGTTTGCCTCTTTGTGCCTCAGGTTCCTTACATATAATATAAAGACAATAACTTTATCTACCTTGCATAAGTTGCCATAAATATTAAATAGGGTAAGTATAAAGTTTAAGTGTCTGGCATATAGAAAGTACTCAATGAAGGTTAGCTCTTATTTTAAGGTATTTTCTGTATACAACAGAATGAATATTTTAATGTATGAAAGTGACACAAATTTCTATATTATTTTAAGATGATCTAAAAATATTTTAAGAACAGCTAATTTGTTAGGAAGCTAATATTAATCACTTGATATTATTTCCAAACAACTGTGTTTTCAGGATAGAATATAATTCTTTCATTTTGCTTAAATATTTTCCAAAAGATAGTAGCAAGGAATATCTGGTTAACATCTAATAATCTCAATTAATATTGTTGCCACTAACTTTGGGATGTCAGTTTTTTGATAATGTGAACCTTCAGTACAGGTACATTAAAATTAATATCACATGATTCACTGCTTCCAGTTAACATTATAATAAGCTATTTATAAATATATCATTTTTACTCTTGATAAATCCATAAGAATTGTTCTGCAAGTACAACTAATTAACCTATAATTACTTAATCAGTTAGTAAATTTCTGAATTTAACAACTTGTTACAGCTTGTTCAAGCAGATATATCCTATAGAAACTATAACCCACCTGTCAGTATCCAGTTGGCTGTTTATACTACCAGCACTCAGTTAAGGACCTTCTTTATACTCAGTTAAAAATATGCCTTCTCTGACTTTTAAAGCTAGCCTGGTCAGTTTAATGGTGTTCTTTTTCAACCAGCCTCTAACCTCATTGATTAGACAGATCCTGTCAGACTGCACTCCTTTTGTTTATAAGACTAGATTAGGTATCAAGAAAAGTATCAAAGTGTAGTACAGCTGTTTTCTTTATAGAAAGACAGTTCCAAAGCTGATAATGTAAATAAAATGCTTCCTTCTGAACAAAACAGTGAAATTTTACAAGCTCAAACTTAAATCAGAAAGATAAAACAGTACCTCCGTTTAAAATGGCTTTAAGGAATTCATAGCTGTCAAGATGATGTAATTCTACATGAAAGAAGAAAGAATTTTTTTGAGAAACAGTTCAAAGTAACTTATCACAGTATATGATGCAGAATAAAAACTGAATCAAAATCAAATTAAGGGGAAGTGGCTGTGGCTCAATCAGTTGGGCTCCCTTCTACCATATGGGAGGCCGTGGGTTTGTGTCCCAGGACCTCTTTGCGAAGGCAGGCTTGCCTGCACACTGTGGAGTGCCTCTCGGCCCGCAGGTGCTACGGAGAGCCGACTCAGCAAGGTGATGCAACAAGAAAGGGAGACAATCAAAAAAAGCCAAGCAAACAAAAAAAACAACCACAGAAGAGCACGCAGTGTATGCAATTGTAAAGCATACAATTCATTCAAAGTGTTTTAGGATAATCACAAAGTTGTGCATTCATCATTTCAATCATTATTAGAGCATTTTCACTATTTCAGTATTAATAGTAATAAACAAAAAACAGACAAACAAACAAGAAAACTCTTCACCTATCAATCTCTTTGTGTTTCCCCTGCTGCACATAGATGCTGTTTCTGGCTATTCTTGCACAATTATTTATTTATTAAGTGGTTTTATTGAGATATATTTACATACCATATGATCTATCCAAAGTGTATAATCACAATGTTGTACATTCATCACCTCAAAAATTTTAGAATATTTTTAAAAATTAAAAAATTGCTACCATCAAAAAAAATTTTAGAAGAATTTCTTTACTTCAAAAAGAATCCACACTCCTTAGCACTCCTTCCTCAGACCTTCATAACCACTAATCTAATACATTTTTAAAGTTAGCATGAAAACTGCCAAGAAACTTATTATGATGTATACATTATTCTACTGTTAATATACTCTTTATACTCTATTTTGATTACCTGTCTTTATTTCTAGATTCTATACTTTTGAGGACAGAACTTCGTCTTTCTTGTTCATCAGTGTATCCTCAATGCTAGAACAGTACTTGGCTCACAGTAGGCATTCAATAAATATTAAAATTAATGAACAAATGAATGAATGTTAACGTCACCTGAGGTGTGTAAGGACATATTATTTATACATAATTATTTGAAAGTATTTAAATAAGTCCTTTAAAAAATTCTTGGGGTGGACATTTTTTTTCTTTTATTCATTCATTCATGCATGCATGCATTGTGGACCATCTCTCCAGGTTCCATACTATGCTTTGGGGATACATTATAGAGATAAAAAAGACCTTTTTTCTTTGCCTTGGAGAAGCCTAGAAATATAATTACAATTACAATACACTACAACACAACAACATGATACCATGATATATTTGTAAACATTCAGACAAGTGTTTGACAGCTTAAAAGATGAAGTGATTTCACTTTGCTAGGGGAGCTGGGCAGACCTTCACAGAGGCTGTGACACCTGCCTTTAAAGAAGGAACAGGAGTTTGCTAGATAGAGAAGGAAGAAAGAGCAATCTAGGTAGAGGGAGCAGCAAAGATATCTGGAGTCCTAAAAGGGAGATTCCAGGGGACTGAAATGTGTGGTGTGTATACTGTGAATAAAAATGGCTATAAGTAAATCCATATTTACTTACTACACAAGTCCTGGCTTTAACTATGTAATTAGCTATATGATACTATAAATATCTGCTTTATTATTATACATGTGTTTAAAATATGTGAACCACTTGCTTTTGGAAGGGGGTTGACTATTCTAGAGTTAAAAATGGAAAAAAAAATTTCACCTGTCAGGTGATATAAAACCAATTTCTACTAAATGTGCTAGAATAATTTTTCTCTACCTCAAGAACAGTCTTCAGCCTATTCATTACTGTCTTTTTATAGTATTTTTATTTAATAAAACCTATTAAGACTACCATACAAATCTCTTTACTTATGCTTTTATCTTTTAACTGATCAATTTTTATATTGCTGACATCCCTGCTTCACCATATGCTCATTTAAAAATTCATAGTTATGTGAGATCTGTCTCTGGAGAAAATGTCTATAAAATTTGTTATAGCTGGCAAATGTGTATGAGTCAGTGATAGCACATGACTAAATGCTTCAAAGAAAATAAAATTTGTTTCTGTAGTAAGCAGAACTGTTTAAATGTTATTTATTTTTATGTTTCAAAGAAAATATATTGTGAAGTGCTGCATTGATTTAATACGCAACAATGTCTGTGTACACCCTGTAGAAGGAAAATTTATGAAACCTTTGCACAACTCCTTTAATTGAATTTTCCAAATCTCTCACCACACACAAATAATCAATATCTTCTGCAGAGAAAACCAGTCAGAAATATTACAGTCTTTCTTTTCAATTTTGTTGTCATCAGCACATACAGAGTACCTAGATATTTGTAATGTCTGATAGCAAGTTATTTACACCTTTTAAACACATAATTGCTACTAAGTGAGTCCAAATTTATGGCTTTAAAATATTTTACTGATTATCTAAAAGATAAAAATGGTCATACTTTCAGTAAAGAAAAATTTAAATCATTTAAGAAATTATTTAAAAGGCCTTGAAAAGTAATAAACCAGTTTGTTTTCCCTTAGATCCTAAACAAATCTCAAGTAGCCATTTTCAGCAGTTGAAATTTAACTCCCAAACAGCGATGAATAGTATAAACTAGGTGTTTAACATTATTAATAGAAGGGATGACTCATGCATATATGATAGCTAAGTCCTGAGGACTTACATTAATATACATATTAATGTATATTTACATTAATAATTTAAGTTGTACATTAATGTATATTTGTGTCATTAAAATTAATACATCCATTTTTTTCATCTCCAGATAAACCCAGAATGTTAAAGCATAAGGGAGAATTTTTGTTGTTTCTCCTAAAACTCATCATGTCTAAACTTCAAACCTCAGTGCTTTTAAAATTGAAGTATCTGCTTGAAAAAAGATATTATTTAATGTTAGGATATAATGAAAAAATAAAAGGGTATAAAAGGGTAGTAGTAATCTTCTGGGAGTAAAATTACTAAGCTGATAATGATTAATACTTCTAGACTGAGTGGGAAAAGAATATATTTTTAAGCTTAAAAAATGTTTCAGTGGGTGGTTAGGAAAAAAAAGGCAGTATCAAACTACTGGACCATAGTTTAAAATTTGTCCTGTACTCTTAAGAATTTGATAACTTTAAAAGTCTATAACCGGAAAACGGATTTGGCTCAACTGATAGAGCGTCTACCTACCACATGGGAGGTTCAGGGTTCAAACCCAGGGCCTCCTGACCTGTGTGGTGTGCTGGTCCATGCGCAGTGCTGATGAGTGCAGTGCCACGCAGGGGTGTCCCCTGCGTAGGGGAGCCCCATTCACAAGGAGTACGCCCCGCAAGGAGAGCCACCCTGCGTGGAAAAAGTGCAGCCTGCCCAGGTGTGGTGCCACACACACGGAGAGCTGATGCAGCAAGATGACCCCACAAAAAGAGACACAGATTCCTGGTGCCACTGACAAGAATCCAAGCAGACACAGAAGAACACACAGTGAGCAGACACAGACAGCAGAAAACAGAGGGTAGGGGGAAGGGGAGAGAAATCAATGAAAATAAATCTTAAAAAAAGTCTATAACCAAGATGAATTTTACAATGTAAGAAAACAGTAAGTTAACTAAAGAAAACAGGAACATTGTAGTTCATGCTTTTGTTTAAGGCAAGAGCTAGAAATTCTTTACAAATAGCTGAAACAACCTTTGAACAATGTAAAGTTCAGATGATTACATTTTCATTTAAAATATGCATACTACAACCTACATAATTATTCTCAAAACAGATAAAATGTACTTTGAACTGAAGATAAGTGTCTAGATTTCATATAGTGGCAACTGCTCCATAATCTGCTTTCATTCTTTTCAAAAACATTTTGTTACTGGAAGTACCAGTCATAGACAAACAATGGTGGTATTTTTTAACATCTCTGGAAAAAAATTAAAGAGCCCTATTTAATGTCATCTCTTGACTAAGGAATATTTGTATCAAGTTATTTTAAGAAGTTGATATATAAAGTAAATAAATTTCATGGGTTATCATGTGATGTTAATGTGACATTCCATCTGAATCAACTCATTGAATGGTCATATGTTTTAAATCTTCAGTATAGCAAATTAAAAGTAATTATGAAAAGTCACATCCAAATCTAACAGTGAAAGAAACTTTCATTCCATTATTTTCCCAATAGTCATAAATGCAAAATTATTAAAGAAAGTGAAGTTAGGTTTACTTCCTAAGTAATTGAAGAAATAAAACTTCTTTTGTTTAAGTATAATTTGTATTTAGTAGAGGAGGGCCTCTCTTTTCACACATTTTATCCAGTATTCCCTGATTTACAAGGTCTAGTTTTTCTGAAAATTATGAAAATTTTAGTTGTACCTCATGCTATCATATGTTTTCAATTTCCTTTGAATAAGTTCTAAAGGCCTTAAGAGTGTATGTTAGATGTTTATTTAAAAGATTAGAGTGTTATTTTTACAATCATACTCCTTTCTGAACTTATAAACAATGAAAATAATAAAATAAAGAATAGTAAGTAATAGGGGATGCGGACATGGCTCAAGTGATAAAGCGTCTGCCTACCATATAGGAAGGTCCAGGGTTTGATACCTGTGCGGTGAGCTGGCTCATGCACAGAGCTGTTGTGCGCAAGGAGTGCTGTGTCATACAGGGTCACCCCTGCATGGGGCTGCCCCATGCTAAAGGAGTGTGCCCTGCAAGGAGAGCTGTCCTGCATGAAAAAAGTGCAGCCGGCCCAGGAGTGGCACTGCACACACAGACGGCTGACGCAGCAAGATGACATAACAAAAGATGCAGTTTCCCAGTGCCACCAAGGGTGCAAGTGGACACAGAACACACAGTGAGTGGACACAGAGTGCAGACAATGGGGGAGGAGGGGGGAAGGGGAGAGAAATAAATAAATCTTAAAAAAATATATATATATAACAAAAATGCCAGTTTGAGTGGGTGATGACAGCATAAATGTTGGTGTTTTTGGTATTGTCTATTTTAATTATTCTAGGAAAATTTTATAAGAATCTTTTGATAGTAAAACAAGTAACTTGTTTATTTTCATTTTTGTAATTAGTTAAATGAAACAAATCCACTATATACTGTTGGGTGGGTTTTATTTTATATAGCTTCTAATTATATCATTTCAAATATTATATAGATCCCACAACATTTTTAATTTAAATAATTCTGGGTAATAATACAGTAAAAGAAAAACACATAAACAAAACAAAAAAGCAAAGTTGAGGGCTCTCTTAAAAGCTGAAGGCAATATACCCAAATAAGGAATATATGAAGCAAATTAGCAAAAGCCACCTTAAAAGGAATGTATGAAGGGAGTGGAATTTGTTATTAAAAAATAATGTTATATATGTGTGTATCATTTTTAACTATGACAACGACAATAATCAACACATAAGGAACCAGAGAAAGCAGGGAAAAAAGACACTCAGTAAAGCTGTATAGCTCAAACTAAAATTATAAACAAAATAAGCTTCTATCTATTTTCAGGCAATATTAAATTTGAAAAATAAGTTGAAAAAGAAACAACCAGCTAGATGGTGCCAGAGAAAGGAACTCCTAGAGTCAGCTTGTGCTACGGGGCAGTTAGTAATCACCCAGAGCTATCTCAAGTACCTGTTAGGGTGCTCCAGGAGACCAGAAGAGCATCCTGCAACATCTCTGAAGGAATGGGAGGAGGAGACTGCCCATCTGCAAAGATTAGTAAGTACAGCACTCCACGTCCTGGAGGCCGGTGCCCATCCTCAGCTGGGGGCACAAGCTACATCAGGAGCTATTCCACGGTTGGAATTGGAAGCTCCACTTCCCAAAAATGGGGGAGGAAGAGACGGTTGGGCACCAACTTCAGCTACTCATTAGTAAATCTGGTGGACTAAAGTATAATCCTAAGAGCAGCTAAAGTCCAAGTTAGAAAGAGGCCGAGAGCTGTCATTTTAACTCCACCCTGGTACGAAGGGAAGCAGACAGACTGAAAATCACACTGCTGGTAGGGACTGACTTCTTTCCATCCAGATCAGATTGCAGCTCTAGCATAAGCCCCAGTCCCACCTCCGGCAGGGAGGAAGCTGGGGAGACCTGCACCAGCCTCTCCAGGAAAAAAGAGGCCATACCACAGAGGCTGGTGATTATCCTCTTCTGGTGGTGCAAGTCGCCCTGGGAGTGTTCTATGGCTGAAATTGGAAACTCCATCTCCTAAAAACAGGGAAGGGAGAAATGGCTGGCCACCAACTTCAGCTACTGATTAGTAAATTTAGCTTGCTAAAGTATAACCCTAAGAAGAGCTAAAGTCTGAACCTGTCCAAGTCAGAAAGAGGCCGGTGGCTGCCATTTTTACTCCATCCCCAGCATGAGGGGAATCCAGGTGGACTGAAAATAGTAATTGGGAAGCGGAGTTGGCCCAGTGGTTAGGGCGTCTGTCCACCACATGGTGGTCCGCGGTTCAAACCCCGGGCCTCCTTGACCCATGTGGAGCTAGCCCATGCGCAGTGCTGATGTGTGCAAGGAGTGCCATGCCATGCAGGGGTGTCCCTGTGCAGGGAGTGCGCCCCGTAAGGAGAGCTGCCCAGAGTGAAAGAAAGTGCAGCCTGCCCAGGAATGGTGCCGCACACACGGAGAGCTGACACAACAAGATGACGCAACAAAAAGAAGCATGGATTCCCATGCCACTGACAACTGAAGCGGATAAATAAGAACATGCAGCCAATAGACACAGAGAACAGACAACTGGGGTGGGGGGGAAGGGGAGAGAAATAAATAAAATAAATACATCTTAAAAAAAAAAAAAGAAACAAAGAAAATAGCAGTAATGGTAGGGACCCATTTCTTTCACCCAGATGGGACTGCAGCCCTAACCTAGGCTTCAGTCCCACATCTAGCTGGAAGGAAGCTGGTGAGCCCTGTACCAGCCTCTCTGGGTAACTGCAGGAACATTTGGCTGGCACAGACTAAATAGTGAGAAATCCAGCAGGGTAACTGCAGTCATTTAGTACCTACATGGCATAGATTGCTGCTCACACCTGCAGCTGTATCCCTGCTCCAGGTAGGGGAGAAGGGGGTGAGAAGTTTCGTCAGTCTCTCTGGGCAACTGTAGTCAAGGCCTGCATAACTTGGATTATTAAACACAGCTGTGGCTCTGTTCCTACTCCTGGTAAAGAAGAAAGTTTGGAGAAGCTTCATCAGTCCCTGGGGCAATAAGGGCAGCTTGAGCCTCCACAGCTTGCAGCACCAACTACATCCTCAGCTCTTACTACACAACCAGCAAGAAAACCCTAAATTAAAGAGAGAAATCGCACCAAGAATAAATACATCTAGTAAGCTAGATGCCAAGACACCAACAAAGAATTACAATCCACACCAAGAAACAGGAAGATATGGTCCAGTTAAAGGAATAAGATAAGCCTCCAGATTAACATTAACTCCAACAAAGGAGTTAAGACAACTAATCACAGATGTTCAAACAAATTTCCTTAATAAATTCAATGAGATGGCTAAAGAGATTAAGAATATTAGAAGACATTGGATAAGCACAAAAAAGAATTTGAAAGCATACAGAGAAAAACTGCAGATCTTATGGGAATGAAAGTTGCAATAAATGAAATAAAAAACACACTGAAATCATATAATAGTAGTTTTGAGGAGGTAGAAGAAAGGATTGGTGAGTTTGAAGAAATGACCTCTGAAAGCAAACATACAAAAGAAAAGATGAATAAAAAAATGGAAAAAATTGAACAAATTCTCAGGGAACTAAATGACAGCAAGAGACATGCGAACATACATGTCATGGTTGTCCCAGAAGGAGAAGAGAAGGGAAAAGGGGCAGAAGGAATATTTGAAGAACTAATGGTAGAAACTTTCCCAACTCTATTGAAAGGAATAGATATCCATGTCCAAGAAGCACAACGCATGCCTGATTCAATAAATTTGTATAGATCAATCCAAGACATATACTAATCAGAATGTCAAATGCCAAAGACAAAGAATTCTGAGAGCAGCAAGAGAAAAGCAATGCATAACATATAACAGATACCCAATAAGATTAAGTGCCAATTTCTCATCCAAAACCATGGAGGCAAGAAGACAGTGGTAGGATACCGTAAAAGAAAAACTTACAGCCAGGAATCTTATATCCAGCAAGATTGTCTTTCAAAAATGAGGGCAAGTTTAGAATATTCACAGACAAACAGAAACTGAGAGTTTGTAACCAAGAGACCAGCTTTGCAGGAAATACGAAAGGGTGTGGTACAGTTCTGAAAAGAAAAGACAAGAAAGAGGCTTGGAGGAGAGACTAGATTATATTAGTAAAAGTAACTAAAAATGTCAAAAGAGTGGTAAAATAAAATGACAGATAAAACTCAAATATTTTGGAATAAACTTAACCAACAATGTAAAGCACTTGTATTCAGAAAACTACAGCTCATTGTTAAAAGAAATAATAAAAAAAAAAAGACCTAAATAATTGGAAGAACATTCTATGCTCACAGATTGGAAGATTAAATATCATTAAAATCTCAGTTCTACTCAAATTGATATACAGATTCAATGCAATCCGATAAAAATTCCACCAGCATTTTTTATAGAAATGGAAACATGATTATCAATTTATTTGGAAGGGTAAGGGGTCCTGAATAGCCAGAAACATCTTCAAAAGGAAAAGCAAAGTTGGAAGACTCTCACTTCTGGACATTAAATCATATTACCTAGCTACAGTGGTAAAAACAGCATGTACTGGCATAAAGACAGACACATAGACCAATGGAACTGAACTGATGGTTCAGAGACAGACCCTCACATCTATGGTCAAGTGATTTTTGACAAGCCTGTCAAACCCACCCAGCCTGGGCAGAACAATCTATTCCACAAATGTTGCTGAGAGAACTGAATATCCATAGCCAAAAGAAGGAAAGAGGACCCCTATCTCACATCTTGTATAAAAATTAACTAAAAAATGGATCAAAAACCTAAATTTAAAAGCAAGAACCATAAAGCTTCTAGAAGAAAATGTTGGAAAATATCTTCAAGACCTGCTGGTAGGTGGTGCATTTTTTTTTTTTAATTTTTATTTATTTATTTAATTCTGCCCCCTCTCCCCCAGTTGTCTGTTCTCTGTGTCTATTTGCTGTGTCGTTTCTTTGTCCGCTTCCGTTGTTGTCAGCGACACGGGAAGTGTGGGCGGCGCAATTCCTGGGCAGGCTGCACTTTCTTTCGCGCTGGGCAGCTCTCCTTCCAGGCGCACTCCTTGCGCGTGGGGCTCCCCTACGCAGGGGACACCCCTGCGTGGCAGGGCACTCCTTGCGCGCATCAGCACTGCGCATGGGCCAGCTCCACACGGGTCAAGGAGGCCCGAGGTTTGAACCGCAGACCTCCGATGTGGTAGATGGACGCCCTAACCACTGGGCCAAGTCCGTTTCCCTGGTGGTGGATTCTTTAAGGAGATAAGAGGAGGACTGAGATGAATTACTGATGTTTAATGTATGTAGAAGTTTTAATTAGCTTTACTGTAGAAGTATGGAAATGTATAGAGTTGATGGTAACACATTATAGTGAGTAACTACTGGTTTATAAATAGGAATATGAATGAAAAGGGTGGCCTAGATATGTAAATGCCAATTCAAAGAAAGCTAGAAAATAATCTAGGGACTGACTAACACAGTAAACTCAGAGGTGGACGAGAATTGTGGTTGATAGTACAGATGCAATGTCCTTTGTGAGCTAGAGCAGATGTACATCCTTATTGCAGGGTGGTGTAAATGTGGAGAAGCATGGGAAAAATACAACTGGACTGACCTGTGGACTGTACATCTAAGCCAAAGATGTACTGTGTTGATAATAGGGGAGTATGGAAAAAGTGTGCTAAATGTACGCTATGAACCTGGTAATAATCTGATGATATTGTTTCAGAATAAAAATTTCTACCATGGTTTGGTGTGTTGATAGACGGGTGTTGTAAGGGAATTCTGCACATGTGCATGACTGTTTTGTCAGTTTACAACTTCTGTCATAAAAATATATTTAAAAATAATAAAAGGGCGGGTTGGGAGAAAAATACACCAAATGTAAGATAAGGACTATAGTCAGTAGTAAGATTTTGACAATATTCTTTCATAATTTGTAACAAATGTCTAACAATGGAAGGTATTGGTGGTTGGCTGATGTATGGGACTGCTGTATGATATTATGGCATGTTTCCTTTGTAAGTTCACAACTATTACTATACACTTATTGTTTATTTATGTTCATTATAAATGACATAGGAGTAATATAAAATAATAATAACAACAACAACAACAACAGCAGGGTGGGTTGGGGAAAAAAACATGAAATAAGATACTTTGGTTAGCAGAAATATTTTGAAGATGCTCTTTAATCATTAGTTAAAAATGTTTCACAACAATGCAATGTTGGTGGTAGGGTGAGATGAGGTATGAGAGCCCTGTATGATGTTATGTATGTTTGTTTCATAAGTTCACAACTATTACTATACACTTATTGTTTATGTATGTTTATGTATGAGTGGTATACTTCAATAAATTTTTTTAAGAAGTTGAAAAGCTAATGAAGATTTGAATACCTCAGAATACAAAGAGCTATTATAACTCTTGCAAAGAAATAGAAATGGAGTAAGACAAATATAATGTATACAATATATTATATATATATATATATATAATGTATAGTATATATTTTTAACTCAGTTCTCATTTTAACTACATGAAATAATCAATGGTTTTTAGAAATTTTAAAACATGGTTTCATGATACAATATCCTGCATCATGAACAAATACTCAAGTCCTTAAGGAAATCCTGGTAATAGGAATTCTGGTAATAGGCAAGTCCGTTTTAATGCTTAAAATACTAGAAAATAGTTTTAAGGCTAATCATGCATAAATATACAAAGAATTGGTGTATACTAGATGAAAAAAGTAATGACAAAAGTATCTCCTGGAAGGAAAAATATTTTAATGAAGTGTTCTAACAGAGAGATTATAGCTTTAATATCTTAATAAATGTTTAGGGAATAACATTTTTAGAATTTTAAAAAATTAATTACAAGCAGTGATAATTATTTGTCTACAATTTTCCCCTTGTTTCTTGAAATTGTTGGCAAAAGCCAAGTATTTGAAGCATAATTCTTATTACTTTTAGGAAATTACAGATTTTTAAAAGGCACATTATTGGCATAGAATATAAAGAAGAATGATTTCTTCTGGTTGGGAAATAATAAACATGCTAATTTCCCATTTTAATCCTCTAATAAAACTTGACACTTCAAAGAGACTTAAACTATTGAAACCCAGTTATAAAATTGTAATTTTACAAAATTATAAAATTAAACAGCTTAAGTAGGAGAGAAGAAATCCCAGTTCTTAAATTCCTTGGGATCACAAGGGAAGTTAGCTGCCCAACTGAAAGGCATGGGAAGCCTACAGCTCTGCTCCCTTCTCACATGAGCTATGGAGAAAGTCTTGTCATAGCTTCTCCCTGCCACGACCCAGGTGGCCTATATACCTGATTGGCAGGGAATCTCATCACTAGCTTGCTAAAGGTCCTAAGCCCAGTCTAACATACAAGATTGGTTGGACCAGTTTTATTTATGTCTTATATTTGAATCTGAAAGCTGGTATGATTACATGATCATTTGTTTCAGGAAGAGGCAGCATATAATAGTGCAAATACCATAATTTTTTAGGTCAGATATAGGTCTTTAGTTGGAATCCTTACTCTACCACTTAAGTAGCAGCATCTTTTGGCCAGGTAATTAACATTTTTTGTGTCTTTGTTTTCTTGCTGTAAAGATAATGATTAATTGCTACCTTCCTGGGTAAAGATCTGATCCTAGTGTTAGTAACATAGAAATTACTGGTACTCAGTAAAAGGTAGTTACTAGTACTCAATGAAGGGTAGACTAAAATATGCAACCCATTTCAAGACCTAGCTCCATTTGTAAAGATAAAGATAGTTAAATGGCAATCATGTCAGAAATATTATGTTGCTTACCTAGGTGTAGATGGATTCAAATACATGTCCTATGGGAACTTAAAAAGGAAAATAAGAATATACATTCCTATCATTATTTGGATGTGGTACTGAAATGAAAAAGAAATCTCTTGAATGGATGCCAGGCTCCTTCTGTCTCATGACTAAAATATTGCATTAAAAAAAGTAAAATTACTGGTAACAATCTGATATAATTGGGAGAGGTTAATGTTTTTGAGAAATATAAAAAACAAATTTTCTAATTTAGTTTCCCATAATTGTGAAAGGCTCAGAGGCATAAGAATTTACAGTGGCTCAAATGTTAATAATTTGAAAGTATCCAAAACACTGGTTAAAACCAACTTTTTAATACTATTTATCCTTCTAATGCACCATTAAAAACTGTGATATAAATACTGCAATGTTAAGCCTATTTGTCTTTATTATCAAAAAGAATTTTTAGGGAAACGGACTTTGGCCCAGTGGTTAGGGCGTCCGTCTACCATATGGGAGGTCCGCGGTTCAAACCCCGGGCCTCCTTGACCCGTGTGGAGCTGGCCATGCGCAGTGCTGATGCGCGCAAGGAGTGCCGTGCCACGCAAGGGTGTCCCCCGCGTGGGGGAGCCCCACGCGCAAGGAGTGCGCCCGTGAGGAGAGCCGCCCAGCGTGAAAAGAAAGAGCAGCCTGCCCAGGAATGGCGCCGCCCACACTTCCTGTGCCGCTGACGACAACAGAAGTGGACAAAGAAACAAGACGCAGCAAAGAGACACCGAGAACAGACAGCCGGGGGAGGGGGGGGAATTAAATAAATAAATAAATCTTTAAAAAAAAAAAAAAAAAGAATTTCTAGTAAAAAGACAAAATTTAAATCTTAATCTTAAAGTTGTATACAAAGGACATCAAAAAGTTCAATCATCAAGGAAGTCAGTCTCATCAGACATGTCTACAGTTAAACTCAATATAGGGTTTTTCAAATGAGATTCATGGTCTTAAAAGCACATTAAAAGGAGTCATGACAATTAGTTTTAAATAGTGAAGTGAGATAAAAGGATCTCTTCATGTGATAAATTAAAACACAAGTCTTTACCTTTGTCAGGACGTTCTGCTCTCCTTTTTTCAAACAGTTTTTGTTTTGTTACTTTAGTCACTGAAAGGAAAAAAAAAACCCAAGTTAAAATTAACATGGAATATGAATAATTTCTCATTAATTAGAAGAAACAATTCCATGAAAAAATTCAAGGTAATACATATTTATAGGTATCACATATAAGATATAATATCTTATATTTTATTAAAAATATGCACTACATATAAAAAGCCTACTACAAGTGTTTGAGGTATATTCTTTTCCTTCCCAATTAAGAAAAGCCCCCCAAATAATATATTATTATTTTTGGAAAAAGATAAATGGCTTCTTATTTAAATGAAAGCAATACTACTTCTATCACGTCTAGTAGTGGCATATATAAAGAAGTCTATCAAATTTAAGTTTTAGAAACACTAACAGATTTATCTCTAAAATGACTACCATTGAAAACTCAAATTCTTCTTACTTAGTTCTTTGGTTTTCTGTATTTCTCTTTTTAAGAAACATGATGAACAGGAGATACCAATGAGATCTTCAAGCTCTCTACTGCCTTCCAAAGCCTACAAGGAAAGTCATCTTAAAATCAGTTATATAAGTGAATTCTCTACAAATCTGAGATTACTGACAATTCTAGAGAAGATCTTAAATACAGCATTGTTTCCTTCATTTGAAAAACTTTAAAAGTTTAAGTGTTAACTAAAGACTAAACATAGTCTACAAATTTACTTCTAAATGTTAAAAAACTAGATGTTAATAAAATATTTTATATATTTAAGTCATGTTCATATAAGAAAAGAAATTACCAAAAGTAAATTAAATTTATCACCTGCACACACTTTCTTGGATTGAGGTCCCCATTTTGGGGTTTCTTTCCTATAAGCCTTTTTCAAATAAGTTAATAGAAGTTTGAAAAACTATATGTATATAAAAGCAGACCTGTATACTCTTTAAATTTTGCATTACTTCCACGATTTCTTCTGATGAGTTCTCAATCTTAGATAGCAGCATCATGAATCTATTAATGAAGAAAAACATATTTTGCAAAAGTAAGCATTTAAACATGCCAAGTCATTTTCAGAGCTTTAGTTCTTTTTAAAGAATCTTAGATTCCATTTTCTAATTCTTTTCTTACATTTCTCAAGGTGGTAAAAGATGTGTATATTTATCTGGAATTCTTTCAATCCTTTAAAGACAACATACATATAACCAACTATCTTCTCTTTTGTTTACACTTTGTAATTCCCACTGACTAGGGGAGAGAAGACATAGCTCGCTTGTTTCTTTCTCTACAGTGCCACTTTAAGAACACTAATCCACCACTTTCCCCTTCATTTACCTTGGTCTGAGTCTATGAATCAGTGTTACCCAGTGATTTTTTTAATAACAAAAAAATATGTTTTATGGCTTTAGTATATTTTGACATGAAAAAGATATGAAGACATGCTTTTAGATTGAAAATAAAGAAAAGGGGGTAGGGGAAAGGCTCACTTATAATCTAAACTCCCAAACATTGTACCAGGTAGCATTTTGGAAAAATTTCTACTTCAAAAACAAAACAAAACAAAAACAAAATTTCTATAACTTTATATCATGCTTACTTTATTAATATAACAACACATACCTTTTTGGCTACATAGTTCATTTTTCTATAATTTTCAAGGCTGCACAATGTTCAATCCAGTAAATATATCAAAGATAATTTAACCATTCCCTTCTTACTGAAATTTTAGTTTTTTCCCCAATTTTAAGGTCCCATAGCTGTACGATGATCTAGACCAGTGCAGTGTAATAGAAATATAATGCAAGCCACATATGTAGAAACATGTAAATTTTTCTAGTAGCCACATTAATAAAAAGAAACAGGTAACTTAACTTTAATAATATATTCTTTAACCCAATATATCCAAAATATTATCATTTCAACATGTAATCAATATAAAATTATTGAAATATTGTGATGGTTAGGCTATTGTGTCAACTTGGCCGGGTAATTGTGCCCAGTTGTTTGGTCAAGCAAGCACTGGGCTAACTGTAATACAAGGGCATTATGGATTTTAGTCACCATTGACTTTACTGCAGTAGTAAATCATAGATAGCTGGTTATAATTATATCAATCAGGGAGATTGCCATCAGCAGTGAGTGATGCTTAATCCCATCAGTTGAATGCTTTAAAAGGCGAAGAGATTCCAGCATTGAGAGAGACTGTCCCAGCTCTTCTTTGGACAGCCAACATCTCCCAGAACTCGTCAAGAACCTTCACTGGACTTTCACTGGAGCTCCTGGTTGCAGCCTGCCTGCAGAACCTGGACTTGTGCATCCCCACAGCTGCGTGAGAGACTCTGACAAATCTCTTACTATCAACAAATATTCTTTGTTGATTCTGTTTCCCTAGAGAACCCTGACTAATACAGATATGTTATACTTTTTTTCTCTTCGAAACCCAAAGTGTGTTTTACATTCATAGCACATCTCACTTCAGATAGCCACATTTAAAGTGCACACTGGCCATATATGGCCAGTGGCTACTGTTTCAGACAACATATAACTATACTATGGATTTTATGAAAGAAACCAGAAATTCTATTTAAATGCTTTTCAAGATTACATCAGGTGTTATTCATTAAAATTTTCATTCTATTAAAAATGACAAAAATTAATGATATGTTAAATTTTCATATACAATGAATATGTAACATTTAAGTAAAACATGAGTAACTATGTAAACAAGGAAGGGAAAGATTTTGCAAAAGCTGAAAATTATGTAAGGAGAAAATTACAGATTTTTTCCCTTTAATAAATTTCCTTTAGTATATATTTTCAATTAAAAGTCATGTGTCTGAGCCCCCAATTATTTAACATTGGAACCTCAATTTGAGAGATGCTGTCATGAGAGTACTCCATTCTCTTCCTTTGGGTTCCAAAAGCCTGAAGGAACAAAAGGGCTTAAAAATGACTCAGATGACCCAGGAACCTACCGCTCCCTCTACAAGTGCCCATGCCTACCAAGTGTACAAGTAAGGCAAGAAAGACACTGAGCTCTTAGGAGAAGGAATCCTAGGGTCTATTTACCTTGTATCCCTTTCCTAACCTCTTTATACTGTCTTACCTACACCTTAAGAAGCTGCTTGTACTGCCTGCTGACCTCCAGGGAATCGTGTGGGAAGGGTTGGATCCTGGAGGATTGCTATTTCCAGTGACTCCAAGGAGTCCTGTTCACAATGTGAATGGTGCCTCCAGAAGCTGTGCAATACAGCAACCCTTTCTCCCCAGTTAAAGAGTGGAAAGAATCACTAAGCAAGCAGCTGTTTTGACAAGCTTGGAAAGCTGTATATGGACTAAGTAGCAAATTATCCTTCAAGATATCATTCACATGCCTATAGAAAGTATGTTTTTCCAGTGCAGGATCAAGTGTTACTAGATTACTGGGCACTCTGTTGCTGTCTTGTTTATTCTAATTTTCTTTCCTCTCTTCCTTTTTCTTCTCCCTAAATGAATATGCCTTCTCTCATCTCCATGGCAACTAAATCATGGAATGGTTTTATAAGTATCATCCAACTGTTAAATCCTGAGAAGTTCAGGAAATGTGTTCTTTTCCTACATCTTCTGTCCCAGTGGAGAAGCCTTCATAATCTTTGGAGATAAACTACTTGCTGAGCAGCTTTTGGGGAAAATGTGTCTCTGTATTCATGCTAGACAGAAAATAATCCTTATGGACATATTCAGTTCCAATTGTGCTGGAAACTGAATTTTCATTGCTGATAGCATTTTTCTATATTTTCAATGCAAGGTTCAAATTCTACTTGGCTGCCCTAGGTAAGAAAGTATTATTATTTTCTTCAGAGTCTCTGTCTTTAATATCATCTTGATGTTCCTTCAATAACATATGAATACAAACAATATTTTATTTCTTTGAAGCTGCCTACAGAATGAATTTCTCAAGTTCATTATGATACAAAATTTCAAAATTATTGCTGCTCTCCCTTTCAAGTCTCTAAGTAACATTATCATCAAAATCATAGATTTTTAAAGCTGAAATGAGAAGAGAGTCTCTGGTCAGTGGTTGCCATTCATATCTTACAGAATACTATTCCTTTCTAAAATAAATTGATTTGCCTCTGACTGAACTAAATTTGATCAAATCCTTCATCCGATAATGATCCCTGTAAACTGTCCAGAAGTTGTGAAAAAAGGAATATTCATTAAATTAACAAGTAAAAGGAAAGTTAAGCATACTTGAGGAGAGCCTAGAAATAGAGAAGAGGCAAATCTGGTGAGAGAGCCCAATTTACCTAAACGCTCTGGGATAGGAAACTTGGTCTGGGAGAAGGTGGAGTCAGAAAATTAACCAGCCCCCTTGAAGCACACTTAAGGGAAAGGGACAGTAGGACGTGCTTTACAGGCTTCCAATAGCATATTTAGGGTTCCTGGCAAGGGGTGGGTGCTCTCTCGAGAAATTAAGACTCATTATTTTCTCAGGTGACCTGGTTCACCAGGGACCCATTTGAATTTCCTACAGGAGCCCTCATGCAGCCTTCCTGCTGCCTTGGGAGAGAGGGAAGGGAGGAAGGGAGAAAGAGGGAATGTCAGACACCTAAGCAGTTTATTCAAATGCAAAGAGGATTCTTTGCCTGGGGCCTTGTCTGGTCTTTTCTGTTGGTCTGTTTTCTTGTTTTTTCTTCCTCTTTATCCTCCCCCACCGCCCTTTTTTTCCTTCTTTTTTCTCCCCTCTCTGCTTTTATTTTTCTTCTCTCTTTCTTTCTCCTTTTTTCCCCCCTGCTTTTTTCTTTTTATATTAGTGCTGCAGGCAACATTTCTTATTTGTTGTACTTCCTCATCCTCAATTTTCTCTTTTCTGTGTGTACTAATTTTTGGCTACCAATGCTATATCTCCTTTCCTTTACATCATTCTCTCCTCCATCATTTATTGTGTCTCTTACATTCCACCTCTCTCTGTTTAACCCCCAATATCTCTGACTCTTTATCTCTAAAACCTATAACCTGTTTTCTATCATTTATTCACTCTTTATTGTCCTCTCTTTTCATTTTCCCTCTCTCCTGATCAAACTGACCTTTTAATTCATAGTATATTCCTCCCCATAGTCAGTTTAATATCTCATTATAGGTACTCCACTCTTTTATGGTCATAACTATACACAGCTTCCATGAGTTCTATATACATTCTCCTAGATCTCACATGGTTCTTCTGTTAACACTCACTATCAGTACTACTATTATATTTTTCTTTTCTTACCCCTTTTGCTTTCTCTGGACCTAATATTTTCCTTTGAGGGAACTTAGCCAACAACAAGGAAATAGAAGAAAAAAGTGACAAAAGAAGACAACACACACACAAAAACAACTAATTAAACCCCAAGGCTAGAATAAGAAGATAATCAACAGAATAAATCGAACAAGATAAAGTGATGACCAGACCGCAACAAAAACATACAGACCATACAAATAATCAGGAAAACATGGCCCAATGCAATGAACAAACTAAAAACCAGGAAGAGAAGTGGAACACCAAACATGTAATTAAAGCTGTCAAAACATGTATCATGGACCAATTCAATGAAATGAAGGAAGAGATTAAGCATATTAAGAAAACATTTGGAGAGCATATAGAAGAAATTGTGATCATGCACAAAAAGATCACAGAGATGATGGGGATCAATAGCACAATCCAAGAAATAAAAAATACACTCAGCAAATAACAGCAGATTTGAAGAGGCAGAGGAAAGAATTAGTGAAGTGCAAGACAGTACATCTGAAATCAAACAGATAGTAGAATTAATTGATAAAAAGATAGAAAAAATCCAGCAGGGACTTAGGGACCTGAATGACAATGCAAAACACACATACGCATTATAGGCATCCCAGAAAGACAAGAGAAGGGAAAGAGGACAGAAGGGGTGTTAGAGGAAATAATGGCTGAAAACTTCCCAAACCTATTGAGGGAGATGGATATACATGTCCAGTAAGCATAACGCACCTCAAACAGGATAAATCTGAACAGGCCTACCCCAAGACATATAGTTGTCAAATTATCCAATGCACAAGACAAAGAGAAAATACTAAAAGCAGCAAGAGAAAAGAGAACCATCACATATAAGGGAGGCTCCATGAGATTAAGTGCTGATCCCTCATCTGAAACCATGGAGGCAAGAAGGCAGTGGTATGACATAAGTCAAGGTACTAAAAGAAAAGAATTTCTAACCAGGAATATTCTATCCAGCAAAGCTAGCATTCAAAAATGATGGAGAGTTCAAAATATTCACAGATAAACAGAATCTAAGAGAGTATGCCAACAAGAATCCTGCCCTTCAAGAAATAATAAAGGGAGTTCTGCAGGAGGAAAGAAACATACAGGAGAGACAGAGTTGGAAGAGAATGTAAGAACAACTAAAACTACAAAAAGAGAAAAAAAAATAAAAAAAATAAGACAAACACAAATGCAAAGAAAATATGGCTAATATAAGTAAGTAAGTCCTTGAAAGTAATAACACTAAATGTCAATGGATTAAACTCACCTGTTAAGAGACACAGTTGGAAGATTGGATAAGGAAATATAACCATCTATATGTTGTCTACAAGAAACTCATCTTAGACCTAGGGATTCAAGGAGGTTGAGAGTGAATGGCTGGAAAACAATCTTAAAAGCAAACAATAATGAAAAAAGGGCAGGAGTAGCTATATTAATATCAGACAAAATAGACTTTAAATGCAAAACAATTGTGAGAGACAAAGGTGGACACTACATATTAGTGAAAGGGATAATCTTTCAAGAAGAACAAACAATCACAAACATTTATGCTCCTAACAAGGGTGCCTCCAATACGTGAGGCAAACACTGGAAAAACTAATTGAAAGAATAGATGCCTCTACAATTATAGTGGGGGACTTTAATACAACACTATCAACTTTGGACAGAACATCTCAAAAGAGAATCAATGAAGAAACAAAAACTTTGAACAGTATATTAGAGGAGATTGACCTAATAGACATATACAAAACATTACACCCAAATACAGCAGGATATACATTTTTCTCAAGTGCACATGGATCATTCTCCAAGACAGACCATATGCTAGGCAACAAAGAAAGTCACAATGAATTCAGAAGGATCAAAATCATACAAAATAATTTCTCTGACCACCGTGGAGTGAAGCTGGAAATCTGCAAGGGCCAGAGGCCCAGATTTCACAACAAGATATGGAAATTAAACAGAACACTCTTAGAAAAACAGTGAGTCAAGGAGGAAATCTCAAAAGAAATAACTACCTTGAAACTAATGAAAATGATAACACAACATACCAAAACTTGTGTTTTGATGCAACAAAAGCAGTACTGAGAGGGAAATTTATAGTCACAAATTCATACATCAAAAAAGGAGCTAAAATTGAAGAACTAACTGCACACTTGGAGGAATTAGTAAAAAAACAACAAAGTAACCCCAAAGGAAGAAGAAAGAAAGAAATAACAAAGATAAGAGAAGAACTAAATGAAATAGAAAATAAGAAAGCACTTAAAAAGATAAACAAAACCAAGAGCTGGTTTTTTGAGATGATCAATAAATTTGACAAACCCTTAGCTAGACTAACAAAGAAAAAGAGAGAGAAGATACAAATACACAAAATAAGAAATGAGAAAGGAGGTCTCACCACTGACCCCACAGAAATAAAGACTATCATAAGAGGATACTTTGAAAGACTGTATTTCAACAAGAAGGACAATTTAGAGGAAATGAACAAATTCCTAGAAACACATAAGCAACCTCTACTGATGAAGAAGAAATTGACGATCCCAACAAACCAATCACAAGTAAAGAGATAAAATCAGTCATTAAAAACCTTCCAACTAATAAGAGCCCTGGGCCAGACAGCTTCACAGGTGAATTCTATAAAACATTCTGGAAAGAACTAAAGCCAATTTTGCTGAAACTCTTCCAAAAAATCGAAACAGAAGGAACAATGCCTAACTCATTCTATGATGCCAACATTACCCTAGTACCAAAGCCAAACAAAGACACCACAAGAAAGGAAAATTACAGACCAATTTCTCTAATGAACCTAGATGCAAAAATCCTCAACAAAATACTTGCTAATTGTATTCAACAACACATTAAACGAATTATACACCATGACCAAGTGGGGTCCATTCTGGGTATGCAAGGATGGTTCAACATAAGAAAATCAATCAATGTAATACACCATATAAACAGACTGAAGGAAAAAAATCACATGATGATATCTATAGATGCAGAAAAAGCATTTGACAAAATACAGCACCCTTTCTTGATAAAAACACTGCAAAAGATGGGAATATAAGGAAATTTTCTGAACATGATAAAGGGTATATATGAAAAACCCACAGCCAACATCATTTACAATGGTGAAATCCTAAAATCTTTCCCTCTAAGATCAGGAACAAGACAAGGATGCCCACTATCACCCCTTCTATTTAACATTGTCTTAGAAGTACTTGCTTGAGCACTGAGGTAAGAAAAAGATATAAAAGGCATCCAACTTGGAAAGGAAGAAGTCAAAATTTCATTATTTGCAGATGATATGATCCTGTACATAGAAAACCCTGAGAAGTCTACAAGAAAGCTTCTAGAACTCATAAATGAGTTCAGTACAGTTGCAGGTTATAAGAGCAATGCACAAAAATCAGTAGCATTTCTGTACACCAATAATGAGCAAGCTCAGGAGGTCATCAAGAAACAAATACCATTTACAATAGCAAATAAAAAAATCAAATACCTAGGAATAAATTTAACTAAAGATGTAAAAAACTTATACACAGAGAACTATATAACACTGTCAAGGAAATCAAAGAAGACCTAAATAAATGGAACAATATTCCCTGTTCATGTATAGGAAGACTAAATATTATTAAGATGTCTATCCTGCCAAAACTGACCTACACATTCAATGCAATCCCAATGAAAATCAACACAGCATTTAAGGAACTAGAAAAACTAGCTATGAAATTTATTTGGAAAGGAAAGAGGCCCTGAATAGCCAAAGACATTGAAAAAGAAAAACGAAATTGGAGGAATCACACTACCTGACTTCAAAACATACTACAAAGCTACAGTAGTGAAAACAGCATGGTATTGGCACAAGGATAGGCACACTGACCAATGGAACCGAATTGAGAGTTCTGATATAGCTCCTCATATATACAGTCATATAATATTCGATAAGGCCACCAAACCCTCTCAACTGGGAGAGAATGGCCTCTTCAACAAATGGTGCCTGGAGAACTGGATAGCCATATGTAAAAGAATGAAAGAGGATTACCAACTCACACCTTATACAAAAACCAACTCAAGATGGATCAAAGACCTAAATATAAGACCCAAGACCATAAAGACTTTGGAAAGCAATGCTGGGAACCATCTACAGGACCTTGTAATAGGAAATGGCTTCATGATCTTCATACCCAAAGCACAGAGCAGCAAAAGAACAAATAGATAAATGGGACTTCCTCAAATTTAAAGCCTTCTCTACCTCAAAGGAGTTTGTCACAAAAGTGAAAAGAGAACCTACAGAATGGGAGAAAATATTTGGTAACTATATGTCTGATAGGAGACTTATATCCTGCATATATAAAGAACTCCTATATCTTGAAAATAAAAAGACAACCCATTTTAAAAATGGGAAAAAGACTTAAATGGACACTTCTCCAAAGAAGAAATACAAAAGGCTAAAAAGCACATGAAAAAATGCTCCAAATCTCTAGCTATCAGGGAAATGCAAATCAAAACTACAACGAGATACCATCTTACTCCCATAAGATTGGCAGCTATGAAAAAAACAGAAGACTACAAATGCTGGAGAGGATGTGGAGGAATGGGAACACTCATCCACAGCTGGTGGGAATGCAGAAGGATCCAGTCATTCTGGAGGACAGTTTGGCTGTTTCTCAAAAAACTGGCTATAGATTTACCATAGGACCCAGCAATTCCACTGCTGGGTATATACCCAGTAGAACTGAAAACAAGGACACAAACTGATACATGCACACCAATGTTCGTAGCAGCATTGTTCACTATTGCCAAAATTTGGAATCAACCCAAATGCCCATCAACAGATGAATGGATAAGTAAAATGTGGTATATACATACAATGGAATACTACTCAGCTTTAAGAACAAATACACTACAAACACATGTGATAACATGGATGAATCTTGAGAACCTTGTGTTGAGTGAAGCAACCCAGGCATTGAAGGACAAATACTAAATGACCTCAATGATATGAAAAAAGTAAACCAAGTTGCCTCAGAGAGCTAAAGACTGGATGATAGGCTTACAGGAAATTGGGGGGTAGAAGAAGGACGTAAGCTGACATCTATATGGGTGAAATCTATGATAAGCTGGAGGTAAGTATGTGTACATGGAGTACAGGAGTTAGTACCTCCACCAGAACCACCACCAAATTGGCAAGAACTGGCTGGATCACCTGTTTTGAAATTCTGGAGTCTACTGAAATACTGTGCAACAATGTGCAGGAAAAGTAGAGGAAGAGGCTGATAAACTGTGCCAGAAAAAAACGATGGTGAATTTCACCCTTCCTACAGTGCTACCATTCCCCACCCCCCATCCCGCTAGCAGGCAGTAGTAAAGAATGCAGCCCTGGCTCCTGGTGTAACAAAGACCTAATCCTTCAAACCCCAGGGGTATGTGTATGATTGTCAATCACTGCTTTTAATCACCTACTTCAGATTGCTAGGGGCCAGCTCTACCAGGTGGCCATTGTTCTAAACCCATTCAGGTAAAAGTGGCAGAGGAATCTTAAAGACAGTACCCTTCCTCATCAAAATTACCGAAAACAACGAAAGGGCTGCAGTAACTATTCAAGGGCCAAATCAAGAAAACACAGCTTCAAAAGCCATGGGTGAAGCTCCTAGAACCCTTGCCCCTATTGGCCACCTCACCAGTGCAGTGTGAAGTCAGCCTGTGCTTCCATTGTGGGTCCCTGGCCCTGTTCTGGAGGGAGCAAAGTGGCCCCTATGTGCACAGGGGGTGCCTGAATGTTAGTGCTAACCTACTGGGTGGAAATCTTAAAGACTAAACTAGCAAACTAGTCTCAGGCTTGCCCTTCCGGCATTTGTCCTGAAAGCAGAAAGGAGCTGACAGACAGCTAAAGGAGTGTAAAAAACAATTAAGTTGAAGCAGACTGGGTCAAAGGACTATCTGCATTAAGACACACAATGAAGTACCCAAGAGGCCATGAAAATCTGTCTGTGTCCATTTGCTATGTGCATTCAAACTTACATAAATGGGGAAATTCTAAGGCCACAACAAGCACAGGCCCAGGAAAAGAAGCAGGCTCTATGACACCACACACACTCAGATAAGACCCTGCATGTCACATTGCTTTATGCTGGTCTTCTTGATAGGAGGAATACACTCTGATGGAAACCACCAGCCAAAGCAGAGCCAATTAGAAAAGACTATGAAAGGTATTTGTTCCTTTGGTTTGTTTTAGCTCCTAGTAGTCAAAGAAATTGCTGTCATTTCACTAGCTGAATATAAACTTTTAGGAACAGACAGCTGAGGGTATAAATCCCTGTGCTCAAGGATTGAAAGACTAAATATTGTTAAGATGTCAATTTTACCCAAAGTAATTTACTGACTCAACACAATTCCAAAAGCCTTCTTTGCAGCAATGGAGAAGTCAATCTTCAAATTTATATGGTAGGGTAAGTAGCCCCAAATAGCCAAAACCATCTTGAAAAAGAACAAAGTTGGATGACTTACACTTCCCGATCTTAAATCTTATTACAAATCCTTTTAAGAGAAATCAATATAGCATGGTACTGGCACAAGGAGAGACCCATAGAGCAATGAAATCTAATGTAAAGTTCAGAGATCAACCCTCACTTTCATGGCTAACTGATTTTTGACAAGGGTGTCAAGCACACTCAATTGTGAAAGAAAAGTCTCTTCTTCAATAAATGGTGCTGAGCTAACTGGATGTCCATATGCAAAAGAATAAAGGTACATGGGTACATGGACCCTTATTTTGCACCATATAATAAATCATCTCAAAGTGAATCAAAGACCTAAATATAAGAACCAGAATTATAAAACTAGAAGAAAACACAGAGAAGCATCTTCAGGACATACTATTAGGCAATGGTTTCTTGGACTTTTTATACCAAAAGCACTGGGAACAGAAGAAAAGACAGATAGAACCATTGGTTGACTGGTATTCACCAACCAATGAATGGATAAACAGAATGTGGTATATCCATACAGTGGATTATCATCCAGCTGTAAAAAAGAATGAAATTCTGATATATATGACAACATGGATGACACTTGAAGACATCATGTTGAGTGAAATAAGCCAGAAACAAAAGGACAAATATTATAGGATATCATCTATATGAAATAATTGGAATGTGGAAATTCTGAGAGTTAGAAACTAGAATATCACCTACTGGGGGCTAAGGTGGGGATAAAGGTTGGAGAGTTAATGCTTAAATTGTACAGCATTTCTGCTTGGGTGACAGAAAAGTTTTGGCAATGCATGGTGGGTCATGGTAGCAAACACTGTGAATGGTAATTAACAGCACTGAATTATATATTTGGGTTTGATTAAAAGGGGAAATTTTAGATTGTACATGTTACTAGAATAAAAATAAAAATTTTAAAAATCATAGGACTGTTCAACACAGTGAACCCTAAACTGTGGACTATAATTAATAACACAATTATAATGAAATCCTTTCATCAATATTAGCAATGAACCACACTAATGCAAGGTATTAATAATAGGGGGGATACATGAGAACACTGTTTTCTGCATGACTTTTCTGTAAACCTCTAACTTCTCTAATTAAAAAAAGGGCTACAAATGAATTTGTATATAAGAATGAAATCATGAGGTTTTTCTTTATCATAAACTAGTACAACTCATGGGCCACTAAACACCTATTTTATCTAAAGTGGTTATTTTGGATGATTGTTGCTGCATCCCTTCCCCCAGCCTTTGTTATCTCCTTCCTCCAGCCGTTGCTGTCCTTCCCGCCAGTCCCGCCCACGTTGCCAATATATAATCTGCCTTCTTCCCTGGCTACTGCCTACCTCACAGCCGCCTGCACAACTCCGCCTATCCACTACCGCCCCGTAGTTAACCCGCCCCAGCTCCTGCCCCTCCCTCTACCCAACCCTATATAACCAAGTGTATTTCCGCAATAAAGCAGACTTGTTCCTGCGCTCAGGCTGTCTCCGTGGTTTTTACCGCGCGTCCCCCACGCCTGGAGAACCTAGGCCTACGCGCTGGCCTAGGGGCTTCCCGCCGAGCCGTGGAAGGCTGCCCGGACCTCGTGGGCCGCTAATCACTGCCAGCGAGCCCACACTTGGGGGCTCGTCCGGGATCCTTTCCTTCCACCGCCTTACGGCCCCTGTTGTCTGCTGTTGCTGTTGTCTACTGGCGACCATTTCAGCTCTCCAGGTAGGGACCCCGTCGCCGTCTTTTCTTCTCCCACTATGGGCACCTCCCTCTCTTCACACCATACCCCTCAGGTTCGGCTTTTAGCCGCCCTGCTTGATACCAATGGGGTTCGCGTTTCCCTGAAACAGCTCCAAAAATATTGGGACTTACTACTCCCCTTCAATCCGTGGCTCGCCACCTGCCAGCTCTGGAGCCCGGACACGTACTCACGGCTAATAGATCGAGTTACCTCTGCCATAGAGCAAGAAAGGCGGTCTTTTCCGCCCGGCCTGCTGCCTACTCTTGTGGCCGTTCGTGCCTGCCTCCTTGGTGCACCATCCGAAGTCATCCGGGACAAATCGATCAAACAACCCAATGATTATGAGCCCGATGATCTTAGAGACACGAATTCTCTGTCTGACCAGCTCGCCGCAGCTCTCGAGCGCGAGCCTCCCCGCTCGCGCTCCCCGCCGCCTACAGAAACCGTTTCTGTGGCTCCTCAGAATAGCGGACCTCCTCCTCCTTCCTCCACCCCTGCCCAAGATGGCGTGCTTCCTGCTTCTTCCTCACCCGGATTAGAGCCCGCCGGCGGGAACAAAGGCGCTTCCTCTCGCCTTTACCCGCCCCTTCCTGTCTCGTCATCCCCCGGGCCGGCCCCCGGAAATGATGAAGCTTCGCCGCCATCTTGGCCGGCCCCCGGAAATGATGTAGCTTTGCCGCCATCTTGGCCGGCCCCCGGAAATGATGTAGCTTCGCCGCCATCTTGGCCGGCCCCCGGAAATGATGTAGCTTCGCCGCCATCTTGGCCGGCCCCCGGAAATGATGTAGCTTCGTCGCCATCTTGGCCGGCCCCCGGAAATGATGTAACTCCGCCGCCATCTTGGCCGGCCCCCAGAAGTGACGTAACTTCGCCGCCATCTTGGCCGGCTCCCGGAAATGACGTGGCTTCACCGCCATCTTGTCCGACGCTCAAAAGGGTCCCGCCACCAGCTTGTTGCCGCCTTGACGCTGCTAAGCTGCCACTCCCTCACTTGTTTCCCGCTACCGCTCATCCCTCGCCACCACCATATAACGGCGACTCCGGAAGAGCGCACCCTTCCGCCCCTCAGCTTTACCCGCTCAACCCGCTGCCTACGCCACAGCGCCCTCAGACCTGGCTTCCCTTTACGGCCGAAGAGATCAAGACACTGCGAAAGGCCGTGAAGGAAGATGGTATAGGTAGCCCATATGTCCAACAATTGTTAGAAGAACTGGGAGTTCAACTTGCGCTCCCCTATGACTGGATTTCCTTAGCCCGCGCCATCCTTCAGCCCGGTCAGTTTCTTGAATGGCGTGCCTATTATCAGCATGCTGTTGAGCAGCAAGTAGCAGAGAACGCCCGCATCGGTGTCAGAGATCCACCGGACGCCTACACCGGAATCAACGGCTTTGCTAATCCTCAGTCTTATGTCAATATAGATCCAGGGTTTTGGCAACGAGCAAAGAACCCTGTCCAGCGGTCATTTTCGCTAGTCTCCTCCAAGCAATCTACCAAATTTGCGCAAATGCTTCAAGACCCACAAGAGACCTTTCCTGCGTTTGTCGCATGCGTTCTAGAAGCCTGTCAGCGGAAAATCACCAATGAAGACGCCCAATTTATGTTAGCAAAAGAGCTTATTCTCGACGGATGCCTCGCACCCTTCCGGACTGTCATCCTCCCTCTTCGCGACAAGCAGATACACGAGTGGGTCTTAGCCTGCCGAGATATTGACCCTCAAACTAAAGCGCTTACTACTGCCTTCGCCTCCGCCATGGCTGTGTCCTCTGCCTCTGCTTCTGCCTGCTTTCGATGCGGTCAACCTGGTCATTTCATCCGCGAGTCCCCTCAACAAGCGGCTCCCCGCCCTGCCGAGGCACTCCGCCGACCGAGAGGCCCCCCACACCATGCCCGCGCTGTGGAAAAGGGTACCATTGGGCTCGCGATTGCTGTTCCTCGCAACAGCCTTTAAACTTCCAACGGGGCAGGCCTCAGCCCCTCTCCCAAGAGGCCTTCAAGAGAGCTCCAAAGCCCTAATGTGGACAATGCCTATCACACGTCACCAGAAACCTTCCCTCGAGCTCAAAATCAACGGGCAGTGGCTTGAAGGGCTCTTAGACTCTGGTGCTGAAATCTCTTGTATTCCCTTTGAAATCGCTGCCTTCAACCACTGGCCCCTCGAAACCGGCCCTCAAGTCACTGGCGCCACGGGAGCTGCTACCTCCTGGAAGACATCACAGCCTTTGCATTGGAACGATCGAGAAGGTCACGAAGGCCAAATTCGTCCACTCGTCCTTTCTTCAGTTCAAACCATCCTGTGGGGACGAGATGTCCTCAGCCAGCTAAAAGCTCGAATCACCACAGAAGCCTTCTCAGCCGCGCTGCCCCCCCCCTTCTAGGGGCCACTGCTCCTGTCTCAAGACCTGACCCTATCCCTCTGGAATGGGACACAGAGGAGCCCATCTGGGTCGAGCAGTGGCCCTTGCCCGTGCACAAGTTACAGGCTCTCTCTGCCCTCGTCGAGGAACAACTACAAGCGGGGCACATTGAGCCGTCCACCAGTCCCTACAACTCACCAATCTTTGTCATTAACAAAAAAAACACTAGCAAGTTCCGCCTTCTCCACGACCTTCGAGAAATCAACAAGCACATCAAGCCGATGGGGTCACCCCAGCCAGGCTGCCCCCATCCTACTGCAGTCCCCCAGCATTTTCATGCGGCGACCATCGACATCAAGGACTGTTTTTTCTCCATTCCTCTTCACCCGCGGGACTGCCCACGATTTGCATTTACAGTCCCACGCACTAACAACCAGGGCGCAGCACGCCGATTCCAGTGGAGAGTGCTACCACAAGGTATGCGGAATAGCCCCACCATGTGCCAGCTTTATGTCAACTGTGCCCTCGAGCCGCTGCGCTCTCATTTCCAGCCTGAAGAAACATACATCATCCATTATATGGACGATCTTCTCTTAGCAGCGAGTTCTAGCACCCTTCTCAATGACCTGCTTTCTGCAGTGATGACCAACCTCTCGAGTCTCGGGCTTACCGTACAGTCAGACGAAATAAACCTCAAACCTCCTTTTCAATTCTTGGGCTTTCATTTCCATCACTTCATACAACCGTCAAGCCCTCAGCTGCACATCTCTCCCACTATGACACTGACTGAACTTCAGCAACTTTGTGGGCAAATCAATTGGCTTCGATCAGCTCTTCCCATCACGACAGCACAAATGCAGCCTCTCTTTGAGCTTCTGCAAACCAAAGATAGCCCACCTGCTGCAGTCCGGCAAAAGATCACCATCACCCGCGCTGCGCAAGAAGCCGTCCAACAAGTCAGTGATGCGCTTCAGCAATGCCGCCTCGAGCGATTCTCTCCAGATCTTCCAATCTTTGCCCTGGTTCTACCGACGCCGGTCACCCCGACAGGTCTCCTGTGGCAAGATGGTCCTCTTCTTTTTCTGCACACGTCAAAGAGCAAACTCCCAAAAATCTGCCCTTTCCTAAGGGCCTGGATTGCGTTGGCCACTGACTTAGTCTTCCTTTCCATACAAACGTATGGTATCCCACCGCACACTATTATTTGGCCTCTTGATGCCAAAGAAGTTTCTTCCCTTATTATGAACAATACCCAGATGCAGAGCTTAGTAGAGCTCTTTCGCGGCTCCTTTGATAATCACTACCCTCATCACCGTTTGCTGCAAGGGGTGTCTCAGTTAGCATTCTCTAACCCGTTCCGCCCGTTGCCTGTGCGGAACCCCATTCCATCAGCCATCACTGCCTTCACAGATGCCTCAAAAACAGCGTTTGCAGCCGTTATCTACACTCCTGGAAAACCTGAGCCCCAGCACTTAGTATTCGCCAATGACTTTTCTGTTCAAGTAGGCGAGCTCCTAGCGGTCGCAGCGGTCCTCAATCTCCACCCAAGCCAGCCTCTCATTATCTTTACAGACAGCCTATACACACTACAAGTTTGTCGCAGCCTGCCACTTGCCACCTTTTTGCCAGGCGATTCAAACATTGACCGAGCGCTTGCCTTCATGCAGCACTTACTTGAAACGAGACAGCAGCCCTGGTTCATCACACATTTGCGAAGTCATTCCAACCTTCCGGGGCCCCTTGCCCACGGCAACAACCTTGCCGATGCGGCGGTGTCAAGCTTTAGAGTATTTCCTTTAGCCTGCAAAGATTATGTTGTGGATGAAAATCTGCTTGGAGACCCCATCAACCACGCTAAGTTGCTGCACTCGCGGTTTCATTACTCAGCGCGGACAATTCGCAAGCTCTATCCAGAATTACCCGCTGAAACCTGCAAGCACCTAGTGCGCTCGTGCCGCGTGTGCGCCCCTCTCCTCCCTCTGGGGCCCCTGCAACCCCGAGGTGTCAACCCTCGCAGCCTCCGACCTAACTCGCGGTGGCAACTAGATGTCACTCATGTCAGCGCCTTCGGCCGCTTCAAGTATCTTCACGTAGCCATTGACACCTTTTCCCATCTGTGCTACGCGGTGCCCCTCGCAGGGGAGAGTGCCAAACATTGCATCAAGGCTCTTCGCCAAGCCATTCTGTTCATGGGAGTCCCGTGGGACCTCAAAACAGATAACGGGCCAGCATACCGCAGTGCTTCCTTTGCCAACTTTGTGCAAATGTATCACATCACACATCACTTCGGCATTCCGTATAACCCACAAGGACAAGGAATTGTCGAACGCACTCATCAACAGCTCAAGCTACTCATTCAAAAAGAGAAAGCCTCTTCCCCCCACAAAGCTCCAGCAGATGTTGTAACAGCTTGTCTCATCCATCACAATCTCCTAACTTTTGATAGTCAAGGACTCTCTCCCACGCATAAGCATTGGGGACCTATGTGGCCGCCTTCCCAAACTCCTGTGGTCTACTGGAAAGACCCAGCTTCCAATCGCTGGCAAGAAGAACCTGCCCCTCTGCTAGCACAAGGAAGAGGGTTCGCCTGTATTTTCCCAGAAACAGAACGACAGCCTCTTTGGGTCCCAGGAAGGTACATTCGGCCTGCAACACAGCAGCTTGACCTAGATGATATCCCGCGCCCACTAGCGCCAGACCCCGAAGACATCCCACGTCCTTTGATACCAGAACACAATGCTAATGGCAATGATTGAGACATCGGCCAAGCCCCCTCCTAAAAATGTTTCTATTCCAATAAGTGCTCTCTCTAAGTTTCTTTCTGCTGATTGCCCCTCCTCTATGGGGGCTCTTTTTTCCTTTTTGTCATTCCAGATCTTTCCAAAGACCCAACTCTGCACAAGAGAAGCCTCTGCTACCTCCGCAACCCGCCGTTGACAAGTGCCTGACCTTCACCAAAACGTGCCTTATAACCTATCAATAAAGGGAACTCACCGTGCAAATGCTCCTCAAGCTCCCCTCCCACCCACTCTTACTTTGCTTTTTTCTTGCAATTTTCATTTTTCTAACAATCTTTTCAGCTGTCTGTCTCGCAGCCACAGCCCCAACAGACTGGAACCTTCATCAACGTCTTCTCCTCGCTATTGCCTGGTTGCTTCTAATTGCTATCCTCATCTCTCTTGTAGTCCTTCTCCCATGACCACTATGCGCCCCCAAGTACATTCATCTGAGCCTACTACCCCAACACCGTCGCCCATGGGGACCACACCAGCTCTCTCTCGCCGCGAACGACGTCGACAACGCTTCTTTGCCCGCCGCCTAAGCCGACTTTCTCTTGAAGATGATGACCCCATCGAACGCCAAATTCTTCAACTCCTCAGACAAGCCCGCTCTATCCAGACCCCCGCCTCCTGCCCCTCCACCCTCCCCCGTCTCATTCATCTCCTTATCCTCATGCTGTCTCTAGCCTCCTCTGCTACCGCCAACCTGAATCACCAGCCCTTCAATTGGACCCTCAGCCTCTGGCAGTTTGAAAAACTTCTCGCCTTCAACGTGACTGCTGGAGCCCCCTCCTTCACGCTGCACGTTTGCCGGCTAGCTGGATACGATCACACAGATACTAAAATCTCAAGCTCTGTTATAAATACATTTAACATGGGATACATCAGTAATAAGTTGCCACCCCGACCCAAGTGCTCAGGCACCCCTAGCAGTGGCCTTACTGGCCCCTACGGGAAAACTCTTTCTGGTTACTATATATGCCCCCCTTCAGTGAGAGGCTGTCATGATCCGACACATTACTACTGCCCATCCTGGGGCTGTGAAACCATAGCCTATGGCCTGTCTACAACCCCAAAAGACAAAGACCCATATCTCACTCTCAAGTATGGAAATCGATGGGACCGCGTCACACTTTCTGTCAAAGACCCTAATTCAGATCAGTGGTTCACAGGCCGCACTTGGGGGATCCGTCTGTATATGACCGAGTATGACCCTGGTGCCTTTTTTATTATAATGAAAAGACCTGTCTCCGCCCCACTCTCTGCTATTGGTCCCAACCACATCCTTAACCCTCCTCCCCCACCCACTGTTCACCTTCTTCCGTCCTCATCTACTCCCCTCAAAATCTCTTCCACCTCGACCGCCTTCGTTCCTTCTACTAGGCCCACTTCCCCCCCTGCTTCAGATTTACAACCACATCCTCTCATCTCCTCTAGTCCCTACTTCAAACTCCTAAACACCTCCTATTTCTCTCTCAACGCCTCCCACCCCAACCTCACTCACTCTTGCTGGTTGTGTCTTTCCCCCAGCCTCCCCCTCTATGATCCACTTGCTATTCCTTCACCACTCTTTATTTCCTCCACCGACGATTCCCCCTCTTCCTGCAATTGGAATCAATCTACTCATGTCCCACTCACTTTTACGCACATCTCTTCCAAAGGTTTATGCATTCACCCCCGTTCTTCTCGCACTCCCAGCCTTACAGCCTGTGCCAACTATACCTCCCCAAATATCTCTACCAAATACTTAATTCCTCTAAACACTACCCTATGGCTTTGCTCTTCCACCGGACTTACTCCATGCTTATCTGTTGCTACACTTAACAAGACCAAAGAAACATGTGCTCTTATCCTCCTCACACCTCGAGTCATTTATCACACTCCTCTACATTTCTTTGAAGCCTTTGATCACACGCAAGAAGCTATTTACCTCCACAAACGCGAACCTATTACTGCTGTACTCACTGTCACTTCCCTCCTAGCTGCAGCTGGAGCTGCCACTGGTGTTGCAGCTCTAGCCACACAAGCATCTGCCCTCCAAAACCTCAGACAAGCAGTAGACTCTGATATCATCTACCTCCGTGATGCAAATACCTTAAAGACACTCTTAATTCTCTCTCTGAAGTTGTCCTGCAAAACCGCCGAGGCCTTGACCTCCTCCTCCTTAAAGAAGGTGGCCTATGTGCTGCTCTAGGAGAAGAATGCTGCGTTTATGCTAACTATACCGGCTTAGTAGACTCTAGCTTAAAAGAACTTGAAAAAGGTCTCAACCAACGCCGACTTGAACGAGCCCAAACTGCTGGTTCCTGGGGCTTCCTGCAGCCCCTCCTCCCCTATCTCCTCCCGTTACTAACCCCAGTTCTGCTCATTGTCCTGGGCCTCACCGTCGGTCCCTGGGCCATTCGACGAATCATCCGCCTTGCCAAAGATCATGCTGACAGTGTATTCTCCTCATTTGTCCAAATTCATTACCAACGTCTCGTTGCTTCTGATTCCATTCCTCAATCTCGACCATGTCCTCGCCCCCCTTCCCACCGTACTTCCTGCCTGTAAGCTGCTTACTGTAGAACTCCCTGACCGTAGCCGCCGGCACGGGTTTGTTTCCCTCGGCGTAAAGGGCTTGGGTGCACCCCCCGCCCCCCTTTATTGCTATACGTCAGAGAAATTTTGCAGTTAAGTTAGCCACAGTGCTATCCACCCCAAAAAAGCAACATCAGGTTAGATATTTCATTTAGCACTAGCACGTACCGACTCTAAGGGCTATACATGCATCCTGATCAAATGCTATGTCATTTGCCCTTAGCCAGTCAATTCTGCCCCCTCACCCCTCGTCCTCCCCAGAGATACTGTTTTCATCTACTCTCCCTTAAAAAACAGAAGGAGCAATTGTTGCTGCATCCCTTCCCCCAGCCTTTGTTATCTCCTTCCTCCAGCCGTTGCTGTCCTTCCCGCCAGTCCCGCCCACGTTGCCAATATATAATCTGCCTTCTTCCCTGGCTACTGCCTACCTCATAGCCGCCTGCACAACTCCGCCTATCCACTACCGCCCCGTAGTTAACCCGCCCCAGCTCCTGCCCCTCCCTCTACCCAACCCTATATAACCAAGTGTATTTCCGCAATAAAGCAGACTTGTTCCTGCGCTCAGGCTGTCTCCGTGGTTTTTACCGCGCGTCCCCCACGCCTGGAGAACCTAGGCCTACGCGCTGGCCTAGGGGCTTCCCGCCGAGCCGTGGAAGGCTGCCCGGACCTCGTGGGCCGCTAATCACTGCCAGCGAGCCCACAGATGATGATAATGAAATATATTGCTAACACTTATTTTTAAGGCTCTCTAAGTTCAAGGCAATATACTTGTTACTTCATTAGCTGTATCTTTTCTAATCTTTTAAATGACCCTCTGGGGTAAATATTATCCCCATTTTACAGATAGGGAAATTAAAGTACATAGAAGTTATGTAATTTTTCAGGATTATATAACAAAGGGCACAGGACTTCAAACTAGGTATTTAATCTATGTTCTTAACCATTATACAATATTTCTCAAAGTATAATTTTCTTACTACTTGTATCAGAATTTCTTGGTGATACCGGAAAAATGCAAATCCCTGGGTTGCATCCAAGGTCTACTAATCAGAATGTCTCTAAATAGGGTCTAGAAATATACATTTCCAGGTGATTGTTATTCATAAAGTTAATTAAAGACATATTCACAGAAGAAAGGCTAGTCAGGTAAAAAGGAAACCTGGACAAAATTTAAAAATTGACTCCTGTTATCAAAATGTTTAAATAGTTGAAAATCAATTCTTTTAAATATTGGTTTCTCTCTTAGCTTTTGTTCACCAACAGTATATAGGTACAATTATATCCTAAGTTTTGGATAAAAATTTGAAAGTAACTCACCTCTAGAGACCCTCATTTAGATAGAAAGTGAGACTTAAGTCAACATTCTTGTTGCATGATTGAATACTTACATTAATGAGAAATTAAGACTCATAAAACTTTATTAATGAAAGTATACAACATGAGAATTCTGACCAGTTTGCTACTTGGCTCAGTAATTGTATACATTATGAAAAAATATTTGGATTAGTATAGAAATTAAAGTTGCACATTTAAGAAAGTTACTCTTCTAATACAAAAGAATAGTGATTAAAAATAACCCTTATTCGATATGCTGTCTTAAGCTGTCTCATAGATAATTCTGTCATGTTCTCTGCATGCAGCATGGAGGTAACTGGTTACAACAGGCACTGGTTTGTACATAAAGACACTTGAGTTCTTTTGTATCTCTTTTCTTGTTGGCTCTAAGAATGCTTCCTGAGGTCATCTGTGATAAGGGAGGTAACAAGTGGAAATCCTCTCCCCTCAACTATCCCTTGTCACTTTCTGTGTCTTTCTTGTTCAGTTACTGAAACAACTGTAGGTCCATCTAATACTAGGTGTGCAGATATAGTGCTAGCGTAGTTTCAGTGTGTCAAATTTATGAACTGAAATATAAACCAGTAAAATTGTATTACTATTTCTTTTGTTGGTTTTATTTTAACAACCATATTCATTAAATATTTTTGTTACAAAAAAAATAAGCCTTATACAAAAAAAGGGAAACTTGTGGTGATGGAAGTGTACTGTATCTTGACTGTGGAGGTAGATACATGAACTTGCATATGATAAAAATTGCACAACACTGAACATACACAAGTACATGTAAACTGAGGAAATCTGCATAAGATGGGTGGATCATGTCAATGTTAATTTGCTGGTTGTGATACTGTATTATAATTTTGCCAGATTTTACCATGGGAGGAAACTGGGAGAAAGGTACATGTGATCTCTCTATATCTCAAAATAAAAAGGTTAATGAAAATAAGCATTAAAGAAGAATATTAAAGAATAGTATCACAGCCACACTAAGCAGCAGCAAATTACCAAAAGGAAGAAAAGCCAATGACAGTGAATTACACATTTTCCTTTCAGAACAAAAAGATATGTAAATTTATATAAAATAGTAATGTGTTTTTTTTAAAGAGTTATTTATTACCCCCCACCTCCCCACCCCCGATTGTTTATGCTCATATATCTCCTTTCTGTGTCCATTTGCTGTATGCTTGTCTTCTCTTTAGGAGGCACCGGGTACCGAACCTGGGACCTCTCACGTGGGAGAGAGATGCTCAATCTCTTGAGCCACCTCAGCTCCCTGGGTCTCTCATCATCTTTCCTCTGTGTCTCCTTTTGCATCAGCTTGCTGTGCCAGCTCACTGTCTTACTCGTCTTCTCCAGGAGGCACAGAACTGAACCCAGGACCTCCCATGTGATAGGCAGGAGTTCAATCACTTGAGCCTCATCCGCTTCCCAGTGCTTGTTTTTATGGGCTTTATTGGCATTCCACTAACTGCTTGTTTTCTGGGGGAAAAATTTTTAACCTAAACATGAAACTGTATTTTCCTGTTGGAAGAATACTTACACTTACATTCTCCAAATTGACTAACAGGGAGTGATTTCAGGACATATTCCTAAGTAAAAAATGCAAGGTGCAAAAGAGTATATATATTGTATGCCATCTTTTGTATAAGAAGAGAAACAAGGAAATAGAAATGAAAGTACTTAATTTTACAAGAGTAAACATAGGAAAGATAAACCAGAAACTAATGAATTTAGTTATCTACAGGGAGTAGGTACAAGGAATGAGGGAGGGAGTAACATTTTTGAGTATACTTTTTTTATACAATTTTGATTTTTGGAACCATGTTAATGTTTTACATAGTCAAAAAATAAAATTAAATCAATAATGAGAAAAAAATTAAAATTAAATACAAACAAAAACAAGAACCTATTTCAAATGAATAACAACCACAATGAAGGGAAAAAAATCTAATCCCAGTAATTACCAAACACAATATTTTGACTATATATGTTCAATCAAAAGACAAAAATGACTGCAAACAAATTTTGAACCTCAAGTGCAGAAATTCTGAAATTTTTTTTTATGTGTTGGACGACTAACTCAAATGTGTCAGTATACTGCTGTTGTTAGGAGCCAGAGATCTATTGTTTGAGAAGGAATACAAATATGGAAAGGGATACAAGTATGGAAAAACCCAGAATCAATAGGAATTCGTGAATTAAAATAAGGCCAGCCATCAGAGTACTAATTGACCCAGCAAGAATCATCAACGTATGCTAAAGCTATTGGGTAAAACATAGTTTGAGTACCTCCCCACAAAGTATTTATTAATTACAACAGGAAAACTATTAACTTTATAGTAGATAAAGCTGGTGCACATTACCCCAACAAGTGTTAAAACTTAACAACAAGTGTTAAAACTTAAATCTCATCAATAATAGGACAAAATGCCTCCTGATGTAATGCACTGTAAAGGACACAACCTGAATCTAATCATGAAGAAACATGAGATGAACCCAAATTGAAGAATGGTCAACAGAAAACCAGCCTGTACTTTTAAAAAAATATTATTGTCACGGAAGACAATGAAAGGTTAAAGAACTGTTCCAGATTAATGGACATTTAAACATTGTGCAATGTGTAATTTTGAAGTTGATACTTAAATCAAGGGAATTGCAATGGAAGATTTTACAGAGAAAATTTGAATATGGGCTGTATATTAGGTAACAGTAATTCTATCAATGTTAATTTCTTAATTTTTATATTTATACTATGGTTACATAAAAAAATTCTTGTTCTTAGGAAATACACAGTGAAGTATTTAGTGATAAAAGGTAGATGGTGCCTGCAACTTTTCAAATACTCAGGATAAAATGTATACATACATTTGCAAATGTGTGTGTATGGATATGCATAACACAGAATGAAAGTACATGTGACAAAATGTTAATAAGCATGAATCTGGGGAAAGGACCCAGGAGTTCCTTGCAATATTCTTGCAAATTTTCCATAAATTTGAAATTATTCCAAAATCCAAAGTTTAAAATTTTTTCCAAGTTTTATCTGTTTAGAGGGGATCCTTGCAGACAATTTACCAGTGAAAAATCTTACTTGTAGTTTTTTTTTGTTTTTTTGTTTTTGATATATCCTAGGCAAGAGCATTATCAAAATATTACTACTACTAACTATAGCCCTATCTTACATTTGGTGTATTTTTCCCCCAACCCACCCTATTTTTTAAAAATATATTTTGATTACAGAAGTTGTGAACTTACAAAACAATCATACACATCTGTAGAATTCCAATACAACACCCCTTCACCAACACACCACACTGTGATGGAATATTTGTTACAGATTATGAGATATCATCATCAGAATATTACCACCAACCATGGTCCATAACATACATTTGGCACACATTTTCCACACACCTCCATTATCAACACAGTACATCTTTGGCATTGTTAACAACAGTCTATAGGTCACAGCAATTGTAGTTTTCCCATGCTTTCCACATTCCCACTACCCTGCAATAGTGATATACATCTGCTCTAGCCCAAAGAAGGACACTCTTGCATTTGTATCCTCAACCACAATTCTCATCCACCTCTGGGTTCGCTGTCTTATTCAGGACCTAGATTATTCTTTAGTTTTCTTTCAAGTGACATTTAATTCCCCGGACTACCCTTTCCAGCCACAATCCCATTTATAAACCAGCTGCTACTCACGACAATGTGTTACCATCAACTCTATCCATTTCCGCACTTTTATAGTCAAGTTAATAATTAAAACTCCCACATACATTAAGCATCAGTAGTTCTTCTCAACCCTATCTCCTAATAACCCATACCCTAAGTTTTAACTCCATGTGTTTATTCTTCATATTTAGTTCCCATTAATGAGAGCATGCAGTATTTGCCCTTTTGTATCTGGCTTACGTTGTTTAGTTTAAGGTCTTCCAGATTCATCCATGCTATCATGTGTCCCAATTTCACTTCTTACTGCAGCATAGTATTTCATCGTATGTATATACCACATTTTGTTTATCCATTCATTGGTTGATGGACACTTGGATTGTTTCCATCTTTTGGCAATTGTGAATAATGCCAATATCGACATGGGTGTGCAGATGTCTGTTCTTCTCATAATTTTTAGTTCTTCTGGATATATTCCTGGTAGAGGAATTGCTGGGTCATATGGCAGCTCTATATTTAGCTTCCAAAAGAACCGCCAAACTGTCTTCCACAAAGGATGCATCATTTTATAATCCCACCAACAGTGAAGGCGTGTTCCCATTTCTCCACATCCTCTCCAGCACTTACGGTTGTTTTTTTAAATAATGGCCATTCTATGCAGTGTTAGATGATATCTCATTATTGTTTTGATTTGCACTTCCTAATAGCTAGTGATATGGAACACTTTTTCATGTGCATTTTGGCCATTTGTATTTCCTCTTTCGAGAAATGTCTATTTAAATCCTTTGCCCATTTTTAAATTGGATTGCTTGCTCTTTTATTGTTGAATTGTACGATCTCTTCACACAGAATTAAAATCAAACCCTTATTGGATATGTGGTTTCCAAGTATTCTCTCCCATTAAGTGGGCTGGCTTTTCACCTTCTTGATCAAGTCTTTTGAATCACAGAAGTGTTTAAGTTTGAGGAGGTCCCATTTATCCATGTTTTCTTTTGTTACTTGTGCTTTTGGTATAAGTTTTAAGAATCTACCACCTATCACCAGGTCTTGAAGATGTTCCCCTACATTTTCTTCTAGGAGTTTTATGATACTTGCTTTTATATTTAGCTCTTTGATCCATTTTGAGTTAATTTTTGTATAAGGTGTGAGATTCTTCTTTCTTTTGGCTATGTATATCCAGTTCTCCCACCATCATTTGTTGAATAGATTGTTCTGTCCCAGCTGGGTGGGTTTGACAAGCTTGTCAACAATCACTTGGCCCTAGATGTGAGGGTCTGTTTCGGAACCTTCAATTCAATTCCATGGTCTCTGTGTCTCTCTTTATGCCATAACCATACTGTTTTTACCACTGTAGCTTGGTATGATAATCATAATATGATTTAAAAGTCTGGAAATGAGAGTCCTCCAACTTCACTTTTCCTTTTTTAAGATGTTTCTGGATAGTTGGGGCCTTTTATCCTTCCAGATAAATTTGATAATTATGTTTTCCATTTGATTAAAAAATGCTGGTGGAATTTTTATTGGGATTGCATTGAATCTATATATCAATTTGGATAGAACTGACATCTTAATGATATTTAGTCTTCCAATCCATGAGAATGGAGTGTCTTCCAATATTTGGGTCTTTTTTATTTCTTTTAGCAATGCATTATAATTTTCTGAATACAAGTGCTTTAAATCCTTGGTTCAGTTTATTCCTAAACATTTGATTCCTTTAGTAACTATTGTAAAAGGAATTTTTTTCCTGACTTGCTCCTCAGATTGTACATTACAATTGTATAGAAATACCACTGATTTCTGCCTACTGAGCCTGTATCCTGACACTCTACTGTAATCATTTATTAGCTCTAGCAGCTTTGTTGTATACTTTTTGGGATTTTCTAGATATAGGAACATTTCATCTGCAAATAGTGAAAGTTTTACTTCTTCCTTTCTGATTTGGATGCTTTTTATTTATTTTTCTTGCCTGATTGCTCTAGCTAGAACCTCTAGCACAATTTTGAATAACAGTTGTGACAATGGGCATCCTTGTCTTGTCCCTGATCTCAACAGGAAAGCTTTCAATCTTTCACCATTGAGTAAAATGTTGCTGTGGGTTTTATATATATGGCCTTTATCATGTTGAGAAAGTTTCCTTCAATTCCTATCTTTTCTAGCATTTTTATCAAGAAAAGATGCTGTATTTTGTAAATGCCTTTCTGCATCAGTTGATAAGGTCATGTAATTTTTCTTCTTTGGTTTATTAATGTGGTGTATGATGCTGATTGATTTTCTTGTGTTGAACCACCTTTGCATGCCTCATATAAAATCCACTAGATCATGATGAATAATTCTTTTAATGTGCTGTTGGATTCAATTAGCAAGTATTTTATTAAGGATTTTTGCATCTGTATTCATTAGAGGAATGGGTCTGTAACTTTCTTTTTTTGTAATATCTTTCTGTGGGTTGTACATTCGTAGGAATTTTTCCATTTCATCTAAATTGTCTAGTGTTTTGGCATAAACGTCTTCATAGTATCCTCTTATGATCTCTCTTATTGCTGTGGGGTCAATAGTAATGTTCCCCTTCTCATTTTTTTTTTTTTAATTTATTTGCATCTTCTCTCTTTTCTTCTTTATCAGTCTAGCTAAGGGTTTGTCAATTTTGTTTATCTTCTCAAAGAATCAACCTTTGGTTTTGTTAATTCTATTTTTGTTGTTGTTGTTCTCAATTTCATTTATTTTTGCTCTCTTCTTTGTTATTTCATTCCTTCTACTTGCTTTGGTATTAGTCTGCTGTTCTTTTTCTAGTTCCTCCCACGTGTAGTTAAGTCATTGATTTTAGCTCTTTTTTTTTCTTTTTTTTTTTAAGATTTATTTATTTCTCTCCCCTTCTCCCCACCCCTGTTGTCTGTTCTCTGTGTCTACTTGCTGTATCATCGTCTTTGCTCACGTCTCTTGTTGTCAGTGGCATGGGAATCTGTGTTTCTTTTTGTTGCCTCTTCTTGTTGTGTCAGCTCTCCGTGTGTGCGGCACCATTCCTGGGCAGGTTGCACTTTCTTTCACGCTGGGTGGCTTTCCTTATGGGGCACACTCCTTGTGCATGGGGCTCCCCTATGCGAGGGATACCTCTGCGTGGCACAGCACTCCTTGCTTGCATAAGCACTGCACATGGGCCAGCTGCACACGGGTCAAGGAGGCTCGGAGTTTGAACTGCGGACCTCCCATGTCGTAGACGGATGCCCTAACCACTGGGCCAAGTCTGCTTCCCTCTTTTTTCTTTAATGTAAGCACTGAGGGCTATAAATTTTCCTCTCAGCACTGCCTTCACTAAATCCTATAGGTACCGATATGTTGCATTCTCACCATCATTCATCTTGAAATATTAATGTCTCTTGAAATTTCTTCTTCGATCCACTGATATTTAAGAGTTGTTTAATCTCCATATATGGTGAATTTTCCCTTTTTCTGTTGCTTGTTGATTTCCAACTTTATTCCATTATGATCAGAGAAAGTGCTGTGTATAATTTCAATTTTTTTTTAATTTACTGAGATCACTTTGAGACCTAACAAACATATGGTCCATCCTGGAGAAAGATCTATGAGCACTTGAAAAGTATATCCTGCCGACTTGAGTTGTAATGCTCTGATATGTGTTAGGTTTAGTCCACTTATCATATTATTCAAGCTCTCTGTTTCTTTATTAATCCTCGGCCCAGATGTTCTATCCAATGCTGACAGAGGTGTATTGAAGTCTCCAACTATTAATATAGAGATTTCTATTTCTCCCTTCAGTTTTGCCAGTGTTTGCCAAATGTATCTTGGGGCATCCTGGCTAGGTGTATATGCACTTATGACTGTTATTTCTTCCTGGTGAATCATCCTTTTTATTAATATGTAATGTCCTTCCTTGTCTCTAATAACAGTTTTGATTTTAAAGTCTGTATCATCTGATGTAATGCAGCTACTCCAGGTTTTTTTTGGTTACTGCATGTGTAGAATATCTTTTCCAACCTTTCACTTTCAATCTATTGGTATCCTTGGGTCTAAGGTGAGTCTCGTGGAGATAGCATATAGGTGGCTCATATTTTCTTATCCATTCTGCCCATCGGTGTCTTTTGGTTAGGTAGTTTAATCGATTAACATTCAGTCTTATTACTGTAAAGGCAGTTCTTATTTCATACAACCCTTCTTCCCCTACCTTGGGAGGGGATGGAGCTATAGTTATGGGCAGCAGTCTATGCTGTGTGGGTCCTAAATGACCAGTTGCCCAGATAAACTGATGTAGCACTAGATCCTCTCCCTGCTGGGGGTGGGAATGGACCCTCTTGAGTGCCCACCAATGTCATCCATGTGGGCCAAATACTCCTGTAGTTGACCTGAGAAGCTGAGGGAGTACTGTACCTTCTGTCCTTTAGGGGGTGGGAACAGAACCATCAACACCCAACAGTTCAGTCCATGTATGCCAAAAGTACCTGCCACTGCCCGGATAGGCTGAGGAAACACCAGCCCCTTCCTATGTTATTGGATGGTGCGGGTGGTTCTATGGGTGCCCAACAGTTCACTCCCATTAGGCTGAGACTATCTGCTGTTGCCTGGAGAGGCTGAGGAAACATCAGGCCCCTACTAGCCTATTAGGGCATGGGGTTGGATCCACAGGCACCTAATAGTTTAGTCCCTGTAGGCCAAAAGTACCCGCCATTGTCTAGAAAGGCTGGGGAGACACCAGACTTTTCTTATCCTATTGGGGGTGGGGATGAATCCACAGGTATCCAATAGTCCTGTCCATGCAGGCCGAAAGTGTCTGCTGTTGCCCAGAAAGGATGTGGAAACACCAGCCCCCTCCTTTCCTACTGGGAGGTGAGGGTGGATCCACAAGTACCCACCAGTTCAGCCTGAGTGGGTTAAAATCACCTGCAGTTACCCAGAGAGGCTTAGCACAAACAGTCCATCTCTTGTCCTATTGGGGAAGGGGGTGGAGCCACAGGTCCTCAGTGGTTGGGTTTGTGCAGGCCAAAAGCACCTGCAGTTGACCTGAGATGCTGAGAGAACAACAGCCCCCTCCTATCCTATAGGGGGACAGAGGTTAAGATGGACTTGAAGGCACTCAACAAACCAGTCTGTGTAGGCTGAAAACATCTGCCATTGTCCAGAAAGGCAGAAAGTACCCAACTCCTCTCCTATTTTATTGGGGTATGAGGATGCAGCCCCAGGTGTCCAACTATTCAGCCTGTGTCGGCAAAGAGCACCTATAGTTGCCGAAAAAAGTGGTGCAGGGCCCCCAGCTTTCTCTCTGCTGGAGCCTAGGCTAGGGCTACAGTCTGATCTTGATGGAAAGAAGGCAGTCCCTAACTTCACTGGATTTTCAGTCATCCAGGCTTGTCCTCATGCCGGGGGTGGAGTCAAAATGATAGCTACTGGACTCTTTCCAACTTGGACAGGCTCAAACCCTAGCTGTTGCTAGGATTACACTTTAGCCAGCCGCATCGACTAATCAATAGCTGAAGTCCGTGGACAACTGTCTCTTCCTTCACTGTTCGTGGGAAATGGAGCTTCAAAATCCAGCCTTGTAATAACTCCTAAGGCAGATTGTGCAGCTAGTGTAGGAAGGGCATCGGCCTCTTTGGTTGTGGCTTGCAGTTTCCCAGAGAGGTTGTCCAGGTCCACCCCAGCTTCCTCCCTGCCAGAGGTGGGGCTGGGGTTTAGGCTAGAGCTGCAATCCAATCTGGGTAGAAAGAAATTTTTTGTAGTTTTTAAGTATCTTTTCTCTATGGATTCTACTTCATAAATTTGTATGGTTTTTTTTCTTTGTGCCAGGGATTGAGCCCAGAGCCTTGTACATGTAAGCATGTGCTCAACCACTGAGCTACACGCACTCCATGTTTATGTTTTTAAGGGTTTCAAGATTTTTGTTGCATTTAAAATTTTAACCAAAATATGCATTTTAAGAGGATGAGTCTTCATGATTTTTCGGTAAACCTACAACTTCTCTAGTAAAAAGGATATGAAATTCAACTTTTAAATAACTTTACACAGAAATTAAAAACATAATTTAGAAAATAAAATGCTACTCCAACTAACCTCTATTATTTCATGACTAAATATTTTTCTGGAATTCTTAAAAGAGTGTTATTTTTAATGCTAGATAATAAATACATATAGAACATCATGAATGGTTATTTATAGCCTTTAAAATAAAAGGATTTATTTAGAAACTTGTTTTGTAGTCATGCAGTCCTTCATAATACCATACTATATTCTAATCACTTATTTATTCATCTTCCATTTTAGAGCACAAGCTCTTCAAGGAACAAATTTTATTGATCTGTGCAGTCAAAGCACCATCACAATATTTGACCTCTATGTGTAATATATATTTGTTGAATGAATGAATGAATGGTTGCTTTATTTTTATTTTTTCATAATTCAGTTATTACGGATCTGGGGAACATAAGGTGAGACCTTTTTTCCTGTTTTATGTCAAAGACCTGAGAAAATGCTAAAATATAGTGAAATCAATGATAAATGCAAATCTCCCTAAAGGAATTTATACAAAATCTTGAATGTCTTTGAAATATTGTTGTTTTTCCAATAGCATGTGAACCAAAGATAGTTCTCATTCTGCAGACTGCCAAAATTAAAGTCTTGAGTTATTGAAAAAACAGTGATACAAACATATTGGCTTTCCTTTTTTTTTTTAACCTTTTAATATCCTTTTATTGAAGAAAATACAAACTTGTGCTGCAGAGGAAGTGGTACCTGGGAGCACAACAAGGTAGCCAATGGGGCTGACGTGGCAAGCCACAATGCTGGCAAAGGGTCCTATCATAGGAGGAAGACCAAAAACAGAGAGCAGGAGGTAGCAAACATCCCCAACACCTAGAACAAGCACTTCCATTTGCAGAGAGCTTGGCCATGCATCTTACATACAGGGTGTGCTCACAGCTGGCAAAACATCATCTCAGGCCTTGACCAAAAGCAATCCTGGCACCAAATCTATTAAAAACTAATATGTAATCTCATATCTGGAGACCCATTCCTTTGACCCAAAGACTGGCTTTCTTTATCTTCTCAAAAGCCTGCAGAGTAGGGGATTACAGGTTAAAAGTATGTCACATACTCCTGCTGCGGTCACTCCTCGGGCTGAAGTGTGGTTTGCTGGCCTGGCGGGGGAGCAGCCGCGGTAGGCCTAATTCCAAGCCGCTGCCCCCATAATAGGGTGGCTGGTCGGACTCACCGCCACCCCTGAAGGGAGCTCGGCATGGGCGCAGAGTGCCCTCGGGTCTCCCCTTCTCGGCAGCCATGCTTCCGCGGCCGCCCCTCCTCCCGGATAGCGCCACACGATGCCTTATGAGGCAACACCCTTCTTCTTCTTTCTCCCTGCGCAGGCGCAGGGCGGAAGATTCCAGTCTGCCTTTTCCCCTCCCCCCGACAGCAGCAACAGCCAGGCGCAAGGCGGGAAACTCAAGTCTGCCCTCTACCCCAGCAACAGCAGCCACCAATCCCTAAACCCTGCCACTTCCCCCAGCAACAGCAACAGCCAATCCCTAACCACCACCCCTCCCCCTTCCAGTACCTCCCACCGACCTTTCTCCCCAGTAACTGCTTGTGGCAACCAATCAGAACATGGCATAAGCTTCGACCAATCAGCCTTCCCCAGCCCCTATAAAACTGTAACCACTTCCTCAATAAAATTAGACCTGCGTGTTTACCTCGTCTCCGCGGTAGTTCTTCTGCCGTGCGCCCTCCAGTCCTGAGAGCCCCCGACAAGGGCCTGGCCTCCCTTGTCCCCAGTTCGTCGCCTGCTTCTCCAGGCGACCCCTTCGTCGCCTGCTTCACCGGGCGACCCTGTCAGCCGAACCACGCAACCCCTGTGAGACCGACCCCTCGTCTGCTGCCGGACCGACCCCTCGTCCCAAGCCGGACCGACCCCTCGTCCAAAGCTGGACCGACCCCTCGTCCGCAGCCAGACCCCACCGCCACCGACCGAGCAAGCCGCAGCACTCCTGCCACCAAAAAAAAGTTACTAGCCCAGAATGGACAAGACCAAGCATCTGCAGAAATAACTGACCCTAAGAGACATTTACAAATGACTTGCTGGTAGTATCAGGGTATCAACTAACCCAAAATTTCCCTCAATACCAATGAATATGTCTAAGGACACGAAAGTTCTATATAGTATGGGAAGTGTCCAGATTGGGCCATGCATCCAATTAATTAATCTACTTAATTAATTATAACATTTCTGGGGAAGTGGGCTTGGCTCAACAGACAGAGCACCTGCCTACCACATGGGAGGTCCAGGGTTCAAACCCAGGGCCTCCTGACCCGTGTGATAAGCTGGCCCACGTGCAATGCTGATGAGTGCAAGGAGTGCTGTGCCACGCAGGGGTGTCCCCTGCGTAGGGGAGCCCCATGCGCAAGGAGTGTACCCTGTAAGGAGAGCCACCCAGTGCAAAAAAAGTGCAACCCACCCAGGAGTGGCACTGCACACATGGAGAACTGATGAAGCAAAATGATGCAACAAAAAGAGACACAGATTCCCAGTGCCACTGACAAGAATACAAGCGGACACAAAACAACACACAGTGAATAGACACAGAGAGCAGACAACTGGGGGGTCGGGGGGTGGGAAGGAGAGTGGGGCAGAAGGGGAGAGAAATAAATTTTAAAAAATTTAGAAAAACAAAACAACATTTCTGAAGAAATTACTAAAAATGTTGTTCAAGACTATTTACAGGATAGGGTAGTGGTTTATTGGGTGTTGAAATCAAAGGGATAAATTAAGAACTTACTAATGTTTATAAAATATCATCCTTAAAAAAATGAAGTATAAAACACATACAAAAAAGTACACCTACGTGTACAACTTATTCAATTTTCCGTCAGCATCAAGATCAAGAAACAGAATACTACCATTACCCCAGAAGCTTAATTCATGCCTCTTTCCAGTAATATCCCCCATTTAACCATCATCTTAACTTTTAACAGTATTCGTTAGTTTTGCTTATTGTTGTACTTTATAGAAATGGAATCATGTAAGCAATCTTTTGTGTTCAGTATTTTTTCCACTCAACATTACATCTGTGAGACTGATGCATACTGTTGCTTTTAGTTATAATTTTTACTGTAGTCTATTAGATGACCACAATTTGTTTATCCATTGTTGATGGATATTAGGATATTTTCTAATTGAGGTTATTAAGAATAAAAGTTTTGGGAAGCAGATTTGGCTCAACTGATAGAGCATCCACCAACCACATGGGAGGTCCAGGGTTCAAACCCAGGGCCTCCTGACCTGTGTGGCGAGCTGGTCCATGCTTAGTGCTGCTGCGTGCAAGGAGTGCCGTGCCACGCAGGGGTGTCCCCCATGTAGGTGAGCCCCACGCGCAAGGAGTGCGCCCTGTAAGGAGAGCCGCCCCACGCAAAAAAAGTGCAGCCTGCCCAGGAGTGGCGCAGCACACACAGAGAGCTGATGCAGCAAGATGACGGAACAAAAAAAGAGACACAGATTCCTGGTGCTGCTGAACAAGCATGCAAGCAGACACAGAAGAACACACAGTGAAGACACAGAGAGCAGACAATGGGGTGGCGGGGAAGAAGGGGAGCGAAATATATAAAAATTAAAAAAAAAAAAAGAATAAAGGTTTTGGTGAACATTCTGGATATTTGTCTTTTTGTGAATATATAGGCATTTCTATTGGTTATATACCTGGGAGTAGAACTGCTGGGCCGTAGGGTGTGCACATGCCCAGCTTTACTAGATATTGCCAGTTTTCCAAAGTGATATTTATACTCTCACCAGAAATTTATGAGTGCTCCAGTTACTCTATATATTAGTCCACCTAAGGAGTGCTGATGCAAAGTACCAGTTAGTTTTTAAAGGGTATTTATTTGTGCTAAAATCTTACAGTCCCAAGGCCATGGAAAGTCCAACTCAAGGTACCATAATAGGTACATTCTCATCAAAATCAGATGCCATGTTTTGAAGCAAGATGGTGGGTAATCTGTGCAGGCTTCAGTCTTTCCCTCTAAGCTTCCTCTCTTAGGCTCAGCTGCTCTGCTTCTTCCCAATTTCAGCTACAGGCTGGCAAATGGCTTGTCTCTTAGGGCTTCCTCTATCAGTCTCAGTTGTCCTGCTCTTTTCCCAAGGTCAGCTGTAAGCTATCAGGTAAACTGGCTCATCTCTCCCCGGGGCTTCAGCTATTTGAGTCACATGGCAGGATAAAAAATGGCAGAATTCTCTTTTCCTGTGCATCTATCTGTTTTTGTGAGTGTCCATCTATAACAGATCCAGTAAGGGGCAGAGACACAATCTGAGTCATGCCCAATGACACAGTCAAATCAAAAGCCCTAATCTTAACAGGTAATCTAATCAAAGACACTTCAGATGAATTTAATACAATCAAAGGGTATCACACTCAGAAGAAATTAGTTTACGAAATAATCTTTCTCTTTTGGGGATTCATAAAATAATCTCAAACTGCCACACTCTACATCATCACTCCAGAGGAAAAAACACCCAGTATTTTCCTTCATTTTCATTTTAGCTATTCTGGTGAGTATGTAGAAGGAACTTCAATGAAGTTTTAGTTTGCATTTCCCTGATCTCACTTTTCCCAGTTGATTACCTTTACATTTATTTATTGGTTAAAAGACTATCCTGTCTTGTGAAGGGTCAGTTCAAGTCTTTTGCCCATTTTTCTATTGGGTTGTCTTGCAAATATCTTCTCCCACTTCGTGGGCTGTATTTTCACACTCTAAAAAGTACCTTTTTATGTAAAAGTTCTTAGTTTAAAAATAGTCCAATTTATCCCAAGGTAAGGTCCACTGACAGACTGCTGAATTCCTGAGATTGTTTGCCCTTCCTATAGTGTTTACGTGTCTCTAAAGCCCTCAGAAGAACCCCTGGTTTGAGGCACAGTTTACTGTGGCATTAAGTGAGATCCTCCTGGGACATGCGTAAGTGTAAACTCTGGAATGATCTGACTCACTTTGAAATCTCTTAGCCATAAAAACTCATTTGTATTTAATATTTCCCCCTTTTGGTCAAGGTCTTTTTCCAAATGCATCACTAGTTGGGGTTTGGTAATTGTATTACTCAGCCAAATGGGGTGCTGATGCAAAGTACCAGAAATCTGTTGCTTTTTATAAAGGGTATTTATTTGGGGTAAAAGCTTACAGTTACAAGGCTTTGAACAGTCCAACCCAAGGTTACTTCCTTACCAAACTCTTTTGCTATGTGTAGAAGCAAGATGACCAGTGATGTCTGTCATGGCTCAGCCTTCCTCTTCCTCTTTCATGTCTTCTTTCATGTGTCTTTTTTTTTTCTTTTTAAAGTTTTTAAAAAATATACATAAATCACACAAAATGTTACATTAAAAAATGTAAGAGGGGAGTGGATTTCACTCAACAGATAAAGTGACCGCCTACCACATGGGAGGTCCAGGGTTCAAACCCAGGGCCCCGACACGTGATGAGCTGGCCCACACAGTGCTGATGAGCGCAAGGAGTGCCGTGCCACGCAGGGGTGTCCTCCACCTAGGGGAGCCCCATGCACAAGGAGCGCGCCCCATAAGGAGAGCTGCCCAGCTCGAAAAAAGTGCAGCCTTCCCAGGAGTGGCGCTGCACACACGGACAGTTGACGCAGCAAGATGACACAACAAAGAGACACAGATTTCTGGTGCCGCTGACAAGAACATAAGCAGACACAGAAGAATACACAGTGAATGAACACAGAGAGCAGACAACTGGGTGGGGGGGCAGGGAGGGTGGAGAAGGGGAGAGAAATTTAAAAAAAAAATGTTAAGAGGTTCCCATATACCCCACTCCCCACACTCGCTACTCCTCCCACATCAACAACTTCTTTCATTGGTGTGGTGCATTCACTGTATTTGATAAATACATTTTGGAGCACTGTTACATAGCATGGATTATGGCTTACATTGTAGTTTATATTCTCTCCCAGTCCACTCTCCCAGTATCGTTCAAGACAACTCCAAGTCCCCAAAATGCCTCCATATCACACCTCTTTTTCCCTCTTCCTGCCTTCAGCAACTCCTGTGGTCACTGTCTCCACATCAATGATATAATTTCTTTCATTGCTAGAGTCACAATAATTCTATAGTAGAATACCAGTAAGTCCACTCTAATCCATATTTTATTCCTCCATCCTGAGGACCCAGGGATGGCAATGCTCACTCTATCTCTTAATTGAGAGAGGGCTTAGATCTCACATGGCTGATGGATAGAATTCTCCTGCTTGCAGTTGTAGACTCTCTCGGTTCTCTGGTGTGGTGGTTGACTATCCCCACCTCCCTGTTAGCTGACCTGAGTAATAAGTCCAATGAACTGGAAAGTAGATGTTGCAACTTTGCTGAGGCTCAGGGCCCAGTTGGCACATGGACAGTCCAGAGATTCAAGTCTCCTGAACATACACCAACCCCAACACCAACCACAGTTTCAGTAAAAGTGACAGAAGAGGCATGTGTAGAAAGGCCACATCTGAGTCCAACACCATCACACTCAGGAGCACAAATTCCAATGTAGGGCCCATTGGCAAGGTACTGAACTACAGAACCATCTGCCATGACTGTAGAGCCTGTGTGTCTCTGTAGCTCTCAGGAGCACCACTACCTGGGGTTGTATCTACTTTGGCTCTGATATCCTGCTGAGGGGTGGTAAGCATGACCCCTCGACCTCCTGACTCATTCTGACATCTCTTAGCCATATAAAGTCATTTGTCTTTACCATTTCCTCCTTTTATTCAATGTCTTTTTTCTAGTTGCATCACCGGCTGGTGCTTGGTAGTAATCACACGGCACCAGGGAGGCTCATCCCTGGGAGTCATGTCCCATGCTGGGGGGAAAGTAATGCATTTATCTGCTGAGTGTGACTTAGAGAGTGGCCACATTTAAGCCACATGGAGGTTCTCAGGAGCTAACTCTTAGGCACCCTGCAGCTCTAAGCCAAGGTGAAATTTCATGCACACAGGCTCATAAGCATATTCATCAGTATCAAGGGTTCATCACCGGACCATCCTTCTTCACTGGTCTTTGCCCTTTCACTTGGGGGATTTTTGCTGTTCCATTAGGGAATGCAACAGCTCTCCAGGATGGGAACTCAGCACTCTCTCAGTTGTTGTGTGAAACTCTACCCACTATGTCAATACCCAATGAACATCCAAATGTATCTATATACCTTACATGCATGCCCTGGAGAACTCCCTCCCACCCATGCATTCCCCATCATTGACACCCCACACCAATGCTCCTCCCCTGCCATAGTTGAACCCCTTGGTGATTCAAAACTTCTTAAAAATGAAGCCTAATATATTGCCAAATTCAATTAATATACTATCCATGGTTACATTATGGTTTACATTATAGTTCACATTTTAGACTGTACATGTTCATAAATGTTTGGTTACATTATGGTTTACCTATATGTCTTCTTGACTGCATGTCCATTTATATAGTCCACAAAGGGGGTGGGGACTCAAACTGAGTTGCCCTCATGATGTGGATGAATCAAAGCCCTAATTTTTACATAATTTAATCAAAGCCATCTCAGCTGAGTTGAATACAAAGCCCAGAGGAACAGACCAGTTTACAAATATAATCAATATCTCTTTTTGGAATTCATAAATAATATAAAACTGCCACAGTAATAAACCCTTGGTGCCATGAAGGCTCATCCCCTGGCCCCATGGTCATGTTCCATGCTGAGGAGAAGGTAGTGACTTTATATGCTGAATGTGGCTTAAAGAGAGGCTACATTTAAGCAGTAGCAGGACTTCTCAGAATGGAATTCAATTTTCATTTTGTTATTTTGTGGGTCTCCACCCACTGATAGAACACCTCATAACCACTTTACCATATTCATATTCCATAGAGGTATGCCCCAGGTGCACTCCTCCCCACACATTTCCCAACACTGACACCCTGCACCAGTGATCCTCCCTTGACACAGTCGTGACCCTTTCAAAACCTCCCTAAAAAAAGCAAAAAAAAAAAAAAAAGAATAAAAATAAAACAAAATACAAAAATTTAAAAATGTTAAAAAAAATTTTTTTAAATTTCATTATGTCTTTCATCACTGTAAGATCTGTTATCTTTTACATACAGTGACAATTTCTTCTGTATGTTCCTCCAGTGTCTTATTTTTTGCACTTTATTTTCAAAGAAGCTTTAAGTTACAGAAAAGTCACATAGAAAATATAGGGGATTCCCTTATACCCCACGCCCTCTCCTCACATTTTCCCCTATTGATAATATCTTCAACGAGTATGGTACATTTGTTACAATTGATGAACAAATATTGAAGCATTGCTACTTACCAAGGTCAATGTTTTATGTTACAGATTACAATTTGTACCACACACTTTTATAGGTTTTGACAAAAGTTATAATGGCCTGTATCCATCAATGCCAGATCATGCAAACAATTCCAATGCCCTAAAAATGCCCTATGTTCCACCTATTCTATTCTTCCTTCCTCCCCACCTTGAAATCTATGGTAACAACTAAGTTTCAATTTTTGAAGAATAAAGTTCATAGTTACATGCATTAATATTGAAGGCTTGACATATTGGTCTGTTTTCTTTTATTAGGCATTCTTGAGAGATTCTTGTGCCTCTAAGTGAGAACATAGCAGGACTCCCCAGGATAGGAGAGGGGAGGGTGTCCACCCACTGAGATAACACACTATGACAAGATGAACACTTTCATAATCCATAAAAGCATGCCCCAGGTGCAGCCTATCCCACATACCTCCCCATCCCTGACACCCTGCACCAGTAACCCTTCTCTGCCATATGTGCCAAAAGAACATTCCCATATACTTTCCCTACATGTGGCTCTTCTGCCCCTTTTATTTGAATCTATAATTAGTACTATACCCATTAAATATATATGCCAGAGACTTAAATCTTCTGGCTGCTCATATGCTGGTTGAGCCCTGAATCTCAGCAGAGTTGCAGCCAACATCCACTCTCCAGTTCACTGGACTTGCCCAGGACAACTAACAAAATGATGAAGACAACACCCATCCCCCAAAACCAGAGTCTATCTACAACTACAAGCAAGACAGTTCCATCCATCTGCCCCATGGGATCTAGGCCCCATCTCAATCAGAAACAGAAAGGGCATCATGATCCTAAAATCCTCAAGATTAAGAAATGAACAAGCATAAAGTAGAAATACAATAAATAAGGTAGACTTATCATTCTAACAATGGAAGAACTTGCAACATTGATATAAAGGTAGTGGCCACCAGATTCTGAGGGGAAGGAGAGGGAAGAATAGGTATAATATGGGGCATTTGGGGGACACTGGAATTATTCTGAATGACATTCAATGACAGATACAGGCCATTATAAATTTTGTCAAAACCTATAAAAATGTGCAGTTCAGTAATGATAATGTAAACTATTGACCATGGTTAACAGCAATGCTTCAATATGTGTTCATCAATTTTAACAAATGTACTACACTAATCAAAGATGTTAATGATGAAAAGTGTGGGAAGGGAGGAGCGGGTGGGGTATGGGAATCTCCCTATGTTTTTGATGCATCATTTATGTAATCTAAAGCTTCTTTAAAAATAAAATAAAAAACAAACCAATTTATCAATTTTTTTCTTTTATGTTTTGTAGTTTGCCTAATTTGAGGTCATGAAAAGTCCTGTATTTTCCTCTAAAAAGTGTTGCTCTTACTTTTCACATTCAAGTCTGCAATTGATTTGTGTGTGGAATTGATTTTTGTATAGGGTGTGAGGTCCAGATATAGTTTTCCCTATACTGACAGCTAAATCACTGTGCTATCTTTTAAGAAATTTAAAAATCATTTTTCAAAAAATACCCTATCCCTAATAGGTAGAAAGAGATTTATAAAGCTAATCCAGCTTAATAAAAATATTTTGGAATAAATGTGACTCAAGCTGTTGAGCACCCACCTCTAAAATGGAGGTCTGGGGTCAGTTCCCAGTGCCTCCTGAAGAAAATGAGCGAACAACGAGCAAACAATGAGCAAAAACAATGAGTAAAGAGATGAGGGAGCGAACACAGGGGAGCCAATGTGGTTCATTGGTTGAGTGCCGGCCTCCCGCATACGAGGTCCTGGGTTCACTACCTAGCCCTGATATTTAAAAGAAAAAAAAAGTTAAAAAAAAAATGTAACTAGAAAAAAAGTATATATATTCTTTAAAACATCTTACTCCCTTAATTGTAATTCTTAGATCACTACTTATCCTTAAAGAACTTTTTATCTGACCTTTCAGAAGAGAGTGCCCTGAGAAAATTACTGATATCAGAAGTTCTATCAATAAAGTTCTCAAAATAACATGGCACTCAGTGGTTAGGGCGTCCGTCTACCACATGGGAGGTCCGCGGTTCAAACCCCCAGCCTCCTTGTCCCACGTGGAGCTACCCCATGCGCAGTGCTGATGCGCGCAAGGAGTGCCACGCCACGCAGGGGTGTCCCCCTCTTAGGGGTGTCCCCCGCGTAGGGGAGCCCCACGCGCAAGGAGTGCACCCTGTAAGGAGAGCCGCCCAGCGCGAAAGAAAGTGCAGCCTGCCCAGGAATGGCGCCGCCCACACTTCCCGTGCCCCTGACAACAGAAGCAGACAAAGAAACAAGACACAGCAAATAGACACAGAGAACAGACAACCAGGGGAGGGGGGTGGAATTAAATAAAAAAATAAAACCTTTAAAAAAAAATAAAATAAAATAACATGGCACTGTCATTTATTCAGTTTTTCTTAAGATTGATTTGCACTGGTTAATCCTCTTTGCTTCAACATCTCATGGTGAGTTCATCAAAGTGAATTTTCCAAACCTCTATAGTATAGGACCAAACACCAAATCGACAGGGACTTCACCAAGGTATGGAAGTCCCATGAAACATTCTAGAAGCAGATGCCTTGATTCTTTTTTGATGTCTCTTAGTTATATGATATTTCTCAAAGAGGGGAAAAAATTGAAACAGGAATATTGCCAAAACAAAACATAAAATATTATGAACATTTAAAACTGATCTATAAATGTGAACTGTTTAATTTGGGATTTTAAAAATCCAAGTCTTTAGAATGGTATCATAAAAGAAAGAAATGAAATAGAGAACGCATTACTGAAGTAGCAAAAATGGTTTTAAAGACTAGGACTGAGCAATTTTATGATGAGTGAACTAACAATCAGAAATGCACTCTTTTCCTCTCATAAAATATCTAAGCTTGTACTTAAATTCACTAATTCTAACACCAAGTCATGGAGTAAAACATATGCATAAAAAACAGATCTCTTTAGAAACAAAACCTGAGAGAAATTATGGGCAAATTTCCAAGGTTCTTGTTCTTCCCTTGCTACTTGTTCTTCACTACCATAGGAACTTTTGCTAAAAAAACTGAAACTTTATGCAAATAGGTGGGTTCGGAAGTAGAAAAAAGGAAAGAAAGTACGAAAAATTAGAATAGTTTAGTGGAACTAATTCAAAGGCAAAGCAACAGGTCGGATGGAATGTTTACATGGTATCACTTTTGTCCAAAACCATTTTTCTATTTCATTGTGCACTTTTTACTTCTATGTTTATTACATGTTATATAATTGTATCAGAAAATCATTTAGCAGGCATCTTCTTTCAAATACAACATTATCTGTGATTTATAAAATATTTGCTCCTTACTTTTCTTTACATATCTTTTTATACAATTTGAATTTTTTCCTATATATAAATATTACCTTTAAAAAAAAAGTAAACAAGTTAAACAAAAATGAAAGCTTTCCTCCTAGTATTTAACATCAGTTATCACCGAAAAAATGAGAGCTTTGATTAGGGTAAGGAAGGCATAATTTATAACAAAAAACATTTGTGGGATAGGGAAGGCTGGAACTAGTATGAAAATATTTGGAGTTGGAGGAAGCAAAGGTAGTCTGAAATGCAGCTAAAAAAAAAACCAGATAAAATAATACTGTAATGCAGGAGATGCCAAACAACTTCTTTGAGAAACTCTTCCTTTTGTCTCTATTGTATTCTAAACAGCATTCAACTTCCATATATTTTAACCTATACTGCTACTGCTTAATACCGTTGATCAGCTACCTAATGAAATAGATTTATGGCTTGACTTGGGGTTATAACCACAAATCATAACACTATTTGTATGGAAAAAGGCATTCTGAGTTCCACACAATATTTAAAACAGATTTTGACATTGCAATGGCAGATACAGGCCATTATATATCTTGTCATAACTTACAAAATTGTGCAGGGGAGAGTATCAACTATAATGTAAACTGTAATCCATGCTCAGTGACAATACTCCAAAATGTGTTCATCAATTGCAATCAATGTACCACACTAATGAGGGATGTTGTTAATGTGGGAAAGTGTGGGAGATGTGGGGATTGGGGCATGTGGGAATCCCCTATATTTTCTATGTAACATTTATGTAATCTAAGTATCTTTAAAAAAAAAAAAAAGAATTAAAAAAAATTTTTTGAAACATAACCCATTTCTAAGAAGGTATTTAACTTAAAACATAAGATCATGAGCTCCCAATGGGTAGAAACTTCATTTTTTTCATTTTACTCTCCAATGTTCATCACAGTGTGTGATGCAGAGAAGATACAGCTCAAATGGCAAATTAGCTGAACATATGCACTACTTTGAAAATTCATTTTCTTATTCTGCTTAATTCAATCCTTTGGCCTCAGTGGAGAGACACAAATATCCTTTCCAGGATATGTATGGAGCAGCTTTCTGCAGATAATGTCTTCATTTAAAGGCATTATTGGCAGGTCAATTTAAAAATGGTTGGTTGCTGGGCAGGTGAGCCTTTCAAGTTCCTTTAGATCCCTTACTCTTCTAGCTTCACTGTGCCCCTAGTTCTGCCTTAAACCAACTATCTGTTAAGCATTATGCTCCCAGAGAACATATTACTTCTCTATGTCTGTTAAGAAAAGGGGTTCCTCAGCCTTGCCTTGTCTGTCACCTAATGTAGATGCTGGGAGAACTGGGCTTGATGACATGAAAATTAAGACATCATAAATCACCACTATAAGAGCACAGCAAAACATTACAAATAAGCTATTTTATTTAAGGAAGAATACTTCAATTCAATAACACATTACTAATTTCTTGAAAGAAATTATTTCCCTTATCATTTTAACAAATATGAAACTCTTCTTGCAAGACACGTATTATTTCAAAAACAAACTTACTCATCATTGTCTTTCGTTGTAGATTCCGTTCTTTCAGTTAAACTGGAATGGAATTTCAACTTTTTTCTCTTTCCTATATATTATGTAATAAAGAGAGGAACACAAGATTAAAGGAGAGATCACCAAATTTAAAATAGAATTTAGATTGTAAATTTTAAATAGAAAGTAAAAGGTAGGTAAATGCAGTGGAGGTAGGAAAAGAAAAAGTATCCTAAATTTCTTATGGAAAAAAATTTTTTTCACTATTCTAACTATTCAATAGCTATTTTGGTTTTCCATTTCCCTAATTTTTATTTACCATGACTTTATATAGCAAAAACAATCTTTTGAATAAAATTTTCATTGCGATTGAATAGAGAGAAAATCAAAGAAACTAAATTTGATAATATAATCAGTTTAAAATAAATTAGTAAACTTCACTAAGGAATACTTTTTTTTTTAAAGTTATTTATTTTTTATTTATCTCGCTCCCCTTCTGCCCCGCCCCAGTTGTCTGTACTCTGTGTCCATTCGCTGTGTGTTCTTCTGCGACCGTTTCTATCCTTATCAGCGGCACCGACAATCTTTTGTTTCTTTTTGCTGCACTCATCTTGTTGTGTCAGTTCTCCGTGTGTGCAGCGCCATTCTTGGGCAGGCTGCTCTTTCTTTTGCACTGGGTGGCTCTCCTTACGGGGCACACTCCTTGTGCATGGGACTCCCCTATGCAGGAGACACCCCTGCGTGGCACGGCACTCCTTGCGTGCATCAGCACTGTGTGTGAGCCAGCTCCACACGGGTCAAGGAGGCCCGGGGTTTGAACTGCAGACGTCCCTTGTGGTAGCTGGAGGCCCTAACCACTGGGCCAAGTCTGCTTCCCAGGAATACTTTCATCAAATATTTTAATCAAAGAGTATCATATTAAAGCTTCCAGTTTGCAGTTTTACTTTTTTTTCCCCATAGTAACAACAGGGAAGGCTTATGCTATTACCTAGAAAAGAGTGATTTTCGAGTGACGACATAGTAAAATTAAGTTGATACATTTTTCAGTAGAAGAAAAACACTATAATTCTAGATTTTGGTTAAAATTAGAATGGTTTGGTCCAAAATAAGGACTTAGGAAGAAACTCTTAAGATTGGTAATTTAGCCCTATAGAACCACCTCAACTCTCTCACTCTGTCCCAGTGCAGAGGTCACACACTGAAACTGAATTTTTTTTTAAAGATGTATTTTTTATTTCTTTCTCTCCCCCCCTGCCCCCAGTTGTCCATTCACTATGTGTTCTTCTGTGACTGCTTCTATCCTTATCAGTGGCACCAGGAATCTGTGTTTCTTTTTGTTATGTCATCTTGTCGTGTCAGTTCTGTGTGTGGCGCCATTCTTGGGCAGGCTGCACTTTCTTTCGTGCTGGGCGGCTCTCCTTACGGGGCACACTCCTTGCATGTGGGGCTCTCCTACACGGGGGGCACCCCTGCATGGCACGGCATTCCTTGCGTGCATCAGCACTGCACATGGGCCAGCTCCACACGGGTCAGGGAGGCCCGGGGTTTGAACTGCGCACCTCTCATGTGGTAGGCAGACGCCCTATCCATTGGGCCTAGTCCACTTCCCTGAATCTTCTCTTTTGATCCCCATGGAACAGATAAGTGTCCATTCTCGCACCCACTGTAAACAATGCCAACAGGTGCTTAAGTAAAATTATCAACAGATTACCATTCTTATACATGAAAATAAGGTTCAAGTTTACTAATTGGCTAAGGCCTCCACATTCTTTTGTCCTTGAACCTGATTATGGTGGGTTCCTGATGCTGACTATGCTCTGTATTAGCTGCACAGGTAGGGATGTAAAGGTACTGAAGAGTCTACACTCAGATCATAAGGGAGAAGCATACTGGCATTTAATGAACCTCCTTCCATAAAGCTTCAAGTAAGTCATCAGGACACAGGCTCCCCCACACCCTCAATCTTCTCAGCTACTCTGCTTAAGAATTTGGCCTTCACGAAGACACAATGAAAGCTTTCCTTTCCTCAGAACTGTATAGTAGTCCAGTCGCACCACATCAATGATGGGAACTCCAGTTTTGTTTTTGGCAGCATCAACCCAAGTCTGCTCACTGACCAAGGTCCACAGTTTATTAAGGTTTACAGTTGGACAGAAGCTCTGATTCCTCTTCAAGTGATAATGTCTCATACCAACCTACCTGAAGCAACCTGGGTAATATTTGTTGAAATTGATCCTGTGGTGACTGCATGCCATCATCATTACCCCAGCCTCCTGGATGCTTCTGGTATATGCCAATATGGCCATGGCCATGGCTCACATGGCTATGGAGTTTCTGGGTCTTCCTCAATTTGGATGACATGTCAGTGGCCAAGACAAAAGAGTGGCTTGTAATTTTTTACTGATGCCTGGGCATGTGTTAATCCTGAAGGTAAGTTTCTCCTGCTTGCCTAGGGTTTTATTGTTAATTGGCTTTGTGTTAAGGCTCTTCTTTGACACCTAGCCCAACTTATTCTGGATATTTAGAGTAGCCCATGTTTAAATTTTCTCAGCTCTTCTTTATCTATCTTGCTCTGAATATGTGGAACAAATTTTTTTTTTTTTCCTAAACAAGCTCTGGCCAGTTTTATTAAAGAAAATTTTTACGTGATTTACTTTTTGCCAATCTGTTCTGGCATGCTTCTAATGATATCAGAATCACTTGGATTTGTGATAGCCAATGTGCATACTCTGCAGTATTTTCCGTGTGCAGTGCCCAAGTCAATAGTATTGTCATGCTAGTGATGAACACTAGTTTTGGCCAACATGGCATAGTACTCTATTTCAGATTTCCTCAAAGCTGGGCAATTGTTGGCAAGGATCACTAGTTTTGCTTTGCCTTCAGAGTCTGCTTGTATCCTGGCACATACTTCCCACTTGTCATAACAAGTTGGAGGCTAGAGTTGATTGACTCTGGTGACTTTTTCATCTTCTTTGTAGCCATGATCTTCTTGCCTTAGGTGCAGGATGCCACCCAACCAAGAGCAGCCACCAAGATGGCTGGTGAACGAGAAAAGAAGAAGATCCCCCAGTACTGTTTTTAAGACCGCAATTTTGTATGCGACTGTTTCACATCCAGGTGAAAGATTTTTTTCCTCTGTTCTTTCTTTGGTGATCTTGATCTCTTCTGTTTATTTTGTGCAGAATTTCTTCCCAAATCCAATGATTTGTTTAAGTTCTCTCCTTCACTCAGCGTCCCCTTCTCATTATATTTTTCACTTTTGGAACTCATCCTGTCTTACATCAGTTCAGTTCCCCTACTCCCCTTTTTTATGAGGCTTTTCTGCCTCTGGTTCTTTCTCATTATGGTATCGCACCTGGGGAAGCCAGATGAGGTTAATTCAGAAAGGTCTGTTTTATGTTTAGGTTGTCCAGCAAACAGAGACTGGATTGAGTGTGTGTACCTCTTGCTAACAGTTCTGCTTTGGTCTCTTTCTTCCCTGGAAGCACTATTGTATGTGGTAATCCTCAGCTGCTTGTTTCTCCACGTGTCTCTGTGGACGTGGGTACCTGTGTCTGGATAGGAGTGAGGTTCTAACTCACTGTTGAGAAGTTCTTTGGTTTGAAACCATTGCAGAAGGGACCCAGACTGGTGGGTCTAGAATGTACATCTCCTACCTGAATTTTCTTCTTTTCCTTTGTGCGTTTTGTGGAGTCCCTCTCCAGTCTCTAATGTACTCTAAGAGTTCCAAGTAAGTGGGATTTGTCTTTTTATTAGTTGATCCTGAGGGGAGACTTTTCCAGGAGATATCTTAAATAGCCATGTTGATGATGTCAGCCTCCATTATGAATTTTTTAAAAAGATTTATTTATTTATTTCTCTCCCGTCCCCCCCACCCCAGTTGTCTCGTCTCTGTGTCTATTTGCTGTGTATTCTTCTGTGACCGCTTCTATCCTTATCAGTGGCACAGGAATCGTGTTTCTTTTTGTTGCGTCATCTTGTTGTGTCAGCTCTCCACGTGTGCGGCACCATTCCTGGGCAGGCTGCACTTTCTTCAGTGCTGGGCGGCTCTCCTTATGGGGCGCACTCCTTGTGCATGGGGCTCCTCTACGTGGGGACACCCCTGCGTGGCACAGCACTCCTTGCGTGCATCAGCACTGCACATGAGCCAGCTCCACATGGGTCAAGGAGGCCCAGGATTTGAACCGCGGACCTCCTATGTGGTAGACGGACGCCCTAACCACTGGGCCAAGTCCGCTTCCCCATTATGAATTTTTGATCAATGAATTATTTAGAAGTTTCCTTACTGCCAAACAAATGGACTAAATATCTGGAAGGCTGACTTTTTATTACTGATTCCTCATTGCATAAAATTTTGATCAGAGAATGTCATCATATGACAGCAATTTTTAGTATAGTAAGACTTCCTTTGTGACACCAAACTACTTAAATATTTTTGTAAAGGTTCTATTGTATTTTATTATATATTGGGTATTATACCTATTTGACAATTGCTCATTAAATCAAGTTTGCTAGTTATGTTTAAACTGTCTATATCATTCATAACATTTTGTCTGTTTCATCTGTTTCTGAAAGCAGCAGCATATCTCCTATGATGACTGGGAACTGTCAGTCTCTCCTTATAATACTGTCATATTTAGCCATGTTTTGTTTGAGTTTTTGTTTTAGATTTAGTTCAGTATTCTTTTATCTTCCTGGTGAACTTTTCCTTCTATCATTATATAAAGATCTTCACTATATTCAATAATACCTTTTTGCCTTACAGTTTATTTGATCTAATATTAATAATTTTTACACCAATTATTATCTTTTTTAAAAAGCTGATATTTACTTTGTTTCCTTTGCATTTATTTGTCTTGTCCTAAAGTTTAAATAGTAGCAATAAAAATAGCTAAAATATAAATCGAACATTTCTTATATGATAGGCACTGTTTTAAATGGTTTTTTGGTATGTGCATATTAATTCATTTAATTCTCACAACAACTCTGAGGTAGGTATTACTATTTTCCCCATTTTACAGGCAATGAAACAAAAACACAGTGAGGGAAGCAGATTTAGCTCAACTGATGAGAGTATACGCCTACCATATGGAGGGTCCCGGGTTCAAACCCAGGGCCTCCTGACCTATGTAGTGAGCCCATGCACAGCGCTGATGCACACAAGGAGTGCCGTGCCATGCAGGGGTGTCCCCTGCATAGGGGAGCCCCACATGCAAGGAGTGCGCCCTGCAAGGAGAGTCGCCCTGTGCACATAAAGCACAGCCTGCCCAGGGAGTGGCACTGTACATACAGAGAGCTGATGCAGCAAGATGACACAATAAAAAGAGACACATATTCCTGGTGCCACTGATAAGAATGCAAGTGGACACAGAAGAACACACAACGAATGGACACAGAGAGAAGACAATGGGGCGGGGGGCGGGGAAGGGAAGAGAAATAAATAAAAAGAAAAATAAATCTTTTTTAAAAAACCACATAATTAAATAGCTATTAGATATCCTATTTTCTGTCTGAAGAATACATACATCTCAAAACATTTTAACTTCCTTCTTTCTTCTTGCTTATTTTCCATGTTAGGGTGGTCTATTAAATAACAGACACTTATTTTTTTAATCCCTTCTCAAAATATTTGCCTTTTCCTTTATAGTAACTTTGTAATTAGATTTACCAACATTTTGCTACTTCATTTTTCACCATTGCTCTTTGCATTCCATTCCTTCATATGAGGGTCCATTTGCTTCTCATGGAAGTACATTTTAAGCAGTTCTTTCAGTGAGTTTCTGTGAATGGTACATTCACTAAGAATTTTCTGAAAACAGCTTCATTTCATCCTCAATTCTTGAAGTAAAGTTTACCAGTGATTTTTTTTTTCCCACAAACTACATGATTTTATTTATAAAACTCAACCTATTGCTTACTATTGCCTATATCCATTTATATAAACATCCTTGAAAATGTACTTAGAGCAAAGTACTGTTACTAAATATCTTATTAAGTTGATATCCCAGGGCATAAACTGCTAATACTATGGATAAAGGGCTAAGTGTAAGACGATACAAAAGTATCATAGACAATATCTTATCAATATTATCTTCAATCCATCGGTGGGATTTCCTCATTAGTAACCTTTATTCGTGCAATGATTTCATTTACAAAAATATGATTAAAATTTATAGTTCACATAATTATATTTTTGAATATTGCCTCTGCCCCATTTTTTCTATTCCTTTCTGAACACCAATTTGACATAGGTTAAACCTTTTTATTCTATCATTTTTCTTTTGTTTTTTATCACATTTTCTAGTTCTTTTTCTTTCTATGCTACATTGCTACGAACTGGGTGGTTTCCTCAGAGCTATTATTCAGATTACAAGTATTATTTTTAAGTATGTCGAATTTTTTTTTTATCCTTCTACTCGAATAAACAGTCTGATGTGTAAAAGAGAAAAAGAGTTTACCATCTGTGGCAGTTTGATATTATTTATGAATCCCCCCAAAAGAGAAAAATTATATGTGTAAACTGGCCTGTTCCTCTGGATACCCATTGATTATATTAAAGCCAAAGGTTTCAACTTTACTTGATAAAAGATTAGGGCTTTGACTTAACCTCATCAGTAGGGTATGACTCAGGGTTGAGTCCTCACCCTCTTGGTGGGCTGAAAAACAGGCTCTCACTCAAGAAGGCACAGGAAAAGAGAGAGTTCCATAGACACGGAAGAGGAGAGAACTTGGTCATTTTGGTCCTGCCACGTGACAGAAAGGAGAAGACTCAAACAGCTGAATCTCCAGGAAGAGAGATGAGCCATTTGTTTGCCTGATAGTTTACAGCTGAAGAAAAGAGAGTATCTGAGCATCTGAGAAGGCCTGGAAAGGAACAAGCCTTATGCCCACCTATAGTTGAAATCAGAAGAAGCTGGGACTATGGAGCCTTAAGAGGAAGAAGGAAGGAGATCACCCACCATCTTGCTTCAATGAGTGGCAACAGCCTTGAGTTACTCTTTAGGGTCTTGTACTAAGCTTTTACTCTAAATAGATCTCCTTTATAAAAGCCAACCAATTTCTGGTATTTTGCATTGGCAGCCCTTTGGCAACCTAAAATCTTAGTATTATAATCTGTGATAATTATCCAACTAAACGTCATCTGGGATCATGCGGTCATTCTTTTTATGGGTAAAAGGAATACTCCCTTAAGTTCAGATTTAATTTCAGTATGGAAATTGAGTATATATCCATTTAAAATCTATTCACATTTCTGTATATAGAGATGCATAATCTCTAAAGTATTAATTTTAAATCTCAAACAAAAGATGTATCAGGTATGTATAAAAAAGATTATAAAGTTCAAGAAAATATACACATTTTCATATATTTTGTGAAAACAAGCAATAGTAATAGCTTTAAGATAAAAAAAATTTGAATAAGGTAAAATCAAAGTCATTCAAAAGTTTAAGATATTATTATGTGTGTTGGGGACTGAATCATATCCCCCACAAAAGGTGTGTTCGGGTCCCAACCCCTGGTTCTGAGGGTATGACCTCATTTGTAAATAGGACCTTTGAGGATGCTATTAGTTAAGGTGTGTCTATACTTTATACAATATGGCTAAAGTCCTTATAAGCAAAGGAAATTGGACAGAGAAAAAGAAGTAACAAGAAGCTAGACGCTGGAAGAGAAAGGAGAGAATGTCATTATATGATAGAAAAGTCATACCAGGGAACTGAGAGTGCCTACAACTGCAAGCAGGAGAATCACATCCATTAACCATGTGGGATCTAAGACCCCTCTCAATTTAGAGGTGGAGTAGACATCACCATCCCAGGGTCCACAGGATAGAGGAATAAAATATGGATTAGAGTGGATTTACTGGTGTTCTACTATAGAATTATTGTGACTAGAAATGGAAGAAATTGTATCATTGATGTGGAGAAAGTGACCACAGTAGTTGCTGAAGGCAGGGAGAGGGAAGAAGAGATGTGATATGGGGGCATTTTTGGGACTTGGAGTTGTCCTAAATGATATTGCAGGGACACGTGCTGGACATTATACAGTGTAAACTATTATCCATGTGGTGCAGCAGTGCTCCAAAATATATTCACCAAATGCAATGAATGTGTCACAATGAAAAAAAAAAATCAATTAACAGTTCTAATATTCATTAAAAAAAAAAAAAGAAAAGTCAAGGAACCCCAAGGATTGCTGGAAGCCAGCCCCAGAATGCCACAGTCTTTGGGGACAGAGCATCACATTGCTAAAACCTCTCTTTTATACTAGACTTATATACTAGACTAGACTTATACTAGACTTATACTAGACTCAAAACTGAGCCAATAAATTCCCATTGTTTAAGCCAACCCATTTTATGGTATTTGTTTTAGCAGCTGGCAATCTAAAACAATGTGTTTCATTAAAACAAAATTACATAAAAAAGGCAAAACTTTTTTTTTTTCCTGTGTAGCTTCTAATATATGCTTAGCACACAATAAATATTAAGCAATAAAATAGGAATTGGGCTAATCATATCTAAAAATACATTTGCATATACTTAAAATATTATATTATAAAAACTGATATGTCACCGATTTATGGTCTTTTCTAATATTAATAATTAAATCTATAAAATCAGATTATTTTAACTTTTAAATAAATATTCTGGCAATAAACTAGAAAAGAACATAAAATATGTATGGTCAAAATTAAACTAACAAGGGAAGTAGACTTGGCCCAATGGAGAGGGCATCTGCCTACCACATGGGAGGTCCGTGGTTCAAACCCTGGGCCTCCTTGACCTGTGTGGAGCTGGCCCATGTGCAGTGCTGATGCGTGCTAGGAGTGCCGTGCCATGCAATATCTAAATTTTGTGCCCTTTAATCTTTGCACAAGATAGACAGCTTACTAAGGGGAGTACCTGTAAGCATTATAATTGATAGTAGCTGAAGGCAGTCATGTCATAATTTCTATTTAATGGATAGGCTAGTAACAAGACAGAGTCTGCTGTAGCGTTTTAAAGTAAATGCCTAGAAAGTTTACATTTCTGTCCAAAGTATTACCAACATTCTAGTGTTTTCTATGTTGAATTCTTTGAGAAGAGAAAAATCAGCTGCAGCGAGACCCATATATTTTTAAATCAAAATTTCGAACTTAACCAATAACTAGAAAAATCTTTTAATAAGTGGAAAAGGATGTTCAACTAACCATTTGATGGTCCATTTCTGTGCTCTTGTTCTTTAGAGCTTGTGGGAGAAGTAAATGGGCTCATTTGACGAGTTCCAGTTGTTGGAGAATAAGTTGTAATACTCTTCTTCCTTTTCATTTTTGAAAGATCAAATGACTGGAAATAAATAATTTTGGACAGAAATCTTTATTTAGTTATAGACCTTCGAAAATACTTTTTAAAACTCAGCAAAAGTCCAAACCAAAATTCTTGTCCTTGTTCTTTCTGTTCAGATTTCAAATATATTCAACAATCACTTCAAAATCATTAGTATCTTTTCAAATTACATAGATGTTCCTGGTCTCCACAATAAAAGCAACTTTTTGATATTTATGAAATTTAAACATTAAAGAGTTATACCTTCTGAGATGTATTTCCAAAAAAGTCAGATATGGCCAACTCTCCCAACCACATCCTGACATTTATGCTCAACTGAAACTGTAATACGGGGCCAGGCTAAGGAAACTTCCAGAGGTGCCAATTAACCAACACCTACAAGGAAATCCCAGAAAGGATTGGTGCTATCCTAAACTGTCACAAAGTTGCTCTGACAGTATTTTTACCTTACTGATAACCAAAATAATTTTCAAACAATTGAGCCAGGCATTTAAGGTCTTTGAGACAAATCCTTTCTGCAGCAACCTCCTCTGATTTCCCATAGACTGTATACATACCCATCTTGCTGTTAACATATTTCAGTAATTTTTTACATTTCTGCCTGCCTTATAAGAATTTGGGCATCTTAAAATAATTGCAATTTCTTCATTTATGAATGCTAGAACTTAAAAATATGTGATGAATGAATGACTGAAAAGGAACAAGTTCAGTAAACTTGGCCAAAATTACTTACATATATTTATTTGCTTATTAGTTCACTCGTCCAATATTAACTGGCACACAGTTTCAGTTACTAGGCTACATATGCATTTGCACCTCAGCTCATTCTGAGATTCTAGTCTGGAATGTCATCTTTTTTATCTTCCCCAAGACCTGTTCTTAGTTTACTTTAGGTCCCCTTGGTAATACATTTCCTCAAAACACCCATTATCACACTATTTAATAGTTCCTTCTTCTGAATTCCTTTAAAAGTTGTTTTACAAACTGCCCACTGGTCCCTCAGTATTTGCTAACTAATGTATATGAAGAAATATAAAAAAATTGTTCTAGTCTCAGGTAGCTTCTACTAAAAACTAAACAGCAGAAAAGAGGTCTTAAAGTATTACAGAAATTCAGAGGAAAGAGAAAATCAAAGTGGGATGCAATAATCCATCACAAAAGGAAAAGGGAAGGGTGAGACTTAAGTGAAGGGAAAAGGTTTTTAGAAAAATCTGAAATCTAGAGGTGGGACAGACAGCATAAGGTGGATTTAGGGGATAAAAGAAAGGTCTGGAGGGAAACGGACTTTGGCCCAGTGGTTAGGGCGTCCGTCTACCATATGGGAGGTCCACGGTTCAAACCCCGGGCCTCCTTGACCCGTGTGGAGCTGGCCATGCGCAGTGCTGATGCGCGCAAGGAGTGCCTTGTCACGCAAGGGTGTCCCCCGCGTGGGGTAGCCCCACGCTCAAGGAGTGCGCCCGTGAGGAAAGCCGCCCAGCGTGAAAAGAAAGAGCAGCCTGCCCAGGAATGGCGCCGCCCACACTTCCCGGGCCGCTGATGACAACAGAAGCGGACAAAGAAACAAGACGCAGCGAATAGACACCAAAAACAGACAACCAGGGGAGGGGGGGGAAATTAAATAAATAAATAAATCTTTTAAAAAAGAAAAAAAAAAAAAAAAGAAAGGTCTGGAGGTTCTTGGGATGTTGCCAACATTTAGAATTAAACTGTAGCTTGGTAGTTGCCTTGAAATAGCTACATAATGCTGCATGGTCAACTATCCTTTATTTTTATTTTTTATTTTTTGTCTTCTTAAAAATTATTTATTTTTTTATTACATTCAGAAAATATGAGGTCCCCCTATACCCCCCACCCCCCTACCCTTTATTTTTAATACCAGTGGCAGAAAGAGTAATCATGTCATCTTTTAAATGATCTTGGGGGAAGCAGACTTGGCCCAATGGATAGGGTGTCTGTCTACCACGTGGAAGGTCCGTGGTTCAAACCCCAGGCCTCCTTGACCCGTGTGGAGCTGGCCCATGTGCAGTGCTGATGTGCGCAAGGAATGCCGTGCCACGCAGGGGTGTCTCCGGCGTAGGGGAGCCCCACGCGCCAAGAGTGCGCCCCGTAAGGATAGCCACCCAGTGCGAAAGAAAGTGCAACCTGCCTAGGAATGGTCACGCACACACAGAGAGCTTACACAAGATGACGCAACAAAAAGAAACACAGATGCCCATGCCACTGACAACAACAGAAGCAGACAAAGAAGAACATGCAGCAAATCAACACAGAGAACAGACAACTGGGTGGGGGGAAGGGGAGAAATAAATAAAAAATAAAAAAAATAAAAAATAAATGATCTTGGTATTACTTACAGAATCTATAGCATCAAATACATAGTAATAAAATCTTCTTTACAGTTAAGATTTTAAATGATAAATGCTTCTTTGTATTGGGAAACAAAAGACATTCTATTCTTTCTATTATGTAGCCATAGTAGCCACACAGGTAACCAGTACATTTTTGTTTGTTTTTAGCTTATGTTTTTTATTAATCCACATATAATTACTTGTCTTCTGGTTTGTTGAAGCAATAAGTCAGACAACACTTGCCACAATAATGTCTGTTGAAGTGGCTGGCCATAAAAACACCAGCACCACATCTGAAGGGCACTCCCTATGAAGGTGACTCATTTTGCCATTCTCATCCACCTTACAGTATTTCAGGACAGCCATCTTAATCTTCTTTCTCTTTTGCTTATTCTTTTTGGGAGTAGTGTAAGACTTCTTCCTTTTCTTAGCACCACCACGAAGTCTCAACACAAGGTGAAGAGTGGATTTCTTTTGAATGTTGTAGTCAGACAAAGTACGTCCATCTTCCAGTTGCTTGCCAGTAAAGATCAGTCTCTGCTAATCAGGAGGAATTCCTTCCTTATCCCAGATCTTGGCTTTCACATTTTCTATTGTATCCAAAGGTTCAACCTTAAGAGTGATGGTCTTTCCCATCACAGTTTTTATGAAAATCTGCATCTTGGTGGAGGTTCCACCACAGATGGTGGATCTAACCAATACCTTTTTAAAAAAATCAAACTCTAATATCAAGTTATAACTCTAAAGCAATGTCTTTTTTTTTTTTTTTTCTTGTAGGGTGAAAGGGTTTTAAGTCTCTTTATCCTCTTTATCAGGTAGTTACTATTACTCTCCATCTTGTGTTTTCACCTATTTATATGTCTTCAGTCATAAACCATGACATTTATCCAACACCTACCCTACTTTTCCAAGAACTTATTCCCAGAATTATTGCACTGTGGATGTACAATAAATGAAAGTCACTTTCCTAATGTACATTATTCAATCTTTTTCTATTTTCACCAAAAAATTATTTTATCCAATTGCAAAATGTCTACACATTTCAACTGTAGATCATACATTTCTCCTTTAAAACAATTTTCTAGCTTTCAGAAAATAACTGTGCTTGTGTGTGCATGTACCTCCCTTTAAAAATACTGAAGTTTCTTTTCCTTTCTTTTGGTTGTTAAGTGTTCAAAAGAAAAAGGTCTGTCTATATCATTACACAAGGGGGTGGGGGAATGAAAATCTATCTTTCCCTACTATCCCACTAAATATTCTTTAGTAAATAACATATTTTAATATATCTGTCTTCTGGTATATACAAAGGCATAATCTTACATTCCTAAGTATTCTTTCCCCTCAAGGTTTTACCAAGATCCTCTAATTTTTACTCCACGAAGATGCTTAGAAATGATTCTAAGTGAAGTCTAGAAATTATCTAAAAATCTCTATTCTGCCATCCCCTATACTAGCCTATTCATTAGTCTCCCACAACAGAAAGAGTTAAGACTGAGATTTGAGAGAAGACTGAGCCACTAATTGAGAAGTTGGGCCCTTTTTGCACTCAAAAGAAAAGAGAAAAAAAAAGGGCTATCTACCAGACCCTTTAGAAAAACAGAGGAAGAAAAAGTGAAGTGAAGGATTTGGTTAGAGAAGGGATAAGATTCAAAATGCAAACAACTTATTTCAGGAAGATTGTAAGGAAATAGAAATCATAAAATAAGTTACAACTACTTCTATAAATAAAGTTACAACTACTTCTAATATTTATTGCCTCCCTAGAGCTATTTAACATTACTAAACAGAAAAATGCCATGTTCTAGATTCTGTCTATGATCAGCTCAAATACCACTGTACTTTTTGCAAGGAGGTCAAACCTTCAATATTAGCAAAACTGAAACTTGGGCATTGATTTTTTGGCCTTAAAAAAAAATCAATGTCCTCGCATAATTTCAAATGGCTGTGACATTCTCCTTCAACATCTTTCACAAATGGTGGCTTGTTTCTTCACCTTGCTTAAGCATATTCTACCAAAAAGATGCCAGCATTTTATTGATTTTTACCTATTATAAACAGTCTAGAAAGTACTAAGGGTTTTTTTCAGGATGAAATATGATATATATAAAAGATCTGTTATTATTATGAACTACCAGCCTATACTGTCACTGAAATATTTAAAACACAGGACAATGAGAAACAAGAGAAAAAAGAATAAAAGCAGAAAGGGCGAGAATTCTTTATAACTTTATAATTGGTTAACTAGGTTACTGGCATATCTTACCTAAGTTATAATTATTATAAATTATATTTAATAATTATGGAATTTGCATTAGAAAATTCTAAAACTAAGCACCATCTACCTCAAGGATTTTTCAAAATTTGGATTTATGGTTCTTAAAAAAGTCCCAGATATCAACTACTTTCTTCAGCTGCCACAATTATAATTTCTATTCGTTCTAAAAATAGCTGGAATTTTCTTGTTTTTATGTAGTTAAAGAAAACAAAAGCATTCAGCACTTATCTCAGTGATTTTACAGGGATAGCAGGGAAAGAATATGACCACTACATTAGATTTGTGGTAATGAAAATGTTCTATTTCTTGAATGGGTATTTGATATAACACAGCAGTATATATTTGTTAAAACCCATCAAACTGTACACTCAAGATCTGTGATTTGCACAATATTTAAATTTCACTTTCATAAAAAAATGTTAACAGGAAAATAAAAGAAACATTGGCTAAATAGTTGATACACTAGTTTTCCTATTTGTACGTCATTCTCCCACAATTTTAAGATATTAAAACATAATTTTAAGATTAAAGATATCATTATTCTACTTGCAGTATAATCCTTATAAAATTCTTCTGAAATATTTTCATGGCTATTTCTCATCACACCTTCATACATCTTGTATTATTCAGAAGAAAAGATGAAGTGGGTTCTACCCAAATATATTTTTGTTTATTGAAGTATGGTCTATGTACAATAAAGTACACAGAGCTTAAGAGTTCAGCGATACACATGAAGGTAAGAGACAGAGCACTTTCATCACCACCTTGTCCCTTTCTTTCATCACCACCTTGTCCCTTTTTCCAGTTAACTTCCCCTCCAGAGCCCAGAGGCAACCACTTTCTAATTCCTACAACCATAGATTAGTCTTGCCTATTTTTCAGCTTCACATAATGAGGTATGTAACTTTTGTGTTAGGCTTCTTTGCTCAACATGTTTTTGAGATGACTTATATTGTTGCCTTTGTTAAGTAGTTGGTTCCTTTTTATTGTTCAGCAGTATTCCTTTGTATAAATATACCACAGTTTGTTTCTCCATTCTCATCTGGGTTTTGTTTTTTTCCTCCAGTTTTGGGCTTTTATGAATTAACTTGCTAAGAACATTCTTATACACATCTTTTGTAGATATATGTTTTCATTTCTTTGGAGGGTATCTAATAGGGGAATTGTTAGGTTATAGGATGGATATAGGTTTAACTTTATTTTTTAAATGCCAGTTATCCAGAGTGTTTGCATCTTTTTAAACTCCCATCAATATAAGAGTTCCAATTATTCCACTTAAAATACACTAATCAAGCTTAACATCACAGAGAGAAAATCAGGTATTATGTGCCCTCTGATACAGTGTACCAGGAGCAAGCCATCACACGATCTATAATACATTTTGCCAAAAAACTGAATCAATCTGTTGAAGCCTGTAAAACTCATTACCAATTTAAAGGAAATAGAAGTGACAGAAGAATATATCGAGTGACACATCAAGTATTCAACCAGCAAAATCCAAATTGGGGAAAACTCAGTTCTTTTTCAACAAAGTTGAGAAGAATGACAAAGGGGGGGGGGGGGGAGAAATTTGTAAGATTATTAACCTTAAGATCCTGACAAACAACAATGAAAAACAGACAACACTTTATTAATTAAGGATATTGAATCTTTAATTAATGATATTGAATCTTTAATTAAAACCCTTCTGACAAAGAAATTCTAGCCCTGGATGGCTTCTTTGATGAGTACTATCAACATTCTTAGGGGAAAAAATCCACTCCTACACAATGTCTTTCAAAAAATATTGAAGAACACCATGGAGGCTGGTGTCCATTCTACTGTGGCAGCACAAGCCGCCTCATGAGCTATTCTGTGGTTGGAGTTAGAAATTCCATTTCCCAAAAATGGGGGCTACCAACTTCAGCTACTGCTTAGTAAATTTGGTGGGCGAAAGTATAATCCTAAGAACAGCTAAAGTTTGAACATGTCCAAGTTAGAAAGAGGTTGGTAGCTGCCATTTTAAGTCTACCTCCAGCATAAGGGGAAGTGGGGCTGCCTGAAAATCACAGTGAAGATAGGGACTGGCTTCTTTACACCCAGATCAGATTACAGTCCTAGCTTAGGCTCCAGCCCCACTTCTGGCAGGAATGAGGCTAGGGGGGTCTGCACCAGCTTCTTCAAGTAACTGTAGGCACTTCTGCCAACACAGACTGTTAATACACTAGTTTTTCTATTTGTATGTCATTCTCCCACAATTAGGGCTCCATCCCTGTACCCCAATAGTATAAGAGGGGATATATGAAGGAACAAATGGCTTGTGTGTGGACTGATATCCAAGGACTGTGACTTGCTGGGTCCTCCATGGAGCAGAGCAGATGCTGGAGAGACAGACACATGTTGCAGAAAATCCCCACTCTGAGTACGGTCTCATAGACAACGTTGAGTGGACAGTAGAAAATGAGAAGATTAACACAGAAAAGCCACCAAAACAGAAGGTGGACCTCCAGTCTTTATCAACTTGTGCCTATCAGGATCAGACAGTTGTGCCTATCTTATAACAGAGACTTGCCACGTTTGCAAAGGAAAGACCACCAAATTCCATTAAATTTCTAGCTTCATACCTTTTAAAAAACAAGGCACAGTTTGAAGATTAAAACCGATTTTTTGGAAAAACAGAAAAATTTTGGTTGCTACTGTAGATTTACATGATTAAGAGGCAGCTTTAATTTCCAAGATTTCCCACCCTTTTGGGAAGTATAAGAACTGTGAGGACCATAGAACTTATCTCCAGATTTGCAGAAAAGAACATATTTCCTTTATTTTTATTTAATCACCACACTTACTTAGTGTATTCTGTTTAATTTTTTTCTCAGATTGTCTTTGTTTTCAAAGTGACCTTCAAAATAAACTGTTAAAATGTAAAAAAAAAAAAAAAAGAAAGTGGAAAACTGTTTCCTCAGCCTTTCCTGGCTATGGCAGGCACTATGGCCCACACAAACTGATTTGTTAAGCGCCTTCAATTCCATCTCCACCCCTTCACATCCCACATAGGATAGGAGGGGACTGGTGTTTCCTCAGCCTCTGAGGGCAACTATAGGCACTTTTGGCCTACATGAACTCAACTGTTGGGTGCCTGTGGTCTCAACCCACCCCCAGCAGGACAAAAAAGGGACTGTGTTTCCCCAGCCTCTCTGGGTAACTGCAGGTGCTTTGGAGCCACACAGACTGAATAGTTGAACACCTTAAACTCCATCCCTGCCCCAAGTAGGATAGGAGGGAAGCTGTGTTTCCACAGCCTTTCAGGGCAAAGGCAGCACTTGTGGCCTGTATAGACTGGACTGTTAGGTGCCTGTGGATCCACCCCCACCACTCAAGAGGACAGGAGAGGGCTGGTATTTCTTCTGCCTCTCTAGGCAACAGCATGCACTTTGGGCCTACATGGACTGAACTACTGGGCACTGGTGGTCCATTCCTACCCCTTAAAGGGCAGGAGGGACAGTACTCCTTCAGAATCTAAGGGCAACTGCAGGTGCATTCAGCCTACATGGGTTACATTGTTAAGCACTTCAGAGGGCACACCCCTATCCCTGCTGGAGATGTTGGGGCGGGGGGGGGGGAGGGGGGACAGACACGCTGCTATAACAGTCTGGGAAACTGTAGTCATTTTGGACTTGCATGGCATAGATTGCTGCCCATACCTGCACCTCCATCCCTGCCCAAGGCAGGGTAGGATGGGGCATGAAGTTTCATTAGTCTCTCCAGACAACTACAGACGGTCTTGGCCTGAACAACTTGGATTATTATACATGACTATGGCTCTGTCCCTACCCTTGGCAGAGGAGAAAGATCGGAGATGTTTCACTCTTTCCTGATGCAAGGCAGGCAGCTTCAGCCTCCACAGCTTACAGGACCAACAAATCATCGATTCCTACTATACAAGCATCAAGGGAGAAAGGGTAAGAAAGCCCTAAACTAAAGAGAGAAACTGCACCCAGAATACATGTATCTAGTAAGCCAGATGCCAAGACACCAACAAAAAATATAATCCATACCAAGATACAGGAAGCTATGTCCCAGTTAAAAAAACAAGATGAGCCTTCAGATGACATAAAGTAGTTGAAACAATTAACCATAGATGTTCAAGCAAATCTCCTTAATAAATTCAAAGAGATGGCTAAAGAGATTAAAGATAATAAGAAGACACTGGGGGAGCACAAAGAAGAATTTGAAAGCATACATAGGAAAATAGCAGATCTTATGAGAATGAAAGCAAAAATAAACGAAATACCCTGGAGGCATATAACAGCAGATTTAAAGAGGCAGAAGGAAGAATCGGCAAGCTTAAAGGCATGGCCTGTGAAAGTAAACACACAAAAGAAGAGATGAAGTAAAGAACAGAAAAAATTGAACAGGGTCTCAGTGAAATAAAAGATGGCAAGAGATGTACAAACACACATGTCATGGGAATCTCAGAAGGAGAAAAGAAGGAAAAAGGGGCAGAAGGAATATTTGAAGAAATAATCATAGAAAATTTCCTAACACTGTTAAAGGACATAGATATCTGTGTCCAAGAAGCAAAATGTACATCCATTCAAATAAATCTAAATAGACCAACTCCAAGACACATACTAATCAGAATGTCAAATGCCAAAGACAAGAGAGAATTCTGAGAGCAGTAAGAGAAAAGCAATGCATAATATATGGGATACTCAATAAGATTAAGTGCCAATTTCTCATCCAAAACCATGGCGGCAAGAAGATAGTGGTATGGTGTATTTAACATAATTCAGGAGAAAAAACTCCCAACCAAGAATTTTATATCCAGCAAGAATGTCTTTCAAAAATGAGGGTGAGTTTAGCATATTCACAGATTAACAGAAACAGAGTTTGGAACCAAGAGACTGGCTTTACAGGAAATACTAAAGGGTGTGCTACAGGCTGAAAAGAAAAGACAGAAGAGAGAGGCTTGGAAGAGAGTCTAGAAATGACGCTGCACCAGTAAGTATCAGTAGAAGTAACTAAAAGAGTCAAAAGACTGGTGACATCTTTACGTGTTTGTATATACATCTTCAGTATCCTTAAAAAAAAAAAAAAAAAAAAGACTGGTGAAAACAAAATACGGCAGATAAAAACCAAAGGTCAAAATGGGTGAAATAAGAACTGCCTTTAGAGTAACAACATTGAATGTTAATGGATTAAACTCCCTAATCAAAAGACACAGACTGGAAGAATGGATAAGAAAATATGAGCCACTTACCTGCTATGTGCAAGAGACTCACCTGAGACCCAAGGATAACAATAGATTGAAAGTGAAAGGCTGGAAAAAGATATTCCACAAGTGCAGTAACCAAAAAAACGAAACAAACAAACAAAAAAAACAGCTGGAGGAGCTGTATTTATATCAGCTGAAATAGACTTTAAAAGACACTAGCGGGAAATGGACTTGGCCCAGTGGTTAGGGAGTCCATCTACCACATGGGAGGTCCATGGTTCAAACGCCGGGCCTCCTTGACTGGAGCTGGCCCATGCACAGTGCTGATGCGCGCAAGGAGAGTCTTGCCACACAGGGGTGTCCCCGCGTGGGGGAGCCCCACGTGCAAGGAGTGTGCCCCATAAGGAGAACCGCCCAGCGTGAAAGAAAGGGCAGCCTGCCCAGGAATGGGGCCGCACACATGGAGAGCTGACACAACAAATTGACGCAACCAAAAGAAACACAGATTCCTGTGCCGCTGACAACAACAGAAGCGTACAAAGAAAACTCAGCAAATAGACACAGAGAACAGACAACTGGGGTGGGAGGGAGAAGGGGAGAGAAATAAATAAATAAATCTTAAAAAAAAAAAAAGACACTAGCAATGTACAATCTGAGGAGGAAGTTGGGGAAAAAATTCCATTTACAGATAGTGACTAAAAGAATCAAATATTTAGGAATAAACTTAGCCAACAATGTAAAGCACCTGTATTCAGAAAACTACAATGCATTATTAAAGTTTAAAAGACCTAAATAATTGGAAGAACATTACATGATCACAGATTAGAAGACTAAATATCATTAAGATGTCAATTTTACCCAAATTGATAAACAGATTCAAATCAATCCCAACGAAAATTGCACCAGCTTTTAAAAAATAAATGGAAAACATGATTATCACATTTATTTGGAAGGATAAGGGGTCCTGATTAGCCAGAAACATTTTAAAAAGGAAAAGCTAAGTTGGAAGACTCTCACTTCTGAATTTTAAACCATATTACCTAATACATAGGTAAAAAACAGCATGGTACTGGCATAAAGAAAGACACATAGACCAATGATGTTTCAGAAACAGACCAGTACATCTATGGTCAAGTGATTTTTGACGAGCCTGTCAAACCCACCCAGCTCAGGCAGAATAGTCCATTCAACAAACGGTGTTGAAAGAACTGGCTATCCATAGCCATGATTAACTCAAAATGGATCAAAAATCTAAATATGAAAGCAAGAACCATAAAGCTTCTAGAAGAAAATGCAGGAAAACATCTTCAAGGCCTGGTGGTAGGAGATGGATTCAAAAAGGAGATAAGAGGAAGACTGAGATGGACTACTGATGCTTAATGTATACAGAAGCTTTAATTAACTTTACTGTAAAAGTGTGGACATGTATAGAGTTGATGGGAACACATACTGAGTAACAACTGGTTGTAAATGGGAATGTGGCTGGAAAAGGTAGTCTAGGGATATAAATGTCAATAGAAAAAAAGCTAGAGGATAATCTAGGGACTGAATAATACAATAAACCCAGAGGTGGATGAGAATTGTGGTTGATGGTACAGATGCAAGAGTGTCTTTGTGAGCTAGAGCGGATGTCTGTCACTATTGCAAGGTGGTGTGAATGTGGAGAAGCATGGGAAAAATACAACTGGAGTGACCTACGGACTGTGGTTAACAGCAATATTGTAACAGTCACGCATCTATGTCAAAGATGTACTGTGTCGATAATGGGAGGATATGGAAATAGTGTGCCAGTGTACGGTATGGACCATGGTTAGTGGTAATATTCTGAGGATATTATCTCATAATCTGTAACTAATGTTCCACCACGGTGTGGTGTGCTGATAGAGGGGTATTGTACGAGAATTCTGCACCTGTGCATGATTGTTATGTAACTTCACAACTTCTGTAAAAAATATATTTAAAAAGCAATAATAGGGTGGGGGTTAGGGGAAAAACACACCAAATATACGATACAGACTACTGTAAGATTTTGATGATATTCTTTCACAGTTTGTAACAAATGTCTCACAACAATGTAAGGTATTGTTGTGTATGGGACCCACGTATGATGTTATGCTTGTTTGCTTTGTAAGCTCACAACTTTTACTATACACTTACTGTTTATGTATGTTCATGTATAAATAACAATAATAATAATAGGGTGGGTTGGGGGAAAATACACCAAATATAAGATACTTTGGTTGGTAGCAGCATTTTGAAGATGCTCTTTCTTCATTAGTTAAAAATGTTTCACAACAATGCAAGGTATTGGTGGTAGGGTAAGGTATGAGAGCCCTGTAAGATGCTTTGTATGTTTGTTTTGTAAGTTCACAACTATTACTATACACTTCTTGTTTATGTATGAGTGATATACTTCAATAAATTTTAAAAAAAGAAGGCAATACTGAAAGGAGCAGACACGAATGAAATAGAAAATAAGCCCATCCTAGAAACAAAGTAACTAGGTTATAATTCTGTTTGGTTGAGGAAACTGAATCCAGCAATATTACTTGGATATATGAAAAAACTGGAAACAGACGGTAAGCTTTATATCAATGTTAAATTTCTTGAACTTGATAACTGAACTTAAGGTGGTTATATAAGTGAATATCCTTGTTCCTAGGAAATGTACATAAAGTATCTTGTGTTAAAGGAACATGATGTATACAACCCTACATTCAATTGGTCAGAAAATAAATATTACTTCAAAATAAAACGTTTAAAGAAAAAAAATAAGATCATTAAGAACCATTAAAAAAATTGATGTAAGACACATAGAAAACAAATAGCAAAATGGTGAACTAAGTCTTCCCATATCAGTAATAACTAGAAATTTAAGAATGTAACTAGTTGGCAGAATGGGTAAAACAAAACAAAACAAAACAAAAACATGATCTGTTTATATGCTGTTTATAAGAGACTCACTTTATTTTATTTTATTTTATTTTAAGATTTATTTTTTATTTCTTTCTTTCCCCTTCCCCTCTGCCCCAGTTGTCTGCTCTCAGGGTCCATTCGCTGTTGTGTTCTTCTGTGTGAGAATCACTTTAGATTCAAAGATGCAAACAGGTTCAGCATAAAGGGATGGAAAATATTCTACACACATAGTTCTCAAAAGAGAGCTGAAGTGGCTAAACCAAGATCATACAAAATCAACTTTAAGACAAAACTCATAACTCATAACGAAGAAGAACAATAGTGTTTTAAATAGTAATTTTAAAAGGGTCAATCCATCAAGAAGATATAACAGCATCCCTTTGCTTCCAGCCAGTACTTGGCCCAGAAGCTGCCCAACCAGAGGAATAGGGCTGCAGGCTAAGCTGGGCTCTGGATCTAACCAATAGTTTGCAAGTTGCTATTCCAAGAGAATACCAGAGGAGCCACAGCTGAGGCAAGATGCTGGCATATTTATGAGCTCAACAAGTGAACGGGGTTTGGCTTCCTATCTGTGACCACTCATGCCAGTCAGGGTTGTGCTGATTCCAGTGGATGTCTTTGGAATCAGAGTGAGATGCTCATGGACAGCTTCAGGAACCTGAAGGAGGGCTAGGCTTTTAAGAAGTCTGCCAAGGGCTTAGAATCTATTCATGTCATTGGACCTTTTGAGAATAAGAGGTGGCCAAAGAGGAAGACCATGTAGAAGCGAAAAATAAAGACTGATGTTACAACTATGGAGGTCTAGCCCATTATATTAAAGAATGTAAGCTGATGCCCCAACGTAAGAAGTGCCTCTTCTGCCAGACCATTAGCCTTAAGTCCTTGGAAGGGTCAGCAGGTTTTCAGTTCACAAAGAAACCTAGCTTTCTTTCACAAGAAAGAAAGGATACACAGTCCTGCTCTACTCCCAGAGGCTCAAAATTTAGCCATAGTGGGTAGTAACTATCCTTTTACTATTAGAATTTTTGAGAAGGCATCGATCAGACAGTGGAGTACAGTAGACAGGGAGCAACTGGCACTCAGGTTGGAGTCCATAGCATGACCTTCACTTTGCCCTTGATCAGGAAAGGAGTGAAGCAAGGGAACTCCAACCCTTGTCTATTCATCACAAGAAAGGGTTTCGGGGGGATGGGGCAGGGAATCCATCAAGCACCTGCATGCTTTACCCAAGCTCCAACCCCAGAAACTTCAGCTTTTGAAAGTAGACAGGATAGGGAAGCTATTTTTCTTTTCAAGAATGACATCATATTTCCTATGCTAGAGGGAAAAGATAAAGCATGAGTTCAGACTGACTGACCCAATCCAAAGCAACCATTATACATTCTATGGGATGGAATCTATCAGGTATAGGGCAGGGTTTTACCATGTGTTATCAATGCATAACCCACTCTTGGAAAAGGGTGCTAGAACTATCCCAAGCAATGGGTTGTGGTGACAGGCAAAAGAGGTGATTGGGAATCAGCTACAAACCTGCTGAAATAAGCTCACTCCTACCCCATTCTGATCTGATATGATTTTATTTATTTGCTCCCTTGAATTAAAGCAACTTGGGTCATATTTTCTCCAGGATGCCAACTGCACTAGCTGTACATGAATAATGTATCTCGTGCATTTACTTTTTCCTCTCTCACCATAAATGTTCTGGTTTTATACTTTTATATAGTTTAACCTAAGGCTCTCATTCCTGTATGTTGCTCTCAGGTAACAACCAATCTCAGGTATACTTCGGCAGCAGCTCCAGGTGTGCAGAGCAGGAATATTTTTTGTTGTTGTATCACCACAAAGAACAACTACGTGGAATATATCTACTGAATGACCTAATTTTTTGCCAGTAAGAGCTGGACTTTCTGCCATAGTGTCCTCTTGAAACACTCTGAAAATGTTTCATGAGCAATGAGATTTCTTTTTTTTCTCTCCCCTCTGCCCCCCCTTCGCTGCCCCAGTTGTCTGTTCTCTGTGTCTATTTGCTAGGTGTTCTTCTTTGTCCGCTTCTGTTGTTGTCAGCAGCACAGGAATCTGTTTCTTTTTTTTTTGTTGTGTCATCTTGTTGTGTCAGTTCTCCATGTATGTGGCACCATTCTTGGGCAGGCTGAACTTTCTTTCGTGCTGGGCATCTCTCCTTATGGGGTGCACTCCTTGCACGTGGGGCTACCCTACGCGGGGAAACCCGTGTGGCAGGGTACTTCTTGCGTGCATCAGCACTGCCCATGGGCCAGCTTCACATGGGTCAAGGAGGCCCGGGGTTTGAACCGCGCACTTCTCATGTAGTAGATGGACGCCCTAACCACTGGGCCAAGTGCGCTTCCCAAGCAATGAGATTTTAATTGGATTGCCCCATGACTTAATTTCCTTCTAGGAGAAGGTTGGAATTATTCTAAACAAGGAGGTGGTCCAGAGTTCAGTGAAAGGCTTAGATAAGAAGCCATGATTAGATGAGGGTTTTCTATATAAAAATAAAGGATTCCCACACAAAACCTCTAAACCTAGGATATGAAACTTGCTTCACACACTAGAGCTATGCTTGACGGGATTAGGTTAGGTCTACTATACACAATGGTGTGTGTGTGTGCGTGCACACACGTGTGAGCATGCATGTGTGTAAAAATCTGAGCTGGTAAGCACAGGTTTTAAGAATACCTATGAATCCATTTTGAACTGCCAAATAATGGAGACATGAAGTGAACTAACATCCATTTGTACACAGAAAACTACGCAACATTGCTGAAAGAAAGAAAAGATCTAAATAAATGGAAAGTTATCCTGTGTTCATGGATTGGAAGATTTAATGTTGTTAAGATGGTGACACTATCCAAATTGATCTACAAAGTCAATGCAATCCTTATCAAAATTTCAACTGCCCGCCCCCCCCCCTTTTTTTTTTCAGAAATGGCCAAGCTAACCATTAAATTCATATGTAATTGGATGGAGATGTGCACAATAATCAAATTCCCATCCAGGAGAGTACTGCTATATTCTCTTGTGGGGCGGCAGGAATCCTCTGAGTGCAGGGGTGGTGCTTAGTGAGGGAAGAGAGACCACTACACTAAGTCCTTGATGTTGATGGTTGTACTTATGAACCTTTTCTTTTGAAACTGAAGCTTGGCCTAATATTATGTGCTGCCTGGGAGTTACCTCCTGGGGGCCTCCTTGTTCCTCGGGCGTGGCCTCTCTCTAAGACAAACTCAGTATGCAGAGACACTGCCCTCCCCTCGGCATGGGACATGGCTCCTGGGGATAAGCCTCTCTGGCACCAAGGGATTATTGTCAAGCACCACCTAGCAGTATACCTGGTGAGAGACCTTGATCATACGGGGGAACTGGTAAATACAGATGAGTTCTTATGGCTAAGAGATTTCAAAGTGGGTCAGGAGGTCATTCCAGAGGTTATGCTTATGCATGCCTCAGCAGGATCTCATTGACTGCCACAGTAAATACTGCCTCAAATAGCGGGGCTCCTAAGGGCTCTAGAGACATCAGGACACCTTACGCAGTGCAGACAAATCAGGGGTTTGATGCCCTGATGGTGGGCCTTGCCTTGAAATTTATGCTCCCCAGTGTGACCGAGTTGGACTCATTTGTGATTTTTCTACACATGGCTCTTTTGCCCCTTCTATTTGAACCTGTAGTTAATACTACACTTGATAGGTGTATGTCCAAGAGACTTAAATCTTTGGTCTGTCCATGTGTCATTTGGGTTCTGAATCTCAGAGTTGCAACACCTATTCTCCAGTTCACTGGAATCACTCAAGACAACAAGGTGATGATGATGGACAACACCCATCCAAAGAAACAGAGAGAGTCTGCAACTGCAAGCAAAATAGTTCCATCCATGTGCCCCATGGGATCTAAGCCCCCTCTCAATGAGAAGCAGAGTGGGCATGACAATCCCAAAATCCTCAAGATTGGGGAATGAACAATGGACTAAAGCAGATTTACTATTATTCTACTATTGACTTTTTTTTTTTTAAAGATTTATTTTTTTACTTATTTCTCTCACCTTCCCCACCTCCCCTAGTTGTCTGCTCTCTGTGTCCATTTGCTGTGTGTTCTTCTGTGTCCGCTTGTGTCAGCAGCACCCGGAATCTGTTGTCTCGTTTTGTTTTTGTTGTTGTTGCATCATCTTGCTGCATCAGCTCTTCATGTGTATGGCGCCATTCCTGGGTAGGCTGCACTTTTATTGCACTGGGGCAGCTCTCCTTACAGGGCGCACTCCTTGTGCATGGGGCTCCCCTATGCGGGGGACACCCCTGCATGGCACGGCACTCCTTGCACGCATCACACTGTGCATGGGCCAGCTCATCTAATGGGTCAGGAGGCCCTGGGTTTGAACCTTGGACTTCCATGTGGTAGGTGAACGCCAAATCCGCTTCCCACTATTGACTTATTGTTATTCTAGCAATGGAAAAACTTTTATCATTGTGTTTTCAGACAGTGGCACTGGAGGTTCTGAGAGGAGTGATAGGGAAAAAGAGATTTAATATGGGGGCATTTCCGGGACACTGGAATTGTCCTGCTTGACACTGCAGTGATGGATGCAGGCTATTGTATATTTTGTCATAACTTACGGAAATGCACAGGCAGAGTGTAAACAATAACATAAACTGTAGTCCACAGTTAGTGGCAATGTCTTAATGTTGTTCATTAATTGTAGCAAATGTACCACATTAATGAAGGATGTTAACGTGGGAGGGTGTGTGTGTGGGGGGGGAGTGGGACATATGGGAATCCCCTGTATTTTCTATGTAACATTTATGTGATCTAAAGTTTCTTTAAAATAAATAAATAAATAATTCACGGAACTACATTACACAAACTAAACCCAAGGTTAAACCATGGACTATCATTAAATGTACAATTATTCAAGAAGTGCTATTATCAATTATAACAAATATTCTACACGCGTGGTATTAATAATAGGATGGTTACAGGAATCCTGTATTTTATGCATAATTGTTCTGTAAACCTACAACTTCTATAATAAAAATAATTGGAAACAAATTCATATGGAATTACAAGGGACATAGAATAGCCAAAGCTACCGTGAAATAGAACAACACAGTTTGAGCACTAACTCTTCTCAATTTCAAACTTAGAATAATGAAAACTTTTTTTTTAACTTAGAGTAGTAATCAAAGCTATAGTAAATGAAGTTATAGCACCAAGACATGTGGCAATGGTATAACGACAGATAACTTTGAGAGTCCAGAAATAAATTTGCACATTTACGGTTAATTGATTTTTGATAAGGGAGTTAGGAATGTTCAATAGAGAGAAAATAGCTTTTAACCAAAGGTGCTGGAATAACTGGATATCCACATGCAAAAGAACGAATCTGGATCCCTACCACATACCATATTTTAAAATTAACTTAAAATGGATCAGGGAAACAGACTTGGCCCAGTGGATAGGGTGTCTACCTACTGCATGGTGGGTAAATGGTTCAAACCCCAGGCCTCCTTGACCTGTGTGGAGCTGGCCCAAGCGCAGTGCTGATGCGCACAAGTAGTACTGTGCCACACAGAGGTGTCCTCCACGTAGGGGAGCCCCACGTGCAAAGACTGTGCCCCGTAAGGAGAGCCGCCCAGCGCAAAAGAAAGTGCAACCTGCCCAAGAATGGTGCCACACACATGGAGAGTGGACACAGCAAGATGATGCAACAAAAAGAAAACACAGATTCCTAGTGCCGCTGATAAGGATAGAAGTGATCACAGAAGAACACACAGCGAATGGACACAGGGAACAGACAACTGGGGGGGGGGGGGGGAAGCAAAGAGAAATAAATAAAAATAAATCTTTAAAAAATAAATAAATAAAATGGATCAAAACTCTACATGTAATAACTAACATAGTAACACTTTTAGAAAGAGACATAGGTGAAAATCTGCATCATCATGGATTAGGCAACAGTTTTTAGACATGACACTAAAAGCACAAGTAACAAAAGAAAAATAAATTGGACTTCATTAAAATTACAGTGCATCAAAGAACACTATCAAGGGAAGCGGGCTTGGGCCAGCGGTTAGGGCATCCATCTACCATATGGGAGGTCCACGGTTCAAACCCCGGGCCTCCTTGACCCGTGTGGAGCTGACCCATGCACAGTGCTGAGGCGCGCAAGGAGTGCCAAGCCACGCAGGGGTGTCCCTGCGTAGGGGAGCTCCACGTGCAAGGAGTGCTCCCCGTAAGGAGAGCTGCCCAGCGGGAAAGAAAGTACAGCCTGCCCAGGAATGGTGCCGCACACACGGAGAGCTGACACAAGATGATGCAACAAAAAAGAAACACAGATTCCCGTGCCGCTGACAACAACAGAAGCAGACGAAGAAGACGCAGCAAACAGATACAGAGAACAGACAACCAGGGTGGGGGGGGGAGAGGGAAGAGAAATAAATAAATAAAATAAATCTTAAAAAAAAAAAAAAAAAAGAACACTATCAAGAGACAGCCCACAGAATTGGAGAAAATATTTGCAAATCAGACATCTAATAAATCTAATAAAGTTCTAATATTCAGAATATAAAAAGAATTATTACAACTTGATAATAAAAAGACAAATAACCCAACTAAAAAGGGGCAAAAGACTTATCAGCCATTCCTCCAAAAAAGATATATAAATAGCTAATAAGCACATGGAAAGATACTCTACGTCATCAGTCATTAGGAAAATGCAAATCAAAATGACAGTGAGATACTACTAGACACCCATTAGAATATTTACTATAGAAATGGCAGTAACAGGTGTTGATGAGGATATGGAGAAATTGGAACCCTAAAATACTGCTGCAGGAATTTAAAATGGTATAGCCACTAAAAAAAAGTTTGACAACTTCTCAAAAACTTAAAACATAGAATTATAATATGGCCCACCAATTCCATTCCTAGAAATATACCCAAGAAAATTGAAAAACACATTCACACTAAAACTCGTACACAAATATTCATAATAATGTGACAGTTTAAATTTGGTGAACCCCAAAAAGAGATGTTTTTGAACTAATTTGTCGCTGTGCATGTGACACCCTTTGCTTGTATTAGATTCTATTAAGGGACTTTGATTAGATCACCTGATTAGATCAATTTTGATTGAACTATGTCAGTGAGGTGTCACTCAGGTTTGAGTCTCCCCTCTATTGCTGGGCCTTCTGTAAATGGAGACACAGAGGAAGAGACACACAGAGAAAGAGAGCTACCATTTTGACCTCACCATGTGAGAGGACTGCAGGAAAACAGAGAGGTCCCAAGAGGCTGAGAGAGTCTAGAATCGGCAGAGTACAGAGGAATAGAAAGGGACCCCTGCGGGGCTGGGCCCATGGAGCAACTCAAGGATGAGGAGACAAGCCCTGTTACATGCCTGATGATCCACAGCTCATCACCAGGAGGTGGTGTGCCTTGAGGGGAAGGCAGGGGCCTCAGTATAGATTACCTGCCATTTTGCTTTCCCATGTAGCAAGATACCAGATCACCAGTGGCTGACTTTGGTGAGAAAGCATCTCTGCTGATGCCTTGATGTGGATATTCCACAGCCTCAGAACTATAAAGCTTTTACTCTTAAATAAAATTCCCATTATAAAAGCCAACCCATTTCTGGTACTTTGCTTTGGCATTCCTGTGGCAAACTAAGACAAGTAGCATTATTCATGACAGTCCAAAAGTGGAAACTAGTAAAATGTCCATCAAGTGAGAAATGGAGAAATGGAGAGTGATATATCCATACAACCGAATATTTAGTCATAAAAACTAAAAAAAAAAAAAAAAAGCCCACATATTGTTTGATTCCATTTATACGAAATGTCAAGAATAGGCAAATCCATAGAGACAGAAGGTAAATTAGTGATTGTCAGGGGAGGGGAAAATTGGGACGAGTTGCCAATGGACGAGAAAGCATGGGCTTTCTCTTTGGGGTTGTAGAAATGTTCTGGAGTTAGACAGTGGTGACAGATGCACATCATAGTGGATATACTATACTAAAAACCACTTAAGTATTTACTTTAAAATGGTGAGTTTTATGTTATATGCATTATATCTCAATTTAAAATGTTAAAATTTTAAAAAGAAAACTGTAAAAACTAAATGATGATTAAGGAATTATTAATTTTGATAGGTATGATAATGCTATTATAGTAATTTAAGATTTTTATCCTTGTGCAGCCTTGTATTGAAATTTGTTGAAGCTGGATAATGGGCAGTACATTTTATTTGCTTTTTATATTTGAAATACTTTGTAATCAAAAGGTGTGCCATAATCAAAAAAAGAAAAGGTTATTTTGTATTTTGCACTGAAATAATGGATCTAAGGAAATGATCATCAATAAATACTAAAACCATTAGATGAAAGATTGATGGGGAATTTTACAATGGATTAATCAGACTGACGGCATCTGAACCCAACGATCTCTGAACAAGAGCGTTTTTTGCTTCTTAAGGTGATACGGTCAGAAATACACAGAGCACCCATGAGGTATTCTTATAAAAATTATGAACGAGAATCTAATCAATCCTCTAACTTTAACTACCAGAATAAAGGAATCATTTAAATGACATCACAATCAACCAAAACAATCAACCAAATCCAGAATATGCAATATGCTTATAGAACAAATGATCTAGTTTTTTCAACAATTAAATTCTAAGAAAAAGAGAGAGAAAGGGATACCAATAGATTTTTAAAGACTTAGCTATAGGAAGCAATACAGTATTTAAAACTTGTTTGGATCCCGATTTTAATAAGCCAACTATAAAAAGATATTTCAAACAACCATGGAAATGTGAATATGGGCTAGGTGAAAGGTAATACTGAGAATTTTATAAGGTATCATAGTGGCACTGTGGTTATAAAAAATAAATCATTATCTGTTAGAGATGTTTATAAGGATACATGCTGATGAAATGATGTATGGGACTTGATATAAAATATTCCAGGGAAAACACACACACATACACAGATATAAATGGAAGAAGCAAAACTGTCAAAATGTTAATAATTGTTTAAAGTTAGGTAATGGATACATGGGGGTTCATTATAGTATTACCTCTACTTTTGTGTATGTTTAAAATTTTCCTTAATACAAAGGTAAGGAAGGAAGAAGGGAAAGGGATTGTTGGGAGGATGGAGGGAAGAGGGAATGGAGGGGAGGGGAGGTAGTAAGTCTGAGCCAAGTCAGTAAATAAGCCTGCAAAGTGTGAGCTATAAAATTCCCTAATGCCCTGAAGTCTAAATCATCTTCTAATTTCAGAAGTCAACAGAAGCCTTTTGTCTCAGAAAAATAAGACAAGCTTGGGCCAAGGGAATAATTAGACCTAAAAGTGTACTACTCTATACTCTTTCATAGTTTGTAAATAAGTGTTTCACAACAATGCAAGATGGTGGTGATATATGTGACCCGTTTGATGATATGCCTATTCGTTTTGTAAATTTACAACTTTTACAATACACTTAATGTTTATATATGTTCATATATGAATGATATACTTCAATAAAATTTCATTAAAAAATACTAATAATAATGGTGTAATCTGGGCTGGGCATCTATATACAAAATAGCAAAACTGTCCTAAAACCTGTACCACCATTCCTTCTGGCAGCATTCCTGTTGAGATGGCCATAGTCGAAAATATGTGCCTTCCCTTCCCATCTGTAACAACTGCTTCTTCTATACCCTGTGAGAGGTGGCCTGAATGAGACTAGGCTGAGCTGGCTATGTGGCAGGGTAACTAGTTGTTCCTGTATATTCATCTGGACTGTCATCAGCGTCAGTCTGGAATAAATAATTAATCTTGTTTCCGGAAAATCCATCCAGGATCAGTGCTTGGAGGGCAACTACTCAAGCAGCCCAAAATTTGTAGGTAATGAGGAACTGAAATCTCCTTTACTCTTTACTACCCCCTAACAATTTGGGAGGTTCAGCAAATAACAGTATTTGCAGTGTACATTCTATATATTTGTTACAGGAGAATATGATTTGTATCTTGGCTTCCCCTATAAGGAGAAACAAAGAAAGCCATTTTTGCAGCCTTTGTTTGGGACTGAATCATGTCCTCCATAAAGACATGTTTAAGTCCTAACCTTCAGTCGTATGGATGTGAGCCCATATTTAAATAGGACTTTTTAAAGATGTTACCAGTTAAGTTGTGGCCAAAGTAAACGAGAGTGGGCCATAGTCCAATATAAAGCTGAAGTCCTTATAATCAAAGGAAATTGGACATGGATGTAAAAACCAGAGGAAGCAGATATTGCCATGTGATGGAGGCAGAGATCAAACCAGCACCAGAATGCAACACACTATGGGAGAAAACATGGCCTGGCAATAGCAATTTTGGACTTCTAACCTCCAAAAAACTGATTCAATAAATCCTGTTTAAGTCAACTAATTTGTGGTATTTGTCATAGCAAGCCCAGAAAACTAAGACAATCATATAGTGTTAATATCCAATGAGGTCTCCTGGTACTTTGGGAACACTGGGAGTTGGGAGTTCCAAATATCTCTGGGAAAGGAAATAGCAGTAGATTAGGATGGACAGGCTCTATTTAAGCCAATTGGCTTATAAGGGTCATCACCTTTACTTGGAACCCAGAGCCCTCTTCCTTCACCATCATACTGCTAAGGCAAAATGACCACAAAGTAACTACTAGTTTCTCTGTAGCTCTGCAGCAATTAAGTACACCTAGAATTACATGTCTTAAATGTCTGATTTCCTTTTGTATGGGCTTAGGCAGCTTCAGTGGGGTCAACAGCCATATGGGTAGATTCTTGGAAGCCAGGCTGCTTCAGAGATAGGTTGTTACTGGAGCTCCAAAATAGGAAGAAAAAAAAAGTGTCAGATCTAAGATGTGAATATAAAACTGCAGACCAATGATAAGGCAAGAAGCTGAGGATATCAGGAATAGGTCAGGAAATAAAAGAGAAATGTTAAAGACAGGGCTAGGTTAGGATGCTAGACATCTGCTTTTAGTGTATGATGGCCATGCCATGTGGCTTTTAGTGTATGATGGCTGTTTAAAAGTATAGAACTGGGTCAAACATAACGTATTTTTCTGATTCAAGATATTAACTGTGACACTGGATATCTCACATCCTCATCTGAAGAAAAAATAGAAAGTCTGCCATGATGACAATTGTACTCATGAAAATGATGAATTCTGAAATGGTCATTCTTTTCCGTTCAAATAATGCTACTACTACCCAAAGAACATCTTTGGGGAAGAAAAGCACAGTATTTCATTTCAAGCTGGACTACTCATCTACCAAAATACCATTCGGACCAAAGAAACAGATGCAGAATTACAATCACAGCTGCATTCTGTACAGAACATGTTGGATAATGGTACTCTAAATTGCCAATTACACTGCTAATGATTTTTTTTAGTGTCATTGCAGTATTTTGCCATCTTTGTTTAAATTTTTTTAAAAGCATCTAGGAATTTTTTTAAATGGTAAATTTCTGTTTTCTTAAATACCAGTGAATTTTCCAAAGAGAAATTCCATGTAAGAGCCATTTCTTGAAATGTCATTATTATACAAAATTTCAGACCTCATTATTGACTAGCTATTTGTTTTAATTTACTTTCTCACCAATTTACTTCCATTTAAGATTACTGAGGTCACAAGTACCTCAGTATTAGTGTTTGCATCTAGATCTGTAGTTGGTATGAAGAGATAATAAACTAACATTTGTGATTATATGCTGCATTGGGAATGTCCTTGACGAGATTTACAAAAACAGCAACAGTACAATTTTATTTTTATTGTGATAACCATGGTGAAATTTATTATAATGTTAGTATTTTATCATGTAATCATTCCAGTGTAGCTGAGGTAATTACATTTTTTAAATAAAAATGCTATTTTAATTTCAATTCAGCAGATTACAGTATGCATATAAAAATACTGTCATTATTCCATATTGCTTCTTGTACAATAGAATGCAGGATTTTTTTCTACAAATAGTAATTTCTATTAAATTATTTCATTATTAATTTGCCTCTTAAAGGAATACCTAAAGCTGACCAAAAACTTCTACATAGTGTATTTATCAAAAAATCTCCATATGCAGAAAAATGGCATGCCACCACAATCATGCTATAATGCTTGCTAATTTTTATATTTAGTAAGGCAAACAGGTGTTTAAAAAATTAAAAACATAATTGCAAACTCATAAGTAAATACTTACATTTTCTTCTAACAGACCATCCAATTTTAGTGATCTTTTGACACTGCAAAAAAAGTATTTGAAGAAATCTTAGATTTGACATGTTTTGAGTTGCCAAATATTTAGGGGTAAAATACATAAACAAAGATCCTAAGTTACTTTTACCAGCTAATTTTTATATAATTTATTAAACCATAACACCATATGAAGAAAGCAATTATTCATGACAATGAAACTGGACTTGTTTTTAATACCGTGTTTCAAAGTTAAATCATAATTAAATATTTAAATGAATCACTTTTCTATATGTGGTTTTGTATATATGGACTACCACAAAATTCAAACATTAAAGTCATACTTCAAAAAGTTCTATATGTGTGTTTTTAAATACCATTAATGACAGGTAAGAGCAAAATAACCTACATACCTTGGAGACAGTGAAAGTATATTTTTTGCAGAAATAATGAACTAGGTGTTAAAGTATGAGCAAGGTGAAAGAAGTTTTGCAAATTATTCTAGCTTTAAACATGATTCAGTACTACCAGACTATGTCTTAACTGAGGAACAGATGCTCTATGTCTTTATAAGTCCCCGATCCATAAGAAACTATTTTTTGTCTCCTTCACTAAACTGATTCAGGAACATGCCAGGCTCTCTGTGCACAAAATCTGTTCTGCTAAACTGGATGCCCAGCTGTTGGTGACAATGCTTAGAAAGGAAAGCAGAATATTTATAATACTTTATTTCGTACAGCTGTCTTCTAAAGAGCAGTCATCAACATTTTAATGAATGCAGACAATGCTCAAAGGAGAAAAAGGTCAATATAAATTAAAACTAGTTTTCTCAGTGACAAATGCAGCATTAAAAGTATTTTCTTGATCCTTGAGAAATAGAAACTAAGTTATTTAAAATACTACAGAGGTAGAGCATAAAACAAAAAACATTGCATTATAAAGGCTGTATTACAGAAAACAAAAATGCTTCCACAGATCCTAGAAATTACTATAAATAACTATAGATTTACAAACAATTGATAGGAGCAAGAAAAGATAGAAGAGATGGACAATCTAAGAAAACATTGAAGAGTAAATGTTAAATCTAAAAACTTTATCCTGGGAGCAGATGTGGCTCAAGCGGTTGAGTACCTGCTTCCCACATGGAAGGTCTCAGGTTTGGTCTAGTACCCCTAAAAACAAAAAAACAAACAACAAGCTAAGAAACGAAAAAAAAAACAACTCAGGGGACCCAATATGGCTTGGTGGTTGAATGCAGGCTTCCCAGTACCTCAAAAAACAAACAAGAAACAAAAAACAACTTTATCTAAAAAAGGTTTCCTTTATTTTGCTATCACATCTATATTAGACTATCAAAAAACATTACTTGAGATTAAATTGGCTTAAATAATTATTTTTATCTTTTAGAAGCCCTCTTGAAATCAATTTAACATGAATTCTCAGTGAAACAAGAAGAGCATAGAGGTATGATCAAACAAAATGGTAACTAATCCAAGAAAGTATTAATATTTAGCTTTGGAATATACATTACTCTACTCAGATGAGTGAGATATTCTGTTATTTCATCATTCCAAAAGTACAAATCAAAAACTAAAGGCATGCAACATAATTTTTTTATATTTTGTTTCCAAATGTTCTAAGATGTTATATTTTTAGAACACAAACCTCTGCCTGATATTAACTCTTCAAAACATTACTGCTTTATTATTGGTTATTTCTCATATAAAGTAATAAATGTTTGGATTTATAAGGTTTCAAGATCAGGTCCTAGGTTTATCTAAGAAATCCAGAGAAATATGTAAAAGTAAAGAAGAAAGCGAGCTGGGTTAAAATAGGTTGTCCTCTCCCACTTTAATTATGTTGGTAAGAATCTAAAAACATGATCTATTGTGTTTAATGTGGTATTCAGATAATTTAGGCATCTAACAACCAAATGAGGATAATATTTACAAGAATTCTAAAACATTTTAATATTAATAGAGATAGAAGAAATCTAAAAACTCATTTAGTTCAGTCAAAAGGGAAAAAGTTTGTGCAACTTGTTCAAGGTCACACATCTTGAGGGGCAGAAACTGAGATCTCAGCTTCTGTGCACAAAGTCTTTGTTGAATTGAGGGAGAGAGAGTTAGAGAAGAGGTAAATAACAAACCTACTAGAGGAATTTATGACCTTCTATTCTTACCATTCTATTAGAACTGGATCCACTGTTAATAATCAGGTTATCCACCATGAAATTTAAACACCTACTTTATGAAGGCATTCTTCTGTCCCTCATGAACTACTGTAATACAAGAATAAGATGCTATATAGAGGATAAGGATAATTTTAATAGAAAAGATGGATGAAACAAATGGTTTAAAAAAGAACAGTAGACAAACATGTCAATCTTTTCCTAAAATATTTAATCATTTCCTAACAGAGCTCACAGTTAAAAGTAGTATCTATCTGGTAGTTCTGTAAATTTTAAGGTGCTCCTAAGGCTACTATTAATATCTTAATTGTGACATGGGTACCTATTTTATCCTAATTACCTTCCTCTTATGGGTAACTTTATAATCTCTGTGACTTTTCACTCCCAACGTATCCAAATTTCCTCCTATGCCCCAAATTTAAAAACTATATTCTGTCTTTCAGTATACCAGGTTTAGGTTTACTGGGATCAAAATTCTGGCTGATTCCAGCATTACTGCTGTTGAGAATTTAAAAAGAGATTTAAAATTTTTGACATCCAATTTTATATCAACAGGAAATAGAAAAGTATCTATGTTTGTAAATTAGGGATATCTTATTCTCTAAAACTATCCTTCCCTATTTTATTTAGCTTAACCTGGTACTATGCTGAAGAGGACTCTGATTTATCAGAACAGAACAAGTGGATAAGATTTATTATACAAAGTTACTAATAGTTCTGTGAAAACTTTATTTCAGAAAAAATTATTTTTCATTTTAGAAAAAAGTGAACTATCATTACATTCTTAATTAAGAACCAGAATGAACTCAAAAGCTAATGAAATTATATGACTTGAGGTTATATAATGGGATTTTTAAAACATTAGATTGAATAGCAGGGCTGAGGTGGGGTAGGGAATGAAGAACAAACACAGTAAAGTGGATTAGACTTAGGGAGCCCTTGATGCTATGCCAAATTCTTCCCCTAAGGTTGGGCAAATCACATAATCTTACTAAGCTTCATAAAGCTGATAATAATACTGGCCTGTAAAGTACTAAGAAATTTCTGAATGGAAGATAAAAATATCACTTAGTATTTCAGTGCTTCCATTTAGTCCTCACTATAATGGAGATGGTAATATTGTCAGCTACCAACTTCACAAGACTGTTTAGAGGATTATTGAGTAGGCTTATGAATGCTTAGAAATCCTTTGATGAAAGGCAATGGCCAAATTCACATCCCATGTGACTCCTTAAGTGCAAATTGAGATATCTGAAATGATTTACTTTTCATTCTATATATGGGAATGAGCAAAGTCAGGAGAAGAATCTTCGATATTCTTTTTGCATTCTCCTTCATTTAAGCTTATGCTCTTTTGTGTTCAACACTTTTAGTGACTACAAAAAAATTTAATACCACAGCATGGCTGAGCAGGAACACCACTCCATCACATGTAAAAGTAGAGTCACTGTGTGCCAGCATCTAAATAAATTAATCTTCTGTTATTTTTCAAAACAAAATTAGCCAAAAACTTTTGCCATTTATTGGGCAATATATGTCTTATGGTATCAAAAGCTTCGACAATTAGCCAAAGAATTTTTACATAAGTAAAATGTATTAATTTGGAAATATTGATCCCAGAAGGTAAATGGATGGAGGTGGGGTGTTCTTGGGATTGAAAGGAGAAATGGCATAAGATCATTTCACTCCTAAATGGATATCCCCAAACATGAACATGAATAAAATTTTCATTACTATTAACTTCTGCCAGAAATTTACATATACTTAAGTGAGTGTATCATAAACACATATGCACAAAGGACACATCTATGTGCTTTAAGAGAGTCTCTACTGAAAGGCCACAAATAGGTCTATCAAAATTAAATATGGTAGATGGGTGATGTTTTATACACTTTTCTGTATTATACATATTTGTCTTTTTGTTGTTTTCTTTTTTGTTTTTAGTATTATGTTTAACACAAACAATAAAACTAGCATGCACCATCATCTCTAAGAAGTGTTCCCTGGCCCTCACCAGTTACACTAAGGATTCTTTCACTCTCTTCCTCACTAAACTTGCTTTCTCACTAAGCTTACTATGTTGAAATAATCTATTCACGTTTAATTTTCCTCCCTAGACTGTGAGGTATTTATACCATTAGCACCTTGGCTGGTAACTCACACTATTGTTGAACTAGCTCTCCCACTGAAATTAAAACTCCTAGATACTACAGTATCTGTTCATATTTGGATCCCCAATGCTTTACACTGACTGGCACACAGGTGTTATATAAATTAATGATTTATTTAATTGTACTTATTTTTAACTTCAAACTTTACTCTGAAATTCAAAATAAATTTAATTCCTTTGATTTTTATGATCCCCCAATTTTTGTGTATTTAAGATAAATTATATTGACTTGGACTTACTAAGTATGATTTTTCTTTGAGAAACATATCCAGCAACCCTAACTAAGACAGTAAGTGGATTAGTGTCTTACCAATACTGAAAAAATTCTAAGTCATAATCTCCTCAAATTTTGCCTCTCCATTCAACTCTTCTGACTCCATTCAGAAGCAACTATAGACATTCTCATTTATCTTTTATCTCTCTAAATTTCTGTCTTATATCATTGCTCTTTATGTTGTATTTTGGGCAATTTCTTCACATTTATTTTCCAGTTACCTAATTCTTTCTTCAGTTGTGTCTAACCTACTGATTAACCCATCATTACTTTTTTTTTATGACTCTATGAGTTTTTAGATTACTTTAAATTTTATAAAATTTTAAACTTAAAAGTTCCAAGAATATAAAATTCTTATCTTTTATAGAACTTTACCACTTATTTACATTTTATCCCATTTATTTTATCACTCTCTCTATATACCTACATAATATTTATGCATGAATATTTTTTCTAGACCATTTAAGAATAAGTTGGAGGAAAGCGGATTTGGCTCAATGGATAGAGCGTCCGCCTACCATGTGAGAGGTCCAGGGTTCAAACCCAGCGCCTCCTGACCCATGTGGTGATCTGGCCCACTTGCAGCGCTGATGCATGCAAGGAGTGCCCTGACACGCAGGGGTAGTCCCCCGCATAGGGGAGCCCCACACACAAGGAGTGCACCCTGTAAGGAGAGCCGCCCTGTGCGAAGAAAGCGCAGCCTGCCTAGGTGTGGTGCCGCACACACAGAAAGCTGACGCAGCACTGACTCAGCAACAAAAAATAAGAGACACAGATTCCTGGTGCCACTGACAAGAATCCAAGCGGACTCAGAAGAACACACAGCGAATGGACACAGAGAGCAGACAACATGGTGGGGGGAGATAAATAAATAAAAAAATAAATCTTTGAAAAAAAGAACAAGTTGGAGATATCGTATACCTTTACTCCTAAATACCCAAGTGTTTTTCTAAGCACAAGGGCATTCTCTTACATAATCACAATACATTTATCAAAATCAGGATATTTATCATGGCTACAATTTTTATCAAAAGTACATTTATCTTGTCCGAATAATGTCCTTTATATAAAATTAATTTTCCCCCAGTCAAGGATCCAATCCAAGATGACACATTGCATTTAGAGTTGTACCATCTCTTTTGTCTCAAACTAAACTCTTACTAGAACATAGTTCTTCACCCTTTGTCTTTCTTGACCTTAATATTTTTGAAGAGTATAAGCCAGTTATTTTGGGAAAGATACCTTAATTTGGGTTTACATATTTGCTCATCAATAAATTATGTATTTTGGGCATAAATACTGACAGAACCAATGTTGTATCCTTTTAAGGCAAATGATGCTTCTTTACTACAGTATCAGTGATATCAATTTTCGTTATTTAGATGTTATCCATCAGGTTTCCCCTGGTATATAACATATATAAATATTCTGTTTCATAGTTAACTTTCACCTAATAGTTTTAAGTAGCCAATGATGAGTTTTCTAATGCCATCATTCATTTTGTATTTATTAGTTAGCATTCTACTCCAAGGAAAGCTTCACCTTCTCCCTGGTCTTTATCATTCATTCACACATGTCACTACAGAATCACTGATTTTTATTTTATCCAATTAATTATAACCCATTCTTACCATTATTTGTTTCGGTGTTTGAATTTTTCCAGATTTGTCCAGTAACCCCCTAAAAAGCTGACTCCAGTGTCCTTCTGATGTGTTCCCAAAATTTTTTAGCACTTTCTTACTTTTCATCAGCACCAAAAGGTGTTCTCTGCCATAGCCCAGGGAGTGAATCTTTACTCCAATGGTAGATGGCTCTTTTTAGTGGACAATGGTATTTACATTTATTTTATTACATTTATTTCAATCCCCTTCCCCAATCCCCCATTGTCTGCTCTCTGTATCCATTTGCTGTGTGTTCTTCTGTGTCTGCTTGTATTCTTGTCAGTGGCACAGGGAATCTGTTTCTTTTTGTTGTGTCATCTTGCTGCGTCGGCTCTCCATGTGTACGACGCCACTGATGATTATGAGTCATTCATATTGTTGTGCTTATCAGTCATTCATGCATTTTTATTTTAATATTCTATTATATGAATATTCAGTTTCTGGCTATTATGTCCAAAGAGTCTATGAAAATTTTTTTTCAAGTTTTTTTTCCTTAGCTATATTATATTCATTTCTCTTGGATAAATACCTAAGAAAGGAACTGCTGATCATATACATGACAGTTTAAAGCTTTTTGTGAATTCCAGAAAAAGATTGTGTTCTTAGAATTAATACACTCTTGTGGGTGTGAGATACTTTGATTGGATTTAATTCAGTTAGGGGCTTTTGACTTGATTACTTCAATGAGGCATAACCCAGGGTGGGTAGTGGCCCTCTGACTGGAGTGTTATATAAATGGGAGAAACATGAAGAGACACACAGAGAAAGAAAGCTGCCATATTAGCTGGCCCTCTTAGCTGTTCAGTCTTTCCCAGCTAAAGACTGTTTAGCTGGGAAACAGTCCTCCCTGACTGACCCTCCTCTTAGAGTTTAACCTCTAGGCAAAAGCAGCAGGTTGTGCCTGTACGCCAGTGATTAGGGAGAATGTAGCTGCCACCTTACTGTACTAAGGGGATTGAGACTATACTCCAAAGCCTGGGGAAAGAATGGCCATCACCCCAATGTTCTTGGAGGGTTAGGTCCAGAGTTGAAGACTACAATAAACAAAATGAAAAATGCCCAGGAGGGTTTCAGATGCAGACTGGAGATGGCAAAAGAAAGAACCAGTGAACCTGACAACAAGACACTTGAAATGAGGCAAGCTAAGCAGCAGAAAGAGAAAAGGAATAGTAAAAGCAAAAATAGGATAAAACAGCTATGGGACACCATCAAGTACACTAATATACATGTTATGAGAGTATAGGAAGGGCAAGAAAGAGAAAAAGGGGTAGAAGGAATAGTCAAAGAAATAATGACAGAGAACTTCCCTAACACAGCAAAAGATGTCAATATGCACATCCAAAAGCTCAGAGAACACCAAACAGAATAAACACAAGGAAAAATATAAGTCATCAAATATTGATTCTACTATCATATGGAAAGTACATGGAGGGAGTGGATGTGGCTCAAGTAGCTAAGGACCTGCTTCCCACATGGGAGGTCTGGGGCTCAGTTCTCAGTGTCTCCCAAAAAACAAACAAGCCAAACAAATGAAAAAATCAACTCAAGGAGGTGATGTAGCTCAGTGGTTGAGCACTGGTTTCCCATATATGAGATCCCAGGTTCAATTCCCAGGATCCAGTATCAAAAAAAAGAGGACACGGAGAGACTGCTAAAAGCTGCAAGAGAAAAGCAACATATTACATACAAGGGAGTCCCAATAAGATGGAGTGCAGATTTCTAGTCAGAAACCAAGGAGGTAAAAAGATAGGGGGACAAAATACTTAAAAGTACAGAAAGAACATAACAGCCACTCAAGAATTTTATATCTGGTGAGATTCTTTCAAAAATAAGGGAGAGGGAAACGGACTTGGCCCAGTGGTTAGGGCATCTGTCTACCACATGGGAATTCCGCGGTTCAAACCCCGGGCCTCCTTGGCCCACGTGGAGCTGCCCCATGCGCAGTGCTGATGCACACAAGGAGCGCAGTGCTGATGCACGCAAGGAGTGCGGTGCCATGCAGGGGTGTCCCCGCATAGGGTAGCCCCATGCGCAAGGAGTGCGCCCTGTAAGGAGAACAGCCCAGCATGAAAGAAAGTGCAGCCTGCTTAAGAATGGCACCACCCACATGGAGAGCTAACACAACAAGATGATGCAACAAAAAGAGACAGATTCCCGTGCCACTGACAGCAACAGAAGAAGCGGACAAAGAAACAAGACTGAGCAAATAGACACAGAGAACAGACAACCGGGGTTGGGTGGGGGGGGGGAGGAGAGGAGAGAAATAAATAAATAAATAAATAAATAAATCTTTAAAAAAAAAAAATAAAGACCTTCTCAGATAAACAAAAGCTGAGGGAGTTTATCACCAATGACCTATACTACAAGCAATGCTACAGGGTATTCTTCAGACTGAAAGACAAGACCACTAGGCAGTGGTTCAAAGGAGCACAGGGAAAGGGAAAGGTAACAATTTGGGTAATGATAAATGCCAGAGTTATTGTATTGTTTGATATGTAATGCCACTTTTTACTTCCTACAGTAACAAAAATGCTAATGCATAAAAAGTAATGATAAATCTAGGTTTCTTGAACGATACAAGGCATAGAGAAATTAGTGGTAACAAGTAAAAAAAAACGGTGGGGGGATTAAGGGTGTATTAGTCATCCAAAGGGATTAAAGATGACTTTAATCAAAGACACCTCAGCTGAATCTAATATAATAAAAGGGTATCATGCCCAGAGGAACAGATCAGTTTACACAAAAACAATTTTACTTGGGGCAAAGTCCCCTCTAGCTGTAGACCTGTGAAACCCACAGAACAATTTATGTGCTTCCAATACACAAAGGAATAGACACAGGATAAACATTTGCATTACGATGAGGAGAATTTGGGAGGGAAACATGCGTCACTGGTCTCAAACAGTTCTGAAAACTGCTGGATTTCAAAGTCTGGGGGTCATTTCTTAATATGATGGTTTCTCTTCCTTGGGGTCTCATGGGGGCCTACCCTTTCCACAGGCTTGTCCAACAGCCATTTTCTTGGTTCCACCCACATCAAGCATCTGGGTGGCGACTGAGCTTCAGACCTCACTCTTCAGAACATTGGGGTTATGCCATTCTTTCCCCAATCTCTGGTGTACAGTCTCAACTCCCTTATTACAGTAAAATGGCAGCAACATTCTCCCTAATCTCTGGCATACAGGCACAATCCTCTCAGAACAATGAGTTGGTGGGGGATAGGCCAATGCCTCTCAGAGTTATGGGATGTCAACTTCACTCTCCCCAACTATGGGGAACAGGTCCACCCCTCGCAGAGAACTGGGGTATCAACCTCTTTCTCCCCAAACCTTGGGGAATGTGCTCCACCCTCTCTGTACGTTGGAGCGGCAAAACTCTCTCTGAACACTGAGCTGGAATATCCACCCTCTTCAAATACCAGGGCAAACTCACCCTCTCTCTATACATGGGTGAGGTCCCTCTCTTGGTCCAAAGAAATGTCTTAATTCCAGACCTTAGCTTCCATGGTTTTCCTCTTAAAGCTTTTTTCCTTTCTATCTTTCCCCTCCATGTCCCTTTTAGTCCAGACTGACAGTGATTTTGTTCATACAGCTCTCTCAAAAAGCTTATTGGCTTAGCAAGCAGGAAGCAGAGGACCAAGTCATCAGACAGTAACACTTACCACTAGTCTTTCCTAAATAATTGCATTGTCAATCCTGGCTTACAAGTTCCAAGTTTACTTAATTCCTTAAATGGGGTACTATCAGCTGGGGGCTAGATTTCTAGAGGCGTGGAATTTCTGGAATCAGTTTCTGGTTTCTTTGTGCCCAACAATTCAGTTCTCAGCTTATCTCTTTCTTCTAGCATTTTGCTATAAGCTGCAGGGAGAAGCTAAGCTTCATTCTACAAGTTTACTTTGGAAAACTCTTCAGCTAAATGTCCAGGCTCACCTTTTTCAAATTCTTCCTGCCATATAACATCAGCTGTCAATCTAGCTAAGTGCTCTGAAATTTTAAAACACAGATCACCTTTCCTCCAGTTTCCAATAATGGTTTCATCATTCCCTTCTAAGATCTTATCAGAAATAACGTTAGGCTCCATATTCCTACTAACTGTCTCTTCAAAGCAGTCTAGGCATTTTCCAATAAGCATATGATCATTTCTCCAAAATATACCGCTTACCCATTTATAAAACCATTCCAGCATTTTTGGTAATTGAATCAGACTGTACCCCACTCCTGGTACCAAATTCTGTATTGGTCATACAAAGGGGTACTGATACAAAGTACCAGAAATATGTTGGCTTTTATAAAGGGTATTTATTTGGGATAAAAGCTCTAAAGAGTTTTTACAAGGCCCTAAAGAGTCTAACTTAAGGTTGGTTTTTCACCAAAGTCTGTTGTCATGTTAAAGCAAGAAGGTTGCCGATCTCTGTGAAGGTTCAGCATTCTTCTTTCTCAGCTACAGCCTGGCATAGGGCTTGTCTTCCTTTCCGGGGCTGTAGGATCAAAGTTTTCTCCTCTTCCATGTCATGACAAAGTCCTCTCTTCTGGCATCTATGGAGCTCTCTCTTCTTGTGTATCTACTTCTGTGTGTCTTCTTGAGTGAGTGTCCATCCCCAAGGGGATGAGGACTTAACCTGAGTTACACCCTACTGATGTGGTCAAATCAAAGCCCTAATCTTAACATATTTATCAAAGACATCTCAGCCAAACTGAATACCATCAAAAAAGGGTGCCACACCTGGAGGAATAGACCAGTTTATAAACATAATCTCTCATTCTGGAATTTATAAATAATCTCAAACTGACACAAAGGTATGGGAAAAGAGTATGTACATGCTATAAAAGTAAAGGTGGGGGAAGCAGATGTGACTCAAGCAATTGGGATCCCGCCTACCATATAGGAAGTCCAGGGTTCGATATCCAGGGCCTCCTGGTGAAGGCAAGGTGGCCCACATGGAGTGCTGGCCATGGGGAGTGCTGCCCCAAGAAAGAGTGCTGGCCCACGCAGAGAGCTGGCACAGCAAGATGATGCAGCAAAAAGAGACACAGAGGAGAGGCAATAATAGATGCAGCAGACCAGGGAGCTGAGGTAGCGCAAGAGACTGAACATCTCTTTCCCACTCTGGAAGGTCCCAGGATTGGTTCCTAGTACCACCTAAACAGAAGACAAATAGACACAGTGAATGGACATAGACAGCAGACAAGGTGGAGGGGGGAGATAAATAAATCTTAAAAAATGGATTGGACATCTAGTCAGAAGCTCAGTAAGGAAGTAGAGGACTTGAATGATACACTAAGCCAACTAGACCTATAGACATAAAGACTACACCCAATGAAAACAATACACATTCTTCACAAGTACACATGGATAATTCTTCAAGACAGTCCATATATTAGGTCAAAATATAAGTATTAATAAATTCAAAAATATTGAAACTATATGATGTATATTCTTTGCCACAACAGAATGAAGCTAGAAACCACTAACAGAAAGAAAAAGGGGAAATCACAAATATGTGGAAATGAAACAACTTACTCACAAATAACTAATGGTTTAAAAAGGAAATCAAAGTTAAATTAAGAATTATCTTGAGGTGAATGAACATAAAAGTATAACATACCAACACATACGGGATGCAGCAAAGGTAGTGCTGAGAGGGAAATTTATAACTCTAAATGTTTATAATGAAAAAAACCAAAGACTTCAAAATCAGAGACCTAATCTCAAAACTGGAAGAACTAGTAAAAGAAAAGCAAACTAAATTGATAGCAAGCAGAAAGAGGAAACTAAAAAAGATTACAGCAGAGATAAATGAAATAGAAAACAAAACAAAAAATAGAGAATCAACAAAATCAAAAGTTGATTCTTTGAAAATATAAATAAAATACACAAATCTTCAGAAAGACTGACAAAGAAAAAGAGTGGACACAAATAACGAAAACAAGAATGAAAAGAGGGACTTTACTACTGACCCTGCCGAAATAAAAAAATATTATGTGGATACAATGAACAACTGTATGACAATAAGTTAGATAACCCAGAAGAAATAGACAAACTCTTAGAAATATGCAAACTACCTTTACTGACTCAAAAAGAAACAAAAGATTTTAAAAAACCAATTACTAGTAAAAATACTGAATCAGTAAATAAATCTCCCAAGAAACAAAGGCCCAAGATCAGAAGGCTTTCCAGGGAAAATCTACCAAACATTCTAAGAAGAATGAATGCAAATTCTGCAGAACTCTTCCAAAATACTGAAGAGGAGGGAACACTCCCTAACTAATTCTACAAGGCCAACATCACCCTAACCCCAAAACGAGCTAAAGAGACAACAAGAAAACTAGACCAATATCTCCTAATGCAGATGCAAAAATTCTCAACAAAATACTAGCAAACCAAATCCAACAGCATATTACTGGAATTATATACACCATGAGCAAGTAGGATTTATCCCTGGAATACTGCTTAAGTAAATACCATGAAATGGTTTGGCTTAAACTATAGGAATTTATTTGTTCATGGTTTTCAGTCCAGGAAAATGTCCAAATCAAGGAACCATCAAGGTAATGCTTTCTACCTAAGAACATGGTGTTCCTGTCACATGGTAAGGCACACAGCAGTATCTGCTGGTCTCTCCTTTTTCTTTTGGGTTTCATTCATTTCAGCTTCCAGCTTTGGCGGCTTTCTCTGTGTGAGTTTCATTCTCATAGAAGACTCCAGTAATAGGATTAAGACTCATCTTGATTGAGATGAGTCAAATCTCACCTTAAGTAGCCTCATCAAAAGGTCTTTGAATTTCAGCAGAGTTGCAACAGGTACTCTCCAGTTCATTGGACTCACCCCAGACCACTAACAAGATGATGATGGACAAAGGCCATCCCAAGAAAAAGAGTCTACAACTGCAAGCAAGACAGTTCCATCCATCTGACCCATGGAGTCTAAGCCCCCTCTCTATTAGAAGCAGAGTGGGCACCACCATGCTAAGATCCTTAAGATTGGGGAACGAACAATGCACTAAAGTACATTTATTATTATTCTAGCAATGGAAGAACTCTTTTCATTGATATAAAGGCAGTGACCACCATTGATTTTGAGGGATGGGAGAGGGCAGAATACATGTAATATGGGGCCATTTTCAGGACACTGGAGTTGTTCTGCATGACATTGCAGTGACGGATACAAGCCATTGTATATTTTGTCATAACCTACAAAATTGTACAGGACAGAGTGTAAACTCTAATGTAAACTGTAGTCCAGTTAGTAGCAATGCTTCAATATGTGTTCATCAATTGTAACAAATGTACCACACTAAGGAAGGATATTGTTAATGTGGGAAAGTGTGGGAAGAGGAGGGAGTGGGGCATATGGGAATCCCCTATATTTTTTATATAATATTTACATAATCTAAAGTTCCTTTAAAAATAAAATATAGTTTAATTTTTTTAAAAAAATGTTCACATTCACAGGAATGGACTAAATTTCAGAACATGGTTTCCTGGGGTACATACAGCTTTAAACCATCACACTCCATCCTCTAGATGCCAAAGACATGCTCTTTCCATATGCAATATACATCCACAATATACACCTCCCTTCCCAAATAAAAAAGCCTTAAGCCATTTCAGAAACAGTGCTTAGTACAAAATGCCTCCAAAACCAGCAATGGGTGTGGTCCATCCTGGGGCACAATTCCCCTCCATCTGTGGATCTCTGAAACCTAAAGAATAAGATATCTGCTTCCAATATATAAAGGACGGACAGGCAAAGGATACGTGTTCCCATTCCAAAAGGAAGAAATTAGAAGGAAAATGGGTAGTCAGTCCCATACAATTCTGAAGCCCTGCAGGGCATACTCCATTTGATTTCAAGGTCCAAGATCATCTAGGTGATGTTTTGTCCTCCTGGCCTAAAGTGGCAGCCCATCCCTTCCAAACAGTTGCACAGTGGTCACACTCTCCCAGAACCCTGTGATGAAGGTTCCAACCTCTCTCCAAGCACAGGGATGGCAACTAGACTCTGCAATACCTGGGGCTCAACTCTCTCTGAACACTGGGGTGGCAGCACTTTTCCTGAATAATAGGAAGGAGGCCTGCCCACTCCAAGTACTGGGGCAGATTCAACCTTTCCATACATGAGTGGGCCCACTCTCTTGGCTTGAGTTGTTTTCAGTCCCGCCCTGAGTTTCCATGGTTTTTCCCTTGAAGTGATTTTTCTTTTAGTCTACCCTTTTCCTGTCGCTTTCAGTCCAGTCTTGCCAGTTTTGCATATGGTACAAAGGGATCCAAACTATCAGACAAAAGAACCTTCCACAGAACCTTCCTTGATAACGGTTGTTCCATTCTAACTTCCCTTGAAATGGCTCACTTGTTCCATGTTCAGTTAAACCTTCATATGGAGCACTATTCTTTGGGGACACATTTTCTGGAAGTCCAAAACTTTCCAATCCATCAATTTCTGGTTTCTTATTTCACAGGAGCTCAGTACTCAGTTTAAGCCTTTCCCCTCACATTTTACTATTAACTGTAAGGAGAAACGAGGTTGCACTTTCCACATTTACCCTGGAAATCTCCAACTAAATATCCAAATTCATCATTTTCAAGTACTGCCTTCTATCCAAAACCAGAACTCAGTTTTGCCAAGTTCTTAGACATTTTAAACTAGGATCACCTTTTCTCCAGTTTCCAATAACACGTTCATCATTTTCTTCCTTTTTTTTTAAAGATTTATTTTTTCATTTCTCTCCCTCCCCCCCCCACCTTCCCAGTTGCCTGCTCTCTGTGTCCATTCGCTGCGTGTTCTTCTGTGACCACTCCTATCCTTATCAGCAGACCGGGAATCTGTGTTTCTTTTTGTTGAGTCATCTTGTGTCAGCTCTCCGTGTATGCGGTGCCATTCTTGGGCAGGCTGCACTTTCTTTCGCGCTGGGCAGCTCTCCTTATAGGGCGCACTCCTTGCACTTGGGGCTCCCCTACACGGGGGACACCCCTGCGTGGCACAGCACTCCTCGCGCTCATCAGCACTGTGAATGGGTCAGCTTCATACAGGTCAAGGAGGCCTGGCATTTGAACTGCAGACCTCCCATGTTGTAGGCGGACGCCCTATCCATTGGGCCAAGTCCGCTTCCCCATCATTTTCTCCTAAGGCCTCATTAGAAGTATTTATAGCATCCATATTTCTACCAACAGTCTCTTCAAAGCAATTTAGATTTTTTCTATCAAGGACCTCAGATTACTTCCAGCCTCTAACACATTTCCCTTTTCCAAAGCGGTATTTGCAATAGCAGCACCACTATTCTCGTACCAAAATCTGATTTTGTTTCCCATGCTGCTCAACAGAAATATCATGAAACAGGTCTGGCTAAATAGTGGGAATTTACTCAATCATAGTTTTGAAGCCAAGAAAATACCCAAATCAAGGCATCATCAAGGCAATGCTTTCTACCTAAAGACTGTGGTGTTCCTTGGCTCCTCTGTCACATGGTGAGGTACATAGTGGTATCTGCTGGTCTCTCCCCTTTCTGGGTTTTATTGACTTCAGTGTCTTGCTTCTGTGGCTTTCTCTCTGAATTTTTTTCTTATGAAGGACTTCAATAATAGGAGTAAGAAACTTCCTAATTGAGGTGGGTCACACTTTTAACTGAAAGAGCCTAATCTAAAGGTCCTATTTACAATGGGTTCACACCCACACCTGGAATGTTTTGACTATTATTGGTCCTTTGTCTTTTTACACAGATTTTAAGATCAGTTTGTCAATCTCTATAAAAAGACTGCTGGAATTATGACAGGGGTAGCATTGAATCTAAAGATTAACGGGAGTGGGAAGCGGATTTGGCTCAACTGATAGACCATCTACCTACCACATGGGAGGTCCAGGGTTCACACTCCGGGCCTCCTGACCCGCATGGAGCTGGCCCACACACAGTTCTGATGCACGCAGGAGTGCCGTGCCACACAGGTGTATTCCCTGCATAGGGGAGCCCCATGTGCAAGGAGTGCACCCCTAAGGGAGAGCAGCTACACATGAAAAAAGCACAGCCTGCCCAGGAGTGGTGCCGCACACATGGAGAGCTGACGCAACAAGATGACGCAACAAAAAGAGACACAGATTCCTGGTGCCACTCACAATAATCCAAGCAGACACAGAAGAACACATACAGTGAATGGACACAGACAGCAGACAACGGGGGTGGGGGTGGGGGAGAAATATATAAAAAATAAATCTTAAAAAAAAAGGTTAAATTAATATTTATTGGAGAGAACTAATATCTTAACAATATCGAGGTTTTCTAATCCATAAACATGCCTGTTTATTTCTTCTTTAATTTCTTAAGCAACACTTTGTAAACATCACAACAGACATCTTGCATGTCTTACATCACATTTATTAAAAGTATTTTGTTAATGTAATTTTAAATTAAATTTTTAATCTTCACTTTCTGCGTGTTCATTGCTAAAATAGATTTTTTTAAAAAAATTCTTTATTGTGGTAAAATGTATAACACAATTTCCTATTTTAACCATACTCATGTGAACAATTCAGTGATATTATCTTAATAATTTCTGTTACCATCACCACTATCTGCTACTAAAACATGTTCATCATCCTAAAAAGAAAATCAGTACTGATTAACTAACTTCTCATTCTGAAGCGCCCCCTCTCCCTGACTTCTGGGAACCTGTAATCTATTTGCTGTACCTATGAATTTGCATATTCTAGGTAGTTGATATATAACTGGAATCATACAATATTTGCCCTTTTGTATCTGTCTTATTCCACTAAATATGGTATCTTCAAGATTCATCCATGTTGTAGTGTGTACCAACACTTCATTCCTTTTCGGTTGAACAGTATTCCAGTGCATGTATATACCACATTTTGATTATACATTCATCTGCTGATGGACATTGGGTTGTTTCCATGTTTTAGGTATTATGAAAAATGCTATGAACATTGGCGAATGGCCAATTACTCTTCCCTTCCAACATCTAAGTGTTTTACTTCCTTTTTGTGATTTGTTGAATAGAAGTGCTGAGAAGGCACATCAGTGTCTTGCTACCAATATTAGAAAGTGTTCAGAGTTAAGTATATTACGTGTAGGTTATTTCATAGGATTGAGAAGTTCCTTCCTAATTCTATTTGCTGAGAGGTCTTAATTTTAATCATGAAAGTGTGTGTTCTTTCTACTACTATTGTGATAATACCCCTTATTCTCCAGTTCTCATACTATTTGATATCAAAAACCCAACTTGGACATGATGTATTGTCCCTTTTATACATTCTGGCTGGATTACATTTGCTAATATTTTGTTAAATATTTTTTGTTATCTATACTAATGAAATGTATTGGTCCGCAATTTTTTATCATATTTTGGAGTTAGGGTTATGGTGGTGCCAGCATTATGAGGACAAAATGAGTTGGGATGTTTCCTTCTCGATTTTCTGAAAGCCTTGGTATAATGTTTAGTGTTGTTTCTCATTAAACATATCACAGAATTAACTGAGCCTCTGTGAAAAAGTTCTTGGTAATGAATTCTATTCCTTAATAGGTACTGTGATTTTCAATTCTATCTTCTGTCAGTTTTAGTTTCTTGTATTTTTCAAGGAATTTGTCAATTTCATCTAAATTCTCAAGTTTACTAGCATAAATTTTTTTATCTATTTTTTAAAGATACATAGATCACACAAAATGTTACATTAAAAAATATAAGAGGTTCCCATATATCCCCCACTCATCCTACATCAACACCCTCTTTTGTCAGCGTGGCAAATTCATTGCATTTGATGAATACATTTTGTTTTTTTTAAAGATTTATTTATTTATTTAACCCCCCCCCCCCCCCCCCCGTTGTCTGTTCTTGGTGTCTATTTGCTGCGTCTTGTTTCTTTGTCCGCTTCTGTTGTCGTCAGCGGCACAGGAAGTGTGGGCGGCGCCATTCCTGGGCAGGCTGCACTTTCTTTTCACGCTGGATGGCTTTCCTCACGGGCGCACTCCTTGCGCGTGGGGCTCCCCCACGCGGGGGACACCCTTGCGTGGCATGGCACCCCTTGCACGCATCAGCGCTGCGCATGGCCAGCTCCACACGGGTCAAGGAGGCCCGGGGTTTGAACCGGGGACCTCCCATATGGTAGACGGACGCCCTAACCACTGGGCCAAAGTCCGTTTCCCTGATGAATACATTTTGGAACACTGCTACACAGCATGGATTATAGTTTACATTGTAGTTTACACTCCCTCCCAGTCCATTTAGTAGGTAATGGCAGGATATATAATGTCCTGTATCTGTCCCAGCAATATCATTCAGGACAACTCCAAGTCCCAAAAATTTACCCATTTCACACCTCTTCTTCCCTTTCCCTGCCCTCAGCAACTCCTGTGGTCACTGTCTCCACATCAATGATAGTTTCTTCCCTTGCTACAGTCACAGTAATTCTATAGTAGAATACTAGTAAGTCCACTCTAATCCATGTTTTATTCCTCCTGGGGTGGCAATATCCACTCCATCTCTAAATTGAGAGGGGGCTTAAATCCCACATGGCAAAGCATAAAGTTCTAAATACTCTATTAGTCAGCCAAAGAAGTGCTGATGCAAAGCACCAGAAGTCTGTTGGCTTTTATAAAGAGTATTTATTTGGGGTAGGAGCTTACAGTCACAAGGCCTTAAAGCACAAGGTACTTCCCTCACCAAAGTCTGTTGCCACATGTTGGAGCAAGATGGCTCCAGACGTATGCAAGGGTTCAGTCTCCCTCTTCCTCTTAAGGCTCCAAGGTTCTAGCTTCTTCCAATACCAGCTGTAGGCTGGGATAAGTCTCATCTGTCTCCTGAGGCTCGTTCCTCTCCAGGCTCAGCTGCTCTGTTCTCTCCACAGGTCAGCCATAGACTATCAGGCTCTCTCTCTTCCTGGGGCCTCTGCTTTGTCTACAGAGCCCTCTCTATTCTTCTCCTGTGTGTTTACTTCCCAGGCCTTTAGCATTCCAAACTCCAGCTAACTCCTCTGAGTGTAGTTTTCTCTCTGAATCCCTGCACCAAGGGTGGGCAGGGACTCAAAGTCCTATTGATGTTATTTAAAAGGCTTAATCTATTTAATCAAGTAAAAGTGAAACCTCTAAATTTAATAAATCTAATACACCCAGAGGAACAGACTAGTTTACAAATATAATCCAGTATCTATTTTTGGAATTCTTAAATACCAAACTGCTAAAATACTATTATTTTTTTAATATCTATGTTCTATAACGATATCTGTTGTTTCAAATTGGATATTGATACTTTGTGTTTTCTCTCCTGTTGCAATGCCTTGTCTGTTTTTCCCTTTCTTTTCTTTCAACCTATCTTTATACTTCATTTGTTGCATGTAGACAGCAGAGTCAGGACTTGCTTTTTTCCTTTCTTTTTTACCTAGTCTAATATTCGCTTCCTTTTCACTGATGTCTTTTACTACACTTAGATTTAATGTAATTATTATACAGTCAAGTCTACCATCTTGCCACCTGTTTTCTATTTGCCACATGTTTTTTGTCCCTCTGTTCTCCTTTATCTGCCTTCTTTTGAGTTAATTAAATATTTTACAGTACAACATTTCACACCCTCTGTTTTTTAGGTATAATTTGTATGTTTTAGAGGTTTAGGGATTACAATGTGCCTCTTTAAAGTATCATAGTCTATTTAGAGTTAATGCAGTATTACTTTAGGTAAACTGTAAGAATCTTGCAACATTATGGCTCCATTTCCTCTGTTCTTTGTGCTATTACTGTTCTATACATTATGCCTACATATATACATGTTATAAACCCCAGGGTAGTGTTATAATTTTTGCTTTAAAGCTGGTATTTTCTGCTTATCCTGTCTTGCGTTCTTCTTCATTTGTCTTGTATACCCAAGTTTTCATCTGATGTCATTTCCCTTCAGCCCAAAGATATTCCTTTAGCATTTCTTGTTGACAGCTCTGATGGCAACAAATTCTCTTTCTTTCATCTTCCATTTTGAAGAATAGTTTCTCCAAATATAGAAATCTGGATTGATAGGTTTTTGTTTTTGGTACTTTAAAATGGTAATTTACTGTTTTCTGACCTCCATTATATCAGATGAGATGTTAACTTTCATTTGACTAGCTTCCCCTACATGTACTGCCAATTTTCTCTGGATGCTTTAAAGATTTTCTCTTTATTTTTGGTTTCATCAGTTTGACTATGCATGTACATGTGTGTGTGTATATATATATATATATACATACACACCACATACATATATATATATTTTTAATATTCATTAAAATAAGCTGCGTTTCTTGGTTCTCTTAGTTTTTCACCAAAACAGGGAAAATTTAGAGGCTATAATTTCTTTAAATATATATATATACACATATATAGCCTCATTCTCTTTCTCTTGTTTCTAGGATTCGTAGACCAAAGAGTCTGATTAGCCATCAAGGGTCTGGTTATTTTCCCCTTATTCTTTCAATTAGATCATTTCTATCATACTATCTTCAATTTCATTGAGTTTTTCTTCTGTTATGAATCCTATACAGTGCATTTTTTTCATTCCAGATATACTTTTCAAATACAGAATTTCCATTTGCTTTTTAATAATTTCTATTTCTTTTCTGATGTATTCTTTCGTTGTGACCATTTTTTCCTTCAAATTCTTGAATTTATCACAGTCATTTAAAGTCTTTGTCTACTAATTCCAACATCTAGGTGACCTTGGGGTTAATGTCAATTGACTGCTTTTTCTCTTAATGATGGGTCACATTTTCTTGTTTCTTTGCATGCCTGGTATTATTTTAGTAAATGCTGGAAAACTGTAGGTGATTTGGCATGGGGACTCTGGATTCTGTTATCTTCCTCTTAACAGCATTGAGTTTTGTTCTAGCAGGCAGTTGAATAAATTTAAATGCTAAACTGTCTCCCCTGTGATGAACAGCAACTGAAATACATGCTCAGTTCTTTCAGCATTCAGCTGAAAGCCTTTCTTGCAAGGCTTTATGGAGCTTTCCCTGCTCATGTGCATTTCAGATATTGGCCAGCTGTTTGGGCAGTTTACACTAAGATTTTGGTGCTAACCCCTTTATGGCTCTCATCTTTCCAGGATTCTCCTTTTATTTTCCAACTTTTTTTCTAAACTCCTGACTCTTCAAGCCAGTAAAACTATAACTTTTTGGTTGAGTTCTAGCTGCATTATTCCATATAGACTGCCCTTGGGCAAAAACAAAACTGTACAAATAAATACAAATCTTACCCACTGATTTCCCCTTAAATTTCTGCCTGCTTTTAATTGTTCTCTAGAGCTTCAAATATTTGGTTTTTTATACTACGTCCAGAATTTATCAATTATCTATAGGAAGGTTAGTCCAATATAAGCTACTTTGACATTACTACCAGTGGAACACCATCTGTTGAGTTTTTATTTCAAAAAATTTTATAAACATTCTAATCATCTGAGTCTAAAATCTGCCAGGTCATTTTTTTATAAGTTTCCTTTTATTGGTAATTTTTTTGATTCAACTTTTTACTCTTTCAGTATTTTGTACAATTATAGTATACCTCTGAAAAATCTATTTTGTAAAGTCCTTGGGAACTAAAAATATTGATTATGTGTTAAACACATAATAATGGTATATTCTTTCCTTTTTTGCTTGGTTATCTGTGATTTTTTGGGATATCTGGATAATCTCAATTTGTGTGAAAAACCAGAGGCCTAAATTGAGGATGCTATCCTCCATAGATGTACAGTTGCTTCCATCACTAGTCCAGGGATCCACAAAATCCTAGGAACATTTTAGCTTTCCTCCTAGCTTAACTGCAAAGTCTCAAGTTTAACTCTCTTTTCTTGCCTTTATTCCAAAACTAAGTGAGCAAAAAACAATATGGATATCAATATTTATACTTAGGGCAATCCTGCCTTTCATCTGTGCTTACTGCTTACAGTGCTGGTTGCAGATGTCTATTTTTTGTTCCATCCCCAAACATTTAACTTCCTACAAGTTCACCAATGAAATAAAAACTGTGACCTATGCAGGATCTAGTTGTTTTAGAATGACAGGGACTTAAAGAGTTTCTAGTCTGCCATATTAGAAGAACCTCTTACGTCATTATAACAAGGCACTATATTTTCCTTACTTCTGTCTTTACTTTTTTATTGGCTGTTGCAAGCAGGAAAGAATTGTACTTACATTACATATTGCTCATGCATATGTCTAGTGCTAATATTCTTCTTTAAAAAACACAGAATATTTTTAAGTAAAATAATTTATAGAACTTTGAAAATCTATAATGTTTCAAAGGCTGTTTAATACACAGTTGGCTTTTACTTGGCCTGACACCATTTCAGCCACCTGTTTATAATTTATCTAAACAAAAATTACCCTATTTTGCATTAGTATCAGCATGACTACAAATCTTATAGGTGCAATGAAGAAGCTCAGCAATAGTGGTTACAAGATCCAGACAAGCTTCTACTCTTTTTTCCTTTATCACTGAAAAGAGAACACATTTTAAAGTTTCCTCAGAAAACTCTCATATTGTATGAACACACCAGCAGAATGGACCCCAGTTTGAGAAACACTGTTACAAATAGTTTTCTGCTACACAATGCTATTCTAACTTTATAACCTTAGTTCAGTCTACAGCTTGGAACAGTATAAAATTAATTCTCACAGGAATGGATCAAACGTACTTGGTTGTGTAACACTAAGCAGATGGTACTAGGAAGGTTTATAAAGGAGAAGATGTAAGAGAAAAATAAGCACTAGAATGGGATTTAATTATTTATAGCAAGAGTTATTATAAAGGTATGTTTGATTTTAGTATTATGAAAATATAAGTATGATGTGAAATTTGTCTCCCTGGAATGAAATAATTTAACATTCAGTTAATAAATATTTATTGAGCAACTTTTTCATCAATGTAAATACAGAGTAACAATAGCCAAGATTGAAACCGTGGTTTGTCTTACCTCAAAGTCCATGATATTTCCACTTCAAATCTTAAAAAAAGAAGTGTCAAGGTTTAAACGGACATAGAAAAATGATGGTGTCACTAACAGAATGAGGTACACAGAAAAAAACAGCAAGTTTGGAAGGGAAGATGATTGTCCTAATGAAACCAGGCACAGAACGTAACTAAGGTTACCCCAATTCTATTATAGTGTCCGTCTTAGAGGATCAAGAAAAGGGGGGAGAAAACTATAGTTACTGAGAATTCGAGATGGCAATTTCTAAAAAAATTTTTTAACAGACACTGCACAGTTTAATGTGCAAATCTATAGACAATAACTGAAAATTTTGTTGAAATGGGTAATGAGAAAATTATAACTTTTTAAAAAACTGGCTAAAAAATAAAGTAACTTTCACCTACTATGATGGTTATAATCAAATGACAGATAATAAGTACTGGTGAGGAACCCTCACATACTGCTGATTGGTAATACAAAATGGTGCAGCCACTTCCAAATTCTTTTAGAACATGCTAAGTAGTTTTGATGTATACTAAAAAATACATGTGAGATGTGTAAATTATAAAGTATATTAAGAAAGCAAGCACCCATAAACTCACCACATAATTTAAGAACTGGATCATTAGCAATATCAACACCTGTATGATCCTTCTTTAGCCCATCTGATTCTCTAAAAAGCAACCATTAAAATGAATTTTGTACTGATCATTTATCTGCTTTCTTCCTTGATAATCTTATCACATACATACATATCACTAAGTTTATTTTTGCTTGGTCTTAAGTTTTATAAAAATAATATACTATATCTAGTCTTCTACAAAGTGCTTCTTTCACTCATTTTTAAAAAAATTTTTTAATCTTTTTTTTTTAAGTACATAAAATCACAGAATGTTACAATAGAAAATATAAGAGGTTCTCACATACCCACTCCCCACACCCCCCACTCCTCCCACCTCGACAATTTCTTTCATTAGTGTGGTACATGCATTGCATTTGATAAGTACATTTTGGAGCATTGCTACACAACATGGATTATAGTTTATGTTGTAGTTTACCCTCTCTCCCACTCTATTCAGTGGGCCTCATTGTTTTTTAAGATTCATCCATCCACTCTACTGTCACTGGACATTTGCTTTTTCCTATTTATTTCAGATTCATTTTAGGTCATATATATTTTCACAATTATCCATTACTGTATTGAAGTTTCTTCCTGGCAAGGTTCAAAGAAATTAGAAACTAATTATACCCTCCCCTAAGTTATATTATATATTTATGCTGGCAAGTACATACTAAAAAGTGATCTCAATAACACACACAAACTATTCCACCTTTATATGTAACTTGCCAAGATGACTATTTGCACCACTCCCACGCATTATCTTACAATTCACTACACTTAAAAATAAATGTTTAACAACAATAGAGATCTTCTTCTAAAATGCTATTATGCTTTATGCACTATTTAACCACTAATTTGGTCTTAAATCACTTTGCTAAAACATATAAACAGTGAATTAGCTATATATTTCATGTCAACTTCAATTTTAAGATTAGGTATTTATTGTCAGAATATACTTACCTGAGACTCTCCTAATATAAAATGCACCTGTTGCTATGTTAAGGAAACAGTGTCAGAAATTCCACTTTTGATAGTTTTTTTGGTTCCCCACTACCCATAACAGAATTGGAATATAGTTCAGATTATATCACTACTTATTGTCAAATACACTGGAGTTTCTTTTCTTTGTACTCCTACTTAAAGGGATTTTGTTACATTAGCCTTGCAGCTTTGTATGTGCAATAACAGTTCTTTTTCTAGTACTGACAGTTGGGAAACAAATCTTTTTGTGTAACTCGGGCAACTGGAAAAACTCAACAATCCATAACTTTTAAGGGGATAAGTAAAAAACACATTTATTGATACCAGTGTATAGGACACCATATCAGATGCTGAGGCTCTGTCACACCAACAGTAAGTCCTGCTCAAATAATTTACACTTTCTAAACCTCAGTTTCTTACCTGAAGAGTAAAGACAATAGCAGTCCCTACCTCCCAAGGTCCTTTTTAATATCCAGTGAGAAAATACAGGCAAAGTGCTAAACACACTAGTTATAGATCCCATGCATGTATTATCATTTTTCATATCTATTTTCATGTCAATTCCTATTTGATACACATATTTTCTCCCAAAGTGTTTCTCTGCCTTTTGTTCAAACATTTTTAAAAAAGGAGGAATAGGTTACTCCAGAAGTACACAGGAGGACATACCTAAACCAGCCTAGGGACAAGGGGGAATCAAAGAAGAATTTCATGTGTTAGATATTCCTCTTCCCCCTCCCTCTCCCCACCAACAAAAACTTCAGTTCTTTACAGAAAAAAAAAAAATTGTTTTTCTAAGGCAGTAACATTATTAGTGCTGGAAGAGAATTTGCAGATCTTCAGTAGATACTTATTATTCTAAGATGAAGCCTAGAATTGATGTTGAGTGACCCAACGTTGGACAGTGTAAAAGCCTCAAATACAATCCAAGTATCTTGAGACCGAGTCCATCAATGCTCCCCACTAGTTTATGAGAACTCGACACACTAATTTAGGCACTAAAGAACTTTACCAAATTATACGGCGTGTTTTAAACCCACTGTTCCACTGTCGGTTTTGTTAGTCATATATGAAATTTCAAGCTAGACATCTTTTAAATACAGGCTACAGCCTATGTAATCTGCCAAAAGCCTTGGATAATCAGAATTAAAGAGGACAACAATTGCCAAATGAGTACTGCTGGAAGAGTAGAGGTGAATTGAGGTACCCAGCAAGGGAGAATGTCCAAGGGAATACTTTGTATTCGGAAAAATAGGAGAGAAAAAAAGGCCACTAGATCACTTATCTACTCTTCCTGCTCACAGAGGCGCCCAGCAAACAGCAATACCTGGAAAGGAGATACCTACGGCATTATGAGATTCAGGGAAGCACCGCCGCTGAATAAAGTGAATTAAGCAACCTTTTCTAGGAAACCGAGATCCTGCCCGGAGAAACTCTGAAGCACAGAAAACGCGGGCTAGCGGGTGCTCGATGCTGTGTTGCACCCAAGGTGGCTCGCCGGAAACACTCTCCCAGCGAGAAAAGATCTGGTGTGAGTGTTTGTGCGTGTACGTGGGGGTGAACAGGACTGCATCCAGTCCCTGCTGGGTGCAACGTAGGGACCTTTCTCACGACTCTGGACTCAAAAGCTCCCTGATAAAGGAGCGACAGGACTGTCTTTCGATCTTGATTAATATTCCCTAGATTTCTATCCGGACCGTTTGGGGAGGTGCTCTGCAGTCTATTTCCGGTGGGGAAGAGGCCCAGTTTCCATGGTAATTAGAGAAAGAGTGAAGTCGGGCCGGCGGCTCTGAGAATTGCTGAACAAGAGTTGGCTGCGTTTTCTCCTTTGTGAGCTAGAATTTGGTAGCTATCCGCTCGCTGTCTCCGTCTCTTCGCCTTCCTCCGCCGCTCACTGATGTGCTGCTGCTTCTCCCACTGAGTTCTTTTCCTTCTCTGTCCCATCAGTTGTTCTACGTGGGTATCTAACATGAACAGATGAATGCAGTTTTATGCCCATAGGAATACAAAAACAGAAAGATGTTGCTCGAGATTAGCCGTGAATGTATTTCATTGTATAGAGATGGTGACAGGATAGCTCTCTGTTTTTGCTTGGTCCTTTAGAAGCCTTACGCACTTGTTTACAGTTTATTTTTCTTGCTGTTATGTGGCTGGTTATTTATGGAACCGTTTGTCTCAATATGCTTTCTAGGCCCCTGTCTCGGTCTCTGGCTGGAGTTTTAAATGAAGGAGGTTTCGAAGCCTGAGGGGTGCAATTATATATATATTTAAGCTTCAGTTTAGTCTCTCATCATAGAAAAAGAAAGAATAGAAATTCTGGAACACTTCTGCCGTGAGATTTCCACATGAGGGAATCACCTTATTTGGAAAGAATATTTGAGAACGATCCTAAAATACACTTACATTTTAAAACTGCATGTTGCAAAGTGAACATTTATTCTGTCTTCCTTATTGGAACAGTTTTCTTTCACATTCATAAGGAGATGCATGCACACATATGTGTTTAAAACACTGATACTTAATTATAGTGATACCAATTTGTAGTAACCAGACTGTGACACCGCATCCCTATGGGGTCCTTCTAAATCTGGTGTAATATGAAAGTGTCAGGCAGGCGGACTGTGTATTATAAATAGGGTACTTCATCCATGATAAGCGATTATTATCTTTCTTTCCCAAGTGTAAAAGACCTACATAATTCAAGAAGGTGCTAGTGATTTAGGCCTCCTGAGTAAGAATCCAATGAGTCCTGAAGGGGACCCTACCTGTGTCGTCTTATTGTTGAACTTGAAATATTCCATTTATTAGGTGGTAATGTATTTTTAGAAGTCAAAGCTGAGTAACATAATGTTAGAAGCTGTTAGACCACCAGCACAATTTAGTGCCCCATAGTAAGCATTGTCCAAGAATCCTTTCTTACACATTAATAAAGATGAAACTGTTATCAAAATTTACTGCCTTTTGCCACTTAATACTAGCTGGGTGACATCTCTGTCCCTTAATTTTCTCATCTGTAAAACGGACCAAAATTACCAGATCACTGTGGTAGGAATAAAAATATGTAACAGTTCTTTAGGCTCTTAGAAGCATATGAACCATATAAATCCAAAATATTATTATTAATGGAGGAACACAGTAAAACTCCATGATAATGATATAAGTGGGATTTTAAAAATTCAGTCATTTAAAATGTGGAACTGCATTATTGAGATGTTAATGAAACAACCTGGCTGATCTTGCTGTAACGTATGGGGGCCAGCAGCCAAATACATTATATTCAAATTCTCATAATTGTGGCATTTCACTCTGTCTACAATTTATTTAGCACTTACTTTATTTAGCACTTACTGTGTGCCAGGTGCTGTTCTACATTTTGTATGTGTGAATTTATGTAATCCTCATAAGCGCCCTATGAAGAGCCTTTCATCTGACTCTTTGGTTATTTTGAGAGAATAGATATGGACTTTTCTTTTGTCCTGTGATTCTTCTTTTGCATCATTGCCGTTTGGGCTATTATCACATTCTTACAAAACAGTTATATACATATTCATACATATATATAATATCGTCAGAAATCAACTGGCAAAGGCTTACTGTAGTTAAACGTATCATAATGCTTCCATATATTATGTAATGTTTATCTTCTTTTCTTTCCACATATAAAAATTTTAATGTGATTTTTCCCTAATTTGAAAAACTTAGTGATTAACAGATTAACAGTGACTAAAACAAATTTTTAAATTATTTTCTAATAGAATGGCAAGCAGTCCAGGAACTGATGAAGGCTTCTCCAGTCAGAAATCTCCCCTTTCAGAGAGTTCTCGAACAAAGAAATTTCCACTAACTGAAGAGGAGATATTTTACATGAATTGTAGAGCTGCCTACCTAACTGTTTTCAAAAGCAGCTTAGAAAACATTATATCTAAAGATCAACTTTACTTAGGTAAATATTTTTAAATTTAAGTATTTTTCTTTTATTTGTTGAAAGTTAATAGAACAGAAAGACTGAAAGTAGGATTATATTGCTGCATCATCCCAATTTCTTTGTGAAGTTTGAGCAGTGGCATTACATTAAGCTATGATGACGTTTTAGATATTTACATATTCTAGGTACCTCAAAGTAGAATTTTCAATGTTTGTAAAGATTAGATTAGTATTTTTAAAGCTTCCATCCATTCTTTGGTTTTTAAAAACATTTTTTAATGCTCATTTTGGTACTTTAAGGTTTATAATAATACAAGTAAAATACATTTGGCTTCTGAATCATTAGTCTGAACTTGAGTTATACTGGGGTAAATGCAAATGATGTACAAAAATAGCTTCAATGACTATGAAAGAGAAATGTAAGGAAATAAGTGGAATTTTAAAAGATAAGAGATTTTCTTTTTGGGTCCTTTTTTGCATCTGTCCATTATCACATCTTAAAATTCCTCTAGTTGCAAATGTCCCCTTAACCACTGAATATGGTCCTTTCCCAGTGTATCAAATGACTTAGAGGTCTTTAATGGGAAATGGTGGTAAATAACTACTCATGTCAATTTCATGAAGCCTAATATCTTTTTTATTGCAGAAATGGTTATTTTGTAAGCTTTAAGAAGTAGTTTCCTTAAATCGAAACTCTGGCATGTTCTTGATACAGTGTCTTGAGGTTATATTCAATAAGAAGATCTCTGATGAGGAAATCCATTTTAGGGAATATGAGAATTGAAAATATTAATTAAAATGTATTCGATGTCTAAATTTTAAAATCTTATTAAAAATAGTTTAAATGCAAATGCACATGACTAATCGAAGTGATTTTTTTAAGGTCATATTTATTTTTACTTTCATTTACATAATTTTAAAATAGCATTCTGTTTTGTGTTTTTAAGTATTAGTGTTTAATTAATTTGCATTAAGTAATACACATTTAATTAAAATTACTTCTGAGTAATTTCCCATTAGTTCTCAAGTTCCTGAGGTTTTTTCTCTTTCTACTTTTGAAAATAGGCCTACATTACTAAACTAATAATTTAAAAGTTTAATATGCAGTGTCCTACGATGGCATTTAGTTGATAAGTCAATGAGTATATATTACTAAGGTATAATCAGTCATATGGAATTATCTGAGAGGATCACAATACAGGGTCTCTTTAGTGTTATATATATACTTTTGGTTTTATGGTGGAATATTCATCATACATTTTAGTGATTAATTTCACATCATCTAGATTTTAAAATAAGAGTAGTATAAACAGTTACATCTCTTTCTTACTACTATGTGTTCATCTGTATCTTTATGCTACTTATGCACATGGCATGCTCTGGCATTTCCATTTCAAGGTCAGATGAAGGCATACCTTTATCAGAGCTGAGAGTTATTTTTTTTTCCCCCCAATTTATGAAAAACACAGGTATTATAGGCCCATGTCAAAGCTTAAAGTAAAGCCTGGCAAAAGATCAGTATTTTGGTGTCAATCTTTAAACATCTTCATTTACAAAATGTTTTTATTGCCATCAAACCCCTTAGTAATGAATTCTCAATTCTAAACCTAGAGGTGAAACTTAGGTAAGTAGTTACTAGATAGTACCAATTTCTTAAATATAGAGTGTATATTTACAGAGTACATGTTTTGGCATAGTTAATTTTATTCTGAGAAAGTTCTTCTGTAATTATTAATAACAGCACATCTTAAAAATGATTATTTTCTTTGTTATTGGAGATAGCAACAAGTGTATGCTGAGTTGCCACTTGTGGGAAAGAATTACACACTTATTATCCTAAAATAGGATAGAAAACCCCATTTTTTTTTTTTTTTTGCACTTGGACTTTTCATCTTCAAATTACAACTTTATTTAGGTCCTTCTTGTATTCCTAGCTTTCAAAGGATAGGAATTTCCCAGGGATAGAATCCTAAAACACCTATGCCTTTTCCTTGATTCATTTTAATAGGTGACCTAAGGAATTGTCCATTTACACACTAGGTAAAATACTTATCTTTGTTTAATAGGGCAGCATAGTAATCAGAGCTTTTGTCTATATCCAAAATAAGCAAGGAAATTTAATAATTACACTATATCCACTGCTACAAATTTCCACCTAGGTTTTCTAAGTGAATGGAAGAGAGCAATTAATACAGCTACAACTTCTGTTAACCCTAAAAACAACCTCTAGATTATTTTCTTGTTTCTGTTTCTTTGCTAGAGTTTAAGTTATCTAAATATGATGAAGTGGCTTAATCTGGAGGATGGAAAAATTTCTCTTAGTCTGTAGACTTCTAATATGTTATTAATCATAAGTCATGACCACAGGTAGCAATTCTATACTTCAGGTATATATTTCTTATTTAGGTTATAAAACTTCTTAGAAATCAAGAAGTTTGTATCTCTGCAAAAAATTTTGAGAGTGGATGTGGCTCAAGCAGTTGAGCTTCTGCTTCCCACATGGGAGTTCCAGGGTTTGTTTCCTGGTGCCTCCTAAGAACAAAAAACAAATAACAAGCAAAACAAATGAGAAAACCAACTCATGGGAGCTGATGTGGCTCAATGTTTGAGTACCAGCTTCCCATATATGAGGTTCTAGGTTCAATCCCCAGTCTGGTACCTTAAAAAAAAAAAAAAAAATTGTCATGCAATCTGCTTGTACTCAATGAATATTCTTTATAATTTACTTGGAAAGATCTTTATTTATTACCATTATCTGATTTCTATTTCCATAAGAATATTTAGCTAAATTGTTTTTTATATATATTGGACTTTATTACATTAAATTGCAGAATATCCATATATTCAATTTTTAGTGCTATTGATGCACAGATTATTTTTAAATACAATATTTTTTAACCCCCCCCCTCTCAAGATGGCACCCTTGTTTGTTTGCATTTTGATTTGCTGGTTGTCTGCTCATTGTTTCTGCTTGTTGTCTGCTTGTTTTTTCTTTAGGAGGCACTAGAAACCAAACCCAGGACCTCCCATGTGGGAAGCAGGTGCTCAACTGCTTGAGCGGTATCTGCTCCCTGCTTGTTTTGTTTTGTTTTTGTTCGTTGTTTTTGTTCAATGTCTGTATGTTGTTTTGCTCAGTGTCTGCTTGTTATTTTTCCTTGATGTCTGCTAGTTGCTTTTGCTCGATATCTTTTCATTGTTTGTTTGTCTTCTTTAGGAGGTACCGAGATCTGAACTCCCATGTGAGAGGCAGCACTCAACTGCTTGAGCCACATCCACTCCAGATGCACAGATTTTTAAATTTTGTGAATTTCCACCTAAGATAGTTGTCAGTATCCAATAAAAGGGTTTATAATAGAAATTGGTAACACAATTCAGGACAGTTACCCTTTTAAATTCTGTTAATTCTTTCTATTGTGCTTAGGAGGCTTATCATTGGTTAATTTTAGATAGTATTAAGTCTTATTTTCTCTATATTATAGTGTTATGGTTATATGTAGAGATTTGTTTATTTTCAAAATATCAGATTACTCCTATTCAATTGCAAAAAATATTTACAATGTTTAAAATCTTTTTTTCTGTATGATGTAACATATGCAAATATACAAAGCCTTTCCCACACATAATTCTTTGCCATTGACATATAAGGACATGGTTTTCAAAATAAGAATGTCTTACTTTGAAATAACTGGTTATAGGATTATTTTTAAATATTCTTATTAAGAATGAAAAATAATCTTTTCATTGCATCCCTATAATAGTCTTCTCTCAATGTATGTTGACATTCTTAATTTTTAGCAGGGCCATAATTATAAAGATACTTTTTTTGCATTTATTTGACATTAGGGACTTGACTAATATTTTTGAAAGTCTTCTACCTTGAAGTAATGAGCATTTGACATTAATACTAAAAAATAATGATTTTTCTTATTTGAGCCTTCAGTAAAATACTTGTTGAGCAGAAAAAGTATGCTGTTCTGGATATCCTTATGTCTTCAAAACAACTAGGAAGATAAGTGTTTTGCTTTGTTTTACCTCCAGTCACTCTTAAGAAATATTCAGATATTATCAATTAATTAAACCATGTGGACTGAGAACCAACCCATCAGAATAGGGAAAATCTTTCATTCTTTTATTATTGCTCGTATTAATAAGTCAAGAATATTTACTGGGTTAAATATGTTTTATTTTTGAAAGTCAAGAATACACTGCTATCACTAGATTACAGACACCAAAGATAATGTATTAGTTTGTGTGTGCATTTGTTTAATATCATAATATATATAATAATTTAAAGAAAAAATAGACTTAAATACCAATTGCAAATGTTACTATAATCAATAATACTTGTTTTATTGGGCAGCTCTTCAACATGCAGGAAGAAATCCATCCCAAAAAACCATTAATAAGTATTGGACTCCTCAAACTGCCAAAATGAATTTTGATGATTTCTGTATAATTTTAAGGAAGGAAAAACCTATTTCAAAAGCAGAATTGCTAAAATCATTTAAAAAACTAGATGTAAATGATGATGGCTCTATTTTACATACTGACCTTTATAAAATTCTAACAAAGGTAAGATCTGTGAAACAGTTTTGTAATGTTCATTTTTTGCTTTCTTTGTTTGTTTGGCAAAACAACTTGGACACTAACCTTTGACTGCTTCCAAAGTCCACATTAAAAGCGACTTTCATTGGTAGGTGAAATGAATCACATGTATGCTGCTTATAAAGTACTTAGGGATCCTTCTGGATGAAAGTTGCTTTGTAAATAAAAAAGAAAGTATGATATTGGCCCACGTTGCAATCCCCTTGTGCTCATATGCAATTCTTTCCTACCCAGAAATCTACAAATTAGTGATAGGTCCAATGTGATAAGTAAAATAGAAGGAAAGAATAGATAGGATTAGGAACCATTCTGTTTGGTACACTGTTAGAAAGTATCATTACTCTAAGTTCAGTAACACTTATTACTGGATCAATGATATATGTTTGCTAAAATTTAGTATATACATTCAGAACACTTTCAAAAAAATTTAATAATATTTTGGAATTTTAGTTTAATGTAATAGTCTTATTCTTGCTTGATATAAATATTTTAAGATTTATAATGACACCATATATTCAAACTTACTTGTAGGAAAGATTAAAATGTTTCTGTTATCCTCATGAATAACAAAGTAGTAGTTATTTAAATTTTATTTTGTTTTTTCAGAGAGGTGAAAAGATGACTCGAGAAGAAGTAAGTGCCATAATAAATTTGGCTGATGTAAATGCTGATGGCAAGTTTGACTACATCAAGGTACTTAAAGCTCGTATTAATATAAATTTGCATACTCTGTAGGAAAAATTGTTAAAGGGGCATTCTTTTTAATATTAATGGCACACTTATATACTGTGCACTTGAAATTTAATCTCTCCATTCCTAGAACTGTAATCTAATATGACTGTATTAAAAACAGTATGATGAAGTTAACATACAAATAGACTTTCTCTTCAGAAATATACTTTTTCTGGAGTGGAAGAATCATAAAAATTATTTAGAACAAACGCATGTCTACACATGTCTTGTAAAAATATAATAAATTACTTCTTCTGTAACATTTTATTTTTACTCAGAGTGTGACCTCTTCATTGAATCATGGCTGCATTTCACTGGGTCACTTGAGAGTGGTCAATCTGATTCAAGAAAATAAAATTACTAACCCAGTTCAATAGGAAATATATTCCATCAGTCTATCCCTTGCCTACTAATGTTCATTTGCCTTCTCTTCCTCCCAAATGTATGACTGAATGTTTTAACCATTGGACTACTGTTTTGTTTCCTATAGTTTTGTAAATTATATATGACAACCAATGAGCAGTGTCTCAAGACTACACTAGAAAAACTAGAGGTTGATAGTAAACTAAGGCGTCAACAGTTTGGAAGCCACATTGAAGAGTCCCCTGAAAGGAACCCATTGCCAGTACCAAAACCATCCCCTAGAATTGTAAGAAAAACTGATCAGGAGACATTCTCAAGTAAAGGTATTAACTATTTTTTTTTTTAGATTTATTTTTCATTTATTTCTCTCCCCTTCCCCGCCCCCTCAGTTGTCTGCTCTCTGTGTTCATTTGCTGTGTGTTCTTCTGTGACCGCTTCTATCCTCATCAGCGGCACCAGGAATCTGTGTTTCTTTTTGTTGCATCATCTTGTTGTGTCAACTCTCCATGTGTGAGGCACCATTCTTGGGCAGGCTGCACTTTCTTTTGTGCTAGGCGGCTCTCCTTACGGGGCACACTCCTTGCGCGTGGGGCTCCCCTACATGGGGGATACTCCTGCATGGCAGGGCACTCCTTGCGCACATCAGCACTGCGCATGGGCCAGCTCCACACGGGTCAAGGAGGCTCAGGGTTTGAACCGCGGACTTCCCATGTGGTAGGCAGATGCCCTATCCATTGGGCCAAGTCTGCTTCCTGGTATTTACTTTTAACACTAAGACTTGCTTGATCAGGAATAAAGGATCATATTCACATAAATTTTCCCTTCTATCTTAGCTTATCAGTGATAAAATATGAGACCAACTTTTGCTAGCTACCTCCTCTAGACTCTTTTAACTATAAATGGCCACTGAAGTAAAATTTTATTATGGAACTTGGTTATGCTTGTTATATTTTTTTTAAACCTAAATTTCAGACTAAAAGGTGAAATACTAAGGTAAGGAATCTTATTAGTAGCCTATTAGTTAGGGATCATTAAAGCCTGGTAAATATAAAACTTTTGACTTTATTTCAATAGGAAGAACAAAGAATGGCATTAATATGTAGACCTTTTATACTACACTGTGTTGCTAAATAAACTTCATATTGACAGCCTTTTATAATGTGAGACAAATGACTATTACTTGTTACAGGTGACATGAGGAGTCCTTTACTGTCAACAAATAAAAAGTTCAAAACATCTGTTTCCTTCACAATTACCATGGGTGCCAATAGTAATCGAAACTCAAAATTAACTGAGCCAAACTCTGTAAAGGTATAGTATTTTAAATTAATAGATATGGCTTTTTCTGAAAAAAAGACATTAAGTTTATTAATAACTGTTCAGTGTCAACAGAGAACCAGTAAAGTTTGTTCATTGAGATTTTTCTGTGAATTGTAGAATTTATACATGATAGCCAGTTATAATTCTTTTAAAGTAAAAATAACAATATTATAGTTCTCATTTATAAACGATGACTTAAATTTTTTACTTTGATGACTACATTATGTAATTATATACTTTGGCCATAAAATTTTTTGCCTTGTTTAACAAGTCCTTTCTATAGATGTTTCTTATAAATCATTCATTCAATATCAATTCCTATGAGAGAAAGACAGCAAAGTCACTTTACTAAGTCAATATTTGTAGAGTGTTAATATTGATCTTCTTCCTTTGTTTTCCCTTTCTAGACTCAGCCTTTACTAGTTTTCTTTCAACAGAAAATAATAGCTACAGAAATATAAAACATTAACTGGAAACTGCTAGAGTACATTAAAAATGTGTGCCTAGAGACCTCTGTAAAAGGGGAAAAAATGGTTATGACCACATACTATAACTGCTGTTAGAAAACTGAACTGATTGTTCTCAAGAGTTACATTTTTGTTTCAAATAACAACTCTGTATTTGTTATTGAACTCTGAAGTCCCTTATATCTTTAAATTGCTAGACAGTGACATTTGTTCTATATTAAAATTTTAAAACATGATCTCCAAGGAATTATGTTCAGACTGTTTAGGAATCTGTACACCCCAAGCAATTTGGTGTGCATGTCCAACATGTTCACACACAATATTTAGTGTTCCAACAATATTATTTTCCATCAGTAGAAACTTTTTGTGTTTTGCAACTAAATTGAATGCCAATAAAATTAACTTAGTTAAATAATTATGGTTTACCTAATTCAAAAGAGTAAACAACCGTAATTTTAGCCAGTATAAAGAGAGTTATAAATAAATATTAGCATGGATTATATTAAATAAGACTGTTTCTCTCTCTCACACTCTTGTTAATTGGGCTAATGCCAATGCAATTCCTTTAATTTAGTTCAACAAATATTTATTAAGCAGGTAATCTATATGTCAGCTATTTTGCTTAATGCAAACTATGGGCCTTGAATTTTAAAGTGAAGTCTTTCAGTATTAACAGTATACAAAGGTGGGATAGCATAGTATTTCATTTATTCATTTATTCATTCAATAAATATTTATTCAGTGACTACTTTGTTCCAGGTTCTGGTCTAGGTGCTGAGTAAGAGCTTTGGATGAAGACAGATTTGAGCTTGAATTCTAGCTTTGTCACTTAAAAACTACATGACTTGGAAAAGTTAAATGGCAGCCTTCTGAATCTCAGTTTCCTTATCTATAATTTGGGAATAGTTATATAATGTGTGTTTTTTTAAAATTTAATTCAGAAAAAAATATGTAAAGTATTTAGCACAGTGCTAGGGACACAGCATTCACTTTATTAAATAATAGTGTTATTAATATTATTACAGAAATAACTGAAGATCTTTAATTTGGGAATGACATGATAAAAGCATAGTTTGAGGAAAATTAATTTACTATTGTACTGTGTAATGGAGAACTTAAATAAGGGGCCTTTCTGAGAGGCCAATGGAGTTATCCATCTATAAAGTGATGACAGGTTGGCCTTGGTTAGTACCTAGTAGGATGGGACAGATCTGATAGACAGTACCAGAATTAGGCTGTAGGTCATAATGATTGTGTAAGAGGAAGCAATTTAACTTTTACACCAAAGACCTCAAAAGTAAGAAATGGTGCCACTGATGATTAGGAATTAGGTAAAAAGTTCTAAGGGAATTGAATGGTTAAAAGAAGGCCTACTGTCAACTTATTAATTCTATGACTTTTATATAAAATTTAGTTGCTTTTGTAAATTTTAGATAGCCCTGTATTTCTTACCTGACCTTCCACATCCTATTTCCGGTCTGAATATGGCACACTGTTGCTTACCATCTGGTATTTCTTAGAGGAGTTCAAGTGATTTAAAAATTTGTGATTCTTTAATTATTCAGCAGGTGTCAGTTCTTTGCATTTTACTTTGAAGTTATTTTTTTAAATTGATAATAATAGCTATGCTTTGAGAGAAACTTGGTTATAAATATAGTTATTATATAATTTATTTCAATTGAAAATAACAATAAATTACTAAAAAGAGTCATTAAATTAATTTACTTCAAATACTTTTTATTTATTTAAACATGTTTGAGCACCTCAATTTTGTGTAGAGCAGAAAAGTATGGAATTGGGACAGAGAAGAAGAGACTTTTTAGAAATTAAAAAATTGTAATAGGTTAAACACAAAACATATTTTAAACCATAAATCCAATCAGTTGTTAAAGGACATGAATTATAGGAAGAAAATAAGACCCCTAGAGAGGTTACACATGTATTACATTCTATAAACCATACTTAGGTGTACTGTAGCACTATTTTTTTTTAATCCTTCTATCTGCTTGGTTATGTTCTGTAATGTGCAGGGGATGTCAAGAATTTTCCTTTGTGGGGAGTAACTTCACCTTTCTTGCTAAAGCCAGGCATGACTATAATTAGAGTAAGCTCCAACCATGAGTAGTAAACTCTATATGCAATACTTTCTATATACAGACTCCTAATTAGAATATGTCTATATACATTTTTTGTGTTGCATATGATATATGCTTATGACATGCTATGATAACTAGGCTTATATATATATATAGCAATAAAAATATAAATATTTTTAACATGAAATGGTTTATGGTATTAAGTTCCTGTTAATTTTCCTAAAGAATCCAAATAAAAGTTAGGTGACAATCTGTATTAATTTTTCCCTTTTTAAGTCATCTACTTAACCTTCTACTTTTAGATATGTACAGTTTATAATTCTGTAATAACATAAAGTTTAATAGCTGCTCTTTATCTGCTCATCTCAGCCAACATAGAGAAAGGCAAATAGCTTTTTAATTTTAGTTTGTGACATATATCTATAAAAAAAGAATACAGTGATATAATGATTTCATATAAGTTCCTCCTCTGACTAAATCTATAACTGATATACTGCTTAATAATTTTACTTAGCCTAAAATTTTAGTGATAGTACAGAATTCATGTCAAAACAAATCATATTTACTAGTGTTCTAAGAAAAATATAAGTTTACTGATATTTAAGTGTTTTAATAGAATTTTCCATTTTACTTAATTTATAATTTGTGTTTTTCAGCATCTCCTTATTTATTATGAATGAAAATAAATAAAATTTGTGTATGACAAGTAAACGAAGCTATTAGCTGTTTCAGTTTACATGAATTTACCTGAATTGGTAGAATATAGCACCACCTCATGCCCTATATAAGTATTACAAGATACTATAATGTCTACTTTATACTGTCAAAAATTATACATGGAATTTCTTACTCTGTCATTCTAAAAATTTTAAAACCTCAGCCTTCTTCCATTTTGCTCATATTACTCATTCTATTTAATCTATAATTCTCTCAAATTGATTTATTGGAATGAACCAGCCAGTTTGTCAGTACTTCCTTTTTATAATTGTAACATTTTAGTTTAGGTCCTAGAAAGAAGCTTTGTGTGATTGAAAGTCTGTTTCTTTTAAAAGAAATTTTAGGGTGAATAAGCACAGTATGTTTAATAAATCTGATAGATTGTAAGAAATTAAATGCTACCTTTTAAACAGTAGAGTTACCAATTCTAGTAATATTATTTGGTATTCAAAATAGCCTAATTATTATGTTGAAGATTGGTTAATATAAATAATAGGACATTTGTCTTACTTCTATTTCATAATATCTGTTATTCTACTTCTTTCCAGCCTTTTTTAACCCATGTATACTATTGTAGTATGCAAATTGGCTGTGTGGAAAGAAACTTAGAAGTTCCCTTCTACCTGTAGCATTATTTTCTAAAATTGGAACTTAGGTAAAAACACTAATAAAAATGTTTGTTTAACTCACTGTCCAGCTAAATCTTATAAAGACACTGCCTGTCAGCCCGTGGCACTGTGTTAAAATAGTTAATATGGAGATATGTGGGACAGAACTAGTATGCATATACCAGCTATAAAAGTATTGTAGTAGCATTCAGTGAGCTAATATGTTTTGTAAAAGTAAAATAAGTCTGTTTGAATACAAAAAGTGCAAAACCTGTGTGAAAAGGTCAGCAATGGATTTTTGGAGTTCAAGGCTTTCTGCTCTGGCCTAATGGCAATGAATCTGGCTGCATAGAAGTGGCAGTGACCCTACTGAGAAACATCAAAGACAATGGTATTTTAAGGGCCTGAAAGAGGCAAACAATTGGGACAAGCTGTAAGATCCCTGCTAGTCTATCAAATTATTAAATACTGTTTAGCTGGGTAACAGTGTGTATTAATTTAGCCTGTAAATTAGACATGGCCAGCATTAATAATGAGTACTGGCTTATATAGCCTTGCCAGTTGGAAATTTTAAGCCCTTGAAAAATGAAAGTCTATTCTGCTAGTTGGAAGTCTTATTGTTTGTTGTTGAAACTTTGTTAATCAGTGAAACGTCATTTGTGTAGACTTTGCAAAAACAGAAAGGGAAATGTTGTGGGAAACTGGCTCACCTGTTTGTTATTGTAAATGTTACACCTGTTAAATATTGCAGTTGTTAGATGTTGCAGTTGTTCCCTGTTATTGTAAATGATGTTGCAATTCAGATAGCAAACAGCTGCTTAGGAGTTTCCCAATAAATACGATGGGAAAACTAGGGTTTGAGGTTCTCAGTTCCAGGAAAAAAAAAAAAAAAAAACCACCAGCATATGGAAAAATCCCTTCCATTTCTGAGTCTTCAAACACCACAAATTATGTTCACTTCCATTGTACCAGGCAAAGTACATTATTTTCTTATAGTTTCATTTAAATACTTTTTTTAAACTAGGTAACAGCTACACCCATGATTACAATACAAATTTAAGACATTTTCCAGCTGCTTAAATCTATATTTTTTAGTAACACAACAAAATAATTAATTTTGTCTTAATACTTCAATATATGAATAATGCAGAATAATGATGCTTTATAATACCTTATTATAATATAATAAACATGATTTCTTTTAAGAGCTAACTTTTTTAAAAGATCTTGGCAGATTTTTTTTTTTTTTTTAAGATTTATTTTTTATTTATTTATTTAATTTCCCCCCCTCCCCTGGTTGTCTTGTTCTTGGTGTCTATTTGCTGCGTCTTGTTTCTTTGTCCGCTTCTGTTGTCATCAGCCGCACAGGAAGTGTGGGCAGCGCCATTCCTGGGCAGGCTGCACCTTCTTTTCACGCTGGGCGGCTTTCCTCACGGGCGCACTCCTTGCGCGTGGGGCTCCCCCACGCGGGGGACACCCTTGCGTGGCACGGCACTCCTTGCGCGCATCAGCACTGCGCCGCACTCCTTGCGCATGGGGCTCTCCCACGCGGGGGACACCCTTGCGTGGCACGGCACTCCTTGCGCGCATCAGCACTGCGCATGGTCAGCTCCACACGGGTCAAGGAGGCCCGGGGTTTGAACCGTGGACCTCCCATATGGTAGATGGACGCCCTAACCACTGGGCCAAAGTCCGTTTCCCATCTTGGCAGATATTAAATGTTAAATGGAACAGAGCTTAGAACAGTATAGTTGGTAGAATAGAAGTAGCACTTTAGAGAAAATAAAGAAGCCTGATTCTAGTTCTGTTTCTGAAATCAAAAAGAATTGAGGCATTAAACTTATCACTTTGTTTTTCTGCGCTTCCTCATCAATCAAAAGTGAAGCCTGAACTAGATTGCTTTTATACTCATTCCATCTTTAATATTCTGTAATTCTATACTGGTAAGTCATCATTCCAGATGGCTAAATATTTTTAAAGTATATTCATAAAATGTATTATTTGAAATTCTGAGAATGCTACAATCAGAATTGATTGACAGGAAAACATTTTAAATGTTTTCCATTTGATTTCAGAATCATTGTTCAAGCTACCTCAAGAGTAACTTGTCTAAATATTGTGAGTATATCTATCCTTTATTCTCCTTGTCAGTCATCATTATCCAAGGTCATGTTAATTATGTTAAGGCCAATTGACTCTGAGTTAACATCAGTATCTGCTGTATGTTTTCATTCACAAGATATACACTGAAGCTAAATGAAATTCAGTGCATACTTTTAGCCATCATTAATAGTTGTACTTGAACTTTTGGCTTAAGCCGAAGTTTGAGTTTATACAACAGACTTAATAAAATTTTTAAATTTGGTCCCTGAGTATATTTTCTTTTGGAAAGACAAGGTCTAATAGTAAAAGCATTGATCCCCAAGTCTTGAACTCTAGACCTAATACTTCTATAAACTCTTTGTTGTAAGATTCTGCACCCATATAAACCTCTGGGCACCTCAATTTCTCTGTTTATTAAAATGGCTAATTTATATCTACCCCATCTTGCCTCTTAAGGGTGGTGTTGCAATATCATATATAATGACTTATCTCTGTCATAGGCAATATGGCTTATTAAAATAAATTCCAGTAATTTGTGGTCACACTTAATTTCTCATAATTAAAAATACACATATCTTTTATACCCCAAAGGTGTGACAATGCATCTGATTAGTAACTGAGAAAAGCTAGTATAATAGTTTGATAATGGTAAAATCTTACTATATATAAAACCTTAACTTTCATTTAAGAAGAAATCTCGAAAGAAAAGATGAGTATAAAAATAGAAAATTTAAATGAGTTGAAAATTAGCGAAAACTAAAATAAGAGGTATATAGTCAGCCAAAGGGGTACTGATGCAAACTACCAGAAATTGGTTGGTTTTTATAAAGGGTATTTATTTGGGGTAGGAGCTTATATATACCAGGCCATAAAGCATAAGTTACTTCCCTCACCAAAGTCTGTTTGGAGCAAGACGGCTGCCGATGTCTGCGAGTCTTCTGGCTTCTTGGGTTCCTATGTTCCTGGGGCTTGCTTTACTCTGGCTTCAAGGTTCCTTCCTTCCTGGGGCTGGCTTCTCTTTCCTCTGCGTGCTGACTTCCCAGGGCTACAGTTTAAGTCTTCAGCATCAAACCCCAAAATCAAAACTCCAACATTAAAAGCCCTCAACTCTGTTCTTTGCCATGCCTTTTATCTGTGAGTCCCCACCCATCCTCTTGGCCGAATCATAACTCAATCATGCCCAGGTACAGATCAGATTACAAGCATAATCTAATATTTCTTTTTGGAGTTCATCAATTATATCAAACTGCTCCAAGAGGTAATAGAGAAAATAAATTAAGGTTTACAGAGCTTGATTAATATCTAAAAGAGTCAAAGAAAGTATTAAAACATGTAAGAAAAATGCCAAGTATACAATAAGCTGTGAAAATAGGAGATGAGTAGGCTGTTCACACAAAAAGAAATACGAATAATAAACAAATGGGGAAATATTCCACCTTGCTAGTCAGAGAAATTCAAATTAATGCAAAGTTATTATGCCTTTTTAAAATTATGAAATACTCAGGCCTACAAAAAAATAGTGAATACTATAATGAATGCTTTATGTACCTATAACCTTGCTCAAGAAATTACCTCCCTATATACCCAAACTGAAAAACTGATAACATAGTACTGACCAAATAATAGTAATGGTAAAATTTTATAGTCATGCACCATTGGTGATATTGTAAAATGACATAACTGCTTTACAAACTAATTTATTAGTAGTCTTAAAAATATTCACACTTTTTTGCGTAGAAGTTCCTCAAGAACACAATTCACCAGAAGAAAAATTTTTAGACAAGATAGTATTCATCTTAGCATTATCTATAGTGGTGAGAAATCCGAAATGACTTAAATGTATATTTTGGGAATAGTTAAATTACGGTTGTTAAATAAATTATGGATAATCGTAGAACCAGTTAAATTGAAAGAATTTATATCGAAAAAGGTTTTTGATAGAACATTTGAAAAAAAACAAAATGGTGTTAATTAAAATGTTAAAAATAAGTTTCTATATAAGTCTAGTATTAGAAAGGATTACATAAAAATCAAACTCAGGTGGTAGAATTATAGGAATTTTTACTATTTTTAATTTCTAATTTTAAATAAATTTTGATGTTATGAAAATAATATAAAAGTGAAAATAATTATATAATAGAAAAATGATGTGTTCACACATGTTAAGATAATTTAGCTTTTTAAAAAAGTGAGTGCAAAATCAATCTCAATAAATTATGTTTGACCTTGCCTTTTCAGTGCCATAGTAAATCTTTCAATAATGGATTAATATTTTTTATGTTATTGGGATACAGTTAATGCCTACCTTTTCAGTAGTTATCTTAATATTATTAGAACCTTGAACTTATTATCTAAATATTCTTACATTTAATTTTTCATAATCATCCATCATAGAGTCACTACTTCAAAGCCTTATTAATATTCTATTTTTGGAAGTCATTAGGAGTAGAACCTAAATATATCTTAAGTTACAGGTAGGCAAGCATACTAATGAATGAAAAGCATTTTTGCCCACATCTGTGGTAATGGCAAAATTTCTCATAACTTTAATTTGAAAAATCATTTCCTTTTTGCCCAAGATGCCATCTTCAAGTTTTCCTGAATTCTGATCCTGAGATCCAGCAGAACATACTAATTTCTACTGGGAAAATGTATTTGACTAGACCGAGAGATGGTGGAGCCAATCTTAAAGAAAGAACTTTCTCAAACCTGAAATTTTGTATTCATCAGCATTTTTCTGTAACCGTGTATTTTTTTTTGTCCAGTGTTCTCCCAGTCAACTTGACTTGAAACAGTTATTTTGGTTGTCATATATTTTATCTTTTTTTTTTTTTTTAAGATTTATTTATTTATTTAATTTCCCCCCCTCCCCTGGTTGTCTGTTCTTGGTGTCTATTTGCTGCGTCTTGTTTCTTTGTCCGCTTCTGTTGTCATCAGTGGCACGGGAAGTGTGGGCGGTGCCATTCCTGGGCAGGCTGCACTCTCCTTTCACGCTAGGCGGCTCTCCTCACGGGCGCACTCCCTGCGCGTGGGGCTCCCCCACGCGGGGGACACCCCTGCGTGGCAGGGCACTCCTTGCGCGCATCAGCACTGCGCACGGCCAGCTCCACACGGGTCAAGGAGGCCCGGGGTTTGAACCGCGGACCTCCCATATGGTAGACGGACGCCCCAACCACTGGGCCAAAGTCCGTTTCCCCATATATTTTATCTTTAAAACACAAAGTCCTATTGCTTTTCTTTTGATATATTAGTTTTAGCAGTCCTTATTACCTCTCCATTCTTATAATGTTCCAAGCACTAATCTCACCCCAATTATTGCAGCAGCATATTTGTTACTTGCTTCTAGGCTTTAGTTGCCCTCAATAACTGTTTTTCTTATTTCTTCCCTCCATTATGCCCTTTCCTAACCTTTCATTATCTAATTGCTGCCCGTCCTTCAGGGTACAGTTCATGGATTATCCACTCAGTTTTGTTGTTGTTGTTTTTAAAGATTTATTTTTTTATTTATCTCTCCCCACCCGACTTGTCTGCTCTCTGTGTCCATTAGCTGTGTGCTCTTCTGTGACCGCTCCTATCCTTATCAGCAGCACCGGGAAACTGTGTTTCTTTTTGTTGAGTCATCTTGTTGCGTCAGCTCTCCGTGTGTGCAGTGCCATTCTTGGGCAGGCTGCACTTTCTTTCATGCTGGGCGGCTCTCCTTATGGGGTGCACTTCTTGCGCGTGGGGCTCGCCTACGTGGGGGACACCCCTGGCGTGTCATGGCACTCCTTGCGTGCATCAGCACTGCACATGGGCCAGCTCCACATGGGTCAAGGAGGCCCTGGGTTTGAACTGCGGACCTCCCATGTGGTAAGTGGATGCCCTATCCATTGGGCCAAGTCCACTTCCCTCCACTCAGTTTTTATTGATGTCCTCACAGCATCAGTGAGACAACTATTTACTGAGCACCTACAATGTGTCAGGCACTATTTTAGTAATTGGAGTTATAGAAATTTTCAAATACATAATGCATTTTTTTTATTCTAACCATATATTACTATCAATTATAATTAAATTGTTTGATTCTATTCTTTTACCTCCTAAATGTTGCAAAATAAAGAAATGATTAACATTTCGTTTAGATCCTAGCAGGTTTTACCTCATTGCTATGCATGCTAGAAACTTGTAATAAATGCTGTTTAATTTTTCTCCCCTCCATCTCAGGAGTGGCAGCAAACACAAACAAAGGGTTGTTTCTTTTTGGAAGAGGATGGTGAAATCATTAGTCATCAATACAGAATGCAGATAGCTCAGAGGTCTATAGTTTATGTAACAATTAAGCCATTAAACCTGAGTCAAGTCGAAGGCAAGTTTAAATTTTCTGTTTATCTTTTTAAATGTCAGTTTGTGTTCTGTTTGAAAATATAGTATTTGATAGTCCTGGTTAATGAAGTAAATAATCTACTTAAGTAAGAAACATATGGTTACATTTTTTAAAAATTAAAGTATTAGTTTATATATTGACTGTGTAGAACATTATGAAAAGAAAATAAATACCTTTGTGTATGTTTAAAACACTTTATTTTAATTTATTTTAAAGCAAGAACAAAATGTTACCTGGTCTCCTTATAATTAGAAATAACTTTATTTGCTGTTTAATCCTGAACTTTTTACATTTATTTTTTTAATTAATATATTTAAATGAAGTTCTATAGGAACATAATTTTGGGCAATATAAAAGTACAAGTGTTTATATATATATATATATATTTTTTTAATTACAGAAGTTGTGAATTTGTGAAATAATTTTGTACGTATGCAGAATTCATTCAACACTCCTCTACCAACACATTACACTGTTGTGAAACATTTGTTGCAGATTATGAAATAACATCATCAGACTGTTATCACTATGTTTGATAGCATACATTTGATATATTTTTTCCATGCCCCCCTGCTATTAACACAGTACTTCTTTGACATTGATGTAAGAATATTACAATATTGCTGTTAACTATAGTCCATAGGTTACCTTAATTGTATTTTCCTGTGCACTTCCATATTCTTACTGCCTTGTGATAGTGATGTTGAAAGTACAATTATTTTTGAATACTTTCAAACCCTATGTCATATGGCTTATATATTCCTTATAAATCTTTACATTCATGATAGTCTTCTTTTTGTGTACAACTGCTAGATAAAATTTAATAATTTTGTAGTGTCTAAAATGATTATTAGGTAATTTTTAATCAGTGAAAATTCTGTAAATGGGCTTTTCCTAGATATCCTTTTGATATTGATTGCTCCAAACTGATCCTTATTTTTCTTTTATTGTATATATATTAAAAATTTCCTTATTAGAGAATTTCTCTACCACCTCTGATTTTCCCCCATAATAGTAGATTGTAAAATTTCACTCCATATATTGTAGGATGTTTGCAACATTTGGTAGTTATCCTTTTAAACAAAAATTACCATTTTCTTTTTTCCAAGGGAAGAATCAACATAGCTCTGAAAATGCAATATAATTATTAGTTCTCTGTATTTTTATGGATAATATCCCTTTATTTGTTTGTATAACAAATATTTACTGGGGACTTATTATTTGCCAAGCATCATTTTAGGTGTTTCAGATATATCAGAATAAAAAAGGCAAAAATCCATGCCTTTATAAGATGTATATTCTAATGGGGGAAAACAGACTGTAAATAATAAGCATAATAAATAATAAATGACATGGTATGTTAGAAGATGATATATGCTATGGGAAAAAAAGAGGGTAAGGAGGATTGTGAATGCTGAGGGAATGTGGGTTTCCATTTAAGTGAATTGGATAAAGTATGCTTTACTAAGAAGGTGACATTTGAACAAAGACTTTGAAAGAGGTATTTCAATTATCAATTGCTCTATGACACGCTACCCCAGAATTCAACAGCTTAATACAAATAGCTAATCACTCACAAGTATATGGGTCAGATGGACAGTTCTGGTCCAAGCCAGGTTTGGCTTTTTATCGTGGGGTTTACTCATGCATCTATAGTCAGTTGTAGGTTAGGTGGTAGCTGGTTTTGCTGATCTTGGCTGGACTCTTTTGTGTTGGGGGTCTCAGCTGAAATAACCTGGCTCTGCCTCACGTAATTCTCTAGCCTGAACTCATTCTTTTGAAATGACAAGGATCTGAGAAAGAAAGCAGATACACAATAGGACCTCCTAAGGTCTATGCTCAGACTGGCACAAGGTCACTATTGTTACATTCTGTTGTTCATAGCAAGTGATAAGGCAAGTCCAAATCCATAATGTAGGGAGAAATACTCTGGGAAATAGGCTTAATCTCTTTATAGAAGGAGCTGCAATTCCTTGAGGGAAAGAAATTGCTACCTTATTTTTTAGATAGGAAAGATTCCCTAGTTTATGGTGTTTGGGTTTTTTTTGTTTATAGGAAAACCATCCTCTTGGTTATCAGTTGATACTGCCTTGTACATTCTTAAGGAAAACGAGAGTCAAGCAAATCTCCAGCTCATGTGTTTTACTGAACTGCGAAATAGAGAAGTATATATTGTGGTTTTCTAACATTTAATTTTAAAATAGAGTATGAACTCAAATTTGGGGTAAATACTTTTTCTATGATCTTTTATTTTGTTAAACTTTTGTGTCTTCCTTTCTCATTAACATATATACAGTACCTAATCACTACACATATTATATATGTTTTATTAATGTGTGACATTGAGAAAATTACTATAACTTCTTAGTACTTCCTTTACAAAATGCCCTGATGACTCACATGTAAACATTTTTTATTATACTTAATAAAAATGATTGATGCCAGTGGATGTTTTCCCCCCTAAATACAAATAATTCAAGACTTTAGAAAAGTTTCTTTAGATGTTTTTCTTAGTTTTACTACTACAGCAAAAAGAAAAACTTCAAGATTACTATCCTCAGGCTTGACTCATAATATAGGGTTCAAAAACAGATTGATATGAAGAACTGCTTTTAAATGATTTTATAGGTTGCCCATGGGGTTGTTCTGATCTTTTCTAATTATATATTTACTCAGAGGCCAGATATGTGAGGTAGATACATAAATGTGGCTATTTATTTTATGAGGACTACAAAATACATCTGCTACACAACAGGAATAATACTATTCAAGGGCTTACTGTTGTATCATATTTAATCTTTATATAGGCCCAACGACAGACAAACATTTCCCTGATGGAATGTTATATAAAAGTCTTTATTGTAGGCTTCCTTACAGACAAGAATAGTTATAGGCAAGAAACAAATAAAATGACAGAAGTTAATGTTTTGACTAAACTCTTCTCCAGAGCTGACTACAAAGTTAAGTTCAAGATAAAGCATTGTCTAAAACAATAGCTTTTCCCATTTTGTTTTGGGTAAAATGACTTTCTTATGAGATTGCATGTGTAAAAATGTTAGTCCATAGCAAGGCTGTAATAAAGCTTGAATGCATTTCTCTTCTTTACTATCTAGGCTTCTGTTTCTCTGTAATATGTCATATTTACAAAGGTTTTATTTTTATTTTTATTTTCACAATTATTTTTTTAAGAAGAGTTTTGTGCCCATGAAATACTTTCCATTTGCCATCCCAGTGGCAATTCAGATTATATGTGGAAATAAGGGAGTATATCGGATAACATATATTAGGAAGCACTCCTGGGTATCAGTCTACATCTGGCCTATCTAAAAGATTATGGTTTCTAGAGAGTGGATTTGGTCGATCCTCACTCTTCAAAATGACCTTCAGATGTATTGGATTTATTCTTGTATCAAAATAGGACATGGGGGAAGCAGACGTGGCTCAACTGATAGAGCTTCTGCCTACCATATGGAGGGTCCAGGGTTCGATCCCCAGGGCCTCCTGACCCGTGTGGTAAGCTGGCCCACATGCAGTGCTGCTGCATGCAAGGAATGCCATTCCACACAGGGACACCCCTGCATAGGAGTGCCCCATGCACAAGGAGTGCACCCTGCAAGGAGAGCCACCCCATGTGAAAAAAGTGCAGCCCTCCCAGGAGTGGTGCCACACACACAGAGAGCTGACGCAGCAAGATGATGCAACAAAAAAGAGACACAGTTTCCCAGTTCTGCCAGACAATGCAAGCAGACACAGAAGAACACACAGCAAATGAACACAGAGAGCAGACAATGGGGGGGCAGGGGAGAGAAATCTTTTTTTAAAAAAATAGGACATGGTAACTTTAGGATGTGGTTTCTCTGATTTAGCAGGGCAAATACAGAATTCAGAGGAGCAACTTTATTTTGTATATGAGTACCCAGGATGACCTAAAATGTACCTGCATTTTTTTTTTAAGATTTTATTTTACTTATTCCCCCTCCCCCCACTCCATTCCCCTTGTTGTCTGCTCTCTGTGTCCATTTGCTGTGTGTTCTTCTGTGTCTGCTTGTATTCTCATTAGGTGGCTCCGGGAACCGATCCTGGGACATTCTGGAATGGGAGAGAGGCAATTACTCTCTTGCACCACCTCAACTTCCTGTTCCACTACATCTTCTTATTTTCTCTCCTCTGTGTCTCTTGTTGTGTCATCTTGCCGTACAGTCCTCTGCATCAGTCGGCACTCCTGCGCGGGGCAGCTTTCCCACACTGGGCAGCATTCCCACGCAGGGCGGCACTCCTGCGTGGGGTAACATTCCCACATGGGCCAACTCGCTGCATGGGCCAGTTTCACCCTCACCAGGAGTCCCTGGGAATCGAACCCTGGACCTCCTACATGGTAGACAGGAGCCCAATTGGTTGAGCCACATCTGTTTTCCTGTACCTGCATTTTAAAAGGAATTTTTAGATGCCATACTAGACAGGATTCCCTCAGGTTATTCCAAGCTGAAGGAAAAATACATGTTTGCTTAGTTGTTATTGTACACTACTAGGAAATGCTTAGATTTAATATGTTTGGCAGAGACAGCCCCTAGGTTTTATACAAAGTCTTTTGCTCCAGAAAGCTCCAAGCAGGTCCATGGACAGATACCATTTTGCTTTCTTTTATAGAGCAGGAGAATAAAATGTTTTCTTATATAAATTTCCTAGCACTCATTGTATATATCCAACATTTGATAGAAAACAATTTATAAGCTAGGTATATCTGGAATTATGTCATCTTGTTTTATGATCCATATTACATAAATAACAGTGAAGTTCCAGTGCTTTTGTCCACAAAATTGGGCTCTTACAAATATGGTTAACTCATACAAACAGTGAAGTCTTTTAAAATACACTGAATTTTTATTTTGTGTGATTGAAATCTGATTTACAGATTATTTATATATGAATCAATTAGGGCACTGCTACCTGGAAAATTACTTTTTTAAAGGAGCTCAATATTTGCATCAGAATCATCCTAAAATCTCTCTCTTTACTTCTCATTGAAGAGGATTTTGCTTCACAAACATTTTGGAACAGTGTTGAGGAAGAATTAGAGGATATTTAGCTTCATACCTCTTTTAGTATTAGGCATGTGTTTTAAAAATATGTAAATAACTTCATCAATAAGAATTTAAGACTTGTAAAATATTGATAGAACTAAAATAGAATTGCTGACAATGGATAAAATATTTCTAATGCTTCTCTTTCAGATGAAAGATTGAGTCGCTAAGACTCACGGTTTTTTATTTGTTTATTTTATTTTGAGAAAAGGTGTTTGGGTGGAGTGGTGAACTAGGACCTGGAATTTACTGGTTAATTCCTTCCACAACTGGCTGTAGACTAAAGAAAGAAGTAAAACCAATAACAGAAGAAGCCCAGCTTGTATACAGAGATGAAAAAGGGGAATTATTTCTTACAAAGGAATTTAGGTATGGTTTGTTTATTAAGGTTAGAACTATAACATCTAAACTGGATATATTATCAGGAACCTGTCTTTCCTTCTTCCTTTAAGTCAACTTCTACCACCAGGTTGATTCATTTACTAGACATCTGAAAGTGACCTTCCATTCATGGGCCTGAATTTCTTACTCATTTCTGAATTCTACACATCTGGCAAGTCCACTTTAGTCACACATCTACTAATTTCTCCCCCACTAGACACTACCTTCGAGTGATCCTGCTGGTTGCACTAGCAATTTAGAGAACTCTAAAAAAGAAAAATGAAATCCAAAATCTTAAGTAGTTCTCCTAGATTAATACATTTAGATTTAGTCACAGGTAGAGAGGAAGAAGAAAGTGGACTGAAGAAGGGCAAAAGAAGGGACTTACTAGTTATTGTGTTCCTATGAAATATTATGAAATATTATGATTGCATTAAAAGCTGCTTTATCTCATGTAAAACTAGACTGAACCAAAAAAAAAAAAAGCATTTGCAGACATTAACTTTATAGTTAATAAAATTTGTCTTTGATATTGCTTCCTTTTGGAAATCATTCTCATAGAAACCTTTAGTCTTGTACCTTAGACACAAGAAATAATTTGACATCTTTGTAATTGTAGGTCAACTTTATTAGATATATTTGAAGTAATTGATTTAGATGGAAATGGTCTTCTTAGCCTTGAAGAATATAATTTTTTTGAATTGAGAACAAGTGGTGAGAAATGTGATGAAGATGCTTGGGCTGTCTGTAGAGGTAAGCATTTTTCTTTCCCTTAATGGATATGTTAACATGTCAATATACTACCTTTTCCTCCCTAAGAAGTAAGATGCTAAACTTCTTCTGATTATTGCTATAGCATTTAGAACAATAGGTTATGAAAACTTAAAACATTTATTTTCCTTAAATTGATAGTTGGTGTAGTGCTTAAATGAAAAGAATATATGAATTAATCATAATTTCAATCTTTAGCCTATGCTCTTTGATGTTTGAAGTTCTGTGTGGTTTGTCCTAGACCATTCCATTGAAACTAAAGTGGTCAAGAGCCACAGACTGGCCAAAATAGGGCAGCAAAGTACTAATATACTGGAGTTTTCCTAAAAAATTAATAAAAGTTTTCTAGGCAGTTTATGCAACTTAAGAATTCTTTAATATTTGTTGTATTTGAGTTAAGAAAGTATGTCCATGGAAGTATGGAAGCCAAAAATACCAAGATAAGTAAAGAAAACCAATGATGATGAGGCAAAGTTGTCACTTAGAAGAGTTCTGGGAAGAGGACGAGACTTGTGTATTTAAGCCAAAGAGAAAACCAGAAAGCTATAGCCAACTATAGATCATAGAACAAGAAGGAGTTGGAGGCCAGAATACAGTCAGGAGAGAGAACTCGTATGTAGAATGCTGTCATCAGGATAGTAATATATACAAAAGGGATGTTATCTTAAACAGAGTATCCATTTCCCTTGGGTATATTAGAGATGGGAGCTGGAAAATAAAATCTTTCTTGTTGTTTGACAGTCAAAAGAGTAGAATTCATAATAAATAGCAGTTTTTTTTTCTGTTATAGATATATTAGGAGTTATACGGGTCTAGCCATTTCTAGATTAATTTAGTTTTGTTCAAAAATAATGTTAAAATGGGCATACTTAGATTTGCTTGGCAAAATGTAGGTTAATTCAAAGACTCCAAAGTGTTCCCCATTATCTAAGAGTCTCTCAGGGACTAGGGGACAATGCAGTTAAAATTAAAGGAATTACACATACAGTAACCTACTTAAATTTGGCACCATTTAGTAGCTGTTTTGGATTTACATCAGATTCAGCCAGGTTTTGCTGGGTTTAGGCAGCAAATATATATGAAGCATTTTAATGTTTTGGGTTTTTTTAACAACATAGCATCATATTTTTCCCCCTGCCCCACCCCTACCCCTACCCTTCTGTTTTTCTTGTCTGTATACATTCACTGCGTGATCTTTTGTTCTGTTTCTTTTTTTTGTCTTTTCTTCTCGTCTTTCTCCTCTAGGATTCACCAGGATTCAATTCTGGGGACCTCTGATGTGGCGAGAGGTTCTCTGTCAATTGCACCACCTCAGTTTCTGGTCTCTTCTGTGCTTCACCTTGACTCTCCCCTTCATCTCTCTTTTGTTGCATCATTATCTTGCTGCATGACTTACTTGCGTGGGCACTGGCTCACCACGTGGGCACTCAGCTTGCTGCATGGGCACTTAGCTCGCCACGTCGGCACTGGCTTACCACGCAGGCACTCAGCTCACCATGCAGGAACTTGACTCACTGTGTGGGCACTCAGCTCACCACGTGGGAATGCTATATCTTTTTCACCAGGAGGCCCCAGGGATCAAACCCGAGTCCTCCCTTATGGTAGGCAGAGGCCTTGTCACTTGAGCCACATTTGCTTCCCCATTTTAATGTTTTAAGACTTTATATCAATCAATATTCTAAATGAAAAGGCAGGTTGGAATTTGGCCAGAAAAATTAAAATTTCCTCTAATTTTGAAATAGATTGACACTATTTATAACTTGAAAAAACTTAATTGTGTGCTGTGTCTGTGCCTATGCTGAATTGTGGGAGTTTAGAAGATTATCTTTCAAGCATAATTTGAGCTGTTCTTATTCTACTTTTAGACTACTCACAGGTTCATAAGGCCTCCTTTAAAATAAGCATTTACTACTACTAATATGTATTTTATTAAATGTTTGAATTTTAAATTATTTTAAAGAGAAAAATTTGGTTGTTTTAATAGAGAATTTTGATACAAAGAAGAATGAACTAACAAGACAGGGATTTATGGATCTGAATCTAATGGAAGCCAATGATCGAGAAGGAGATCCTAGTGACCTTTGGGTAACTCTAAATTCGATGGGTTACAATAAAGCTCTGGAGTTAACAGAGGTAAAATAATTTAAAATTTTTGCCAGCAGGTTTATTAACATAATACTTTGCCCATATACATTTTCCTGACACATGATTTTTGAAGGAGCACTCAAATCCTTGAACTTCAGTATATGATTGAGTCCTGGGTACTGCAGTATATTTCTCCTACTTTATATAAGTTCCTATACTCACTTGAAATTTAGTTACTGCCAATATTTAAGTAATTCAAGAGCAGAAGTGTTTAAACATTTGATACACAGGAAAAAATTGGTAATTAAAAAAATTATACTCTTTGTTAGAGGATCCCTATTTGAGTTGCTGAAGTCTCAGTCTCTTCTATAGGGTCACTCTTTGTCTTAAACAAATAAAGGCTCTCTTAGTATAAGGGGAACAAGTCTGTATGAAAACTTGGAATTCTGTCCTTTTTACAAAAGATACTTCTGGGGTTATTATTTGTTTAACATTTGTAATGGTACCTGGCTCTTAGAAAGCACTCTGTGTGCATTACCCTCCTTATTATTAACACGATAGTATAGAAGTTGAATAAGACTTGCAATAAACCAAAGGAGTAATAAAAATTAGACCTTACTTTGAATTTCTGTATTCCTGCTTAAGGTTTAAAATATAGAACTTAAAGAGTTTCAGCTACAGGCCATATATTATATAGCAATAAACATATTTATACTCTTTAAAATTTAAACTAGTAACTGACCTTTTTAATAAATAAATCAACTTGAGAATAACAGTTGGATATATTGAAAATAGTTTTAACTCTTAGTTTGACATCATTTAAACTCCTTCATAACTCTATTTTTTTAGTTTTCTATGTTTTTTATTGCTATGTTGTTTATTGTTTTTATTTCTATGTTTTTTTTTTTCAACATTTTTTTTTTTTTTTAAGATTTATTTATTTTTTATTTATTTATTTAATTCCCCTCCCCTCCCCCGATTGTCTGTTTTTCTGTGTCTTTTTTTGCTGCGTCTTGTTTCTTTGTCCGCTTCTGTTGTCGTCAGCGGCACGGGAAGTGTGGGCGGCACCATGCCTCGGCAGGCTGCTCCCTCCTTCGCGCTGGGCGGCTCTCCTTATGGGTGCACTCCTTGTGCGTGGGGCTCCCCTACGCGGGGGACACCCCTGTGTGGCAGGGCACTCCTTGCGCGCATCAGCACTGCGCATGGGCCAGCTCCACACGGGTCAAGGAGGCTCAGGGCTTGAACCGCGGACCTCCCATGTGGTAGACAGACGCCCTAACCACTGGGCCAAAGTCCGTTTCCCCTTCTATGTTTTTTATGTTTTTAGTAATAGGAGGTGAATAATTACAGAAAATTTTTACAATTTTACTTCAACCTAACATTCAGTGAGTTCCACATTTTAGCCATGGTAAAATTAGCATCTACTCTATGAATAATAGTCATCTGTTATGCATGCTTCCACCTAATAGAGAAATTAGTTAAGAGCAATTTAAGACATTTTATGGCATTTTGGTATTGTTGACCTTCGAAACCATAAGCAAAAGGCTATCTAAGGCAAAAATTTAATTGTTTAATTTAAATTTTTGACATTTATTGAAGAGGTAATAGTCAATATATTAATTAATATAGCCACATCATTTAGAATTCAAAAGGGTAAAAAAATATTAACAGTGAAAAGTGTTTGTCAAAGGATGATAAAACCACCAATCAAAAATTACAATAAAAAGACACAGCTGAATTTATTGCTTACTAAAGTAAGAGAGAGCTATGCTGGTCAGATCATTCCTTCAAGCAGAGCAGAATGCTCATTTTTAATGTGGTTTACAGGAAAAATGGACTTTAGGTATTGCCTGAGTTTTAGAGGCAAAATGATTTTACAGCATCTGGGAAAGCATGGTTATTTGAATGATACTTGTTTGGTTGGCTCTCAGAAGTACACTATTAAAGTGAGTCTGCCCTTTGAGGTTGCGGCTCGCTGGGTGAGGAGTCCGCAGAGGGGCCGCAGGCAAGTAACGATGGGGGGAACAACCCACACGGAGCCGAGGCTGATGGCGCAGGTCTGATTTAATGAGGAAGTGCTTGGCAATATAAGCCCGAGGGAACGGGGGTGGGGCTAGCATGGGGTGAGAGCGGATTGGTGAGCACGGGCAGAATACCCTTATATGGCCAGGAGATGCAGCGCTGCAGACTAGTGGGTGGAGATGGGGCAGAGGTGGGCCGGCGAGGGGGCGTAGCCCGGGGCAATGTGAGGGCGGAGTCACCCGTACCAGGCGGAGGGCGTAGTCACCCATTCCCGCCACCCCTCCCGGGCAGCTGTGGCGCCTTACAGCTGCCCCGGGCTGGCCACAGAGGTTAACCATACCTCAGCCTGCTTCCTCTCCTCAGCCCTTGATTGCCTGACTTTCAGGGAGTGAGGCACTCACTGCTTGGTTTACAAAAGTGTGTTCATTGAGGTGAATTGTTACCGATCGATTGGACAGATTTAAAACTAGTTCTGGTGGCTACTTGTTATCATGACATCAGAATAATCAGTCTTTTGTAAATTTGTTGGAACTTTTCTATTCTGTGTATCCTCATTTGGTTTTCATTCAGCTAAAGCTATAGGAGAGACCATCAAAGATTCACTTAACCACTGTTGTTGATACTTTTTGAAGAAGAGGTATAATTTGTAGAGATCTGATAGAAGCTGCACAAGAGATAAAATCATCCTTAATGGAACTGTAGGTCTTTTGTTCTGGGTGTTGTGACAAGCATTTTGCATTTCTCCTAGTACAAGGACATTTTCCTTAAAGCCAATATTAGGCACTTCATTATTACTAATAAATTGTAATGATAAGCCAAGTCAGAAGTATATACCCCTAAGCCAATACAGAAGAAAGCTATGAATATACGGGAGTATGCAGAGAAGCATGTAAGATAGATTTAGAAGAATCTTGTTCCAGTGGTCTCGGGAAGACTCTGTCTACTTCACATGGTTGTGTTTGTTCCAAGGCTCTTGGGTTAGTAGCAGTCATTTCTGTGGACTGTCTGCATCCTGCATTTCGAGACTCCCTGGAGAATATCATTTTAAGATCTCTAAAGGTACCTTTCCAATTCTGTTAAGGCCCTTTTCATTTTTCCAAAGGTTTAGGAGGGATAAAGACAAAAATGTTTTTCAGTAAGGAGCAAAGCCTTACGTAATCCAAATTCATGAATAATGGTTCCAGTTAAAATGTATCCTCTCTCAGTGGATCAACAAGTTAGAATGTCCTAGACCATTGTGATGGTTTTGGCTTTTCAACAGGGAAATGTTTTAATCCATCCTGAAACTAAATGTACTTGTTATTAGTGCAAATTCATAAACCATTGAGGGAGGCAAATGTATTAAATCAATTTGGAAATGCTCATAGGGTTTTTTAGAGCAAGGTCTCAGTCCATAGCCAACCTTTACAATTTTTCAGGTTATGTAGACATAAAGCATGAACTGGCCATATCCTTTATTACCATAGAAATGTTTTTCCTCAGTATTTAATATTATGGCCAATTTGTCACTACTGGAATGAGTCATTTCATGGATGGTTTTATCTATAGAATCTAGGTGGCTGTTCTGTTTTACCAAATCTTATTCTCATAGTTCTTACAACAAGTCTTTACAGAATTTAGCAGGCCAGGTTTTATGTATCCACAGCAGAATCTGAACTTCTTCATGGATTTCTAAAAAACTGTGTTGTTATTTTATGTAAGGTCCTCTTATATATGTAAGGACTTTAGTCAAAATCATCTGTTTAACATAATGATCTGTTAAAATATTTCTATATTATTTCCAAAGTGTTCTATAGTACTTTTTAAAAAAGACTTATTTATTATTATTTTAAAAATTTATCTCTCCCCTCCCCCAAATGGTTGTCTTGTCTATCTGCTCATTGTTTGCTCACCTTCTCCAGGTGAGCAACCCAGGACCTCCCACAAGGGAGACAAATGCCCAATGACCTGAGCTTTCTGTGGGCAGTGTCTGCTGGCTTGTGGCATCCGCTCACTGCATTGCAGCGGTGCGATGGCTTACTCATTGGGGTGGGTGTGGCATCTGCTTGTCTTCTTTAGGAGGCACCAGGACCTAAACCCAGGACCTCCCATGTGGTAGGCAGGTGCCCAAATGGTTAAGCCACATCTGCTTCTCTCTATTGTACTTTTAAGGTATTTTTACACGGAACGGGTGTAGCTCAGTAGTCAAGATCCTGCTTCCCATGTACAAGGTCAATCCTCCTAAAAAAATTTTTTTTAAAAATATTTCTTACAGTATCTATTATCTTATACTAGGTTCTGTAGTACTTTTTAATTTTGTCCCTACCTTCATGATAATGGTAATTTTAGGTATCAAGTAATGTATTTGTTGTTCATTTTTAAAAGGTACCTGAGAAAGTTTAAAATAAACCCTCTTTTTTCTTGTGTCATTTTTTTCATGTAAGAACAGTCATATATTTGTATTATTAACACATTCATGATCCACAACAGGATTCACTATGTTAAACGGTCCCATGTTTCATCCTCTAGCTTTCCTTCTGGTGACATACACCCAAACTTCCCCTTTCAATCACAATCACACACATTTCGGCTTTATTTATTCATAATAATGTGCTACCATCACCTCTGTCCTTTTCTAAACATCTACAATCAATTTTATTAAGAATTTTACATAAATTAAGCATCAGCTTCCCATTCTCTATCATCATTTTACCTTCCAAAAACTTGTATTCTATGAGTTTGCTCATTATATGTAGCTCATATTAGTGAGATCATACAGTATTTGTCCTTTTGTGTCTGGCTTATTTCACTCAACATAAGGTCCTCAAGGTTCATCCATACAGTTGCATGCATCAAGACTAACTTTCTTTTTACAGCTAAATAATATTATATATACCACATTTTATTTATCCATTTATCTGTTGGGTTCCTTCCATCTTTTGGCAGTTGTGAATAATGCAACTATGAACATCACTGTGCAAATGTCTATTTGTATCCCTGCTTTCAGTTCTTCTGAGTATAGACCTAACAGTGGGATTGCAAGATCATATGGCACTTATAGACTTAGCTTCCTGAGGAACCACCAAATGGTCTTCCACAGGAGCTGTACCTATCAGCAATGAATGTGTTCTTTCTCCACATCCTCTCTAACACTTAAAGTTTTCTGGGGAATTTTTAATAGTGGTCTTTCTAGTAAGTGTGGTATGATATCTCATTGTGCTTTTAATTTGCATTTCCCTAGTGATGTTGAGCATCTTTTCATGTGCTTTGTAGCCAATTGTATTTCCTCTTTGGAAAAATGTCTATTCAAATCATTTGGCCATTTTTTAATTGGGTTGTTTGACCTTTTATTGTTGAGTTGTAGAATTTCTTTATATGTTCTGGATATTAAAGCTTTATCAGATACGTGGTTTCCAAATATTTTCTCCCATTGAGTAGGCTGCCTTTTCACCTTCTTCACAAAGTCATTTGAAGCACAAAAGTATTCCATTTTTAGGAGGCCCCATTTATCTATTGTTTTCTTTTGCTGCTTGTGCTTTGGGTAAAAAGCCTAAGAAACCACCATCTACCACAAGATCTTTAAGGTCCTTCCCTTCATCTTCTTCTAGGAGTTTTATGGTCCTGGCTCTTATAGTTAAATCTTTGATCCATTTTGAGTTAATTTTTTATGAAATATGAGATAGGGATCTTCTTTCATTCTTTTGCGTATGGATATCTAGTTCTCCTAGCATCATTTGTTGAAGAGACTATTCAATTGAATGGGCTTGGCAGCCTTGTCAAAAATCAATTGACCAGGGAAACAGATTTGGCTCAACTGATAGAGCATCCACCTACCATATAGGAGGTCCAGGGTTCAAACCCAGAGCCTTCTGACCCATGTGATGAGCTGGCCCATGCGCAGTGCTGATGTGCGCAAGGAGTGCCATGCCATGCAGGGGTGTCCCGCGTAGGGGAGCCCCACACACAAGGATTGTGCCCCACAAGGAGAGCTGCCTCACGCAAAAAAAAAACACAGCCTGCCCAGGAGTGGAGTCACACACACGGAGAACTGATGCAGCAAGATAACGCAACAAAAAGAGACACTGATTCCTGGTGCTGCTGACAAGAATGCAAGCAGACACAGAAGAACACACAGCGAATGGACACAGAGAGCAGACAATAGCGGGGAGAGGGTGAGCGGGGAGGAAAGGGGAGAGAAATAAAAAAAAAACAACAACAACACACAATTGACCGTAGATGTGAAGGTCTGTTTCTGAACTCTCAATTCAATTCCATTTATCAGTATGGCTGTCTTTATGTCAGTGCCATACTGTTTTGACTGTAACTTTGTAATATGCTTTAAAGTCAGGAAGTGTGAGTCCTCCAAATTCATTTCTCCCAAGATGTTTTTGGCTATTTGGGATCCCTTATCCTTCCAAATAAATTTGGTAATTGACTTTTCTTTTTCTGCAAAATAGGCTCTTAGAATTTTGACTGGGATTGTGTTGAATCTGTAAATCAATTTGGGTAAAATTGACATCTTAACAATATTTAGTCTTCCAGTCCATGAACATGAAATGTCTTTCCATTTATTTAGGTTTTCTATTTCTTTTTTTTTTTTTCTTTCAAGATTTATTATGTATTTATTTCTCTCCCCTTGCCCCCTATTGTCTGTTCTCTGCGTCCATTCACTGTGTGTTCCTCTATGTCCACTTGCATTATCTGGTGGCACTGGGAAACTGCATCTCTTTTTTTTGTTGTTGCATCATCTTGCTGCGTCAGTTCCCCATGTGTGCGGTGCCACTCCTGGGCGGGCTGTACTTTTTTCACACGAGGCAGCCCTTCTTGTAGGGTGCACTCCTTGTGTGTGGGGCACCCCTACACGGGAATGCCCCTGCGTGGCACAGCAGTCCTTGCACGCCAAAACACTGCATGTGTGCCAGCTTACCATACAGGTCAGGAGGCCCTGGGGATCGAACCCTGGACCCTCCATAGTAGACGGACACTCTATCAGTCGAGTCACATCCACTTCCCTTTATTTCTTTTAGCAATGTTTTGTAGTTCTCTGAGTACAGGTCCTTTACATCCTTGGTTAAATTTATTACTAGATATTTGATTCTTTTAGTTGCTATTGTAAATGGAATTTTTTCTTGATTTCCTCCTCAGCTTGCTCATTACTGATATATAGAAATGCTTTTTTTTTCACATGTTGATCTTGTATCCTGCCTCTTTGCTGAATTCATTTATTAGCTCTAAATGAATAGAGCTAATAAATATTGTTGATTTTTCATGACTTTCTAAGTATGGTATCATGTTGTCTGCAAATAGTGAAAGTGTTACTTCTTCATTTCCAACTTGGATGCCTTTTAATTCTTTTTCTTACCTAATTTTTTTTTAGACTTATTTTTAATTTATCCGCCCCCCCTTACTGTTTTACGCCCACCGTCTGCTCTCTGTGTTCATTTGCTGTGTGTTTTCTGTGTCTGCTCATCTTCTCTTTAGGAGGCACTGGGAACCGAACCTGGGACTTCCAATGTAGGAGAGAGGTGCTCAGTCTCTTGAGCCACTTCAGCTCCCTACTTTGTTGTGTCTGTTATTGTCTTTCCTCTTTGTATGTCCTTGCTGTGTCATCGTGTTGCATCAACTCGCCATACCTGCCTGTCACACCACCTTGCTGTCTTGCTCATCTTCTCCAGGAGGCACTGGGAACCAAACCTGGGACCTCCCATGTGGTAGGTAGGAGCTCAGTCACTTGAACCACATCTGCTTCCCCCTAATTACTTTAGCTATAATTTCTAGCACAGTGTTGAATAACAGTGGTGACAGTGGGCCTGTCTTGTTCCTTGTCTTAGATATAATACTTTCAGCCTTTCACCATTAAGCACGTTATCTGTGGGTTTTCATATATACTTTTATCATATTGAGGAAATTTCCTTCTATTCCTAGTGTTCTAAGTGTTTTTTATCAAGAAAGGATGCTGGATTTGGTCAAATGCCTTTTCTGTGTCAATTGAGATAATCATGATTTTTCACCTTCAATTTATTAAAGTGGTTTATTATATTAATTGATTTTCTTCTGTTGAACAACCCTTGCATACCTGGGATAAAACCTACTTTATCATGATGTAAATTCTTTTAATGTGCTCTTAGATTTGATTTGCAAGCATTTTGTTGAGGATTTTTACATCTATATTCACTAGAGAGATTGGTCTATAATTTTATTTTCTTGTAGTATCTTATCTCACTTTGGTATTAGAGTGATGTTGGCTCATAAAATGAGTCAGGCAGTGTTCCCTCCTCTTCAGTTTTTGGAAAGAGTATCAGCAGGATTGGTATTAATTCTTCTTGAAATTTACCTGTGTAGCTGTCTGGTCCTGTACTTAGTTGGGAGGTTTTTGATGTTTGATTCAATCTCTTGTGATTTGTTTGTTGAGGTCTTCTATGTCTTCTAGAGTCATTGTAGGTTGTTCACGTGTTTCTTGGAAATGGTCCTCTTCATCTAAATTGTCTAATTTATTGACGTAAAGTTGTTCATAGAACAGGAACAGAGTTCAGCTGTGTAAAACAGCTCCTGGTGCCCACTAGTGAAGCTGGCCTTGCTCTGTCTCTTCTCTCTGTGAGTACACATCTTTCCTTCAGAACCTGAGTCATGTTTTTGCTGGCAACCCTGATACCTGCAAACCACGGAATGAGTTGAAATCCTAGGACTGTTGTTCCTGTGGCTAGCACAAGTATGCTGTTCTCTACCCTCTGTGCAGTGAGACCCCCACCTCTGGTGGTGGTAATTGATGCCTCTCTTTCTGACAGATGGTTTGGCACAGCGAGTAGGGTGCCAACATCCCAACAAATATTGTCGGGATTTGGTATTATATAGAGCATTCAAAAGGCTTCTTCGAGGCATGGACACTTCTTTTTCTTTTTTTAAGATTTATTTTATTTATTTCTCCCTCTGCCCCATTCCCCCCGTTGTCTACTCTCTGTGTCCATGTGCTGTGCATTCCTCTGTGTCTGCTTGTATTCTCATTAGGCAGCTCCAGGTACCGATCCTGGGACCTTCCAGAGTGGGAGAGAGGTGATTACTCTCTTGCACCACCTCAACTCCCTGTTCTGCTACGTCGTCTTCTTTTCTCTCCTCTATGTCTCATGTTGCATCATCTTACTGTGCCAGCTCTCTGCGTCAGCCAGCACTCCTGCACAGGGCAGCTTTCCTGCGCTGGGCAGCATTCCCATGCAGGGCAGCATTCCTGCATGGGGTGGCATTCCCATATGGGCTGGCACTCCTCGTGGGCCAGCTTGCCACGTAGGCCAGCTCGCCCTCACCAGGAGGCCCTGGGCATCAAACCCTGGACCTTCTATACAGTAGAGGAGCCCAATTGGTTGAGCCACATCCGTTTCCCAACACTTCTTGATTTACAGAATCACAGTGAAGATATTCTCCTCATTTAGTAAGGGTTATAAATTTGTTGTATTGCTAGTGTTACAGCAGCAGATAGTAATAAAAGAAGGAGAAAGTAACAATTCGTAATTAGTCAACTAGTTAGGTTTTATACTAGCAATAGGGATTTATACATGTGGTAACATTTGATATTTAAAAGACTCCTATAATATCTGAAGATGTTTTGAGTGATTTAGTTTATGCTTGTAATTGATTTGAGGACTGAGACTGACATTTCGCCATTAAATTAAAGGATAGGCTTGAATAGGCAATAGTTCTTTGTGTCAGGTTATTGAGTTACTATGCCTAAAGCATGGCCTAATGTTTCCATGTTTGCAAAAAATAAAATAAAAAGGTTTTATTGTTGTGGTAATATATGAAAAATCTATCTGAAATCTTGAAATTTTATTAGCTCTGTTCCAATTGATTTGAATGTCTATGATATCTTTTGCCCACAGAAACTCTGGAACCATAGCTACTTTGGTAATTTTTTGAATCGTATATAATATAGGTCATATAATGTCTAGATGAGTTTTAAAGTTTGATATTGTGTAGTAACTGAAGTATATTTTGTCTGGAAATATAAATCTACTTATTAAATTGGTAGGGATTGTGTCAAAAAGAATAACCAAAATATCATTTACAGGTTAGATTTTGGGAAAGGATTTAAGATTATTGTAAATCTTATTTGAGTGGTTTTCAAAAACCAAGACAAATAAGATTAATTTGTTTTAAATTTCCACAGCTTACTATGCACTCTCAGTCTTTTATTATTATTTTTACCCTCTACGGTCTAGTACAACCAGTAATTTTTTACTTTATTTTTAACTTTTTTATTAAGTTCCCTAATTCAGATGTACATTATGCATTCCCTATATCAGTACTTCTTTATTTCTCTTGTTATAAGGAATACCTATATCACCATAACTTAATAATTTGCTCTTTTACTGAATGTTGGTAAACAAAACATTTGTCAGTTTTCCATTTTGTTCTTCCCTTCTTTCTTTTTTTATAAAGAGTTTCATGGTATAGATTCCTTTCAGAAATTAGAATGGGGAAAATTTTATTTCATTGTTTTAGATTTTGAGAGGTACATGATACTTTTATTTTGACTAACTAGTAGTTGAGAGCTAATTTTGTACTAAATTAAGTAGTATCTCATAACTTAGGTTTTATTATTATTTTCCCTCTCCTTTTTAATAATTTTGCAATGAACAATTCACAGTTAATAGTTTTCTTTCTTATTGCATGCTTCCTATATTAATTTAGTAGGATAAAGAAAATAAGTAAATAAAAATCAAGCCTATGAATGGAGGAAATGATAAAGTTATGAGGTAGCTTTCTCAGAGTAGATGAGATTTTATTTTTAAATTTTTAGAGAACACATCTTTAACATGTATCTTTTAATTTTCCTTTAAGTGAATCCTTAAATATTGATTTTCTTAGGTAGAATAAAACTGATACCAAGGGGAACTAATATAGCTCAAGTGGTTGAGCACCTGCTTCCCAGTACAAGGTCTTGGGTTTGATCCTTGGTACTTCTAAAAGCAAACAAAAGAAAAAACGAACTCTCACTGGGGAACTGATGTAGCTCATTAATTGAACTCCTGCTTCCTATGTATAATATCCTGGGTTCAAGCCCTGGTACCCCCTAAAAAACAAACAAACAACACCAACAACAAAAATGATACCAGGACTTGGAAAATGGTAAAATATTGCCAGAATCTTTATTCAGTACTGAAAAGAATAAGTCAAACCTTTAAAAATAAAACAAACGTGATTATAATTATTACAAATCTTTCTTTTTTAGATCTGCATTTTAAAATATTTTTACCCATATCCTCTTAATATATATTTCCAACAACCCTTGGTAGAATATATGCTATTTATTTCCACTTCTCAATGAAGAAACTAAGCCTCATAGAAGTGACTCCTTTCAGATCATATAGTTAGTAAATGCCAAAATCCCGGGAGCAAACCCAGGTCTTCTGCTTTCTAGCCTAATGATTTTTCATTCTTAATAAACTCTTTAAAAGGTGACTTTATTTTTGCCAAGGTTAGAGTGTATTAAAACATTTTCAGTCTTTTTGTTTTTAGATAAAAAGGTCTATTGATGTTCTACTATATTAACTTAAAACTTTTACCTTTTGTCCCCCAAGTAAAAAGATGGCCATCAGTATGTGTGAAATCCGCACATTTGTATTCATTTAAGGAGAATGCTTTTCAAAATAATTAAATGGAAAATAATTATTTCAAAAGTGTTTTAGAAAAAAAAAAAAAAAAGCCAGAAACTGAAATAGAGAACAGTGGGGGTTGATGGAGATTATGAGGCCAGAGGATGTCTCTCTGTAGAGGTGACTAGTAAGCTTTAACCTGAAAGAGGAGGTGGTAACTGTGAGAAAAGATGTGAGAAGAGTCTTCAAAGCAGAGCCAACACTACATATGAAGTTTCTGACATAGAAAGGAGTTTCATTTTTTTCATAGGATCTGTAGATCAGTCTAGCTAGAGTAGTGAGGCAGGGGACTTGGTTTGGATACAACGGTAAAGGCTAAAGTATGCAGCATCTTGTAGGGTATGGTAAAGACTAAAAAGGTAGATACTAGAACCATCCATTTCCAAATGTGGAAAATATTTTTAGGTCTCAGATTTAAAAGGTGTTTTTACACTAACTTTGAATTGTGAATTTATTTTTCTACATTTTGTTCTTTTCAGTGCTCTATATACTCTTGTTAAGTTTTAGTTAACATAATTATGCTCTTTAAAGCCCTTTGATGGGGAAACGGACTTTGGCCCAGTGGTTAGGGCATCCGTCTACCATATGGGAGGTCCGCGGTTCAAACCCCGGGCCTCCTTGACTCGTGTGGAGCTGGCCATGCGCAGTGCTGATGCGCGCAAGGAGTGCCCTGCTACACAGGGGTTTCCCCTGCGTGGGGAAGCCCCACGCGCAAGGAGTGTGCCCGTAAGGAGAGCCGCCCAGCGTGAAAAGAAAGAGCAGCCTGCCCAGGAATGGCGCCGCCCACACTTCCCGTGCCGCTGACGACAACAGAAGCGGACAAAGAAACAAGACGCAGCAAATAGACACCAAGAACAGACAACCAGGGGAGGAGGGGGAATTAAATAAATAAATAAATCTTTAAAAAAAAATAAAATAAAATAAAGCCCTTTGATGAATTCTGTAGCCTTAAAGTTAGAAAAGAAAATTAAATAACCAACATTAGTTAGCTTTGATCCAAATGGGTGTGTGGACTATGGCTTAAAGGAGTTATTATTGACTTGCTAGAAGCTATAGTTTTCTTCCCTTTTCTGTGAACATTTTAGTTAATTCACTGCCAAAAAGTCAGAATTACATGCTTTTTATTACTTGATCATAGTACTAAAATTTTCCTCTAAACTTTTATCAGAAGGACGAACTAGAAGGGGCAGTGCTTCTTAAATCATATGATAAACATACCAATAATAATTTTACTTTAAATTCCATCAAAGGCCAAAACAGGGTTTGCTTTTTCTTCCATTACAGGCATGCCCATTTGTCATAGATATCTATGCAGAAAAATGCAAGATAAGAATTAAAGCTGTCCATATGGAGGCAGGCAGTGGGCAACTTGAGAAGACCATTTGTAAATCTGTCCTTAACAAAGGCGATGCCAAAGTAATGGATGGCTATGAAAATATAATTGTACATACTTACAAGTGTGACACCTGGATAACATCAGTTATTGAAAACAAGGTATCAATTATGAGATGATTCTCCATATTCTTTATGATGTTTATCAATATGCCCCTTTTTCTTTTTTATGCTATTTTTGTGCAGTAATTAAATATCCCATTATATTAGTAATATTTATAATAGTAATTATTCTCTCTCCTCAGCTTTCTAACTTAAACTGTACATGTAATTTTTATATGTTTTTATGGGTTTGTGATCATTGTTTTTGTCTAAAAATATTGTGAAAATTAAATATTTGGAGATCTGTGAAGACAGTGTATAACCTGGGTACAAAATATTTTATTTTGTTACTAATAGTCTTAACATATACATAGCTATTTTAAATAATAGGCAATGTGTTTTAAAGAAATATGAATTACAACAAAAGTTGAACCCAACTTTTTACATCATGTTTGTAGTATCAGAAATCCTATAGACTGCTGCAATTTTATCTAACTAAATATTCTACTGGATAAGAGTACTCTTATCAAGTGAATTATTTCTAGGTTTGGACATCTTTACCGCTACAGGTCAAGTGATTACATGCATAAATACTTGTTTAAAATAAAATTTTATTGAAGTATATCATTCATACATGAACACACATAATAAATATAGAGTAAAATTTGTGAATTTACAAAACAAACATGCATATCATCATACAAGTCTCCATAAATCTCCCCACCACCACCACCACCTTGCATTGTTGTGAAACATTTATTATAAACTGTCATACATAAAGTATTAAATTCAGAGATATTCCAGTTCTCTAGAAATTACAAATTTTCATAAAACTTTATGCAAGATGACTTGGGTTTTTAGAACCGTTGGCTTGTTTCTTAAAGTACCTAAGGTTTAGCTGCCTAATGAATCAGCTAACTCTCCTAGTCATAATAGGGGCCACCAGAAAGTGTAAAACAAGGTCTCTGCCTTCGAAGAGTTTATGGCCTAGTTGAAAAGACAATTAATACTCTTGAAAGAGATAAGAGAATAATTAAATGTTAATTTATATAGTACTGTTTATATGTGCAACAGTTTTATTATATATGCATTTCTTGTAGTTGATGTTAATTTGGGCCATAAAAGTTGGGGAAGGACTGTGTTGTAGGATTTGAGCACTGAAGGATGATTAGGATTTATAGGGTAGATGGGAGTCATTACCTTACTCCACTTTTACTGCTCTGCTATTACTACCATTTCTCAACTCTTATCCCCCCCTCCACCTTCACCGTTACCAGAAAATTAATCTTTCTTTCACAAAAATGTAATAGTATTGACACTTTAGAGCTTGTCATGTGCCTGGCATTTCACATATATTAACCCATTTACTTTTCACAACAGCCCTGTGATGTAAGTACTGTCCTCATTTTACAGACAAGGAAACTGAAGCATAGGGAGGTTAATTGACTTGCAGAAGGTCCCACAGTTAATCAGTAGAAGATCTGAGAAATGAATATGGTTGGTCTAACATTATACTGCCCCTCTGTAGTAATTAAGGAGTCATGGCAAGTTCTTTAACAAGGGGGATACTTTGATTCCTGTGTTTCTCAACAGTTTCATTCTTTCTCTTGCTTCGTAACTATCCTAGAAGCCCAGCTTTTCAAGTGTCACCTCTTCCATGAAGTCTTCTTTGATCTCTGTGCTAATGTCCTTCTTCTGTGTTTCACTAGAACCCTATGGATATCTCAATCACAGGACTTAAAGTATTTGGTAGTTCTTATTTTATTTATCTGTCTCCAGTAGACTGTAAGCTAGCTTGTTGGGATCAGGAATTGTATCTTTTTTTTCTATTAGAGAAGTTGTAGGTGTACAGAAAAATCAAGCATAAAATAGAGTTCCCATATACCACACTATTATTAATACCTTGCTTTAGTGTAATTTGTTACAATTCATGAAAGAACATTTTTATAATTGTACTATTAACTATAGTCCATCTTTTATAGTAGGGTTCACTGTGTTGTATAGTCCTATAGTATTTTTAAAAAACAATTTATTCTGAGACAACCAGCAAGATGGTGATGGAGTAAGTTGCTGCTAGAGTCAGCTCCCACTACAGGGCAGTTAGCAAACACCCAGAGGTCTCTGGAGCTAGCTGAAGCACCTGTTTGGGGCTCCAGAAGACCAGAAGAGCATCCTCAACGTCCTTGAAGGAGTAGAAGGAGAAGACTGCCCATCTGCAGAGAAGACTCATAAGTAGAGCGCTCCACACCGCAGAGGCCAGTGCCCATCTCCACTGAGGCACAAGCTGCCTCGGGAGCTGTTCCGCAACTGGAATTAAAAACTCCACTTCCCCAAAACGGGGAAGGAAGAGAATGTTGGGCACCAATTTCAGCTATGATAAGAAAATTCAGCAGGCTACAGTATAATCCTGAGAACAGCTAAAGCTTGAGCCTGTCCAAGTCAGAAAGAGGGTGGTAGCCACCATCATAACTCTGCACCTGGCAGGAGGGGAAGTGGGGCAGACTGAAAATCCCAGTGCTGGTGGGGACCAGCTTCTTTCCATCCAGATCAGAATGCAGCTCTATCCTAGGTCCCAGTGCCACCTCCAGCAGTGAGGAAGCTGCAGGGAACTGTGCAGCTCCAGGAAATTACCCACCAATCTGTGGAGGCTGGTACTCTGGTGGCATGAGCCACCCCAGGAGCTGTTCTGTGGCTGGAATTGGAAGCTCCATTTCCCAAAAACAGGGGAGGAGGAGATGGTTGGCTGCCGAGTTCAGCTACTGATCGGTATCCTCGGCTGGCTAAGATATAACCCTGGAAAAAGCTGGGGTGTGACTCTACCCAAGTTGGAAAGAGGCCGGTGGCTGCCATTTTGACACCACCCCCAGCTTGAGGGGAAGCCAGGCTGACCAAAAACCACAGTGATGGTAGGAACCAGTTTCCTTCATCCAGATCGGCCTGCAGCCCTAGAATAGGCTTCAGCCCCACCTTTGGCAGGGAGGAGGCTGATGGGGCTCCCCCCTCGCCCCGCACCAGCCTATCCAGGTAACTGCAGGTACCTTTAGATGACACAGACTGAATAATGGGAAGTCTACTGAGGCAAACGCGGTCATCTTGGACCTGCACTGCATAGATTGCTGCCCACACCTGCAGCTCCATCCCTGCCCCAGGCAGGGGAGAAAGGGATGTGAAGCTTAATCAGTCTCTCTGGGCAACTACAGTCTAGGCCTGCACATGGATTATTCCACATAGCTGTGGTGCTGTCCCTACCCCTGGCAAAGGAGATAGTTGGGAGAAGCTTCATTGGTCCCTGGTGCAATGAGGGCAGCTTGAGCCTCCACAGCTTACAGCACCAACTACGTGCTTGACTCCTACTGCACAACCAGCAAGGGAGAAGTAATTGGAAACCCTAAACTAAAGAGAAAAACTGCACCCAGAATAAATACTCTAGTTAGCCAAATGCGAAGACACCAACAAAAAATTACAGTCCACACCAAGAAACAGGAAGCTATGGCCCAGGTAAAGGAACAAGGTAAGCCTCCAGATGACATGAAGGAGTTGAGACAACTAATTATAGATGTTCAAACAAATCTCCTTAATGAATTCAATGAGATGGCTGAAGAGATTAAGTATATTAAGATATTGGATGAGCACAAAGAATTTGAAAACATAAATAGAAAAATAGTAAATCTTATGGGAATGAAAGGTACAATAAATGAAATTTTAAAATCTGTATGTCATATAATATTGGAATCATATAATAGCTGATTTGAGGAGGCAGAAGAAAAGATTGATAAGCTTGAAGAAATGGCCTCTGAAAGTGAATATAAAAAAGAACAGATGAAGAAAAGAATGGAAAAAATTGAACAAGGGTTCAGGGAACTAAATAACAGCAAAAGGTGTGCAAACATGCATGCCATGGGTGTCCCAGAAGGAGAAGAGAAGGGAAAAGGGGCAGAAGGAATATTTAAAGAAATCATGTTAGAAAATTTCCCAACCCTATTAAAGTACATAGATATCCCTGTCTAAGAAACACAATGTACTCCCATCTGAAAAAATCCAAATAGACTAACTCCAAGACACATACTTATCAAAATGTCAAAGGCCAAAAACAGAGAGAATTCTGAGAACAGCAAGAGAAAAGCAATGCATAATATATAAGGGATATCCAATAAGATTAAGTGCTGATTTCTCACCAGAAACCATGGAGGCAAGAAGAGAGTGGTCTGATATATTTAAGATACTACAAGAGAAAAACTTCCAGCCAAGAATCTTATATCCAGCAAGACTATCTTTCAAAAATGAGGGTGAAATTAGAATATTCACAGATAAACAGAAACTGAGAGAATTTCTAAGCAAGAGACCAGATTTTCAGAAATAGTGAAAGGTGTACTAGAGCCTGAAAAGAAAAGACAGGAGAGGGGCCTGGAAAAGAGTCTAGAAATGAAGATTATATCAATAAAAGTAACTAAAAGTGTCAAAAGTGGTAAAAATAAAATATGACAGATAAAACTCAAATAGTCAGGAATAAACTTAACCAATGATGTAAAGCACTTGTATTCAGAAAACTGCAACTCAATGTTAAAACAAATGAAAAAAGCCCTAAATAACTGGAAGAACATTCCATGCTCATGGATTGGAAGACTAAATATCATTAACATGTCAATTCTATTCAAATTGATATGCAGATTTAATGCAATCCCAATAAAAATTCCACCAGCATTAAAGAAAAAATTGAAAACACAATCATTAAATTTATTAGGAAGGATAAGGAGTCCTGAATAGCCAGAAACATCATAAAAAGGAAAAGTAAACCCTTATCTCCAGACTTTAAAACATAATAACTACCTATAGTGGTAAAAACAACATGGTACTGGCCTAAAGACAGACACAATAGACCAATGGAACCAAATTATGGTTCAGAAACAGACCCTCACAGGTATGGTCAAATGATTTTTTACTAGCCTGTCAAACTCAGGAAGCTCAGGCAGAACAATCCATTCAACAAATGGTGCTGAAAAAATTGGACATCCATAGCTGAAAGAAGGAAAGAGGACCCCTATCTCACACCTTACCTAAAAGTTAACTTAAAATGAATCAAAAAACTAAAGATAAATGCAAGAACCATAAAAGTTCTAGAAGAAATTATTGGAAAATATCTCCAAGACCTGGTGGTAGGTGGTGGGTTCTTAAAGGAGATAAGAGAAGGACTGAGTGGACTACTGATGTTTAATGTATGTAGAAGTTTTAATTAGCTTTACTGTAAAATTGTGGAAATGTATAGAGTGGATGGTAACACAGTGAATAACAGCTAGTTTACAAATGGGGATGTGACTGAAATGGTAGTCTAGGTATGTAAATGCCAATTGACAATGCTTGAGAATCTAGGAACTGGATAGCACAGTAAACCAAGAGGTGGATGAGAATTGTGGTTGATGGTACAGATTCAAGAGTGTCCTTTGTTAGCTGGAGCAAATGTGTATCACTACTGCAGGGTGGTGGGAATATGGAGAAGCATGTACGGCTGGAGTAACCTATGGACTGTGGTTGGTAGTACTAATATAATAATCTTGCATCTATGTAGAAGATATACTGTGTTGATATTGAGGCAGTATGGAAAATGTGAGTCAAATGTACACTATGGACATGGTAACAATCAGATGACATTATTTCATCTGTAGCAAATGACACACCACATGGTGTGTTGATGGAGGGGTCTTAGAGTTCTGCACATATGCGTGATTGTTTTGTAAGTTTACAACTTCTGTCATAAAAAATATATATTTAAAAAATAATAATAGGGTGGGTTGGGGGAAAAACACCAAATGTAAAATAAGGACTATGATTAGTAGTAAGATTTTGACAGTGTTCTTTCATAGTTTGTAACAACGTCTCATGACAATGCAAGGTGTTGGTGGAGGGTTGATGTATGGGACCCCTGTATGATGTTATGCATGTTTACTTTGTAAGTTCACAACTTTTACTATACACTTAATAGTTTCTGTATGTTCATATATAAATGATGTAAAGATAACAATCAGATTGGTTAGGGGAAAGCTACTTTGTTTAGTAGTAATATTTTGACAGTGCTCTTTAATCATTAGTTAAAAAGGTTTAAAAACAATGCAAGTTATTGGTGGTAGGGCAAGATGTTATGTATGTTCGTTTGATGTTATATATGTTTGTTTTGTAAATTCACAACTATTATACACTTACTATTTATGTATGTTTATGTATGAGTGATATATTTCAATAAATTTTTTAAAAAGAAATGAAGTACTGACACATGCTACAACATTGATGACCCTTGAAAACATCATGCTACATGAAAGAAACGAGTCACAAAAGACCACATATTGTATGATATCCATTTGTATGAAATATTTAGAAGAGGCAAATTTATAGAAACAGAAAATAGATTAGTGGTTGCTTAGGACCTGGGGCAGAGGGATTGATGAATGATTGCTAAGGGTAAAGGGTTTTTTTTGGGGGGGGGAGCACAAAAATGTTCTAAAATTTATTGCGGTGATGGTTATACAACTCCGTGAATTTATTTTAAAAACACCATTTATTTTAAATGGGTGAATTGTATGGTATGTGAATTATATCTCAATAATGCTTAAAAAAATAAAAATAAAAAATAAAAAAACCGATTTATTCTAATAACATATACACAGCGTACATTTTCCCTTTTAATGTCATTCACATAGAGAATTCAGTGCTGTTAATTATGTTCACAGTGTGATTACCAAACTTTATGATCAACCCAAATAAAAACCCTATACAATTTAAGCATTAACTCCTCATTCCCAAGCCCCAGCCCATCCTCTGCTAACTTTCATTCTAGACTCTGACTCTATGAGTTTGCTTATTCTAATTTCATATTAATGAGGTCATACAATATTTGTACAGAAATGGTATTTTTTATCTTAGTATTCCTAGATCCCTAGAATAGTGCCTGACAGATATTTAATACTAAATAAATACATATTATGAATGAGTGAATATTTTATTTATAAGGATGTATGGAAGGTAGTATGCAGGATGAATGGATGGTGGCAAAAGCAGAGATACAATAAAAAAAAAATAGAGGTTATTGTTGTAGTGAGCCAGGGATAAGATATGTGGCCCCTTTATCCAGAATAGCCTGGGAATGAAAATGAAGGGATGTATACAAGTCACATCTAGAAGAAAAAGTTTGTATAACTCATGCCAGATTGGACAAAGAATGAATGAGGAAAAAGTTGAACATGAAAGTTTGGGAGTCAGTGTGTGTGAATGAATTTGTAGTGGACTGTATGATATTGAAATAGAATTTTAGAGATTATTCTGAAATTTATATTTGTCTATATTTATTAAAGTAAGGACTAACAATATATGAAATCTTTTTCTGTAGTCAGATAATAAAGTGATTATTCACATCAACAATGACCTAAGTAAAAACTGCATAAACAACAGAGGACTCAATATATTTGCAGTAGAAGTGGCACCAAAATCTGCAATGGTAATCCATTATTTTCTAATTAAAGCCTTTTGTTTTATGTCTTCAAAAATATTTTCGCTATTAAGGGTGTGAATAAATGTGTGACTATGAAATGTAGTGGAAAATTATTTTAAGTATAATTATCTGCACCACCAATGATATTCATATTAATATCACCCTGTACTTGGAGATAGGAGACTTTGGTTCTAATCCAATTCTTTCACTATTTGGTTGAGTGACTATAAAAAATTCACTTAACCTCTCTGTTCCAGTCTCTTTAAATGTAAATTTAAGATAGTATCACCAGCTTTAGGTACTTTCACAAGACAAATGTAAAGATAAAAATAAAATAGTATACATGAAAACTCTTTAACATCATATGGAAATTCAGAGTCATGTTTGTAATAGGAAGTTTGATGATTCAAAATATTACTTACATTAATATTTTCCTAAAGTAACCTGAAAGAGAAAGTGCTTAAATTTTAGATGACCAACTAAGTCAGAGCCAGGAACAGCTGTTGTTCTGTTGTTAGCAAGACTCTCTGTATTGCCTATTTAGCTAGGAGGTCAAAGGCAGGATCAGATCAGTAGACTCTGCCTCTAGTTTAGTTAAAGTAAAAGGAAAAAGCTTTTCTATTTTTACTCTTCCTTTCTCCATATTGCCCACGAAATCCTAAAACATTCTAAAATAGGTTATGGAGAAGTTATCTTTTCCGTTTCCCCAATTACGGTTTTAGAAAATGCCCTGTGCTTAGCAAGAAGAAAAGGACATTTATTTACTCCACTTTCTACTGCTTTTCTTTACACACATTTATACATGCCAACTACCAATCTGACAGGCCAGATTATCCTGTTAGACATAAAAGCATAGATTCCTAACTCCTGCTAAGGACAATTATTACAGAATTGCAGAATTTTATATTCATACGTGTATTTTTTTACACAGGCTATTGTTGTATTAGACAAAAATACCGTGATAGAAAAGTAAAAACTTTCTATTTTTATGTGCAGGTTTGTCAACATGTAATGCCTCTAAATGAACGACAAGAATGGATATATAATTGTGTGTTTTCCCTTTTATCTTAAATACTGTATTTAGGAAATAATTCTTCTTGGGACTATCAAACTAAGAGAAGTTATTTCAGGTTTAGTCTTTTACTTACTAGTCAATTAAATACTAACCAATTTAACTGATGCACATAAATAATCTGTTTAATTTATATACATTTACATTTTATGTCCATGTTATATACTTTATTAATAAAATACAAATAATGGTTTTAATGTGTGGCCTTCTTATTAAACTGGGGAGATCCAAGCATAGTTTATTTTTTCATCATAATTAAAGATAAAATTACAGGTAAGCTTTTAAAAATTTCTCAATGAATTCTACAAAATCCCACGTCCTTTTGGTTTATCTTACTTGTTTTAAAAAACACTAAAATAAAATGCAACGAAAATAGCCATTTAATAATAAATTTAATTTTCCAATCAGAAAAATTTAAAGCAAAGTTTAATGATATTCATTGATATTAAAGTAGCCAAAATCTAATCAAGTAGATTTTTTATGAATTAGTAGATTGCATTTAATTAAGTGTAGTTGAAATAATGGAATTAAATCTAGTTAACATTTAATAGAGCCATACAAGCACATGAAAAACTTTATTAAGCAAATTAAGAACTGTGTGGCAATATCAGTAACAGAATACCTGGCCAGTAAATGTTAGCTTTTAAGATAGGAATATCATTATGATAGTATATTATTTTTATATCTAATACATGCTAGCACATAGTTTAAATATTATTTGGATTTTGGCCCTTAATTTAGACATCTATGAAATGGGTTGTCATTATCTAGCAGACAGAATTCTTCAGATAATGTGTCTTAAATGAAATGTGAAAGCGCTTTATTAATAGCTAAATTCTTTATAAATCCAACAAATGTGACCACTTATTCTATTTCACAAGGTATTAATTTTCAGGAAATTAATTATCTACCTGTGATCAAAAGTTATATAATACAGTTGTTATTTTTGTCCCATGTTGGAAAGGGGCTTTTTAAAAATAATAAGATTGGTGTCAGAAAGTGACACAGGAACATGGAGACTCAAGAAAGAGAATGGAGTGTACTTAAGCCTTAGCTTTCTACCACCATCACAATTAGACAAGCCTTTTTTTTTAACCCTTCCCATTTCCTACCCATTAAAGGAAGAAAAAGCTATCTTAACAGTCCGATTTTTTAATTAATCAGTGGAAAAGATAAAGATATTTTCTTCCAAGTTAAACTTACTTCCAAGTGAATGAAAACCCAGAGCAACAGCTATGTAATGCATATAACCTGGGTTATATTTGGGGACCTTTAAGTAAATAACTTACTAGTGATTATTTCAGTACTGTAGTACTTGAATATCCAGAAAAAAATCATTCAGGTCCTAAAATGTGTGACTCATAGATTGATAGTAATTCTTTTTTTTTATTGTCTTTTTTTTTAAAGATACATAGATCACAAAAAATGTTACATTAAAAAATATAAGAGGTTCCCCTACACCCCACACCCCATGCCACCCCACTCCGCCCACATCAACACCCTTTCATCATTGTGGCACATTCATTGCATTTGGTGAATACATTTTGGAGTACTGCTGTACTGCATGGATTATAACTTACATTGTAGTTTACACTCTCCCCCAGTCCATTCAGTGGATTATGGCAGGATATATAATGTCCAGCATCTGTCCCTGCAATATCATTTAGGACAACTCCAAGTCCTGAAAATGCCCCCACATCACATCTCTTCTTCCCTCTCCCTGTCTTCAGCAACTACCATGGCCACTGTCTCCACTTTGTTCCATTGCTAGAGTCATAGTAGTTCTATAGTAGAATACCAGTAAGTCCACTCTAATCCATATTTTATTCTCCATCCTGTGGACCCTGGGATGGTGATGTCCACTACACCTCTAAATCGAGAGGGGGCTTAGATCCCACATGGTTGATGGATGTCATTCTCCTGCTTGCAGTTGTAGGCACTATCAGTTCCCTGGTGTGGTGGTTGACTGTCTTCACCTCCCTGTTAGCTGACCTAGTTAAGCCCAACAAACTGGAGAGTTAGAGTTGCAACTCTGCCAAGGCTCAGGGCTCAGCTGGCACGTGGCCAGTCCAGAGATTCAAGTCTCCTGAGCATACACCAAGCCCAGTGCCAACCACAGGTTCAGTAAAAGTGAAAGTAGAGGCATGATGGTAAAGACAAATGAGTTTAAATGGCTAAGAGACTTCAAAATGAGTCGGAGGGGTCAGAGGGGTCATGCTTTATGCACGTCTCAGCAGGATCCCAGAGACAGCCAAGGTAGATACAACCCCAAGTAATGGTGCTCCTGAAGGCTACGGAGACACACAGGTTGTACTGTCACGGCAGATGGCTCTGGAGTTCAGTGCCTTGTCAGTGGGCCCTACTCTGGAATTTGTGCTCCTGAATGTGACTGAGTTGGACTCAGATGTGACCTTTCTACACATGCCTTTTCTGTCACTTTTACTGATAGCAATTCTTTATCCAACCAATATATTTGATCAACAAAGAAAAATGTTTTCTTTACATTTGAGAGGTGGTTTCCTTTTAAGGGTAGTTTTGCACAGTTTGACCATTCTATTTTAAAAGGTAACCTTGCATGTGGTATAATTTTAAAAGCTTAAGGTTGATGTCATCAACATGGTGATGTAAGACATTCCCTGAAAAATCCTCCCCAGAGATTCAGCGAATATAAGGACAAATTCTACTTGCTTAGAACTCTGGAGGTTAGTAGAGACTGGAGAATGACTCACAAATGCTGAATTAAAGAAAGAGAAAAATATCAGATAGGAAGCTTCCATCCCATACTGGTTGGTCCTCCCACACCCCCTTACTTGGTCCCAAACAAAGCTTGGGAGTTCTCCAGAGGCAGTGGCCCAGGAACCTCTCACTGGGGGACACAGACAATAGAGGAACTCACAGTTTTGAGTTAAAACACACACATATCCAGGCATAGGGACCTAAGTCTGCAAAGACCCAGGGCAGAACACAAGCTGCTGAGGAGTGCTGCATACAAAAGGGCCCCCTGGGGGTTGGTACCAAGGCAGAACTGTGGCAGTCAAGTGGATTCACTCAATCCAGTGACCATCAGAGGGACTCCCTATACACAAAATGGTTCTTTCTGGGGTGGCCCACCTTTCTGGATTGTCCCCATTTGGCACCCCAGGGCAGATAACCTAATGGGAAAGAAATTGGAGGTAGTAATATCTCACAGAGAAAAAAAAGAGGAGTGGTTAAACTGAACTTAAGACTGGAGGTTCCCAGAATTGAAAAATGTAAGGAAAACGGGGCATGAGAGAAAGAGAATAAAAAGAAATCATGAGGGGAAGCAGATGTGTCTCAATTGATAGGGCTTCTGCCTACCATATGGGAAGATCTGGGTTTGATCCCTGGGGCCTTCTGGTAAAAAAGAAGAGATAACATGCCTGAGCAATGAGCCAGTGCCTGCATGACGAGCTGAGTGCCCATGTGGGTGTCTGCTTAGCAAGCCAAGTTCCTGTGCCTCAGCAAGCTGAGTGCCGGCATGAGTGACCACTTGGTGAGCCAGGGCCCATGTGGCAAGCTAAGTGCCCATGCACTAAAACCAAATGCCTGCACAAATGAGTCACACAGCAAGATGATAACACAACAAAAGAGAGATGAAGGGGAGAGTCTGGGTGAAGCACAACAGAGACCAGGAACTGAGGTGGCACAATTGACAGGGAACCTCTCTCCACATCAGAGTTCCCCAAGATCGAATTTTGGTAAATCATAGAGGAGAAAGATGAGAAGAGAAGACAAAAAGATAAATAGATACAGAAGACCACACAGAGAATGGACACAGAAAAAAAAAAAAACAAAAAACAAAAAACAAACCAGCAGGGTCAGGGAGAGGGAGGGGAAGAAGAAGGGGGAAAAAATCATGAGGAGAAAATTCTGCACAAAAATTAACAGGACAGATCAAGATTCCCAGGTAAGGAACAGAGGAAAGGAAGATTTCTCCTGGAGGAGAAACAGTTACACATAAAGTGAAATCTTAAAAATTGTACAACAAGAAGGGCAAGAATCAGATGAAGAAGAGCTGAGAAGATCTGATCAGTTAAACTTGGGCTATTCTAAGGATCCAGAATAAGTTTGACAAATTATCAAAGAAGAGGATTAACACAAAGCCAATCAACAATCAAACCCTAGACAACAAGGAGAAACTGACTTTTAGAGTTAACTCATCAAGATAAATTAGAAGCCTAGACATCAGCAAAAAATTACAGGCTGTACTAAAAAACAGCAAAATATGGCTCAGTCAAGGGAACAGATTAAAAATTCAAAGGAGATAAAAGAATTTGGAACACCTAACCAAATAATTTCAAACAAATCCCCTTAATCAATTTAAGGAGATGAAGGAAAATATGCATAAAGAGATAAAGGATATTAAGAAGACAGTGTGTGAGGATAAATAATTTGAAAGTAAAATAAGAAATGTAACAATAATGGGGATGAAAGGCACAATAGCAGAGATTTAAAGTACACTAGAGGCATATAACAGCAGATTTGAACAGGCAGAAGAAAGAATCAGCAAACTAGAAGACAGGGCTATTGAAACTATACAGTCAGAAGAGCAGATAGAGAAAAGTATAGAAAAAATGAGCAGTACCGCAAGTATTTGGGTGACAGCACAAAGCACACAAGCATATGTGTCATGGGTGTCCCAGAAGGAGAAGAGAAGGGAAAGGGAGCAGAAAGAATATTTGAGGAAATAATGGCCCCAAATTTCCCAACTCTTATGAAAACATAAATACACATGTCCAAGCAGCACAGCATACTCCAAACAACAAATCCTAATCAATCTATCCTGAGGCACATGTTAATCAGAATGTCAACTGCCAAAGATAAAGAGAATTATGAAAGCAGCAAGAGAAAAGTGAGTCAACACATACCAGGGATCCTCAATAAGACTTAAGTGCCCATTTCTCACCAGAAGCCATGGAGGCAAGTAGGCAGTTGTATGAGATATTTAAGGTATGGACAAAGAAAACCTGCAGCCAAAAATTATTTATCCCACAAAACTGTCCTTCAAAAATGAGGAGAGTTTGAAATATTCACAGATAAACAAAAATGGACAGAGTTCATCCATAAATGGTCTGCCTTACCAGAATTACTAAAGGGAGTTCTGCAGTGTGATGGTTTGAGTTTCATGAATCCCAGAAAAGAATATGTGTTTTTTTTTTAACTAATCCATCTTGGGGCAGGGGCAATGGCGGGGAGGGAGCGGTGTGTTGCTTGCATTAAATTCAGTTAAGGGATCTTTGATTAGATAATTTTCATTAGATTACTTGATAGATCGCTTTTGATTACAGCATCAATGAGGCATGATGTTGGGTCTCTGTCCTTTTACTGAAGCCTTATATAAACAAAAGCACAGAGAGACAGAGCCACACACAGAAAAGGGAGCTCGTCCATTTTGACCCGGCCTTGTAAGAGAGAGGACACCATTCTCCTACAGCTGCAGAAAGACAGAGAAGCCCCAAGAGGCTCAAGGAGAGGAGGCCCAGGGAGAGATACCTGATTGTCCACAGCTGAGCTCAATGAGAAAGTAAAGCGAGACCAGCAGACCTGCCATCTTGCCTTACCACCTGGCAGGACTACAGGATCTGCTAGCAGCCAGCCTTTAGTATGATGCTGATGAAGCCTTGATCTGGAACTGTAAGCTTTTACCCCAAATACATTTACCATTATAAAAGCCAACCCATTTTCTGGTAATTTTGCTTTGGCAACCTTTGGTAAACTAAGACATGCAGGTTGAAAGGAAAAGACTGGAGAGAGTTACTTGGAGTAGTGTGGAAAAAGGAAGATTCAGTGAATAGTATACTATTGAAGTTAAGTTGGTACTTTTCAAGTTAATACATTATAGGCACAGATTGTGCAATATAAACTGCAGTTTAGCTACAAAGAAAGTTTTAAATATGTATATACAAACACAGAAATGAGAAAGGGATCAGTAAGATACATCACAAAAGATCAACTGTACAGAAAAGTAGGCTGCAATAAAGAAACAAAGGAAAAAATGGCTGAAGTAGGTACTGCCTTTACAGTAATAACACAATGTTAATGAATTAAACTCCCAATCAAAAGACACAGATAGGCAGAATGGATTTTAAAACGCATGATCTAATTATATGATGTTTATAAGAGACTCACCTTAGATGCAAAGACACAAATAGGCTGAAAGTGAAAGGTTGTATAAAGTTATATCCTGAAAATAGTAACCAAAAGAGAGCTGAGGTTGCTATACCAGTATTGGACAAAACAGACTAAGTCAAAAGTTGCTGTAAGGGACAGAGAAGGACACTATATATTAATAAAAGGGTCACTCTATCAAGAAGAAATACCAACCATAAATATTTATATACTTAACCATGGAGCCCAAAAATACATGAGGAAAACACTGGCAAAATTGGAAGAAGAAATAGACACCTCTACAATATTTGGAGACTTCAATACACCATTCTCATCAATGGAATATCTAGACAGAAGACCCAAAAAGAAACAGAAAACTTAATACAATAAATGAACTAGACCTAGCAGACATATCGAGAACATTGTAGCCTCAAACAGCAGGATATACTTTCTTCTCCATTGCACAAGGATCATTCTCCAAGATAGACAAATTCTAGAAACAAGTCTCAATAAATATTAAAAGATTGAAATTATGCAAAGCATCTTCTCTTACCATAAAGAAATGAAGCTGGAAATGAATAAGAGGTGGAGAACTGGAAAATCACAAATATATGGAAGTTAAATAATACACTCTTAATCAGAGGGACAAAGAAGAAATTGCAAGGAAAATCAGTAAATATCTTAAGATGAATGAAAACAAGAACTCAACAAGTTAAAATTTATGGAATGTAGTGAAGACAGTGCTTAGAGGGAAATTTATAGCCCTAAATGCTTACATTAGAAAAGGAGAAACAGCTACAAAGACCTAACTGCTACCTGGAGGAATTAGAAAAAGAATGCAAATACATCCCAAAGCAAGCAAGAGGAAAGAAATAACAAAGATTAGAGCAGAGAGAATTGAAATTGAGAATAAAAATAAAACAGAATCAACAAACCAAAAGTTGGTTCTTTGAAAAGTTCTATAAAATCTATAATCTCCTAGCTAAACTGACAAATGGAAAAAGAGAAAACACAAAATCAGAAATGAGAGGGGGGACATTACTATTGGCTCCTCAAAAATAAAAAGGATCACAGGATACAATGAACAGCTTACGCCAACAAATTAGGCAATCTGGATCAAATGGAAAAATTCCTAGAAACACACAAACAATTTACACTGTCTCTAGAAGAAATAGAAGACCTCAGGAAATGAGTAACAAAGAGATTAGATCAGTCATCAAATACTGTTACGGATTGAAAGATAAAATATCATTATGATGTCAATTCTACCAAATTGATTTACAGATTCAAGGCAATCCCAATAAAAATTCCAAAAGCCTAATTTGCAGAAATAGAAATACCAATTACCAAATATATAGGGAAGGGTAAGGAGTCCCAAATAGCAAAGACATCTTGAAAAAGAAGAATGAAGTTGGAGGACTCATACTTCCTGACTTTAAAACATATTACAAAGCTACAATGGTCAAAACAACACAGTACTGGCAAAAGGATAGCTATATTGACCCAAGGAAAAAATCTGAGAGTTCAGAAATAGATCCTCACAGCTGTAGTCAATTGCTATTGATATGCAAAAGGAAGGAAAGAGAACTTCTATCTCACACCTTATACAAAAATTAACTCAAAATGGATCAAAGATCTTGTGGCAATTTGAGATTATTTATGAATCCCCCTCAAAAAGGATTATGTTTTTAAACTGGACTGTTTCTCTAAGTGTGATACCCTCTGATTTATTAGATTCAGCTGAGATGTCTTTGATTAAATTACCATGTCAGTAGGGTGTAACTCAGGTTGAGTCCTGCTCCCCTGGTGGGTCTATATAAATGGACACTCATTCAAGAAGACACAGAAAGGAAGGAGCAGAAGAGGAGAGAACTCAATCATTTTGATCCTGCCATATGACAGAAATGAGAAGGCTCAAACGGCTAAAGCCCCAGGAAGAGAGATGAGCCATTTTCCTGATAGTTTGCAGCTGAAGAGAACAGAACAGCTGAGAAGCTGAGAAGACCCAGAAAGAAAAGAGCCCTATGCCAGCCTACAGCTGAGATCAGAAGAAGCTGGGACCAGGGAGCCGTAAGAGGAAGAAGGAAGGAGAGGCCAGGCAGAGATCGCCTGCCATCTTGCTTCAATACCTGGCAGCTGACTTTGGTGAGAAAGTATCTCTTATGGTACCATGAGTTGGACTCTTTAGGGCCTTGTAACTGTAAGCTTTTACCCCAAATAAATACCCTTTATAAAAGCCAACAGGTTTCTGGTACTTTGCATCAGCACCCCTTTGGTTTACTAATACAGACCTAAATATAAGAATCAGGACTACAAAATTCCTAGAATAAAAGTGATCGAATTGAAAAGTCCCTTAACTGAATCTAACCAAAAAGGCCCCACATACAATACACTTCCATGCACAAGAATGGGTTAGTTTAAGAGCATAATCTTCTGGGGTCCACAAAAGACTCAAACCAGGACATCCAGTGAACCCTATTATAGATGATGGACTATAGTTAATAGTACAAATATAAGGATATTCTGGCAGCGGACTTGGCCCAGTGGTTAGGGCATCTGTCTGCCACATGGGAGGTCCATGGTTCAAACCCCGGGCCTCCTTGACCCGTGTGGAGCTGGCCCATGCGCAGTGCTGATGCATGCAAGGAGTGCCCTGCCACACAGGGGTGTCCCCCACGTAGGGGAGCCCCACATGCAAGGAGTGCACCCTGTAATAAGAGCCGTCCAGCGCGAAAGAAAGTGCAGCCTGCCCAGGAATGGCGCCGCACACACGGAGAGCTGACACAACCAGATGACACAACAAAAAGAAACACAGATTTCCGTGCCGCTGACAACAGAAGCAGACAAAGACGATGCAGCAAATAGACACAGAGAACAGACAACCGGGGGGGGGGGGGGGGAGGGAAGAAAAATAAATAAATAAATCTTAAAAAAAAAAGAATATTCTTTCATGAATTAAAACAAATGTATGACACAAATAATAGGGTGGATATGGGGGGAAATACACCTAATGTAAACTATAGACAATAATAGTATTATTTTAATAATCTTTTGTCAATTGTAAAAAAGGTAACATTTTTTAAAATAGTACAATTATTTAAAAGAAGTGCTATAATCAGTTGTAACAAATGTTCCACACTAATTAAAGGTATTATGTGAGGTAGTGAATGGGAAGCTTGTATTTATGCATGATTGTTCTGTAAATCCACATCTCTTCTTAAAAAAAAAAAAGTTTAAGTATCCAGCTTACTGGAGTGACATCTAGATGCCCAGATCTCTCCTGTACTCCAGATTCCATCACTTCCTGTCTCCTCAGGATCCCCATTAAAACTCATGAAGTTTTATCTACAAACATTCACTCCATACTGGCTTTTTCCCATTATACACATGTTCTATACTCTTTCTTCTTTATGAAACCTCTCATTCCACATCTCTATCATCATATTTCTGTCTTCCCCTTCACAGCACAAGGATGTGAAAGAATTGTCCACAGTGGCTATGCCCATTTTCTTGACACTTATTCATTTTTTTTTAGTTAATTCAACTAGTGTTTGTTTTCCCAAATACATTGTATTAGTAAGGACTCTCCAGAGAAACAGAAGTGATATATTATGTAAATATTATAAGATATGTTATAGGAATTTGCTCACACAACTGTGGGGATTAGCAAGTACGAATTCCATAGAGCAGGTGGCAAGTCTGGAATACCAACGAAGGTTTCAGTGAATTCCCCAGGAGAAGCTGGCTGGCTGAAGTAGAGATGGAAATTCTTTCTGACTGCTGAAATAATCAGCTATTCCTTTAGGGCCTTCAACTGATTGGATAAGACTCCTTTCATTGTTAAAGGCAATCTCCTTTGTTGATTGTAGATACAATTAGCCATAGATGCAATCAACTGGTTGATGATTTAAATCCACAAAATATCCTCACAGTTATAGCCCAGTGCTTGCTTGACCAAACAACTGGAGACCAAACCTACCCAAGCTTACCAGGGAACTTAACCATCACACATATCAGTAATCGTCTTCTTATGAAATCAGTGGATATTTTTAAGTGTTCTCTCTAGGGTTGGACACTGTTGATCTTCCTGGAAAATGATACTCAGATTTTCTTCCCACCTCCAGCCACTCCTTTTCTGGCTTCTTTTCAACCATATTTCTGTGCCTTCTCCCAATCTCCATATTCTCTCTTACCTCAGGTCCTTTGTACACAATATTTCCTCTTGCCTGTAGAATAATTCTTCCGTTCTTCTTCCTTCAGGTCTCAGCAAATATGTCACTTTTTCCAGGAATCTTTTCCTGATTACTTTCTCCATCAAGACTGGTTCGATGGCCCTAACACTTGGTGTTCATATTTTCTTTGTTGTAGTCCTCATCAACTATATGAGCTGCTCTTGGTCTATAATAAAGAATAGGCTGAAAGCAGAGACAGTTATAACCCCAGCATGTGTCATAGAAGCTGTAATAGTTATGCAATAAATATTTTCCAAATGGTTGAATAAAGTGGGCAGAAAATTAAAATAAACTTACATGTAGTGTGAATTTTTCCTAATTCTTAAGGAATTTTATAAATTTAAAATAGAAACGTAAGAATAAAAGTCTTGCTACTCTTAATTCCATTTACCAATTTACCAAGCATTTGTATATCATTTCATTAGCTACCAGATTAAAAACAACTAAAACAAATGAAACAAAAATTTAATTTTTTCACTGATTATCTTACATGCAGTTTTAGATGGGGGAATGATAAATGATTACTATAATTCCTTTCAACTCTAAAATTCTGTAATTCTGATATTTTAAATTTAATTTGTGGTAAATAGTAAATGCTGTTATATTATAAACAATTCTTAAATTATATTTGATAATTTTATTGCTTTTCCCCTAGATATTAGAGAAGACCTAATTTTTTAAATGAAAAGCCATTGGCCTTCTTTTAGATCTATTTCTGGCATAGGTTAACATGAAACAGAAATTTAATACCACACTAATCATGTTTTGGATATAATCCAGGGAATGGAAATATATTTTTTATTTTGGCCACCAGAGGGTATGTTATTTTATTATTTATTAAAGAGTAAGAGAGAGAGAAAGACTAGTAATATTTCTGGGCACTGGGTTAAGTCCTTTATCACTTCCAAGACTGTGTTAGTTAAATATACTGGAAACAATGATACATATACAAATGCAGACATATATACCCATTTTTTATAAGATATATAAAAAATTACTTCTAAATTGTAAAATGGATACTAACTCTTCTGTTCTTAGAAGGGTATTGACTTACACCTTCTTCATAAAGTTACACGTAATAAGGGCATATAGGGATACCCCTGCTGGCTTTACATATCACTATAAGGCCTGTCTTTGCTACATTTTCTCAGTCTCCCTTAATTTTTTTTTTCAGACAAATTTAACCTTTTATGAGACTTCAGTTTTTAATTACAGCACTCTTGCAGCATATTCACAACATTTATATTTCAAGTTCTTTTTACAAAATATGTATGCCATTTTTAAACAGAATACTGTTTTAAGATCATGATCTGAAATACTCGTTGGAGAGTTCAAAAGGATTCATGGAATCTGGTCTCCACAAATCCCCTGGATACTGGCATAAACAAAATATGATTGGATCCCTTAATTTCTGGATTAAAGAATTATATAATGATTGGGGAGAATTAAAGCAAATAATGGAACTGATTTAGGGGAAGTAGGTGAGATTTATGTGAAGAGACAATTTATAGGCCAGAAAACTAGTTGCTGAAAGTCAAAGGATTAAGGATTTTGGCTGCTTTGAAGTGTCTGTTCCTGTTAACTGTAGTTAGTATTGCCTAAGGAAGATGAAGAATAGGTATCCTCAATACTTATGAATAATCTACAAGCTGCCTAAATTCGTGATATTTGACCAAAGTCAGCTGTGCTTTAAAAAGAGGTACTCTGCTATTTTTTCTAACATAATACATTCCTGAAAATATATGTGAATGTTAAAAAAGACCTACCTATTATAAAGAGGGTAGAAGTGTAGTTCCATTCCCCCAAAACTATAAAAATATTTTTCAGTTTCTTTTAGACTCATTTGCTAAGTAGTCAACATTTTATAAATATTCTTAATTTATTCTTTCCTTTGAAAATGAATAAAAGAACAACCAACTTAAATTCAAGGCCAGCTGAAGTCTAATCATCTGATTGAGGATAATGCCAACATTTGTAAATACAGAAGTGCATTACAGAATACCAGCATTATAAGCTTTCTGGCAATTTCAAATGGGTATAAGCAGCAATACTAAAAGGAAAATTTCTCAGTGCCTTTTCTATCTATTGCAAAAAATGTCTGGATTTAATTTTTGAAAAAAATTTCTTCTTAACAGAGAAGTAAAAATACTGAAGTAAAGTAGGCTAGGGAATGGTACACAGAGACATGCATTTAGCAAGTATTTAATGAGCTCCAATTACACTTGAGAAGAAGTAGACATGCTCTCTATCCTCAGGAAAAGAAAGAACTACGGAAATGAGTTACTTGTTACCCTATTAGAGAATGATATTAAGGTTAAATTAGTAAACACTGATCATTAAGCCTTAAAACAGTGATAAGGGCATAGGGAGAAAAGAGGAGGGGAAGGTCTGTCCCATTTGGAGGATGTGGAGGCAGATAAGAATCTCTCAGAGGACTGAGGGGAGGAGGAAAGTATAGTTTGAAGTTCAGTAGTGATTTGATTTGTTTTTAGTCATGAAATACAATGTATTTAAAGTTTTAAGTTATATAAAAGGGGGCATATTTTAATGAATTGTAAAAGAAATGGGACATAGAATTTAAAGTACTGAGAAGTACTACACAAAAATATATATTCATTTCCCTAGGATAGGTGATGGAATTAGTTTGTAGAAGTTGGAAATACCAGTGTAGGTGGAAAGAATCAGGGGATGAGCTGGAACTTTAACTGACCTTAAAGGGTTAGGAGGGATTTAGAAAAAGGAAAAGAAAATGGAAATAATTTCAGGCATTTTCTCATGTTTTCCACTTTCCCTAGAATGTCTTGTTATTGTAACTTAGCCTATTAAAATCATAGGCAATATGGCAGTTAATCATATACTTATTAAGTGCCTAATATGTGTGCGGAGCATTGCTTTAGTTGCTAGATTGAAGTGAACAAATCAGACATTGTCCCTGCCCTCATTACACACAATCTATCAGAGAAGATAGAAGGCGAACAAGTATTACAGGCTGTACCTTTAACATACATTTTTAAATACCTCATCCTTCATGAGCCTTTCATCCTTTCCCCAACCCAGAAGAAACTGTTCCACTTCTTTTGCTTCTATTTAAAAGCCATTAACTTTTCCCCCATGTTGTGTTTTTTTTTTCAGATTAAAAAAATTATCATACTATAAATTTGATCATTTGGGTAGGGGGTTGTACAGGTGGTGAATTTAATGCAATGTATAGATTTGTTTAACCACCATCAAAAACAGGATACAGAACAATTCCATCACCAAAAAAATTCCTTCATGCTATTCTTTATAGTCACATCACACACACCCGTAACCTGGCAAACACTGATCTGTTCTCTATCAGTATAGTTTTCTCTTTTTGAGAATGTCATATAAATGGAATCATATAATATGTAACCCTTTGAGACTGAATTCTTTCACTTAGTATAATGCCTTTGAGAATCCTCCTAGTCTTGTAAAACAATAGTTTGTGCCTTTTATTGCTATTATTTAATTATATGGATATACCATAGTTTGTTTATTCATCTCTTGAGTTGTTTTCATTTTAGGGCAATTATTAATAGGGTTGCTATAAACATTCCTCTACAGTTTTTTGTGTGAAAAATGAAGTTTTCATTTTTCTATAGTAGATATCCAGAGGTAGGATTGCTGGGTCATATGTTAAGTGTATGTCTGGCTTTTTTTAAGAAACTGCTAAACTGTTTTCCAGAGTATCTGTAAATTTTGTACTACTGCCAGCAATGTATGAGAGTTCCAGTTGTTCTGCATACTTGGCAGCACTTGGTGTTGACAGTATTTTTTATTTTAGCCATTCTAATAGGTGTGTATCTCATCGTGGTTTTAATATGCATTTCCCTAATGGTTAATGATGTTGAACAAATTTTCACATGCCTCTTTGCCATCTGTCTGTATCCTCTTTGGTGAGGTTCAAGTCTTTTGCCTATTTTTAAGTTGGGTTGTTTGTTTTCTCAGTGTTGGGTTTTGAGAGTTCCTTATAAATTCTGGACACAAGCTCTTTGTTGAATATATGATTTGCAAATATTTTCTCAGTAGCTTATATTTTCATTCTTTTTTTTTAATTGATTTTGTAAAAATATTACATTAAAAAAAAAATGAGGTTCCATTCAACCCCACCACCCCCACCCCACCACTCCCCCCCAGCAACACTCACTCCCATCATCATGACACATCCATATTTTCATTCTTTTAACAGTGTCTTGGGAGAACAAAAGTTTTTAATTTTTATGAAGTCCAATTTGTAATTTTTTTTCTTTTATGGATCATGCTTTTGGGATCAAGTAGAAGTCATCTTTGCCTAACCCAAGTCACAAAGATTTTCTCCCATTTTTGTCTAAAAAAATTTTTAGGCTTACTTTGTACATTTAGATCCATCAATTTTGAGTCAATTTTTGTATAAGGTGTGAGGTTTAGATTGAGGTGCATCTTTTCACACAAATGTCAATTATTCCAGTACAGTTTGTTGGAAAGATTATGCTTCCTCCATTGAATTGTTTTTGTACATTTGTCAAAAATCAATTGGTCATTTGGACTCACATATTTTTATGGATCTATTTATGGACTTTTTATTCTGTTCCATTGATCTATGTGTTTCTCTTCACCAATAACGTCTTGGTTATGGTAGTTTTATAGTAAGCTTTATAATCAGGTAGGGTGATTCCTCCAATTTTATTTTTCTTTTCCTATTCTAACCACAGTTACATGTATAATTCAGCGATGTTAATTAATTAACAATGCTGTGAGCTAAGACTTCCATTATGATGTTGAATAAGAGTGGTGAGAGTGGTTATCCTTGCCTTGTTTCTGATCTTTAGAGAGGAAAGCATTCAGTCATTCACCACTAATATGATGTTAGTTGCAGGTTTTTAAATTAGATTCCTTGTATTAGGTTAGGAAAATTCCCTACTATTCTGAGTTTGCTGAGAGCTTTCATCAGAAATGGATGCTGAATTTTGTCAAATATTTTTGTGCATCAATTGATATAGTCATGTGGTTTTTCTTTTTTAGACTGTTAATATGGTGAATTATATTGATTGATTTTTTAGATATTGAACCTGCCTTTCCTTCTCAGGATAAACCCCACTTGGTTGTGATGTTATTCTTTTTATATATAGTGGATTCAATTTACTAGTATTTCATTAAAAGAATTTTTGTGACTATGTTTATGAAGAATACGTTTGTATATATTTTTTTTTTTTGCAATTCCTTTGTATGGTTTGGCCTTGTAAATGAGTCCTCCTTTTTTTTCTGGAGAGATTTATAGAATTGGTGTTATTTCTTCTGTAAATGTTTGAATTCACTATTAAAACCATATGGGGGGAAGCAGTTGTGGCTCAACTGATAGAGCATCCACCTACTATATGAAGGGTCCAGGGTTCAATACCCAGGGCTTCCTGACCTGTGTGAAAGAGAAAGAGACAGTTGGGCACCAATTTCAGCTATGATAAGAAAATTCAGCAGGCTACAGTATAATCCTGAGAACAGCTAAAGCTTGAGCCTGTCCAAGTCAGAAAGAGGGTGGTAGCCACCATCATAACTCTACACCTGGCAGGAGGGGAAGTGGGGCAGACTGAAAATCCCAGTGCTGGTGGGGACCAGCTTCTTTCCATCCAGATCAGAATGCAGCTCTATCCTAGGTCCCAGTGCCACCTCCAGCAGTGAGGAAGCTGCAGGGAACTGTGCAGCTCCAGGAAATTACCCACCAATCTGTGGAGGCTGGTACTCTGGTGGCATGAACCACCCCAGGAGCTGTTCTGTGGCTGGAATTGGAAGCTCCATTTCCCAAAAACAGGGGAGGAGGAGATGGTTGGCTGCCGAGTTCAGCTACTGATCGGTATCCTCGGCTGGCTAAGATATAACCCTGGAAAAAGCTGGGGTGTGACTCTACCCAAGTTGGAAAGAGGCCGGTGGCTGCCATTTTGACACCACCCCCAGCTTGAGGGGAAGCCAGGCTGACCAAAAACCACAGTGACGGTAGGAACCAGTTTCCTTCATCCAGATTGGCCTGCAGTCCTAGACTAGGCTTCAGCCCCACCTCTGGCAGGGAGGAGGTGGCCCCCCCGCCCTGCACCAGCCTATCCAGGTAACTGCAGGTACCTTTAGATGACACAGACTGAATAATCGGAAGTCTACCAGGGCAAACATGGTCATCTTGGACCTGCACTGAATGGACTGCTGCCCATACTTGCAGCTCCATCTCTGCCCCAGGCAGGGGAGAAAGGGGTGTGAAGCTTCATCAGTCTCTCTGGGTAACTAAAATCTAGGCCTGCATGACCTGGAGTATTCCACACAACCGTGACTCTGTCCCTACCCCTGGCAAAGGAGAAAGTTGGGAGAAGCTTCATTGGTTTCTGGCGCAATGAGGACAGCTTGAGCCTCCAAAGGTTATAGCACCAATTACAACCTTGCCTCCTACTGCACAACCAGCATGGGAGAAAGGGAAGGAAGCCCAAAACTAAAGGAAAAAACTACACCAAGAACAAATACTCTAGTAATCCAGATGCCAAGACACCAACAAAAAATTACAATCCACACTAAGAAACAGGAAGATATGGCCCAGTTAAAGGAATGAGATAAGCCTCCATATGACATAAAGGAGTTGAGAAGAATAATCAGAGATGTTCAAACAATTCTCCTTAATAAATTCAATGAGATGGTTAAAGAGATTAAAGATATTAAGAAGACATTGGATGAGAATAAATGCGGTCACCCCTCGGGCTGAAGTGTGGTTTGCTGGCCTGGCAGGGGAGCGGCCGCGGTAGGCCTAATTCCGCTGCCCCCATAATAGGGTGGTTGGTCGGGCCCACCGCCACCCCTGAAGGAAGCTCGGCATGGGTGCAGAGTGCCCTCGGGTCTCCCCTTCTCGGCAGCCATGCTTCCGCGGCCACCCCTCCTCCCAGATGGCGCCACCCGATGCCTTGTGGGGCGGCACCCTTCTTCTTCCTTCTCCCTGCGCAGGCGCAGGGCAGAAAATTCCAGTCTGCCCTTTTCCCCTCCCCCGACAGCAGCAACAGCCAGGCGTGGGCGGAAAAATCCAGCCCGCCCTTTTCCCCTCCCCCGACAGCAGCAACAGCCAGGCGTGGGCGGAAAAATCCAGCCCGCCCTTTTCCCTTCCCCCGACAGCAGCAATAGCCAGGCGTGGGCGGGAAACTCAAGTCTGCCCTCCACCCCAGCAACAGCAGCCACCAATCCCTAAACCCTGCCCCTTCCCCCAGCAACAGCGACAGCCAATCCCTAACCACCACCCCTCCCCCGTCCAGTACCGCCCACTGACCTTTCGCCGGCAACCAATCAGAACAGGGCGTGGCTTCGACCAATCAGCCTTCCCCAGCCCCTATAAAACTGTTGCCTCTCCCTCAGTAAAGTGGACTTGCGTGTTTACCTTGTCTCCGTGGTAGTTCTTCTGCCGTGCGCCCTCCAGTCCTGAGAGCCCCCGACAAGGGCCTGGCCTCCCTTGTCCCCAGTTCGTCGCCTGCTTCTCCGGGCGACCCCTTCGTCGCCGGCTTTGCCGGGCGACCCCGTCAGCTGAACCGCGCAACCCCTTGTGAGACCGATCCCTCGTCTGCTGCCGGACCGATCCCTCGTCCCAGGTGGGACCGACCCCCCGTCCCAAGCGGGACCAACCCCTCGTCCAGAGCTGGACCGACCCCTCGTCCGCAGCCAGACCCCACCTCTACCGACCGAGCAAGCCGCCGCAAATAAAGAAGAATTTGAAAGCATATGTAGAAAAATAGCAGATCTTATGGGAATGAAAGGTTCAATAAATAAAATTTAAAAAACATTGGAATCATATAATAGCAGATTTGAGGAGGCTGAAGAAAAGATTGGTCAGCTTGAAGAAATGGCCCCTGAAAGTGAATGTAAAAAGAACATATGAAGAATGGAAAAAATTGAACAAAGTCTCAAGGAACTTAATGACAGCAAAAGGTGTGCAAACATACATGTGATGTGTGTCCCAGAAGGAGAAGAGTAGGGAAAAGGGACAGAAGGAATATTTAAAGAAATAATGGTAGAAAACTTCCCAACCCTATTAAGGACATAGATATCCATGTCCAAGAAGCACAACATACTCCCATCCAAAAATTCCAACTAGACCAACTCTGAGACACATAGCAATGAGAATGTCAAATGCTAAAGACAAAGAGAAAATTCTGAGAACAGCAAGAGAAAAGCAATGCATAACATATAAGTGATACCCAATAAGGTTAAGTGCTGATTTCTCACCAGAAACCATGGAAGCAAGAAGACAGTACTATGATATATTTAAGATACTACAAGAGAAAAACTTCCAGCAAAGAATCTTATATCCAGCCAGACTGTCTTTTAAAAATGAGGGTGAGATTAGAACATTGACAGATAAAGAGAATCTGAGTGAATTTCTAAGCAAGACACCAGATTTTCAGGAAATACTAAAGGGTGTGCTAGAGCCTGAAAAGAAAAGACAGGAGAGTGAGGCCTAGAAGAGAGTCTAGAAATGAAGATTATATCAATAAAAGTAACTAAAAGTATCAAAATTGTGGTTGATGGTACAGATGCAAGAGTGTCCTTTGTGAGCTAGAGCAAATGTACATTGCTACTGCAGGGTGTTAGGAATGTGGAGAAGCATAGGAAAAATACACCTGGAGTGGTCTATGGACTGTGGTTAGCAGTAATAATATAATTCTCTTTCATCGTTGTGAAAGATGTACTGTGTTGATAATGAGGCAGTATGGAAAATGTGAGCCAAATGTTCATTATGGACATGGTAACAATCAGATGATATTATCTTGTCTATAGCAAATGTTCCACCACAGTGTATTGTGTTGATGGAGGGGTGTCGTTTGGCAATTCTGCACATGTGGATGATTGTTTTATAAGTTTATAACTTTTGTCATAAAAAATATATTTTAAAAATAATAATAGGGTAGGTTGGGGGGAAAACACACCAAATGTAAGATAAGGACTATGATTAGTAGTAAGATTTTGACAATATTCTTTCATAATTTGTAACAAATGTTTTATGATAATGCAAGGTGTTGGTGGAGGGGTTGATGTATGGGCCCCCTGTATGATGTTATGGATATTTGCTTTGTAAGCTCCCAAGTTTTACTAACACTTAATTGTTTATGTATGTTCATATATAAATGATATAAAGATAATAATAATAGGGTTGGTTGGGGGAAAAATACTTCGGTTAGTAGTAATATTTTTACAATGTTCTTTAATCATTACTTAAAAAGGTTTAACAGGGAAGAAGACATGGCCCAATGGATAGGGTGTCCATTTACCATATGAGAGGTCCATGATTCAAACCCTGGGCCTCCTTGACCCATGTGGAGCTGTCCCATGCACAGTGCTGATGCACTCAAGGAGTGCTGTGTCACGCAGGGGTGTCCCCCACATAGGGGAACCCCACGCACAAGGAGTGCACCCCATAAGGAGAGCCACCCAGCACAAAAGAAAGTGCAGCCTGCCCAAGAATGGTGCCACACACATGGAGAGCTGACACAACAAGATGACATAACAAAAAGAAATGCAGATTCCTGGTGCCGCTGATAAAGATAGAAGTGGTCACAGAAGAACACAAGGCAAATGGACACAGAGAGCAGACAACTGAGGGGGAAGGGAGAGAAATAAATAAAAAATAAATCTAAAAAAAAAAAGGTTTAACAACAATGTAAGTTATTGGTGGTAGGGTGAGTTATGAGAGTCCTGTATGATGTTATATATGTTGTTTTGTAAGTTCACAACTATTATTATATACTTCTTGTTTATGTATGTTTATGTATGAGTGATATACTTCAATAAATTAATTTTAAAAAAAAGAACCCAGAAAAGAAGGGCAAGACCAGGAGATGCTGCTGTGTGCCATATCAGGTGACAAGCTACGGACCAAGGATCACCAGCAGCCAGCCCCAGAATGCCAATCCTTTGGGAAAAAGCATTGCCTTAATGACAACTTGATTTGGGTTTTTCTATTAGCCTCAAAACCATGAGATAATAAATTCTCCTTAAGAAAAAAACAAAATCAAACAACTATATGGGTCTAGGGATTTCTTTTTGTATGTTTCTGAGTACTAATTCAATTTCTTTAATAGTTAGAGGCTTCTTCAGATTATCTATTTCATCTTGGGTTTATTTGTTACTTCATGGATTTTGCGGAACTGGTTCATTTTATATAAGTTTTCAAATCTATGTGCTTAGAGGTTTTTCTTTGTTTTTGTTTTTGTGTATGGGCTCAGTTGAATATCCCCTCTTTCATTGTTGATATTACCTAATCATTTTAGCTATTTGTTTCTTCTCTCATTTTTTCTTTGTCAATCTTGTTGAAGGTTTATCAACTTTATTTATTGATTTTTTTCAAAGCACCATCTTTTCATTTAATTGATTGTTTCAGCCAAAGTAGATACAACCCCAGGTAAAGGTGCTCCTGAGAGCTACAGAGACACCCAGGTCCTATGGTCATGGCAGATGGCTCTGGAGTTCAGTGCCTTGTCAGTGGGCCCTACTTTGGAATTTGTATTCTTGAGTGTGATGGAGTTGGTCTCAGATGTGACCTCTCTACACATGCCTCTTCTCTCACTTTTACTGAAACTGTGGTTGGTGCTGGGGTTGGTGTATGCTCAGGAGACTTGAATCTCTGGACTGGCCATGTGTCAGCTGGGCCCTGAGCCTCAGCAACATTGCAACACCTCTCCAGTTCATTGGACTTACCCAGATCAACTAATAAGGAGGTGAGGATGGTCTACCACCACACCAGGGAACCGAGAGAGTCCACCACCTAAGCAGGAGAATCCCATCCATCAGCCATGTGGGATCTAAGCCCCTCTCGATTTAGAGGTGGAGTGGACATTGCCATCTCAGGGTCCTCAGGATGGAGGAATTGGGAAACGGACTTTGGCCCAGTGGTTAGGGCGTCCGTCTACCATATGGGAGGTCCGCGGTTCAAACCCCGGGCCTCCTTGACCCGTGTGGAGCTGGCCATGCGCAGTGCTGATGCGCGCAAGGAGTGCCCTGCCACGCAAGGGTGTCCCCCACGTGGGGGAGCCCCACGCGCAAGGAGTGCGCCCGTGAGGAAAGCCGCCCAGCGTGAAAAGAAAGTGCAGCCTGCCCAGGAATGGCGCCGCCCACACTTCCCGTGCCGCTGACGACAACAGAAGCGGACAAGGAAACAAGATGCAGCAAATGGACACCAAGGACAGACAACCAGGGGAGGGGGGGGAATTAAATAAATAAATCTTTAAAAAAAAAAAAAAAGGATGGAGGAATAAAATATGGATTAAAGTGGACTTACTGGTATTCTACTATAGAACTATTGTGACTCTAGCAATGGAAGAAAGTGTGTAATTGATGTGGAATCAGTGGTCACGGGAGTTGCTGAGGGCAGGGAGAGGGAAGAAAAGGTGTGATATGGGGGCATTTTTGAGACTTGGAGTTGTCCTGAATGATATTGCCGGGACAGTTGCAGGACATTATATATCCTGCCACAATCCACTGAATGGACTGGGGGAGAGTGTAAATTACAGTGTAAACTATAATCCATGCTGTATAGCAGTGCTCCAAAATGTATTCATCAAATGCAATGAATGTGCCACACTGATGAAAGAGCTTGTTGATGTGTGAGGAGTGGGAGGGGATGTGGAGTGGATTATATGGGAACCTCACATCTTTTAATGTAACATTTTGTATGCTCTCTGTATCTTTTTTTAAAAAAAATCCCTTATCCAGATAAAACAAAGCAAAAAACAAAACAAAACAAAACAAAAACACTCCCGGGACACCTTGGCCAATTCTACATAGTAGAATAAGCAAGAACTCTGGTTCCTAGGTAAGTCGAGAATAAAATTTTTATTTTACTCTCAGAAATTCAGATAATTGAAGTAAAATAATAATTTGGAAATAATTCCTTGATTGCTTTCTTTACTTGAGCTGTATCTAAGATACTTTCCACTCATGTTTTTTCATTGGTGGAGGCTTCTTGTGGCAGTTTGTGTTATTTATGAATCTCCAAAAAGAGAGATTATTTTGTAATGTATCAATTCCTCTGGGTGTAATAACCTTTGAATGCATTAGATTCAGCTGACATGTCTTGATTAAATTACCAGTTAAGGTTAGGGCTTTGATTCAACCATATCAGTAGGGTATGACTCAGATTGAGTCCCTGCCCCCTTGGTGGGCTCATATAACACTCACTCAAGATGACACTCAGGAAGAGTGGAGAGCTCCATAAACAAGGAAGAGGAGAGAACTTTGATTCTTTGGCCCCAGGAAGAGAGATGAACCATTCCCCAGATAACTTGCAGCTAAGCAGCTAAGAAAGACTGGAAATGAACCCTATGCCAGACTGGCATAGGAAGCCCTGAGAGATGAGCCCTATGCCAGCCTACAGCTGAGATCAGAAGAAGCTGGGCCCACAGAGCATTAAGAGGAAGAAGGAAGGAGAGACCAGGCAAAGATCGCCAGCCATCTTCCTTCACCATGTGGCAAATGACTTTGCTGAGAAAGCAGCCTTGAGTTGGACTCTTTAGGGCCTTGTAACTGTAAGTTTTTTTATCACAAATAAATATCCTTTATAAAAGCCAGCAGATCATTGGTACTTTGTATCAGCACCCCTTCAGCAGACTAATGTACTTTTCTTGCTTATTCTATTGATGGCTATCTAAATCCAAGCTTTAGACCTCCAGAGAATCAGGCCATGAGCTTTCTGGCTCATATTCTTCCATTAGATTAAAGCATCTGTTAAAGTTTCCCATGGCTGCTGTACCAAATTACCACAAACTTGGTGGCTTAAAAGAACAAAAACGTGTTTTCATACTACTGTTCCAAAATCAGTATCATTGGGCTGAAATCAAGGTGTCAGTAGATCCATGCTACCCCCTGGAAACTTTAGAAGAGAATCCATTTCTTGCTTTCAACTTCTGACAGCTTCTGGCATTCCTTAACTTGTGGCTGCATCACTCTCACCTCTGCCTCCCTGGTCACATTGTCTCTTCTGTGGTCAAATCTCCCTTCCCTCCTTTTATAAGGATATATGTGATTGCATTTAGGGCCCACTCAGAAAATCGAAGATAATCTCCCCATTTCAAGGTCCTTAATTTAGTCACATCTTCAGAGTTCTCTTTTGCCACTTAAGGTAACCTTCACAAATTCTAGGGATTAGGACATGGATATCTTTTGGGAGTCCATTATTCAGCCTACCACAGGAATCAAGAACATTGATGGAATGGGATAACAGAAGACATTCATTATCTCTTGAAAAATGCCCTTCACAATCTGTATTTTTAAAAATCTTATCTTTTGCCATTTAAATATTAATATTTTGCATATCAAATATTCATATAAGTTAATTCAGACTGATATCTTTTATAGAAGATTCCAAAAATGAATTCTAAGGAAAAAGTCTAATTTGTCATATATCAGTCCTTTTCACATATAGACTCATGAACTAATACTGCTCGACCCTGAAACATGAGTTCAGAAACTATTATTATTTTGGCATAGGAACAATCTTAATTTCTGAACCACAGCCTCCAGATATCTCTTAAATTTTATTCAAATTAAAGTGTAATCACCTGAATAACTTAGGGATACCAAAAGAATAGATATTAAATGGTTTCATATTGCTTACACATATGGAAACTAGTCATTTCAACAAATTACAAATAGATCAAGATTTAAAGTAATGAACTAAATCTACAGCCAGGAAGAATCTATGATTTAGGTTTAATAAATAAGCTAAAATGGCATCTGCAATATTGTTCCACATTAACTTGTATAGACTAATGTGGAATCATAAATTAGTTATTTACCAGCTACAAATAATGGACACTTGTTGCAGTTTGACTGACCTATTCCATCAGTATTCTCTTAATTGAGAGACTGCCTTTTAGGCTTAGTAGAACTTCTAGACAGGTGGAAGGATTTGGGATCCATTCTCATCCTAAACTGGAGAATATCCCAATATTTCTAAATATAGAGTCCATCATCACTTGACACAGTCAGACAGAAAATTGAGGGTATACAGAGAGCCATGTTTTTATTAATAATAATATGACACACGTTTTATTGTCTGCCATATAGGTGCTTTCTAAGACTTTCTCTACATGATGTTAATGAATTATTTTTCAAATTTAATTTTTATTTTGACAATGAGTTTCTAGTTTGAACCATGTAACTGTGACTGTTAAAGAACTAATACCAGTACACATCCCCACTTCACTATCCAGTGTTTTCACTATAAATTCCATACACATCTTTTGCATAATACATTCCATATAAATGGGTCTATACCATTTATTATTTTTTGCAGTCATAAAAGATCGATAGCTTATGCTAAACATATATGTCTTTAAATCATTATAATTGAAATGCAAGTAATGATTTTTGAAGGGTGAAGGTAAAGCTGCTTTTCATTAACACAATATTTGGAAATTTAATTTAATGAAGCATCTTACATTTATCTAGCTAGGTTTTAACCCACTTCCCATTTATACATGCTTGTATATCCAGGAGGAAAATCATTCAAGCTTTTCATAGAATTATCAACTGCTTGTTCCTGACTTAGATCAAATCTAACCAAATTCTAGGTAATTTGGCTTATAGGAAAACTCCTAAATGGCATATTACTAACTTTCTCAAGAGGTGGGACTTTCTTGCCTTCGAATGTAACCTCTTGGATGCATGACAAGCACCCCAAAAAGCAAACTTTATATATCCAAACAGAGTTCATGATTATACCATGCCACAACCCTCCAATTCCATACTTCTTTAACAATATTCCCAAACCTAGGTTGCAGCGGCACACCACTCCTTTTCACTCACTCCATACATATAATTTATTGCCAAGTCTTGTTGACTCAACTTTCTGAAAATACCTTGAGTCTGCTACTTCTCTTCATTTCCACTGTTTTGAACCTGCCTACCTCATTTCACTTCATCAACTTTTCCCTTTTATTCATGCACACAGCAGCCAGAGTGTTCTCTTAAAAGTGGTCATATGATCACACTATTCCTCTGCTTACAATCCATTTGGTTGCTCACTCTTGTGATGAAGATTCCAATAGGGGTTACCATCTAGAAGGTCCGACCTGATCAGGTCCACCATGCTGCCCCTCAGTCTCTATGTTCCAGTGACAGTGACTGCCTTTCAAGGCCTTGATGATACTAATTCATTTCTTATTTCAGATCTTCTCCCTTTATGTTCCCTCTTCCTGGAATGAAATGCTCTTCCTTCTTTTCATCAGGTCAAGTACTATTCATTCTTCCAGAACTCAATTTGTACATCACTTCCTCAAGGATGTTTTCTCTGTCTCCTCCATTAATAGGCTCTTCTATTTACATGCTGACAGCACATAAACTTCTTTATAGCACTTATCACAATTATTATTAAGTTATATAATTATTCAGTTTCTCCTCCAGCATACTGCAAGCTTTGTGAGAGCAAGGACCAGTCTGACTAGATCACCGAATACCTTTCAAAGAGCTGGTACTCAGTAGAAATTCAAAACATATTTGGAGAGTGAATGAATCTATATATGAATGAATGAATACCATCTAAAGGGAAAGGAGGGTTCATTAATGAAATAACATGAGGATTACCACTGAAAAGATACTTCAAAGGAAAATATTTTTATGTTAAGAAAATAATATGTTCCATATAGAAAACCTGGAAAAGCCAGAGAAAGCATACAGAAGAAAACAAAGAATAGCTCATCTCACAATCCAGAGGTAATCATTATTCCATATCTTGGTATGCTTCCTTCTAGTCCTTTGTATATGTGTGTTTCTTAAATTTAAAAACACAAGTGGGATAATATTGTATATACAATTTTGTTTCTTTTTTTCATGACTTACTTATGTCCCTAATATAAGTAATTCTAAATTAGAATATCTCTTCATAAATCTTTGGCTGCATTTAAGATTTTTGGGGGGATTAATTAATTAGATATACTGTATACACATGAAAAAAATACAAATTAGGAAATAGATGAAAGGGGTACAAATCTGACCATAATCCGTGCAACAAAGACAACTTACTTTTTCTGTATCATCTTTTTTTAAAAAATTAATTTCATCTGTTTTTTTTTTTTAAATTTCTCTCTCCTCCCCCCACCCCCCCAGTTGTCTGTTCTGTGTCCATTTGCTGTGTGTTCTTCTGTGTCCGCTTCTATTGTTGTCAGCGGCACCGGGAATCTGTGTCTCTTCTTATTGCATCATCTTGCTGCGTCAGCTCTCCGTGTGTGCGGTGCCACTCCTGGGCAGGCTGAACTTCCTTTCGTGCCGGGTGGCTCTCCTTACAGGGTGCACTTCTTGTGCATGGGGCTCCCATACGCAGGGGACACTCCTGCCTGACATGGCACTAGCCTGTGCGCATCAGCACTGCGCATGGGCCAGCCCCACATAGATCAAGGAGGCCCTGTGTTTGAACCCTGGACCTCCCATGTGGTAGGCAGATGCCCTATCCATTGGGCCAAGTCTGCTTCCCATCTGTATCATCTTAATGTTTTAAAAATTCCTTTCTATACGGGTGGAAGAGACTCAGTTTTCTATTAGGAGATACAACTCTCAGTCCACAGATTAAGTGTTCAAGAAACAAAATACACAGTAGGATTCATCTTGATTTCTATTTAATTCTGTGGAGATGGCCCATTTATAGCCATGATTAGGTACCAGGTAACTTACAGAGTGCCAAAGCATTGGAGAAGAAGAGCTTTTAATACCAAAGCCTTTAATACCGAATGTCTATGCAGGCACACAATTATCCTGTCTTGTCCTTGGTCCTGGTTCTACCCTGCCAAGAATTCCATCATTTCTGTCTTCATGACCTCTTCAGGACCAGTGGCTTCTTTTCTCTACTTAGGACCATCTTTGGGAAACAGGAACCATTCTGCTCTTTCTCTCAACACTACAACATGGAAGTCTCTGCAAGATGGTTTGAGGGCTTTTTACCTGGCCACGTGATTTCTTCTTTGACTGCATTTGTGTAAAACCATGAAGCTTGGAGTTGTGGCAGCATTTGTAACCAATCAAAGGACAAAAAGCCACTATGCTGAGGATAACAGAGTAGAAGGAGGGAAAGAACTTGAGTCCCTGATGACTGGTGGAGCTGCTGAATCTACCTGGAATTGCCTACTCTAGCCTTCTGGTTGTTAGATAATTGTGTCTTTGTTGTTAAAGCCTTTATTGGTTGAGCACTCTGTTACTTGTAACTGAAAGGTTTTTTTTTTACTTTTTAATTTTAATTAAAAAGTAATAATCTCATATCATTAACAACACAAGAATTCCAAAAGGGGAAAAAAATCACTATAAAACACAAACAGGTCAGAACATAAAATGCTGCCATCTGGGAATCTTGAGTTTTTTGAAACCATTGTTTGTTCACCTGCTGGCAGGGACTTAGCTGAAGTCAGTCATTGCTCTCCATCACCCCTGCCAGAGGCCCCTTGAGACTGTTCCAAAAGGACTCTAACGGAAAGTGGCTGTGGCTCAATAAATTGGGCTCCTGCCTACCATATGGGAGGCCCTGAGTTCGTATCTCAGGGCTTCCTTGTGAAGGCAAACTGGCCTGCGTTCCAATGGAGAGCTGATGGCCCTTGTGCCTCAGAGAGCTGGCACAGCAAGATGGAGCAACAAAGGGAGACAAGCAGATACAGAAAAAACATGCAGCAAATGGACACAGAGAAGAGACAGCAAAGAAAGGAACAAGTCGCAAAGGAGGGGATAAATAAATAAATAAATCTTTAAAAAGAAAAAAAAAAGGGCTCTAATGAGCACTATCCATAGGGTAGGGCAGCTTCCTCTGGCTAAATTTTTTTTTTAAAGATTTATTTATATATTTATTTCTCTCCTCTCCCTGCCCCCGCCCTGCCCCAGTTGTCTGTTCTCTGTGTCTATTTGCTGTGTCTTCTTCTTTGTCCGCTTCTGTTGTTGTCAGCGGCACGGGAATCTGTGTTTCTTTTTGTTGTGTCATCTTGCTGCGTCAACTCTCCATGTGTGCGGCGCCATTCCTGGGCAGGCTGCACTTTTTTTCATGCTGGGCGGCTCTCCTTACGGGGTGCACTCCTTGTGTGTGGCGCTCCCCTATGCGGGGGAAACCACTGAATGGCAGGGCACTCCTTGTGCGTATCAGCACTGCGCATGGGCCAGCTCCACACGGGTCAAGGAGGCCCGGGGTTTGAACCACCGCCCTCCCATGTGGTAGACGGACTCCCTGACCACTGGGCCAAGTCCACTTCCCCTCTGGCTACATTTTAATGCAGCAGCCAGAGGCCCTCCCTTAACACTTTCAGTCTGGCTCAAAACTGTATCAAGAATATGCCCAGCTACCCGAAGTCTGATATCAAAATTGTCCCTACCTCCTGCTGCTCAGAAAACAGAACAAGAATCTAGATGAAAACAAGAGCCTGCTTTCTGAACCTCAGACTCAAGTCAATCACAAAAAATGGGGGTTCACTACCAGAGTCTAGAGTTGCCTTCTCAGAGCTGACTCCATGAAACTCCCACTGGAGAGGGAGATGCTGAAAAACAGATTGGGAAGCACCTTTGTGATTTAGTTTTAAGTTTCTCAGCCATAGAGTTCTAAATCTTAGAGATGAGAATAAATCTATTCATTTCGCCAATACTAGTGACTATTGTAATAGATTACAAAATCAGTCACAATTTTTTTCCGCCCTCTCTATCTACTGTATACAATGTGACTTTGCAGCTTCTCCTGTTATGAGAATTTATTTCTCTACCCTTTAAATCTGGGCTGGCCTTGTCAATTGTTTTGCTCAATAGAATGCAGTTAGAGGGAAGTGGATTTGGCTCAACTGATAGAGCATCCGCCTATCATATGGGAGCTCCAGGGTTCAATACCCAGGGCCTCCTGGCCCGTGTGGTGAGCTGGCCCATACGCAGTGCTGATGAGTGCAAGGAGTGCCATGCCATGCAGGGGTGTCCCCCATGTAGGGGAGCCCCACGTGCAAGGAGTGCACCCCGCAAGGAGAGTTGCCCTGTGCAAAAAAAGTGCACCTGCCCAGGAGTGGTGGACACAGCAAGATGACACAACAAAGAGACACAGATTCCCGGTGCCGCTGACAAGAATGGAAGTGAACACAAAGAACACACAGCAAACAGACACAGAGCAGACAATGGGGGGGGTGGTGGTGGAGAGAAATAAAAGAAAAAATAACATAAATCTTAAAAAAAAAAATCCATTCGCAGAGCTCAGCAAATAAAGCAGTTATTCTTAAAACAAAGAATGCAGTTAGAAGTGACATCATACCGGTCGTATGTCTAAGCCTCAAGAGGCTTTTCATACTTCCACTTTCTCTGTTTTGGAATTCTGCCACCACTAGGTGAGCATTCTCAAGTTAGTCTGCTGGATTATGAAGACATGTGACCTAGTCACTGCCCTTTGCCCAACAACCACTAGACATGTGAATATGGCCCTCCTAGGCCACCCAACATGAAATGACCCTCCAGCAAAGAGAATGTGGTATCAAGGAACTGTACTAGTTATCTGTTGCTGTGTAACAATATTACATAAACATGGGAGCTTAAAACCATACATACCTCTTACTGCACAGTTTCTGTGGGTTAAGAGTCTGGGCACAGTTTAGCTGGGTCCTCTGCTCCAAGGTCTCTCACAGCTATAAGCAAAGTGTATGCTGGTGCTGTGGTCTTATCTGAGGCTCAGCCAGGGAGGGATCACTTCCAAGCTCACATGGTTGTTGGTAGCATACAGTTTTTTGTGGGCAATTGGAATGAGGGCCTCCGTTTCTTGCTGTTAGCGGCAGATTGCCCTCATTTCCTTGCCATGTGTACCTTCCCAACATGGCCATTTGCTTCCTCAAAGCCAATAAGAGAGAGAGTCTCTCAGCAAAGTGGACCATGCCATATTATGTAATACAATCAGGAAAGTGACACCCCATTGCCTTCGTCATATCCTGTTAACTAAAAACAAGTCATTGTGGGAGCCGATGTAACTCAGTGGTTGAGCACTGGCTTACCACATATGAGGTCCTGGTACTTAAAAAAAAAAAACATCACTGATCTTGCCCACACTCAAGAGAAGTGGTGTGGTAGGCAGAATTTTAAGAATAACCCCATAATGACCCTCAACCTAAATAATTCCTACTTGAATATGGATGGAACCTGTGAAAATGATATCACCCCTATAATGATGTCACATTATATGGCAAAAGGGAGATCATTCACATAGGTTTAATTTAATCATTAGAGCCTTTAAAAGGAGAGTGTTTTCTCTGGCTGTGGCAGAAGAGAAAGTCAGAAATATTCCAAGAGTGACAATGATTTGATGTGAATGGCTTCTAATAGCAGAGAGTGGTTACTGGTTGACAGTCAGCAAGGAAGAGGGACTTCATATCTACAAACACAAGGAACTGGACGCTTTGACAATCTGAGTGAGCCTGGAAGCAGATTCTTCCCCCATAATCTCCAGGTAAGAACCCAGCCCAGTCCACACTTTGAGTTCACTCTTGTGTTATGCCCTATATAGTGAACCTAGACAAACTTCCCCAGGCTTTTGAGCTACAGAACTGCAAGATAATAAAAGGATATGGTCTTAAGCTGCTAAATTTGCGGCATTTTGTGATATAACAAAAGAAAACTGACAGAAGGGGATTAAGGGTGTGAATACCAGGAATTGAGCATCACTGGAGTCACCTTAGGGTCTGTCTGCCACAAAAGCCCTGCCAGGATTAGCAGAGTCTGACCGAGGTCAGAACCACCCAGCTGATTCACAGAATCATAAGCAGTAAGTGGTAGATGTCTTAAGGTACTACATTTTAAAGGGTTTGTTATGCAGTTAAAGCTGTTGCAACTTCTCAGATGAGAGAAGTATGGAGCAATTTCTGTTCAATGAAAAGCTCCATCCTGTTAAATAAAAAGCTCCAAAGTCCCAAAGACAGTGAAGAATCCAGAAAGAACATGGAATCTAAGTTAGCGTTTACCACTTTCTAACAATGAATTACCATTTATAGTGCACTCATTAGTACTGTGTTAAGAATTTTATTTAGCATCCAATTTACTCCATACAACTCCATGAGGTAGGTATTTCTAAGACTCTGATTCTGTTATATTTTCATTTTGTTGAATTTGGTAAACTTGATTACATTAACCCTTCTATCCTCAGCTCTCTCATCTATAAAAAAGTACTGATTATGCTGTTTAATTCAGAAGATTATCCTACTCTGTAAATTGAATTCTTGTATAAATATTAGAAATCATTTCCAACTGGTCAGGATTCAATTTTCAAAAATTACTTGCCACTAAAATCAGAAGCAATATGAAACTCATCTATAGTAAGCTCCACTATATCAACACTCTGGTTACTGAGAGTCAGCAGTCATATGGGTCTGCCAACATCCCAGCTTGATCAAAATATACCAGTTAACCACTAAGGAGCAGGAGAGTAATCTAATTCACAGATGGACAATAGGCTCTGGTTTTGGAATTTGGGGAAAGGGAGCCAATATTTTTGAGGACCTCTGTTTCAGATACCATGCTAGGTGATTTACTTCCATCTGTTGATTATGATTGATGTAAGTTGATGATTGATGGGCTGGAGTATGGTAGGTTTAAGTGCCTCTAGTGATTCTTTCTACTGTGTATCCATGATTGAGAACTACTGACATACAAAACTCCATTTAATTTTTACCAAAATCTTGCAAGCTAGGTTTTATGACCATTTTATAGTAAAGAAATGGAGGCCCATGAGTGGATATATTAACTAACTTTCCCAAGGTCACACATCTAATATGTAGGGAAAAAAATCATATTTTTTTTCACTTCACCAAAATGACACTTGGTTTCAGAGCAGAGGAAACAATCACTCTCACCAAATCAAGGGAGATGTCAAACCCAAAGGAAAGACTGAAGATTCATACCGCATAGTGGAACCCCCTTCATCAACCCTTTATTCTCCATGAACACTTCCTGGATACCTGAGTTCTTATTAATCTCTGAATTTCTTTTACGTGGGTTGTTGGCTTATTTCAATGGTAATCCTACTCAGCCTTATGTAATATTTGTATCTATATTTATCAAGGCCTCCCTGTACACTCCCCAGTTGTGAAAGCTGGGGATACTGTAGGCAAATCATAGTAAGAGCCCTGGTTTTGAAGCCAGACCTGTCGGACTTGGGCTCCTGCATGCACTTAGCTCTGTGGCCTTAACAAGGCACTTTACTTTTTAATTCTCAGTTTTATAAGCATAAAATGGGGAAAAATGATACCCATGCTTTTGTGAGGATTAGAAGCATAGCATTCAATAAATCATAGTATTTGTATAGGAACTCTCACCAAATGAAAGTAAGTGTGTGGTCCATCAGTAAACACATGGAAAGTAATAAGTCCAATTAAACTTTGGAACTGACTCCTTTTTCTAATATTAATGACCATATACCTGGAGAGTGAACAGAAACAAAAGAGTCATGAAATCTAGCTGAGGGTGGCATTTCTATCCCCCAGAAGAGAGTCCCAGAAAATTATTCACACACGAGACATTAGCAAAACCACAGAAAATCATTATACGCGGTTATTTTTTTCCACCTGCCTCAAGCCCTTCCAGGCTCTCGACCCCAAGCTCGGTCCCCTCCATTTAGGGGAGGAGTTGCCGATTTCGCTTTATAGTGAGTTGGCTGGCGAGGGGAAGGATAAATCAGAGAGGCCCCACCCATTCCACTAGAGGCCTGGAGAGGGACGCTCCCCTCGCCCCTGCCTCCCAGGCCTGCAGCGAGGTGGGCCGGCCGCGCGAGGGGGCGCCTCGTGCCCTGTCTCTTTAAGGAGGAGGACCGACGAGGGTGCTGACGTTACCCCCAGCCGTCCGCGCCCTCGACCCGTCCCAGAGCAGCTGCCGCCCCGGTCCCGGCCGCCCTCCGGTGTACAGAGTCCGCTCCGGCCCCAGGCAGCGAGTCGCCACCATGGTGAAGACTGTGACCGTCAAGACCCAGGCGTACCCGGACCAGAAGCCGGGTACGAGCGGGCTGAGGAAGCGGGTGAAGGTGTTCCAGAGCAGCGCCAACTACGCGGAGAATTTCATCCAGAGTATCATCTCCACCGTGGAGCCGGCGCTGCGGCAGGAGGCCACGCTGGTGGTGGGCGGGGACGGCAGGTTCTACATGAAGGAGGCCATCCAGCTCATCGTCCGCATCGCTGCTGCCAACGGGGTAAGGACGCGCCGGCGCTCGGCGGCGTGCGCCAGGGTGCGGGGGCGTGCGCCAGGGTGCGGGGCCGTGCGCGCCGTGCGCGCCGTGCGGGCCCTCGCCCGCCTCCTGCCTCGCCGGCCCCGCCACTTCCGTGCGCGGCCCGGGGAGTCTCCGCCTCCCCTCCAGCTCTGCGCTCGCACTTCCCCGCCTGGAGGTGCGGTGGAGGTCGCGGTGTGGGGGGCAGCGGGCCCGAGACCCCGCAGACTGTCCCCCTGACTACCTGAGGTGGGGAGGCGAGGGGTAGGAAGCCACCCTTGACCTTGGTGGGTCGACTCTCCGCCTCCTGCGCCTCCCCTCCCGAGACCTCTGACATTTACATTAACCTTTCCAGTCTCTGAAGATATGGTTTCAGCGCTGTGCTGTCGCCTTAGCCGGGAAAGGTTAGGCGGTCGCCGTCTTGCTCAGAACCCCCTCGCCTCCCGCCCGGCGGTCTGCTATTCTCGTCTGCGACTGGCGCTTCCTGCTGGCTGGGAACCCGACGCCTTGGGGCACCCACAGCTTGGCGGATCGGGCCAGCAGATCTGAGGAGGAGGGTGCACCCAGGTTTGAGCTGGGACAAAGCTCCTGCCTTTGCGCGGCCTTGTTTCTGGGAAACAGGCTTTGGAAAAGGCTAGTTGTTTAGCCCGTGGTGGTTTTTTTTGTTTTTTTGTTTTTTCTTTATTTTTCCAGGATATGTTCCACGAAGGGGCCTAGAGCTGAATTTTCGTTAGAACTGAAAGAACATACCGCAGGACACTCTTATGCAAGCTGTCCTGGCAGAGCAGGAAATTAATGCAACGCCTTTTTTCCAACCCCTGCTAAGGAATGTTAATTTGGATTAACTGGGCAGGTCCATCAGACAGGTGAAGCTTCAAAATAGATTTATCTGTAAACGTAAGAAAATGGGAATTTACAAAATTGGTATATTGTGGCTGATTATTCACTCACTTTTATAAAATATTTTCTAATGAATTCTAAATAGCAAAGTTTATTTCTATATTTAAAAGAAGTCACATAACTTATATCCAAGTCGAACTTATTCCCTTTACAATTATTTTAAATGCATTCTAGTAGTATGTTATTAATATTAATTTATTAACCTCTACTCATTGAATGCCATTTTGCCAAGCACCATGATAAGCACTTACTTGCTGTATCTCATGCCCTCCTATGAGGTAATGCTGTTATAGGCAACTTCTAGTTGCTGGTGAGAAAACTGAAGCTTAGGTATGTTAAATAATTTACCAGAAGTAGAGTGGTAATTTCAAGGAATGAAGGGACCCTTCAGTCTAAAGATCTATATTCAGTAGTCTCCAGAATCTAAACTGAGCCCTATCTACATCTGCCTCACTGGGTGAAACATTTGTAAGTATCAATGAGGAAAGGTTTCCTGGATTTGTTTTCTCTATGCCCCTAAATTTTCAAACAACTACAAATTTCTATGAAATAAGAACAAACTATACCTTTACCCCGAGGGATCTCTTCCTTTCTCTGTTAATGCCTGAGCTGAATTTGCATTTCATTCATTCATTCAACCAATACTGAACCTATTCCATGGACAGGGTAATGTGTGCAATAAAAAGATGATTCAGATACATGCTTTGCCCTAAAAGAGCTTACAGCGTAGGGGGAATTTTAGGGTCCAAATAGAAAGTTGTCCATTTGGGAATAGTGTGGGGTGGGGAGGAATGAATTAGTAAGACTCAGGATATGCTCTTGACTCCTCATTGCTTTTTAGCTACTGCCCTATTGCTCTTCCCCCTTTTAACCAAGATTGGAAAAGTCACCTGTCTTCACTGTCTGATCTTTTACCCCCATTCACTCACCACCTCACTGCAGTCTGGCTTCTGCCTACTCCACCATGCCACAAAAATTACCCTGGCCAGAGTTGGTAATAACTCTCTGGTGGCTAAATCCATTTAACACTTTTTAGGCCTTACCTTACTTGATGTCTTGCTGCATTTGGCACTGCTGATTTTGTTGCATGCTTTAAAACTGTCAGTTTCCTTGCATTGATCACTCTTTCCTGATTCATCCTACCGTTTTTTTGAAAGATCTTCGTGGACTACTTGCCCCATGCACACCCCATCTGATTCCTAGGTTTCTGTCCTTTGCTCACTGCTCTCTGGTTTTGTTCTCTCTCTCTCCTCATCAGGAATTTAAATAGGCTACTCCTTCTCATCTGATGTGATTCAGTTCAGATAACATCTTCAAAAAGCTTTCCGTGACAACCCTCCCCAGCCCTTTCCTTCCCCCGTTACATACTTCTTTCCCATGGATACTCCTAGAATAATCAAATTCTGTTGAAATTATCTGTTTACATATGTGTGGTTCAGGTAACCCAAGATTGTCACAATGTGTCACAAAATGTTTGAAAATTATCAGTGAGCATGTGTATATCTGTCAGTAGATATTTTCTTTGAATTATTATGTCTGGAATCAGTGACAAGACCCAAAAATACAACATAGCCCAAAGATTTTGACAGGAAAAAGAAAAGAAAAAAAATTCCCCACTAGAGAGTAAACTTCTTTAAGACAGGGCCTGCATTTTATCTGTAGCCACAATACCTAGCACAACAAAGCATTCAATGACTCTGTTGTTCATTTGTCCCAAATTGTGAGTCATCTTTGTATTTCAGTCCCTTAAGGTAAATTAGCCAATATGTTTTTGCCAACCAATAAATTTATTCTCATCAAACATTTATTATGTGCTTACTTTATTTTGGGCATTGTGCTTAGCACTTGGGGTACAAAGTATCCCTCCCCTCAGGAAACACATAATCTAAAAGGGGAGGTAACAAAGATAAACAATAGCAGGCACTTGCCAGGTATTGAGGAACAAAAGCATGGAGGGCTGTACTTGGAAGGAGAAGACAGATGAGGAAGGCTTCACAGAGGAGATAGCTGAACTGAGTCTTAAAAGGATGATTTGGAGCTCCCAAGATGGATTTGTCAGATGGCAGAAAGAAAAAAATAATAAGGTGGGGGCTGCTATCTTGGGCAAATTAATTTCTGATACTTTTAAACATTTTTTTCATCTATAAAAATTAGGAATGATAATATACCCTCAGAGATTATTGTGATGATTAAATGAAGCAACATATTTAAAAGTACTTGGCAATTATACAGTATAACCAAGTAGGATTTATTCCAGGTATGTAAGGGTGGTTCAACATAAGAAAATGAATTAATGTAATACCCTACATTAACACAGGGAAAGAAGAAAACAACAACACACGATCATCTCAGTTGATGCAGAAAGTACATGTGGGAAAATCCAGCATACCCTCTTAATAACTGTTTACTTACAGAACTAGGAATAGAAGGAAATTTCCTCAACATGAAAAAATGGACAGCTAAAAATCATACTTAATGGTGAAAGACCTTAAGAGCAGGAACCAGACAAGAATGCCCAATGTCACCACTATTATTCAACATTGTACTAGAAATTCTGGCTAGAGCAGTTAGGCAAGAAAAAGAAATAAAAGGCATTCAAATTGGAAAGGGAGAAGGGAAACTTTCCCTTTTTTTCAGAGGACATGATCCAATCTACAGAAAATCCTGAAAAAAATCTCAACAAAACTCCAAGAACTTGTAAATGAATTCAGCAAAGGGGCAGACATTTATATATATTAGCAATGAGCAATCAGATGAAGAAATCAAGTAAAAAATTCCATTTACAATAGCAACAAAAAGAATCAAATCTCTAGGAATAAATCTAACCAAGGATCCAATGGACTCGTACACAGAAAACTAGAAAAGTTATGAGTTTGCAGAACAATCATGCATAAAATACCAGATTTCCATATATTTCCTTATTATTAATATTAACACCTTGCACTGGTGTGATACAGTGTTACAACTGATGAAAACACAGTTTTATAATTGTACTTTTTTTTTTAAGATTTATTTATTTCTCCCCCCTCCCCTCCCCCAATTGGTTGGCTCTTCTCTGTGTCTATTTGCTGCGTCTTCTTTGTCTGCTTCTGTTGTTGTCAGCAGCACAGGAATCTGTGTTTCTTTTGGTTGCGTCATCTTGTTGTGTCAGTTCTCCGTGTGTGCGGCACCATACCTGGGCAGGCTGCACTTTCTTTCGTGCTGGACGGCTCTCCTTACACTTCTTGCGCATGGGACTTCCCTATGCGGGGGGGCACCCCTACGTGGCAGGGCACTCCTTGTGCGCATTAGCACTGCACATGGACCAGCTCCACACGGGTCAAGGAGGCCCGGGATTTGAACCGTGGACCTCCCATGTGGTAGACGGACGCCCTATCCACTGGGCCAAGTCCACCGCCCCTATAATTGTGCTATTAACTCTAGTCCAAGGTTGTTTAACTTAGGGTTCATTGTGTTGTGCACTTCCATGGACTTTCTGTTTGAATTTTTATTCTAGTGTAAAATCTAACATTTTCTCCTTTGAACCAATTCGGATATATATTTCAGCACTGTTAATTATGTTCACAGTGTTTGCTACCATCACAACCATCCTTTACCAAAACTTTTCCATCACCCCAAACAGAAATTCTGTACTAATTAAGTATTAACTGCCCCTTCCCTACCCCACCCCAGCCCCTGATAAAGTGTATTCTAGTTTCTGACTCTATGAATTTGCTTATTCTAATTATTTTATCTCGGCGAGATAATACAGTATTTGTCGTTTTTTGTGTGGCTTATTTTACTCAGCATGTCTTCAAGGTTCAGCCATGTTGCTATATGTATCAGAACTTTGTTCTTTTCATGGCTGAATAATATTCTATTTTATGTATATATCACATTTTATTTATCCATTCATCAGCTGACGGGCACTTGGATAGCTTCTACCTTTTGGCAATTGTGAATAATGCCACAATGAACACTGATTGCAAGTATGTGTTTGAGTCCTTTCAATTCTTCTGGGTAATATATATGGAAGTGGGATTGCTGGGTCATGTGGTAATTCTTTACCATACGTAACTTTCTGAGGAACTGCCCAGCTGTTTTCTACAGCAGCTGCACCATTTTACATTCCCACTAACAGTGAAGGGGTGTTCCTATTCCTCCATATCCTCTCCAATGCTTATAATTTTCCACTTTTTTAATAGTCACCATTCTAGTGGATGTGAAATGGAATTTCATTTTGTTAATTTGCATTTCCCTGATGGCTAATGACATTGCCATTTTCATGTACTTTTTGGCCATTTGTATTTCTTCTTTGCAGAAATATCAATTCAAGTCTTTTTTATTTTTTTATTTTTTTAAAGATTTATTTATTTATTTCTACCCCCCAGTTGTCTGTTCTCTGTGTCTACTTGCTGCGTCATCTTCTTTGTCCGCTTCTGTTGTTGTCAGCGGCATGGGAATCTGTGTCTCTCTTTATTGCATTATCTTGTTATGTCAGATCTCTGTGAGTCTCTTTTTGTTGTGTCATCTTGTTGTGTCAGCTCTCCGTGTGTGTGGCACCATTCCTGGGCAGGCTGCACTTTCTTTCGCGCTGGGCGGCTCTCCTTATGGGGCACACTCCTTGTGCGTGGGGCTCCCCTACACGGGGGACACTCCTGCATGGCACGGCACTCCTTGTGTGCATCAGCTCTGTGCATGGGCCAGCTCCACATGGGTCAAGGAGGCCTGGGGTTTGAACTGCGGACCTCCCATCGGGTAGATGGATGCCCTAACCACTGGGCCAAGTCTGCTTCCCTCAAGTCTTTTTTTAAATTGGCTTTTGAGTTGTAGGATGTCCTTATAAATTCTGGATAGTAAACCCTTATTTTCCAAATATTTTCTCTCACATAATTTTTTTTTGGTAAACAAGATTAGAAAGGTAACAGTGATGTATTGTCTTGGGTAGAGTAATTCAGTAATTCAATAAAATATTATTGAACACCTATTATATGCCAGGCTCTGTTCTAGGAAGTTGGGAATATATCACTGTTCCTACTCTCATGGAGCTTACCTTCTAGTGGCAGGAAACAGATGATAAATAACTGAAGGGAAGATTGTGCTGCGCAGATATCTGTGAAAAGACTTCTAGGCAGAGAGAAGAGTTAAGGTTAAAGGCTAAACATATTTAATGATTTAACATTGTAAAATTATGTTCAAATAAACAAATGTAATAAAAACTTTCATAGTAACAAGAGCCCCAGTATACTGTGAAGTTTTACATATAGTATTTTACAAATAAAATGTGATTGTATTATAAACTTATCCTGAATTCTAATACTCTAAAAACACATCTCATATTTTACATTTTACAAGGTAATTCCACATTCATTGCTTCATTTCCTCTTAAAAGAGAGGTGGGGAGGGAAGCAGATTTGGCTCAACTGATACAGTGTCCATCTACCACATGGGAGGTCTGCGGTTCAAACCCAGGGCTTCCTGACCCATGTGGTGAGCTGGCCCACGTGCGGTACTGATGTGCGCAAGGAGTGCCGTGCCACACAGAGGTGTCTCCTGTGTAGGGAAGCCCAAGTGCAAGGAGTGCACCCCATAAGAAGCGCTGCCCCACACAAAGAAAATGTAGTCTACTCATGGCGCCACACACACAGAGAGCTGATGCAGCAAAGTGACGCAACAAAGAGACACAGATTCCCGGTGCCGCTGACAAGAATGCAAGCGGACACAGAAGAACACACAGCAAATGGACACAGAGAGCAGACAATGGGGGCGGGGGGAAGGGGAGAGAAATAAATAAAAAGTCTTTAAAAAAAAAGAGAGAGATGGGGAGTGGATATAGCTCAGTGGTTGAGTGCTTGTCTTCCATGTATGAGGTTTGGGGTTCAATCCCTGGTACCTGGTACCTCCTTTAAAAGAAAAAGAAAAAACACCTTTCAGATGTCCAAGGAACACTGTCACAGAGTCAGGAAAAGAGACTGGGGGCTGCCTTCACTGTTCCTAGAATGTGTGATGTTACAGTAGAAAACATAGACTGTGTTCCAAATACCAGATTCCGTCTGGAAGTGTATGGTAACACTGTCAGTCTTGGGTGAAGTTTTAAGCTGTAAGTAAGCATTCGGGGTGGGGAAGTGGGCAGACCTTGCAACTTGGTTTGAGGCCACTTTTCTCATATTTGAACTGAACTGAAACCTGTTTATGGAATCATATTGTAAGAGGAGGCAAAATCCATGGCAAGGCATGATTGTTTTTCTTCTTTGATGGTCCACATGAAATAATGGAAACTGAGCCAGTAGAATATAATTCTAGGACCAGCTTGCCTCCCTGGGATCAATGGGATTAGTTGCTATCATGCAGTTAACATAAGGGAGTCACATCTTATAGGGTGGCACCGTGTGGGAGCGCGGCGACAGCAAGGGTTGGCTCGTCTCCAGGCGCCAGTGCGAGTCGGACCCGGGTGGCGGGAACGGGCGTCACCGCTTGGGGTTCGGGCGTACTGCCCGCCCCTCTGCCCAGCTGCGCCCGCTTCCCCCTTGGTGGCCTAACCCCGCCTCTCCCCCGAGGGCCACCACCGCGCCATGACAGCCCCGCCTCGCTGCCGCCGAGAACCCTGGCTACCCCGTCTTCTGCCCGCAACCAGTGATGCACCCCTGCACCAACCTATCAGCCGTCTGCCGCCCCCGGGCCACGCCCCCTGCCCCTCCCCCGTCTTCGCCCTATATTAACCGCTGTACTTCCTGAATAGATCAGACTTGCGCACAGATCCTGGTCTCCTCAGTAGTCTTCTTCCTACCGCGCGTCCTCCGCACCTTGCTGGCCCCGGAGCGCCTTCTCGGAAGGCCCCTCCATGTGTTGCAGCCCTCCGCCCAAGCCCACACCGCCCCTGCAGCGGCCCTCCGGGCGAGCCCACACTGCGACAACATCTTAATGTGGGATCATTTCTAGAATTAGGGTGGAAGACGACACGACTACAGTCAAGAACTTTAAAATCTCTTCAGCAAGTATATTGGAAGTTAAGATGTGCAACACAATATTTGTTTTTAAATACCAGAATCACACTCAACACAGTAAGATGCTCATACTTTGAGGGCATGTACTCATTGAGTGAAATGGTGGCAGAATTGCCCATGCTGTTTAAATCTCTTTCAACTCCTTCTCCCTGTCAGTTATATATATATATAGTTAAATTTGTGCAAGATAAATGCTTGTATGATGTGACTCCACAGCTAATGTCTGCTGCTACTGAGTGCTGCACACATGAGAAGCATCTCAATCATAACTCAGTGCAATTTGAAGCAATCTATCCTAGTGGCTTTCTACTTGGCCTGTATTTGAACACTCTGGTAGTTTTCCCTGACAAGGCTTGGTCTTCCTGTTGTAGCTCAGTTTTAGCTGCTCTAGAAGATGATTTCCAGAAGTACCTCCCTAGTAGCCCCAAAGTGAATTCCAGGTACACCTCGTAGCCTATATTTTAAACCAAATACTTTATACAATTATATAGGTCCCACTGTTGTAACAGAGACCCAAATAACAGTGCATTAAACAAGATAGAAGTTTCTCTAGTGGAAGAGCTAGGACTAATATGATGGATTCGTGGTTTGGGAACCTTGTCTCCTTCAGTCTTGTTGCTCTGCCATCTTGAGGGTGTTGCCTTTGCCTGCCTGGTTGGAGATGTCTCTCCCCCACCCCCCAGCCACATCCACCAGTGAGTGAGGAGACAGATGAGGGAGCAGAGCTTTTCCCCTTTATGCAGTCTGGACACTGCACACCTCATTCCTGCTCATAACCCAATGGCTAGATCTTAGTCACTTGGCCACACATTCCTTCAAGAGAGGCTGAGAATGTCAACTTTATATTGGGATGTCATATGACCAGCTAAAAACAAGTGGTTCTAGTTCTTTAATAAAGAGAAGAACTACTAGAAATCTCTGCCATAGCTTGTCTCTTTGGCTATGTAGACAACCATGCCCATTCTTATCCCAATTCCTAAAACATTCTCCCCTCCCCCTGGGAGACACTCCAAATTCCTTCCATTTACCTTGTCAATTCAGAGTCCATGAACTCTGGGTGATGCACAGTTCTCTCCATCGGGTCCATATGTGGTTTCTTATGGTTCAGCATCCAATAAGTTTAAAGACAGCTTAGCTTCCTTCCCACTTCCCCCATGTGGCAAACATGCACTATATATATTAGCTGATTAGAACAAAATGTTTACGATAAGAACGTCCACTAAGAAAGGAAAGGCTGGGAACACACAGTAGTCACTGTAGTAGTGTTCACATTCTCCTGACAGGGAATGCACAGTCCCTGGCAGGGGAGTTGGCCCTAGTCCTGGGTGCCCTGATTCTGCCTTCCAGGAGGAGCTCTCTTATTCGCTATCCTACATGCTCACTTACAAGGGGATAACAGGGACAAGCCACTGAAGGCCTTTTGGGGCTACACAGTTTTTGCAACCTGCTTCTTGCTGATGAAAGTTTGGGACTAGGAGAGCAAGGAATGCCTTTGCCAGATTTATGGTTTTTTTGGCTATATAGTTCTCATGAAAACTTAGTAAGCTTTTGGTGTATTCTGACCATTTCTGTGTGCTGGTAAGCACAGTGAAATTTCTCATCTACATAGAGTTAAGAAGCCTAAAGCAGAGTTTTATTTACTGGTCTCTGTGCTCTCCTCTCCCTGATTTCTCTATAGCTGATGACTGCCTTGAAATAATAGGAAATTATAGGCTTGGGTAAGAAGGCAGCATCCTTAAGTTGATTATTGTTGGTGAATTTGTTTCAGTTGTCTGGCAGAGAATCCTGGGACAAACTTGAGGCCATAGCCTTTTATTCTACTAAGCCTGATGCTTCTTGTAGGAGTAAACAAAAAGTTGGCATTTTAAACTCTGCAGTGCCATAAATTACTGGACTTGGGCAACTTAGTTTGTAGACCACAGTCAAAGAAAACTTCTCTTAGCAGACCTGTAGCCATCTCCATTCCTGCCTGTAGGCTGGCTAGCCCTAGCCTACACTCCTTTCTGTGTTGTGGCAATAAGTAGAAAATAACACCAGAGTTCTGAATCCTCCCAAACAATTAGGAGCTACAGGTTTAGTTGGTCAGTGATCTGCCTTTTAAGGTATCATAGGTAGCATGCCATGACAATAATAAATAAATAAATACCAGTGTCATATATTTTAGATGTTTTGGTACAGAATACCACATTTTCTTATTAAAATACAGGTTTGGCTACCTATAACAGGGTCCCAAAATTAGTTGCTTAAACAAAATAGAAGTTTATAGTAATAGAACTGTTTTATGACCCATTATGTCAAAAGACCCAGGTTTGTTGCTTAGTCTTCCCTAGGGTGGTATTGTCATTTGCTTAGTCCAGTATGGTTGACTACCACCATATCTCCATTCCAGTCCACAGGAAGGGAAAAAAGAGAAAGGAAGGCACACTTCTTCTCAGAGGTTGCCATGTGTCAAACTAAACTCTGAGGGTTCTATCAAGCAAAATAAAGGAGAGAATTTTCAAGTTTGGTGAAAATCACTCAGCCAATTTCAAATGATAGAGCTATGGAGACAAGATAGAAACTTAGTTTTATTATATAGGTAGCTAGATTTTTGGAAGAGACCTTGGCTGTCATTTATCCTAACCACCAACTTAGAAAGAGACCAAGCCACATACGTTCTCATGGAATGCTATTTAAAAACGAACAAAAACACCCTCATTTATCTATATATTCATATACCATACAGTTCACCCATTTAAAGTTCACTACTCATTGTTTTTTAGTACATCCACAGAATTGCACCACTATCACCAAATCTAATTTTAGAGTATTTTTATCCCCCATTAACAGCAACCACTAATTAGTCACCACTAATCTGCTTGTGGTCTCTAAATTTGTATGTGGGCTTTTACACAGACTGACTGTCCAGTTTTGGTTGCCAGAATAGGAAGTTATATTTAGGAAGAGAAGCCCTGGAAACTCAAAAAGCAAAGGTAAAGGATTTGTGTATCAAGAGTGTTGGACTTAGTGTCTGATGTGTCTGTCCCCACTGTCCTGGTTATTGTAGGTACAGAGCCAATGAGATCCCATTCTCAAGGAGCCTCCCTTTGAGTGGGCATGACTGACACATAAACAGACAATTATCACCTGGTATAATAAGAGCTAATATTCAAGGAAAAAGAGATGGTTGTGGGAGCTCAGCAGGGGCACCTGCCCAGCCTGGGGTCAGGGTGGGAGGGAGTGTGGCCAGCAGAGACTTTCTGCAGGAGAGAAGCCTATTTTTCTCAGCAGACTCCATCCAAAACAAATTAGGCAGTCAAAAGGGAAAAAAAGAAAAAAAAAAAAAGGAAGAGAAATTTCTTCAGGAGAATAGCTTCATAGCTTCTTTATCTTCATATGTGTAAGCAATCAGATTACTTTTTTTTACAAAAATACTTGAACTTATATATCCAAATTAGTATTGTACCTTGCCAAATTGCCACTCTGGGAACTGTACACTTATTCTAGTGATGTCTCTAGTGCTCAAAGCATCTCGAAACTCCTCTACGGGAATCACTTTTCAGCAAGTTAGCTTATGGGTCACCTAGGAAAACTGGTCACATTATTTTATAGTCATGCCTCATCTTTCACCTAAAATGATATAGCAAGGTTTGATCACCCACTTTATTCATTAGACAAAGCTCCAACCAATTCTTGTCTCTTTTCAAAGTTCAAATCTATTCTCAAAGGATGAAATTTGTTACGACTGAGGACTTTCAAAGAAAGTGCCACAGACTGTTCTCCCCAAAATAGAGTTCCAGAAATGCTATTGTTTGAATAAATATGTTGCTTCCCAAGGTGCTTGTTTTGAAGGCGATAGCACTAACTGAGCTGAACATACTCTAGCGTAACCATTTAAAATTAGTTGCAATATTTTGTGCCGTTTGAGCATACTGGTCTGAAGAGAGGATCTTGGGAAGCAGTTTAGGCTGTGGGAGATTCTGGCATTCTGCTTTCTTTCTGCAGTCTACTGTGGTGGCCTGGGAGTACAGTTCTCTCCCGTTCTGGTGAACATCTAATCCTGCTTTGCTTAAGGCATTTAGGAGTTGTACACAGTGGGAAGGTTGTGAAGAAACAAGCAGGCAGTTGGCCAACAGACAGACCCTGTCCTAGGAGGAGAGTGTGAAGCACTTATCATAGTGCCTGACATTGTAAGTGCTCAGTACACTGAAGCTTATAGTTCTGTGGTTCTGAACAATTATTATGATGATTCCAAATACTGAGAACATAGGAGTACAGAGGGAGGGGACAAGGAGATGGGCCCAGGAAAGGTTCTATTGAGTCTGCCACCACCCTCACCCCTTGGATGTCCTATCCCGTCTTTGTCTACAATATTATCCCTTGGATTTGATCACAGTTACTATAAATTTCAGTTGCATACCCATTGATTTGGGACCTTCACTTGGTGTGAGTTGTGCACCAGAGTGGGAGTGGATATTTCAGGTAGATCCGTGGAATGGTTACCTAGTCTAAGCCAATGTGATGCCATAGATGGGACCTGCAAGAAATTTATGCTGGCATTGCAGTAAATCTCCTGGGATGCATGGATTTGCTCATTCAAAAGTGTTAAGAGCACTCTTTGTGTCCCAGGCATTGTGCGAGGTGATTGGGGATAAGAAGATGAGTAAGACAAGGTCCTTTTCTTAAACTGTTAATGCTTGCAGAGAAGACAGGCATATCTGTGGATAGTTACAAAAACATGGTGTGAATACTAATGTATTAGTTTCCTGTGGCTGCTGTGACAAAGTATTACAAAAACTGAATGACTTAACACAGTAGAAAAAATGTACTCTTCCACAGTTCTAGGGCCCAGAAGTTTGAAATCAAGGTGTTGGCAGGGGCATACTCCTGAAGGCTCCAGGGGAAAATCCTTGCTTCCTTCTTCTGGCTTCTGTTGTTTTCAGCCATTCCTTGGCTTGTGGCTGCATCAGTCCAATCTTTGCCCCCATTGTCACATGGTCTTCTCTGTGTCTTCTTATCTGTCTCTTTTTTTTTTTCAAGATTTATTTTTTATTTATTTCTCTCCCCTTCTCCCCCAACCCCCCTGTTGTCTGATCTCTGTGTCCATTTTGCTGCGTGTTCGTCTTTTCCACTTCTGTTGTCAGCAGCACGGGAATCTATGTTTCTTTTTTTTTATTGTATCATCTTGTTGTGTCAGCTCTCTGTGTGTGCGGCACCATTCCTGGGCAGGCTGCACTTTCTTTTGTGCTGGGCGGCTCTCCTTACAGGGCGCACTCCTTGTGCATGGGGCTCCCCTACGTGTGGGACACCCCTGTGTGGCAGGGCACTCCTTGCGCACATCAGCACTGTGCATGGGCCAGCTCCACATGGGTCAAGGAGGCCTGGGGTTTGAACCGCGGACCTCCCGTGTAGTAGACGGATGCCCTAACCACTGGGCCAAGTCTGCTTCGCAAGGATGGGGTGATTTTTGAGGCAAGAGCAAAAAGATAAAGAGGAGTCAGGGAGGCATTAGCTGAGGGTGAAATGAGGGGTCAGAGCGCAGCTGCTAGTTCAATGCATATAGCTAATACCTCTGCTGCCCTATTTAAAAGTATAATAATGGTAATTGACAATAAGGCTTCAACATTCTATTGTCCTCAGTGCTTCTGTAGATTCCCTCTGACATAATGCCAAAAGGGAAGACAGGCCACTTGATTACTTTCTGAAATTTATGGAATTCTTTTAGTTTGCAGTGGTTGGTAGGAGTTGAAGACTTTGGTTCAAATCTCAGTTTTACAATATATATGTTCTGCTTAACTTATTTGAAGCTCAGCTGTAAACAAGATTGATTCTAACATCTGCTATATCACAGGGTTATTAGGAGAATTAAATGAAATAATATGCATGCAAAGATTTCGGGAACTCTAAGGTGCAATACAAATGTGAGTTATTAGGTTGTTTTTGAAATTCCACTTATGCTGTGGGAAAGTCACCTCACTAGGCTAATTTAAGCCTTCTGCCAAAACAAATCTCTCCATGTGATTTTATCTAGCATTTCTCAAAATCCACAGCCCAGATGTGCTAAAGAAGAACCACAAAAGTACAGGTATGATGCCATTTTGAGGAGCTTTGTGGAATATCAACATTACTTCTTTTATGTTAGAAATTTGTTGAAGTATAACCTTTGGTGTCTGACTGGAGTTTGATTCCTGGATATGCTATTTATAAGCTGTTTAATCTTAGGCAAATTGCTTGACCACTTTTTCTTTACTCATTTGTGAAATGAAAATAATGTGCCCCAGAGGGGTGTTTAAGGAAATAATAAGATAATGCATAGGAAGTTACCTAACATAATGTCTTACACATAGTCATTACAAGCAGTTGCTACACTGTGCAGATGGAGGTTTTGGTGGGCACGTTAAACTTCTCCTTGCCAACAGTTCCGCATCCAGCTCCTGCCTTCTCAGTTTTCATTTCTCTTCTCAGCTTTCCCAATGACCTATCAAGACGCTCCACACCAGTTTGCCTATGAGTTTCAAACAAGAAATGTCTTTCTTTTAGAGAATAAGTCTTTCATGCATAGGGCCTAAGCAAAAAAACAAACAAAACAAAACAAAAAACCTGTTCTACAAAATTTTCGATTTTCAGTAATATGTCACTAGCCTGATAATCAGTTATTTTTATCTTAAAAAGAACACAGCAGCCAGCCTAAAAGTAAGCAAAAATTTCCCTGGGTCACTGGAGTACAGGTCACAGCATTTGGTGTTTGCATATCACCAGGTCTACTTAACAGGGCTTTAGGGTGGTAGTTCTAAAAGGTGATTGGCTGAATCTGCTTGCTCCAGGAACCTTTCCTTCATATGAAGGGTGCCTTCCATCCTGCAAACATTCACTGAGCATTTTCTCATTGCTCAATTCTGTGCTGTGCATTTGTCATTGGTCCCTGCCCTGTAGAGTGGGCATTACAGTAGAGTATGGGAAGTGTGCCATTGGGTGCATAAGGCCGAGAGCATGGAGGGATGGTCAGAGGAGGATTCCCAGGGAAGATGGTATTTGAGCCAAGCTTTGAAGGATGATTAAAAGGAATCCAGGAGGGAAGTGGCTATGGCCCAATTGATTGGGCTTCCGTCTACCATATGGGAGGCCCTGGGTTTGCATCCCAGGACCTCCTTGTGAAGGCAAGTTGGCTGCACCCTGTGGAGGGCTGATGGCCCATGCCCCATGACGAGCTGGCACAGCAAGATGCCCCAACAAAGGAAGACAAGCAGACACAGAAAACATGCAGCAAATGGACACAGAGCAGACAGCAAACAAGCCGCAAGGGGGGGTAAGGGTGGGAGATATAAACAAACAAACAAACAAACAAATCTTTAAAAAAAAAAAAAAAAGGAAGCCAGGAAAAAGTGAAGACAGAGGGATGGGAAGACAGTCTCTGCTGAGGGAGCTGCCCATGCAAAATAGGGTGCCCTTCAGAGAAATAACACCCCAGCCTTAAACTTTAAAACAGGACTTAGGAAATAGTTCTGTTTCCCTTGGTTGCTGAAGCAAATACCATGCAATGGTTCAGCTTAAACAGTGAGAATTTATTAGCTTATGGTTTGGAAGCTACGAGAATGTCCAAATCAAGCATCATGAAGCCAGTGCTTTCTCCCTGAAGACTGGTGTTCTGGGCTGGCCGCTGGCAATGCTTGGTCTTTAGTTTGTCACATGGGAAGACACATGGTGGCATCTCCTGGTCTCTCCCTTCTCTTCCAGTTTCTGTTGATATTCAGCTTCTTGCTTCCTGAGGTGTTCTCTCTCTGTTTGTGAATTTCATTCTGTTTAGGTAGGACTCCAGTCATAGGATTAAGACCTCATCAAAAGGTCCTTCATACATTGGGCTCACATCCACAGGAATGAATTAAATTAAGAACCTGTTTTTCTGGGGTACATACACGTTTAAACCACCACATGAAGTTAAGTAACTTGCCCAAGATCACCAAGATACTAAAAAGTGTCAAGAGTTGGGATTCAAGCTTTGCTGAAATCCTCAAGATGGACATTTTAAATGGAATTATCTAGACCAATAGCCCAGGGACCCTCAAACCTTTTATTAACTCCTTCTTTGCTAGAAGGGAGGTGGGAAAGCAAGGCAACCAATGACTGGGTTACCACCACACAGGTCCTTAGCTACTGAAGTTTTCTTTTATATCCAGATTTGTGAACAACAATTAGGAATAAAACTAGAAACTGCAATAGCAAAGGAAATAGAGGTTGAGGCCAAAAGCTTGTACTTTCAAAGTGTATAGTGTATACTTATAGGAAAAGAGACAGAGAGCTCTTCCTAGCACTCATATCAGAAAGTGAACTTCAGTGTGGGATAGAAAAGTGGTGAATTAGAGGGAGATGGAGACCAAAGAAAATAAGAAAAAGGAGTCATGGCAGAGACACTGGAGTGAATATGTAGGAAACAATAGCCACACTGCATGTCTATTCTTTTTGATAATTTTTTGCATCTGTAAATGAGTAATTTAACTTACTGAACATTCTTTGTACAATGTGGATTTAGATCAATCAGACCAAATTGACAGGCTTACCCTGATGAAGACATTAGGTCATGCACGGTGTTGCATGCCCTGTAACCTGCTGGTTAAAGGAAGTAAGTAAGATATAGCCTCAGCAAACTGATTGCTCCTTAATGTGTTATTGAACAAATACCGTGACCCGCTTTCAAATACATGCTATCAGTGCCCCTTATAAATAGCCTTTTAGGCTTGCTGATCTAAGTCTCTAAGATTCTCCCTTTCTCTGGGGATCAGATGATAATTCTTGGACTGGGTCTTAGGTTGACCCGTGCTTATATGTTAAGGCCCATTTTTTTCCCCTCAAGCTTAGTTATCACTTGAGGCTTAATGAAAAGAGTGCTTTGCTGCTGCCTACACCCCATTGAGCCCCCATTCGTCCCAGGTCTTCCCACAAATGGTTTGGAGGGAGTGGAGGAAATGCCCGCTTTTTTTTTCTTTTTTTAGATTGTTCCTTTAAAAGCTCTTGTTTATGGAGTATTTGCCATTGATTTGCTACGTATTATGTAAAGGGCTACATATTACAGCATGGTGGTAAGGAGTGTGGTCTCTCCTGTCAGCTCATCCAGGTTCAAAACCCACCCCTCCACGGGCCAGCTTTTAGGTGTGGGGCATATGCCATAACCTCTGCATCCTCAGTTGCCTCAACCATAAGATGCAGGTTGAGAATGCTAGTGTTGACTTCATAGGGTTGTTGCGAGGATTAAGTGAATTAGTGCTTATATTAATGAAATACTGCCTGGGCCATGATGACCTGCTGTGCTTATCTCCTACCATACAATAACCTTTTAAGCAGGTGTCATTGTCTCTATTTTACATGTAAGGAAACTGAGGCCAGAAAGGCCACACAAAGCTAGTTCGTGACAAAGCCAGGAGTCAGATCCAAGTCCGTCTGATTCCAAAGCCCTCTGCTTAGAGCAGCAACTGTGCTTGATACAGCTTTAGATCCCCTTCCTTCTTCTCCCCTCCACTCCCCATGTGCCTAACCTGTGGTCAATGTTGAATAAATATTTATCACACAGACCAAGCCACAGACTCCATCCTCTCCAGCTGGGCTCACCTGCTTTAGAGATTAGGGGATGTGTTAGAGGGTGTGGTCAGTCCTTATCAGTACTTCTATTTTCAGAGGTTGGTAGTTTGGGTAACATTAACTGAGTGGCTACTACTTGGCCAGGCAGTGTGATAGGCACTTTACATGCCTTTCTTCATTTTACTTTCAGAACCTTTCAAGGGAGGTTTAACTATCCCCATTTAACAGGAAAGAATGTCTCCTCTTGGTGGCCTCCTTCAATCGCTTCCTGTACAGCTGGGCATCCTGGGTGGTCCAGATCACATAATTGGAAAAGTCCTGAATGATGAAATGAACAGGGAACAACTTTACCATTCTGCTCCTCTCTTAAAAGCCCAGAAACCCTTCCACATTTTAATCATTGGATGGAGTGACAAGTACCGCTGCCACAAAACTCCAAAGGTGTACCTATTCGCGCTGTACTCCAGGCAACCCGGGCCACCTGGAGTTCTTCGATTCAGCAGCTCTGAGTGGGAGTCAGTGAGGCTTGAGCCAGTTAGGGCGACCCCTTGTGAGACTGTGGTAAAACTCACTTGTTTTTCTGTTTCCAACCACAAGAGGGAAACATATAACCAGGAATAATTTGAAAATAAAGCAATTCTTTAGTTTTTTTTTTACCAAGGAATTAAAATATATATCTACTGGTAACAGCCAGAATATGAGAAATTATTAGTTTAGCTCCAGGTGAATAGTCCTAAGGGATTTAAATGAAAAATTGTTTGAGAATGCTCCAAAAAGCAAACATGATAAAAGTACATATTAGACTGAATCATATAAAATTACCATTTTTATGGTCAAAATGGTTGAGTATTGGTAATTTTTAATAAAAAATTACATGTGCATTAAGCCCTTGCAACTTCAGATTGAGGAGATTGTTTTTATTTTTCATTTTATTTCTCTCCCTTTCTCCCCCCCACCCCCGTTGTCTGCTTTCTGTGTCCATTCACTATGTGTTCTTCTGTATCCGTTTGTATTCTTGTCAGTGGCACCGGGAATCTGTGTCTCTTTTTGTTGCATCATCTCGCTGAGTCAACTCTCCATGTGTGCGGCACCACTCCTGGGCAGGCTGCACTTTTTTTGCACGGGGCGGCTCTCCCTATGGGGCGCACTCCTTGTGCGTGGGGCTCCCCTACACGGGGGATACCCCTACTTGGCACTGCACTCCTTGCATGCATCAGCACTGCATGTGGGCCAAGTCACCACATGGGTCAGGAGGCCCTGGGTTTGAACCCTGGGCCTCCCATGTGGTAGGCGGATGCTGTATCCATTGAGCCAAATCTGCTTCCCTGTTTTTAGATTTAGCCATGTGATTAAAGAATGGCATTTGCGGTGGTGGTAAACACCTTCCCCAGCTTCTCTCTCTCTCCTCTGGGCTCCCAGGATCCCCATCCAAGCTCCCAGCTTAGCACCTTTTATTCATTTATAATGATATGTTGACTTACCTGTCTCTCCTTCTAGACCAAAAGCTTCTTGACAGCTTGAATTCTTTACCTTTCTGTGGTGCATAGTGTCGAATGAAATGAATGCAATCATTCAGTCAATTTATATAAAGTAAATATTGGAAAGATAGATGGGTAAAGGGATGGACAACAGACCCATGGTCGCAAAAGAATATACATGTTCTGAGGCAGCTGTTTCATTTGTTTTTACTTCAAAATCTGCCTCATGGGTCTTTTTTTAGAAGAGGAGTAAGCCCTGCATCTTCCTATACTGTTGTCTTCCTGGAAGTCTTGCCATTATTTCTTTTTTAAGATTTATTTATTTTATTTACCCCCATCCATCATGGTTCCCTTGTCTGTCTGCTCGTCTTTTCTAGGAGGTACCGGGAATCCAACGCAGGACCTCCCACATGGGAGACAAGTGCCCAATGGCCTGAGCCACATCTGCTCCCTGCAGGCTGTGTGTCTGCTGGCTTGTGGCATCTAGCTTGTTTGGGCAGGTGAGGTGTGTAGCTCGTTTGGGCTGGTTGCAGTGTCTAGCTCATTGTGGCTGGTTGCGGCAGGTGCGGCATTTGCTCATTTTCTTTAGGACGCCCTCAGGACCCAAAACTTGGACCTCCCGTGTGGTAGGTAGGCGCCCAACTGGTTGAGCCACATCTGCTTCTCTCAGAGGTCTTTTTTTTTTTTTAAGATTCATTTTATTTATTTATCCCCACCCCCATTGTTTGCACTTGCTGTCTGCTCTCTGTGCCCATTTGCTGTGTGCTCTCTCTGTAGGAGGCACTGGAAACCGAACCTGGGACTTCCCATGTGGGGGAGGGGCACTCAATCGCTTAAGCCACCTCAGCTTCCTGCTGTCTTGTGTCTCTCTTTGTCTTTCTTCTTTGGGTCTCCTTGTTGCATCGTCTTGTTGCATCAGCTTGCCGCACCTGCCCATCACATCATCTCACTATTTGCTCGTCTTCTTTGGAAGGCACTGGAAACTGAACCTGGGACCTCCCGTGTGGTAAGGTGGGAGCTCAGTTGCTTGAGCCACATCTGCTTTCCTCAGGAGTCTTTTTGAACCTTGGCTTTTGTACAGCTCTGAGCCATCCAGCCCTGGTAATTCTGATTTTATAGCCTCATCGTGGTTTAATGTGATTTCGTGTTTTCTTTCAAGGACATTTCCTAACACAATTAAAATGGCTTTCCCAATACAAAGGCATGAAACACACCTTCATAATTTCAGATTTAGGGTGGTAAGAAGAATTAACAACTTGTGTAAGGCACTGTTTTAAGCACTTTGTATCTCTCAACTCACTGTATCCTGATACAACAAACCTATCTGGTGGATATTATTTTTAATACCCATTTTATAGACAAGGAAATGGAGGCATGAAAAGGTTAAGTACTTTGCCCAAGCTTGGTAAAATGTACTCTGCCTGTCTTCTTGCCATTGACTGAGGCTCAAGGGAGAAGGGAGGAGGTTTCCTCTTAGCCAGTAGAGCTCCAGGCAGAGCTGGCAAAGGGGACTCGGCACTTCAGGGCCCTGGTCAGCACGTGAAGAGGTGTAGGTGACAAAAGCCCAGTCATACTTCAGTGAGCCACCAAGAGGACTGTTCCATGAGGCTAATGAATCTCCCCCCCCCCCCAAGTCAGAGGTCGGACGGGCAGCCCAGCCTCACTCACCACAGCCTGAGACAGGAGGGAGCCCAGGCAGCCACTTCCTTGTCTCTTTTCTCTTCATCTCGGCCTCATTATTTTTCCCTCTACTGACCCGGCTGCCAGTGTAAGGTTATTGTTTTGGTTTTGATGATCTTATTTAAAAACTCATTTAACCATACTCCTGTGGCGGGGGACTTGGCCCAGTGGTTAGGGCGTCCGTCTACCACATGGGAGGTCCACCGTTCAAACCCCGGGCCTCCTTGACTCATATGGAGCTGGCCCACGTGTAGTGCTGATGCGTTCAAAGAGTGCTGAGCCACGTAGGAGTGTCCCCCGCGTAGGGGAGCCCCACGCGCAAGGAGTGTGCCCAGCACTATTAGACTATATGAGAACAACTTGAATACTTTGAAAGTTTTGCTTCTTAGTCAATTAAAGAACTTAAAAAGAGGGAAGTGGACTTGGCCCAGTGGTTAGGGCATCCATCTACCACAGCAGATCCTTGCATAAGGTGTACTATACCAGCCCTGGTTTTAGAACTTGTGTATATTACCTCATTTAGTCACTACAAAAACAAATAAGGTAGGGGGCTGCCATTATCTTCATTTTTCTGGATAAGGGAAAAAAGGGTTAATTTGTCCAGGGTCACACAGCTAATGACTGGTGGAGATGGGGTTCAGATCTTGATAGTCTGATCTGAGAGTCCTGTCTCTTAATCATGCTGATACAGTTTGGATCTAATAAATTAAACTTATAAATACGGTACATTCAAAGTTTTCTTAAGTGTTCTAATAATGTTTATAATTTTGATAAAAATTTCTTACCCCCTTTAACTTAAAATCACAAGTCTAAATAAGTTACTCAAATGTACATTTTAAATTGAAATCACAAAGCTAATCAGTTAGATAAGCTAATATCCTAAATCTTGTACTTTAAGTTAAAGTACTTAAAATACCAAATATTCATAGCTTTTCCCAAACTTACAGAAGTATTAATTCTCTAAGTTTCATTCAATTAAAATCTCTATACTATGATTTTGATTTTCATCATCATCTCTACTTACTTCTAGATCTTCCTAGGTTTCAAAAGACCCACTTATAAAACATTCTCTCACCCTACACAATTAGAAGTTACCTTTCCAATTGAATTGGGGGTGACATTGCCAGCTGGCTGGGATGCTTGGCAGCTTGCGATCTGGGTGTGGAGTGACTCCACAGTCCAGAACACTGTGCCCATAGGGAGACATAAGTGACTTTTTCCCACAGCCCATGTTCCCTAACTGTCAAGTCTGATGAGTCTGGAACCTCCACCCACTTGAGAAGATTCATCTAGCCTATTTTTTCCTTGATTCTATTCTGAATTCTTTCAGATTCTTCCTGTCCATCGGGGTCACGACTCTTAGAGATGTACAAATGATGCAGGGTTGGATCCGACTTGGCTCTGGTGTATTCTCATGCACCATCTGATTGTCTGTCACAATTCTATGATCAACTGTCCCTGCCCACAGCTCCCAAGATGACCTGTCTTCCTGGTCCCAGGGCTAACTGAACCTCACTTGTATACTTCAGGTCTTAATTCCAGATTCCTAGGAGAGAAAATATGATTGGCCCAGCTTTGTTGAGGCATCTACTCCTGGCGATCATAGCCTGGATTTAGGATCATACAGTGGAAACATTGCCCCAGGAGCCACTCTTGTGGGATAGGGTGGGAAGAGAAGGAATGAATGGAAAGGTACTATGTGGAGAAGGAATCAAAGGAAAGAGAGGTCATTCGGGTGTGACTTTAATGTTGGAGTTTAATAAAACCCAACAACAGGGCTCAAACCGGCCCAAGGAGTCAAAATTGAGGTTATGTGTAGGGGGCTGGCAGAGGCTCCACACTGGACAAGGGTACATGGGCCAGGATGCTTGGAGCCATCCTGACTGAGGAAGGAATTCTTTTTGCCATCCTTGGTTAATCTTTTTCCAGTCTCTCCTCCAAGCTATTTGATGCACCATCCCCAGCCAGTTAACTTTTCCAAAGCACATTAGTTTATGTCCTTTGGGCTTAAAATTTTCCATAGCTTCCAACTACCTACAAAATATACTTTGGCATAGTTCATGAGACTCTGTATACCTTGCCCAAAGTATTTCTCCAGTCTCATCCCTTTCCTCCAACCTCACCAGTGAGAGATCTGTGAATGCACCTCCAGGACAGCGCCATCGCCCTTCTCTTGTGATAGCTCCTTTCTGATGGTGAGCTTCTTAAGTATAAAGTCCCATTCCCTTTGTTTCTGTCCCTGACCCCAACCAGAAAGTTAAAAAAAAAATGTGTTTTTGCATCTTTATATCAAGATGACTTGATATAAAATTTACAATGACTTTCATATACTTTAGAGATGAGGAAATTGAGGATCTACTGTATTGTATTAGATGTTTTTATAGATCTGTTTTTACCTTGAGAGCTAGCCCCATGTTATAGGCTCAGCTTGGTTAAGTAATTTGCTCAAGAGATTCTCTCTCATACATTTTTGACTCAAAGATTTGAGCTCAGGTGTGTCTGGCTTCTAAACCTGTGGTCTTTCCATCTTCCCCCAGTGCCTAGCCCCGGGCTAGCATTTTCTACATGCTCAGTTTCTGTCAGTTGTAGAGACAATTGACTGTTTCCCAGCTTGTGCTTCCCACCGTTGGAGACAAACATCCCAAGTACCAGGGGCAAGTACTTGCCACCATCACAAGTTTAGGGCCTGGAGCCAGAGGTCTGGTGATTCCCGATGTTTTTAACAGAATCAGTAGCTTTCCTTCTAGTGCTTGTGCCTGGAGACAGTTAGCAGCTCCATCCCTTATTTCCAATCCTGTGGCATTTGCTAAAGAAGGACTGGTTGTGTGAAGAGGTGAACACACTGAGGCCCTGAGCCCAGCCCTCACCTGGTGCCTGGGACATAGGAGTTAGTTGCCCAGTGAAAATCTGTTGATTTGAAGAAAGAAAGCTAGAATAAGTGAAGGATTGGCAAGTCTGTGGTTCCTGCTGTGTTCTGTTGAAAGGTTTCTTTTCTTATCAGAATGGGAGCTGGAATCTTTGAGAGGCCAGGAGCAAAGGGGTTTATAACTCTGCCATTGTGAAAATGATTAGACCCAAGACCAGCATGAAAGTTCCTTGTCTGAAGGGAGTAATCCTTAAATTCCCCATATGGTTTAAATGCAATTTGTGTCATTGTGAAGGAGTACTGGCAATGCAGGCGAATTCATTAGGCCAAATTGGGTTCGCTATGCTCGACAGTAACGTTTCTGAAGATGAAGTTCAACCTTTGCTGGAGAGCTAAAACAAATGAGTTTCTTAATAGCTACCCCACTTAGTCTGTACGTATTAGGAAGCTTAATGTTTTTAATGCCTCTTCTTTTTTTTTTTTTTACCACACTTCACAGACCATCTAACATTGCTGCTTCTGGTAATATTTTTATATGGGTTTGAGCTCTATAATGTCCATAAAATTATGAATCAGGCCTATTTTTAGAATAGAAGCTTTTCTAGGGCAAGGATTGTGTCTTTTTGGCTTAATTTTGTATACAATCAAACATCATGCAGGCATATGTAGTTGCTCAAAATGTTATTCACATAGTTACAACTTCAGATAAAGCTTCTGAGAGAATGGCAGGCCACCAGAGAATGCTGGAATGTGTTATGTTGTGTGGGCAGAGAAGTTTTGGTTGGAGTTGTGGGAGAACCCTCATGTGCAAGTACCCCTAAATCTACCCTAGGATTTCAAAATCTCATTAGGAAAACTACCATTTATGTGGTTGGTTGCTCTGTCATTCCCTATGAAGAGATTATTAGGTTGATATGACATAAATCTGAATCTATTATTGAATATGTTAAGACATATTGCTGGCTTCATTTGCAAGTCTGTATCTCAAAACAGAAAACTTGGAACAGAATATAAAAAATATGAATTAAAACAATGGTAGTGAGTTGAAAAACAGTGGATATGTAAACTACTATTAATAAAGCAAGCTCACTTTTTCATTTAATTTTTACAGAATTTTAACTTTAAATACTAGGTAAGAGCCAAAATTAAGGTATAAAAGTGAGTTGCCTTCTGGCTTTTTGGTTTTCAACTTGATAGACCTGTCTTGTAAATTGCTTCAGTTTTATGTCTTGAGGTGTTTCCTGCACATGGGCTGGCCCTGGCTTGTTTTTCGCTCACGACACCTTTTGTCCTGTGCCTCAGAGAGGGCAGTTGTCTGCTTACAGTGCCTCTTTACTTTGGAACCCTGCTTGACAAGTTGGTAGAAAAATGATCATGTTTTGTTTCTCAAGTGGTTATTCACTTTTCTCATGAAAACCTTGACTCAGTGCATGCCACACTCCCAAAACATGTGATGTAACTAGTTTTGATGACCTTTTAAAAAAGATTTATTTATTTGCTTTATTTATTTTTTATTTATCACCCCGTTCCCCAGATGGTTCTCTCATCTGTCTGCTCAGTTTGCTCACCTTCTCTAGGAGGCACTGGGGAACCAAACCCGGGACCTCCCACATGGAAGGCGCGTGCCCAATGGCCTGAGCTACATCTGCTTCCCGCAGGCTGTGGAGCCTGCTGGCTTATGGCACCTGCTCTTTTAGCTGTCTGTTCATTGTGGTGGGTGCAGTGTCTGCTCATCTTTAGGAGGCACCAGGACCGAACCTGGAGCCTCCGATGTGGTAGGTGGGTTCCCAACTGGTTGAGCCACATCTGTTTTCCTGATTAACTTTTAAAGTATCCTGTTCAAATTCATCAAGACCTTGACAATAGAGCATCTTAATTGACAATTTCTGTTGAACGGGGCAAAGAACACAAACGTATGTATTTAAGTGGATTATTAATAAAACCTCATGGGTCAGACAAGTGGATATGGCTCAAGCCCTTGGATGCCTGCCTACCACATGGGAGGTCCTGAATTCAGTTTTCGGTGCCTCCTAAAGAAGATGAGCAAGACAGCAAGCTGACTCAAGGGGCTGGTGTGGTGGGCTGATATAACAAGATGATGACACAACAAGATGACAACACAACAAGATGATGATGCAACAAGGAAACAATGAGAGACACAACCAGCAGGGAGTAGAGATGGCTCAAATGATTGGGTGCCTGCTTCCCACATGGGAGGTTCCAGGTTTGATTCCTGGTGCCTCCTAAAAATGACGATGAGCAGATAGCAAGCATAAAAACAACGAGGTAGGGGGAAAGAGAAATAAATAAAATAAATCTTTTTAAAAAAATCTCATGGATCAAATGGAATGGATATTATATTCATTGAGGTAAAATATTTTTAAACATATTAGGTTCTTCAAATGCAAAAGATTTAAACTCCTTCACTAAAAAATTTTCTTAAAAATCCAGTCTATATAAGACGAAGAAATTTTAAAAAACGAGATTTAATCTTATGTTCATATTATTTTTCTAAATAATAGATTGATCAAAACTCATCAACCAGAAAAAAGATACATTTTTTCAGTGTTCCACTTACAGTTTCAATGATTTGCTGCATCCTTAACCCTTCTTTCTATAAGGAACAAAGGACTGTTGGTCATTCAGAATATATTTGGAGATATCCATTCTTCTAGAACTGAGTACCATTTTGTTAAATAAATCTGTTCTGTTAGGTTAATGTTTTCTTCTAACTGGTATTACAAGTAGGAAGCAAAAATCCGCTGGGTATGAAAATGCTGGTGATGTAAAGAAACAAGAAGTAACTGAGTGCCTCGCTTCCATTTTAAGATTGACCTTTTCAGTTCTAGATGGCACAGAACAACTTTAGCTGCAGATGGCCTTCTCAGTGATGAATGCCCAGAGAGGCTCTGGTTGAAGGGGTGGCAGGAGCGGTGAAAGCCACACCAGGGTGTCTTGTTCTTGTTCAGGACTGCAATTGCTCTGTCTTTGCCTGGACTCTGAGAGTGGAGTCTGGCAGACACCTGGTGTTTGTAACTGAAATCTGCTGCATACATCACCCTTTGGAGCTATCTCCACCCTAACAGCGAAATGAGGCAAAAATAATTGAAGGTATTTGGCATGGTTATGTGGGCAGTAGTGCCCTCATCAAAACCGCTTGGAAGATCTGCTTTGTGTGTGGGTGTGGGTAGGTGTGTAGCCCTTAATTTTTTTCATGTGGGGCGACAACAACAGGGAATTAGCCATGCTTTCTTGTTGAGAGTGATCATCTAGGCAAAATCTCTGTTTTAGTTACTCAAGCGACACCATTGCAGCTTCAGGCTTGGGGATCCTTGACTGCTTTCTGGACCTTCCTCCCTGAGCCGAGTGGTGGAAATGAAAGATGAGTGACTTTGATGACTGGATTTCGGGGAAATATGGAAAAATGGAAGAAGGTCCTCTCCCATTGTTGACCTTTTCTACAGCTCCCTACCACGACCAGAAACCAGGAACTAGTGGATTACGGAAGAAAACCTATTATTTTGAGGCAAAGCCATGCTATCTGGAGAATTTCATTCAGAGCCTGTTCTTTTCCATAGACCTAAAAGATCGCCAGGGATCATCACTGGTGGTTGGTGGAGATGGGCGGTATTTTAATAAATCAGCAATAGAAACAATAGTGCAGATGTCTGCTGCCAATGGGGTTGGTATACGATAAGTATTGTTACTTGTCTGGCTCTCCAAATAATCTCTTAATTTTGCAGAAATATACTTATGTACATCTCAATTCTGCTAGTCCATTTAAGTTTCATTGCAACTTAAAAAAATTGTAGATTGTGAATATAATCCTGAAATTACATTGGTTATATTAGCAGATACAGGAATGTAAGTTCAATTTCTTCTGTGTTGTGTTCTGTCCCTGTGGCTTGAAAAATTACCTGTTGCTTTTTAGACATTTAAAACACAACCCCAAGCTTAAGCTGTCTTATCTACATTCTAACTAGCTTCAAGCGGCTGGGTATCCTATGTAAGAGGGCTGTAATGAGTGGTGGAGAGAGGAGGATTTTGTTTTCTTTCAATGGCTTCCTTGTTGAAGTTCACTCACTTGTCAAACAGGAAAACAAAACCGAGGGCATGCTGTTGTTTATGGATTCTGGTAGTCGGGCAGAAATGCTAGGAGAGTATTGGAAAATGTTAGGTGTGAGCCTTCCAAGAGGACCTGTTATGGGGCAACCTCTTTATAATGACCTTGGACACAAAGAAACCCTGTGTGTGGTGAGTTTGTGCAGCAGGGTAGAGATAATAACTCCTGTAAAACTATAATATAAGGAGTCTCTGCTAAAGCTCTGCATCATGAGAAAACAGGTTGGCTGGATTAACCAAATCAAAAGGAATATTGCACCAGAAGGCATTGATCTTGATAATCTGACGATCTGCATGGCTGCAGTGATTTACAAGAAGGCAGGCACCAGGGCATTGCTGGTTTTTCTCCGTGGGACTAAAAATATATTTTTTAGTGTTTTAGATAATGCTTAGCCATAATTTGGTGCACATAGTCCTTCGAGACCCATTAATTAAAAAAAAAAGAGTATATCCTTTCTGGAAGAGATTCTGGTTCTGAGAATATAAAGTTTAACATTGCAGCTAAATATGTTGGGCATTCATTTTCAAATATTTTAATAATGTTACAAGCAAGTGTGACTGCAAAAGCCAAATTAGAAACAAAAAAACAAAAATGCTGTACCAAACTAAGTTTGTGTTTATAGCGCCTATTGTTTATAAGGTGAGCTTTCTTTTGATACTCAGTTTCAGAATCTGAATGCCTCTCATGTAAAAATTGCTGATAAAGCGCTCAAATGGGAAATTATTATGAAGCATACACATTTTTAAGATAAAATGTGACATGCCATAAATTTCATCTTTGAGGAGAGCTGCAAAGGGAATGGAATTAAGATGCTTTTAATCTTTTGAAAAGGAACGAATGGAACATTATTTCTCCGCATATATCTAGACTGGTAAATGGATCTGGTACACTGTCCCCTTTGCTGTGATATATTTGGCTTCATTTCATTTTTGTGTGAAACTGAAGGATGTGAAAGAGGTGGTGAGAATGTGTAATTCGGGTACAGCCTATAGACTTTCTCAGATTTACAATCTGAAGGTTTGCTAAATAATACATTTAAGTGATAATAATTGACTAAATATGGTAACTGCCTATTTGTCAGAGTTGTGGCAGCCCAAGCAGTATTTTCAAGTCTTTTCAAGGGCACTGATTATTGCATTTAAAGCTCTTGTGCTACCCAGCTGACTTACTTAAAATATTTAGTAGACGGATAAAATACTTTAATCTGATAAAACCTAACAAATCCCATGTGGTTTGAGTTCTTTTTCTAACACATCTTAAATTCTGACTATTTTTAACATCCCTGGTGGATTGTACACTATCACGACTTGAAGACAGGGCACCAGGGAGGGAATATAAAGGAAAGATAATTATTGCCACAGCTTTTGGTAGAAGTCAGTGTTCTTTCCGCACCTTTGCCAGTACCCATTCCATCCAGGAGCAGATTCTCAGAGGATTTTTCAGCTTAGTGAACTAAGTAGAGATCATTTTTTTCTCTCTCTTTAGTACATCCTTATCTGATACATTTATGGAATATAGACTATAATCCGCCTTCATTAGGAGTTTATTTTTTGTTCCCATTTGTGTAGCTCTGTCTGCATTTACAGGAAAAAAATAAGACATTGGTGGGGCCCCGTTTAGAATATTGATATTGCATTTAGCACCTAGAGCTGTTAGACCTAAGTTGAGAAATTGGAGTAGAACCCAGGGGTATGACTGGCAGGGCAAAGAAAATGGAACGTGGTTTTCATGGACTGTCAGAAAACATCAGACTGTACTTCCAATTAAAAGGGAAATTTAAAGGTTGGTTCCTTTCCTTGTTTGAGTATAAAATATTGGGGGAACAGCAAGGTATCCAGATGGGTGGCATGACATGAGATACATGGGTGGGAGAAGTGGGAGAGGAGGAAAGTCTATTTGATGAAGGGTTCTGGGTGTCAGGCTGAGGGAGTTCTCTCTCATTTGGTAGGCTGTTGGGAGCCAGGGAGAGTTTCTGAGAGGAGAAGGGAGATAGAACTGTGGTTTAAAAAGGTGTGAACTGGGTGGGTCTTAGTAGGTGGGATGGATTCAGCCAGGTTGGAACAAGGGAACTCCCCCGTGGAAGAATAGGGGAGATTGAGTCAACAGCTGTCACATGGTTTAGGCATCTTTAAGGGAATGAGGGCAATATAGTAAAATCTCCCCAATATCAGGTTGAAGATTAATATTCTTGAGGGTGATTCAGAGGAAATAGTAGGCTCTGGAGGGGAAGAACTTTGGCCAAGTGTATCTCTTCTTGGGCTCGAGAGAGAAGCTGGCATGGATTTCCCATACCTCTATTACTTGACTTTCCTTCTTTCTCTTATTCCCTGTTTTAAGACCCTCAGTCTGGGACTATTGCTGACTTCAGATCTCACCAGAAGGAATGGTAGAATTAAGGGGTGACTTGGGGGAAGCATAGCTTAATATTTATTAGCTTCCCCTTCCACACTAAATATCTAGAAAATCTAAATAAATAAAAGTCAGTGTGCATGATGTGCAAATACAATTTCCAGATAATTCTACCAGCTACTCTGGCTGATTAGATGGCCTCCCCCAAGTCTCTTCGTGAGAAATTCTGGAGCTGCCCAACTATGGGCTTTCATTTTGATCAGAACCCTACCTGGAAGGTCCTGGAAGGGTGAGATGTCACCATTCCAACTGCATTGAGTCAGGACGTTCACTGCCTTATCCCACTATGACACTAACTTGTCGTGTGACCTCATCATGTCATCCAATGTCTGGCATAGCACTTTACCACAAATGCTGTTATTATTGCTATGGGATGAATGAAAGAGTGAATAATTGAGAAGGATCATGGCAACTCTGGACATCAGCTTCCTCGTCCTGACGATGGAACTTGGAAGGTGCAAATGCAAGAATGGATCAAAAGTGCTCTGGGGTGTAGAAAGCACTCTACAGCTCAGTTAATAATCATTAGTATAGATTTCATATCATCTATAGGTTCCTGGAGTCTGTATAAGAAGTTAACTACAGCACCTCCCCTGACCATTCCCATTTCACAGGAGAAACAGGACAGAACAAAATACATTAGTACAATGACAACAACTGTTATTCGCAGTTAGATATATAAGAGCCAGCAGGTGACTGAAGTGAACCAACTGCTTCCTGGCAGGTGGTTGGTAGTGAGAGTTTAAATTATAAGGCAGTCATGTTTTCAGTGACCTATAGGAGGAGGTCAAAGGTAATAGTCCCAGAAAAACTTTCCCAGAGAATCTAGGTATCTCATTGGCCTTTTCAACATTAAAAACCCATCTTCCACCATTAACTTACTTCTTCAACCATATTTATCTTGAGTGGTGAAAGAAAATAACAAATGAAAAATTTGAAGAGTCCTGTCCCTTTCTTCTTTCAGACGGCGAAGGGAGGGAGGGCACAACCTCATTTCATAAATCCTCTTATAGTCACATCTTCGAGTATGTCAGAGGACCTGACAAAATTTCTTCCTTCTTTTCCAACATGAGTTATGTTCAAGCAGATATAAATTATAAGTACCACCTGTGACACTTTCATTAGGTTTTAGCTGGTTTCCTCAGCGATAACTTCCAACATCATTTAGGCCCAGGAGGTAATCCAGGTATACCCTAATATGGGCAGGTATGTTCTGCTTTAAAGAAACCTACTATATGAAAATCTAAGATTAGAAAGACAAATTTATGATGTATATTTTACAGTATCCTTCATATAAATTTTGCTTTTTTTGTTTAAAAAAATTTTTATTTTATAAAACCTTTCCATTTGGGTGGAATTCCTTGAACCAGCTAACCTATATGCGCCCTCTCAAAGTAGGTTGAAAGTATGATGGTTGGATAAAAATGTGGATTTGCACACAATTTTCCAATGTATCAAGATTATGAACCTGGTCTGGAGAAGCTCTGATTTGAATATCATAAGTTATCTTTCCAGGGCCCTATAAAGCTTCAAAAAACTGTCTGAAGGAATGGCTTTGTCCACGAATTTGATTCTACTTCAATAATATGGTGGAGACTATCTAAGCTACAGATGATCGTAAAAGAAAATCCTTTCTGACCCAGTAGAATTTTTCTTTGTCCATCTGCCTGCTGTGCTGGTGGCTCTTTGTGTTTATTGATGTGGAAGTGTATTCTGGATTCCTTCTCCTAGATTGGCCGCCTGGTTATTGGGCAGAATGGAATCCTCTCCACTCCTGCTGTTTCCTGCATCATTAGAAAGATCAAAGCCATTGGTGGGATCATTCTGACAGCCAGCCACAACCCAGGAGGGCCCAATGGAGATTTTGGAATCAAGTTCAATATTTCTAATGGAGGTGAGTCTGCTTGCCATTTTGAAGACAGTTTTACGTTCAGTCGGGTAAACTGATACCTGAGGCCCTGGGAGGCTAGGGTTCTGGTTCTGACCCTTTGCAAGTGGATTTTTCATTTGCTTTGGGTGAAGGTGAGATGCTTCTGTTGCACCTGCATGTGAGGAGCCATGCACATAATCATTAAACATGGCATTTTTTTAAAAAAAACCCTCTTCCTTCACTGCCTGAATAATGGCATGGCAGATGGGCCAGTGAAAAGGAATGGACGAGCTTTGCATTCTTTGATTTTCTTGTCAGCAGCAGAAAATGACCCACTGTTTGCTGTTCATTTCCAGGTCCAGCTCCAGAAGCGATAACTGATAAAATTTTCCAAATCAGCAAGACAATTGGAGAATATGCAATTTGCCCTGACCTGAAAGTAGACCTTGGAGTTCTGGGAAAACAGCAGTTTGACCTGGAAAACAAGTTCAAACCCTTCACAGGCATGTTTACTTTCTTTTCCCCTCTTGCCCACTGCTATTTCTAACTTGAAGCAATTTGCCTTTCAAGGTACTAATTAAGTAGGTCTGCAGCTCTGGAAAGATTGTTGTCCCTAAGCTTTGCATATATTAATTAGCAGGTCTGGAATTGGGACTGGGAAGCTAAAGACTGGGCTTGCTGGATCCTGCCAGTGATCCGCTGTGTGATGCTGGGTAAATCTTTCCAATTCTCTGGGCCTCAGTTTCCAGGCCTGTGAAGCAAATGGCTTGTTTAGAAGGACTCGAAGGTTACATTCATAGCTAACATTTATTGAACTCTCATCCTGTGCCAAACCCTTTACATGCATTATCCCATTTTATTCTCAGAATAGCCCAGTGAGTATCCACATTTTACAGATAAGGAAACAAAGGCTCAGAGAGATTACATGACAGGATCAGTCAGTAAATGATAAAATCTGGATTCAGACTGAGGTATGAATGATTCTGAAGCCTAGGCTTTGGTATTTTCTTTTTTCTGTCCTAATATTGAGTAAAATTAGACTAGGCCATTTTTTTCTGGCCAAAGTGAAATGCCACATAGGCAGCTGTGGTTTACTTTTTTGTTGTTGTTGAATTCATGTGTTACAATAATGGAAGAAATAAATGTTTATACAATTATTCAGATTAATAAAATCAAGATGAGATGTTTGGCCATCTCATCTTCATGTGCTTTGTGTTTTGACTTTGCCCTAACATGCATTCTTTCCTCTGGACTGTAACTCTGTGGAATGTGTGTTTTGATGTTTTATTTGAACATACCCATTGAGAGCTGGCAGTTGCATCATGACAAAGAATTTAGTGGCACTTTGGTACATCTCAAAGACGTTCTTGACATTCGAAAAACATTAGTGGGGATCTTCTTAATTTTCATGTTTTACAAATATTCAGACCCCTAAAAATCCAACAATAACTACAACAACAATAATTTCCTGTATTTGTTTTATTCCTTTAGCAGTACATGTAAAGCCTGGTTCATTAAATTTATTATGTCAGCTTTTTGCCATTAAGTTTAATGGCAATAGAGCTGGGAAAAGGAATGGGACAGAAAATAGACATTATGTTTTTTGTTATCTATGACCCCAAAATACACTTCTTGTCAAGATGGATAAGGAAGTAATATTACTTCATAGCAGAGATTATAAGTCAGACAAACTTTAGTCAAAAATAGCCCCCACCTCCACCCCCAGCTATGTTGTAAGTGACATAACTTCTCAGAGTTTGAGTTTTCTCAACTATGAAAGAGGACTAGTAGCATTTACCTCTCAGGGCAGTTGTTAGTATCAAAGAAGATATCATGTAACAGCTCTGGCCTATTGGAGCTGCTCAGTAATTGTCCTTATAAAATGGCTATTGCTGGTTTACAACAACATAATCATTTCAGAGTATAATATTTCTACATGTGTTCAGTCCTTCTGTCTTTTAACTTTGCTTTTTCTCACAGTGGAAATTGTAGATTCGGTGGAAGCTTATGCAACAATGCTGAGAAACATCTTTGATTTCAATGCACTGAAAGAACTGCTTTCTGGCCCAAACCGACTAAAGATCCGTATAGATGCAATGCATGGAGGTATGGGGCCATTTCTCTTAATTCCCTTCTTTCAAAGACCTGAAGCTACTTTCTGATATGTGTATCATGACACTGTAACAAGTCTTTTCTCAAGTCTCTCTTCTTAATGGTTTTTAAATAGAGTTATCTTTGCAATCATTTCAGAGTTTTATTGACACAGGTAAAAATCTAATTGTATGCAGCAAAGATATTTGAATCATGGTAAGCTATCCTGGAGGCCAGTGTTTCCACATTAAGCATCAGGAACTAGGTTTTGAGTAACATGCAACTGTTGTGAACTCTCCTTCCCCCTCAAAAAATTCCTTCCATCTTCCTAAACACCCGGACTGTTTCTGGGAGGGTGGTCATTTGCTCTATGTGGTATACACTGTCCCAAGACCCTCGCCTCCACTCCCCTGCCCCCACATGCTTCTTTTCTTAGAAGGTGGCTAGAGCAAGCCGATGAACAACAGGATATGTGTCTCCCCCTCTTCTTCCTCTGTGGGTTGTGTGGCCAGGTCAGTACATCAGTGGTCACTGAACCAGAACCATTAGATTTTCATCCTTGGGAATTCCTGAGCACTTAGGTTGGTGTTTTCTTTTTGTTTTTAATTAATTTTATGATCTTTGAGAGGCAAGGATTCTCCCTAGTGTTGGACTCTAACCTCCTGACTGGCTGGGGAATACTTTCTGCCTGTGGTTGGATCCATTTAATGATGCTATTTGGAGCATCCTGTTATACTACAAAACCGCTGTTAGAAAACCTTCTTCTAGTGGGCTGCAGTCTTCCATCCTTGGAATTTCTCCTCTTGGGTCCCTGCTTTCCTTTTGGACTCACACAGAATGGGTCTTCCTTATTCATACAAAAACCCTCCAACAGACATGTATTGAGTACCTACTAACGTTTACTGGGGTAATAGGCAGGAACTGGGCAGAGGGCTTCCTTCAAAGAGCCTACTAAGCTATGGGGGGATGAGGTGGATAAACAACCAGCCACTGCAAGGCTGAGAAAATGAGAATTATATAAAGTATCAAGTATTCTCTTTGAGAGTGTGAAAGAAGGTATATTTTGACTGGGGATATCAAGAAAGGCTCTCTGGAAGAAGTGGCATCAAACTCAATTTTATGAAAGAATGATCTTGGGTGGTGAAAAATCGGGCAAAGGTACTGCTGCAACAGCTATAGCAAAGACATGAAGGCTTAAAAAGTAAATGTTGCATTAGGCTGGGGAATAAGGAGAAGGCTGCGCTGGCTTGAGAATGGCGCTTATGATGGGGTAGAGAAGCTGGTCATGAAGTAAACATCTTTTCTCCAGGCCTTTTAGTTGTTCCTCTAATGCTTGTTTCTGTATTGCTCATGGTCCCAGCTGCCTGGACCACTTTCTATGGTGTGACAATGACCTCTTTAATAGGTGGCCCTCTGATTCCAGACGCCAGCTCTTATGCACTAAACTTTTTTTGAAGGTGTTGTTTGAAGGAGTGAATGAGGAAACATTTAAGAAGCACCTAGCACAGGTGTGTAGTAGGGTCTCAGGAATGGTTAGCTCCCTTCCCTTTCCGTATTCTTTTCCCCATGAACTGGTCCCACCTTTTCAGCCTAATCTCTCATTTTCCCTTTTGTGGACGTTCTACTCCAGTCAGAATCATCTCTTTCCCCACTAGCCCCTGAATGCAGTCTGCACGTTCTCACTGTTGCTCACGCCATGCTCCTCCCTAGAACAGCTCTGCTTTGCCTCCTGAGCCTTACCTTCTTTAATGAGTTTATTTTGTAATTCTTCATACTTTTTTTTGTGCTTTACTTAGTTGTGGGGCCGTATGTCAAGAAGATCCTCTGTGAAGAACTGGGCGCCCCTGCAAACTCGGCAGTTAATTGTATCCCCCTGGAGGACTTTGGAGGCCACCATCCTGACCCCAACCTCACCTATGCAGCTGACCTGGTGGAGACCATGAAGACAGGAGAGCATGATTTTGGGGCTGCCTTTGATGGAGATGGGGTGAACACAACTGCATTTATATGAACTCTTACACACGCCAGGCAGATCCTGCAGTTGGGGTTAAAATGCAGGTTGTTTCTGCCAGGCCCAAGGTCACTGCCAGGCCCAGGATTCCTCTTGCAACTCAGGGCAGGACTAGATTATCAGGAGACCCTCTTGAACAGAAATAAGAGTCCTTGAAATGTAAACCCACGTGTTTCATTTTGGACATTCATGTGTGCTAAGAGTGAAAGGGTAATTGGGTCCCAGGTATGATGTAATGACTAGTTCTTCACAAACTGTTGGGTTCTAGCTAACTGGCTTAAGCTAAGATTCTACATTCAACCTAGTTGGCTACTTTTTCTATTTCAATTTTCTAGAAAGAGTTTTGGTCTTATAACATAACCATTCCTTCAATCACGTTACTAGAATGATTGAACTATAATTTTATAGTCTGAAGAGTGTAATGGAAGAATTAACTTTTTAGCCCTTGTCTATAATTAAGTTTTTTTTTTTTTTTTTTTTTTTTTTTTAATATACAGGCTTTCTTATTTACAATGGTGACTATGTAACAGGCAAGGAAAAGATAGTGTCTTATTCAGGTTGTAGCTTTGGTGTCTGACAGGTAGTCGATACTTTGTATGTCTACTTAGTTGAAAACAGATTTTTTTTGCTGTTGCTATTATTCTTTAACATCAGCTAGAATTCAATATTTCCTAAAAAATAATTTTTCTTATATCAAAATAATCTGTTTGTTGAGCACCTCCCATGCATCAGGCACCAAGGAAGCAGTGAAGGTGGCAGTATATTTTGTTGGGAACAGCACTAAATAGAGGGCCATGATTCAGAAGTTCTTCCTTGAAGAAGCTTGCTTTTGTTCTTCAAGTGATGCCTGGTAGATCCACCAAACTGTGTAAACAGGCAACATTTCCTCTCTCAGTGCCTTCTCTGTTCTTCTCTGGGAAAGAAGTGATTGGTTCCAGAGTTGAAAAAGGCCTAGCAAGTTAAAATTAGCTGGCTTCTGGAGGGAGAAGAAAGTATTGGGCTCAAAAGGAGCCTGAGCTTGCACTTTAATTGAAAACAGTTTTAATTCTGGCATAGAGGTGACTTTGTTAGTATTGTACAAATCTATTAAATATGAAATCCAGTGTTTCAAACCCAGTATGAATAAATGTGTCAGCTTTTTAATTTTATAGTTTTAAATTTTATAGAATCCCCACGTAAAGTTGTTTGGTTTTTTCAGCAGTTTGGTTAAAAAGACTTCCCTTTAATGCTCTTTCTTGCAAAGGATCGAAACATGATTCTGGGCAAGCATGGCTTCTTCGTGAACCCTTCAGACTCTGTGGCTGTCATTGCTGCCAACATCTTCAGCATTCCGTATTTCCAGCAAACCGGGGTCCGCGGCTTTGCACGCAGCATGCCCACGAGTGGTGCCCTGGACCGGTAGGTCTCTCCGTTCCGTGGCCTTCCTTGTCTCTGTCCATTCTGGTCTTCATTGTGCTCTGACTCTGCCTGGGACGCTCTTCTCTCCTCCCCCTGCAGCTTAGGTGTCTCATGTAAAGTATATGCTAAACAAAGAGTTATTTTGGGGAAGTAGATGAAGCATTTTCTGGATTAGATGTTCTCTCTGCTCCCATAGCACCCTGCACTTCCTCCATCCTGTACTTAATATACAGTGTTTTGATAGCCTGCTTAATCGACTTTCTCCTTTCTCAGGCTATAAATGTCTATAGAGAAAATACAGAGCAAGACAGTATTATTCACCATCCTAAACTCTGCCTGACCACCTAATAGGTGTGCACATATTAGGGCACACATGCATACACACACACCTACTCGCATGCACACACACACAGTTTTTCTTAAATGAATAGATAGATGGATGGATGGATGGCACTTTAATTGAACAGGAGGCATCATTCTAGAGGATCACTTTCCTTTAGCAGTGTGCATAGAGTTTGGGAGAAAGAGCCGTTTTAAGTAATGTCAGTGTTTCAAGAGAACTTTCACAGACATTTTCCCTATCTACCTCCATCGTATGCCCATGCATACACAAACACAGTAAATATTTATTTGTCAAAAATCTAAATACACAGAAAGCTCTAATAGGCTAAAAAAAAACTACCTTCAATTTTTAGGAGAAAATGGAACCAGTGACAATAAATGGTTTACATACCAGATTTGCTTGTTTATTTATTATGTATTACTCATTGTACAAAGTCTTTAAGATGACTTATGAGATCACCTCTAAAATGATTGAAAAATATAAGTAATAAATAACAAATAAAGAGCAAGGGTAATATTAATCAGAACATGTCAGATGCCCAGAAAACGAATGAATAGAAAAAGAAAAAAATAATGAATGAATAAAAGGTAAAGGCCAGGGAAGCAGGCAGAATGTATACATCTAGGCTTCTATAATAATAGCTAATATTTATTGAGCATCACCTTATTCCAGACACTAAGATTATTATGTGTTTTAAGATATTTAACTTTCAGACTAAGTCCATGAGATAAATGCTATTAATAAGTCCATTTTACAGGTTTATAGGTGGGTAAACAAAAGGACAAAGAAGTAATTTGTCCAAGTTCACCCAACTAGTAAAGGACTGTGTCAAGATTTGAACCCAAGTCTGCTCTGTGCGTCCAGCTACACAGTAGTTTTCCATGGGGTGCTACAGAATTAATGCTTTGTTTCAACTACTAAGAAAATACTGACTAATACTCATGTAATGGTTTGTAGTTTATCTAGTGCTTCTACTTCACCATCTCAATTATTCCTCACAGTAATCCTTATTTTATAGCAGAAGCAACCAAAGAACAGAGAGATTAACAGTTTCATCCAATCAAACCCCACAGCCAGGTCTTCTGCCTCCCAGTTCTTCTAAAGTCGTGAGCTGGTTTGTGGCTGTGCTGTTGTGTGCATATGAAACATATCAGCTCTTGAGATATACATTCTGTGTCATCCAAGAACAGTTTAATTCCAATTTTTTGAAAAATGGGTAGTCATATAGATTCTCATCTTGAAATACCTCATTCATCAGATAAGGTTTATTGTACTTTCACAGTTTGCAAAATCCTAGATTTAATTTTCCTAAGCTGTTAGAATCCAAACATGACATTGCTTTGCTAGGGATAAGGCAAGCATTTTGGAAGGCAAATCTTACTAAAACTTATCAGGTAACTTTTCTCATTCAAAGAGAAAGTAACTTAAAAAATAAAGAAGTCCCTCAAAGGAAGTTTTAAATAGTCTCATGATGTATAGGGACAAGTAAAAAAATTATTGTTGGAGGGGAAGGGGGACCATTGATCAGTGTGGGCAAAGCCCTTGCAAATGGGGTACTCCCTGGGGGATTTCCCTATGGATCCTCCTGAGAAATGAAAGGAGCGTTGACTGGACAGTTGGTCTACCTGGCTGTGTGACCTTGGGCTGATTATATAGCATTATGGGTTCTGTTTCCTCCTCAGTGAAATACTGACCTCTCAGACCAATATTCCATGACTCTGTAATATTATAAGTGCATTAAGACATCATTCTTTCGTTACTTATTGAATGGTTCGAGAGGCAGTCTGTATCTACAACAGATTTGAATAGGCTAAAAAAAAACACAGATGTGCACATTTTGCTCCTGTTGCTTCTCCTAAAATATTAAACTCGGAGGTCTGAATTCTTTCTTCTTCCTCTTTTACCCCCTCCCCTGAATCCACCTATAATAGCTCATTGTGCACTAGTTTTCTCTTATGGTTTTCCACAACTCTTAGAATTATGTATACCTCCAGGCAATGCTAAATGGGACCCTTGATTACAATAACGGTTGCTAGTTTCCATCCCTCACATAGCTATGCTAACAGTCCTGCTGTGATGTAACTTTGATTTCATGCCTTTGAAGGGTGGCTAATGCTACAAAGATTGCTTTGTATGAGACCCCAACTGGCTGGAAGTTTTTTGGCAATTTGATGGATGCAAGCAAACTGTCCCTTTGTGGGGAGGAAAGCTTCGGGACTGGTAAGTGTATACTCCTGTGCTAACATTTTCTTGCCTGTAAACACTGCTTGCAGTGAAAGCTTAGACTGCTCAGGCAGCACTGAAATAGCAGCGGTAGCTGATGTGTCCTAAATCAAGATACAACTTATTTATAACAACCCTGATGAAGTATACACATTTGAAAAGCCATGAGCACATTCAGCCAGGAAGGCTAATTTTACTTTCTGAGGATCATGTCTACTGAGGCAGGAAGTTTGGGGGCCTTCTTGGTGGCATGGGCACTGAGTCCCAAGGGATTAAACAAAGTGATAAACATATTTTTCTTCCCTCAGTGGTCAAGGAAACCTTTATAAATGTTTTCATTTCTGGGAAGAAATATGGTAGAGCAAGTCAGTTTTTCGTTTTTATTTAAGGGGAGGTTTCAGCACAGTATTAAATCTTTCTCTTTAATAGGCTCAAGTTTTCTATAGCAACAAGTTATAATTTATCAATGCCAAATGAAAGGAGACTAGACTATTATGGTGGAACTAAATTGCTAGGTGATCAAGAAACTAAAAATATATCCTTGTCCTTTAGAGTATGTGTGTAAATTGTAGTATAGTCAAAGAGTGGAACATGGTATGAATTGGGGGTGACCCAAGACCTTTATACCCTTCTTTGTGTGCGCTCCCCTCCCCTTCTATGCCTGCTCAGGTATTGACCTTAAGTCCCACTGCCTTCATGATCTTTCCTACTACCCCATTACTTAACCTTGCAATTAGGTTGCAATTCATACCAGATTAAACAGAAAAGAAGGTTGATTTCATTTATTTTCTACAAGTCCTGGATGGGGCAGGTAGAATGAACTGGCATATTTGAGTGACAAATTTACACAGTTCTAAGCAAATTTATATCCTTGAGGAAGTGGAGTGCTCCCTGGCAATGAATTGGCTTGATGGAATTGGAGGGTATTAAAAAAGGTGGATGAGTCTTGGGTTTGACCAGCGTCCACAAAAAAGCCAGACAATGTCCCAAGATTCCAGGTTGTTGATCATAGATTACAACGCTATTGCTTGTCTTTAACTCTTCTTAAAATGTGGATAGTACCACATTACTCTACAGGATACTCAGTAAGTGTCTAATGAATCTGTGGGGTGGTTTTCTCCCATGAGATTCCCATCCGTGCTCTCCAATCCAGGCTTGATATCATTCATTCTTCTTTATGGATGAAGATATTTTTAATTGCAAGCACCACATCTAAACATTTGGTTTCCTGCCCCTATTGGCCTGTATCAGTGCTGAACCTAGTGCATGTGAAACAGAGGAGTCTAGAAACAGGTTTCCCAAGATGTTTTGAAGAATACTAGTTCCATGAGAAGGTTCTGGTGTCCTGGAAGATTGGGAAACTTGGGATACATCTCACTGTCCTGAATTTTCACAATAATATTAGCATTTGAAGGTTCCAAAAAATTCTCCTGTAAGGGATCCTATTAGTATAGTTTTGCCCAAACATAGCCGCAGTATTTTCTGTTTTTCTTTTTGGTGATACATCCTCTAACAGCTGGCCTCACAGACCCTTATGTGAAGCACTGGGCAAAATGCTCAGTACCCCAGAGTCCAGTAGGAGTGGAAGGTGTTCCTCTCTCACATGACAGCACTTTGGATACTTGAAGGCAGCTCTCAGGTCCTGTCTTTTCTACTCCAGGCTGTCTCTAGTTCCTCCAACCATTCTTCACTTCCCATGGTTTATAGATCATGTTTCTAGATGCTTCCTAGTTCACCAAATGCCTCTCTTAGAAGGTCATGCCCCAAATTAAGCCCATATCCTCCAGGGCTGATATGACAAGTGAAGAGTAGGGTAGGATGACTATTTCTAGTGATTTGACATAACTTTCATTTATGTCACCTTCTGGGATTATTCATAATACTGTTTAGCTCGTGGAAGTTTGTAGATAATTAAGCCCTTTAAAGATTCCACCCATGAGCATTTGTTATATTTGTAGAATTGATTTCTTTAAACCAAGCATTAGACTTTAGACTGTCCTTGCTAAAGTTTGTTCTCATTTATTTCTTTATTTACCCACTCAGCAAATATTACTTGCCAACTGTGCTTTTTTTCTTCCTTTTTATATCCTAAGAGAGAATGCATCATGAGAATAATCCAAAGATCTTCATCTCTCTTTTTGAAAAAAAAGATAACTATTCTGTAGTATTTCTGAATCAACATTCTAAAAATCATGCTGCATGGCCATGAATCTCAATTCTATGAATGAGTGTAGCTGAAACTAACTGAATTTCTAGTCTCTTAATTTATTGAATTCATTTCCACCTAACAGTTTCCTTGTTGGTGAATGTAAGGTGTTAGAGATTCTATAATCTTTGAAAGATTTGAATTCTTTGGCTTAATTGAGTACTGGACAATTTGTTTTTGTATTTTTCCAGTCTTGAGCAGAGGCAGTTCCTCAGGAAAGCCCCCCTGACCTTCCAGAATAGGCACATCCCCTAATTATTGGCACCCATGCCTGACCCTTCTTATACTTGTTGCAGCTGTAATTTTACAATGATTAATGATTATTCGATTAGTGTCTGTTGGTTCTCCTGGACTATATGTTCCATGAGGATAGGGGCCACATCTGTCTTATTCTGCATTGTATTCCCAGTGCCTTCCATAGTGCCCAGCAGGTAGTAGGGACTCAGTAAACACTTGTTGAATGAATGAGTGAACACACTCTTTGCCTGGAAACCTCCATTTAGAACAGAATCTTGGTATTAGAAAGGAAGGGACTTTGAAAGCCATCCAGTATCATTTCCTGTGGGATGCTGGAATCCTAAGTGACCAGTCAGTACTTTTCTGCTAGATGCCCACCTCAGTGGAGAATCCACCTGCTGTGGTCTAGGACTCTTGCGAGAACTCAGTGTCACTCCCATTCCATAGTCTAGGGTCTGGGGCCCAAGGTCTTTGTGAGAAGAGCAAGTTTTTAGAAAAGAAAAGGAGTTCACTTGCAAAGAGGTATAAAGGGGTCAGATTTCAGAACTAGCTTATCAAATAAAACAAACCTCTGGTGTTTAAAAGAAAAAATCACATAATACTACTAAGGTTACCAAGTATACATAAGTCTGTTCATAGTGAAGAAACAGCAGCTTTCTCACATGGTTATCATAACCATAGAGGTGAGGATGCTTGCTCAGACATCAACATTGCAAAAGCCTGGCATAAAGATGCTTTTGTTAAGAATCAGAATTGCTCAAGGTTGTGTATTTGGGGGACCAGAACTAGACAGAGTGAACCTATTAATTTTGGTTGATTTCAGAGTGCAAATTTGTTTTTCTCCCTAACTGTGAAGCATGCTGTGCACATTTATACACAATGGTGTCAGGGCAAAGCCTCAGTTCTGTCTTACCTTGAACCTGGTGGGAAATTGAGAGGGAAACTGAAAGTGAAGCCACTGAATGGAAATGGGAGACTTGGGAAAGAAGGATAGGAAACTGGATTGAAGATCAACTTGGTATCACTTGAAGATATGCCAGTAAGTTCTGATCTGATCAGATCTAGTGCTTAGCGTTGTTTTTCCTATCTTTAAAAGGCTCTAGTGATAGTACATAACATAGGAGTGAAATCTTGAAGAAGTACCATATGACTGCTTTGCAAATTAATTTCTTACTAAAAGTCTTTCATGTTTGCACATCATTTCATCGATCTACTCCATAAATGTTTATTGAAGTGTCCCAGAGACTATGTTAACCTCTGGGACACAGTGTGAGCAAGACTTCCTTGAGGAGGGCTCTGTGGAATTTACATCTGAAGTCAGACACTTGCCAGGTAATTACAAGGGCACTAAGTAGTAGAAGATAAAGTACAGGGTACTCAGAGATTTATATGGGGCATTTAACCTGATTCTGTGGATATAGAGGATCAGAGTTTTTGTCTGATTTTCTGTATGTTCTAACTTGCTTAGCTCTTGGGCATATTTATCTGTACACTAAAGCCTCCAGGACAAAGTTGGTGAGTCCCAACTGTAAAGATTTCCCAAAAAGAACACCCCAATAGAATAGGCTTATACCCTAATTTCACCTTACTCAGTTAAACTTACTGCATTTGTCTTCCTCACCTCTATGTCTGTGTTCACCAGCTAGGGAAGGGGGCATGTCTTACACATCGTGGTGTTTTCCCACATACTTGAAACATGGTAGACACTGATTCATATTTGTTGGATATAAAATGAAATTTGTCTTAACATCTAGTACCTGCCTATTAGGCATTTATTTCTCCTCCAAAGGAACATCATGGAAAGGAAACAGATGTCCAGGCAATGAAGGATTGATTGTTAGATGGAAAGTCTAAGAGTTTTTAGAGGAGGATGCTCTGGTATCTCGAGGGGATCTAGAAAATGGTCCTTGAGGAGCTTGCCTTTCTTCTCTGAGGAAAGCCATTTGTGCAGAGGAACACAAAGCAAACAGAACTGTGGCCATTGTGAGCTTCTGAGTCTCTCAGCCAAGGAAACTGAGTTTTAACAATTCTTTGGTAAAACCCTCATTGAGAACTGACTGTGTGCCAGGCACCAGCTGGAGATACACTCTGAGTATAGGGCAAGAACAGACTGTAATGGTAGAGTAGGGGGAAGCACAGAGCTCTGGAAAGAACCTAGAAAAGGGAGGCCAAGAAGGCGTGCTGGATGAGGGTCAAGTTGAATGTAATTGCCAGAGATATTAGTGCATGTGGGGTGGAAACTTCCAGGCCGAGAGAACAGCATGCTCAGGGGTTACAGGAAAAGCCAGAGATACAGAAAGAGAAAGAGAAAGGCAGACAGACACATGCTGGTGTTCTCAGAGAACCCCATGTGGCTGTTTTTGCGCTGCTGTGTCCCCATACTCAGCCCTTGCCTGGCAGGGACAGGAACCCAGGCAGCACCTGAGACACATTTACCACGTACTGGTAAATGCAACCCAATCCCTAAATGTCAGCAAGGGCTGACATTTTTCTTGGCTGAGACCCAGAGTATACGTGGACTGAGCTGAGTTCGTACTTTTTACAAGGTGCTGATTAGGCTGAAGTGAGGTGACAGGTGTTTGAAGATGCTGAAAGGGCATTCCTGAGCTCGATCGAATGCGAGGAGACCCAGGGCACAACCCACCGCCGCCTGGGTGTCGGCCGGGCCTAGCAGTCCTTGTTGACAATGTTTTCCCTTTTCTCACAGTTAAGTAAGTTTGGCATCTTTTTCTTAGTAAAAAAAAAAAAAGATACAAGTAATTCGTGTTCATTATGGGAAAATGAGGTAAAGAAGAAGGAGAAAACCACTGTACTCCCATTGCCCAGAGAAAAAGAGCATATTGGCATATGGTCTTCCATTTTTCTTCCCAGTATGTACAATTAGGGAGCATTATTTTTGAAAGCTTAAAAAGGTCAGTGGAAAACATAATAATTTTCCCTAAAAGTTTTTTATTCTCCCCTTTGTTCATAACGGCATCTTGCATTTATACAGTACTTAATAGCTTATAAAATATATTTTATCACAGTAAATTCTCACAACTGTGAGAAGGGTAGCATAAACCCATTTTATAGTCAAATAAACTGATGCTCAGAAAAGTTAAGTGGCTTGTGCAAATTAAAATAATTCATATGTAACACAGCCTTAAATTTAGGTTTTCTGACTCTTATGTATAAACCTTTTCTACTGAACCACACTTTCCACAACTGCAAAAACAGTAGCATTAGAAACATAAGAACATTTACACATGCATACATACACACACATGCACACATATATGCTACTGCCTTTTTTGCTAGAAACATGCCATCATTCATCAGAATACTGAATGAAATGAAATCTGCCCAGCCTTCATGAGTATTAATCAGAACTACCTAGAATTTGATACATTCAAGGTGACTAGTGAGATAAATCAAAATTTCCAAAGAGACTGTGATCAGGAAAATGGAATAGGATATTTGTTTATGTTGCCCAGGGAAGATATTTCATTTATAATATTAGTGGTGTAATTTATTATCTCCAAATAATCAGAGTTGGGTGAGATTTTCAGTTTTATTTTCATTTCCACACACACACACACACAAAATCAAATACCTTGCTAAGAGCAGGAAAAGCACAAAGGAAAACTGTTCCTTGTGCTTTGTCTCATTCTAGTTAAAAAAAAAAAAGAGGGTAAGGGGAAAAGAAGGAGGGAAGGAGGAAGAGAAGGGAAAAGAAATATTTAAGAAGGAAGAAAAATCCTCAGAGGAACACAAACAAAAAATTCCAAGATGTATACTGCTGTCATGAATTCCCAATATATGGGGAAGCTGCCAGAATCTTGCTTCTCCAGATGAACTGTTGCCAAAATACATCATCATTTGCAAAATCCATGAAAAGGTAGCAGAGAACTAACTTTCTGTTCCTTAAAATAGCAGTAAAAGCAAATAAAAACCCATAGATAAATAAACATAGGTAAGCATTTTCAATTTGTTATGTAGAATGCTAAAAATGTTGCCTAATATCTCTAATTTTGCCAGCATTCAGGTTTTGAGGACTTTCCTTCTAAACATGATGATCCACTGAAGGGAAATTCTTTTGAAAGAAAAAAGTTTTTATCATCCAAAAAGAGATTGTTAGAGTAGATTAATTAATTGATTAATTCATTCATGCACTGTTTCACAGTTATTTATCAGATTCCATGTTCTATGCTAATCACAGGTCTTAGTTAAAAGGATAAATAAGAGATTTTCTCTGCCTTCATGAAGCTCATAATTAGTAGGGAGACAAGCTCAGAAATTGAAGCTCAAGGAGGATGATGTCATGCAGATGCTTTTAGCATGTCCCTATAGGAAAAGAAAGAGAAAAGAGCTGATTGCTGCCTAGGGGAGCAGAGTGCCAGTCTCACAGAGAGAGCATATTTAAGCTGAATCTAAAAGTATGAAGAGCAGAAGGGAACAAATTTACCACATGCCTACTATGTTTCCAGCAATTGTGCTAGATACTCTGACAGTTCTAAGAAGAATTAACCCAGGGAAGCGGATGTGGCCCAACAGATAGAATGTCCACCTACCATATAGGAAGTCCAAGGGTTCGATACCCAGGGCCCCCTGGCTCATGTGGTGAGCTGGCCCATACGCAGTGCTGCTGCGCACAAGGAGTGCCAGCCCACGCAAGGATGCCCCAGTGTAAGGGTTCCCCTCGCTCAAGGAGAGCCGCCCCGCGCGAAACTGCAGCCCGCCCAGGAGTGGTGCTATACATACGGAGAGCTGATGCAGCAAGATGACACAACAAAAAGGGACACAGATCCCCAGTGCTGCCTGATGAGAATACAAGCAGACACAGAAGAACACACAACGAATGGACACAGAGAACAGACAATGGGGGGTGGGGGGGAAATAAATAAATCTTTTTTAAAAAGGGAATTAATTCAGTAAGAAGTCAAGAAGGGCTGATAGGCACATAAAGAATTCATGCAGGGAGCAGATGTGGCTCAAGTGGTTGAGAGCCTGTCTCCACATGGGAGGTCCCAAATTTGGTTCCCTCCTGAAAATAAAACAAAGACAAACAACAAGCAAAACAAATGAAAGAACCAACTCAGGGAAGCCGAGTGACTCAGTGGTTGAACACTGGCTTCCCGCATGCAAGGTCCAGGGTTCATTTCCCTGCCCCTGGAACAAAAAAAAACAAAAACAAAAAAACAAAAAAATTCATGCAATGCCAATATCCTAAGCATATTGGGATTATAGAGGAGTTGTATAGGGTCCTATTCAGAAATCAGAAAATAGAAATCAATATAGTCTTTTTTTTTTTTTTTTTTTGCCAGAATAAGGAGTTTAAAGGCAAAAAAAATGAGAATTCTTCTCTACATCAGGCCCTTGGTAAAGTGTCTTCATCTTTCTTTGCCAAAGACCAGGCATTTAAGCACATCCGGGGGAGGCAGTTTGTCAATTTTGATACTGGCAAGGGCTTTAGAAAAAGAGAGAAGACATAGGTTATTAAACAGATCCCTGTGCTTAAAGAAATAGCCTAGAACTGGAGCTACTAGATCCACTCATGGGTCTACTTTTAGGGCTTTGATACTTTTTACCAAACTGCTTTCCAGCAGGATTGTACCAATGTACACTCTCACCAGCAGCGTGCTGGAATCCCATTTCCCTTATACCGCCCTGATACTGGGTGTTCTTGCCTTCAAATCTTTGGCCATTTGTCAAACAAGCAGCAGTATCTTGTCGTTTTAGCTTTAATTTCTCTTCTTAAAAATAATGCCGGCTTTTTATTATATTACTGGTTATCTGTATATATTCATTGGTGAATTGTCTATTTTATATGCTTGGCCTTTTTTTCTACTGAGGTTTTGCTTTTTCCTTTTTAATATATAAGAATAATTTCTATATTGAGTGTATTAAACATCTATCCTACACTGCAAAGATTTTTTTTTACAGTTTGCCAATAGCCTTTTAATTTTATCTGTAATAGGTTTGTTATATGGAAACGCTAATTTTAAAAAATAGGTAAATGTATCATTTATTTTTCCTTCATGAATTCTGTGTATACATGTATTTATCACCACCAAGATTTTAAAAAACATATTTATATCTTCTAGTATTTAAACATTTTCAGTTTTTATATTTGAGTTTTTATCCATCTGGGTTTTTTGGGGCATGGGAATGGTGTTCTGTAAGGATAAAAACAGAAAAAAATTTCTTTTTAAGTTGGAGTTTATTTCCAAGTTCTTTGGAGACATCACATTTATCATAGCTGCTTGCTCTCTCCCTGCCAGGTTCAGATCACATCCGTGAGAAAGATGGACTCTGGGCTGTCCTTGCCTGGCTCTCTATCCTAGCAACCCGCAAACAGAGTGTGGAAGATATTCTGAAAGATCACTGGCAAAAGTATGGCCGGAATTTCTTCACCAGGTAGGCAGCAGCCTGGCTGGGGTGTGAGGTAGGGGAAGCAGCAGGGAGAATTCTCATCCATACCAATTCTTTCCTATCATACGCAATAATAAAATCCTAATTCATCCAGCCTCTACCAAAAAGTGATGAAGTTAAATTTTATATCAGGGAAAAAAAAAGGCCTTTAAAAAATTAGTTAACATATTCAAAAGAATACTTCGTTAGGATTTTAAATGTGGGCATGTTAATAGTGCAGGGTTTCAATTCAAAAGAGTGTATTAGAATTTTATTTCTGCTCCTTACCAGATTGGGAAGTCATTGAACATGTCCCTGTATTTCAATTTTCTCATCTGTAGAAAGGGGAAATAACAGTTAATCTATCAGGAGGATTGAATGAAATATGAGTCTGAAAGTGTTTTGTAAAACTCTTGTGCACTAAATGTATGGAAATTTTTATTCTTAAATTATGAAAACAATTATACTTAGTACAAATAAACTTTTGTGATTTACCAGAATATACCTCATTCGTAGATTTACCAAATATTTACCAAATCCTACTTTCTTACTCTCTACCAGCTGCTACAGATTCAGCAGCAAGCAAATACTTAGAATACTTAGTAATTCTTCTTTACCATGCATAATTCTCTTTTTAAAAACACTTATATATATATGTGTGTGTGTGTGTGTGTACTTTTTTTTTTTTACCTGTACTGCTTTTCACTAATTCTAGTTTGCCTTTCCTCCAATAAAATCATAATCTAACAAAAATTTTCCTGGACCTCACATTTCAAATTCTAGGAAAGATATATGAGAAAGAGAATATTAGATAAATTGTACAGATGTAATTTCTCTGGTCCTCAATTGCCTTTTCTATAAAATGGGTGAGTTAAACTAGAGAATTTAAAAATTATATTACAGTTTTAAGAGTCCATGATCTCTACATAGTCAAGAAGGAACTCAGTCTGAAGCAACCTGAGCTCCGTAATCAAAATCCTTTTATTAACTTTGGGTTCCTCCTAAAGTTATTCTTTTTGTGGAAAGCTTAAGTTATAACTGTCACCTGTATCTCACAGTAGACTGAGAACCAAGGCAAGAGTCTCTACTCTTGGAGTGCTAGAAAAACCTGGTAATTCACAGCAACAGTCATGAACTCTCCAGAGTTTAGAGTGTTATGAAAGCACACCACATCTGTTTTTGTGCTCTGTGGTATCACCAAATACCTTACTCACAGGAGACATTGGGTAAATTTTTGAATAGATAAATAAATGAGTTCATGAATGAACTGTAGGTAGAGTTGAATATGACTAGGAAGGGTTATTCTGAGAAGGATCACTCTTGAATTCATTAAAAGTCCCCCTCTAAAAACGATTTTAACATTTTTATCCATTTCAGTATAACTACACAAAATATTGCAAATGAAGCTTTTAGAATCTGCATTTATGACTGTTAAGACTCCATATACCCTCCATTTATTTAACAAAAGTGCTAGGCACTTTTGCATGTGTGCATTGTTTCCCATTAGCCTCAAAAGAATTAATGATAAGGCAACTAAAATACCAAGAAATGAAGTCTCACAGTTAGTAACCGGTGGAGGCTGGATTCATAGCTCGTTCTGTCTGATTCCAAAGCCCAGATTCTTTCCGTTACACCCCTCTGTGCCTAGGATTTATAGAACATTTCCTTGGAACACCCAAAGGTCACAGATGTAAAACATATACACCTGGTTATAATTTCTTGCTGTTTATCATTTTAACTGGGGAAAAAGAGCTGACCAAGATTAAGGGGACTATTTTGTCCTTGATTCATAGAATCCTGGGGCAGAATAGGTTAGCCTTAATTCCCAGTATTTCCCATGTCTCAGAGGTGTCATCTTGCACATATCATATTTGTTTCACTATCATAAATAAATATAGACTCTGCTATCTTGAGCCTCTAAAAAATAACTCTCTCAAGAGGGTGTGTGCCACTAGGTCAAGGAAAGCCACCTGTAAGAGTCTTTACCTCATAAGAAAGAAGTCAAGAATAATTCTTGAAGAAAAAAAATAGAATTTCATTTGTGATGCACTTTTTTTTCCCCTTGGCCCTTTTGCGATTTACATTAGGTTTGCTCTGTCAGGGTGAATCTAAAACCCTTTGGACCAGAATCTGCTCTCCCTGAAATTACGGAGATATTTCAAATGTAAAGAGTTAGGGTTTGGCTCCTTCTTCTGGCCAGTGAAAGACTTGCCCTCACTTTAGGACACTTCTGTGGAGAATGGAACTCTCCTTAACTAAATGCTCAGCAGTTTGTTCAGGTCACAAACTGGGAGCATTCCCAGCATTCACCCCAGGAAGTTAAAGGGGTTGGGAAGAACAGCTCCTCAGTCATATGCTTATTTATGCACAGTTCTCTAGAGATAACGTTGCTCTAATTCTACCTTCTCAGAATGAGGTGATTAAATATTGCATAGTATCTCTCAAAAGCCTTTGAAACTTCTTAAAGCTTTATTCTGTGGAAAAGCTAGGATGGGGTTTTTGGTTATTCAGAAGGGCATAACTCTTCCCTGAAATCCTCTAAGCCGGCAAGTTTTCAGTTCTGTCTTCCATTCCTACCTAACCTTCTCTATCCCCAGCATGACATGCTCATTTATCTGCCAGCTTCTTCTGAAGTTAGGTGGTTTTGGGGGAGGGCCAAGCAAATGATGAAGAAAGTGCTGAAATACCTTTGTGTGATCTGAAGTCAGCCATGGGCCTTAACTTGATGACTTCTTCCAGGTATGATTACGAGGAGGTGGAAGCTGAGGGCGCAAACAAAATGATGAAGGACCTGGAGGCCCTGATGTCTGATCGCTCCTTTGTGGGAAAACAGTTTTCAGTGGGTGATAAAGTTTACACTGTGGAGAAAGCAGATGACTTTGAATACAGTGATCCAGTGGATGGAAGTATTTCAAGAAAGCAGGTAGGAATGTGGGAGAGACACCTTTGGAGCTTCATTTCTGAAGTCTCAAAGGAAAAAAGAAAAAGTCCCTCGGTCATTTTTCTTTTGCTACCTTGTTTTCCCGGGGTTTCTGTGGAGGCATGTGTGACCCTCACCTGTACCCGTAGGGAAACTGGATTTTGCCCTGATGCTATGCAATTCCTCATGCCCTCATTCTGAGATTCTTAGCCTAGTTTCCAGAGGGATTTGTACACCTTTGGGAATTATATGCAAGATGCCCATGTTGAGTGTATGTGCAAAAAAAAAAAACAACTCCAGAATCTAAGGAAGGTGCACAGCAAGACGAGAACCCGAGCCATCTCTGGATAGGGACAGATTTGTTGGGGTTTCCCTCAGTGTGGGCCACATACACAAGACTGCAGGAGGCTGGTTCAGCTCTTTCTCTCAGCTTCTCAGGAACACTCAGGGACCAGGGTCCTCTCGCCTCTGGTTCTGTCATCTGCTCTTGTTGCAGAATGGATGCATTTTTGGTAATTCAGAAACAGTGACAACAAAGAGGTGGGACTATAAATCCATTGCAACATAATGTTTTTGGTTTTTTTCCTCTCTCTAATAGATCCAGATTTTTGGGCTTTCTCCAAGCAGCCAACAGGGATTTATTTAAAATCCCTCTTTAGAGAGCAGTTAGTGGACAGGGGATGGAGCATGGCAACCTTCAGTGCCAGAGAGTTCCCTTTCTCCATATTTCTAGAAATAATTTTTCTATGTAAATTTCTTACATAGGAAAAGAGAGGACTTGGGGTGGAGGTATAGAAAAGGGAGGGTAGGGCCAAAAGGATGGCAGAGGAGAGCAGACACTTTTGTAATAAAGCCTTCACAGAGAGAAAGGAAGTTCAGCAAAAGTAAACCCAAACTCTGCACTGCACTGAGCACCTGTTAGGAGGGGGAAGGGGGCTGAGGTGTGCGGGGGGGTGGGGGGGTGGGGGTGGGGCATGGGCCTGAGCACTGGGCTGCTCTCTGCATTCTGAGGAGGAAGCCACAGCTCCACTTTCCATAGTCAGAACACCTGAGCATTTAGATGGAACACCAGGCAGGAGAAAAAAATGTTCCTAAGTAGGTAGATCATCTGCAATAAAGTGAAAAGAATTCAAAAGCTCCAAACTGAAGCTGTGGGGCAAGAAGACCAATCCTGGTATTGTTTCTAGAGAGAATTAACTATATCCTGACCATGATGACTAACTCAGGTGTGGGCCCTGTAGTTCAACTACTGTCTGCCCTGTTTCATTTTTAGTGAGGGTATAAATGTCATTATAAGGTGCTGCTAATACAGCCGCTGACTCTTTTGCCAATTATTTTCTTGAGCTCTTTAACCTGAAATTCTTTTTGCACACAATTCTGCATCTCTAGGACAATACTGGTCATCTTTGACAACCTCCAGTGCTGCAATTTAGGGAGCCTCTGTGGGATGGTAGAAACTGAGTTTTAGGAAATTAGAGTAGAGGAAAGAGTCCTGTAATGGATGCCAGGTAACTTGGATTCTTCTGGATTCCCTGTGTACCAGCTGTGTGACCTTGGGCAGGTCTTGTGTCACTAAGCTTCCTCACTGGCAAAGTACAAATCACCATACTTGTCCTTTCTACCTCACATAATGTGAGACTCCAGTGAGGCAAAACTGTAAAAATAATTCTTTGGGATCTGCAAAGCATTAAGTGAAAGTCAAGACCATTCCTACAGCTCTTGAGCCTTCCAGAGTTAGAATTCAATTAAAAAAATACCTCTATTTTGAACTCGGGTCTGTGCTAAATAAATCCTGCCCTCAAATACTATACATGTAGTGATTATCAATCTGACCTGGCCCTGACTTTCCCTTCTAGCCCCCTCTCTCTCCATGACCCGACCCCACTCTGACTCTGAACTTCTCGCAGTTTGGGCATTAGGTGTTTCTGAACTAGTTTTGCACTCTCACCTCTTGACATTTAAACAGCTCCTCCCTTTACATGGAACACCCTCCCTCCATCCATATTTGACTAAGTTCTCCCTCATAACACTTTTTAAATTAAAAGAAAAATTGAGATGAAATTTATACAACATAAAATACACCATGTTAACCATTTTAAAGTGTACAAGGCAGTGGTTTTTAGTACATCTTCAATATTGTGTCACCATCACCACTATCTAATTCCAGAACATTTTCATCATCCCATTAAACAGTCACTTCCCATTAGTGCTGCATCCCCCCTCACCACAGTCCTAGGCAACCACTAATCTTTTTTCTATCTCTATACATTTACCTACTCTGGACATTTCTTATAAATGGAATCATACAATATGTGGCCTTTTGTGTCTGGCTTCTTTCACTCAGCAAAATGTTTCAAGGTTTGTCCATGCTATCTTTGACATCTTAGCTCAGAAACCTCTTCTACCAGGAAACTATCTCTGACCTCCAAACCTGGGCACTTTTCCATTCTTTGTGCTTACATAGTGCTCTGGGCTGGCCCCTAGCAAAACACGTCTTATGCTGAACGGGTTTTAGCCTGCTTCTTGTCAGTCTCTCTTACTGGATTGCAGGCAACTCAAGGGCAAAGTGTCTAGTTCATCAGTAGAGTCCCAGCCATGGCGTCTAGCACATCGAAGACTCTGCTAAGTGTTTGTTGGAGGAAGGAAGGTACAAGGGTGCATCATCTGCAGGTCCCTGGTGGTGGAGACCTAGAAGCAGAGACTTTTCTTAACTGACAGGTCTTCACAATAAAACACCTCTTTATTTGTTTTTTAATCATCAAGAGGCACAGAATTATAGGCGTTGAGATCGCCTGGATCTGTGGTCTAGTCCACATTTCTCATTTTAAGGATTTACAGATGAGATTAACTGATGCACCCAGTGTGATTAAATCCTGGATAGGCTTTGGTAGAAAACAGCAGAGGAGTGGTGTCTCTCCTGCTGATCAGTGTGGGCGGTATGGAATTCTTATTTTCATGGGAGAATTTGCAGACTCATAAAGCCAGAAGAGTCCTCAGTCAACTGTCTAGCCTGCCTCCTTACCTCAGGCCAGAGAATGTCACCCAAGAATTCCCAACCATTTCCTCTGAAATGAGAAGATCAGCAGAGAGAAGGGCTTGGCACTGCAGTGGATTGTCCCGGCTCTAAGTTGTCACGCATCAGTGGGAGATTGCCTATTGGATCACTGTCAGGAATAGCCAGTCTCTGCCATTTGGGACATATGACTGTGCTGATTTTGAGGTTATCAGTGTTATTATTATTTTTAGAAAAGTTGTAGATTTACAGGAAATCATGCGAAAAATACAGAGTTCCCAAACACTCCATCCCCCTCACACAGAGATTTTTCCATTATTTAAATTTTGTATTAGTTCGGCACCTTTGTTACAATTTAGTAAAACAATAATATTATAATTATATTAATTAAAGTCTATAGTTTACATTAGGCTTCATTATTTGTATTGTATAGTCCTATGTTTTTTTTTCAAATTTTTATTTTAGTAACATATAGAATCTAAAATTTCCCCTTTTAACTACATTCAAATATATAATTCAGTGATTTTAATTATATTCACTATGTTGTGCTACCATCACCACCATCCACTACCAAAACTTTTCATCATTCCAAACAGAAATTCTGTACTAATTAAGCATTAACTTCCCATTCCCTATCCCTACTTCATCCCCTGGTAATCTGTATTCTAGTTTTTGGCTCTATGAATTTGCATATTTTAATTATTTCATATCAGTGAGATCATACAACATTTGCCCTTTTGTGTCTGGCTTATTTCACTTCACATGATGTCTTCAAGTTTCATCCATGTTGTATGAATCAGGGCTTCATTCTGCTTTACAACTGAGTAATAATCCATTGTATGTATCTACCACATTTTGTTTATTCATTTATCTGTTGACGGACACTTGCGTTGCTTCCATCTTTTGGCAATTTTGATTAATTCTGCTATGAATATTGGTGTGCAAATATTTGTTCAAGTCCCTGCTTTCAGTCCTTTTGGGTATATACTTTTAAGTGGGATTGCTGGGTAATACAGTAATTCTGTACTTTCTGAGAAACTGCCAAACTGTCTTCCACACTGGCTTTTACATTTTACATTGCCACCAGCAATGAATGAGTGTTCCTTCTTTACATCTTCTCCAACATGGTAATTTTCTATTTTTTAATAGTAGTCATTCTTCTGGGTGTGAAATGACATCTCGTTGTGATTTCGACTTGCATTTCCCTAATGGTAATGATGTTGAGCATCTTTTCCTGTGCTTTTTGGCCATTTGTGTATCTTCTTTGGAGAAATGTCTATTCAAGTCTTTTGCCCATTTTTATATTGGGTTGTTTATCTTTTTGTTATTGAGTTGAAGGATTTCTTTATGTGCTCTGATATTAAACACTTACTGGATATGTGGTTTCCAAACATTTTTTCCCATGCTGTAGGTTTTAATGAGGAGTTTTAACAAGTTTATCAGTGTTTTAACAAGGTGTTTTTTCTCTTGTCTGCCTGAAACTGCTTCTACTGTGGTCTCCCCCATTCCATCTCTTGGCCCTCCTTAGCAGGAAGAAGATTGGCATCCTCTGCATATACCATGTTACTTACTCTCCTGATCCAGGGATCAAATTTCTGCATCTAGCAGCTTTACTTATTTATTTATTAAGCTTCAAACTGAAATGGTTAGTCCATAAATCACAGGGAGGCAGGGAGAGGAGGGAGAGCCTCATGTCATCCAACATCAGCAGGATCAGGTCTCCCACCTGACCCAGGGAATGCTTCTTCCGCATTAGTTAAGCCTGTGTTATCTGGGTGCTGTGAGAGGTTGACAGAAGGCAGATTCATGGGGCTCAATTGCTGCCATTTATCAAGTATCTAATCCTCCAATTGATCGAGTTGGGATGAAATTTGGTCTCCAAATGGACCCCTCATGATTTGCCAACTTTCAATCTCCTACCCAGCATGTAAGGGAAAAAAATCTCTGCTTATCTTTTCCAGGGCTTGCGGCTCATTTTTGCAGATGGTTCTCGTGTAATCTTCCGCCTGAGCGGCACTGGGAGTGCGGGGGCCACCATTCGGCTGTACATCGACAGCTATGAGAAGGACGTGGCCAAGATCTACCAGGACCCCCAGGTAATGCCCGAGCCCTGTGCTCTGATTGGTTCTTTCTGGTGGAGGGAATGATCCTGGTTTCACTGAACCTGTGTTATCACGACCCTTTTCTCAAATGATCAGATAGGGAGTGTTAATTTCCTAGGGCTGCCATAAACAAAGTACCATACACTAGGTGTCTTAAATGAACAGATATCAGTTTCCTGGCAGTTCTGGAGGCTGCAAGTCCAAATCAAGGTGTCAGCAGGGCTATGCTCCCTCTGAAACCTCTAGGGAAGGATCCTTCCTTGAATCTTCCAGCTTCTGGTAGGCCCAGATATTTCTGGACTTGTGCAGCATAATGCATTCTCTGCCTCCCTTTTCACTTGGCAGTGTCTGTGTCCAAATCTCCTTCTTCTAAGAGCAGCAGCATTGGATTTAGGGACATTAATCAACTATGACCTATCTTAACTAGTTACATCTGAAAAGACCCTAGTTCCAAATAAAGTTACATTCCGAGATTCTGCATGGACATGGATTTTGGGAGGACACTACTCAAGCCAGTACCCAGAATACCAGCTGTGCTCATCTTTCTCCATGTTTCATTCAATGCCTCATAACAACAGAATAGCTAGCCAATATCTGTGCATTTACTGTTTACCAAGCTCTATTTTTAAGTCCATTGCATGGATATGCTCATGTAATTCTCAAATGAGGTAGATTCTTAATATCTCCACTACAGATAAGGAAACTGAGGCACAGAAAGTTTAAGCAACAGTTAATAGGTCAGCATACCTAGTAAGTGGCAGATTCAGGATAACTAATGTCTAAATCAGCCACTCACCTGGTATTCTTGTCAGTCACCAACCACTTGCTGCTTTGTTCAGTCTGATCAGCTGCCCTGGCAGAACATACCCTGGTTCTAGATTTGGTGGTAGCGGAAAGACAGTTACATAGCCAAGCAAGAAATGTCTTCACTGAAAAGTCTGAAAATGTGTAGCCGGTGGTTTGGGTTCCCCTGCCCCACCCAAAGAGTCTCCAGCAGTATGTCAAGTGAGGAGGGACCCTGGGAGCCAGGGGAGGGACCACGAACTTTTTGGTGGAAGACGGCCACCAAAATGGAAGAACCTAAGGAAGGGGTGATGCACAGGGGAGAGTTTCTGAGAGTGTGTGCCTCACAACACTTATCTTGGTAGATAACCCCAACCAGAATTCCACAGCAAAAAAAAAAAAAGGTTTAACCGCTTCTTGGCAATTTACAATACACACTGCACCTTACAGGCTCTGAGAAGGTTTGCACTAACGACACCTGCTTAAACAGCACTTGCCCAGCTTATTTTTCCACAAAGCCTTTTTCCCACCTAACTCCTTAAATCTAATTAAAATCCTGTGAAACTCATTTGGAAACCCCTGGCATAGAGGTTTCTGAACATAGGTTTTGGAGTTAGAAATCTTGGTTCAGGTTCTTTTCTTGCCACTCAAACTGTGTGTCCCTGGGTAAGTTAGTTCATTTTCCTGAGCCTTGCTTTCCTAGCCTGTAGAATGGGTAGAATGATCCCCACCTCATAAAGTCATGGTAGAGATTTAAGAAGACAGTGGTTCTAAAATGCTGAACACTGTTCTGGCACATACGATTAGCCTTTGAGACATGGTAGCTCTTAGAGTGGTTGTTTTATTACAGAAAGGAGAAAGTCAGAGGATGCTTCATCTGCACAATTTTTTCAGTGGCCAGCCTGCAGCTTCCATCATTGCTAGATCCCTGTTGTGTTATAGGCATTCCTAAAACTTAAACCAAATGCAGTGGTGTCTGCACCATAGACCCACACAATAACTGAGCAAGAGGAAGGGAGGAAGGAAGATTTGTGTTTGCTTCTTTATCCTCAAAGTAAAATTCTGGCACATGGTAGATACAAAGAGAGAATGAAAGGTAAGTTTCTTTCTAAGCACAGTTCTCAGGGAGTGGAGGGTGGGATGGCATTGAAGGGTGCAGGGTGCCTGCAATGTCCAGATGTGCTGTCATTCCAGCTGAGGAGACACGTCTTACCCCAGAGCTCGGGGCCACTCACAGCCTCAGCACTTCATTGGGACTTTACAAGCCCTAAGGGGGGTTACGAGTGGTGTGGTCAGCATGAGGAGCTGGCCACCCTTTCATCCGAGTGTGCACTGGTAGAGATTTAGATAGAACGCAGCAGTGGGCATGGAAAATGGGCCCCTCCTGGGTCTGCCCTGAGTCACTTGGTCAAATCACTTCTTTCTTTGGGTCTCAGTTTTCTCATTTGTAAAATGGGCAGTTAAATAACTGATTTTCATTTTTCTTTATCTTAAAAAATAATTATTTAAGCAGCAGAATCCTCCCCTTTTAAAATGAAAAATGATGGGAGAATTACATTTTGGAAAGATCTGTTTGGGGACAGTGTGGGAAACAAAATGGAGGTTGAAAAAGTGGATGTGAGGGCACCACACAGGAGAGACGATGTTGATCTAGCAAGGGTTGGAGCAGTGGAGTGGAGAGAAGTGGGTGATGCTGAGAGATATTTGGAAGGTAAATGTCATGTATAGCTTGCTGATGGGTTGGATAGTGGGGTTATGGGAGAGGAAGGTTGCAATAATGATTCCTATTTAGTTGTTTACTTATTTTATTGGATAGACTTGGTTCTCTGAAACAGGGAATGTTGCAACTAAGTTTTGGGGCAAGACCCTGTGTTTGGCTCTGGGCTTAGAGAGTGTGAGGAGCCTTTGAGAGACTGGGGTAGGCAGCAAACATAGAGGTCTAGAGCTAGAGGTAGGGTCGGGGCTGGAACCATTCATGGATCTTTATTTAGAGAAAGTGACAGGAAAGCTTCGTCTCTTTGTGTCTCCCTCAGGTCATGTTGGCCCCTCTTATTTCCATTGCCCTGAAAGTGTCCCAGCTCCAGGAAAGAACAGGACGCACTGCACCCACGGTTATCACCTAAGAAGACAGGCCAGATGCGGTACGTCCCTCCACCCCAGGACCTATCCAAGTCATCTGATTGAAGAGCATGGACAGAAACAAAGTGTATTCACCCTGGCTTTTTGGATGATGTTTTTTCACCAATCAGTTATTGATGAATGGTGCATTCGCAAGGCACTTAACTATGGAGATGCCCTTGGGAACCACATGGGAATGAGGATCCAGGGTTTTTCCTACTGTCAATTCCTTTTCATGCCCTTATGCACTGCTGTTGTGTGAGTTTTTGTTTCTTTAGCACTAGGTGCTTTTTAAACTACAGTGTTTAAAACTACAGTGTTTAAAGATGGAGGCTGAACATAATAGAGCAAGGCCATTTCTTATTCTTATGATGTGCCAGTGAAATTACAGTGTAAGTCCCTCTCTTCATGGTGAATCTCTCACCCCTCTGCCTGCCCCACCCCCAGCCCCGCCCATCCCCATTTATTGTTTACATGTAATCCAGCAACTCAATTCTGGTGCCTTCTCTCCAATCAGTAATTCCTTCCTCAGAGTGAGACGTACACATCTCTTCCTTGTTTTGCAACATTGTCCCATTCTCTCAGATATTTTGGGATATTAAAGCAAAATAAGCTACTATTTCTTGATGTCTTTTTTGTCCTAACTACAAAATGTACTTTTTTTCATTAAAAATATATTGAATTATATCATTCATACATAAACAATAAGTGTATAGTTAAAATTATGAACTGACAAAACAAGCATATATAACATCATACGGTCTTCCCATACATCTTCCCACCACCAATACCTTGCATTGTTGTGAAACATTTATAACAAATTATGAAAGATCATTGTCAAAGCATTACTATTGACTAAAGTCCAGACCTTACATTTGGTGTATTTTTCCCCCAATCCATTCTATTACTTTTTTTGTTCATAAACCATATAATTTTTCTGATGTGTACAATCAATGGCATTTTTTATAATCACAGAGTTGTGCATTTATCACTTCAATCAATATCAGACCATTTTCATTACTCTAGAAAACAAAAAAAACAAAACAAAACAAAAACAAACCACTATCATACCTATACGTTAGCACTCCTAATTACAAATCCTATGATGTGTTTTCACCATTTCTATTCATTTACAAACAACATTTTACCAATTCTACAAACAACATTTTACCAATTCTACACAGATTAAACCTAGTTTTCCATTCTCTATCTACATTTTATTCTCTCGTGACTTATGTTCTAGCTGTTAACTCCATGAATTTGCTTATTGTGTTTAGTGCATAATAGCAAAACCATACAATATTTATTCTGTTGTGTCTGGCTTGTTTCTCTCAACGTAATGTGCTCCAGGTTCATCCTGTTGTCATATGCTTCATGACTTAATTTCTTCTTACAGCTGAATAATATTTCATTGTGTATATGTGTGCCACAGTTTGTTTATCCATTCATCAGTTGATGGACACCTGGGTTGTTTTCATCTTTTGGTAATTGTGAATAATGTTGCTATGAATATCAGTGTGCGGATGTCTGTTCATGTCACTGCTCTCAGTTCTTCTGAGTATATACCTAGTAGTGATAATGACAGGTCACATGGAAGATCTATATCTAATTTCTTTAGGAACTGCCAAACAGACTTCCACAGTGGCTGCACCATTCTACGTTCCCACCAACAGTAAATAAGAATTCCTATCTCTCCATATTCTCTCCAACACTTATAGTTTTCTATTTTTGAAATAGTGGCCATTCTAGTAAGTGTGAAATGATAGCTTTGATTTGCATTTCCCCAACAGCCAGTTGAGTTGAACATTTTTTCATGTGTTTCTTCCCCATTTGTATTTCTTCTTAAGAAAAATGCCTAGTCAAGTCTTTTGCCCATTTTTTAATTGGGACATTTATCTTTTTATTGTTGAGTTTTAGGAACTTTTTATATATCATGGCTACTAGACCCTTTTTGGATATGTGCTTTCCAAATATTTTCTCCCAAAATGTAGGCTACCTTTTTACCTTTTTCACAAAGTCCTTTGAGGTGCAGAAGTATTTAATTTTGAGGAGGTCCCATTTATCTATTTTTATTTGTTGCTCGTGCTTTGGGTGTAAGGTTAAGAGACCCTGACTTACTACAAGTTCTTGTAGATGTTTCCCTATGTTATCATCTAGGAGTTTTATGATCCTGGCTTTTATGTTCAGGTCTTTGATATATTTTGAGTTGATTCTTGTGTAGGGAGTGAAATAGGGATCCTCTTTCATTATTTTGGTTATGGATATCCAGTTCATCCAGCACCATTTGTTGAAGAGACTTTTTGTCCCAGAGAAATAGACTTGGTAGGCTTATCAAAAATCAGTTGACCATAGAGGTAAGGGTCTATTCCTGAACTCTCAATTTGATTCTATTGCTAAATGTGTCTATATTTATGCCAATACCATGCTGTTTTGACCACTGTAGCTTTATGATACACTTCAAGTTCAGGAAGTATGAGACCTCTGACTTCGCTCTTCTTTTTTAGGATATCTTTGGTTATTCAGGACCCCTTTCCCTTCCAAATAAATTTGGCAATTTACTTTTCTGTTTCTTTAAACTGGGCTGTTGGAATTGGTATTGCATAGAATCTATATATCAATTAGGGTAGAATTGACATCTTCAGAATATTTGGTTTCCAGTCCATGAATATGGAATATCCATCCATTTGTTTAGGTCTTCTTTGATTTCTTTCAGCAGTGTTTTGCAGTTTTCTGGGTACAGATTCTTTATATTCTGATTAAATTATTTCCCAGATATTTGAATCTTTCCGTTGCTATTGTAAATGGAATTAATTTTCTTGGTTTCCTTCTCAGCTTGCTCATTACTAGTATATAGAAACACTGCTGATTTTTGCATGTTGGCCTTGTATCCTGCCACTTTGCTGTAAGTATTTATTAGCTCTAATAGCTTTGTTGTAGATGCTTCTGCATTTTCTAAATATAGGATCATGTCATCTGTGAACAGTGAGAGTTTTACTTTCTCTTTTCCAGTTTGGATGCCTTTTATTTCTTTTTCTTGCCTAATTGCTCTAAGTAGAACTTCTAGTACAATGTTGAAAAACAGTGGTGACAGTGGGTATCCTTGTCTTGTTCCTGATCTTAGAGGGGAAACTTTCAACCTCTCCCCATTGAGTACAATGTTGATTGTGGGATTTTCATATTTGCCCTTTATTGTGTTGAGGAATTTTCCTTCTACACCTATCTTTTGAAATGTTTATCAAGAAAGGATGCTGGATTTTGTCAAAAACTTTTTCTACATCAATCGAGATGATTATGTGCTTTTTTTCCCTTTGATTTGTTAATGTGGTGTCCTTTATTAATTGATGTTCTTATGTTGAACCACCCTTGTGTATCAGGAATAAAACCCACTTCATTGTGGTGTATCATTCTTTTAATATGCTGTTGGATTCCATTTGCAAGTATTCTGTTGAGAATTTTTCATCTATGTTCATCAGAGAAGTTGGTCTTTAATTTTCTTTCCTTGTAGTATCTTTGTCTAGCTTTGGTATTAGGGTGATGTTGGATTCATAAATATTGTTAGGTAATTTTCCCTCTTTTTCAATTTCTTGGAAGAGTTTAAACTAGATTGGTATTAATTCTTCTTGAAATGTTTAGTAGAATTGACTTGTGAAACCATCTGGTCCTGGACTTTTCTTTGTTGGAAGATTTTTGATAACTGATTCAAACTTTTGATTAGTTTGTTGAGTTCCTGTCTTTCTTGTATAGTCAGTGTAGGTTGTTTGTGCATGTCTAGGAATTTGTCTATTTCATCTAGGTTGTCTAATTTGTTGGCATACAGTTTCTCATAATATCCTCTTATGATCCTTTATGTTTCTGCAGGGTCAGTCATAATGTCCTCCCTTTCATTCCTGATTTTAGCCATTTGCATCTTCTCCTTTTTTTTTTAGTCTAGCTAAGGATTTATTGATTTTATTGATCTTCTCAAAGAAGCGGCTTTTGGTTTTGTTGATTTTCTCTATTGTTGTTTTATTCTCCATTTAATTTGTTTTTGCCCTAATCTTTATTTCTTTCTTTCTGCTTGCTTTGGGATTGGTTTGCTGTCCCTTCTTTTTCTAGTTCCTCCAGATATTCAGATAGGTCTTTGATTTTAGCTCTTCTTTTTTAATATAGGCATTTTGGGCTACACATTTCCCTTCTGGCACTGCCTTTGCTCCATCCCATAAGTTTTGATAAAGTGTGTTCTTGTTTTCATTTGTCTTGAGATATCTCCCTAGTTTTGTTTGCAGTTTCTTCTTTGACCCACTGATTGTTTAGGAGTCTGTTGTTTAGCCTTCATATATTTGTGAATTTTCTACTTTCCCTCCTATTATTGATTTCCAGCTTAATTCCATTATGATCTGAGAAGGTGGTTTATGTAATTTCAATCTTCTTGAATTTATTAGGAGCTATTTCGTGGCCCAACATGTGGTCCATATTGGAGAAAGATCCATGAGCACTTGTGAAGAATGTATAACCTGCTGATTTGGAGTGCAGTGTTTTTGTATATGTCTTGTCAGGTCCAGCTTGTTTATCATATTGTTCAAGTTCTCTATTTCCTTGTTGATCTTCTATCTAGTTCTAATGGTGTGAGTTGTGTGTTAAGTCCCCAACTATTATTGTAGAGATGTCTACTTCTCCCTTCGGTTATACCAGTGGTTGTCTCATATATTTTGGAGCTCCCTTGTTAGGTGCATAGATATTTATGACTATTATTTCTTCCTGGTAGAATGCCCCTTTTATTAATATATATAATGGCCTTTTGTATCTTATCACTTTTTGCATTTAAAGTCTATTTTGTCTGTCACCAGTATAGCTATCCCTGCTCTCTTGTGGTTACTATTTGCATGAAATATTTTTTCCAGCCTTTTACTTTCAGTCCATATGCATCCTTGGGTCTAAGGTGAGTCTTCTGCAGACAGCATATGGATAGCTCATGTTTTCTTATCCTCTTTGTCAGCCTATGCCTTTCGATTGGGGAGTTTAATCCATAATATTCAGTTACTATAAAGACATTACTTCAACCATTTTATCCTTTTGGCTTTCATATGTTATATCTTATTTTTGTATGTCTTTATGTCTTTTTACCCTTTGGTTACCCTTTCTGATAGTCTTCACTTCTATACTCTCCTCTAAGCCTCTCTCTCTCTTTTTTCTGGCTATGGAACTCCCTTTAGTATTGCCTGAAGACTTGGATTCTTGTTTATGAACGCTCTTAATTTCTGTTTATTTGTGAATATTTTAAACTCACTGTCATATTTGAAGGACTGCTGTATTTGAAGGACAGTTATTCCAGAAAAAGAATGCTTGGCTGGCAGTTTTTTTCTTTCAGTATCTTTTTTTTTTTTAAAGATTTATTTTTATTTATTTCTCTCCCCTTCACCCTCCAGTTGTCTGTTTTCTGTGTCCATTTGCTGTGTGTTCTTTGTCTGCTTCTGTTGTTGTCAGCAGCACGGGAATCTCTTTCTTTTTGTTGCGTCATCTTGCTGCGTCAGCTCTCCGTGTGTGTGGCACCATTCTTGGGCAGGCTGAACTTTGTTTCGCACTGGGCGGCTCTCCTTCCAAGGCGCACTCCTTGTGCATGGGGTTCCCCTACGCGGGGGCACCCCTGCGTGGCACGGCACTCCTTGCACACATCAGCACTCCTTGCACACATCAGCACTCCTTGCGCACATCAGCACTGCACATGGGCCTGTTCCACATGGGTCAAGGAGGCCCAGGGTTTGAACCGCGGACCTCCCATGTGGTAGGCAGATGCCCTAACCCCTGGACCAAGTCCGCTTCCCTTCTTTCAGTATCTTAATTGTATCAAACCATGGGCTTCTTACCTTCATGGTTTTTGAAGAAAAATCTGCGCTAAGTCTTATTGGACATTCCTTATATGTGATGTTTCACTTCTTCGTTGCTGGTTTCAGAATTTTCTATTTATCTTTGGCATGTGAATATTGTGTCTTGGGGTAAGTCTATGTGGATTTATTCTAATAGCAGTACACTGTGCTTCCTGAGCATGTATATTCATGTCTCTCATGAGAGTTGGGAAATTTTCTGTCATTATTTCCTCAAATACTCTTTCTACCTCTTTTTCCTTTCTCTTCTTCTGAAACTACCATAATACATATACGGGTGTACTTCATTCAGCTCCCTGAGCCCCTGCTCATTTTTTTTGTATTCTTCTCTCTGCGTTATTCTCTCTTTTCCATTTCTCTCTTCCATCTTCTATGTTGCTGGTTCTTTCTTCCATGATTTCAACTCTGCTGTTATATTCCTTTCTTGTAGTTTTAATTTCATTTATTGTGTCTTTCATTCCTATAAGTCTTTTATTTTTCTATCCAAAGATTCAAATGTTTCTTTATGCTCACAGTGTCCTCTTAGTGTCTTTTATTTCTTTAGCCATGTTGTCCTTCAACTTTGTGATTTGATTTAGGAGATTTGTGTGGACCTCATTGATTAGTTGTTTCAAGTCCTCTGTCTTGTCTGGAACTCTGATTTGTTCCTTTGCTTAAGTCATATCTTCCTTTTTTTTTTGTATGACTTATAATTTTTTACTTATGTCTAGGCATCTGACTACGATGCTGAGTTTATTCTGATGTTCAGTTTCTCTCTTCCTTAGGGATTTACTGTTAAGTAGCTGTGTGCTGCCACTGTTCTTTGATTCTTGGTTCAACTTGTTCTAGATATTTAGGATGGCCCCTGTTTAACTGCTCAAACCAGTAACCAGGGCCCAGTAATGGGGTGCAGCCCAGTTTCCAAGGGCCTTGGAGAAGGGGCAGTGAAGGCATCTAGTTGCGTCTTTTATTTATTTGTTTCCCTCCTTTTTGTGTGCTTTTCTGGTCTGCCAGCAGATGGCGATCTTTGGCAGACCTCAGCTGAGACCCCAGATGCTAGGGGAATGCCTTCAGTCTAACTCCATGGGCGGGCAGTATGGGAGCAATATCCTCAGGGTGGGCAAATTCTCACCAAAAAAACCTTTCTCAGAAGCTGTTCTCACTGGACAGTCAGCACAACCTCCCTCCCTCTGCCTCCTCAACACCCAGCCCAGGGAAGTAGGGAGGCTGTTTGAGAGGGCAAATTACTCTTAGTTTCCTGAAGACTCTCCAGGAATCTCTCAGCCCTACCCAGCCTGGAAGTGTGGACCCCTCCGATGCAGCAGGCCAGGTTTGCTGGCCAAAATCTGCTGTTTTCCTCAAGGGTAGGGAAATGGGCACCAGCTGCTGCTGCTGTAGCTCTGCTCATGGGATTTTTCCAGCTGCCGAGACTCCTTTCCTTTGCCCCTCTCTTCTGGATGGTGACTCATCTTCCCTTCATGTCCTAAGCCCCAGAGCACCCTCCAGATAGTCTCTGCTTATTCTGTAGCTATTTTTTCTGGGAGAGAAGTGATTCCTCCTCCTCTCTAATCCTCCATCTTCCCAGAAGTCTCTACAAAATGCTCTTTTGATTTCAAAAAAGAAAACAGATTTTTTTGAGGGGACGTGGGGTGGAGGATACTGGATTTTATTTTATTTTTTTAAGAAGGTACTGGAGATTGAACCCCGGACCTCATACATGGGAAGCAGGTGCTGAACTACTGAGCTACTCCCATTTTCCTTGGATTTTTATTTATTTATTTATTTTTTATTTATTTCTCCTGCCCTCCCCCTCCCCCCCCCCCCCCCCCCCGTTGTCTGCTCTCTGTATCCATTTGCTGTGTGTTCTTCTGTGTCTGCTTGTATTCTTGTCAGTGGCACTGGGAATCTGTCTCTTTTTGTTGCGTCATCTTGCTGTATCGGCTTGCTGTGTGTGTGGTGCCATTCCTGGGCAGGCTGCACTTTTTTCATGCTGGGCTGCTCTCCTTACAGGGTGCACTCCTTGTGCTTGGGGCTCCCCTATGTGGCACGGCACTCCCTGCGTGCGTCAGTACTGTGCATGGTCCAGCTCATCACATAGGTCAGGAGGCCCTGGGTTTGAACCTTGGACCTCCCATGTGGTAGGTGGACACCCTATCCATTGGGCCAAATCCGCTTACCTGGATTTTGTTTTGATGTCCTAGCCAGAAAAGAAAATGGTTTCTGTGCTAGAAAAATTATTAGACTCAAGAAATTTATTTTCAAATGTTAGCAGGGTCAACTGAGCCCTGGATCCTTTCAAGATGGCCATATTAAGCTTGATGTGGTTACCTTGGGAGGGAGAAATGAAGATGACTTTCAGGTGATTTTATATTGCAGAGCACTGCCACCATGTGCCTTGCAAGGCTGAGATGTCATGATACCTGTTGAGGGGACAGAGGCAGGATTCTCCAAATCCAAGAGCAGGATTACTGGAATTTGGCTGGAAATCTTGGACCCAGTGGCATCTTATTCATCTTTGAAAATGTATATTCGGTCCACAAGTATAATATAGTAGTTAAAAACATAGACTTAGGAAGCAACAGACCCACTTGAATCCCACATGAGACCTTGGACGGCCTTTGCATACCATTTCCCTCATCTATAAAATGGGGATAACAGTATTTCCAACTTTAAAGGGTTGTTGAGAACATTAATTGAATTGACCAGTGAAAAGCAGTGGGCATAGTACCTAATTCACAATAGATTGTCAAATAAGTGGGAATTAGAATTATGTTTATGATGTTATATCTAGATTTTAAAGTATTGCTCCTAAAATCACTTTAGGAAAATTTAAAAACTATAACACTAATGTTTATAATGCAGTTTACAGTTTGCACGGCTCATCCACAAAGTTGCCTTGTGATCCAGGCTACTTCAGAGGCACAGCCTTGCAATATACTCCTGCCCCATCCAGGGTGGAATCCCCAGTACAGGTGGCAGGACCTTTATTTGGGGAGAGATTTCCAGTGCTGCCATTTAACAAGAGAGTCTGGTCCAGCAAACAGAACTAAGCTTTGGTGATGATGGTGATAATGATGAGCACTTAATTGAATGTTAACCTATGCCAGACTCTGTAGTTTTTTTTTAATATATTTTTTGTCCAGACTCTTGTTTTATGTGCTTTCCACCTATACTATTTAAATGCTCCCAACAACTCTGTGAGGTAGGTGCTTGATTATCCCCTTTTTACAGATGAGGTCCAGTTAACCAGCTAAGTTCATGCCACTGAAGAGTAGGGCATTCCCCTGGGCAGTCCTGCTTGCTCTGCCACTGCGTCATATTGTCTCTCCTGCTGGCTGGCAATTTCTAAGCTACTTCTATAGGTGGAAGAAAGGTGTGCAAATGTTCCTGTATATTACTTATTAAAGCACCCTTTATGTTTTATATAAATATTTTAGAATACTGTTTGCCTTTTGGCGCCAGAGACTCCATTAGCTTTGGCATTGTTGTTATACTTGGGATTTTGATATACTGGTGTTATCAGTTGGCACAGAAATACATATTGACCCACATTAAGTGTGAGATTCTGTGGGAAGGAATGGTGTATAACATAGTTATTGCCCTCAACATACCGATAATTCTAGTTAGGGGGAATCAAGTATAGCACAAATAGAAAATTGTATAGGATGAATGTCTGACAAGTTGTGTAGACAGTTCCTGCTCTCAGAATTCATATTTTCTAACCACTCATTCTGTTTCAGATATTGGACTAGTTGCTTTCCAATAACCCTCCAAACCAGACATCATTCCTATTTTATTTTATTTTTTATTTTATTTATTTTATTGGAGGGAAGGGAGGGTGAAGCCTGCCTCATGGAGAAAGGAAGCAATGCCCGAGCTCGCTCATTTCCTCTGCTCTTCAAGGTCAGGCTTTGGGGATTTGCCTCTTCTGCCCTGGAGTTCGTGCATGGCACCTTCTGCTGCATTTCTTATGGGTTTGTTAGACAGGAGCTGGCTTTGTTTTACAAGACTCTTCCAGAAGACCTTACCATGTGTAAGAGACACAGGCCACGTGTTTTTAAATCTTGAGCACCCGGCAGAGGGGGTCATAATAGCCATCATGTGCAGAGTTGCTGCATTTCCCCTCTGTTACAGAAGCCTCCTCAAGGCCTTCTGGCCTTCGTTCTTGCCCCCTCGGATCCATCCTCCACAGCCTGAAATGCTAAAGTGTAAGTGTCTGCATGTCATCTGCAAGGCCCCCGTGACCACTTACCCCACAAGCTCGTCGTCCTCTACTTTCTGCCTTACATTCTATGCTTCAGCCACATGGAACCACCTGCATTTTCCTGGAAATACCATGGAAACGCCCTCTTGCTGCCCAGCCTTCGTCCATGCTGTTCTCTCTGTCAGTAGGCACCTTTCCTCTCCTCCTTACCCTCCACCATATTCATCCAACTCCTACTTCTTATTCAGGGTCTCAACATGATTTCCTTCAAGAAGCTTTTTCTGAGCCTGTATATCTGGTTTGGGAGCTTTTTCTAGTGTTCCCATAGCACCCTGTTTCCCTCGTACTGGCACTTATCACACTGTATATTAATAACCTATTCACATTCCATTTTTCCTACTACCCTGGAAACTTCTAGAGGACAGGGACTGCCCTTTTCACCACTGCATACTTTGCATCTGGTCTGGTGCCTGGCACATGGTAAAAACTCAATAACTGGAATGAATGAATGAAATCTAGTTGCTAGGCAGAGTGTGTCATTATGCTGTGACCTACCCAAACGGTGAGGTATAGTTTTCTTAATTTTACGGATGACAAGTGACTTGACTAACTTTCACAGCTAGGGACTGGCTAACCAAGATCTCTTTCATAAAGCTTTTGAGGCTGAAGGTGAGAAAGCACCCAGGAGAGAAGGTTGGGGTGGACACTGGCAGGAGAAGGGAGGTGTATGTCATGGTCACTTTGAATATACTTTTTAAATGTTAAAAAGCAGTGGTTCTCCTCTGGTTATAAAAATTGGCCCCACCGTGTTAGCCTGCATGTAGAAAGTAGTTCTTTTTCTGAAGGAGCAGAAGCTACGAAGCCAGGCCCCCAAGCCCTGAAGTACCCTCTGAGCATACTCACGTTAAGGGATGCTCTGTGGAATAAGACAGGTGTCCTGGCCCTGGTCTCCCTCTGGGCAGGACACACAGTATATGCTTCTGGAAGCCCAAGAACTTGACCACTGCACTATCAGAACAAGGAGCGTTCTTATAACTTAGCATGTCATTATACAAAAGAAGTGAAGTCACTGTTGGCAGGGGCATGTCTCATGTCTGTTTGATGGTCCTGTGGGAACTTCTGAGGGCACTGGTTTGGTTTTCACCCAATGTGAAAGCTTCACTTAGAGCCATTACGTTGGATTTGTGGGTGTGGGCTAATAACTATTTCCAAAAAGCAAGTCTTCTGTGATTCACTGAGTACTGCTCTCCAGTTCACAGAAAGGCTAGTTAAGAATAGCCATATTTTCATGATGGTGTTCTTTCCTAACAGCTCTGTCTTCATTGGTTTCTGACTTTTTTTTTTTTTTTAATTTTTATTTGTCTTTTTTTTTTTTAAGATACATAGATCACAAAAAAATGTTACATTTAAAAATATGAGGGGGCGGCGGACTTGGCCCAGTGGTTAGGGTGTCCGTCTACCACATGGGAGGTCCGCGGTTCAAACCCTGGGCCTCCTTGACCCGTGTGGAGCTGGCCCATGTGCAGTGCTGATGCGCACAAGGAGTACCCTGCCATGCAGGGGTGTCCCCTGCGTAGAGGAGCCCCATGCACAAGGAGTGCACCTCGTAAGGAGAGCTGCCCATCACGAAAGAAAGGGCAGCCTGTCCAGGAATGGTGCGCACACACGGAGAGCTGACACAAGATGACACAACAAAAAGAAACACAGATTCCCGTGCTGCTGACAACAGCAGAAGTGGACAAAGAAGACGACACAGCAAATAGACACAGAGAACAGACAACTGGGGTGGGGGGAAAGGGGTGAGAAACAAATCTTAAAAAAAAAAATGAGGTTCCTATACACCCCACACCCCACCCCATCCCACTCCTCCCGCATCAACAACCTCTTTGATCATTGTGGCACATTCATTGCATTTGGTGAATACGTTTTGGAGCACTGCTGCACCGAATGGATTATAGTATACATTATAGTTTACACTCTCCGCCAGTCCAGTCAGTGGGTTATTATGGCAGGATATATAATGCCCTGCATCTGTCTGCTTCATTTTTATACGATGATAGGAATCCACTGTTATCCCAGATAGGAAATGGGGAATTTGAGAGTTTATGTGACCTATGCGGAGTCCCCCAGTCATGATGGGAAAGCAAATCTACCAGCTCCACCATCTTAGGGCCTTGGGGTGTGTGTGTGTGTGTGTGTGTGTGTGTGTGGTTAACCATTGCTGTATAAAAAGCACCCCCAAATCTAGTGACATTTAATGATAAGGATTTTATTATGCTCACAGATTCTGGGGATCAGGAAATCAAATAGGGGCACAGTAGAGATAGCTTGTCTCTGTTCCACAGTGTCTGGGGCCTCACCTGGGAAGACTGGAATAGCTGGGAATGACTTAAATGGCTTGGGGCTGGGATCATTTGGAGGCTTCCACACTCTTATTTCTGGGGTGACTTGAAGACTGGGTTCACCTGGGACTCAAAATGAGGTTTGAAGTTAGATGGTCTTTTCTAACCTAGCCTTGGAAGCCATGCAGCATCACTTCTGCCACATCCAGTTGGTACATGCAAATCAATGAGGCCAGCGCAGACTCAAGGGAAGAAGAATTAGACTCTACATGTTGATAGGGGGAGTGACTAGGTCACATTGCAGAAGAGGACATGACGTGAGGGCTACTGTAGCCACCTTTGGCAAATACAATCTGCCACAATTATCAAATCATTATTTTTCCCCCAGAAAATATACCATTCTGGGTCATGTGGGCATGGGAATGAGTTTAATTAAGAAATTATTTTCATCAAGAGCATCTGTTTGCCAATTACCTAGGTATGGGCATGTGCTATCATCTTGCATTCCCATGCTCATGACAGGTATAAGTAATCGACTGCAGCACTCTTTCTACTAAGCCCAGATAGGGGTCTGGAAACCTTAGTACAATGTCCTGGGCAAGAAATACAAATCAACTGATGTGAATGAAAACCTTTTTGCAGGAAGCGGATTTGGCTCAACTGATAGAGCGTCTGCCTACCACATGGGAGGGTCAGGGTTCAAACCCAGGGCCTCCTGACCCATGTGATGAGTTGGCCCACACACAGTGCTGATGCACACAAGGAGTGCTGTGCATGCAGGGGTGTCCCCATGTAGGGGACTCCACGTGCAAGGAGTGGGCCCTGTAAGGAGAGCTGCCCCATGTGATAAAAGCACAGCCTGCCCAGGAGTGGTGCCGCATACATAGCCGACACGGCAAGAGGATGCAACAAAAAGAGACAGATTCCCGGCGCAACTGACAAGAATGCAAGTGGACACAGAAGAACACAGTAAATGGACACAGAGCAGACAATGTGGTGGTAGTGGGGGGGGGGGGGGGCGATAAATAAATCTTAAAGGAAAAAAAAACCTATTTGCCATTTCTGAGGAATATTTCTACTTCCTTACTTTAAAAAATTCTTTACTAACACTTGTTGGTACTAAAGTCTATTTAAATATAGGCCAGACAATCTGCAAATTAATGGGAACTATATGCCTGCTATGAAGAATATTAGTGGATTATTGTTAAATGTAATAAATCATAACTCATTCCAGAAATAGTCCAACACATATTAAAGATAACTTTTTAAAAAGATTTATTTATTTCTCCCTACCCCCTCATTGTTTGTGCTTGCTGTTTGGCCTCCTTTGTGGGCGGGAGGCACCTTATTGCTTAAGTCACTTCTGCTTTTTTGTGCCTCTCATTATGTTCTCCTCCTTCTGTCTCTTGTTGCATTATCTTGTTGCATCAGTTTGCTATGCCATCCCATCATGTCAGCTTGCTGTCTTGCTTGTCTTCTTTAGGAGGCCCTGGGAACTGAACCTGGGACCTCGCATATAGTAGATAGGTGCCCAACTGCTTGAGCTATATCCACTTTCTTAAAGATAATTTCACTGACTTAAAAAAAAATACAGAAGTGAATTAAAGGTTAATTTCACTATTTTAAGATCCTGGCTCCAGCTTTTTTCTATATTTAAGTACTCTGTGCCTGCCATTTTGAAGACAGGGTGGTTCCCCAGCCTCAGGTTTAACAGTCCCTCAAATCTGACATCAATCTTGCATATCTGATGATTCCTGAAGCTTGGAGAATACTTTTTCAAAGCATGTCAACAAATATTCTTTTATTTAATCTTCACAACTTCACTGTACTGTGAAATAGGTAGTTTTATAGTAATTATAGCAATAAGATTATTGACCTCAACTCATATATCAGTATAGCAGTTTGATATATTATGAATTCCAAAAGTAGATACTGGATTATGTTTGTAAACTGGTCTGTGCCTGGGCGTGCCTGGGTATGATTAGGACTTTGATTGGGCCACATCAGTAGGGTGTTGAGTCCCCACCCCATCTCGCAGATGAGGAAGATGAGGAAATGGAGGCTCCAAGAAATTAAATAATTTGTCTAAGTTCACAGTTTGCAAGTGGTAAACCAGGTTTTGAATCAGTGGGTCAGATTCTAAAGTCCAAGTGAAATCTAGAACTAGCACCAAGGCCTGATGCCTGTTGCTTCTGTGTTCTGGAAGTAATAACTGCTGCAGCTACTTTTGCGAAATAAAAATTTTATTTATGTCTAATTTTTTAAAATGATGGTTTTAGCAAGATGAAATGATCATGTACTGTGGTGCCCATGTTTTCAACTGATGGGTGGTGGTGGTGGGGAGACCTATTTATGTGATTGATACTTAGGGAGATTTAAATGCCAGTTTAAATAGAAGCCAAGCTCAGGGGTTCCAAGTGTCATCAGTAGCTAGCTCCTTGTAAAGTGGCTCCCTCCTTAAAATCCTGCAACTCAGAACTTCTCACAGTTCCCCAAAAATCCCATACTTTTCAAAATTTTGCACGTTTTTCCTTTTGTTGGAAAATCTTTCCCTGCTGTACTAATGTTAGGCTGTCTGCTCCACCCCTTTCCCCTTCTAAGGAAAACTAGCTTCTGCTCTGGGGAGGGCCGCCATGTTTTGGGCCATGAGCCACCAGGATACTTCCTGGCCACAGCTGATTGGGCCAGGAGTGAGCAACTGACTCAAGGGCAGCCAATCTACTGGCTAGTCAGCAACCTATAACCTATGACCTATGACTTAGTTAAAAATGATGAGCTGGAATAATCAGGTTCTCACTCTTGGGAATCTGAAGTAAGACAAAAACAAGTATGCTTGATCTACTTAGCCAGGAGTAAGCATGCTATCCTCTGGATGGCCGTGGAACTTCACACCTCCTTACAAATAGTCCCTGGAGGAGAAAAATAGTGCATTGCATTGTATCCCCAGGATCTAGTTCAGTGCCTGACTAGAGTAGAGGCTCAGAGTGAAGCCATGAATTCAGGCAAGAAAAATTCTCATTTCATTATAATCTTGCCCCTATTCCACTAGGCTGTCAGGATATTTTCTTTAATTGAACACTTCACATTACTCATTTAATGCTCACAACAATAATAGAGGCATTTCCCCCTTTTCCAGATGAGAAAAACAGAGGGGTGGAAAGTTTAGGTTAACTTACTCAGGATCACATAGGTAGGGAAGTGGATGTGGCTCAAGCGATTGGGCTTGATTCCCAGGGCCTTCTGGTGATGGTGAGCAGACCTGAATGGAGTGCTGGCCCACATGGCAAACCAGCCCAAGTGGAGAGCTGGCACAGCAAGATGACGCAACAAAAAGAGACACAGGGGAAAGACAATAAGGGACACAGCAGACCAGGGAGGTGAGGTGGCGCAAGAGATTGAGCACCTCTCTCCTGCTCTGGAAGGTTCCAGGATCGGTTTCTGGTGCCACCTAAAGAGAAGACAAGCAGACACAGAAGAACGCACAGCAAATGGACACAGAGCAGATGGGCAGATGGGGGGGGGGTAATATATAAATAAATAAATCTTTTTTAAAAAAAGATCACATAGGTAATAAGTGACAGGGCTTGGAGATAAAAGACAGGAGGTCACTCCCTCTCCCTGGCACTGAGAGATCATTACCAAGTGCTAACCTGTGATGCATTTGGAAAAAGACCTTGACTAAAAGGGGGACAATATTAAATAAAACAGAGTTTTTATGGCTAAGAGATTTAAAAATGAGTTGGGAGGTTATACTTATGCAGGTCTCAGGCAGATTTCACGAAGTGCCACAGTAAACAAAACCTCAAACAAAAGAGCTCCCGAGGACTCTAGAGATGTCTGGGCACCATAGACAAGCCACATGGCCTCATGAAATCAACACCCCCTCAGCAGGCCCTATTTGGGAATATATGAAAATCTATTTCCCCAATATAAGATAATTATACATGTTTATAATTCCCCTAATCATGATTCTTCTACTCCTTTTATCTGAACCTATAATTTTCAATGTACCTGTATTTGCTAAAAATATTTCTCAGAGACTTAAATCTTTGGATTGTTCATGTGCTGGTTGAGCCCTGAAACCCAGCAGAATTGCAGCCAACTTCTGCTCTCCAGTTCTTCAGGCTTGCCCTGGACAACTAACAAAAGGATGATGGACAAGTCCCTTCTTCAAAACAAGGAGTATCTTAACTGCATGCAAAACAATTCCTTCCCTCTACCCTTTAATATCTAAATCCCCTCTCAGCCTGAAGCAATCAGAGCAGACATCACCCCAAATCCCTCAAGATTGAGGAATGAAAAAAAAAATAAGGGGGGAGTGTTACCATGGACCAAAGCAGATTTATTGTTACTGTAGTTATTAACTTGTGTTAATGGAGTAACGTTTAACACTGAAATTTTTAAAAAAGAACCTTACAAGAGTTCTTCTATTATTTCCCTCTTTGCCTTTGTTTTATTGGTTAAATATGTTTCACTTGTGCGTGTGTTGCAACCCCACAATAAATTGTTATCAATTTTGCTTTAGTCAATTATATTTGTATTTTAAGGAAATTTAAGTAATAAGGAAAATATTTTATTTATGTAAAAATACAAAATACAAAATACAGGAGGTCAAGTGTTCGCCCTTAACCACTGCCTCTGAGATTGAATCTCGGTTATTACCACGACCCACCCCCTGGGCCATGTCCACGTCTCATCTCAGCACTGCGGTATCCAGGAGGCCTCTCCACTCACTGGTCCACATGTATCCCACTGAGACCCCCACCTTCCAGCCCTGAGGGTCCTTGGAATCTGTGCCCCTGCTCTGTTATTGTGCCATGCGTGGAGTGGGTGGTTCCTAGGCCAACCACACCACAGAGCCAGTCTTCTCCAAGCCCTGGCCACCCTCTGGGGTGCTGATGGGGTGCCAGCCCAGGTCCTAGCTCAAACTGGGACCTGTTCGCCTTCACTCCATTTCCAAGTTTCTGGAATTTCTTCTCTTTTGTTCCTACCAGTCACCCATTCTCTCCCCTATGCCTTTGGGACACCTAATGTACTTGGACTTTGACAAGACCAGAAAAATTCTGCACTTGAAGAAGCTTTTGGCTTTTTGTCTCACAGGCATTCCTAAGGCAAAGAAATTCTGTGGACCAGGCAACCTGTTTGGGATGTGGGGAAAGGAAGACAGTGAAAAATTAAGCTGTCACAGATGTTTACTGAGTGAATGAATGAGATCATTTTCTGATCTACAAGTCCTCTCCCTCATCAGTTGGTCCCTCCCTTTTTCATGTTTCTTCAGCACTTTTTCATTCAATTATTTAATTTATCCAGACTTTTTTTTTTTAAAGATTTATTTATTTATTTAATTTCCCCCCCTCCCCTGGTTGTCTGTTCTTGGTGTCTATTTGCTGCGTCTTGTTTCTTTGTCCGCTTCTGTTGTCGTCAGCGGCACGGGAAGTGTGGGCGGTGCCATTCCTGGGCAGGCTGCTCTTTCTTTTCACGCTGGGTGGCTCTCCTCATGGGCGCACTAATTGCTCGTGGGGCTCCCCCACGCGGGGGACACCCTTGCGTGGCACCGCACTCCTTGCACGCATCAGCACTGCGCATGGGCCAGCTCCACACGGGTCAAGGAGGCCCGGGGTTTGAACCGCGGACCTCCCATATGGTAGACGGACGCCCTAACCACTGGGCCAAAGTCCGTTTTCCTTATCCAGACTTTTGACAGACCTTCCAGTAGTGTAATAATTAGAGCTAACATGATGTGCTTGCCAGGAACTGTTCTAGGGAATGTGGAGACAAATTAATTAAATGTGGCTGAAAATTACGTATTTTGAAATATTAATTCAAGTTTCTTTTAGATGAAGAGGGATTTTTTTTTTAAAAGCCCAGATACTTTCCTCTTTTTTAAAAATTTAACTTCTGAGTCAAATATTTCAGATAGTTAAGTCAAGCTCTTGTTTGCTTTTCTTTGGAAGCTGAAGCTTGAGTCATAGAGTGCTTAGGTTCCTAATAATCTATAGATCATGTGATGTGTGATGTGACAAACCTAAGCCGAATTTTACAAGGTGTTTTTTTTTTCTTTAATAGATCTTACTTACTCCTGTTAGGCCCTGCCTGGTGATTTGGAATTGTCTTGTGGTACTGCAAATTAAAGTCACATTTAGGGAATTGGACTTGGCCCAGTGGTTAGGGCGTCCGCCTACCACATGGGAGGTCTGTGGTTCAAACCCCGGGCCTCCTTGACCCGTGTGGAGCTGGCCCATGTGCAGTGCTGATGCACGCAAGGAGTGCCCTGCCATGCAGGAGTGTCTCCCCCCAGGGGAGTCCCATGCGCAAGGAGTGCGCCCCATAAGGAGAGCCACCCAGCGTGAAAGAAAGTGCAGCCTGCCCAGGAATGGTGCCACACACACGGAGAGCTGACACAGCAAGATGACGCAACAAAAAGAGACACGGATTCCCGTGCTGTTGACAACAGAAGCGGACGAAAGAACAACGCAACAAATGGACACAGAGAACAGACAACCGGTGGGGTGGGTGGGGGTGGGGGTGGAGGGGAGAGAAATAAATAAAAAATAAATCTTTTAAAAAAAGTCACATTTACATGACATCTAAATGTTATGGATGGCATTGGAAAAAGGACATTGGGTAAAAAGCTACGGAAAGCTGAAGAAAGCTGAAGATAAATAATAATTTATCAATATTAGTTCATGAATTATAATAAACACCATATTATTATAAGTTGTTAATAATGGGGAACTGTGTGCAGGAGTATATGGGAACTCTCAGATCTATCTACTCAATTTTTCCTAAAAATTAAAAACTGTTCTAAAAAATAAAGTTTATTAATTAAAAAAAAAACTCACCACAGTTAAAAGTCAACATGGGTTGAATTATTTTTCTCCATGTTCTGTGAGATTATTATTATTCTCATTTTGCTGATGGGGAAACCAAGGCACAGAGAGGTTGTATAACTTGTCCCAGGCCAGGTGGTTTCCCTGGCAGGCAGTTAGATCCTAGAAATCTTATTCTGATATTAGTCTAATTACCCTTAGACTATGAACTCGTTCTGGTTGAAGACTGTTCTGTTCATAAGTATGCCATTATTAAATGAATGATGGGATAAGCAAATGACATGTGAAACAAATGAATGCAGATGGTAGGTAGACTCAGAAACTAATGTTTGGTGCGTGCTTCCTATGGGTCTGGCATGGTGCTGAGTGCTTTGCAAGGTAACCGCACTTTATAGCCCCCTCATGAGATGACTTTGCAGATGCGACACTGGGAGGTTAAATGACTTGCTGTAAGACCCAGCTAGAGGATTGTGGAGCCAGACTTTGAAGTCCTGTGACCGGTCTCAGAGTCTGTACTTCTAAATTGTGCAAAGTAAGATCCTTTAGAGATAGAGTCCAACCTCTTCCTTTTGCAGTGAGAAAATGGAGGTATATGAATCGTAGATACTTTTTGAGCTCCCACTAGGTGCCAGCCACTGCAGTACATTGGAGTCCACAAATAGATGAGTAAAGATAGATTTACAACTGAGAGTTAAATCCACCTGGAGAGCTGTGGGAATGCGCAGGGAAGGGATCTTCTGTACAGGGTGTACTGCCCTGAGGCAGCTTCCGTGTTCTGCTGTTAGCAGAGCTCATCCTGACCTAGGAGAGTACTAGAAAGATAAAAGAAGAAAACTGTGAGTTGCTCACCCCTGTGGCTGGAAAAAAGCACATATACCCCACTCTCAAGGTTTGATTTTCCCTGGTGCTTCCCTTGATGATCAAGAGCAGAGTGACTTTTTCTACCTTCTTTTAATTGCAAAGCTGGAATGATTAAGAAACTTATATAAATTTGGAGAGAATCTGCTTTTGATGTGAAGATGTTCCCTTTATTAACTACATAGTATTTTACATAAAATTACATTAAAGAACCATTGCATTTAACTTCTGAATGCCTTCAAGAATCACTGTCACAACCGAAAATATCATGTTAGTTTTTTCAAACACATTTAACAACAAAATACATCATTGGATTACAACTTTAAAAATTAATAACTTGAACGCACAACTATGTGATTATACCAAATACCACTGGTTGTACATTTTGGAGGAACTGTATGCTTTATTAATATGTATCATAAAACTGATTTGTTTAAAAAATCAATCATTAAAAAAAAAAAAGCTCGTCCCCACCCTACAGCTGGGCGGCTCGTTCCTGCCGCCCTCAACGCCCTCAGGGGCTGCCTGGGAAGGTGCCTCCACCTGGTTATTTTCCTTGGCCTGTTGGAGCCCCTGAAGAGAATCCAGCCTTGGGGGGGGCTCCGCCGCCCTGCCTCTGCCTCTCTCAGGAAAGCGAGCCGGCGCTTCCTCCTCGCCGCAGGGCAGGGCGGCGCTGCCAGTCGCCCTCCTTTCGTGTTTCTGGACTACTCTGGGCTTTTCTCTTCTCACAAAGACTGCTGTGTTGATCTGTTTTTCTAAGTCAGATAGTTATTTCATTCCACCTCAGATCTCAGAGCCAGCATTCCGTGCTGCCAGCCTCACTGCCTCAGGCTGTGGCGTTGGAAGGAATTCGGGCCCCTGGAGCACACAGTTCAGAGACGGCTCTCCAGACTTAGATGGGTGGAGGTCAGCAGGGGCCTGGTCAGTGAGAGGGTGAAGGGGCTCTGGTGTCCGGAGGAGCTCAGGGTCTCTAAGCCATGCCACCTCCACGAGACGCCATGGACTCCGAAAAGACCAACCCTGAGAGGGCCTAAGTAACTAGAGACCCCAGATGATGTTGAGAAGGAGGCAGAAGTCTAAGCCAGATAAATGATGCAAATAGGGCTATAGGCAGCTCAGGACAGACTACAGACAGATCATGAGGAATCATGAAGACAGAAACCAGGAGGCCTAGAAACAGGTGGGAAGAGGTCAGGAGTGCTTGGATGGTCACAGAGAACAAGAAATGCTGAAAATGCCAGCATGGGACAGAGCGATCCTTTGGCGTGGAGGCAGAGAATAATGCCAGTAGAAGTGGGGGTGAGGCTATTTTTATGTCAAGGCGGGTTGACCAATTAGAGGGGTCAAACATGTCTGGATCCCTTCCCATTGGATGCTTCTCCCCTTCTGTGCCTTCATGTGTCCAGTTCTGTCATCCGTCCCAGGAAGCATTCCCCAAACACAGCAGTGAGAAGTGAGTGCTCCCTGCTCCCCGACCTGGCACCTGTTATTTACCTGCCTCTAAGAGCTTCTAGCTACCCTGTGGTTATTGTGAACTAGCACTTCCCCAGTGACTGTAAGTCCTTTTAAGGCAAAGACCATCCTCTGCACAATTTGGGATACTCTGTAGCCTCAAAGGAATTATATCTTAGTTGGGGAAATTGAACATTTAAAAGATAAGTGTTTTGGGCAGGACTCATTGGGTGGCAAGTATCAAATACAACTGAAAACAGCACACATGCAAACATACACACAAATGTACACACAAACACACAAAGTGGGGATGAATTTATTAGTTCATACGCCTGTCTACTCCAGGGGCTGTCTCAGTGCAGCTGAATCCAGGTGATGTGGTGGGGTCTCTATCACTCTCTGCTCTCAGCTCTTTTCTCCTCTTTATTGGCTTTTGATACTGCCAAGAGGGCCCATTTGCTCAATTAGTACAGAAGCCAATACTAAGTCACCAGATGTCAAGTAAATAGTTTATTGTATAAATGACCAGCAAGGAGACAGAAGGCAAGCCCCAGATCAAGCCTCAGATCAGTCTCCCCAAACAAAATGGGCACTGGGGTTTTATACCATCTGGGGAAGGTGGGCTTAAGGGAGTGGCTAAGGATGGGGTGAGATGATGTGGGCTAATCCAGTTTGGGAAAGGTGGGGTTAACCAGAGCACGCTCAGTTGCAAGTTATGCTTGGTCTTAAAATGGAGGCCTAGCACATGAACTGATGTTTGCACACTGATGTTCATAGCAGCATTATTCACAATTGCTAAAATATGGAACCACACCAGGTGTCCATCAACTGATGAACAGATAAACAAAATATGGTGTATATATATACAATGGAACAATATTCAGCTTTAAGAAGAAATGAAATTGGAATGCATATGACAACATGGATGAACCTTGAGGATCTTTTTTTTTTAAAGATTTATTTTTTATTTATTTCTCTCCCCTTCCCCACCCCACCTCCCCAGTTGTCTGCTCTCTGTGTCCATTTGCTGTGTGTTCTTCTGTGTCTGCTTGTATTCTAGTCAGCAGCATTGGGAATCTGTGTCTCTTTTTTGTTGCATCATCTTGCTGTGTCAACTCTGTGTGTACGGCGCCATTCCTGGGCAGGTTGCACTTTTTTCATGCTGGGCGGCTCTCCTTACGGGGCACACTCCTTGCACGTGGGGCTCCCCTATGGGGGAGACACCCTTGTGTAGCATGGTGCTCCTTGTGCACATCAGCACTGCATATGGGCCAGCTCATCACACAGGTCAGGAGGCCCTGGGTTTGAACCTTGGACCTCTCAAGTGGTAGGCAGATGCCCTATCCATTGGGCCAAATCTGCTTCCCCCCTTGAGGATCTTACATTGAGTGAAATAAGCCAGACACAAAAGGACAAATATTTTATGGTCTCACTGATATGAACTAAATACAATGAGGAAAGTGGATTTGGCTCAACTGATGGAGCATCTGCCTACCACACGAGAGTTCCAGGGTTCAAATCCAGGGCGAAGGGGAGAGAAATAAAAAATAATAAAAATAAATAAATATAATGAGTACACTCATGGATACAATTTCTAGAGTATAGTTACTAGGTGATAGAATGTGGGTTGAGAATGGGAATTGGGCAGCGGACTTGGCCCAGTGGTTAGGGCATCCATCTACCACATGGGAGGTCCACGGTTCAAACCCGGGGCCTCCTTGACCCGTGTGGAGCTGGCCCATGCGCAGTGCTGATGCGCGCAAAGAGTACCATGCCACGCAAAGGTGTCCCCTGCGTAGGGGAGGCCCACACACAAGGAGAGCGCCCCATAAGGAGAGCCTCCCAGCGCAAAAGAAAGTGCAGCCTGCCTAAAAATGGTGCCGCTCACACGGAGAGCTGACACAACAAGATGATGCAACAAAAAAAACACACAGATTCCAGTGCCGCTGACAACAACAGAAGCAAAGAAGACACAGCAAATAGACACAGAGAACAGACAACCAGCGGGGGGTGGGTGGAGAAAAATAAATAAATAAATAAATCTTTTTTAAAAAAAGAATGGGAGTTGATGCTTAATTTATTTAGGATTTTAATAAAGTTTATTGTAAAAGTGTGGAAATGAATAGAGATGAATAACACATTATAATGAGTATAACTAACACTGCTGATTTATAAATGTGATTGTTGCTGAAAGGGGTAGCCTCTGGACATAAATGTCAATTGAGGGAAGTGGACAAGGCTCAATTGATAGAGTGTCTGTCTACCATATGGAGTGTCCAGGGTTCGATCTCCAGGGTCTCCTGACCCATGTGGTAAGCTAGCCCATGTACATTGCTGCTTCGTGCAAGGAGTGCAATGCAGGGGTCCCCCATGTGCAAGGTGTGTGCTCTGCAAGGAGAGCCACCCTGCATGAAAAAAAAGTGCAGTGCACCCAGGAGTGGCACTGCACACACGGAGAGCTGATGCAGCAAGATGACACAACAAAAAAGAGACACATTTTTCCAGTGCCACCTGATAATGCAAGTGGATGCAGAAGAATACACAGCAAATAGACACAGAGCACAGACAACGGGGGGTAAGGGGAAATAAATAAATAAAATACATCTTTAAAAAAAATATCAATTGAAAGGAAGCTAGAGAATTATCCATGGAATGTATAACATAGTGATTTCAGTGATAGATGAAGACTAGTTAATGGTATAAATATAAGAATATTCTCTTATAAAGTGTTAAGAATATGGTGATACATGGGAAAATTACAGCTAATGTAAAATGAATGATAAGTTAACAGTAGTATTGTAATAGTTTTGCAGCAATGGCAAAGAAGGTCTTATTATCAATTCTAAAGGACAATAGGTGGGTATAAGAGAGTATGAAATTTTTCTTTATAGAGTAATGAAAACATTCTAAAATTGACTGAGGTGATAACAGCACAACTCTGTGATGAAGATGAGAATCACTGAGTGTACTCTTGGAATAGATTGCACAATGCATGGGACTGATAACACAGGGAATCCAGTGGTGGAAGATGGACTATGGTTAGCAGGACAAATACTCTATCATGAACTATTACAAATATTTAATACTAATACAAGGTGTCATTAACTGGGTGGGTTGGGGGAAAAATATACCAAATGTAAGGTATTGGTTACAGTTAGTGGTATTTTGACGATGCTCTTTCATTGTTTGTAACAAATGTTTCACAACAAGGTAAGGTGTTGGTGGTGGGGTGATGTATGGGAGCCCTGTGTGATGATATGCATGTCTGTTTTTTAAATTCACAATTTTTACTATACATTTATTATTTATGTATGTTCATGTTTGAATGATATACTTCAATAAAATTTTATTTAAAAAATGGAGGCCTAACATGCTCAGTGACCAGAACTGGTCAGAGTCAGCTTTAGCAGGTGCTTTAAGGGGCAGAAGAAGTAAATCATCTCCCAAGGCAGCAAACCTCATATGTATAAACACGAGGAGGTGGGCATTTGAAAAAAAAAGGGAAGTAGAAACTTCTAGAAACTTCTACAAAGCAGTAAGGGAGGGGTCACTCCAAAAAGTGGCTTAGTAACCCTGGTTTCAAGGGGGTTGGTTAACGGTGGTTTCACTTTTTTTTTTCAGGCCGGTTGGCCCCTCCTAGTGGTGGCACCAGGCTTCTATGCCACCTGACAGCAGCTTCTTATTCCCAGTAGTTCTACAAATTTCCTGGATAGTCTCATCAGTCTAGCTGAGGTCACATGCCATCCCAGACTCAACCATAGGCCCGGGGATGGCTGATGCTGTTTGGCTAGGCCTGGTTTAGGTGCCCACCTCTGGAACCAGGACATGGATCAGTGGCACCCGAACCACAGGGCCTGAGAGTGGAGAGTGGCATTTCTCAAGAGAAAGCAGGGTGCTTTTAAAAGAATAAATAGGGGTATATCATACAGAGCAAAATTTATGGTTTTCTACTATGATAAAAAGAGTACAAGTCCTGGGAAGCCCGTTTATATCTTGTAGAATGAAGTTATACTGTTACTCTCTACATGTAAGGCCTTAAGGTGGATGTAATTCTTACTTGGCTCTCAGTACTCTTTCTGCTGCAACGAGATGCTTCCTGGTTGAGGAGGAGGAAGAGATCAGATAGGAAAGGCAGAGTGCGGTCAATCACCGAGAGACCAGTGCAGAGATTGGCTTAGCAATGATGGATGGAGGCAAGGAGGGCCCAGGCAGAAGTCCACTAGAGTGGAAAGAGGAAAACCGAGGCGGAGGGTAGAGAATCACTTCATTGGGAATGAGAATTCTCTGTCCTCCTATGTGTGGGACATTGCGAGAGAGAAAAATTCTGGGCACTGATAGGCAATCAGAAGCAGGGAGGTAACATTTATTGAGCCCTTGCAATGTACTAAGAATTGTGCTGAGATGCTCTATTCTCTTACTTATCATGGCCCTACTAGGTAAAAGACTATAATTATCCGAATATTACAAACAGTGAAACAGAAGTGCCTATGACTGATGGCTGTGACAATGTCAGCTTTGGAATCCAAGAGTTTCTGAATCTATTCTTCGTTCACCACTGAATACCATTGTGCCTGGCACAGTGGCTGACACATACAAATTACTCAGTAGATATTTGTTAAAATAATTTGCTTACACACACACACACACATGTCCTAACAGATTTCCTTGCAGATTCCTTGGAGACCTAGACCCCAATTTCTTTTTTATAGCTTTCTCCAAGGAAATCTTCTAGGGCAGGTGTGTGTGTGTGTGTGTGCATGTGCAGGTGTGGCTTTAAATCTCCACAGTGGGCCATTTGTAGCACAAAAGCAGCCATTGACAATGTATAAATGAATGATCATGGCTGTGTTCCAATAAAACTTCATTTGTGGATGCTGAATTTTGAATTTCACATAATTTTTACATATCATGAAGTACTATTCTTTTTTTAATTAAAAATACATATACATTGTAAAACCATTTTAAAATGTAAAAACCATTCTTAGCTCATGGGCTATACAACAATAGGTGGTGGGTCAGATATGACCCGTAGGGTCTAGTTTGCTGACTTCTGTTCTAGTTCACAAATGCTTTCTTCAGCTGTGTCCATGCAGCAGTTTAACCCTTGTCCATGCAGCAGTTTAACCCTTTCTTTGAAATTTTAATATCAATGACTATATTTTTCATTTCTGGAAAGCTTATTTTTTCTTTTTCAAATCTGTCTGGTCTTTTTTGATAACATTATATTCCTCACCTAGGTTTTTTAATTCCTTCTTTTAGATCTTTAATCATTTTAACATACTTACTTTGTAGTTCATACCTAATAATTTAATCAATTGATAGTCTTGGGCGGTGGACTTGGCCCAGTGGTTAGGGCGTCTGTCTACCACATGGGAGGTCCGTGGTTCAAACCCCAGTCCTCCTTGACCCGTGTGGAGCTGGCCCATGCACAGTGCTAATGCGCACAAGGAGTGCCCTGCCACGCAGGGGTGTCTCTCGCGTAGGGGAGCGCCACACGCAAGGAGTGCGCCCCGTAAGGAGAGCTGCCCAGCATGAAAGAAAGTGCAGCCTGCCCAGGAATGATGCTGCACACACGGAGAGCTGACACAACAAGATGACGCAACATAAAGAAACACAGATTCCTAGTGCCGCTGACAACAACAGAAGTGGACAAAGATGAAGATGCAGCAAATAGACACACAGAACAGACAACTGGGGTGGGGGGGAGGAGGGGAATAAATAAATCATTTTAATAAATTGATAGTCTTGGAGAGTTAAAGCTGTGGTTTGTCTTATCTGCTGTCTCTTGCTCAGAGTGTGGATTATATCTTCATTTGATTTATAATTTCAGATTATGAGCATCTATTCAGTGGAATTTTCTGTGGGAATTCTTTGCATCCCAGGTTGAGGACTTTCTCCAGAAAAATTTTGTGTTCGCTTCTTCCAGGCACCCAGGGATGTCACTAGTCTTGAGCCCTATTCAAAGTTAATTTCTCAGCTTGAGGATTTTGGAACCATACAAGTGATAAGGGCTTTTAACTCCAAACACATGGGAAGACTCGTGTTTATAAAATCTCAAAGGGGATGAATTTTTTCCACTCAGAGCACAAACCAAGACACAGACATTTCTTTCTTATCTCTCCATGGTGATGGGTAGGTTTTTTTCCTAGTTCATTACTTCACCATCACGAGGGGTCCAGCTTTACAGGAGGGCCGGGGGGTCAGGGATGGGTGTAGGAGAAGCATCTCTGCTCTAATACCCAACTCATTCAGGCCAAGATCTTGTTTCCTTTCCCCAGGTGACTGTTAAAATCTAAATCTTTGGATTATCTAGATTGGAAGAACTTTTCAAGGGAGCTACAATTTCATCTACTAACTTACCCCTATTTTTTCGATTTCTTCTTTATCTTTCACCCATGGGGATTTCTCGTACTTTCTTGCAAGATCTACTGTGCATTTTAAAAGATTCTGCTATGGGTAGGAAAGAGGAGTTGATGCTTCAGTTGTGCAGAGTTTCTATTTGGGGTGATGGGAAGTTTTGGTAAAAGATGATGGTGATGGTAGCACAACATTGTGAACATAATTAACAGCACTGAACTATATATTTGAATGTGAATAAAAGGGGAAATTTTGGTTGTATATATGTTACTAAAATGAATTTTTTTAAAAAACAACAACTACTGTCCCTAGTATAAACCATGGGCTATAGTTAATAGTACAATTATAATAATATTCTTTTACCAATTAGAAAAAATATACCACACTAATGCAAGGTGTTAATAATATGGGGGGTAAAATATGGGAACTATTTTCTGCATGCTTTTTCTGTAAACCTACAACTCTAAAAAAAATTGAATCACACAATGATAATGTAAAAAAAATTCTGCTATGGTTTATTAAGTATTCCTAGATAATTTCTAGATTATTGGGAAGTGTTTAAGTTTACCTAAAATCTAAGTCCTTTCTGCCTTTTCTCTTGCCTGCTCTATTCCAGCCTTACAATAACCAGTGTGATTTTTTAAAATAAATTAATTTTACCTTGCTTTTCACTTACACTCTTCAGTGGCTTTCCATTGCTCTTTGTTGCTTATAATATTGTTTTTCCCCCCAATCCTAACAACAAAGCACCCATTTTATTCACTGCTTAAACACTACGCTCTATTTAACAATTGGTATTTAGGCCTAATTAAAAATATAGCCCTGGTAGTTCTTGGAACATTATTCCCAACACAAAACAAAGTTGAGTTTGATGATCCACTGCAAGATGCTGAATAAGACTTCACCTCTATCACTTTGGATTTCTTGAACTCTTATCATATTTTCCATCATGAGTTGGAAGCATTTGTCTAGCTTCCCAAAAACATTGAAAAATAGTCAGAAAAATTTGCCCAATAACTCAGAGCATTCCCAGTTTTTGACAGTGAAGAATGGTACTTGTGCAAGTCAGAATCTGATACCGATTAACTGGTAGCAGGTTTGCCAATAAATAAGAATTTGCCCTTCCTTGGCTAGGAAGAGAATAATGTTGTTTTGTTAACGTCTTTGTCCACCCCACATCTTTCCCACTTCTCTTCCTCTATAGCCGGTACTCCTTTTCCTTGGGGAAACTCCTTCCATGGTCCCGGGGTTGTCAGTCATGGTGACTTTCTCCCCCTTTCTTCCCCCTCTATCCCCTCCCTAGCTACAGAGATAGCAACAGGCCCCAGGTGAGGCTGGTCATTTTACCGTATCCTTCTGGACATCGTCAGCGGTCCTGTGGGTGGGCGTGTAAGCCAGGCAGTGGAAATCAGAGTCTTTCCCTTACTTATTTATTTTTTCCAAATTGGAGGTAGAAGGGTAGCTGTCTGCTCCTTTTGGATCACAAGTTAAAAGGCCCATGCAGAAGAGGTGCATAGACAAGCAGAGATCATTAAACAGTGGAAGAGATAGTATTCCTGATGCTGTTTAAGCTCCTGGATCCAGTCATACCTGGAGCTTTAATGTTGCGCTTCCCAGCTCTATGAATCAAATATATTGCCTTTGTGTTTAAGCTAGTTTGTATTAGATTTTTGTCACATGTGACAATATGAGACTTGTCTCATGTAGGACCAAATCCTTAACATGGCATTCAAAAGCCCTATGTGCCTATTTCTCTGCTCCCATCTCACAGCCCTCTTTTGCTCTCCCTATAAGGTCCATCAGTACAGAAATTCTTTCATTTCCTCAAATGGGCCAGGCTCCTTCCTGCCTCAGGGCTTTCATCCATGTTGTTCTCCTAAACCACTTTGCCTGGCTAATTCTTACACATCCCTTAGATTCTGCATATAGGTCATGCCCTTGGGGACACCTTCTCTGACTATCTCACTGGGCAGGGCCCTGCATCTCCCTCCCTGTCATATACTCTTTTGGCACCCTGTGCTTTTCCTTCAAAGCACTCATCACAGTTACAATAAATCACTTCTACAATTCCTTTTTTTACAGTCCATCTTCTCCACTGAACTATAAGCTCCATTTTTCTTGATCATCTTTGTGGACCCAGGGCCTAGTACAGTGCTCAGTACAACATAGGTGCTCAGTAAATATCTGCCAAATGAAAAAGAAAAAGAATGCTGGGGATGTTTGACTTGGAAACCCATGCTCTTATTCTCCATGGTCTTTGTTAACACAGTAAGCAAATACTGACAGTCCTGATCTACGATTGGCTACAGAAGGTTCCCAGAAGTCACCTGGTGAAGTAGAGAGCCTCATACAAATCATTAAGGTATTCTGAGCTGGACCGGCCCCCCAAGGCTCCCACAAGCACTTCCCTGAGGCCTTGGGAGCTATCTGGCTGGACTTCAACAACTCGAGTCATGGGGGCCAAAGTCCATGACTTTGGTCCAGACACTTGGGGGTCCCCTAATTCAAGATAAACAATCCCCCGACTCATCTGGCTTGGTCTCCAGTTCAAGAACTCCATCTTTCCAAAGGTAGTTCAAAGGCATCTACTCAGCCCTTATGCCCTACAATCTCCGAGGAGAGAAGACTCAGGCCACAGTGCTGGTGCCTCCTGGGGCTGTGGAAAATTCTCTCTGCTCATAACTTCTCCCCTCTCAAATCCTGTCAGGCCAAGGCTGTTAGTGTGTGTACAAAATACCACAACCAACCAACATAGCAGGTAGACCTCTGTTCAAATCCTGGCTCTCTCACTTACTGTGTGACCCTGGCCCTTCTCCTAATAAAAGGAAAATAGTAAACTCTACTTCTCAGGCTTGTGATGAGTGACTAAGTCCAACAGTGGAGAGACCACCCGGTGCTGTGCCTGGAAGCCAGTAGATGCTGAGTAAGCATCGGGGCCCTTTCCTCTCCCCCTCCCTCTCCCTCCCCCTCTCCCTCTCTCTCTCTCTCTCCCTCTCCCAAGGGCCATGTGAGCAGGGAAACAAAAACAGGAATGAGAAAGCCTCCCCAGCAGGTTTTTACTGGCAAGTGTCTGAAACAAACAATGCCCTTCGCTTCTCCCCCTAACACCTTCCTATCCCCAGTGTGACAGTAAAGCCAGATTAAAAAGCGCCCCCGGTCATTGGAACATGCCCCAGTCAGTCCATCTGCATCACTGGTACCATCCACGTGAGCCCGGCTCCTGCCGCACCCCTTCGTGGGGAACCAGGTGCCCCGGGAATCCTGAGGCCTTGGCTCCCGTTCAGTCCATTTCTTTCTTCTGTGGTGGAGCATCTGGGCCATAGCGCTGGAAGTGTTTTGGCCCCGGTGCAAGCGCCCTTATCTCCGTGCTGTGCAAGCCCCTTTCTTGCCATGTCAGAAACCATTACAGACCACTCTTCTGAGGCTTTTGAAGGAGTAAAGCTAAGAGACCGTGCCAAGCCAGGCCAGATGGAGTAAGTAATGAAGGCTCAGATTAATCTTGCTTGTCTCTTTTTTTCCAATATGAAGGCTCAACCCGAGAGCTTGGCAGTCTCAAGACAAATTATATTTGTCAGCTTCAAAGCATAAGTTCCCTTCCAGCCAGAATGTTTGCGCTTTCTCTTTCTCTCTCTCCATCTCTTTCTCCCTCTCTCCTGAAGTGAAAAACTGGAGTAAGAAATGGGGTGCCTGTGAAATGTGGTATTTTTCATCGTCGTAATAATAAGAGTTTCCGCTGTGCATTTACTGCATACTAGGCACCATACTGAATCCTCTACACACGTTCAATTAATTTATTTCTTACAATAATCCTACAAGGTATGTAAATACTTGTATCCTCATTTTACAGATTAGGAAATAGGTTCAGAGGCGATGATACACAGTTTGTAAATTGTGGAGCTAGGATTCAAACATAGGTGTGTGTTACTCCAACCACTACCCTATACACAGCCTTTAGACTTTGGAGCTGTTAGTCTCTCTGATTTAAGTCTTTGTTTCCAGGGAGAGCCGAGTTCTGAAACCATGAGCAAGGTTTCTGGCATCCTCTCATTGTTACAAAAAACCCCCTGGGCTGAGAGTAAGGGATTAGGAATTGAATTTCCAGAGAACTATTTCCCAAAGTGTACTTTTCAAATCCCTAATCTGTGAGATTGTGGGAACAAAGGATTTGTGGTTAAATAAATTTGTGGATTTAGCAGGCAAGAAGTTCTAAGAAGCCCCGACAATAAAGAAACCTGATGTACTTTGTTTTACCCAGTGTTCCCCCAAATTATTTGGCTCAGCTATGTTTTCTAAGGCACTCTTAGAAACATCCATGAAACTGAATCATCAGAAACCAGTCTATTCTAGAATCCTACAACTTAAAAGTAGTGCGCATGTACCTGAAGAAGCGACATGACGGGGGACTTGCTAAGAATGCAGAACCCTGCACCTCCTGTACCCTAGGTGATGTGAGGGCACTACGGTTCGGAAGCCCTGCTCTAGACTAGAGCACAGCTAAACGAAGGCTGGTAGGCCAAGGTAGCTCACTGAGCAGATAAGCATCATTCCACAAACCAGTTTTTGAATGAAATCAACATAAGTGTTGTTTATTGGGAAAACTAAATGAGAAATGAAGGACTTGTTGCTCCCTTGCCCAATCAGCCCTGGCTTCGAAACAAAAATGTAAACATGACATGGAGAAAAGAATGCTACATTTTATTAGGGCACTGGTCTGCCTATGATTTGGGGGTAATTCCTTACTAAGAAGAGTTAGCTTCCGTAAACTATTTTTTCTTCATTTCAGACGTGCTTCCTCAGAACCAATTCCCTAAAATTTTTGTTAAAAACGTCCAGACATAGGAGCTGAATCAGATGTGACAATCCTATCATCTGCCATACCCAATCCAAGTGAAAGTGCTCCATTGATAGCTCCAAGGAAGAGACAGTCCTATGTGCTCAGGGACCCATTGCTCATTCCTTCTAGGTCCCTGACTGGCCAGGGACAACTTGACAACTGGACCACAGATGGGCACTTGACTTAAAGGGCAGGCAGCCCATAGGCTGTTCTGCTAATCTGGGGAGCAATGTATGAACTATAAAAGGCAGATAGAAAGGCAGCGGCTGCTGACGATAAAAGGTCCCAACACAGATAGGAGTTGGAGAGCACTTAGACAGTATAAGCACAGTTTTGAGAAAGGAGAAACTGTGAGGAAGGAGAGGCTCTGAGGTGGAGGAAAAATAGAGTGGAGGATGAGAACTAGGGCAAGAGAACAGAGCAGATGGGTGCCAAGCTGTGGCGTGTTCGTGGCAGAGAAGTGGGGCAAAGAACCACCCTTGTCCTACTTTCCAAGGTCTGCTACAGCAAATTGCCCCAAATTTGCTGGTTTAAAACAACAAACTTATTCTCTCACAATTCTGGAGGCCAGAGTCCAAAATCAGGATCACTGTGTCAAAATCAAGGTGTGGGCAGAGCTGCTGCTCCTCCAGAGGCTTGTGGCTCTCTCACCCCAATCTCTGCCTCCTTGTTCACACTGCCTTCTTCTCTTCTCTGTGTCAGATCTCCCTCTGCCTCTCTCTTACAAGGACATTTGGGGTTGCATTTAGAGCTCACCCAGACAATCCAGGATGATCTCCTCATGTCAAAATACTTAATTATCACATTCAGAAAGTCCTTTGACAAATAAGGTAGCATTTATAGGTTCCAGGGATTAGGACAAGATATCTTTGGGGGCTGTGGGACTATCATCATTCATGCCAATGTGCCAAGCTTTCCAGTGTCCCTTTAGGCTGGACCCTGGGACCAGTTCTTCTTGACTTCTTCTCATGTCCTTAAAATGAAGCCCCCACCCCCGCCACATTGGGCTTCCCTGGAGGAAGTCTCTGTTCTCTGCGATCTAAGAGCCCAACTAACACAAAAGACTCAAGCAGTTACTCTCATGATGTGTTGTGAGAGGGCAGCAGCCACTAAATCTCCTCCCATTCATTCCTCTGTAATACACTCAGCCTCTGTTTCCCTGTTTTAAAACAAAGATAGATATCTTTGGGAAAAATAACAAATTAATGCTGTATTAGTCAGGGTCGAGTTAGGAGACAGAACTCAGTCGAGGGGGTTTAATTCAGGGAACTAGATACAGAGGTGACCCTGTACCAGGGGAAGGTGAGGTGACCCAGAGGGGAATGAACCACTCTAGGAGGTTATGGTCTTACCAGAGCCGAGGACCAGAGCTGGAGCCTTGGAGGAAGGGCTGCCTGACAGGAGCTGGGGCCACCGAGAGAAGGACTGCCCGAGAGTAAGTGGAGGCAACCACTGCCGGAGCTGTGCCTGAAGCAGCAAGGAGGGAGAAATGTCCTGGCTTCTCCGGAACTCCTGGCTTCCATTTTCTTCTAGCACCTCCCATGGGCTGAACACAGGAGCCTGAGAAACACTTGCAGAGACGGCCCCTGAGCTACAGAGCAGAGCAGGAGAGGCGTGGAGAATGGGCCTGGAAGGCAGCAGGCAAACGCCCGGCATGAAGCCCGGGCCGCCTAGGTAAATGAGCCCATTGGATGATTTTCCTTCCTTGAGACTGGGGCTGCAGCGGAGAACAAAGGGAGGCTGGTGGGGAGAGAATGAAAACACTAACGGAGTAGAAAGGAACTGCAGGTGAAGAATGGGAGTCCTGCTCCCCAGTCCTTCCTGGAGTCTACTCCCTTGTCTCGGACTCGTGGCAGGCTTCCAGCATGCCCAGCTCTTGTATTGCCAGGAGCGCACGTCAGTTCAGCTGCGGGCAGTCTCCAGTGTCCACCCAGACCACAAACATACCCCCTCCCCGTTATTTGTTCTCTTTCTGGATTTCTGACCACCTTGTTTCCAGGGACTGCAGCTCCCAACAGCCACTTCAGGCCACGCTCATTAAGGAGGTTTGGGACACTCCTTTTTGTTTTGCCCTCAGGCCCTCTCTTGGTCCTGGCTGCAAAGTCTTCCATTACTCATTTCCTCAAAGGCGGATGGAGACAGGCTGCCAAAAGGGGATCAGAATCGCTGATCTGCAAAATTGTCTTTTTTGGGGGGTTACTGGGTGGATGGATTTTAAGTCTTAGTCTCGCGTAGAGACCTAGGGGTTCTAATTGCCTTAACTGTCAGGATGAACTAAAAAGCAGTTATTGGACGGATGCCCACCGCTGTATTTTAGGATCATGTAGGAAAGCATACAGGTCACTGGACACGGGCATTGCCTTTGTGGCATTTACCTCATCTCTGTTCCTTTTTTCTAGATAATTCCTTCCTGAAGGCCACTGAGAACTGCCTGTCTGCCTTTCTTCCTCCTTCATTCCTTCTTTCCTTCCACTTTTCATCAAATATGTATTTATTAATCATCTAGTGTATGTCAGCTGGGGATGTAATGGTGAGCAGGGAAGGACAGAGTCTCTGTCCCTAAGGAATCTCAGTTTGGTGAGAAAGAAAGAAGTATAATTATAGCTCGATGACAAGGAGGACTTGGAAGATATGGAAGCAAAGAGATGGGGCACCAAATCCAGCTTGCCGGAAGACGGAAGCAACTGTCAGGAAAGGCAAGGGGGTAAAGAATTGAAAGGAGGCCCTAGAACAGATATTTGCACTCCATTGTCTATAGCAGCATTATTTACAATTGCTAAAAGGTGGAGGCAACCCACTTAGTCATTAATAAATAAATGAATGAACAAAATGTGGTATACACATACAATGGAATATTATTTGGTCATGAAAAGGAAAGGAGTTTGGGTACATACAACAACATGGATGAACCTTGAAGACATTATGTTGAGTGAAATAAGCCAGACACAAAAGGCCAACCATTGTTTGATCTCGCTTGTATGAAATAATTAGAATATGCAATTCATAGGGTCATAAAGTAGAATACAGATTACCAGAGGCAGGGGTGTTGGTGGGGAATGGGGAGTTAATGTTTAATTGTTACAGAGTTCCTGTATTGGGTGATGGAAAAGTTTGATAGTGATGGTGGTGATGGTAGTGCAATATTGTGAATGTATTTAACACCACTGAAGTGTGTACTTGAAAGTGGCTAAAATGATTAATTCTAAGTTGTATATATGTTACAGAATAAAGAATTTTAAAAACCACACAGAATTGTACAACACAAAGAGTGAACTTTAATGTAAACTATGGACTAGAGTTAATAATATAATTATAATATTGTTTCATCAATTGTAACAAAGGAACCACACTAATGCAAAATGTTTATGAGGGAAAACTATGTGTCTAAGGTGCACAGTATATGAGAGCACCATGCTTTCTGCATAATTTTTCTTTAAAACCACAACTTCTCTAAAAAAATTAAGTAATATTAAGTGCATGGAAGAGGAGATACCAGGCAGGGCCTAAGGCATGAGCAAGAGGTAGCAAGGTTAAGGAAGCCAGATTAAGCAAATAAGAATACAGGACGCCCAATTAAATTAACACTTCAGATAAATAACTTTTTATTTTAGTATAAATATGTTCCAGACACTGCTTGAGACACACTTGTACCCAAAGTGTATTTTCGTTGTTTATCTGAAATCAAATGTAACTGGGAGTCCTGTATTTTATCTGGCAACCCTAGACCATTAAAAGAAGTGGAAAAGGAGTTCCAGGCAGAGGGAGGAGCTCATTGACTACCAGGAAGTAAGAAGAACACAGTGTACAAGGGAACTACAAGATGTTCAGTGTTGTTTCCCAGTCCAACACAAAGGAACTGAGAGCCTCGTGAAAACAGAGCTTGAATCTTGCCTTTTTTTGTGCCTTCCTATAGTCTCTAAGAGGATACCCAAGTGCATAAGGAGCCTTGTCGCTTCCATAGCCCTCCCCCTCCTTCACGCCCTCCCCATCTCTCACATCTTCCAACAGACATTCTGCTTTCAACCTCTACTCCAGCATCCATTTCCTGTCACATACAGCCGATGTTTCCGGAGTCATCTTAGAATCATCCAGGCAAGGAGTGGCTGAACCTTGAATTCACCTTTGTGTTTTAAAGATGAGGAAAGAGCAGTTAAAGAGGAGGTGGTTATATACTCAGTGAGTTCATGGCAAAGCAAGCAAGAGAACCTGTGTCTGTGTGACTCCCCATCCAGGGTTCCTTCTCTTGTATCCCCTTAACACTTTTCCTAAAGTCCTGCTTTGCCTACTTTGTTCAAATCTTTGTCATTTATTTGTTACCTCAGACAATTAGACCATCTATCCAAACCTCGCCTTATTGACTATTGGTGATTGTATTTTCTCACCCTGAGTATGTTATTAACTCTTTGAGGGCAAATTTTTATGTCCGGTGATTGAGTGCCATATCCTTCTCATGGAAACTTGGAAAGCCTGGGTAAGCTGATGCCAAGTTTTGGGTCCCAAAGGTCACAGCAAGACCCAGGAATCTAACCACAACGACCAGAAGAAAGGCCGAGCCAAAGTCTTTAGAATTACTAAGGATCAAACGGCCAGAAGAAAGCTGAGCTAAATATCTTGGAATTATCCAAGGATCAAACTTCCAGAAGAAGGGCTGAACTAAAATTCTTGGAATTATCCAAGGATCAAACTGCCAAAATCACCTGAGGGGTTGTTTTGAACAGGAGCAGGTGGGGCTAGGGAGAATTGAAATGGAACGGGACAGTTGGGAAAGTAGGTTGGAGTGCCCAGGATTCTGTTATGAATCCTAACTCTTCTCTAACTAGGTGGCATGATATTTGAAGTTCAATGACTTCAAAGCCATCTATAAATCAATGACTTCCAAATGAATACCTCTATTCCTGGCATCTCTCCAGAACGCCAAGCTTCTATATCCCACTATCCATTTGCCATTTCCTCAGATGTCTTTTAGATGTCTCAAATGAATGTGGTTTAAACTGAAATTTTGACTCCCTGCACTATCGTGATCATCTTACTCCTTTCCTGGTTTTCTCCGTCTCAAAAATAATCCCAAGGCATTGAGATGCTCAAGTCAAAAATCTATTTGAAGTTATCCTTTAATTCTTTCTGCCATCCCACCCCATGCGCTCAGCTGAGAGTGCTCTCAGCTCTACCTCAGAAACATATTCTGAAGCTCTCCATTTTTCTCTTCTTCACTGGTGTTACCACAATCCAAGGCTCCTTGGTTTCCTACCCAGATTACAGTGGCTTCTGTTTAATTGTTCTGCTGCTTCTACTTCTACCTCAACCCATTATTGACACACAAGCCAAAGTGAATTCTTGAAAACAAAATCATAACATGTTATTCCCTGTTAAAAATCCTCTCATGGCTTCCTAACACACTTAGAATAAAACTCAAATTCTAGCCCTACCTCATAGATCCCACATGATCTGGCCCCTGACTACCTCTTTAACCTCATGTCAAGCCACCCCCCTCCTCCTGCCCACCATGCTCCAACTACACCAAGCTCCTTTTGGACTGGATGTCTTTGAACTAGCCTTTCCTCTTCCCAGAATCCCCTCCATGCCCCTCCAATTTTCTCATGCCTGTCTCCTTGTCATTTTTCTTAGCTTTCTTAACTTTCAGACCTACTTAAATGCCACCTCCTCAGAGAAGCTTTTGCTGACATTCTTAAGTAGTTACCTAGTTATTATCAGGTTACCATATTTCCATTGTCAGCACGAGTAGCAATTATCACTAGCTAACAATTTTACCATGTTTTTATTTATTGTTTCATCCTACCAGAATATAAACTTCATGAGAGAGAGAAGCAAGGTCTGTCTTGTTCACCACTCTATCTCCAGTTGTTCTGTTGTGTTTTGTTTTTTTTAAAAAAAAACAAGGACTATAGGGGGCAAGCAACAATCATTTGTTGAACGACTGACACATGCCTTTGAGATATATGCACACAACTCTTTGAACTGTGTAGATGAACCGGCCTGGTTTAAAAATAGAGTTAGACATTGGCCCCTGGTACACTGATGATATTTGTAACAGTCATTTTTGGTTCCGTATGCCATGTCCTGTTAGCCCACCTCTGAGTTCAGCTGCAGCTTTGATGGCCAGTTCCTGTGTTGTTACTAACTTTTTCTGCCTTAGGGCTTTCAAAAAAAAAAAAAAAGGCAAGGGAGGGCAAGGCAAGGGAAGACATGATAGGATGAGACAAGATAGGACAAGGAAAAGGCCCAGCCCAGCTCAGAAGAGCTGAGGAGGTCATGCACCTGGGGCATCCTTCAACAGATGGGAGGTGGGAGTTGATGGATAAACATTCAAACTTCCAGCCAGTCTTCCAGCAGGACTCTTCCGAGGTGTATTCTGCACAGTTCCTCAGGGCGTCCCCAGCAGACTTCAACTATAGTCCCTGAAATAGTAACTACCTCACCCCAATATTTGCTTTTCCTTCTCTGTCTTACTCTCCCTGCCCCCTCACTCCTGATTTCTGACTCACCTCCCAAATTAACTACCTGTATCCTAATCCTTGTCCTGGGCTGTACATTCAGGGGTACCCAAACTAAGATGGTGCTTAATAGTTTTTAAATACATGAATGGCTCAATTGTGGTAGAAATTTTCAAAGCGATTTTAGAAGGATTCCCTGTCATATGCTTAGAAATATTCTGGGAAGGACCAAGCAATGTGCCCTTGTGGTAATATGATTTTGTAAAGTGTGCAATAGTCATATCATTCTATATTTTTCTAAAAGAAGGTCCCAGAGTTTTTTAAGCTTTAGGCCATACAAGCCTGGCTCCGCCCCTGCCCTCGTGCTGTGCCTGAGGAAAGTGGCTCCACACGAGCCACTGTGACAGCAGCCCTCTGAGTCCTTGTGGAGAGATGTGATTCCCCCCCCCCCATAGTCCAGTGGTTTGCCCTATAAATAAACAATGGGTTCATTTAGATTTTAAAACAGATCTATCTTTGAAGTCCCTGAGTTTGAAGTCCTTGTGCTGCTAACCTATGTTTTGGATTTTAGAAGATAGGGGGCTCAAAATTCTGTTTTCCAGCTTGTCCTGTGTTTGTTTAGAAGCCTTAATTAGCACACTTTCATCAAGATCACCTCTGTCTCCTTGAAAAATGGTTTAACAAGTGATAGGTCGTGCCTCTTAGAGAAGCACATGGCTACAAAAAGGCCCCAGATTAATCAGGGGCAAGTATTTATTTTCGAGTTTACAAACCTACCATTATTTGAATATTCTCTGTGTACCAGGCACTGTGCTGGGAGCTTTACATGCATTGGCTCATTTATCCCTCTGAAGAATGCTTTATAGTAATATCTCCACTGTAGAGATGAAGCTGCTCAGGTTCAGCAGCTTGCCCAAAGTCTTGCAGCGAGAAGTGATGCACAAATTCAAATCCAAAAGCCTCTGTCTACCATATGGGTGGCCCTGGGTTCACTTTCCATGGCCCGCTGGTGAAGGTAAGCTGGCCCGTGCTGTGGAGAGCTGATGGCCCAGGCTGCAGAGAGCTGGTGCAGCAAGAAGACACAACAAAGGGACACCCAGAGGAGAGACAGTGAAAGATTCAGCAGACCAGGGAGCTGAGGCGACTTAAGTGATTGAGTACCTCTCTCCCACGTCGGAGGTCCCAAGACTGGTTCCTGGTGCCTTCTAAAGAGAAGACAAGAAGAGAAGACAAGCAAACACAGAAGAATGCGCAGCAAAGGGACACAAAGAGCAGACAGCAAGCACAGGCAGTGGAGGTATAAGTAAAATAAAAAAATAAAATAAATAAATAAAATTTTTTTAAAGTCTTTGCTCTGAACTATTGTACATATTATATTATCTCTAGAGGCAGGTGAAACTATCCTGGCAAATGTCCACAAACTCTCACAGCTGACACACTTGAAGAACAACACTGGCTTTCAAGTTAAAATCTCAATGTTTATTAAAAAATCCCTATTTTTTGTGTTCAGGTTTTATAAGTGGTCATCATACCATATATGCAGTGACATCCATCCACCTATCCATTCATCCACCCACCCCCTCAGCCAATCATTCCCCACTCATCCACCCATCCATTCACCCTACAGTCCTCCATGCACCGGACCCTTTTCTAGCTTCTGGACACCACACATCCATTTCTACAACTTCTCACCTTCTGTGCTGTTTCCCACACTTAGAACAACTTCTTTCTTCCTCTCTACTCATCCAAATCCTACCCAGTTCTCATGTCCCAGTTTAAACTCCTCCTCATTCTTGAAGTCTGATGTCACTATATTAAAGTATTAATCTAAATGAGCTTAGTCTAGCTCTGGATTCCAGTATCACAAGTCTTGGAATTTGGCAGACAGTTTCAAATCCCAGTTCTGCCTCCTCATTAGCCATGTAACAAAATTGTTCTTCTTGAACTTCTGTTGTCCTCATTTATAAAATGGAATAATAATAATGAGAAAAATAATAATGAGAATATCTACCTCATAAGGTGAATGGAAGATTAAATGAGAAACTGAATGTTAAGTCTATGGCAGCCATGGGATCTAAGGCCCTTCTCAATTAGAGGTGGAGAGGGCATCATCATCCCAGAATCCTCAGGACTGGGGAATGAACGATGGACTAGAGAAGTCTACTGGTATTCTACTATAGACTTATATTGTTTCTAGCAATGGAAGAACTTTTATCACTGATGTGGAGGCAGTGGCCACTGGAGGTGCTGAGGGGGGAGAGGGAATAACATGTACAATAGGTACAACAGGTGTAATATGGGGGCATTTTCAGGACTTGGGAACTGTCTTGAATGACATTGCAATGACAGATACAGCATCATCTTTTCATTGCTTACAAAATTGCACAGGAGAGAGTGTAAACTACAATGTAAACTATAATCCATGCTTAGTGGCAATGCTCCAAAATGTATTCATCAATTGTAACAAATGTACCACGCTAATGAAGGATGTTGTTAATGTGGGAAAATGTGCAAGAGGTAGCGAATGGGGCATGTGGGAATCCCGTGAATATATATGTTTTTTTAAAATAATGCTTTTTAAATTAAAGTTAATAGATCACATAGAACGTTACATTTAAAAAACATAAGAGGTTCCCTTATAACCTAGCTCCCCACCCCATCATTTTTGTAAATTGTATTTTTTTGAAGATACATACATCACAAAAAAGGTTACATTATAAAAAACATAAGAGGTTCCATATACCCCCATCCCCTGACCCCACTCCTCCCACACCAACAACCTCCCCCATCATTGTGGCACACTTATTGCACTTGGCAAACACATTTTGGAGCACTGCTGCACCACGTGGATAATGGTTTACCCTGTAGTTCACACTCTCCCCCAGTACATTCAATGGGTTATGGCAGGATATATAAAGTCCAGCATTTGACCCTGCAATATAATTTAGGACAACTCCAAGTTCCAAAAATGCCCCCACATCACATCTCTTCTTCCCACTCCCTGCCTTCAGCTACTACTGTGGCCACTTTCTCCCCATCAATGGTACAATTTCTTCTATTAGTAGTCACAATAGTTTTATAGTAGAATATCAGTAAGTCCACTCTAATCCATATTTTATTCCTCCATTCTGGAGGCCCTGGGATGGTGATGTCCACTCCACCTCTATATCAAGAGGGGGTTTAGATTACACATGGAAGATGGATGCAATTCTCCTGCTTGCAGTTGTAGACTCTCTCAGTTCACTGTGTGGTGGTTGATCATCTTCATCTCCCTGTTGGCTGAACTGGGTAAGTCCAATGAACCAGAGAGTAGGAGTTGCAGCACTGCTGAGGCTCAGGGCCCAGCTGGTTTATAGTCAGTTGAGAGATTCAAGTCTCCTGAGTCTAAGTATCTTTTTAAAAAATTAAAAAGTATATTTAAAAATGGATTTAAAAAAAAGTCTATGGCAGGAAGTAAATGCTTAGTAAAAGTTTTTCTCTCTGCTTTCCCAGTTGCTCCTTCCTTCTTTACAAATTGGACCAACGGTCTATACTACAACTGACCTGGCTTGGACTAAGACATCACTAGATAAATATAGATTGTCAAAATATAGATTGCTTTTGCTCCCAACGAGGTAGATGTTATCTGTCGGTGAGAATGAAAAACATTTCCAGCTAGTCCAGACCAATCTTTGTTGATTTTTTAGAAAAAAACTTGATCATAATCTACTTAAGTTCAGAAAACCATAAATGCATGGCTAGTACCGTTTACTGAGAAAATCTGACAACATATTATCTGAATTTTTAAACCCTTTAAAATACTTCCTTAAGAGAAGTCTATTTTAGGAAGTCACCAAAGAAAACTGAAGAAAGAACCAGAATTTCAGAAGAAGGGAGGAAATTTGTCAAATTTTCCTGAGCATTGATTCTGTTTTGGACAATAGACAGTGTATTAGTCAGCAAAAAGGGTGCTGATGCAAAATACCAGAAATTGGTTGATTTTTATAAAGGGTATTTATTTGGGGTAGGAGCTTACAGATACCAGGCCATAAAGCATAAATTACTTCCCTCACCAAAGTCTATTTTCACATGTTGGAGCAAGATGGCTGCTGATGTCTGCGAGGGTTCAGACTTCCTGGGTTCCTCTCTTCCAGGGTCTTGCTTCTCTCTGGGCTCAGGGTTTTTCTCTTCCTGGGGCTGGCTTCTCTTCCCTCTATGAGCTTATGTCCCGGGACTCCAGCTTAAGGCTTCAGCATCAAACTCCTACATCAAAAACCCTCAACTCTGTCCCCTTTGCCATGCCTTTGATCTGTGAGTCCCCACCCACCAAGGGGTGGGAACTCAACACCCTAACGACATTGCCCAATCAAAGCCTTAATCATAACTTAATCATGCCCAGGTACAGATCAGATTACAAACATAATCCAATATCTATTTTTGGAATTCGAAATTATATCAAACTGCTACAGACAGGTATTAGTAATCGATGCTTTTTCTGTAATTAGTATTTGTTCATAGGAAATCAGTATTTATCCATATTATTCATGCATAGGAAATCTCAATCCCCATGTAATAAATGTTGAAAAAATATTTAGAGAATAATGATTTGAAGGTTCAGGCAAATGACTGCTGCTTGGGTCTGCCCCTGAGGGCAAGGATGTGAGTTTTGAACATTGTTTGCCTTGATTGTGGATCCCCTAGAAGCAAACTCCAAAATGAGGTTTTAAGGGCAAATGGTTTATTTAGGTGGTGAGCTCAGGCAGCCCCAAGAGAGGGGTGGGGAAGTGAGACAGGGAAAGAAGGGCAACCAATAGGGAGCGCATTTTTAATCTCCTTACCATCCTGGGTAACTAGAGCTTAACCCCACCGAGGAGCTCCTTAGCATGGAGCCGCCTGGGGGATGGGAGAGTCAGAGGATTTATATACCAATTTCCCACAAATCACTGGTAGAGGGCAGCTCCGGGAGATGTTAATTCTAGAACTTGTCTGTCCTGCCTTCACACAGGCAGAGCAGGTTTCCTACGACCAAATAAGCCTTAAGACAAAAAGGCACTGCTGCTGGGAATCGCTGGGCCAGCTCACTCTCAACTGGAGAGATCTGAGGGGATACCAGCCAAGCACCAACAGCACCTGCTGCGTGGCCTGTAGGCCAGCCCCCAGCGCAGTGCCTGGCCACAGCAGCCCCCAGCGCAGTGCCTGGCCACAGCAGCCCCCAGCGCAGTGCCTGGCCACAGCAGCCCCTAGCGCAGTGCCTGGCCACAGCAGGAGTTCAGTACTTTTCCACTAAATGAATGAATCCACAACTGCGTCCATTTTCAAGTGACCATAGGGAAGGCTGAAGAGGTGACCTGTGGGTGCAGGGTGCGGAGCAGGGAACCCAGTAGCAGGAACTTCCCCATGCCACAGGCTTTTGGATACGATTAGAACCCAACTTTGATGTGGGGCTTGGGGACCCTGTTGTGATAGAGCTGAAGAAAAACGTGAAAATTCTAAAGCCATCTCTAGCTGGACAGGCAATAAGATATTCTCACCAGGGTCCAAGAAGCTTTCCACAGATCTCCAGGCAGGGCTGCCGGACAGATGCTGAGTTTGTGTCCTAGGCTAGAAGTAAAAGTGGCCCCTCATTTAGGAACTGAAACATTTGGTGTGGGAGTTAATGTTCTGTCGTATTAGAATAGGATGTCAGAAGCAGAGAGGCGCTGGTAGGCCAAGAAGAGGCAAGGTGGTTGAGAAAGAGAAGAATTTCAAGTGCTTGTGGCCTGAAGGAAAGCTTCCAGTCCACGGTGCTGACATATTGTGGCATTTGCGCACATGGGCTAGCTAACCTGTCTGGCTTCTAAACCTCATTTCATCATCTGCTTGCTGTTGACCTTGGACATATGCTAAATTCTCAGCCTTAGTTCCCTCCTTTACACATGGAGTGAATTCCCACCTTATGGTTTTGTGAGAATGAAATGGAAGTATCTATGTAAATTACTTTCCACTGTGTCTACATGTAACGTGCTGAATCCAGGCCAACTCTGTGTCCCCAGTACCCAGCCCAGGGATGGGCACAGAGAGCAGCGCGTGAGAAGCAATGTTGGTTCCAATCATTTGTTTTCTCCCTAGGTCAATTAACTCATCACCTCCCCCACCCCCATCCCAGGATTACTGAAGTTTACTTCCAATGTCCTGAGCATGGGAAACTCAAATTGAAAAATTCTCTTAGATCCTAGGCTGGGGACAGATTTACTGAACACTTAGTAAGGATTTTCTATGGGTTACTTTATTTAATTTTATGAGCAAGTATTATGCTGAACCATATGGAATTGCCATTTCTATAGGTCAAAATGGCTAAATATCAGAAATTTCATATGATTCTATCTGCTCTGTGCGTTAGCCCTATCCTTATTCTCATTGCATAGATGGAAAATCTGAGGCTTGAGAGGGTGAGCAACTTAACCATGGTTTCATAGAACTGTGCTTCTCAAGCTGTAATATGCATATAAATCACCTGGGAACCTTATTAAAGTGCAAATTTTGATTGAGTAGGTCTGGGGTGGGGCCAAGACTGCATTGCTACAAGTTCCCAGGTGGTTCCTGCTGGTCAACAGACCAAGCTCTTTAGAGTAACAAGGATATGATTAGTAGTCTATTGGGCTTACCTGACCCCAAGAAGGCCCCCTAGGAAGGGGATGCCAGAGCTGCGATGGGAATCAAGTAAGGAGATTGCATGGCAAAACAAGCATGTTGTGCTATATTAATTTTTTTAAAAATTTATTTTATTTATTCCCCCCCACCTCGTTGTTTACACTTGCGGTCTGCTCTCTGTGTCCATTTGCTGTGTGCTTTCTGTCTGCTTGGCTTCTCTTTAGGAGGCATCAGGAACTGAATCTGGGACCTTCCATGTTAGGGAGAGGTGCTCAAACCCTTGAGCCACCTCAGCTTCCTACTTTGTTGTGCCTCTCTTTGTTTTCCTCTTTGTGTCTCCTTGTTGTGTTATCTTGTTGCATCAGCTCGCCGTACCTGCCCATCATATCAGCTCACTGTCTTGCTTGTCTTCTCAGGAGGCACTGGAAACCAAACCTGGGACTTCCCATGTGGTAGGTGGGAGCTCAATCACTTGAGCCACATATGCTTTATTAGTCCCTCATTTTTTATGATGGGGTTTTCCTTTCATGCAACTTTATTTAGCACCCACTATGCATTGAGTACCTTGAAAGGTACCCATTTTCCAATCAGAAGAGAACTCCAGGGATTTTTCTTTTCTTTTAAAATTTTCTTCCCTTTCCCTCTTTTTTTAAAAAATTTTATTTATTTATTTATTATTTATTTCTCTCCCCTTCCCCCCACCCCCACCAGTTGTCTGCTCTCTGTGTCCATTCACTGTACGTTCTTCTGTGTTCACTTGTATTCTTGCCAGTGACACTGGGAAACTGTGTCTCTTTTTTGCTGCGTCATCTTGCTATGTCAGCTCTCCAGGGTTTGATACCCAGGGCTCCGTGTGTGTGGTACCACTCCTGGGCAGGCTGCACTTTTTTCATGCGGGGCGGCTCTCCTTATGGGGTGTACTCCTTGCATGTGGGGCTCTCCTATGCAGGGGACACTGCTGTGTGGCACGGCACTTCTTGCACGCATCAGCACTGTGCATGGGCCAGCTCCACACAGGTCAGGAGGCCCTGGGTTTGTACCCTGAACCTCCCATGTGGTAGGCGGATGCTCTATCGGGTGAGCCAATTCCGCTTCCCTCCCTCTTTCTTTCTTTTCCTCTTTCTTTCCCCCTCCCGTCCTTTATTCTTTTTTATTTTTTAAGATTTTTTTAAAAAGATTTATTTATTTATTTCTCTCTCCTTCTCCCTCCACCCCACCCCAGTTGTCTGTTCTCTGTGTCCATTTGCTGCGTGTTCTTCATCCACTTCTGTTGTTGTCAGTGGCACAGGAATCTTTCTTTTTGTTGTGTCATCTTGTTGTGTCAGCTCTCCGTGTGTGCGGCACCATTCCTGAGCAGGCTGCACTTTCTTTCGCGCTGGGCGGCTCTCCTTACGGGGAGCACTCCTTGCACATGGGGCTCCCCTATGTGGGGGACACCCCTGCGTGGCACGGCACTCCTTGCACACATCAGCACTGCACATGGGCCAGCTCCACACGGGTCAAGGAGGCCCGGGTTTGAACCGCGGACCTCCCATGTGGTAGACGGACACCCTAACTACTGGGCCAAGTCCACTTCCCAAGATTTATTTTATTTATTTCTCTTCCCTTCCCCTCCGTTGTCTGTTCTCTGTGTCCATTCACTGTGTGCTCTTCTGTTTCTGCACCTGGAAACTGTGTTGCTTTTTTTGTTGCGTCATCTTGCTGTGTCAGCTCTCCAGGGTTCGATACCCAGGGCTCCTGCCCCATGTGGTGAGCTGACCCACATGCATTACTGTCGTGCACAAGGAATGCCATGCCACACAGGGGTGTTCCCAGCATAGGGGTGCCCCAGGTGCAAGGAGTGCACCTGGCAAGGAGAGCCACCTCACTCGGAAAGCGCAGCCCACCCAGGAGTGGCGCTGCATACATGGAGAGCTGACACAGCAAAATGATGATGCAACAAAAAAGAGACACAGATTTTCAGTGCCGCCAAGAATGCAAGCGGACACAGAAGAACACACAGCAAATGGACACAAGAGAGCAGACAATGGGGGAGGAGGGGTGGAGAAATAAATAAAATAAATCTTAAAAAAATATATATATATATAAATAAATCTTTAAAAAAAAGTCCATAGTATGCAGAGCAAGTCTCCTCTACTCTGCCTTTAAGAAACGAGAAAATACCTCAGCTGCCCTGCAATTACTGAGACTCCCAAGGAAAAAGGGAAAGTATAGCCTGTGAGTCTAAAGGACTAATGGCCCCACTTTAGAGGTTTTAAATTCTGCTAAGCTACTGGAGAAAGGGAAAAGGATTTTTACCTTGACTTCAGAATCTGGTGAGGATGAAAGTTCAGAAGCACTTGTTGATTAAATGATTTTGTAACTCAAATATGGCTGTCTAGTTAGATCACCATGGTTGAAAAGGTTTCCTTCCTCCCTCCTGCGCTCTTTTTCTCTCATATTCAACAAGCAATTATTAAGTACCTATGATGTCTTGAGACATATATGCTGGGTGCAGAGGAAATAAAGATGAAGAAAACAGAATTCCTCAGGAGGAGCTTTGCTCTGGGAGTTACTTTATATGATAAAATGAAATTGTGTGATATAATTATGGCACAATGAAAGTAAAGGTTAAGTACAGTTAGTCCCAGAGGGCCATGAAAATTGGGGAAAGGATTTTATTTAGGGAGTGAAACATTCCTCTGGCTGGAAATTTACTATTGGCAACAAATGTTCTTAGTTTCCAATGCATCCGGATGTTTTCAAGGCAAAAATCCCCAGCCTTTAGCTAGCAGAGCAGGTCACCCTCCATTTCTCACCAGCAGGTGGCAACAACATGATGGATTAAAACTGGACAAGGAAACCTACAGGAAATTTCTAACCTCCCCATGTAGGAGCTGGAAAAATAGTCAGCCAGTAGAAACTTTTTTTACTTGCAGAAGGTTGAGTCTCTAAAGTTTATAGTCTGCTCTTAAGGAGTAGGTCCTCATGTTAGTGAGGAAGGAAATTCACATAAACAAGTCAGGTCCAGTGTGAAATTTCTCTAAATATTACTGGGATTTAGGTGATAATAACGAGAGTTAGTATAAGTTACTATAAGGTATATAGACACACTAGAGCAGTAGTATTCATAGAGGAACTACTTGGTGATGTTCAAGGAACACAATTTCACTTTCAAAAGAAATTTAAATTTCGAGCTTTATTATTATTTTTTATTAAGCACATACATAATAAACCCATCATTTCTATTCTGTGATCTGCTTTATAAGGTATAAAAAGAAAATAGAATCTGAAATCACTGCTTCTGCAATGTAAATTTGAGTTGCTGAATTACACAAATCTCCATACTCAAGAAAATAAAATATCATTTTGATAGACAATGTATCTTATTAACCAATTACTTAATAAATACTGATTAAGCACCATGTGGTGGTACTTTTTTGGGATCCTAAGGGATACTGAGGTCTCAAAGCTACATTTTCTTTCCTGAAGGAAACAGCAATCCAGTTAGAACAGTAAGATACGGGAAGAAAACATAATATTCAATTGCAGTGCAAAGAACCAAATGGGTGGTTTAGACAGTGGCCAAGGGACTGTCTGGCAGAGGGATTAAAACATGGACCATCAGGTTAGCTAGCACCTGGCTCTAGCTGTGTGACCCTGGGCATGTCATTGCTCTCACCTGGAAAGGCAGTGGCGTTAAGAACATGGGCTATAGAGACAGAACGTTCCTTTGATACTGGCACCATCACCTAAACTCTGGGGAAAACTCGAACATGTTCACCTTTCTGATCCTCAGTTGTTTTATCAGTAAAGTGGAATTTGTAGTAACTACCAACTTAGGAGGGCTGTTGCAAGAATAATCTAGGTAATCCATGACAAATGCTTAGCCCAGTGTCTGGCACACTATTAGCTCTTATGATATTGATGGTGCCTCAGTTTCTCTTTCTGTAAACTGGGTATACAATGGCCCATAGTTAAAGGGCTGTTGTAAAGATTAAGTGTGATAAAGGATGCAATCTGCTAAGCACAGTTCTTGAAACATAAATAAATGTCCAAGAACTATTATAACCTCTACTCTTACCAGTGGAAGTGAAGGTCACTTTGACCCGGTATAGTCAGGGGAGATATCCTGGAGGAATAAAGTCTTGAAGGGTTGGTAGTCTGTGGGAAGAACATAGAAGGGGGTACTCTAGGCAGGGGCACAGATGATTAAGCAAGACATGGGGAGGAAATGTAAAAGGTGAGCTTAAGAGAAGCTCGAGACCTTGACTGGAACATCTGACTGAAAGGAAAAACAGAAAACTTAGCCCATTAGATCCAAGGGCTGTCACGCTGCAGCAGCCAAAATTGTGGCTGGTTCATGAGAAGCTTCAACTCAGCTTCTGGTTGGTGAGGTTGGATCACAGTGGTTCCTCTCCAGGAACTCTTCCAGGGCTAATGTTCTCTATCTCAGTCCAAGTTCATTCCACAGTGGATTAAAATAAATACGTGAAAGCATACATATTTACATAATCCCAGAGCACTTTGAAATTCACACGCAAGTGCCTCAGTATTTATACCAGGAGCAAGGTTTCCTTCAAAGTCATGCATTCAATCATCCATTCTTTAGTTCCTCCCTCCATTTATCCATTAAACATTTACTGAGCACCTGCCACGTGTAAAACACTGCTCTAGATGCTAGAGCTTTCTTTCTAAAACCAGAATCTGACCCTGTCATATCTCTACTTAGGTACATTTAATGACTTGCCACTGCCAAGTGCAAATTCTGGGCCATATACACTATGTATATCTCTATCTCCATGCTTTTGTTCATGCATTTTCCCTTGTCTGGATTTTCCCTCCTAGTAATCCAGAATGGCCGACATCTAGTGATCCAGATTCTTTTAAAATGTCCCTTCCTCTCTGCGGCTGTTACGGAAACTGCCTTGGTACCCATCCCAACCCCACACTGGCACAACATTTTTTCCTCTGTGCTCACCCAGCACTTTGTATATACCTTTGTCACTGCACATTTCACTTTTTATTTCAGCTCGCTGTTTGTGTGACTTTCTCTCCCACTGGGTGTTTAATTCAATGAGACAGGAACACTGTTTTGTTCATCTGTATAACCTCACCATCTATTATGGCATATTGCTTGGCATATGAGAGAGAATGAAAAATTTGATGTATTTGTTTGTTAAAGCTTTGGAAATAGTTGAGAATGAATGATGATGTGAATAATAATGACAATACCAGTAGCTACTTTTATTGTGGTCTTCTTATATGCCAAGCTTTGAGCTAAGTGCTTTACATCTATGATCTGTTCCATTTTAATCCTCACAATACCTTTATGAGGTTGGGGCACAGCAGATTGGTGAGGCATGGCATCTCTGGAGTGAGAGAGACTGAGGTTTGGATTCTGGCTCTGTGAGTGCCTGGTACAGATATGCAGTATGCACTCTGCTGAGGGAGCTTGGCTAAGGGGGCAATCGGGGGCAAAAGGCTGCCTAGCCTCTGCTTGCCAAGCTGGGCATTCTGGAATGGAGCTGCATCTTCCCAGAGGAAGAAGCACCTTTCCACATCAGCACAAAAGCATCCTATGGGGCCAGCACCAGCCTGATCTGTGGCCTTGCACAAGCTACTTAACCCGGCTTTTTACCTTGACTTCCTTGTCTGAAGAATGAGGTTACAACAGCACCAACCTCCTAAGGTTCTTGTTAGGGTTGGTCAAAGTGCATGTGATTTGCTTGGCACCTGTCTGACATATGTGCTTGATTAAGGTTAGCCAATAGTAGTAATAGTCCTATTTGCCCAAGAGGAGAGCTTAGAGAGAAAATTCCTTCCTTCCTTCCTTCCTTCCTTCCTTCCTTCCTTCCTTCCTTCCTTCCTTCCTTCCTTCCTTCCTTCCTTCCTTCCTTCCTTCCTCCCTCCCTCCCTCCCTCCCTCTCTTCCTCCCTTCCTCCCTTCCTCCCTTCCTCCCTTCCTTCCTTCCACCACTAAAAAGAATTTATTGGGAAACGGGGGAAAGAATAGAGCTTGCTGAAAAATGGGAGAGAAAGACAGAAATACCAAGATTTGTCACAGGCTCCTCTAGGCAGAGAGAGAGTGAGCTGTTTTGTGTGGTTACCTTTTAAACTGTTAATTATTCCGCCTTTTAAACTGTTAGTTATTTTCCCCCTTGCTAATGCTGAGGGGATGGGCTCCAGCTGTAATTGGTTACCCCACCAATGGTGGGGGCCAATGGTGAGGCCTGTTTGGAATATTCAGGGCCAAGGGGAGGTCCCAGAAAGAGAAACTGGGACCTTAGGGTTAAACCGAAGGTCTCAGGAAGGTCTTGCAGCCATGTGAGGAGTTAGTTTTGAGTAGAACCTGGGGATACACTCCATTTAGGAGCAACAGAAGAACCAGCAGAGAGAAGGGCTGAAAAAGTGGAGCAAGAGGGAGATAGAGGGGAAGTTGGTCAAGTATCAGGTGCTTCCAAGAGATTAAACTGGAAGAAGTATGAGAAAGTCCTACCCCTTGACAATTGGGAGATCATTAGTGACCTTTGAATCAAAAGTGTCAGGAAAGCAGTGGGAAAGGAGGCCAGATTGCTGTGGGTTGAGTCAGTGAATGAAAGAAACAGTAACTATGGCCTATTCATCAGAAATTAGACATTGAAGGATCAGAGACAAATAGGTCAGATCCCCTTAAGGGGAATGCAGAATTGATTGATGCCTCCTCCACCTTCCCTCCACCCTGCCCCCATCTCCCTGGATTTAGGAGCGAGAGGAGAGTTGAGTGTATTTTTTTTAGGCAGAGGACAGTCAACAGAATGCAGGTGCAAATCAGATAGGAAGATGGGATCAAGGACCCAGGTGGATGACTTTGTCCTGGTGGGTGTTGGGATGGAGAAAGAAAGGGTGAAGGCCCACAGAAATGTCAAAGATGTGGCAGAAAGAAGTTGAAAGGCTCTCTGGATGACCTGTCCTTCTTAGAACAGAAAGAGGCAAAGTCTATTGAGAGCGTGATGAGCAAAATGTGAAGGGCAGTTTACTAGTCAGGATAGGGCAAATCCTGCAATAAATAATCCCCAAACTCTAGTGGCCTAACACAATAAGAATTTGTTTCTCCTCACATAAAGTCCAGTTGGCATGGGGTTGACAGAGGTCTCTGCTCTGTGCAGTCATTCAGAGACCCAGGTTCCATCCATTTTATGGCTCCTCCATCCCCTAAGACCTCAGACTCTTTTATGGACCTTCTGCCTCTGGCTGGCAAACACAGGAAAAGAGAAAGAGTGCAAAGGAATATGTAGATTTTATAGTCCACTTCTGGAAGTACTGCATGTCACCTCTTGACCATGTTTCTTTGACCAGATCTTCAGTCACATGGCCACTCTTAACTGCAAGGGAGCCTGGGAAATATCATCAGTGTGCACAAAAGGAAAAAAAATAGGCAAGTACTGTCATGCCTGTGTGCTCAATGTCTGGCACAGTGTCTGAGGTAGAGCAGATACTCAGGAAATACCATGGAATAAATACATAGATGAACATTATCTTGTTTGCCCCTCTCCATTATTCTCTCTACTAATAACCTACTTGAGGTTCGAAGATGCCATATACCTAATGTGCTTGACAGAAGCTAAAGATTGGGCTTGTGCTTGGAGCTGTTTTTCCTGCAATGTGGTGTGTTTCAGGGATCCCTTCATAGTCTCCGGACGTGAATGTTTGCGGTCTGGTGTTGGGCGGAAGTCCATGGTTATTGAACTTGGCTGAGTGATTCTGATTTGCTCTCAGGGAGATAAAGGACAGGGTCTTTCGTCCACAGCCCAGTCACATAATCATTGACCTAATCAACCAGCAAATACACTAACCCACACCCAATATATACTTTCCAATCAAAAATGAGCTAACCAGCCCAGGGTTCTGTTAACCTAATCCTGCCTTAGTGATCCAGCCCCTTGCTAAATGAGCAAGATCCTGGATTAACTGACTGACCAGTCACTGACTGAGCTAACTACCCCCAGCTTAGCTAACTAGTTCCCAATCAAACTAATTGGTCACAAGGTACCACTGATTCAACTACGTCCTACGGAGAATGTTTAAAACCCAAGACTGGGATTACTCTCTTCCATGACCTTTATTATGGCCGTTTTTATGGATAACATGAATTTAGAAAGGGAAGGGAAGCTGTTGGGGTGAGTCAAAACTTCCCTGGGGGGCAAATTAAGGGCTCCATATCAGGTTGGCAAAGCTTGCCTGTACACAGAGTGTGACGCGGAGCCATGTCGGGCAGGGAATGCCAGGGTTATTTTTATAAACAGTTCCAGAGATAACAACACTGTGGGGCTGGTGCAGAGATTCCCATATTTGCAGATGCTATTTCATAAGCAAGGATGCCCAGCAGTGAGAGTGAGTGCCAGTAAGCCCAAGAAGGAAGAAGGAAACAGAGGCAGACAGTAATAAAACTAGTCAGTGCTTCAGGCTTGGGAAGACACAGGGCCCAAAGCTGACATCTCTGACTCACTCAGCCTGTTTGGGTCAGCAGGGGTGAGGAGCATAGGAGGGTGCTGGGTGGATGTGAAGGGGGCTGGGGTATCTTAGGGTCAAGAGCCCTGCCCAGGGCCAGAAGCAGCAGGACCCCTAACAATGAAGGCTCTGATGGCCAAGAGATGGGCATCCCCTTCAAAAGGCCAGATCGATGGAGCCCTTAGGGAACATCCACCCCTACACCTAGACAGTACTGGGTTGAGCTGCTCATCATAAAGCAACTCATTGCAAAGCAACTCACTTCAAAGCAATATTCTTGGTGTCATGGAGAGAGACTTTGGAGTCAGCAAATTCCAATCCCCCAATTACCGCTTAATGACTATGAGGTCTTAGGCAAGTCATTCAATCTCTGGGCCTCAGTTTCCTCATCTATAAAATGGAATTTCTACTTTGTTGGTTAGTGAGAATCTAATAGGATTGTGCACAAAAGGAACCTAACTCAATGCCTGGAAAGTGGTGGGTGCTTAATTTAAATGCACCCTTCCCTTCCCTCCAAGCCCTCCTCAGTGCTCTTGGGCCAGGCTGAAACCTCCCTCCTCACAGTGGAGCCTGGACTGAATCCTATCCCATCACTCCTACAGTGACCTCCCGGACTGGCCTGCCCACCAGCTGCCCTGACTCATGGGAACCTGCTGATGGCTCCAGCCTGCCTGCCAAGGTTACCAACCACCCCTTGGCTATGGGCAAGACCCATGCACAACATATTTATTCTTCCTGATTCTCAGAAAGTAGACAGGCTAGATACCGGCAGGCAAAGGGGTCAAGGCTAGGAACACCCGTGAGTCTTTAGATAAAGAGCCAAGGGCCTGGGACAGGAGCAATGTCCAAACTAACCACCAGTTCTGCAGATCAAATGCCCTGAAACACAGTGGCTTGACCTAAAGAAGGGCTAAAAGTCAGGCACATTTATACTGTGTAATTTACATGAGCTGAGCTGGCGTGAATGGGAATGTGTTCATGGGTAACTGGGGAGCGTTCCACACTTTTGAGTCAGGTTGGGATGGTGTTTATTGTGGTCTAGGGAGCCCTTTGCACATGCAAGACTCCAGGCCAGTGTTTATTACTAGAGGTAGCTTTCTAGATCACCTTTCCCAGCGTCTCCAGAGATGCTCCTGCACGTTAGATTTCAATAAGCCCCCTCCTTCCTCCTTGACCTCATCTCCCATCCTTCTCCTCACTTACTCACTTACTCTGCTCCAGCAGGTCTTCCTCCTTGAACACCTTGGAGCCCTTATTCCTCCCCTCCCTCTTTCCTGGGACCCTCCTCTCCCGGATGCCTGATGCCCGTATGCTTTGTTCTTTCACCTCCCTCAGGCCTCACTTTATCACTGACTCTCTCACAGATCCCCCTTTATAAAATGGCAACCCCTCTATTCCCTTCCTATGATTTTTCTTCTTAGAATTTAGCATAAGATCATTTATCTATGTTTTTCTTTATCATCTGTATGCCTACCCCTCACCCCCAACCCCCTGCTGAAATACTCAGTGGTAGGATTTCATTTTGTCCACCGCTGTTATCTTAATTTGCCTGATCTGCTATCATAAATATTACATAATGGTTTGGCTTAAACAATGGGAATTTGTTTGTTGACAGTTTTGAGGCTAGGAGAAGCCCCAAATCAAGATATTGGCAAGACTTGCTTTTTTCCCGTTCTGGTGCTGGCTGCGGGCAGTCTTGGGGTTCCTTGGCTTTTACATCTGCCTCCCATCACATGCAATATCCTTCCCATTCTGGCTTCTGTGACTTCCAGTTTCTTTTTAAGACCTCCAGTAATCCAGATTAAGGCCCACCCTGGTTCATTTTTTCACATCTTACTAAAAAAAAATCCTATTTACAATGGTTTCATACCCACAAGGATGTGGAATAAGATTAAGAACATGTGTTTGTTGGGTACATAATTCAACCTACTACAGCCGTCTTCTCAGTTCCTGGAACAGCGAAACCCACAGTAGGCCTTTATTAACTACTTGGTGGATAGATACTGAACTTGACCTTTAATTTAATCTTACATTAATATATTGAACTAGGTAGAGATTTACCATTAGTCCCATTACACAGATAAGGAAACTGAAGTTCAAAGAGGTTAAGTGACTTGCCCAGGGTTAGATGCAGGTCCTGTGAGCCACTTCTGTCTCCTTAATTCATCATCGGCCCACTGCCAAAGGAGAGCAAGTTGTGCTGCCTTAAAGATCACCCTTAAATGGAGCTCTGATTCCATTTAAGCTTGACTGATTTTGCTCATGGATTTGTCAGAAATTGGAATTTAGAAGTAATAGGCAGAGACTAAGGTTTTGGGTACAAACCACTTTTCAGTTCACATAACCCCTACTCTGAACTCTGTTTATTCCAGGTCTAATGCCGAAAATATACACACTAAAAAACAAATTAAAAATAAATGATAAGTGAGTTAGAAACTGCCCAAGGCTGTCAGGAACTTATACACCATGCTATGTGGGTTTTGAGTAAATATTTGCTTTGCAAGCCAAGAAGCAATACATATTTACAGAGGCAGTCTTCAGCAGAATGGCACATATGTTACTCCTGGGATCTGGAACACTTTCTCCAGGGAAGTGTGCACACAGGCCTGAGCACCACGGCCCTCTAACAAGGAGAAGAAACTTGGCATCAGAACACTTGGGTCTCATTTGAGCACTGCCACTCTCTTGCTGAGCTAATGTGGTCAACTTACTGCCCTCTCTGGACCCCTTTGCCCTTAGCATCCTATGACTTCAAGACAGGCCTAGAGAGAATGTCAATAGTTTTCTGATCTGGTTCAGGTGAAGGAGAGAGAGCAAGTGTGAGTGAGAGAGAGAGAGAGACAGAGAGGCTGGCGGGTACTTTCACTGTTTCTTTTCTCTTTTGTCTTTTCCACTGAGTCACTTTTTTTTCCTTCATTTTTCCCCCCAACTCAAGCATCATAACCAATGCCAGAACTTTCTGAGGGCTTTTGTTCTGTTCTTAAACAAGGACTAGCAACTCTGTCTGAAAGGAGATTGGCTCGTGGAATAAGTGGGGAGATGTAATGGGTGCTGAAAGACTCCCCTGTCTAAAAAAACCATTCATCAAATCACACAGTGGGAAAGTCTTACATGGAACACAGTCATTCAACAACTATTTACTGAGCTTCTTCCACAGGGTCACACCGGCCAACAAAGCTCAGTCCCTGCCCTCATGAAGCTTACGGTCTGGTGATGGAGAGATGGTAAAATCATCAGGCACCTTCTCACTCCCATGAGACATACAGGAAGCTACATCCACAGGAGGGGAAGGTTTGGCAAATCTCCCCAAAGAAAGTGACATTGAAACCAAGACCTGAAACTGGAAGAGCAGAAGTTATTCACACAAAGGTGAGGTACAAGGAGCTGGGGGTGCCGTGAGGGGGGTGAGGAGGGGAGGGGCTGCAGTCAGAGCAGGCGAAGAGCCCAGTGGCTGGAGGGTAGAGAGGGCGGGAGGGAGGGACAGGAGACGAGGCTTGCGAGGCAGGTGAGCCACTTGAGTTTGGATTTTCTGCTGAGGGCAGTGGGGAACGCTAGAGCTGGGGAGTGTGACATTCAGATTTGTATTTTGGAAAAATGACTTTGCTGGCTGCAGCATGGAGCCCTCTCTGGGGAGAAGCTGGAGGCTGGGAGGCTGGCTGAGAGAAGGAAAGAGTCAGGACTGACTAAGGTCATTTGCCTCCAACAACTGATCCAGGCTTTGGAACTTCTAGAACAGGTTCTGGCTCGTGTCCTCTCTCAGACCCAGATTGTTTCTCTTCTCCATGAAGTCACAGCATTCTCAAACTTGACTTCAATAAATCCTGGGGCTTTCGTCACGTCAGAGCCATGGGATCCAACCCTTTGGGGTACGAAAGCCCTTCAGTAACATAAAAGACTCCAAGCCCACGTCATCCTGGTTGTGCTTTTAGTATCTGTTCATTGAGAAAAAATCAAAAGAGAAAAGCATTAAGTAGATGTAGGCACACTTGACAATGGCTCCTACATATATGTGGAAGTTTGTATTTAGCATATGGATCCCGGAGCTATCTGAAAGAAGGCTGCACCCCCCTGAGGGGTTGGGAACCACTGTGCTGCATGCAACATGTGTGTTAAGAAGCCACTTAGACATCTGTCCCCAGAGTGCAGTGCATGGCTGCCTTCTCTGTAAACCGTGGGGTGCCTAAATTCAGCTGGTTCTAATTGCACAGGGCATGCCATATTGTTGCCTGATGTAATGTCAATTTTTATTTATTTGTGTTTGTGAAAAGCGGGGCTGATTAGACCACTTAAAACTACACAGGCTAGTTAGAGGCAGGCTGGCGTTAGTGATTTCAGCTGCCCTAAAGTCATCAGCGCTCCCAGATCTTGGCCTCCCTCTGAGAATGTAAACTTGGGGCCTTGTGCTATCATGATTTCTATTTCATCCTGACTCTTATAAACTACCATATAAAAAGCAGCCGCCAAAGGTTTTTTTCAATTTCATTTTGAGGCTTGGAAAATCACAAAATAAAAATAGCCCTGAGAGTGGAAAGTTTGGGGGAGTTTGTTTAACTTTCTTTGAAATGCACTTTGCGAAGGAATAAGTCACAAGATCCTTCTTTGTGGAGTGCTTCACTGTTTGAGTAAGTTTTTCACATCCCTCGTCTTCTGTTCGATCCTCACAGAGACTCTGTGAGGAGTGGATTATTATCTTCATTTTGCAGAGACAGAAGCTTAGAGAGATTAGAAGACTGGCCTGCACTGAAATTACATGACCTGGAAATGGCAGAGTTAGTCTCGGTAGGTCTTTGCCCCAAATCCCAGCCTCCCCCTGTGTTCATTGCTCTTTCTTGAGTGGCCTCAACCAAACCCAGCCCCTGCCTTTCTCTTTCCTCAGGGCTCTTCTCAGAAAGGAGAGGTGCCCAGGCCATGTCTGAAAGAGCACGGTCTCCAGGCTGGTCACCCGGGCGCTCCCTCTCTGTCGAGGAGCCTACAACTCAGTGTAATATTAACTTATGGACACTTGTGAGTCCCCTCACAGGTTGCCAACTCCTCGGGGACAGGGCCTCTGTATTTCTCACCTTTGTGTCCTTAGGGCCCAGACTAGTGACTAATACACGGCAGACACTCTGTAAATGTTTCCAAATTGAAATATCATGGAAGAAGGAAGTTTCTATCATCTTCTTAATTAATTTCTTTTTTGTCCTGAATTTGGCTATAAGAAGATTGATTAGAGTCTTGAGGTTATTACTTGGCTCTCATTTCTCAAACTGTGTTTTGAGGCATGTTCTGAGACATATCAAAAGGCATTCTAGAAAAAAAAATTCCATGGTCAGGTAGGTTTGGGAAATACTGATTAAATAACTGAAACAGATTTTTTTTTTTTAAATTGCAAAGTTTCTCAAAGCACAGATTCTCCAGATCTGGGTGCCTTCAAGATTTCCTCATCTGTGTGAGTTTCAGGCATACCTCTCCATTCTAACGATGGTTTAATGAGTAACTTTTAAACACTTACATATGCATTTATAAGCATGATTGGTTTCTTGGATGTACATAGTTTTCAGGGCTGCTTCTCTTACGGTTTTGTCAGTTTTCAGATGACACAGAAAGAGCACCTTTTGCTCTCCATCGCCGTCAGTACATCTCACCCATCACAAGGCCATGTACTTCCTAATGGATGGAAAACTCCCTTTCCTCTGCATCCTTCCCTTTAGCCTAAAAAGTGCTAAAGCCTACTTTATTTAAAGAAATTTCTCTCTTCCTCAAGCTACTGCTCCATTTCTCTACTTCTCTTCAACATCGAACAGGCCCACTGTCTTAGTTTCCTGGGCTGCCATAACAAAGTACTGCAAATGAGTGGCTTAAAAAGGTAGAAATGTACTGTCTCACAGCTCTGGAGGCCAGCAGGTCAAAACGAAGGGGTTGGCAGGGCCTGCGTCCTCTGAAACCTGTAGGGGAACATCCCTCCTTGCCAACTCCTAGCCTCTGGGTGTTTGCTGGCCGTCTTGGTGTTGCTTGGCTCCCAGCTGCAGTACTTTGATCTAGGCCTCCGTCTTCACATGGCATTTTCGCCTCTATGTCTAAGTATCTCTGTGCCCCAAACTTCCCTTTTTATAAGGACACCAGTAATCCAGTTTAGCTTAATCTGAGCTAATCACATCTTCAAAGACCCTATAGGATGACATTCATGAGATTAAGTGTTAGGACTTGAACGTATTTGGGGTAGGGCACAATTCAACCCATAACACCCACCAAATTCCTTGAATTATCTCAGGTCAAGATTGTAGTAGAAACATTGGACCATAACAGGCAACTTTTCAATGAGAAACCTTGAGAGGAAGAGAAAACTGTGAACCCAATGCTTTTGAACCTACAAAGCCCTTGGCTAGTCATTCAACTTTGTTGTGAAGATACAGGAGAAGGTTGAAGAATACATACAAATCAACTTCTAGAAAGAAACAGAGCATAATGAGTATTAGCCCTGTGAGAGAGTTTTTGTGCTGGTAGATTTATGCAAGATGCGTATCTGATCATCCTAAAGTTGTGTTCCTGGTGAGACGAAAGGCAATAATTCTTACAATCCTGCTTTAAATAGGATAGATTGATAAATATGTTGTTTGTCTCCTTTGGAAGCTAACAAAATTTGGAGGCTATGATATCTGCAACACTGGCTTTCTATGTTAGAAGTGGAATTTTTTACTTCTTTACTATAGGTTCATTATGGGGAATTGTATTTGTTAGAATATGTTTGGTTTAGAAAATTTTGTTTATACCAATGGCCTGATGATTAATTATTTTTATCTGTGATCTCATTATGTTTATTCTATAATATCGTCTCTCCATAAAAGACTTGACTCTACTTGAAAGTTAGAAAGCATCAAGACACTTGGTCTTAAAAGGTCCCTATAGACTTATATAGTTAAATAAATTTTTGATTCTGGCAGCTTCATTTTTTAACACACAATACTAAGTAAGTTTCTTCAGCCCCTCCCTTTAATTCTCAACCCTCTGTAATTAGCGTCTGGCCCACAGCCACTCCCGCAAATAACTTCCACTTAATCCTGTTTCTGCCTTCCCACTGCTCTTCCAGAAGTCACTGTCCACATTGTTTCCTAAGTTTGAAATTTAGGAGTCCATCTCTTTTGTTCCATTTCCCTTATCCTTCAGTCCTATCTGTTATTAATTTCTGTTATTTCTAAGGTGATAGTAGTTTCACATTTGCCCCTACTTCTCCATTCCCTCTGCTGTCTATTAATCCATATACTTATAATTTTGTACTGGGGTTATTTAAAAATTTTTTTAAATAGTATACTCATAAATCAAATATGTTTTTATTGTTTGCTGTACAAGTTCTTTGGGAAAAAATGAGAAAATATAGATTAGTTTGTGAAAATCCACTTTAATCCCACCACATGGAGTTGATCACTATTACTGCCCTTCCCCTTGGACCAAAGACCTTCTCCTACCTGGTCACGCTCCCATTCTAGACTGCTGGCAGGTCATTCTCCACCTGCCAACAGAGTCAACTGCCTTTAAAAAATCTGGTCAGCTCACTTCGCTTCTCAAAGACATGTGCTTACCTCTTTTTGACAAAAAAAGAAAATTTTTTTTAAGATTTATTTTTTGTTTATTTCTCTCCCCTGCCCTCCCTCCCGCACCCCAGTTGTCTGTTCTCTGTGTCTATTTGCTGAGTGTTCTTCTTTTGTCCGCTTTTGTTGTTGTCAGCGGCACGGGAATCTGTGTCTCTTTTTCTTGGGTCATCTTGTTGCGTCAGCTCTCTGTGTGTGCGGTGCCATTCCTGGGCAGGCTGTGCTTTCTTTCGCGCTGGGCGGCTCTCCCCACGGGGCGCACTCCTTGTGCATGGGGCTCTCCTACGTGGGGACACCCCTGCATGGCACGGCACTCCTTGTGTGCATCAGCTCTGCGCGTGGGCCAGCTCCACACGGGTCAAGGAGGCCCAGGGTTTGAACTGCAGACCTCCCATGTGGTAGGCGGACGCCCTATCCATTGGGCCAAGTCCGCTTCCCAAAAAAAGAAAATTTTAAGCTTCTCAAATAACATCCAAAGCCTTTAATAATCTGGCCACAATTTCCCTATCTGGCCTCCTCCTCTGCCACTTTCCTCCATGTACACTCTGCTGTAGTCAAATGAAACTTCTTTTCCCCCAGACCTTTCTTGGTCTTTCACATATCTACTCTTGCCAAGATTTGGAGACAGATATATCCCAAATGAAAGATCAGCCTCTCACCGAGTACCTTTCTGAGCCTCAGTTCCTATACAAGGGAACGATGATAATTATCCTCACCTATGGGGCTGTTATAAGGTTTAGTTGGGTGAATTCCTCCATTCAATAAACAATTATCAATTGTCTATTATGAGTCAGCCACTGGAGGATAAACAGACAAAAATCTGTGCCCACATAGAGTCTACATTCTGGTGGAGAGATAGTCAACAAGCAATAAACTTAATTAAGTCATTTATATAGTATGTTAGAAGGTGCTAAGTGCTAAGGGAAAATTTCAAGCAAAGTAAGGGGGGGATCAAGAGTGTCAAATGGGGGTGGTTTGCAATTGTAAACAAGGTGGCTGACCTCAGTGAGAAGCTGGTATTTGAGCAATGGCTTGGAGAAGGTGAGAAGGTGAGGAAGTTAGCTGTACAGAGACCTAGAAGAAGGGAGAACAGCCATTGCAAAGCCCCTGGGGCAGGCATATGCCTGACAAATCTGAGGAAAAGTAAAGGTTGAGGTGGAATGAGCAATGGGGAGTATAGCAAGAGACAGAGCCCGAGTGGTAATAGTAGCAGATCACAGAGGGTCTTCTAGGTCATTGTAAGGATCTCAGCTTTCCGCCAAGTGGAGCCATTGTAGGGTTCTGAACAGAGGACTGACATTACCTGACCTGACATATTATAATTGGATCATTCTAGCTCTTTGTTGAGAATAGACTGTAGGGTCAAGGATAGAAGCAGGAAAGCCTACTAGAAAGTTATTAGTAATTCAAGTAAAATGATGTGGCTCAGACCAAGTTTGTAGCAGAGGAGATCGTGAGTAGTAGGTGGATTCTAGATATATTTGAAGGTCAGAGCCAACTGGATTCCAGGTATAGAATATGAGAAAAATAAAAGGGTCAAGGATAGCTCCAAGATGTTTTAGAACAATTAGAAAGACAATGTTACTATCTCTTATGATGGGGACAGCAAGAGAAGAGCAGATTTTTGGTGAAGGAAGATGAGGAATTCAATTTTAGATGCTATAGGTTTGACATACCCATTAGACATCCAACTGGAGATGTTAAATAGACCATAGTAAAATATATTTTTAGATGCTAAGGTTGAGATTCTGGGGCTATTATGATCATATTATAACCAGAGATCCAGATGTTGTGAAACATTTTCCAAGGGAATAAACACTCAGAAAGAATAGCAGAAGGGAGGGGGTGTGGCTTAAGGAGTTGGGCACCCACCTCCCACATGGGAGGTGCCAGGTTTGGTTCCCTGTGCCTCCTAAAGAAGATGAGCAGATGCAACAAGCAGACATAGTGAGCAGACACAATGAGCAGAAAAACAAGTGGAAACAGTGAGCAGACAGATGAGGGAGCCATGGGGGAGTGGGGGGTGGAGAAGAATAGCAGAAAGGAAATAAAAATATGGCTCTATGGGTAGCTGCTGCCCAAGTGTATAGCTTACCAATTGAAAGCCTTTTGGTAAAGGGGAAGTCTTGGGACATAGCTTAGGCTATCTCCTGAAATTCTAGCATTATGGGGCATGTCTGTAAAGGAAAAGATGACTGGGGCACAAAAATGGTCCAGAAACCCCTTACCCACGAAGCCAGATGAATAAAAAAGAACAAGACATGGAAATCTTGACTTGAACTTTCTAGCACACAATGACTGTGCCCTCTAGCAATCATAAACCTTACTTTGTACCATGCTTGTAGTTAGCTTTATATATGCTGACTAATCATTTTAGAGACTCCATCTTCTTGTGGGAGAATAAGAAAGTGGCCAAGCAGGGCATCATGATGAAAAATACGAAATACTTTGAACTGGAAAGCCAATCAAAAGGTCAAATGCCAAAATTTGTTCTAAAACAATGAAATGTATCACTTTAAATGTGTTTAGTAGAAAATAAATGATTTAGGGAAACTTCTACTTTCAGTGGTTTGATGGATTAAATACCCTGAATGACTCCTAATTTAAAATGCTGGTGAGATGACACTATTTTCATTTTCAATGCATACATGAGCTGACACAAGAGTAAGGAATCTACAGGTCTCCCAGTGTAAAATACAAGCAGAAACCCTGAAATCTAAGTAAGTGCTAAAGCTGGCTTTTACCCCGAGTTTTAGCTGAGCACTGGAAACCCTGAACTCCCATGTTAACATATAAGTATCAAGAGGTAATCCGAGTTTTAGTTGAGCACTGGAAACCCTGAACTCCCATGTTAACATATGAGTATCAAGAGGTAAAGCCAACGACCTACCCACAAATGAGCATCTGATTGGAAATTCCTGCTTAGAGCTGGGATCTTGAATGTCTGCAACCTCAGTGACTAAGAAACAGGCCCCACACTGCAGAAGGAAAACAGCAAGAAAATTTGCCTGTCTTGACATTTGCTGGGGGAAAAAATCTCAGAATTTGAAACTACATACTATCCCTCTTTAGAGTTTCTGATTAAAAATAAAGTTGTCTGTGAATTTCAAAAAAAATCTTAAGGGAAATTTTAAGAAATAAATTTTTATTTTAGAATAGTTTTACATGTACAGAAAAGTTGCAAGACCTTTCGGGTTCTGTAAGCCCACACATAGTTTCTCTTATTGTTCACATTATTATGGTACATTTTGCCAAAATAAATTGCTAGTTAGTTGGATCAACTAATCCATATCGACACATTATTTTGAACAAAAGTCCATACTTTATTTGGATTTCCTTAGTTTTTAACTAATATCCTTTTTCTTTAGGGTCCCATCCAGGATACCACATTATATTTAGGCTCTTTTAGGCTGCAACAGTCTCTCAGACCGAATTTCCTTGATTTTGATAACCTCTACAGTTTATTTTCAATGACCTTTTTTTAAAAGATACATAAATCACACAAAATGTTACATTAAAAATATATAAAATACTGATATGGGATGTTATTGACAGGATATATATGGTTGACAGGGAGTTATACAGGGCATATGCCCAGGGTATATGGTAATGTCTATATATACTCATAGTGGAAACAAAAACAACAGCTGGGGGGGTACTGGGCTCCTGGCTGGGGGGTCACTGTTGTGGGCCCTGGGAGAGCAGCGGCAATCCTCCAGGTGCAACGGCAAGAACCAGGAAGGAAGGAGGGCCCAACAGTGGGCTCGTGATACTAATGGTTACACTTTTGAGCCTATACACCTGCAATAAGAACAAGGCCTAGAGTAGCATTGTGCCTGGGGGTTTCCTCCTGACAGCCTGCATGTTACTCAAATGTGGCCACTCTCACAGCCAAACTCAGCGTGTAGATGCGATGCATTCCCCCCAGCGTGGGACATGACACCCGGGGATGAGCCTCCCTGGCACCGAGGGATCACTACCACATACCAGCTGAAGAAGCAACTAGAAAATGACCTTGAATTAAAGATTCAATGCGGAACAGCAGAATATACCTGTCTACATATAATAACATGACTTCGGGAAGCTGTTTGACCTAATGTAAGGGGGAAATGGAAAGGAGAAATGAGATTATAAGGCTGTGAGTCTCTAAAAAAGAGTCTGGAGGTTGTCAGAAGGAATACCGCTATGTACAACTGAACAGAGTCTAAGAGACAGATAAGGTAGATACAACCCCAGGTATTGGTTCTTTTGAGGGATAAAGAGACCCACGGGTTCTATGGTCATGGCAGAAGGGGTTCACTGCCATGACAGATAGCCCTTCTTTGGACCTGGTGTTTCTGCGTGATGGAATTGGACTCAGAGGGGATCTCTTTTCACAAGACTTGCATGCTACTTTATTGGAATTGTAGTCGGTGCTGGGTTTAAGATATATGTAGGGGATTTGAATCTCTGGACTGATAATATGACACCCAGGCCCAGAGCCTCAACAGACTTCAGCTCCTACACTTTGATTTATTGGACTTACTCCACTCAGCTAACATGGAGTTGAAGAAGGTCAACCACCACAACATGGAGCCTAGAGTGTCTACAACTGGAAGCGGGAGGAGTGCATCCAGTACCCATATGGAATCTAAGCCCTCACTTGACATAGATGTGCAATGGACACAACCAATCCAATGTCCACAGAGAAAATGTGGAATGGGTGTGGGAACGGTAGCCATGGTGGCTGCTGGGTGTGGGGAACGGGAGGAAGAGATGAGATGTGGAGGCGTTTTCGGGACGTGGAGTTGTCCTGGATAGTGCTTCAAGGACAATTACGGGACATTATAGATCCCCCCAGGGCCCACTGGATGGAACGTGAGAGAGTCTGGGCTATGATGTGGACCATTGACTATGGGGTGCAGTGATGCTCAGAGATGAACTTACCAGGTGCAATGGATGTGTCATGATGATGGGAGAGAGTGTTGCTGTGGGGGGAGTGGGGGGCGGGGGCGGTGGGGTTGAATGGGACCTCATATTTTTCATAATGTAATTAAAAAAAATAATTAAAAAAAAACATTAAAGGAACCATAATTGCTGAAAAAAAATATATATATATATAAGAGGCTCCCATATACCCTACTCCCCTTACCCCTCATTCTTCCCACATGGACAACTTCTTTCATTAGTGTGGTACATTTGTTGCATTTGATGAGTACTTTTTGGAGCATTGCTACATAGTATGGATTATAGTTTATGTTGTAGTTTACTCTCTCTCCCAGTCCTTTCAGTGGGTCATGGCAGGATATATAGTGTCCTGCATCTGTCCCTGCAATATCATTGAGGACAACTCCACGTCCCTGAAAATGCCCCAATAGAAGAGTACTGTCAAATATATTGTAGAATGGGCTTCCATAGGGATTAATCCAAAGTTTTGGGGAGGGAGACCACAGAGGTAAAGTGTCATTTCATCATGTCATACCGAGGATACATGCTATTAAAATTACTTATCACTAATGATTTTAACCGCGTCCACTTGGATGTTTCCCCACCATAAAGTCCCTCTCTCCCCACCCCCACCTTCCATACTGTATTTTGCAGAATGTAGTCACTATTTATAGTCCAGGCTTAAAGAAGGGAGAGTTAAGCTCCACCTCCTTGAGGGCAAACTATCTGCATACATTAATTGGAATTCTTCTGCATGCAAAATAAGCCTATTCCTCTAATTTATTTATTTATTCAATTATTTATTTATATCAGTATGACTTCATGAGTATTTCATTCATACTTTGGGATATAATCCAATATTTTTTTTATTTTGCTGCTCAAATTGTTCCAACTTTGACCACTGGGAGCTCTTTCCCGAAGCTCCTGTGTCCCTTTGATATAATCTCTTTGTTTTCTTTTTATAGCACGTCCTTACTATCTGCAACTGTAAGATGCTCCAGGTTTATCTTGTATATTCCTTGTCCCAGTGCCAAGGTCCCCTTGTTCCTTATATTGGAACATGGTATTAGAAACCAAGAACTGGGCATTGGGAATGCTCATTGGCACTTTTACATTAAAGTAAATGCCAGAGTAATAATTCTTCCAGGTGATTCTGGCAACATCAAAGCAAAGCCTCTCTAGAGGAACACAGCTTCAATCCAGGCATGAAAATATTCCTAAAGATGAAATACCAAGGAAAGAGAAGCCCTCTCAATTAAAAAACACAGAAACCAAAAACCAAAAATCACAAAGCGCCAAGGAAGCAAGGCACTGGGAATAACGACTAACAGAAACAGTCTCACACGCTTTACCTGAAAATTCAGATATCAGTATTATAAAAATCAGAGTAATAATTATACTTATTACTCTTTATTATCAACTTATTGGGGGATAACTTATGTCTAATAGATGGCATCAATTTAAAATGTACAATTAGATAAAATTTGACAGCCATGTACATACATAAACCCACCACCACTCTCAAGATATAGAACATTTCCATCACTCTCAAAAGGTTCCTCATGCCCCTTTCCTCCCCCACTACTCCCCCAGCCCCAGACAACCACTGATCTTGCTTACTGTTTTTAAAGAACCCAAAATAATGTCTAAAATTTAAAAAATATGTACTTTAAATAAAAGCAAACCTTCAGAAGACAGACTTAACCAGCAGATTAGATATGGTTAAAGAGAGAAAGAGCTGAAGATAGAATGAAAGAAATTACCCAAAATGTTACCCAAGAGTAGAAGAGATAAAAAATATCAAAGAATGAGAAACATGAAGATTAGAATGAAAATGTTTAACGTGTATCTACTCTTTCTTCCAGAAGGAGGTAAGAGAAAAAGAGGCAATATTTAAGGAAATTGTAGCTGAATTTTTGAGAATTATTGAAAATAACAGTAGAGGATACTCTAATATACTACCCAGACGTACTTCAGGACTAAAGCACTTATCCCCCAGCTGCTAAAAGTATGGGTAACTGAGGGTTTGTTGTCTGTGTCTTCTCTGGAGACTCTTCTTAGCTGAAGAGAACTGCCTTACCCAAAGGCACATTCCCTTGCTCAGGACAACCTGTATCCAATGAGTAGTTGATGTATAGGCAAAAAGTCTCAGGTTTCTTATCCCAATTTACGATGACCCTGCAGGGTCATCCAAGCTCCACATGGGATTAGCTGAGACTTTTATTGTAATTGCTTTAATACCAACTTCTCCAAACTCTTCCCAGTTCTGTTTCTTCCTGTCTTCCAAGGTGTTTATTCTGAGAGTGTTCCAAGAAGTTTCCTATATGCTAATCTCCATCCAGCATCTGCTTTCTAGGAAATCTCATCTGCAATAGTTGGTGCCAGGATGTCCAACTCCCAGAGAGCCAAGTGTAACAGTGTGATATTATTTATGAATTCCAAATAAAGATGATTGAATATGTTTGCAAACTGGTCTGTTCCTCTGGGTGTGATGCACTTTGATTGCACTAATCCACAGGTTTTACATTTACTTGATTAAATCAAGATTAGGGCTTTGTTTCAACCACATCAGTAGGAGGTGACTCTGTTGAGTCCCTGCCCCCTTGGTGGGCTGAGATAAATGGACACTCACTGAAGATACACAAAAAAGAGAAAGAGCTCCTTAGATGTCAGTGAAGAGAACTTTGTTATGACTTGGAAGAAGAGAGAACTTTTATCCCTTGGCCCCAGGAATAGAGCTGAGCCCTCTGCCAGCCTACAGCTGAGATTGGAAGAAGGTGGGCTTACAGAGCCTTAAGAAGAAGAAGGAAGGAGAGACCAGTTAGAGACCACATGTGGCAGATGACTTTGGTGAGAAATCAACCTTGACTTGTATTCTTTAAGGCCTTGTAACTGTACATTTTTACCCCAAATAACAGATTTCTGGTACTTGGCGTCAGCACCCCTTTTGGCTGACTAATACACCAATGTTAATACAAAATGTTGAGCTGGATCATTGTTGACGGAATGGCAATAAGAACTCTGTCACTGATGGTAGCTGGAGCACACAAGCTCCTGGCACAAGGTAGCAGTGCAGTTGTTAGAATTTTCTTTGGGGATGAACTAGGAAGCTATACCCATGTAAGGAAATACAATGGCGGGTGCAATGTGTTAGGTGTGTTGGCATATACGACAAAATGATTGTTATAAAGACAATGGAATTAGATGAGTATCGATGAGAGCAATTGATGTTTTGGAGAAAGATGGAGAAGGGCAGAGGTTAAATATTCAGCAGCATATAAAAGGACTCTCATTGCATGAAGTCTAAAACAGATAGAGCTGAGGATCAGACCCAGAATTTAATCATAAGAGCAGCAGAGAGCAGAAGTTCGATGATGGCTGTTCTCTGTAGGCCAGAGTTGATGGTAAGAGATTTGGGATCCTAATAAAAACAGAGGCCATATTTCAGCATTCAACAGTCAGAAGCAAGGAAGATTCAATTATCATAATGAATGTCCAGGTTAGACCTGACCTGCAAAGAGGTATGGAGATGATATGGTATCCCCAATAAGTTGGAAACCAATCTGAAAACCAAGGGGTTTATGTAGAAGGCCGCTAACCCTCATTCCTAATTACCCATTTGGGGAATTTGTGCTTCATCCACAACTCTGGCCCCTACATGTCTGAGGTCTCAGCTCATAGAGTGGGGAATACTTCTCCCATTAATTTTTTTTAGGAGGTACTGGGGAATCAATCCAGGACCTCATACATAGGAAGCAGGCACTCAACCACTGAGCTATATCTGCTCCCCAAAGAGAGTTGTTTTTTTTATTGGCTGGTTTTTAGGAGGTACTGGGGATTGAATCTGGGACCTCGTACATGAGAAGCAGGTGCTCAACCATTTGAGCTACAACTGCTTCCCTCTCCCATTAAATTTTAACCTATATCTCCCCACCCCTCCCACCTAGTTCTTTCTTTCAAATACACATTTGCTCCTGGACTCTTTTCATTTGCTCTCCCAGGGCAGCCTTTGATTCGTGATTCTACACTACAGTTTGAGCTGCCTCTGGGTGGGGTCTCTGCTGTTACTCTCATTTTTTGCTTTCTCACCTTTCTAAGAAAGATCTCTCCCTTCCAGTCCTTATTCCAAGAGGAGCCCCTCAGAAGGGGCAGCCTTAGAATGTGCTTGCCTTCCACGGACACTTTTTTATTTTTTTATTTTTTTAAAGATTTATTTATTTATTTATTTATCTCCCCTTCCCCCCCACCCTGGTTGTCTGTTTTCTGTGTCTATTTGCTGCATCTTCTTTGTCTGCTTCTGTTGTTGTCAGCGGCACAGGAATCTGTGTTTCTTTTTGTTGCGTCATCTTGTTGTGTCAGTTCTCCGTGTGGGCGGCGCCATTCCTAGGCAGGCTGCACTTTGTTTCACGGTGGATGGCTCTCCTTACGGGGCGCATTCTTTGCGCGTGGGGCTCCCTGGTGCGGGGACACCCCTGCGTGGCACAGCACTCCTTGTGCGCATCAGCACTGCACATGGGCCAGCTCCACATGGGTCAAGGAGGCCCGGGGTTTGAACCCCGGACCTCCCATGTAGTAGACGGATGCCCTAACCACTGGGCCAAGTCCACCGCCCTCCACAGACACTTAAGACACCATGTAAATGTTAGCTAGTTACTATAAATGTGGAATAAAAACAATAAATATGGGATTACTTGAAGAATTTACTCCCAGCATCCTTTAACTCCAGACCAAAGTGCTTAGTCATATCAGAACTTAATCTCTAAATGCAGAGAGCTTTATCAATCTTCCCTCTCCCAGCCTGCCAGACCTACACATTCCAGCCCTTTATCTTTCTTCTCTATTTAGTCTTTACTTCTTACCATTCAGTGCCAGTTGTGGCATGAGACGGGCTGAAGATAGTTTCTCCAGCAGGGCTTATGGCAGGAATAGCAGCTGCAGTCTGAAACCACTGCTAACATCTTGCCCGTAAGCAGAACTCTCTCAGCTGACAGACTTCTTAGAAAATGAGAATTCATCTGGCAATAAATAACAAAGGCTACAAAGCTGTTTCTACTCTTTGACCCAATAATTCCACTTCTGGGAATTTACTCCAAGGAAATAACTTAAGGGAGAAAAAAGTCATCTGTCTAAAGATGTTCACAGAAGTTCAATTCATAAATAAGGGAAATTGGAAACAATCCAAATTCCCAAGGTTGGGGAAAAGGCAGGGCAAATTATGACATATTATCATAATGAAATATTCTATGACTATTACAAATACATATACTAGTCCAATTCTTGTAAATGTACTTGTGAAATAACATTCAGTGAGAGATGCCACATACCAGAAACCTTACCATTTATTGTCTACTGCATATAAGACATTCCAAATCCTGATAGAGTGATAGGATCATCTCTATTCTAAGGATAAGGAAACTGAGAGTTTAATGTCCTTCCCAAAGAGAAACTGAGATTCAAGCCCAGACCTGATCCCAAAGTCCATGTCCTCCTGTACATGCGGCTCCCAGCTGCATCTACTTTTCTAGCAAAGACAGAAAAGGAACACAGAGTGATCTAGGGATAATTAGAGCTTATTTTTGAATTGTCTTATTAATGAAAAGTTGTTTGAATTTAACTTACGAAAAAAAACAGGGAAGAAATGAAAACCAAGAGATCTGTCTCATGCAGACCAGGCCTGGCTCTAGCTTGATTAGGAGGTCACCTATTATGATTCGTGTTGTGTAGAAGCCCCAACTCATTATTTCCTCAATATGTAAGCAAATCACCTGCAGAGCTTGTTTAGTCCACATATGCCCTCTGCCCTCTGCCTCCTGCACTGCATGGAGACTGTTTCTAGGCTGTACTGAACTACTGATCCTGGTGGGAACATGCATATTTATTTTTTGTTTATTTGGAACACAACAAGACAAAACAAAGAGACTAAAACCACTGGTGAAGGTGTTGTTTTCAAAAGGACCCTGTGAAAATCCAGGAACCCACATCTCAGGTGGATAGAATGAGCATTTTCTCATTCTCAATATATACCAGTGACGGCAACATTGGGTAAAATGGAGGATGCACAGTTCTTGTGTGGAATTTGACATAAAGGAGATTTGGGTTTAATGCCTGGCCCAACCATAATTGCAAGTAAGGCCTTTTTAGAGCACAAATACCCTCCCCCCACCCTGGCATTTGTCTTTAGAAACTCTTAGAAGGGCAGATCTATTATATCTTGCCCTTTACCCTAATAAAGTTGAACCGTGTCACCAAGGAAATGTCCTGGTTCATGGGCTAAAATATGTCTCAGCAAAAGATAAGGCTTGGAGATACTTTGTTCCAAAGGGCTTTGTTCATCAGCTGATAGTTGCATCTATTCTTTTGTTTTCTTATACCCACCCACCAAAGCTACAATGGCAGGAACCCCTGGTCAGCCTGTGGTGGATGGGCAGACTTCACTGCCTCCTCCTTAAAAGTGCTTGACCGGAGAAGCAACTCGATCACGCTTTTGAATTGACCAATGGATAAGGGCCATTTTGAAGTAGCAACCTCCTAGTCTTCAAGAAACTATTAAACCAGCTAAGGCAGATGGAAGTCTCCGGGTTCAAGGGCAATGCGGCCGGAGGTTGCCTTGTCACCAGAGTACCAGTTTCTGAATACTCTATCTTGGCTGTGCCTCAGAGCCAGAGGCTGTTGTCTCAATGACTTCACTGAAGTAGAAAGATGAGGATGAGGTTTGTGGGGGAAAGACTAGGGACATGGGTTTGTGAGACCCTTACAGTCAGCTGATCTACCTACTCTGCACGGTTCCTGCTGCTATGATCATATCCTTGTAGTTAAAAATAATGCTTTCCTTCTTATTCAATGATAAGTGGCTGAATTTTTTGTTTTTTTTACACTTTGCTATTGTAAACACATAGGAAGGAAGCAATAACCTTAGCATGGGAGCAGAACAGATCAAATACTCAAGTAAAGACTTGGTCACAGGGCAGGAGTTGGAAGAGGAGATCCCTGCTCTTCCGACCTCGAAGAGCCACCAGCAGACCCAACGATTTATTTGCAGCGTGTCTTTGGGTCAGAGACTTAACCGCTCTGATATTGAGGTTTCTTATCTGTAGAATGGGGATAATTCTTCCCATGTTGCAGAGTTGTTATCAAGAATAGAGAGAATATGTGTAACACTCCTGGCTCATAGTAGCCACTGGGATTAATGGGAGTTACTTCTGTCATGGTGGAGCACAGATTGGTCTATTAGATTCCCTTCCTTTCTGCCTCCAAAGGTGAGCTGGCTGACAATCAATGGGAAGGCAGGCAGGACAAGTGTCACTGGTGTAGGACTCTGATTTTAGAGGACAGGCCTCAGGGAGGACCTGTACAACCAGGGCAGGCGCCCCCCCCCCCCCCCCACTGGGAAAGAGGAACCTGCATGCAGGAGCTAACAGCAGGTGAGGCAGGTAGAGAAGGAAAGTTTTGCACGTTTCCTTCTTTGCCTCATGGAAGTTGCATTCCTGCCTTAGCCCCAGCTGTCCAGGTCACCCTAGGCACACTCCTGTGAGTATGCTAAGAGCGCCTCCACTGGGCTGAGCCCAGAGTGACCTTGATATGGAAGCAATGTCCAGATGGACAAAGCAGTGTCCCTCCTGCCCTCTGTGTGCCCTGAGCACTTTGTAAACAGTATGGCTGTGATTGTGCAAGATCTCATCCTATTTTAATGCCCTGCCTGTCTCTCACTGGTCTCTGTGCTCCCTGAGGGTCGGGGCTGAGTCACATTCAGTCTTGTTCCCACAGGGCCTAGCATAGGACCTGGCATCATGCCTGGTTCAAAGTGGACACTTTTGTACTTTGAAATTGTAAATTAGTATTTGGGTGATGGAAAACCTCATTCTTTCCCTCTCTCTTCCACATTTGCCCCTCCTATTTCTCGGATGTGAAGAAAGGGATTTGAACCAAAAAAGCTTTTTGATCAGGTTAGGCTAGGCCCGGTTGCATTAACAGCCCACACTAAAATCTCAGAGGCTTAGCTTGACAAAAGTTCGTTTCTGGCTCATGCATAGTCCCCTGTGGTCCTGGGCCACGCTCCAGGCAGCTGTTTCCCATACAGTGACTCAGCAATCCCAGACTCCTTTGATTCGGTGACTCCATCCTCTCAGCACAAGGCAGGGCAAGAGCTGGTGGGGAACACACACCTGCTCGGCTGTGTTCAGCCCAGAAGTGATGCCCCACTTCCCCTCAGAGTCCATGGGCCAGACCTAGGCATGTGGAAGCAAGATTGTCGGGAAAAGTACCTTTCCGTGTGCTCAGGAAGCAAAGGAGAACTGGATTTTGGTGTGCAGTAATCATACCCACCATAAGGGCCAAGAGGAAATGCAAGACAGCCTAAATTATAAGTAAGAAAATTATCAAAACTTGAAGAGACTTGTTGTGATACATGCATTCATTTATTTATTCATCCAATGAATATTTATTGAACATCCACTAGGTGCCAAGCATTGTTCTAGGTACTGCCCACAGCAGTGACTCAGGGATCCTGATATCAAAAGCTTACATTCTATTGGGGAGAAACAAACGAATAGGTATATAAACCCTCAAATGGTTATATGTGCTCTGAAGGAAAATAAAAGAAGGATAAAAGGATAGATAGTGGCAGAGAAGTTGCTATTTTAGATATTTGGTGGAGAAAGTCCTTGCTGAGAAGAGACTTAAATGAACTGGGAGGGACATACCGATCCCTGGGGGCTGGGTGTAGGAAGGTTTCTTTCTCACTTTATTCAAGTCTCTGTGTTGAGATGGAGGGAAGATTCAGTGCAATGGCCAATTCATTTAGTTCATTCATTTATCAAACATTTATTGGGATCTTACCCCTATGCCAGACACCCTCTTGCAGAACCAGTGATATCATACGAATAAAACTCAGTCTCTGGTCTCCAGGAGAACATAGGTCTGTAGGGGAGAGAGACAAACAAATATGTAAAAGGTCAGAGGGAACACAAAAGAGAGAAGTGCAATTTACATTTGGGTGAAGGGTCAAGGATGATATTACGCAAGAGGTGACTTAGTTTAAAATGAAAATCAGGAAAATCAGCTATTAAAATAGAATCTTTGTGTCCATTATCTATTGCTGTGCTAAAAACAAAACAAAATCCATAAGACGGAAGTTTTGGCTTAAATCCACAGCCCTTCATTATTTCTCATGATTCTGGGGATTGGCTTGACTCTGCTGGGCAGTTTTTCTGGCTCACAAGGTATTGACCAGGGCCATTGGTGAGGATGTGCTCAGTTTGGAGTGTGGCTGTGGCTAGAATGTTCCAGACAGCTTCTTCCCAAGTCTGGTGCCTCACTCGGAGGGTTGTAACACATGAGGCTGACTGGGTGTGTCTTTCTTACCATATGATCATTCAGCTGAACTTCTTTACAAGGTAGCTGGATGTCAAAAGGACTTTAAAGCTCTAGAATTCACAGAGTATCATTTTCTCTGCATTCCATTGGTGAAGGTCAGTGAAAAGGTGAACCCAGATTCCAAGGGAAGGGCAGTAGACTCTATCGGCATGCATGTATGGGTTTGGGAGGAATTGTTGAAGTCTTTCCCTTTACCATGGGGAGTGGCGATGTGCTGGGAAGCGTGTTGGATCTGGAGCCAGGTGTAGTGCTAGCCTAAGCACCACTCTGTAGTGCAAAGTGGGTTTGGGCTCTATCTAGACCTGGATTTGAGATGAGGTTCTACTATTTCCCAGCTGGCTGATCTTGGGATGCCTCAGCTGACAAGTCTGTAAAATGGTGATAATGACACCTGCTCTTCAGAGTTATTGTGAAGATAAATACATTCAAAGTACCTGTAGTAAAGGAAGAATATTTACAGGGCACTTGTCATCTAGTCCAGGCTTCCATCATGCTTTTTGGTGTTTATCTGGCCCCAGCGCCTTCAAATGATTGCATTTCTTTCTAAGCCCAAGAATTTGAATTCTGCTGCAACTTAGAGTGATTTAGTCCAGTTGCTGAGAGGTCCCAGGTGGCGGTCCAGTTCCCTCTCCCTAACAATTGGAAAGAGATCCTTTTGGGCTGAGGCTTCAAATCAGACCATCTTTGAGGCCAGCCTGCTGAAAGTTCTGGATTTTAGGGGAAAACTGTTCCTCAGATAGAATAGAAGATTGTACTTCTTGACATCTCAGCCACCATCTGGGCTCCTTCTACACCAAGTATCATATATTGGTTACTGTACCCTGATAAGATGGTCACCAAAGGCCCTTCACATTGTCCCCAGAAAACTTTCTAGCCAGAAAAAAAGCCCTGGGGAATATGAGGCATGGTCATGCTGTAGGAGATGAATTTAAACACTTCACATCATTACATCGGAGACCTTCACAAGGGTGTTTCATTGAAGGATTTTCTTTCCTTTTAAAAAGACAAATGTCATCTTTTAAAAAGATTTATTTATTTATATTTATTTATTTCTCCTCTCCCCACTCATTGTTTGAGCTCGCTATCTGCTCAGGGGCCTCCCATATGGAAGGGAGACTCTTAATCGCTTGAGCCACTTCCACTCTGTTTGTTGTGTCTCTCATTGTGTTTCCTTGCTGTGTCTCTTGGTTGTGTCATCTCATTGCATCATCTTGTTCCATCTGCTTGCCGCCTCAGCCCGTTGTGTCAGCTTGCTGTCTGCTCATCTTCCACAGGAGGCATCGGAAACCGAACCCGGGACCTTGCATGTGGTAGGCAAGAGTCCAGCTGCTTGAGCCACATCTGTTTCCCAAAGGATTTCCTCTTTAGTTTTATTATAGGTGTAATGTTTAAGTCCAAAATATTTTAGTCTTGCCATCTGCTGTAGCATTTGTCTGGTCTGGCTGGCTGGGACAGGCTCAAGGCTCATTTTAGACCCTCTCCTAGACTTCTGTTTCTGGTTTCAGGGTATTTGCCACTAAGTTTTATTCTTGAGGCCATTCACTGTGTTCTTATGGTGGGAAGGGTATGAGATTATCCCATTCATCAGGTGTTTACTATGAGCCAGGCGTGGTGCTATGTGTTTTGGGATGCAGAAAGGAATGAGACCTGTCTATGCTTTGGACATTCAATCTAGGAAAGACCTCACCTCTGACCAAGAGCCCTTCCTGTCCTCAGAAAGTCAGATTAACACATATGCATCTTATTGATGTATCAACTCTGTGAGATGGAAAGGATTATATTCCACAACAATGCAGAACCTGGTACTTTGGCTTCATCTGCCACATTAGTTAAGGTAATGCTAGTTGCTGCAACAATAGGCCCACAAAATGTAGACTGGCTCAACAGAATAGGAGTTCTTCTCTTGCTCACATACAAGCCAAGTGTGTGTCTCTGATGACCAGGCTGCTCTTCTCCAAGCAGAGCTGCAAGGACCCAGTTTCTGCAGTATCCCCTGCATTCTGCCAGGAGAAAGTGGAAGCAAAGAAGGCAACTCATTTCTTAGTGACTTCAGCCCAGAAGTGACCCCCACCAGTTCTGTTCATATTCCATTGATAAGAACTAGTTGCACAACCGTATCAAGATACAAGGGAAGAATCAGGAAGTGAACTTGACCCAGTGGTTAGGGTGTCCGTGTACCACATGGGAGGTCTGTGGTTCAAACCCCAGGCCTCCTTGACCGGTGTGGAGCTGGCCCATACACAGCACTGATGTGCGCAAGGAGTGCTGTGTCACACAGGGGTGTCCCCCGTATAGGGGAGCCCCACACGCAAGGAGTGCACCCCGTAAGGAGAGCCGCCCAGTGCGAAAGAAAGTGCAGCCTGCCCAGGAGTGGTGCCACACACACGGAGAGCTGACACAACAAGATGACGCAACAAAAAGAAACACAGATTCCCATGCTGCTGACAACAACAGAAGCAGACAAAGAAGACGACGCAGCAAATAGACACAGAGAACAGATACCAGGGGCTGGGGGGGGCGGAGAGAAATAAATAAATAAATCTTTTTAAAAAAATTGTTAATAAAAAAAAAAAAGATGTAAGGGAAGGAGATACTGGCTGGGCAGTCACTTTTCAGTAACATCTAGTCACGTGGAAATGTAGCCAGATCCCTCTTGGTTCTTGGCTATGTTACATAAAAGAATTTAAGAAGATGCCGGTTTAGTTAGGCCGGTATTTTTTTAAGGAAAGGGGAGAAGAGAATAGAAACAGGAGAAAATAACAGATTATAGATCCTCAGCTATAGTTGCGGGCTGCTCTGGGGAGAGAGAGATTTGGCTTGTGCGGCTACTTTTTAACCATTAATTTTTCCTCCCCTTGCTAATGTTCGGGGGTGGCGTCCCAGCTGTTTGCTGTTCTGATTGATTACCCCACCCGCCAGTTCCCCAGGGAGACCCCATGATAAGGCCTCTTGAGAACATCTGGGGCTTTTCCTTGACACTGGATGAAATCTTGTCCCAAATGGAGGATTCTCGTGGAATTCTTCCAGCAGCCTTCTGGCGGGGTCTTTCCCTCAGGGGTTTCCAGGTGGGGTTCCATGGCCATGTTTTTCCACCGGGTTTTAGATTTGTCTCCCCATTTCCTAAACTAGCTCACTTCAGAAAGGGAAGCTGGAACTGTCTTAAACAGCGAGCTGTCTTTGTCATATCTGCCTTCCACTGTTAGGTTAAAAATTTTTATCGCCTCCCCATTGCTTGGCCTGTCTCACTCCTTTTTGTATCTTTGCTTTCTCATGTATTTTACTGGAGGACCTTGTAATTCCCTTTCTAGTGTGATGTGGTTAAAAGAACACTGAACTGGAAGTCAGAAGATCTGGATTCTAGACTTTTTAACACTATCTCACAGGATAATCTTGTGCAAGTCATTTTCCTTTCATGTGCCTCAGCTTCCTTATCTGTAAAATAAGGATAATAATTTCTACCACACAGAGATGCTGTGCAGATTAAATGTAGTGCCCATCAAAGTGCCTAGCACGGTGCTTGGCAAATACGAGAAGGTCAATGTATATGTAGTCATTATTGAGTCAATGAATACAAGAAACTTTTCTCAATCATTTTCCTACTAGCTTCCACTGGCTCCTGTGGTGGTGTTTCTTGTATTATTTAGCTATGTGGAGGTAGGGAGAGGTAAGCGGGGGGTGAAGTGAGGGGACTGGAGTCTTCCCAGCTCTCAAGAAAGTCCCTAAAGGCAGGGACTACATGAGCTCCCATGTATGTCTTCCCCCTGGTGTGTGCATACGGAGGGAATGCCTGGTAAACCAATACCAGGCCAAGGAGCTTCGTTGAATCATAGGCAGGTGATTACATCATGCTTCCAAGGAGCTGAATGTCGAGGTGAGTGCAGTTATGGCCATAGACCGGGGCTGGGGTGGGGGTGGGGGCGGCAAGCTGTGCAGAACCAGCTTGCTGAATGTTCCAGAATCAGGGTGTAGGGTAATCTTTTCAAGGAGAGGAGGTTAGTGCTGTGGTCCTTTCCTCACTGAAGATGTGAGAGGATGCTTTTGGTCACCAGGCAGATGGCTTTTGTTCTCTGGGCTGACCTCAGGAGCCAAAGTGCCTACTCCAAAATGCCCACTTGAGTATTCAAGGCAATCCAGTCTGTTTAAAGTAAGCCATAAGCAACTATGGCTAGGCTTGAGTTAGATGTTAGAAAACTTGATTTTAAATCCCGCAGGTGCCACTAACTTAATAGGGCCAAGTGGTGAAGTGGAAAGAGCAAAGACTTTGCAGTTCAATAGGTCTGGCTTCAAATCTGGGCTCAGCAGGGAGGCTTTGACTCAATTTACTCAACCATCTGGAGCCTCAGTGTTCTCATCTACAAAATGGAAACAATGATTCTTCCACCCTCCCTTCCCCTCTCCCTCCCTTGCAAGGTTTTTGAGAGTCAGATTAGTATAGAAATCGAGAGGTTAAGCTCTGGAGGCAGATGGACTCCCCGGGCTCCTGGGACTGCGGGCAAGTTACCTAAGCTTTCTGTGCCTCATTTTCCTGTGGTTCCTTTGGCAGAGAGCGGGTGGACTCTCTTTCAGGTCAGGGCCTCTGCTCTGGCACTTTTGCCCTATAGCTCACACTCCCTTCCTACAACTTCGAATTATAGTAACCAAAGCATTCACCACCTCCAGTTTGTGCATTTCCTGGAGGGGGAGGAAACTGGCCCCAGGCACACACAGACTGCAGAAAGTGAAGAGGCACCACAACCTCTCTTAGTGTGAACCATCTTCTAAAACTCCACCCTGGTCAACACCCCGGTAAGTGGAAAGAAAGACCATACACCTGGAGGTTAAGAGTGGGGCTTATAGCCGACCAGCCTGGGTTGAACTTCACCTTTCCCTTTCCCTAGCTCTGTTACCTTTGTCTATTGACTTTACTTTTTGAGCCTCTATTTCTTTTTTTTTTTTTTTTAAAGATTTATTTATTTATTTAATTTCCCCCCCTCCCCTGGTTGTCTGTTCTTGGTGTCTATTTGCTGCATCTTGTTTCTTTGTCTGCTTCTGTTGTCATCAGCGGCACGGGAAGTGTGGGCAGCGCCATTCCTGGGCAGGCTGCTCTTCCTTTTCACGCTGGGCGGCTTTCCTCATGGGCGCACTCTTTGCGCGTGGGGCTCCCCCACGCGGGGGACACCCTTGCGTGGCACGGCACTCCTTGCGTGCATCAGCACTGCACATGGCCAGTTCCACACGGGTCAAGGAGGCCCGGGGTTTGAACAGCGGACCTCCCATGTGGTAGACGGACGCCCTAACCACTGGGCCAAAGTCCGTTTCCCATCTATTTCTTCATCTATAAAATATATGGGATAATAATATCTACTCTATAGAGTTGTCATGATCATTAGGATGAGATGATTCAGTATCTGGCACATAGCCAGTTTTCAAAAAATGTTAACTAAAGCCATTGCGCTAAGGGCCGGCAAAACGGGATTGTAATCACAATTCTACAAACGTCCTGCAAGGCATTGGGTAAATCACATAATTTCTCTGGGTCATAATTTTCTTCATCTGGAAAGTGGGCATGGTGACTTTATACCATGTCAGTTCAGCTCAGCTGGAAGCATGTTTTCCAAAATTCCCATCCTTGTAGGAATCTGGTTTAGAGCTGGCCATAAGAGAAATCTGTGCTAGATTTGGAAGCTGGAAGTGATGCAGCAGCCATTTTTATGCTGTGGCACACCATGACTGCTCACACACATTGTTCTGCTCGTTCAACTTGTTGACATGGAGTTGCACAAGGCGCACAGCTCCATCAGTTCCTGCTGGTGGCTACTTCTTTGGCTTTTTCAAGTCCTGGGCCAGGGCAGGTGTAATCGCATGCAAGGGGTACCAGTGCGGGCTCTGAAATGGGGAAGGGAAGAGGGTGAGAAATGCAGGGAAGAGGAGAGTGCTGGGATTCCTTCCCCTAGGGCGGAGACTGGACAGCCCGCTGGTTGTCAGACCCCCCAAAAGATGGGTGGCTTCTCAGTTTTCATTCCAGTGTAGAAGGTGAAGGGGACTGGGGAGAAGGTAGTGACACGGAGGACAAGATTAGCAAGCTGGGGGCTGCTGTCCTGTTTATTCCTAGGGTCTGAGGATCAGAACAGTCTCTATCTTGAGTTTGTGTTCTTCCCCCTTTACAAAATGTCTAAGGCCGCCAGGGTGCCTAGTTTCAGATCAGCAGAGGTAAGAGACTCCCTGGGGTACAGAGCTGAAAGGTCTGCTCCTCTCAGATATTCCCCTTCCCTGTTAACTCCATGTTTGATGAACCTGTCCAGAGGTAAGTGACGGCCAGTGCTCGCCAAGCATTTGAGGCTGTCCGCTCTCCAGGGCGTGAATGAAAAAGAAATAACCACACTTCAAGCCCTGAGTTACTTTCCACACTGCCATATCCCAACAGGCTCAGGCTTCAAAGATGGAGCTTAATTGTGTTTTCTGTTGCCTTTTTTATTCTAGTATTAGAAATATAAGCTGTTAATCCTTTACATTGAAAATAGGGAAAAAGCTTGATTTTTACTGCAAAGAAAACGAAGAGCACAGCATCCGACACATAGTAGTTGTTCAATAAATGCTTGTTGAATATTTATTATTTATTTTTATTTACCAATATTTATTATTCATTTGTGTCCTGGGGAATGGGCTCATACAAAGGGAAAACGACTTGAAGGAAAGAAAACCCCAAACCTGTAAATATTATGTTGGTTGATGATAGGATAAGGGATTATGTTTTATATTTCTCTATCCTTCAGATTTTTGTACTGTGGTAATAAGATTATCACAATAGCAGGTAATTATGACCAAAAGGAAATGAGAGTCAAAATTAAGGGGTCATTTTCATGAGGCAGAGGCCTAACTATAGAATCAGCAGTTCAGTTGTAGGAAGCAAGGCCTGTTGAGGGGAGATAGAATTTTATATCTCTTTCAGGTCATTTATTTTCACCTTTGACCTTTCTCTTCAAAAAGAAGTAAGTCTCCCTCTCCTCCAAGTAAACACATGCTGACCCCTTCTCAAATTAATTAGAGTCCAATCTAAAGTTCTGTCAAGACTCTAGAGAGGCAATTTGTAGTAGCTGATTAAGATAAGAAACTTTAAAAAGGAGAAATCATTTGACCACCTTAAAATGTACTGAAAAAAAAAAACTCTTCATAGCATACATTTTTTTCAAAAAACAATATCTCCTGATTTTAACATGAGTTTAAAACACCATGAAATTTACAGTAAACAGGCAGTTCTTTTACTGTGAACTGGCACAGTCCTAAAGATTGACTATTGTCCTGCCAGGGACGGATTAGATTGGAGAAATCCTCTCCCAGACCTCCCTGTTCTTTTATGAGGAGTTGGTCCTGAGATATTTACCCATTATCTTCAAATCCCATAGCCCTCCAGGCTAAAATAAAGCCTGCCAAAAAGCTATGGCCATTTTAGGATTAGGCCAGAAGAGTCTGGCTCCTGTGCTGTCAAGTCCTAAATACTGGTTCAGAGACCAGAGAGAATCACTGTCTTGTCTCCTAAACCCTGGTGACAAACTCCACGGCAAAGGGTATGGTTGCTATGGTGATAGGCTGATAGAAGGCCACACGGTGAGCAAAATGTCAAATGGAAGCAAGAATCCTCACCTCCCAGGGTTGATGTGTAGATGACATGCACTTGGTAGTTTAGGGAAGGTGAGAAGGTCTGACCTCTGAGGGATGCTTGAATCATTTTAGCTTCCTTGTCTCTTTCTTTCACTAGTATCAGGACAGTGTCTTGTGTTCAGTAATGTTCTCCTCAATCATCTCCTGCACCAAACTGTGCTAAGTCCCTCCACACCACTGGAGTCAGAGCTTTTAATTAATGCCAGGTGAGTGCTGCCGTGGCTCTAATGGGGCAGGAGCCCTGAGAGGTGCTTCACGGGAGGGTTTATTGCAGGAGCACTTTGGGAAGGAGCCATGCTGCTCTGGGTGACCCGGGCCACACCCTGGTGTTTGGAGCTTGGTGGCAATGGTTGCATTTCATTGTAGGTTTGTTTGTTTTAAAATTTCCATATCCTGTCCCACAGCTGGGGCATAAAATCAAGCTTTAGTTGTGGGAGTTTTGTTTACTTTATTCTCTAGCTGGGCTGGTGAGGAGTTGAACCAAGGTAAATGCCTTTCCATTGCTTGGATTCTGTAAAGATACTCCAGCAGTTCCTGGCTATTAAATATGTTGGTGTGAAAAGGGAACTTAAAAAAAAAAAAGTTGACCTACACAAGTCTGGTTGCTTTTAGGATAAATTCATTTTTGTTTTGCTTAAAAAATAATAACAACAAACTTCTAAATGTTAATGTGTTTTCATTTTACACAGGCAGCTTGGGCAATGGGAATTTTGGTAGGAAACAATAATTAAAGAAAGAAATGCCACAGCTCTCACAGCTGGAAATCATTGATTCAGCCCCATTTGCAAAAAAATGGAAAAGAAATATGAAAAAGAAAAAAAGGCGATTAGCCTTATTGCCAGAGGATGGCTTCCTGTCAGTTGCCATAAAGTCTTTCTCATGTCCCTTCTCTCAGAACATTTCAGAGATCTGGAAAGTATTTGATTCATAATGTCTGAGAGTAGACAAAGTAGAATTTCTCACAAATATCTTTTAAAATTCAATAACATTGTATTTTGTTTTTGTGATAAACATATTACATGTTCCAATTAAACAAAAATGAGAAATTATTGAAAACGAGAATGGGAAGAATTACTGGCCATCTAAATGCAACTATTATTGATGTTTGGTGTGTTATCTAGAAAGCTTTTTACCTTGCATGTGTTTATGCACTTGTTTTTCATGGATATATAACAAGGTGTGTCATTTGTACTCTGTATCTCTCCCATCAAGGATAATAGCATTTCTGAAGGCTTTCTGAGTGCCAGGTACTGTCTGCCAGCTCGGTATCTTCAAGCCAGACTGACATGCTCATTTGTGTGCAGACTCGTTAGCCATCATCATCATCAGCTACATAAACATAATTAAGTTCCTGTCTGTTTCTTTGCTACCATATTGTGTGAAAAGAGCCAGATGGAGTTTCATCAAGTTTGAAGGATATTTGAGGATGGTCTTACTTCAGATATAGGCTATATGACATACAATTTCACTATGGGAAGCCTGGGATGGAAGGGAACCTTGGCTCTTTGGTTTTTCTTTTTTCTACTTAGAGGTGGTACTGTACCACTTTATTCTGAAGATTTCACTGAATTGACTTCAGACACTTTTAAATGTTTGCCATAATTTTATGGATGAGTGAGCTCCTTGGGCTCATTATATTTCAACATAATCAACTGTCATTTTTTTTCCCAGTGGGTGCCCATAAGAAATTACACCTGACCAAATGCCCTCTAAAGGCATTGATTCAATTTCAGGAAGAATTTTTTAAAAAGAGCACTTTTAAAGAGTTTTAATTGTCAGTCAGAATGGGATAGATGTTTGAAGTCCAAAGAGGAGCTGGGCAACGAGGCTCCTCCTGGCAGCTGGAGAGGAGAGGCGCCTCTTCCAAGGCTCGGGGCAGACATCCAACCTGGGAAATGTTGAAACCCCCAGTTGATGGGTGTTCAACTTTCAGAATAGTGACACTGAAGTGTAAAGAGAAACCCAAGGGATGTCAATTGGGAGAGACAGACCATTAGTTTAAGGTGCCATGGACGTAAAACCAGCAGTAGTTTCAAATATAAGGCTTAACTTCAAGTTTCTATGGACAGATATTCCAAAATATAACAAGGAAGTTGCTTCTCACATGACAATTTGATGTAATGATCTTTGGGGTGAGACATGAAGATTTATTTATGTGTGTCCCAAATAGTAGAACAACGAATGTGTATGTGAATACATTTTTCTTAACAGTTTGTAAATTATTGAGGTCTGCTTGAATTATTACAACTCTAAACATTAATTTTCAAATAGCTTCTATTAATCTGTGATTCTCATGAGCAAGTTCATATAGAACAGCTTGAAATAACAAGGGCTTTATGTATTGAGTGGAAATATGCTAGATGCCATGCTTAGCACCTTGTATACATCATTTCAAATAATCTCCACAATACCTCTGTGAGACAGGGACAAATATCTCTATTTTACAGAATGGGGGCAGGACTTAGGTGAAGCAAGCAAAGAACTCAAGGTGCAAAATACATGGAGGTGCTCACTTTTCAGGCTCGTTAAAATGTCCCAAGCCTGAGAATGAATGCCTCTTTAAATTTTGCATTCTTAGCACCTCACTTGCTTAAACCTACTCTCAACCCTTTTACAGATAGATAAACTGAGACTCTGAGAAGTTAAACAACTTGTCTAAGATCACTCAGCTATGTAGTAAGTAGCTGTGTGAGAACTTGAGCCCTGGTCTTGATCAGCTCCAAGTAATTCCAGTTCTTCATTTACTAAATGTTGTCTGAGGACCTATGATGGACACTCTGAACACATTACATCTACCTTTAAGGGACTGACAGACCTGGGGTAAGATGGGGGAAACAGATATATGTGTAAAAAGATGAAATGCGTGTTATCTTAAGAGCTGACATCAATTGGTATACTCATAGGGAAGGAACATTCTTTCTTTGCAAAAATAATTTGATAAGCTACTGGGGAGATGGTGAAACTGTATGTTTGCAGAAAAATAACAAACAAATAAAATAGGTAAGCTGCTCATGGGACAACCAAAGAGAGAGGAAGAGAGTGGAGGAGAGCAAAGATGGAGGGGATTTATTTTATGGAGGAAATGGCACTAAAATTTCCTTGAAGTTGGATGTGTCATGATGATGGGAGTGAATGTTGCTGGAGGGGGAGTGGTGGGGTGGGGGTGGTGGGGTTGAATGGGACCTCATATATTTTTTTTAATGTAATATTTTTACAAAATCAATTAAAAAAATAAAAAATTAAAATAAACAAAACAAAAAATAATAATAATAAAATTTCCTTGAAGGAGGGGAGACTAAAAGATATTTTTTTTTCTTCTTCTCCTGTCCTTTATTTTTTTTTTAATATTTATTTATTATTATTATTTTTAATTACATTAAAAAAAATATATGAGGTCCCATTCAACCCCACCGCCCCCGCCCCCCACTCCCCCCACAGCAACACTCTCTCCCATCATCGTGATACATCCATTGCACCTGGTAAGTTCATCTCTGAGCATCACTGCACCCCATAGTCAATGGTCCACATCATAGCCCAGACCCTCTCACGTTCCATCCAGTGGGCCCTGGGGGGATCTACAGTGTCCCGTAATTGTCCGTGAAGCACTATCCAGGACAACTCCACGTCCTGAAAACGCCTCCACATCTCATCTCTTCCTCCCGTTCCCCACACCCAGCAGCCCCCATGGCTACCGTTCCCACACCCATTCCACATTTTCTCTGTGGACATTGGATTGGTTGTGTCCATTGCACACCTATGTCAAGTGAGGGCTTAGATTCCACATGGGTACTGGATGCACTCTTCCCGCTTCTAGTTGTAGACACTCTAGGCTCCATGTTGTGGTGGTTGACCTTCTTCAACTCCATGTTAGCGAGTGGAGTAAGTCCAATAAGTCAAAGTGTAGGAGTTGAAGTCTGTTGAGGCTCTGGGCCTGGGTCTAAAAGATATTTTAAGAACAGAAATTTCACTGCCTCCATCTCCTCCTACATCCAAGATTTCAGTAGAGTTTTCAGAATCACAAAAACTTGGTTTGAGGAGAGTTTTATATTAGAAATTTAGGGAGGGTCCATGACAACTGCCAGCCATGCTGTACATTTGTGCAAATTTGTGAAAGGAGCCCTTTCTGGGTGGATGCAGAAGGCAAGCAGGACATGGGCTACTTTTTCAGATCTCTTTGCCCCCTTGGACTTGGTGTTCTTGAGCAGGGCACAACCCTACATGATGACCCTTGTCATACCTGGGCCAACGTTGTACAGCAGAGACAGCAGGCCTAGATACTGGGGCTGAGACAGGGGACGAGGAAGATACAAAAAGCTGGAAATTCACAGGAACCACAGGAAAGGCTTTGGACTCCTATAGGGTGTAGAATAGGAAATCAGCTGACTTTATCCAGCTCTATGGGACTGAGATCTGGGTTGCCCACGTGTGCCCACAATTACACCATAGTATGGGTTGTTAGCTGGTGGAAGTGGTTTAAAAAGTGCTGTAGAGTGCAACTACTAGCCCTGCTTGGGAGAGTTGGAGAGGCTTCGTGGAGGAGGTGACATTTAAGATGATATTCAGGGAAGTGGACTTAGCCCAGTGGTTAGGGCGTCCATCTACCATATGGGAGGTCTGTGGTGCAAACCCCAGGGCTCCTTGACCCATGTGGAGCTGGCCCATGTGCAGTGCTGATGCGCGCAAGGAGTGCCCTGCCACGCAGGGGTGTCCCCGCGTAGGGGAGCCCCACGTTCAAGGAGTGCGCCCCGTAAGGAGAGCTGCCCAGCGCGAAAGAAAGTGCAGCCTGCCCAGGAATGGCGCTGCATACATGGAGAGCTGACACAAGATGACGCAACAAAAAGAAACACAATTCCCATGTCGCTGACAACCACAAGCGGACAAAGAAGGACACACAGCAAATAGACATAGAGAACAGACAACTGGGGCAGGGGGAGGGGAGAGAAATTTTTTAAAAATTTAAAAAATAAAAGATGATATTCAAAGCCTGAGCTTGCTAAGAAGAGAAATGGGAAGAGACATTGTGTGTTAGGATTGCAGTAAGGCCTGTGTATGATGTGGCATGGCGTGGGGCTGGAGGAAGACAACAATTGAATTTTGAAGTGCAAGACTATGGAGCTGCTTTTGTTTTTTTGTTTTTCTTTATTCTTATCTTGTATTTTACTTATGGTAAATAGTGGCCAATGAAAGGGAAAAAAGCAATGGTAGCTGTCTAGTATTTCGAGGCAGCAACTTAAATGCTAACAGACCCTCTGGGGAGCCTCCCTCACTCCTCCCAGGACTATTGTGGACATTTAAGTTTCCTGAACCCAGTGACAATAAAAATCATTACCTTTCAAGCACAGTAAAAAAACAATAGATTTTATTATTGTTCCCCATGGCTGAAAAATTCCACAAACAATAGATTTTCCTCTATGTGCATGATCCATTGCCTCACACCGAGCATACAGATGCTAAAACACCTGCAATTACAAGTCTTCAGCTGGGGTCTTACTACTTCTGGGGTCATTTGATGGATTGACAAGAGGCATTGCCAACAACATGGCAGATATGCTCCATTTTCCTAGACAATGATGTTTCCTTGATGCTAAGTAATCACTTATTTATATTTCAAAAAATTTAAATGGAAGCTCTTTTCCCCAAATGAAATATATACAAAGCACTGATATATTTTTAAAAATTCTAAGGAAACGGCATTGGCTGTGGGCAAGTAGTAGGTGGCTGATGTGAATTTCCATCCACGTGCATCACCTCCCCTCCACGGTGGTATACGCCCAGGGAAAAGCGAGGAGCAGGGACCTCCATGTGCTGTGTTCCATGCACGCTGCCGTTCCATCTCTAATTCTGAGACTGGGCATCCTGCCTGGGACCCAGAAGGATTGATGGGGAAGTCTGGGAGTCACCAGGGCTGTGCCCATCCTGCTTGCTCTCTTTTCAGGGAGGTATTTTATGTCCTTCAAGTCCAGCTCTTTAAATCTAAACTTTTCTGGCTTTTCAGTCATTGTGGTTGCAATACTTTTCAACTAAGTACTACTTCTGCTTGTGTTAACATAACTCTTAGATCCCATTGCACCTCCATTTTTTAGATCATGGTAGCCAGGAAAATATCTTCCTTAACTGTGTGCAAGTGCACAAAGTTCCCTCCTACTCTGGTTTCTGAAGACTCTGGTCCTTTTCCTTTTCTATATATTCTTCTAGTCGAAGGAGCCACTTGGGTGAGTAATGAGAGCAGATCTCTGCGTGGGCAGAGACTCCAGCTTTGTAGGCCACCATGATTAAGCCATACAGGACTGATAATTAGAGTTGGCATCAGGGTTTACAGCACCAATGTATGCTACAACTTCCAGTGGGCTTTCAAGTGTATTTCAAACAAAAGGCATTGGTTTTTCTGATGTCTTCCAATCGCTCACACACAGCTTGCCCAGATACTGAGCCACACAGCTGAGCAGTCCTGTGTGCTTTAGGGTCTTGAGCTCGCACGCCACTGACATCTTTCAGAATATGCTAGACATTTTTAATGTAGCTAGAATTGAAGAGGTTCTTACCTCTCTCTTTAAAGTTCTCCTGGGGTGGAAGTACGCTTTCCAAGGCATCATGGAACTACTTATTTGTAGAAATGTGTTTTAGAAGAGGCAGGCAGCAATGTGATACCTGGCTTAACTCGCTGGGTGTGAGGAACTGTACTTTCATGGGTCCTGTGCTTCTAAGTAGCGAGACAGGGGAGTTTTGATTATCCTCTAGAGCAGGGGTTCTTAACCAGGAGTCCACGTATCCCTGGGTCCATGGAAAGATTTCAGGGGGTCCGTGAACTTGAATTGAAAGAAAATCATCTTTATTTTCTCTGACCTCCGATATTGAGTGTCATAAAACTATCTGCTGCTACATTCTGAGAATGAGTCCATGGTTTTCACCTGACTGGCAAAGGGGTCTGTGGAACAAAAAAAAAATTAAGAACCCCTGCTCTAGAGAATGGGGAGTTACTGAAACATGGCTAAGTGATTAGCAAGTCTTCTATGGTGTCAGGATGGGTAGGGAAGAAACATTTGCCATGTTCCAGGTGACTTGGGATGAGTTGGAGCAGGTAGGAAATCAGAACTAAGGTAACAGCAGGAGGGATGTAGAAGAACCTGTTGCTTTGAACAAATATCAACTAATTAAGGCTGCCAAGACTTGGTGGGGGTATTGAGGAGGGATGAGTTGCAGATGAAACTAGTTTTCTAGTTGGGGAACTAGCGCACCACTGCTTTTCAGTCCCCAAATCAGAGGACCAGCAGAGAGCTTGTTTCTTAGCCTTTGGGGAAGGTGTACCTCTTTAGTCTCAACAGCCCCAGGGTCCAAAGAAGGGGACTTTGGGAGAGAATGACTTCAAAGGCAGGGAAGCCATGCACAACCTGACTTTTCCTCTCATCTGCAGAGTGGCCACAGGTCAGTTAAGGTGTCTTTCCAGATGTTGGCTGATAGAGCAGGGAGTGGCCAGGGAGCTGGGAGAGTCTACTTCCACTCCCGCTCGCACTTCCATGGGCTTCTTTAGAGCAGCTGGAGCAGATTAGCTGAGTGTAGCACCTAGCATGAACTTGGAAGAGCATGCCAACACCGAGTCAATGAAACCAATAAGGAAATAAAACATGACTTGTAGAAGAAGGATTGACTCTCTCCCTCTCCCAAGTGCCCTATTTGTGGGTCAGCTTGAGCCAAGTCTTGGTTCCAAGGGGTCTCAGAGGCAACAATGCCTAACTGAATTCTGAAGTTGAAGGCTCTAGTAAGGTGGGTGCTGTGGGTTGACAGGTAATATTGCTCCTGTTTTTACAGGTGATATGCAGGCCCAGAGAGGTCAAGTAACTTGCTCAAAGTCCTCTGTGCCACAGGGTTACAGCCAATGGTCATAGGCACCGTTTTGGTAGTATGTACCCTGGACAGGTATTATTCTCAGTATTTTATTTGAATTAGGTTTTTTAATCCTAACAACACGCCTGTGAGATAGGTAGCTGAATTGTATCCATTTTATAGATGGGGAAACTGAGACAGATAGGTTAAGTACTATGCCCAAGTTTACATAGCTCATAGGTAATGAATCCAGGATTCGAATCCAGGCAGTCTGGGCTTGCGCCTGACCATGATGCTATGTTGTCTTCAGCATCAGCTCAAGTTTCCTGATTCTATGCCCACTGCTCTTTGTAACAGTCCATTCTTGGCATAAAAACATCAAGTATCATGCCAATAATTTCATATGTAAGGGATTTCAAAGGTATACCTCTTGGGAGCTTATGATCTCAGCCACGTTGTAGGAAAGAAATTGCAGGAATGTAATGTCTTAAATTCAGATCACAAACATGGTATTAGCGATGAGGTGGAAATATTAGTAAAATTCCTTCTTATTAAATGAACATGTGTTTCCTGGAAATTGACAGCATTCCCACGTAAGTATGGCTAGGCTGGGGTGGCTCACTGAGAAAGTTTAAGTACACTTTCTAGTGAAACTCTTTTAGTTATGAAACTATAGAGATGAGGTCAGTATGTAAAGATTCTGAGTGTTTAGTGTCCCTAAAAAGAGAGGACAGACACCTTTTTTTGACTGCCCAATTCTAGAGTCATTTTATCTCTTCCTCTCCAGTCTTGTGCCAACAAGACACAAAAAGATTGGGCAAGGAAGATGCGTTTAGTGGATGAAAGGATTTTAACAAGGAGGTGGGCTTGGTCCCAAATATTGGGAAATGCCATTGCTTTTTATCTACTTTTGGGTCTGGAGTGAGTCCCATAGTAGCTTGGCTGCCAAAAAAGGACTGCAGTTCTTCAGTCACTTTGCAATGTGACTTGTCTGTTCCTCTTATCAAGAAATGGAGTCTAAGGAAGTGGATTTGGCTCACCTGATAGAGCATCTGCCAGCCACATGGGAGGTCCAGGGTTCAAACCAGGGCCTCCTGACCCGTGTGGTGAGCTGGCCCACGTGCAGTGCTGATGCATGCAAGGAGTGCCGTGCCATGCAGGGGTGTCCCCGCATAGGGGAGCGCCACATGCAAGGAGTGCACCCCGTATAGAGAGCTTCCCAGCGTGAAAAAAGCGCAGCCTGCCCAGGACTGGCACTGCACACACAGAGAGCTGATGCAGCAAGATGATGCAACAAAAAAGAGATGCAGTTTCCCAGTGCCACTGACGAGAATGCAAGTGGACACAGAAGAACACATAGCAAATGGACACAGAGAGTAGACAACTGGTGGGGGCGTGGGAGGAGTGAGAAATAAACAAAAAAATAAATAAATCTTTAAAGAAAAAAAAGAAATGAAGTCTATCGTCTATTTCCCTCCCTCTTGAATCTGGGCTGCCTTGTGACTTAATTTGGCTGATAGATTGACAGAAGAGATGGTATGTCAGTTCCAGGCTTAACCGTCAAGAGGCCTTGAACACTTCCACTCTTTCCCTTGACCTTCTTACTCCTACCTTCATCATGAGCACAATTCCTAAGTAGCCTGCTGGAGGATGGGAGACCAAGTGGAGTAGAACTGGGGAGCAGAACTGATTAGCTCAGCTGAGGCCGTCCTTGCAGACCTTCCAACTGGTGGCAGATACACACGCAAGCCCAGCTGGCAACATCTGCACCCATCTCAGATCAGCAGAGTTGCTCAACCAACCCCTAGATGTGTAAGAAATAATAAATGACATGCTCTTTTAAACCACTAAGGCTTGGAGTGGTTGGTTATGCAGCCTCAAAGTGGGTAACAGATAAGTGACACAAGTACCAAAGGCAAATTTGGTCAGTGGAAGCAAGTCTTTTCCCCTCCATCTGCCGTCTTTCCTGTGATCCTGCTTGCTTCTTTTATATTTGCTTCCAGTCCCACTCTGAACTCAGCCCCACAGAAAAACTGAAGTCAGAGACATAGGCAGCCCCATTGGGAAAGGCAGCCAACTCTTACATTACAAGTGGACAGATGAAACCGCACTCATCGTGCTCCCCCAGCGTGGAAAAACAAGTCATTAACATGAAAGAAATCCAGACCTTCCTCTCTGCTTCCTATCCTGCTTATACTTTGATCCACTTCTCATTTAATTCCCAACCATAGCTCTACTTCCCGTTTAGAGAGAGTTTAGAAAAAAGAAACTTCAAGTTGGAGCTGGATTAAACTCTGGTTCTGCAGCTTGCCAGCTGTGTGCCCTTGGAAAAGTCACTTAACTCACTGACCCTCAGTTTCTTTGTAGATGAAATAGGAATGAAAATCCCCCCCAATAGGGTTATGGTGAGGATTAAGAGTAATGTGAATTTTGGGCTTTGTAAATGCTCAATAAATAGTACTTTTGACTAATTAATTGACTACTTGACCCCTTTCTTTCCAATTGCAAACTCCGGGGTTCCATAATAATTCATATGGTCTGTTTTACCCCTAGCAGTACTCTCATGGGATCTGATTTCTTAAGACCCGGGTCCAATCTCTAGTCTCTGTGGGCACCCCAGAATGCGGCATCAGAGTGCCCCAGTGTGTGTGTGCACTTCAGAATAGAGCAGAATCAAAGCCCTTTTGCAAGTGGGTCAGTGGGCAAGCACGCCTCCCCAAACTCCTAAGCTCTGCTGACCGCCTGCAATTGTTTTCATATGATGCAATGCTCCCTCTCCTCTTTGGAGCAGTATTAAGTTTCCTCCCATTCCCATATACTTCAGAGACTGCTGCCCCTCTCACATTTCAGACGCTGACCCGATCCTCTGCACTTTTCCCCTCTGCTTGTCTGGAGACCAGCGTAATGAAATTCAGACAGTGGTGACTGCTGGGCTCTAACTTCCTCACTGATCGGGTGGCGAGGGCTGAGCTGCCCTCCCTTGCAGGGAGCATGCTTGTCTGATGGCCTGGAAGTAAAACTGGGTGAGAGCAACCTGGTGACTTCATTTCTTTTTGACAGATTGGAGATTCTTCATTCTGAGGAGAAACGGGGAGACTTTTGATCTCACTCTTAGGCGGGTGGGGGCGGGGGGTGGTGCAGTGGAGAATACATGAGATCTATAAAATGAAACAAGCTTTCCAAAAACAACAAGGCTGAATCTTAATAACTTACATTTGTGGACCACTCTGCAGTTTAGAAAGCCCTTTTCACATGCACTGTCTCATGTGATTCCCACAGCAGCCCTGGGAAGCAGACGGGACAAGGGCTGACATCCCTGCTGGAGCATCCAGGCGAGAGCTGAGGTCACACAGCTTGCAGGTGACAGCTTCTGGCCCACACTCAGGTCTCTGGACCCCACACTCAGCGCTCTGTCCTCTATATTATGCTGTCGAGCTTCTCCCTTGCATTTCAGACCCAGCAGTTTAAAAACACTCCCACAGAAACTGCCCTGGCGGAGAGGGGAGGGAGCGTCTTCGAAATGCAAAATTACTACCAGATCCTGCATCTTATCTTAAAAATTCATCCAAACTGTTCATTCTGTCTTACTAATTATGTCATATTTATCTTAAAATCTATGCTCTTCTATGTTATTAATACCCAGGAAAAGTTTTATTTTAGCTTTCCTCAGATAGGCTTTGCTTACCCCTGGTCACTTCAGGGGCTTATGGCACCACACTCTGGATGGAGAAGACGGGTGTGTGACACATGTGCATTTAACTGCGGCAACCACCTGAAGAAATGCTTTATTTTATCCCTTTCCTCAATAAGAACTGATTTTTAAATTGGAATTATTGACTGGGGCTTCCTTTAAGCCATATGCCCCAAATATTCCACACCTGTGTTCTTTGAAAATGGAAAGATGCATGCTTGAAAGATATGTTTACTGTGAGGGGTTAAAGGAATGAGCTTTTGGGCATTCCCAGATGCACGCGTGCATTTGCAGAGCAGAAAATGTGCACCCTGAGCAGAAATCAAAAATGGGGAGCAAGTGGAGTCAAAGGACTAGTTGTGCAGGGAGCTCAGCTGAAGGGTCTGAACCTGAGATTTAAGGCCGCCGAACTGTAACTCCACACGGTACCTTGCGTCATCCTCTAAGCTGCTCTCCCTTGGATGAGCCTTGAAGAGGAGTTCTACCATCATCTGTGGGGCACTCTCTTCTCCACTCTCTCCAGGAGGTCAAGAATCTACATCAGCACTTCCCTGCAGCACAAGCCTCAGCTGACTTAGGCTAGTCTTGCTGACACTTTGCTGTCCATCCCAGAGCTGATTTGGCCCTTGCCAGCAGGCTGTTTGCACCAGAGAGGCCTCTGGCACCAGCAATTTGCACAAGTAGTGAGGACAATTGCAGCACACTCATCGAAACAGATGAGACCTAAAGCTTGAGTCAGAGGAGGAAGACCCATCCTGAGAGCTGGCTACTTTGGTGTGGGTTTGAAACCAACAGGAAGCTATTCCAATTTATTTGCAACCATGGATTTGAGGTTTGCTGACTGTAAGAAAGGTTAGAATCAAGGAGGATGGTCTCAACTGCTGACATGTATGAAAGCTTCCATGTGTCAGAAACACATCTAAGCATCTTAAATGCATTAGTTTGCCTACTTCTCATGACAGTCCTACATGCTAGGTGCTATTATAATCATCCTCATTTCACAGTTGAGGATACTGAAGCACAGAGAGGTAAGTAACTTCCCCAAAGTAAACATGTAGTATGGGAAAGAGCTAGGATTTGAACCCAGGGACTCCACAATTTTTTTAACTACTAGGCAATACTACTTCTCATTGCCTGCACAATGCACCCAAAAGTAATAGTAACTGAGCCTTCTTTAGCCCTGTTTATCCCAGGAACTAAACACCTGACATGCACTATCTCCCACAATCCTTCCAACTCTCCTGGAAAGGAAGTACTGTCATTAGTCCCTTTTTCTAAATGATGAAAACTGAGGCTCAGCAATGTTACGTAGCTTGCTGGAGGATGCATAGCTAGTAAACGACTTTAAAGTCCATGCTCTTAGTCATTCTATTTTTCTGCCTTCAGTGACTATATAACCTGTAAACAGCACAAAACAAATAAAATCATTTGTGGAGAATCTACATGTCTGTATTCTAGATATGAATTAAGTGCAAATACATTGACAAGAAAACGTTATTTGATTTTAGACCCGGGAGATGAGCAGGATTATGGGAAGCAAAGAACCCTGAGCTAGTAATGGTCAGAAGATTTAGGTTCAAGTCCCATCTTCGGCACGCATTTCCCAGCCTCAGTTTCCTTACTTGTAAAATGGAAATAAGACAAAGACTGTCTGTGAGAACTGAGTAATATAACATATGTGGTGCTATTTTAAATTTAACACATATGAGGTGTTTTTCGTTTTTCAGCCCAACTCCCTTCATTTTATAGATGAGAAACCTGAAGCCCAGAGAGGTTAAAGAAATGTGCTCAAGTCCACAACTAGTTTGTGACAGTCAGAACTCAAAAGCAAGGCTTTGGCTTTCATTTTTTGCTACTTTAAGGACAGACTTTTCTGACATTTTCTAAAGCTTACATTTTAGGATTCTCCTCTCTTTGCTTGGATCCATTGGTTAAACTGCTACTTCTCTTGTATTTGCGGAATTAGAGGTTGGTAAGGGTTTTGATAAAGCCAGCGCAATTCTCCAGGATCTTCTGGTGGGTTCACACTTCCCGTTCCTTCTGTGTGGAAATGTTTTTGAAAAGTAGCAAATTGACGGGCAGATTTCCATCTCTTCTGTCTCCTGCTCATCTTCGGTGGAAGTGCCACCAACTGATATGAACAGAGAGACAAGGAATGCACGTTAGAGTGCTTCAGTCTTGACTGCTATAAGGGCAGGAATGGTTGTGGAAAGAGGGAATTATGAAAGAAGAAATTCAGAAAGGATCAATGGAAAGTCTTACATTTAGGTTTGAAAAGTCCACTGTACTCAATGCAGGGTATGGTAGAATAGTTTAAACCAAAATGACCTTGGGGTTTTAGTAGTATAAACTCAGATAAGAGTATAAACTCAGATAAGAAACAATATTGCTATGGGATTGCCTGAAAAGTAACTGTATTCTTAAAGTGCATTACTAGAGGTACTTCCTAGTCCTGACCCTGACACAAATTAACTAAGGGGCTTGAGTAAGCTTTTTAACTTCTCAGGGAGAGGAATGTTATAGCCTTTCTGCATTCCATATTTAAGTACAGCTACATAAGAGGGCCCATTTCTGGAACCACATTTAAAAATGGACATTGACCAGGGGAGCATAACCAGTGGCTACTGACAGGAGTGTTGAAAGGATATCACATGTGTGGGGGCCTTTCGTGCACGAGACACTGGGCTAGGGCTTACCATGGGGCCTCAGGTCATCTTCACACCAACCCTGAAATGTAGTTTGTATTGATTCTACACATTTTTTTATAAAAGATTTATTTTATTTATTTATTTCTATCCCACGCCCCATTGTCTGTGCTTGCTGTCTGCTCTCTTTGTCTGTTCACTGTATGCTCTCTGTATCTGCCCGTCTTCTTTTTGGAGGCACTGGGAACCGGACCCATGTGGGGGGCAGGTGCCCAATTGCTTGAGGAACATCTGCTCCCCCAATCCCATACTTTTTTAAGGGAAGAAACTTGCCCAAGATCACTCACTTTGAAAGTGGCACTGCAACCTCCTAAGCCCATGTCCTTCCCACTATGAGGAAGTTAAAGACCTAAAAATCATGTTGTGGTAGATTGAATGATGTACCCCAATTTAGACATGTTCTTAATCTGCATTTCCATGGATATGAACCTATTGTAAGTAGGTCCTCTTGAAGATGGTAGTGATTTTTTTTTAAGCTTTATTTTTTAAATTTATTTCTCCCCACCCCCTTGTTATTTGCACTTGCTGTGACTGTTCATCTTCCTTGTTTCTTTAGGAGGCATCAGGAACCAAACCCAGGACCTCTGATATGAGAGGAAAGTGCCTAATTGCTTGAGCCACCTTCGCTCCCTGCTTTGCTGTGTCTCTCATTATGTTTTTCCTCCCTGCATCTCTTGTTACATCATCTTGTTGCATCAGCTCGTCGTGCCTGCCTGTTGCGTCAGCCTGCTGTCTTCTTTTGGAGGCACTGGGAATCTCTGCTCCCTGTTTTGTTGTTTCTCTAATTATGTTTTTCTTTTTGTGTCTCTTGTTGTGTCAGCTCACCATGCCTGCCCATTGTGCCAGCTCACAGTCTTCTTTAGGAGGCACCAGGATCTGAACCAGCGACCTCCCATGTGGTAGGCAGGAGCCCAGTTGCCTGAGCCACATCTGCTTTCCAAAGATGACAGTTTTAGTTAAGGTGTGGACCAACTGAATAAGGGTGTGATTTAATCCATATTACCAGAGAGACTTTATAGATAGAAGAAACTGGAAGCCAAAGTCTGAAAAAACACCAGAGGAGCCAAAAGCTGGAAGTCAGTGGAAATCAGACTAGCAGACACAGAAAGGAGAGGACACACCATGAGATGGGAGGCAGAGATACAAGCCAAGGAACCCCAAGAATTAGCAGAAGTCAGCACCAAAATGCCACAAACTTGGAGGAAATGTAAGCCTTACCAATATCTTCTTCTAGCTTTAAAACTGCAAGCCAATAAATTCCTGTTTAGCCAAAACCAATCTGTGGTATTTGTGATAGCAGTTCTGGCAAATGAAGACACATGTCATGAGGGGATGGCTGTGGAAACTGGACAAACAGCAACCATTTGAAAGGCTTTCAGAGGAATTAGATTTATTTCCCCTTGGCCCCAGAGAAAACTAGAGTCAAAGGATGAGTGTGACAGGGAAACAAATAGGCACTCGTTGTCAGAAAGAATGTTCTATTAAAGGGTTGTTCTGCAAAGGGCCTACCTGCTTTAACTCATCCTGAGTGCCCCTGGGTACCAGGGGGAGAAAAGTTGGACAATGATCAGAGTTGTTATGTATTCATTCATTCATTCAACCAATAGTTAATGAGTAATTGTGATGTGTCAGGCATTGTTTTAGGTCTTGATGATTCAGCAATGAAAAAAACAGACATCCCCCTCCCCAAATGTTCCTTGTCTTAACGGGGTTTACATTGCAATGGAATATAGTGGTGAGGAAATTCCAGCCTTCAAGGCCAGGAGAAAGAGTTCAGGAGGCTGTAGGGAGCTACTGAAGGGTTCTGAGTCAGGGAAAGGCATGATCATGGCTGGGCAGGAGTGTTAGTCAAGGGTCAGAGCAGGCAACAGACGGAGGAAGGGAGAGGAGAGAAAGGAGGCAAAATTGTGGGGAAGGGACTGCAGAGAACCTGGTGGAAGTCTTAGGGGTCTGAACTAAGGTGGTAGGAGTGGGAATGGAAGAGGAAGGACAGGTACAGAACTCAGTAATACAAAGCATTTAAGAGCATGGGTTTTGGGATAAAGCAGACCTGGATCAAATTCTTTCTCTGCCATGTGATATTACATGAACTACTTATTTTCTCTGAGCTTCTCTTGTCTCACTTGCAAAAAGAGGCAATACTACTTAGTTCATAGGGTGGAGGTGAGAATAAAATGAGATAATACATATAAAGAACTAAGCATACATTTTTTTAATGTAACTTTTTTTGTGATCTATATATCTTCAAAAAATACAAGAAAAAAATTTTAAAAAAGAACTAAGCAAAGTGTTTATACATAACAAACATGCTACATGATGGAAAAAATGTTATTTTTACTGTTACAGAATAAGTAAAGAAGGTTCAGCTGGTGATGAATAAGCCAGGATTTAGGGATAGCTACATTATACAATCTGCCCATTAAAGCTATTTGTCGGGTCTACATCCTTTTCCTAAATCCGTAAAGAATGACGTATGTAATGAGTAAAGGTCATGAGTAATAGAGAAAGCTAGTGCCAAGAGGTTCAGGGGCAGTGTGGCAGGGAGAATGATGGCCCCCAAAGGCATCCATGCCCTCGAACCCTGACTACTTTAACTTACATGGCAAAAGGGACTTTGCAGATGATATTAAGTTAAGGATCTTAAAGATGGGAAAACTATCCTGGATTATCTGTGTGGGTCCAATGTAGTCACAAAGCTTCTTCAGAGGAAGGCAGGAATGTCAGACTCCCCAAAGGAGCTGTGACAAGAGAAGCAGAGGTCAGAGTAATGCAGAGCCACACACCAAGGAATGCAGGCAGCCTCTAGCAGCTGTAAAGGCAAGGAAATGGCTTCTGTCTAGAGCCTTTAAAAGGAATGTGGTCCTGCTGGACCCATTTTAGACTCTGACTTCCAGAACTGTAAGGTAATAAATCTGTGCTATTTTAAGCCACTAAATTTGTAGTAATTTTAGGAAACTAATACAGATGTTATAAATTTTAAGTGCATGTTGGGCAGCAAAGATTTTTCTAATTGCAACTTTTGGTTGAGTGTGTGAGTTATGTTCTGTCTCTGCAACAGTGTAATTAGTGTTGGATATGGTAACAGCTACTGTTACAAAGAGACCTAATGCAGAGTGACTTAACAAATAATGATGATGTCTCTCATGTAACACTTCTGCAGGGGAATCATTCAGAGAACTAGGCTGATAGCATCTTCAATGTGTGATTGCCAAGACTGCTAATTAGATTTAGACAGCAACCCTGGTTGCTGCCATTCCAGCCAACAGAGAGGGGGAAAACATGGGGAAAAAACATGCAAGCAAGGTTTTAGGGGCCAATGAAGGGGACACACTGTCACTTCTGCTCACATTCCATTGGTGAGAATTAGTCACATGTACATACCTAGATGCAAAGAGGACTGTAGGCACTGGCTGGGTAGCCACATTCCAGCCATAACTATTAGCTTGGCAAAAGGGGAGAGCAAATTTTGGGCGATACCTAACAGTATCTGCCACGTAGGTCCCTTTCTGACTTCTAGACTGCAAGTTCCCTCCAAATTACAGACTGATGTTTTGCTTACCTGTTGCATTCCTGGCACTTGGCACATAGGAAGTGTCCATTACTATTATATTAGTAGGATGAATGAAAGAATGGGTCAGTGAGTAGATGAGTCATAAAAGGTGAATGGGCTTTTCCTTTTATTAGCTATGTGACTTTGGACCCATCTCTTAGGCATTCTAAGTCTGCATCTCTTTACCTATAAAATGGTACTAGTATGCCTGCTCTGCTTGCCTCCCAGAATTGTTTTGAGGAGAAAATATGACTATAAGAAACAGCATTTTAATATTTCTCTGCAGCTTTCAGAAACACTTCATGTCTTTGATCTCACTTGATTTCCACTAACCCTGTAAGATGCTATTATCCCCATTTTACTGTTGGGGAAACAGAGGTTAAGAGAGTGGATATGATGAGTGTGAAGTGCCCTTTAAAATATTAAGCCAGATGCAAATGAAGATTATTATGCACAGGCCTGTGCCATGGAAAGCTGCTGTTGCATGACTTTTGTTGTAGCTGTGTAGATTTAGCCAAAAGAAATAAACCAGGAGAACTTACAACTGTGCTGTCATTAAAAAAAGGGGAAAGCAAAGACAATGACTTTACAGATTCCTTGAGATACTATTAGCGAGATGACTGTTTATCACTATACAGAGAGGGAAATCAGACTTCAGCAATCCATTGGACCTTAGTGAGTGTTAGAGATCATTAGGGTGCCAATTCCTCTGCCATCCCAAAAGGCAATGTGCTTTCTTTAAGATGGTCACACAGCTTGTGCGGTGATCAAATCTCCCAGTTGGTTGTAAAATTTTCACATCCCAGGAAACCCCTCAATTCTGACCAAACAGGAGAGTTGATCAGCCTACAACTGGTGAATGTTTTTCAGATCCCCAGTGCCTGATTCCTCAACACACATGCTTAGCCACACTGGTATGGAATGTAGTCATGAATGAGTTACTTTGCCTCCGAAAGTTTCATTTTTCTCATCTGTAAAATGGAAGAAATAACATCAAATTTGAAGGGTTGATGATGTGTGGGTTAAATCAAAAAAGTCACAAAACATAATAATACTGTTACATTATTATTATTTATCAGGACTAGAAACAGTTATCCTGATTTTCTAACTACCTCTCTATATTACCCTTGGATGCCTTCAGCAGGATTTATAAATCACCATTATGAGGTTTTGCTGCACATGAAATAAAGTCCCTATATTATAATTGGAATCTTTTTGTAAACTTAGAAGTCCAGGAAACATAGCTCTTGTTAGTGAACAAGTTTTTGCTTTCTGTCCTAAAAGTCACATATTCCTCAAAGAATTTCAGTATATGCTCAATTGTACTCAAGAGATTTCTTTCTAGGTTGTAAGATCAAGATGATATCAAGTACACTATTCAACAGAAGGATTTGTATGTATCTGCACCAAGGCTTTAACTAATGTTTGTGGAAGGAAAAAATAACTACATTTTATAAATCACATCCGATTATGTATGATGAAGAGTATTTTGGATATAATTACCATTTTTCCTATTGTTGCTGTCCCTGCTTCTGCAAAAATGTCCTATTGCAGTATATAGAGAGAATAACAAAACCCAATATTTCATGGCTAGATTTAGAAGGCTGTCTTGTTCCCTTGTTGTAGTGTTGAGTGGGCGATTGAATTCTGAAGCCTTGAAGACTGAGTCTTTCTCTGTCTCAGTGGGAAACTCTTTGATTCTCTTCTTCAGTTTCTTCAGCTGTAAAACAGGAGTCCAAACAATTCCCTTTAGCCCAGGGATTCTCTGAGCTAGGCTGTAAAGTTACACAGAAGATGATAAACCCAGTAGTGACAACGCGTGCCTAACACTGTCCCGAGTCTAGAGCACAGAGTTCAGAGAGATTAAAAAGAAAGATACAGCATCTTGTAGGAAAATCCCAAAGTGCCCTCTGCTCAAACTGCTCAAATGGGGGTGTTTTGTGCATAGATTATGGGAATAGATTTCTGTGTCATTTCCTGGGGTGACATGGCAAATACTTTTCTATTTTTCCCTAAAGGAAGTCCTCTCTACTCTACTTTCATAGGCATCTCCCACACTTCTTTTTCTAACTGTAGCAAAGAAAAAAAAATTGAGTGCAGCTTCCTTGCTGATGTGGAGAACAAACCTATACCTTTTTGGAATTTTGGTTGATCAAAAGATTTGTGTCATCTGTGTGTAGTACATTTCTTTGAGGGGAAAAGGCAGAGTAATCAAGAAAGCTTCTCTTCTGAAAGGAAAACAGATGCATTATGTGTAATGCAACTGTTTAAAAAAAAACAAAGTCAAGAGCCTGGGAAAACTATAATAGTGATCTCCCTGAAAATGCATGGAGATAATGATGACGCAAAAAGAGAAGCCACAATCCAAACTTTTTGATGTCTATGGCAAGAAGCAGAAGAAGTGTGTCAATAAAATCTGGCATTTATTAGAAAGATAAGGAAGTCTGGAGTAATTGGTATATTCTATGTTAGGCAAGAAAAGAAAAACAGGAACATTTTTTGTACCCTGATCCTAACTTCTTCCTGAGGCTCGTGGTAACTTTTAAACATTTATTACTTAAATACTTTAGTTTATTCCCTTAAAATATTTGCTGGCAATTGGAATGCTCTTTTCTTGGCTTGACAGTGTTTGCAAATCATATCAGACAATAGATCTTTAACTCTCTTATTAAAATAATAACAATAATAGTAGAAAATGGGTTGTACATAGTGCATTTTTTTTCTAGGGGAATGAAATCCACAAAGATATTAACCACAAGTATTTCTCTGTTTAAAAATGAAACAAACCATAGACATGAAGAGAGTCAGCTCATTCTCCTATGGGTGGCTTTTCCATTGCTGTGTGTAACCATGTAGGACAACTTTCCTCACAGTGACCTCTGTTTCATAGCGGCAAAATTCAGTATAATCAGAACACTTAAAACTTCAAGTTATTCTTTGTATTTTGTAGTTATGAGGAGAAAAAAATGAAAAGATGCATCTGTTTCCAGGTTTTAGTTTCCAAAAATGTTTTTAGATTGGCTAGTATTATATGTTTCATTGCAGGCTTCCTGATGCAGTGTTTAGGTTGAAAGAGGAAAAATATTTTGTATTGACAGAAGATCAAGAGCAGATGTATGCTGAGACCTTAAGCATATATTTTAACTCACATTTGTGTGCTGTGATGAACTATCTTGGAGCCAAAAAGTGATTTGTATTCACTAATTATAGGCAGTTTGGTAGGTTTTGCATATAAAAATAATGTTTTTATATGTCATCACTGTTGGTTTTGCCCTCTCTCATCCCGAATATGTTTTATATGTTTATTTCACATGCTTATTTGAAGTTTATTGTGGAGCTAGCTCAATGTCCTGGGCACACTGGTTTTTATACTCATCAGCTTCCTTAGGGAATTTAATGTGATTATGAAATTACTTAGAGTTGTGGTTGTAGAGTATGTATGTCTATGGAAAAAAGGTCAGTTGGTAGGAAAATTTGATCAAGGTAGAATGCCAAGCTGGATATTTTGAGTCAGGACCCCCAAAGCATATTTACTTTGGGGTCTGAAAAATCCAGTTTGAAAATCTACATAGCTTCAACATGCTGGAAGGGTGCCTGATCCCTGCTTCAACTGGTGTGTGTAGAAACTGCTTACACATGCAGCTCAGAGAGTCAACTATGTTGAATGGCTGTCTGAATGTCGACACAGCTAATCATCATTTCTAGATGAAGTCATAAATATAGTTGGTCTTCTGGAAAAGACGGTCAATTGTATGAAGCAGACTGGTGTAAACCATGGATTACATATACAAATGCCTCTGGGGAACTCACTCACATAAGAGTGAGGCAGGCCTTGCTTCAGGGTGTGAGGGAAGAGTGGGCCTGCGAGGCCCTAGGGAGCCGCCTCACCTCAAGAGGCCTCTCCTCCTCAGCTCCAGCTCCCCCTGGCCTTCCTCAGTGAGGGCCCAGTGTGGTCAAATCTGCTAATCGTTTTCAAAAGAAGCAGGAAATTAAGATTTTAAATGTTGGCTTACATTTTTAAAACACTCAGAGTCTAAACTAAATAGTTCAGAAGGCCAGCAAGCTATTATTCTGAGCCTCTGAAACAAATGAATCTCTGGGAAGTTAAGAACCTCCTCGCATAGAGACGGTTTTTCTCATAACCTCAGTGGAAGGCTTTTTTTTCCTTTCTTTTAAACCAAAGGAACATTGGACTGGGACTTGGAGACTGGGTTGAAATCCCAACTTTATCTTTCCTAACTGCATGATCTAGCACAAGCTTTTAACTTCTCTTATCCTCAGCTTTATAACATAGCAATTCATAAACCATGTCCTACTTATCTACCTTACAGATTAAATTAACCCAACTAACATTCATAGAAAACTTACTTGAGTATAGCCTATTATATTTAATCCTCAGGAAAGCTTTATGATGTAGATATTCTTACCATATTTGTAGAAATGAGGGAACTGAGATTCAACAAATTTAAAGGAAACTGCTCAAGGTCATAGAGTGATTAGAGATGGGGTAGAGATTCAGACTAGATCTTCTGTTCCTAAGCCCCTGAGAGCTTCCCAATTGTGAAAACCATTCTTAAAGAGTTATAATTGATTCAAATCATCATCATTAAAAATATATATATATATATTTTAAAAATCATCATCATCATTCATGTACTCATTACCATCATCATCATCATCATCATCAACATTTTGGCCTTTTCTTATCTAGCCCCTAGAAACAGAGCTTGCAAATAGAATCTAACCTGGGCTAGTTAGTGTATCTCTCTAGGTCTCAGACCTCTTAACTCTGAAATGGGAGGAGTTAGGCCAGAGCAGAGGTGGCCAATTGTCATCTTGAGGACTGAATTTAGCTCAGAGATGTGTTTGGTTAAGCCTAAATAAATATTATTCTGTTTTTAATAAAACAGACATAAAATAAAGTGCACATATTTAAAGTATACAATCTGATAAATTTTGGCATATGAATATGCCCATGAAACCGTTACTACAACCAAGGTAATGAGCATATCCATCACCCCCACAGGTTTCTTCATGTGCCTTTGTAATCCAACTATGTTTCTCAAGACTTTGTCCTAGGTAAACTCTGATTAGCATTCTTTCCCTCTACATTTGTTTATGTTGCCTAGAATTTTATACAAATGTAAATACAGCATGTACTTTTTTTTGGTCTCACTTCTTTCCTTCAACTTAATTATTTTTTAAATATATTTTTTTATTTTTTTTAAAAAGATACTTAGATTGCACAAAATGTTACACAAAAAAATATAAGGGATTCCCATATGCCCCATTCCCTACACCTCCCACCCTTCCCCATAACTTCTTTCATTAGTGTGGTACATTTGTTACAATTGATGAACACATTTGGAGTATTGCCACTAAGCATGGATTAAAGCTTACGTTGTAGTTTATACTCTCTCCACTCAATTCTGTAGGTTATGGCAGGATATATAGTGGCCTGTATCTATCGTTGCAGTGACCTTCACCATACCAAGGAACTGAGAGAGTTTACAACTGCAAGCAAGAGAATCCCATGCCCATCAGCCCTATGGATTGAGGCCTCTTATCATTAGAGGTGGAGTGGACATCACCATCCCAGAACTGTCGGGATAGGGGAATGAAATACGGACTAGAGTGAACTTACTGGTTTCCTACTAGCAACTTTATTTTAATATCCATTTCTTTTGTGATGTGTATCAGTAGTTCATTCCGTTTTAAAAAATTAATTTTATTTATACACACTACATATCTACACCAAACTTGCACTTCCATTTGTTCCTTCTTTCCCCCATGCCCTGGTAGTCTCTGATCTACTTTCTGTCTCTGTGGATTTGCTATTTCTAGACATCTCTTATAGGCGACATCATTTATATTGTAGATGCATCAGTCAGTACTTTTGTTTGTTTGTTGTTTGCACTCATTGTCTGCTTGTTGTTTTTGCTCATTGTCTACTCACTGCTTGTTTTTTTTTTTTCTTTAGGAGGTACTGGGAAACTAACACAGGACCTTCCATGTGGGAGGCAAGTGCTCAACTGCCTGAGCTACAACTGCTCCCTGATTAAGTTTTTACTTAAGTTGTCTGCTCATTGTCTGCTCCCTATTTGTTTGTCCTCTTTAGGAGGCACCGGGAACCGAATTCATGACTCCCATGTGGGAGGCGGGCACTCAACTGCTTGAGCCACAGCCTCTCCCACTTCATCTTGTTGACTGATGAGTAGTATTCCATGGTGTGGATGTACTATAGTTTGTTAATCATTCACATGTTGGTGAACATTTAGTTGGTCCTAGTCTGGGACTATTACAAATATAGCTATGTGAATCTTCATGTATATGTCTTTGTATGGACATAAGCTCTCATTTCCCTGGGATAAAAGCCTAGGAGAGGTATGACTGAAACATATGGTAGGTGTACGTTTATATACTTCAGCATACACTGTTTTTGTTTTTGCTTGAAAGTCATATATCTTTCAAAGAATGTAGGAAAACTGCAAAAACTAATTTTGTATACTCACCCAAATACTTACCATTTCTGTGCTCTTCAATCCTTTCCAAAGATGAGAAAACATCTATTTCATCTTCAGTTTTGGATATTTTTGTTGGAAAAGGTTGACAGTTTGCCCTTTAGCACTTTGAAGATATCAATCTTTATGTACTGGCTTACAAGGTTTCTGGTTCACAGTCGGTAGTCATTCTTATCACTGTATTTCTTATGCATGATGTTCTCTCTCTCTCTCTCTCTCTCTATTGCCTCTAGGATGATCTGTTTCTCTTGATTTTTCAGTGGTTTGTTTATGATGTGTCTAGATGTGGACTTCTGTGTATTCATCCTGTTTGGGTTAATTGAGCTTCTTGTGAGTTTCTGTTTTTTAACAAATTTAGGGAAATTTCAGTCAACATTTTGTCAAATAAATTTTATGTCCTAGTCTCGCCTCCTACTTCTAATAATCCAATTATGTTAGACTGTGTGACACTTCTCACAGGACACCAATAGTCTGTTCATTGCTTTTTTGACCTTTTTTTCTCCGTGTACTTCATTTGGATAATTTCTCTTGACTTGTCTACAAGTTCACAGATCTTTTTACATTTTGCTCCTAAGCCCTACTTTTTTTTTAAATCTTAGATTTTTTTTATATCTAGGATTCTTATTTTGTTCTTTTTTTATTCTTTATATTTCTGTTGAAATTCCCTATCCCCCATTTTCCCCATCTTTTGGTGAAAAATTTTCAATACATTTATAATAGTTATTTTAAAGTCCATTTTTGCAAGTTCTATTATCTGCATCGTGTATCAGTTAATAATTGTCATTTTTTCTTACATAAGGGTCTCGTTTCTTCATTTCTCTTTTTTCTTTTTTTTTTAAAGATTTATTTTATTTATTTCTCTCCCCTTCCCTCCGCCCCTCCCCAGGTTGTCTACTCTCTGTGTGTCCATTTGCTGCGTGTTCTTCTGCATCTGCATGCATTATCCGGCAGCACTGGGAAACTGCATTTCTTTTTTTTTGCATCATCTTGCTGCGTCAGCTATCCATGTGTGCAGCACCACTCCTGGGCAGGCTGCAGTTTTTTCGCGCTGGGCGGCATTCCTTATGAGGCACATTCCTTGTATGTGGGGCTCCCCCACACAGGCACACCCCTGTGTAGCACGGCACTCCTTATTTGCATCAGTACTGCGCATAAGCCAGCCTATCACACGGGTCAGGAGGCCCTGAGTTTGAACCTTGGACCTCCCATGTGGTAGGCAGACACTCTATCTGTTGAGCCAAATCTGCTTCTCTAATTGTCCATTCTTGATTTCCTTTGCTTGCATGGTTTGAGCAATACCCAGTATGCCCATCTAACTTGCCTTTAGGGCTACTGTGTTCTATCAGCCATCTCTACAATGCTATGAGCCAGGGCTCCCTGGCTGCCCCTCCAGCCTTGCTGTTCATCACAATAATTATGTCCATGTTGCTTCTCCAGTTAAGCACTTCCACCTAACCTTAATTTTGCGAAACTATCATCCTCATTACTATCAACAATCCCAGTTTGATAACATTACCTCCTATTATCAGCCCTTGGCCACAGGAACTGCCACTATTGAGCTTCTCAGTGATACTGGTGCTCTCCCATAACAACCCCTCCCCTTTGCCGCACCTATTCCTTGATTTCAATTCTTTCAGCTGATCCTTTCATTGTTTATCTTCATGACCTGACATAAAAATAGCTACTTCTTGATATTTCAGATTTAGGCAATATCTATTAATTTTCTGCTATGAAATATGAGCTCTCTTTCACCATCACCATCACCATGCACTTTCCATTTCTCTATGCTGCCACCATCATTTACTAGTAATTATTATTTTATTTCTCATACAACTTATTTTGGAGTTAATATTTGTCTTATATATGTGTTTGTTCAGTTTTCTATATGCTCATCATCAATTCATCCCCAAACTCTTCCTCAGAATTGAAAGTTGCTCTCAGACTTAAATCCATCTGAGAGTCATCAGGTGGTGACTTCTCTCGGAAAGCCATCAGACTTGTCCCAGTCTTGGCTAATTGTCTCTAATCAGTTACTCATCATCTCTCCTGGAACTTCATTATCTCCTGAGCATTTGTGGTGAGTTTGAGCATTTCAGGGCTGATCAAGGATATGATTTCACCACAGGTTGCATAGCACACAGTGAGCTTTAATTAGGTGATGCTTGGATAAGTTTTCCTGAGAGGGTCTCCAGTAAGAGACCTTCCAAAGGCAATGGTGCAAGGCCACACCCAGAGGGTGAACAATGCAAGAGAGCCCCAGGGGGAGAGGGAAATTGGAGAGGGTGCTAATATGTCTAAGTGATGTCACTCAGCAGCATGATAAATCTTGGGGTCAAAGAGCTCCAAAGGACAGGAGTGGTTGGGGTCTTTTATAGCAAATATTGGGTGCAGTTTTGTGGGGTATGTAGAGCAGGCAGGTTCTAAACTGCTAAAAAACATGCTTATTTGGGCTATATTTAAAACTATTGGATATGTAAGAATTTGAGCTTGGCACTGGCAGGCTTTGGGTTAACAGCATAAACCTGAGCAGGAATAAAGCACAGAGGGACCAAATGGATAGGGAGCATCTCTAGCTCATTTATGGATCAGGATTCCCTTCACCTCTCTTTTTCTAGACTCTGTATATTCCTTTTCCTTGATTTACTTTCTTGAATCACTAGAATATATCCTCCAGGAGCTTCCTTAGAAAGAGTGGTGGTAGGCTGATTAATGGCGCCTTGAATATCTCCACATCTTAATTCCTGGAACCTGTGATTATGTTATATAGGAAAAAAAGGAACTTTGCAGATGTAAGTAAACTAAGGGTTCTGTGATAGGAGATTATCCTGGATTATCCAAATGTACCTTATGTAGTAACAGGCGTCCTTATAAGAGAGAAGGTGATATTAAGATGGAAGCAAAGAGAGATTTGAAGATGCTACACAGAGAGCTTTGAAGATACAGGAAAGGGCCATGAAACAAGGAACATGAGGATACAGCACTAGAAATGGAAAGTCAAGGAAATGGATTCTTCCCCATAGTAGAGTTTCCAGAAGGAACTAGCCTTGCAGACACCTTGACCATGGCCCAGGAGAACTCATTTTGGATTTCTGACCCCCAGAAATGTCAGAGAATAAATTTGTATTGTTTTAAATTCCGAAATGTCAGAGAATAAATTTGTGTTGTTTTAAATCTCTGAAATTTGTGTAGCTTATTGTAGCAGCCATATGGAGCTAATACAGAGTGCATGGCAGACAATTTTTTGAGATTTTGCAAGCCAGTAGATGTTCTATTTTCACTCTTAATGGCAGTTTAGCAGAGTAAGTATAGAATTCTAAGTAGAAAATAATTTTTTTTTTCAGAATTTTAAAAGCATTTCTCCGTGGCTTTTCTATTTTCACTACTGTCTTTAAGCAGACCAAATGCCATTCTGATTCTTGATTCTTTGTGTATAGTCTGGTTTTGTTTTGTTTTGTTTTTAATCTCTGGAAACTTTTAGAAAATTCTCTTTGTCGCCAATATTCTGAAATTTCACAGTGATGTTCCTTAAGAACCATCTATTTTCCTCCATTGTGCTGGGCCTTCAGTATGGACCTTCTAATAGGGAAACTCAGGTTCTTCAGTTCAGACAAATTTCCTTTAATTATTTTGTTGCTAATTTCCTCTAATCTGTTTTATCTTATATCTTTCAGGAGTTTTATTATTTAAATGTTTTTCTCTAGTAAGGATCATGTAATTTCCTTATTTTTCCCATTCATCATTTTTGTCTTTGTCTCTGTACCTTTTTTTCCACCTCTACTCCTTACATTGAGCTTTTTCTTTCTGCCATAATATTTTTAATTTCCAGGACTATTTTCCTTCTTTGAATGTTCCATTCGCCCAATTGCATCCTGGTCTTGCTTTATAGAAGCAATATCTTCCCTTACCTCTGAATATAGTAATGATAGCATGTGTTTAAGTTTTCTTCTAAGTAGTCTGTTCCCTCCAAGTTGCCTCTTTCCTGTTTATTTTTCTCTTTATCTTTTATGTTTACAGTCTTTCCTCAAATGGTGTTCTTTGGCTACCTGCATGTATTACTTTTTTTTTTTTTTTAATATTTCCCTTCCCCTAGGATTCTTTCTTATCCTAGGTTGTGTCCCCTTTAACATTAATTTCTCTTTCTCTTTTTGAAGCATTACCTTCCTTTCATTTGTTTTTTTTTTTTAGATTTTTATTTATTTATTTCTACCCCTCCTTGTTGTTTGTGCTCGCTGTCCGCTCTCTGTGTCTGTTCATTATGTGCTTTATGTGTCTGCTCATCTTCTTTTTAGGAGGCCCCAGGAACTGAACCTGGGACCTCCCATGTGGGAGGGAGTCTCCTAATAACTTGAGCCACCTCTGCTCCCTGCTTATTGTGTCGCTCATTGTGTTTCCTTGTTGTGTCATGGCGTGACATCAACTTGTTACCTCAGCTTGCTGCTCCAGTCCATCGCATCAGCTCACTGTATTGCTCGTCTTCTTTAGGAGGCAACTGAATCCGGGACCTCCCATGTGGTAGGCAGGCACCCAATTGCTTGAGCCACACCCGCTTCCCTATATTACTCTTTAAAGTTTTATTGAGGTATAAATGAGCATATAATAAACAGAATATATTTAAAATGCACAATTTGATGTATGTCAGTTATCAATGTATTGCAGTCAGCTCCGTGTGCACCCTTTGATGTATGTTCTATATGATAAACATGGAATTTTTAAAAGCATTTCTCCTCCAAAATGAGCATTGTGTTAGGCTTTCATAGTAGAGGGCTCTGGAAGGACAACATAGGAGGAAGAGGTTTCTGTTATATCTAGCATGGGCCAGGAGGTGAGGGTATGAGAATATCTGAGGTTGCCCCAGACACAGACCCAGGATCTGATCACTCTGCAACTTTGTAGTCTCTGCCCATAATCTTTCACAGCTTTCCTGACATGAAAACCAAAGCCCCCATGTGGCCTGCACATAGTCACCTGTGGCCCCCAAGGTAACACACTGACTAGTTGCTCCTTCTGCTTGCTCACTGTCCATCTGTAACCCTGGGAGGGGTGGTACACACAGAGCTGCTGCTCCCTCCGTGTGCCCTGTGCTGTCCATTTGTTGTGAAAGCCTCCTTCCCTGCAGGCACCTGGACTCCCACTGCATACCTGCTTGTCTGCTCTGCAGCCTGCACTCCAGAGGGTGGCCTATTGCTTGCCTAGCGACTCCAGTACAGCTTCAACATGGCAAACCAGTGAATGTCTCTGCTATCCAATAGGCTGAACCACATCTTCTTCAATGAGGTCCGAACCTATTTCCACTTTGTTTTTCCTTAGATACTCCTCCTCAGCCCTAAGACATCATATAGAGTTTCTTTATATCTTATAGTCACTCTTTCGGCATTGTTAATATTTCTTAATATTAAGCCCTTGTTTAATTTCTTGTATGATTTGTATCTCCTGATGGGAAACAGATGATTACAATGAGTTTTGACATATGAATACACCTGTGACACCATCACCACAATCAAGATAATGAATGTGTCCTTCCCCCTGCAAGTTTAGTCATGCCTGTGTGTAATCCCTCCTTGCATTTTCCTGTCCCCAGGTAAACAATGATCTGCTTTTTGCCGCTATAGACTAGTTTGCATTTTCAGGAATTTTACAGAAATGGAATCATATTGTATTTATCTTTATGAAAAAATTTAGCTTCTTTCAATCAGTATAATTATTTTGATATTTATCCATGTTATTATGTGTATTAAAAATGTATTCCTTTTTATTGTGGAGTAGTATCTCATTGTATGGGTATACCAGAGTTTTTCCATTTATCTGTTGATGGACATTTGTGTTGTTTCCAGTTTTGGGCCATTACAAATAAAGTTGCTATGAATTTTCATGTACAAGTTTTTATCTGGGCATATGCTTTCTTTCTTTCTGGGTAAATACTTAGCAGTGGAATGAATGACTGGATCATATGGTAGATTTAGGTTTAGTTTTTAAAACTGAAAAACTGTTTTCTAAAGTGGTTGTACCATTTTACATTCCTGCCAGCAATGTATGAGGTTGCGGTACAACCTTGCTGAAACTTGATATGGTTCAGCTTTTCAACTTTAGCCATTCTACAGGTATGTGGTTTTAATGTATTGTAGTTTTCATTATCTTTCCCTCATGGCTAATGATGTTGAGCATCTTTTCATGTTGATTGCCATTCATGTATCTTCTTTAATGACCTGCTTGCTCAAATATTTTGTCCATTTTAAAAATTAGGTTTTCTTCTTGTTACTCAGCTGTAAGCATTATTTATCTATTCTAGATACAGGACTTTAGTAAGATGTATTCTTTGACTATATTTTCTCTCAGTCTTTGGCTTATCTATTTATTTTTGTAACAATGTCTTTTGAAAAGCAGAAGCTTTATTTTGAAAAAGTCCAATTTATCATTTTTTTTCTTTTATGGTTCAAACCCAAGTCATTAGGATTTTCTCTTATGTTTTCTTTCAGAAATTTTATAGTCTCTAAGGTATTGGTATTAGTTTTCCTAACAAACCCTTATTGTTCTTGAATTTCATGTTAAAGAATTTTGATGATGGCACGAGTTTGAAGAAGTGCTATAGACAAACACTGTCAGGGAAGGTCAGAGACAAACATCATCAAGAAGACTGCAGTGTTGGGATACAAAAGAGCAGTCAGTGTGTATTTTTATAATCTTTTCTACCTATGGTTGGTTCTATCACTATCTCTTTTTCTCAGATTAGACTATCTTGTCAAAAAGAAGTGAAATAACTTGTTTGGATCATCCAGCCAGTGCTGTCTGATGCAGAGACCTTGTTTTTTTTTTTTTTTTTTAAAAGATTTATTTATTTATTTAATTTCCCCCCCTCCCCTGCTTGTCTGTTCTTGGTGTCTATTTGCTGCGTCTTGTTTCTTTGTCCGCTTCTGTTGTCGTCAGCGGCACGGGAAGTGTGGGCGGCGCCATTCCTGGGCAGGCTGCTCTTTCTTTTCACGCTGGGCGGCTTTCCTCACGGGCGCACTCCTTGCGCGTGGGGCTCCCCCACACGGGGGACACCCCTGCGTGGCACGGCACTCCTTGCGCGCATCAGCACTGCGCATGGCCAGCTCCACACGGGTCAAGGAGGCCCGGGGTTTGAACCGTGGACCTCCCATATGGTAGACGGACGCCCTAACCACTGGGCCAAAGGCCGTTTCCCGAGACCTTGTTTTTAATCACTAATAATAATAATAGCTAATAGGCATTGGTTGCTTACTGTTGACAGACATTGTGCTAAATCTTTTACAGATATTAACTAATTTTCTTCAGAATAAAGCTAGATAGGCGGTATCACTATTAAGCCTCTTTACAGGTGAAGAAACCCAAGGGCTCAAACAGTTATTAAATGCAGAGCTAGGATTTGAATACATGCGAGCTGGATACTGTACCTTACTTTTAACAATGATGCCACGTGGTTTCTCCAAGAAGAAATAATTAAGGTTGTATCTGTTAGGTAAATTATATGGACACCTTAAGTGAGTCTCTCCCCCTAACAATTTTTGAAATAAAAGGCAGGATTTTTTTTTTATTCCCCTTGACACCAAACCTCACCTTACCACTTGACTTACCCATGGCTGTGCCTTTTACATGATCTTGTTGATAATAAACAGAGCAATGCATGCGCTAGTGGGAGAGGCCAATGGGGGTTGCTGCCTCTCTAAGCAGTGAGGAGCCTCAGCAGGAGCCTTGAGCCAAGATTCCCCGAAGACAGTGGCTCTGCCTGCATTCTCTAATCCATTTGTGTCAGCTAATGGTCTGGTAAAAGGAGAGGGCAGGGCCATAGGAAGTCTACAAGAGAAATTATAGACTTTTCTTGGCACTATTGCTTGGCACTATTCTTATATCCCATACTTGGGGAGAAACAGTAATATATAGTGTAGATTTGTCTTGAGCATGATTCTTACCTTTTTGCCTCAATTTTGTGACTTCTGTCGTTTCTTCACTTTGATTTACTTTAGTTTCCTCATCTGTGAAAAATGGAGACAACAATGACCTCATAGGCTTTTGATGGTTTAAGTAGGCTCATGTGTGTAAATAATAACAATAATAATATCTCACATTTAGTAAGTGCTTACTCTGTGCCAGATACTCATGAAAGCACTTTGTATGAGTTCACTCACAATAGTTAATACAATAGAATGGAGTAGATCCTATTATTATCATCACCATTTGACAGAAAAGAAACAGAAGCACAGGATACGAATACACTTGTCCCAGGTCACTAAGAGGAAACCAGAGGAGCTGGAGCAGAAGCCCAGGCAGCTTGACTCTCCAGCTTATGCTCCTAGTCACTGACATTTACTGAACTTGCATACATATTTCCTTTGCCCCCCACCCCACCCCCTTTTCTTTTAAATAGGAAGAGCATTTACTCACCTGTTATTGGGGAACTAGTATGTTATATCTAAACTTGAAGGAATCTGGGGTGACTGAAGGAATGCTTAACCAGGTCTGAACTGGTTGGTCTAGGTTCCAGTTTGGGTTCTGGCCAGCTGTGTGACCTCCTGGAGTTCCACATTTCTCCTCTATAAAATGTTGGGGGAGGGGGTGTGCCAGCTAATTTCCCAGGCCCCTTCTAGCTCTCACATTCCAGGCATCTGTGATTCTGTGATTAAGTTCCTGGAAGGTTTAAGTACTGATAAAAGTGCCATTAACTTCTGTATACTCAGCACTGGCATCCGTCTGTTACCTAAGATACCTGGGCCTAACAGTTATGGGGCGGGGATCAGAGGCAGGGCCGGTGGAAGGGAAAGTTTCCTTGTCTAGCGCTGCGCAGTGTAACTGAATTTCCTCTGATTTCTGGGCCACGGTATCACTGAAACTGATGATCAAAGACAGTTTCCCAACAAGAAAACCTTGTGCAGAAAGTTCCTCAGGCAAATGACTGGAGATAATTGAGACATGACTGAATTGGTCTCAGGCAGAGAAACTTGGAGACCTATTTGGGAGATGAAGTCATTGATCCAAAGCCTCTCTGTCTATCATTTCTTGACCTCAGGTCAGGGGGATAAAAAGAAGGAACACTCCCAAGGCAGCTGGAGAGGTTCCTGCCCTGAAGTCTTGGAGAAGAATAAGTGACTGTTTGTCGCACATGGTTAGTCAGTCACCTGCCTAAAGGCAGAGGGCTGGGAGTCTACAGCCTATGCCCTGCCGGGACTTCATACTTTGGGCAACCCTCCCTCCCCCCACCATTTTCTCCCCTTCTAATGTTCCAGCCCTCAGAGATCCTTTTCCCTTGGTGTCAAGATGTATAGGGGGAATTTTGTTTCTCAACAAAATCCCCATAATCCCATGAACAAGTATGATAAGATGAGACAGGTTTAGCTCTAATTAGAGAAAAAATATTCTCCAAAGGGTTACCTAACATTTGTGCTCATCAGTTGAGCTCCTACTGTGTTCCAAGTACTATCTGAGGTACTCAGAAGACAGATAACTGAGGCGGTGTCCTTGACCTTAAAGAGGTGACTGCTCATTGTAAAATCCTAAAGCTAGGTTCTCAGAGGCTATCTAAAGACAACAGCAGGAGTGGGTTGTGGTGGGCGTTTGGGAACTCAGTACTTTCTGCATGATTTTTCTGTAAACTTAGAACTTCTCTAAAAGAAAAAAAATACAAACAACAACAACAGCCACAGAAATAACGACCACCACCAATTACTGAGTGCTTATTATATGTCAGGCTCTGGCTAAGAACTTTTAACTCTATCATGGGAAAGAGACTGTCTTGGCTTTGCTACCCATTGTGCGATTGTGGAAAAGTCACTTACTCTCTTTGCATTTCACTTTTTAAAACTATAAAATTGGGATAATATATGTTAAAGTACAAAGTAATATAACATTTTAAAAGACATTCTTTTTAATGTTAATGTGAGGATTTATGAGCAAATGCATATATAGGCATACACCTTGGACATATTGTGGCTTCAGTTCCAGACCACTGAAATAAAGCAAATATCACAGTAAAGAGAGTCACATGAGATTTTTCGTTTCCCAGTGCACATAAAACTTATGTTTACATTATATTGTAGTCTATTAAATGTGCAGTAGCATTATGTCTTTTAAAAAGTGTACATATCTTAATTAAAATGTTAACAGAGACACCAAGTGAACACATGCTGTTGGATAAATGGTGCTGATAAACATGCTTGATGCAGGGTTGCCACAAATCTTCAATTTGTAAAAAAAAAAGGTGATATCTGTGAATTGCAATAAAGCAAAGTGCAATAAAACGAGGTATGCTTGTAAAGCATTAGGCATTCAGGAGGTATTCCAATAAGTGGTCATGGTGATTATTGATAGAGTGGGCTTCTCTGTGTTCCTTTAGGGCAAGGCTGACCAGTGTCTCCATGACTTTTGCATCTTCAGATCCTAGAGCAGGGTCTGGAACACAGCAGGCACTCAATAAATATCCCCTTAGGCCATTTTATTTTATCAAGGGCGCTCTCCACAGGAACAGTGAAGCAGTCATGAGAATTTATGTATGCATTACAAAATCCGTAAGGCCAGTCCAGGAGAAATGGACAAAAACACACTCCTAGTAGGATACTTTAATGCTCACTCTTCTTGGTCCATGGCAGGGCAAATGGACAGAAAATATGCGAAGATATAATTAATATCAAGATGATCAAATTGGTGTAGCCATCTCACTTCATATTCTGAAGAAAGAGAAACACCTTCTTTCAAGAGCCCACAGAATATTGACCAAAACTGACTACAGAGAAATCCTTAATAGAGACTCTAAACTAAAACAGATAAATGACATTTATTTCAATGCATTGAAAATAGAAATGAATGACAAAACGGCAGACATAAACCACCTATTAAGTAAGATGCTCTCTAAACTCTTGGGTCAAAGAGGAAATCAAAACTAAAATGGTAAGTTATCAATAAAGGTCACACAGCTAACAGTGGCAAAACTGGGGCTGCTAGAATCTGGGCCTCCTAAGTCATTCAGCCATGAACTGGCTTCGCGAATCCGCGTAGGCTTCCCTGAGCCTCGGTTTCCCCTTCTGTCACATAGCATCAAGGGCTTTCAGGGCTCAGTTCCCGCCGAGGGTTTGAGGCGTGGTGGGGGAGGGGAGGTGGGGGTGCGGGAGGCGCGGGAACCAAGACAAGTTTCTGGGCAGACGGGGAGGGTGCGGGTGTCCAGAGGCAGCAGCAGAGGGCGCTGGCTCGCCGGCTTGGGCCCGCGCCTGCCATTGGTCCGGGCTCAGGCGCTGGGCTGGAGGGTTGGTGCAAAGTGACAAGTTGAGTGAGGCTGAGAGCGAGAGAGCGGAGAGCGGAGAGCCGAGAGCGGGAGGAGTCACCGCAGCCGATTCGGAGAGAGCCCGGGGACAGCAGCCCCCCGGGCGCAGGGCGAGCTCTTCCTAGAGTCCGAGCCGGGGAGACTCGTCCTCCGCGAGCTCCAGCCGGACAGCCTGAGATTACGGGCCCGCCGGCCGCGGCGACGCTGCCGCGCGAGGGCTGAGGAGGGACCCAGTTGACCGGCTCGGGAGGCGGCCGGGCGGAGGCGAGAGCGCAGGTTAGAGGGACAAAGAACTTTGCGAACGCCCCCGGCATCCTCCGAGGGAGAACGGCCGGGACGAGGTGGCCGGGATCTCAGGCAGAGCCCGTGGATGTTCTGCGCGCGGGCCGGGAGCAGCCGCCGCCGCCGCCGCCGCGAGAGGAGGAATGCACCGGCCGCGCCGCCGCGGGGCGCGCCCGCTGCTGCCGGCGCTGCTGGCCGCGCTGCTGCTGGCCGCGCGCGGAGCTGCCCAAGGTAAGAGCCCCCGGCGCGCCCGGCTCACCCCGTGCGCCCGCGGGTTCGGAAGCCAGCCCCGGGCACCTCTGGCCCTGGGCAACTTTCCTCTCCGCCAGCCGGGGCCCCGGCGCGGACAGGAAGCCGCCGCTCCTTCCTCGAGCGCGACCGCCGACCCGCCGGGGGTCTCGCCGATGCGACTCTGGCGGGCGGGGGAGGCAGGACAGGATAAGTCCTGGAGCCCCCTGCGGACCGGGGGTGCGCCCGGGGGCTTCTTCCTCCCAGCACAGCAGCAGTTGTCAGCACTGACAGGAAGGGTGGAGGGGGGTTGGAGGTGGTGGGGGTCATTGGGGGACTTCCGTGCTGCTCTTCTCCCCATCTCTCAGCGGATCCCCATCGCGCCCCGAGACAGCGAACCCTCTTTGGAAAGAGCGGTCCAGGAAGGCGCTTATAGTTTCGTTTGTGCCTGTGAGTGCCCAGGCTGTCCGCGAACCGAGGCAAACAAAAGCCCTGTCCTCTTGGGGCTCCAGCGGCCTCGCCTCTCCACCGCTGCCGGCTCTGCGGACCCGGGAGGGTCACGTTGGAGGCCAAAATGTGTGCGCTGCGGCCGCCGCCGCCACTTTGTGCAAAATATGCTGTCAGAGGCGGCCTCTCCAGAGTGTCCTGATCTGCACGTGTGTGTGTGTGTGTGTGTGTGTGTGTTACAAACGAGGGGGGAAAAGCCATCTAATGCATACTTGATTTTGGTAATCTCCAAAGACAATTGGAACAGTTAGAGAAAGACTCCACCGAAAGCCCGAGCGTCTTAGTTCGCTGCGGGAAGCTTGGATCCTTGCTGCGCCTGAGCCAGTACACAATGAGAGGGAAGAGCCCGGCTGCGCCTGTGGATACAACCGATTCTTTCTTTGGAGGTTGGAGGGGGGAAAGTTGATTAAAGTCTCCGGAGTCTCGGGCCTCACTTTTAACATGCATCCCTTGAGGGGGTGCAAGTGCTGGAGCCCTTGGATTATTCCTTCCCCCACTCACAACCCCAAACCTGTGCGGATAAATAGGTCTCTGCTCCATTCTTATGCATCTTTCATTTTTAAGTTAGTGCTTTGCTTAGGAAAAGAAAAGGCTGCGGGCTCTTTAGCAGCTGAGGGCAATCGATCTATTCACTGCAAGGAATTTGAATACAGAGTCAGTTTTTCCTAAAAGTTTGCTAATAGAAAATAATCTGTAAGGAAGTTGTGTGTGAAATTTGGTTTCTTAGAGGGAACAAGATTTTCTGAGAATGGTTCTGTAATTGATCCTATTCTGTCACTGATCCTATAGTGTGATTGTGTTGCAAATCTGGAGGATCCTCTGGGGAAATACAGCTCCTAATTGTAATTAAGAAGTACATCAGCAGGGAGTGCACCTCCTTGATAAGAAATCGTAATGAAATGTAAACAGTTTGGTCACATGGCTGTTTTGCTTTTGTGATGCTAAACTTCTGGCCGCCTGCCCAACACCTGGGTGAAAAGTTAAAAATGCCTAGGAATGAAAACAGTTCCCCGGCAAACTGAGGTGGACGTGGCCGGGGCACTTCTAAGACAGGACTCCTGGCTTGAGGCCTTGATTAATTCAGTTATTTCCTCTCTTGACTCCTTTACTTTGTACGTAAACTTTCAACAGTGGTTGCTTTTAGGTCACTGTAGGGGGTGGACTGGGAGAATTGCACATTTCTTTGGTCTTCTGCCTTTAAATAAATGCCCATGCAATGATTTTGCCCAGTGTAAGAAAACCTTGTTATAAGCAGCTATCCAAATTCAGTCTCCTTTAACTCTTTAAAGGCTTTTTTTTTTAAAAGAGCTATTCCTATTCCATATTCCTTATAAGGAGCATGAATCTATTATTACTGTTTTATTTGTTACTTTATAAATAAATCCCTTTCCATGCCATTGAATGTTTGATCTTTCCTCTGGGAACAAGGGTTCCAGTGGGGTTCCTAAGGTAACCCTCAGGAAGTCAGCTTAAGGGAAGAGTTGTTTCATTTACTTTCTAAAAATGCTCAGCATTTCTCTGGTCACATTTCTATTTTGTTAGCCAGAAGCAGCAAACCTCTACATTTATTTTTTCTGCCCTGTTCGTTATCGACCTCCGCCTCTACCTCCTACCTGTCCAAAGCTAAACCTCTCCAGGTAGCTGAAGCTCTGATAACTGCACCCAGAGCTCAGGACCTTAGGAACCTACTTTGGCCTTTCTCAGAATGCTGTGTTTGTAGATTCTGTGGTTTACCTGTTTGGAGCCAGGACGTGGCCTGCTACTGTGTTTGCTGTCATTTTGTAAACCTTCCTGTGTCATTTTAATAGGTGTCTGTCCTATCTACTATTAGCATGAGTCCCTTGGGGGCGGTAAGACTGTCAGCTTTCCAGGTGAAAATATGGAGGGCCCAAGTCAACTAGCCCCCAGCCTTATAGGGAATCCTGAAAATCCTCCCTGGTTGGCTAGAGGGAGCTACATAGTAGCCCAGTAAAAGAATATGAACAACTGCCTGTGGCAGTCATTTGGAAATATTTAATTTCTAATATTGACTTAGTATACCTGGTAGTCTGTTTTTCTACTCTGTTGCCTGGGATAATCTACATGATATTTAATAGGGAGTCTTTTTAAAAACCTCAGTTTTGGCCTATAATATCTTTTCTCTCACATGGTGAGCATAGGTCCTAAATTAGACTTTTTAAAAGTTTCTAAATGGTATGTACTTGTATCCATTCGTATCAGATTTGACTATAGTTTGATAGTGATCATCTGCTACACTTTAAATACCTTTGAACATCTTACATAGCATCCTATGGAGAATGGAATGCTTTGTAGACCATATGCATGTTGATTTGAATGAGGATGTTCATATAGATGATATATACACACCAAAAATATAAGTGGTCTGTAGATTTTTGTTTAGTAAATGGAGAATAATTTTTTTGGTCATGTGAAAGTGTGTTATTTTCTCTTCTCAGTAAGAGTGGAATGTGGTGTATTTTTCAAGAATTTTTCCCTTTCTTGCCCCATCTTCTAGTATGAAGGAAATGCAGTAGAATTTGGTGGTATAGCTTGATGGTTTGAAAACACAAACTTTGGAATTTAACAGACATGGATTTGAATCTCTTCACTGTCACATATTGGGTTTGTCATTTTGTTTTTCTGAGCCTTACAGGAGTGTTTTGAGGTTTAGGTAAAAATCATACATGTCAATTACTGGATAAGAACACTCAGCCTAGAATCTTAACTTGGGGTATGTGGAATTGAGGATATGAGAACTTCCAGAAATAATAATATACAAATTTTTACATGCATTTTTATGGGAATATATTTCATAGATACAATCCAATTTTCCAAGAAAAGTGCAATCCCCAAATGTTAGGAATCACTGGCTTGGAGCTTTTGATGCATGGGGCAATGAGTTGGTTGTGTTCCAGGGTAATTTGAAAGGTATTGAGTATTGGTAGTGGGTATTGGGCCTTAGCCCAGGTCAGCATATTCCATGGTGACTCTACGTCTTTCTTTCCAGTTTTCTTCCCACAAGTCGGTTGGTTATTTGAGAATGGGGAATTGAGGAATGGTTCCAAGTCCTTGTGACCTCAACTCAAAATTGATTTCCCTGAACTCAAGCATTTTAAGATCTCCCTGTTTGTGCAATATACTTACAAACACTTGCATAATCCGTAAAATGGGTTAGTCACTGTTCTAAACATTTTGCCAGTATTAACTCACTGAATGCTCCCAATAACCGTATGAAGCAGATGGCATAATTAGTCCCATTTTACAGATGGATAAACTTAGGCACAGAGGCTTAAGTTACTCCCTTCAGGTTAAGAGCTGGGCTTAAAAAACCCACGCAGTTCATTAACAACTCTTCTAGGTGGTCTCTCCTAGGTTAAGCCTTACAATTTTTATTCTCTTTATGTAAGGGCCAAAGGCAGAATTCCCCTGGGATTTCCAAGGGCAGCCAAAGGCCATTTTCTTAGTCATAATCTAGGAATTAAAAGAAATGACTGGAGGCGGCCAAATTCATTTCCCCTCTCTTGCTTGAGTTCCCTGAGTGAGTCTTGCTGAGATAGACTGGAAGCAAAAGTGCCTCTATGTCCAATGCCGCTGACCTGGAGGAACTACACGGTAATGAACAACAACTTAGACACAGTGTGGGGAGTTTGCCTGGTAGTTTCTTCCAACCTCTGTGCAGTTTTGATGAAGGGCCTGTGTATTTGCAACTTGGTGTATATAACTCTGGTTGTAGGCTGAGCAGAGGTGATATATGAGTGCTTTCCAGCAGGAGAGCCGGCTTACCAGCTTCAAGGTCCCCCTGTGGACCAGACCCTGGCAAATCCAGCCTCAGCTGGGAAGCACTCAAGGCTGCGAGGCCCCTTTTTCAAACAGAAGGCCTTAGCCTGGACCCAACCTTTCCCCGAGGTGTGACAGGAGACACTGTTCAGTAGACACTCAGAGAGAAAGAAATAGTCTTCTGCAAGTCTGAGAAAGTTCTCTGGAGTTGAAGAGGGAGGGGATGGGGACTCTTCAAAAATCCTTAACTAAATGCAGCTGCTTGTTACACGGAGTCTGACTTGCATGCCAGGAATATCTAAAAAGCTAACGAATACAAAATAAAAATAAACAGCAGTAAAAAGGCTCTCTCTTTGTTGCAGTAAGCGGTTGGGTTTTCAGTTTGTTTAGGAATGGGATAATTGTGGCATCCACTTTATTTTGGTAAGGCAGTGAAACGTGGATTGATGTTATGTCATTGGGATGCTACTACCACCTGAGCTTTTTCCTTCACACCCTCCCCCCTAGAACGCCTAGGCAAGGACATTCACAGGGCTTGGATCTCAAACTGTTGCCTCCAAGTGAATTACACTGAAAGAGGGCAGATAATTTAATGGGATAATCTTGGCAGGGCCAGCAAATTTCACACCCCATCTCTCACTAATAGAAAGGCCGTAGAAGGTTACAACATCCTCAGATGAAAAGGTTGTATAAAAAGGCTCTGCTCGACAGTAACTGTCTGTCCATAAATAAGGTTCTGCAGAGTTTTGATCCAAAAACTGTTACTAAATACTGATAAGCAAAGGCTCATAATGTTTGGCTTTCTTACATTTCCTTTACAAAAAAATTCCTAAAGAACCATATATATATGTATATGTGTGTGTATATGTATATATATATTTTTTTTTTTTTTTGAGGGGAAAGGGACCTGAAGGATCAACTAGTTCAAATTATTTATTTTCTCAAGCATTTCTATGCAGAATGGATCTTCTTTTATAGTCATTTAAAGAGGTGGGGCTGAGCAACAGAAATAGACTGAACCTGACAGAGCAGGGTTTGAATCCTGGCGTGGCGTTGCTACTTACTGGCTGTGGGAACTTGGACTATGTTTCTTGACCATCTGATAAGGTTTACTTATCTGCAAAATGGGCATAACAATAATACCTGACTTAAGGACTTTTAAATTGTTTAGAATTAAATGAGATAATGGATATAAAGCCCCAAACTCAGCACCATGGGCCTAGTAAGCAGCGGTGTGTTAGCTACCATTCTTAACATGGGCTTACTGGTGAAACCAGAAAATTTGCCTCCAAATCAGTGATCATTATGCTGTGACATAGGAACTAAGGCTTAGAGCGACAAATTTTATAATATTTTAAGACTCTGGAGTGTTTTGTTTCATAGGGGACATATATAGACACTTTAGATCTGAGCAGAACCCAGGCCAGTTCGGAGGACCAGGATAGGAGGAGATTCCACTGTGCAGTTTTTCGAAGCGTTAAAACAAAGGCTTTTTTCAGAATGGCGAGCTCTTTGGGGAAGAGCAACCTATTCCTGGTGCTTTGTGTAATTCCAGAATCCTGCAATGGGGAAAGTTATATTTCAGGGACCTCTGTTTGTAATTTGACCATTTTTAGCTCCGATGTCCGAATAATCTTGCTGAGCACCACTTGAAAGAAAAGGATAATGACCAGAGGGAAATATCCTTAGGTGCTGTTAGCCATTTCAAATTTCTGAGCACACACACACACAAAAGTTCATGTTACCTAAAGAGAGAAGAGTAATGAAGTGAGTGGGAAGGGGGAAGGGAGGAGAAAAGAACTTCTAAAGACTCAGTCTGGGTTTGGGTTTTTTTATTTTTATTTAAGCAGTAAAGCATGCCATTCCATGCTTTTCAAATAACACTTATTATATGTTTATTATGTGCAAGATACAGTGCTAGTGCCCAGAAAGAAAACTTTATCCCTGCCCTCAAGGAGAGATGGAGGAGAGGAAATCTCACTTTTTTGAGCATATATTATGTACCAGGCATCAAACTTTATTGATATTGGGTTTATATGTCTTACCAGCTCTTTGAGGTCAGACTTATAAACCCCATTGTACAGAGAAGAAAATTGAGTCTCTAAGAGGTAAGTATTTTGGCCACCCTCATACAATTATTAAATTGGCATTTGGGATTTGAACCCACGAATTTTGATTCTCAAATGTATGCTCTTTCCACCATCCTTAAAGCACAACTAGGGAGACACTGGTGAACAGACATGTACTTCCCCCGTGTCAACCAGCTCTCCCACAAGTGGATTATATGAAAGGGTTGTGAAAAAGGTGCTATGGGAACGCAGAGGTGAGAGAGGGTGGTTCACACAGAGGGAACTGGAGGGCCAAGGGAAGAACATGACTCATTCCATGCTTGCACACATCGTGATTGCTCAGTGAGTGTTCTGCTGCCGTTATGCAGCCAGTGAGAGGAATTTATCTTCCTGTAAGCCTGTGTGCTCTTAATTGTTTCACTGTGCTCCTTTTCAACAGACACGTGGTTGTTAGAAGAGTGTAAGTGGTTGTGCAGTCCCCATGTAGAACGGCAGATACTGAGACAGTTCCTTTTGTATTTTCTTCATCACCTGCACTAATACAAGCTTTTCGGACTCAGCTCTGCTTTGTGCGCCCTGCCCCCTCCCCTGTGTGGAGCTGTTTGGAATCCTGGTGCCTAATCATAAACTATAACACTCTTGGGCCCCTTGATTGGATCTACTTCCCTCCCTCCTTTATTCATTCATTATATATTTTCTGTGGACTTCCTCTGAGCCAAATATTTTGCTAGTCACTGGAAATAAAAGATGAATAAGGCTAGGTCTTAGCCTGGGAGTCTTTTTCAGATGACAGGTCTATGGCATAGATTGCTGGCTGATAACCAAAATTCTGCCATCTCTTCCTGGGCACATGACCAGACTACATTTCCCAGCAACCTTGCAGGTAAGTCAGGTCATGTCATGGAATACTAGCTGATGGCATGAGAGTGGGGAAGTAATGAGTGTCACTTCTAGGCTTGGCCCATAAAGAACTTCTCAGAAAGGACTTTGTCTTGACAGAGTTGAGTATGGCAACCTTAGATGTCATTTGTTGAAGATATCACAAGATGGGATAAGTGTGGGACTCTCCCTTAATCACTGCATGGTGGAGAACCACCTTGTTTAGATTTTCTATGGGTAAGGCATAAACTTCTGTTGTGTTAAGGTACTGAAGTTTGGGGGCTTATCTGTTATAGCTAATGTTACCGTAACTGCTATAAAGTTGTAACCCATAATGGGCTGTGAAATCAATTTAGTGGGCCAGGACCAGCATTTAAAAATAGAATATAATAGGAAATATCAGGGTGTATTACACTAATAAGGATGAACATAGTTGTGGGAAACGTTAGCTTCAGTTTTCTTGTATATTTTATATTGTGTTGAGTTATCGTGATCAAAAGTTTGAAAGCCATTGGTCTAGTGGAGACAGACAAATCAATAGCTCTATACATTGGAGTGTGGTAGATGTGACAATAGTGGTTAAGTCCTAGTGCTTTGGAAACTCACTTAAGGAAGTGCCTAGGAAGCAGAAATGGTACACAGAGTTTGTTTTCCAGGCAATTTGTGTTGGCTCCTGGGGCGCAGTGTAGAGGATTCTGAGGTTTCTTCCAGAAGCATCGGGAAGGAGTTGAGGCAGGACAGGAGCTTCTGCTGTGGGCATGGGGAGGTGAAAGAGAGTCTCAGAACTAGTTTGTGGCTGCCACTTCATGTCGAGTTTGGGCTCCCTCCCATGAATTAAATCCCTTTCCCAAATTAGTTATGGAGCACAGTGTCTCTAGCATGTGCTAAGCCCTGTGGGGAATTGAGACAAACTTTGAGTGGCCTCTGGCGGGGAGAGTTTGTCTTTTAGGGGCAATAAATAGGTACTTGTGAAATGATTATACAACTAGCGATTACCTGGTTGGTAATTATAGATGCAGAATTCTGAGAGGGTAGAGCTCTTTGGGAGGAAGTGGGACATGATGTGGGCTTTGAAGGATAGGAAAGATTGAGATGGGGAGTGGAGCAGAGGAGCTGCACATCCCGAGGAGTAATGCTGCTGCAAAAGGGCTGAAATTGCGGAAGCTTACAGTCTCTCTGGTCTTCCTGGACTTACGTGGACTGGATTTTTAGGCTAAGCTCCTCCCTGGAATGAAGTTTGTCTCTAGGGGGTGGGAGAGTAAAAGTGAGGAAAGAAGGCTTTGAGTGGTGGCTCTTGCATTTTTGCATATGAAAGATATGGGGGTAGGGAGAAGCAGAGTTTTACTGGGAGCTAGATGACTTTTTTCTCCAAAGGATGCCCTGGAGAATTAAAAATGCCGTACATTTCAGGGCTGCTTATCTAAAGTATACTGTGTCTTAGAGTCCCTCCGCTGCAGTTTTGTTTTATAATGCAGGCTACTAAATCCCAGTCCACTTTGTGCTTGCTTAATGAAAATCATAATAGTATAGTAATAATTAGCACTTACATTTTAATTTACATAGTCTTTAGGGCAACCCTGTGAGATAGACACTGTTATTGTCCCAATTTTCCAGAGAAGGAAACTGAGGCATAGAGAAGGTAAGTAACCTGCTCAAGGCCACATAGCTTGTTATGTGGGAGAACCAGAATTGAACCTAAGTATCCTGAAGTCGTCAGGGCTTTTGATCTTAATTATTATGCCATTCTGCATTTCTGATTTTTTTCCTTTTAAACTCTATCTGATGATTAAAATTCTCTATAAGAGCCTAGCCAAATAGCTAAGTCAAAATAATCATAATTAAATCTTCTATTTGTGTAGGGCTTTGCAACTTAAAAAATTCTCTCATGTACAGTATTACTTTTAATTCTCTGAGTAATCCAATGAAGTAGAATCTCTCTGTACCTCTAAATTAGGCGTGTGAGATTGGCAACTAATCCAAGGTCACTCTGTAGCTGGTAGATCCACTTTGAAACCCACCTCTCTTGGGAAGCGGATTTGGCTCAAGGGATAGAGTCCACCTACCACATGGGAGGACCAGGGTTCAAGCCGAGAGCCTCCTGACCTGTGTCCCCGCGTAGGGGAGCCCCATGTGCGAGGAGTGTGCCCTGTAAGGAGAGCCGCCCCGCGCGAAAAAAGTGCATCCTGCCCAGGAGTGGCGCTGCACACACAGAGAGCTGACACAACAAGATGACGCAACAAAAAGAAACAGATTCCTGGTGCCGCTGACAAGAATAGAAGTGCACACAGAAGAACACGCAGCGAATGGACACGGAGAGCAGACAACTGGGCGGGGTCGGGGGGGAGGGGAGAGAAAAAAAAACTCTTTAAAAACAAAACAACAAACCCCCAGCTCTTTTGACTTCAGGTCGGTTGCTCTTTCTGCTCTAAGAGACCTGTGCTTGAAGTTCATGACTCTGAGATCCTGCTCTACTTTTATTTCACTGCATTTTCTCCAGCAAACACCTTTGCCTGATACTCATTTGTTTCATCCACAAAATCCTCAAATCAGTTACGGTTTTTAGAAACAGTTGTGAGGCATTTGTAGGTGGGGCCTGGAGATGGGATTCCTGTAAATCTATAGAAAATTCACTTGCAAATAGATTGAGAGAAGTTACTCAAAGACCAGGAGTTTCCTAAGTGGTTGGGAATTGCAGCAGGGAGACCTGCTGTGAAGTGCTTTGGCATGAGATGGACCTTGATGTGATTCAGGGATCACCACTTAACTTGCTTTGCCAGAAAGTCTTCAGAGGGTCAGAGCTTGCTATTGGGGCATTGCAGGGGATGCCAGATAAGGAACATCTCTCTTCTCCAATGAGAAAGGGTGAACTGAGGTGAGCTGAGTATGTCCAGTTTGGTCTACCCAATTTAAACAATAAGTCACTGCCAAGGAGGAGTGAATCAGAAAAGGGGCACTAATTGATCTTCCTCACTAAGAAAACACTGCACTTTGGGGATAAAGCATTCCACTCTTACACTGGCAGTACTGTTCAAGCACCCCATCCTCCCCAGCCTACAACTTGATTTTTCATTTTAGGAGGAATTGCCAGATTTCATGGTTGTGTTGGAGCTAAAACTATACAGATGAGATAGAGGATCAAAATGTTTTACAAATAACTCTTCTGCATCTTTGGCTCCAGACTCAGGTTTGGAAAGTTTCTTAACTAATTCAGGATGTTGGTGAAAGTGGCTTCCCGTAGATTCATGGAATCCAATCAACAAAGTGATGGATCTGTCTCCTTAGACCATGAGTGTTGGTGTAGAAGAGGGGAGGAAGGAAAGATCCAAGAGAACATGGCCCCTTTACCTGCTGAAAATGTCTTGTGTAAACTATCAAGAAGCCACTGGTCATTCCATTTGGTGAAATATTTATTATGCAATGAAAGTGAATGCATAACTTCTCCCACAGGAAGCTTACTGTTTTTGTTAGGGAGGGAAGATTGGTACAACCAGAATGTTATGAGAATAACACAAGGACATATTGAATTAAAACTCAGTGCTCAGGGCCCTTCCCTCTATCAGCAGCCTCATCCCTCTGTAATTCTTGCACCCTGCCTGTGCCCCTCTGTCCCTGTCCCCAATCTCTCCTGGTTGAAATCTTACTTGTTCTTCTGTTTCCAATGCTCCCACATTCAGGAAGCTGTCCTACTTCAGCCTTCTGTCTTTCAGTCCTCCTCTCCCCACCCCACCTCACCTGCACCCTCTCACCACATTCATCTGTTATTCTCACATGGGCCACTGATGTCATACTCATTCTGACTCATCCCAGCACCTAGATCTTACTCTTCATGATCGTAGTCATCATTTATTGAGAGTGTACTATGCACCACACATCTGGTTAGGCACTTTGTATTTTGTAGTAGAAGAAGCCTATTATTTTGTCTCTCTAGAACTAGTGCCCCGATTTCAGCCCCCAGTTCCCTCCTTCTGGGAAAAGCTCCTTTAGCAATTTAGAAAGGAAACTGCTCTTGCCCACAGCTTTCTTATGTCATTCTTAATACCTACTCCCAGCCTTACAATGCCTGGCTAACCCATTTCTGGGATGGGGGGAAAGGAGCCCCTCTGGGGTGGGGAAGCTGGAAGAAGTCTCTGGGGGGACAGAAACTGGTGTGTAATAAAGGCCTCCATTTCCAGGGTGCGGCATAGCCAGGTTGAGGGCTGATCTTCACCTTTTGGAGTTTTCTTATCTGAGCAACAGACTTAGCTTTTGTGAGGTCGAGTGTCCTGACCGAGGGATACATCTCACCTCACTAATCCTCACAACAAAGTGAAGTGGTAATATTTTTATTAAAAACAAAAACAAAAAACCCAAATGGAAGCTATTGCTTTTTCTGATGAGAAAAATCAGTCCATTAAAAAAAAATTCAGGGAAGCGGACTTGGCCCAGTGGTTAGGGCGTCCGTCTACCATATGGGAGGTCCACGGTTCAAACCCTGGGCCTCCTTGACCCATGTGGAGCTGGCCCATGTGCAGTGCTGATGCACGCAAGGAGTGCCCTGCCACGCAGGGATGTCACCCTCATAGGGGAGCCTCACGTGCAAGGAGTGTGCCCTGTAAGGAGAGCTGCCCAGCACGAAAGAAAGTGCAGCCTGCCCAGCAATGGCACCACACACATGGAGAGCTGACACAAGATGACGCAACAAAAGACACACAGATTCCCGTGCTGCTGACAACAACAGAAGCGGACAAAGAAGACGTAGCAAATAGATACAAAGAACTGGGGTGGGAGGAGGAGGGGAGAGAAATAAATAAATAAATAAATAAATAAATCTTTTAAAAATAAAAATAAAAACAAATTCAGAAATATATAATGAAAACAAAACTCATCCACAATTCTATATTCAGAGGTATAACCTCTGATGGTATTTTCTGTACTGTATATATATATAGAGGTCACATTTTTATCATCTGAGGAGACTGAGGTTCAGAGATCAGTGACTTCCCCAGGGTTGTGTACACTGTCGGTTTCCATTATACTATACACACTTCTCTTTGGGCACACTTCTTAAGTTTAACTACAGTTCTGGTCTAGCACCTTTCACCCAGTAGCAAATCATCAAATGTGTTTTTGGTGAATGCTACATTCAATTTAATTAAGTGCCAAGGGGAAGGTACATAGAGTAAATTTTGTGGATCAGGAAAGAAAGAGGCCCATGTGGTTGGAATTATTGGGAGGGCTTCTTGAAGGAGGTGGAGCTGGAGGTGTTGATCTAATATTGACCTATTTCCACCCATTATGCAGCCTTCTGAATGGTCAGAGTTGGGGCACCTGAGTATTTCCTGCTCTTGGGCTGTACACTGCTGAAGATGTAGGATACTTTTTGAGCTTTTCTAAAAATGCACACATCAAAGTGAAAATGTGTTGATGTGGACACAATACAGAGGAGAAGAGGAAGCGGTCTGTTCTGTCCAGAAGCAAAATCACAGGCATTGGGGCAACAGGAAATTAAGACCTAAAGACCAACCTAAAGAAAGAAAGCTGGGGAGATGGGAGTACACCAAGAAAATTCTCAAGGTTCCATTGACATGACTTTCAGGCAGAGCTTCCTGATCTCTCTACAGCCACCCACCCACCCCCACCCTCACCCTTGGGTCCCAGCTGACCCCTTTGCACATGGTGGCTTTTGCATGGGCTGTTCCCTTCCGTGGTAACATCCTCCTCTCTACTCCCCAGCTTCCCGTCCTTCTGCTCTGGCTTAAATGTCACTTCCCTGACTGGTCCAACTAGGTTGTGTTCCCACTTACTTTCTTTTGCAGCACCTTGTATTTTTACAGTGTTCTTTGATATTTGTAATTAAATATTTATTTATGCAATGATTGCTTTAAAAAATCTTCTCTCTCACTGGTTTGGAAGTTCCTTAGGGTAGGGTCTGCATCTGTCAGCCATTGTAGTGCTCTTATTAAGCTTTGTTCTTGCTTCCAAGAGCCTGGAATACCTCTGGTTTGCTTTGTTATCACTATCTAGTAATTTAAAAATGCATCTTTGAACAACTGAACATCTCAAGGCTATCTCTTGTAAAAGTTGAGGAATCCAACCTTGTAAAAAAACAATCCAGATTACATTAAATCTGCTGTGGGCTTCCTTTTCAGGGGGAGCAGAGGGCGGCTTGGGAGCTGGGCTGATTTCCCTTCATGGAAATTCTCTGATAACTCTGGGCTCTGCTGCCTATAAATTAGAGTCACTCTGCCCTTAATTGGCAACAAATTAAAATCCCCCCTTAGAGTCCTCCCCTTTGTCTTCTTTCATGAGCACTATGTTGAAGAGAAGGTGTGGAGAATACAGGCACGCTGCCGGGGGAAGAGGGCACTGTGCCCGAGCCTGCAGATAGTTGGGGTTGTGAGGGGCCCAGCTGAGAGCTGGTGCTGGTGCTTCATCTTCCCCACGAATCTTTCTCCTCCCCCTTCCCTCAGCTCTTCCCCTGTTTTTTCTCCAGGAATTTTAAAGGAGGTCCAATTAATAGAGAACTATCCCCCAGGGAGCTCTTACTCTCTCTTTTTTCTCTTAATAGGGCTGGGGAACAGTTCTCTGGAGGTTTGAATTTCCAAGCCATCTGGATGTAGATATAGCCAGAAAGGCCCGCATGTCCTGTCCTTGGATTTCCTGCAGGGCCTCTTCTTTAGATCCCCCATAAGTACCTGCTTCAGGTTGGATCACCTTTCATTCAAGAAGGAGAGAGGATGGGGAGCTTAACATAGCTTTGGATGGGTTTCTTGGGGGCAGAGGCAGTGGGGGGAGGACTGAGTTGTTTTTTTTCTTGCCCAACTGGTGTTATCTAGAAGTGGTATTTGGTTAGCATGCAGCCTGGCCTACTGGGTGCCAGACTCTGGGCTGGATGCTGGGGCTTGGGGCTTAACTGCTGGGAGCTCAAAGGCTGGCCTTGTTGGGAGAGTATAAAAGATGATTGCAGGGAAGTGGATGTGGCTCAACTGATAGAGCGTCCACTTACCATATGGAGGGTCCAGGGTTCAAACCCAGGGCCTCCTGACTCGTGTGGTGAGCTGGTCCATGAGCAGTGCTGCCGTGCGCAAGGAGTGCTGTGCCATGCAGGGGTGTCCCCGCGTAGGGGAGCCTCACATGCAAGAAATGCGCCCCGCAAGGAGAGCTGCCCTGTGTAAAGAAAGTGCAGCCCGCCCAGGAGTGGCGTCACACACACGGAGAGCCGATACAGCAAGATGACGCAACAAAAAAGAGATGCAGTTTCCCAGTGTCACTGACAAGAATGCAAGTGGACACAGAGGAACACACAGCGAATGGACACAGAGCAGACAGCGGGGAAAGAGGAGAGAAATAAATAAAAATAAATCTTTAAAAAAAAAAAAAGATGACTGCAGTTCAGTAAGTGCTGGGGACATAGGCCCAGAGAAGTATGGCAGAGAGAACAGTGAATTGAGGCTCAGGGTTGGAGTGGCAGAGAGGGAATCAGGAAAGTTGTCTCAGGGGAGACTTCCCTGCAAAACATGTGTCTGGAAGGCACTAAAACAATAACCCATAATATAGTTATTGTTTTTTTTAAAGATTTATTTTTTATTTATCTCTCCCCCACTCAGTTGTCTGCTCTTCTGTGTCCATTCGCTGTGTGTTCTTCTGTGACTGCTTCTATCCTTATCAGTGGCACCGGGAATCTGTGTTTCCTTTTGTTGCGTCATCTTGCTGTGTCACCTCTCCGTGTGTGCAGCGCCATTCCTGGGCAGGCTGCACTTTCTTTTGCGCTGGGCGGCTCTCCTTACGGGGCGCACTCCTTGCATGTGAGGCTCCCCTATGCCGGGATACCCCTGCGTGTCAGGGCACTCCTTGCGCGCATCAGCACTGCGCGTGGGCCAGCTCCATACGGGTCAAGGAGGCCCAGGGTTTGAACCGCGGGCCTCCCATGTACTAGATGGATGCCCTAACCACTGGGCCAAGTCCGCTTCCCCATAATATAGTTTTTATAATATTGATAATGTATGGGTTTATTTAGATGGATGAGTTAACAAAAATCTGCTGTCTGTTATGGTTGGTTCTCATCTGAGTGATAAAAAATCCTTCCCCAGAATCAACTTTGTAAGGCAGACCTTCTCTGGGAACGTCAACTGTTCCACCAAGGCCCAAGCAGCTCAGCAGGAGGCTGAGATCCCCATGTCTAAATGTAGGAGGTGGTGCTGGGGTGGGGGTGGGGGTGGTGGTGGATGGTAATGGTGGGTGGTAGTGGTGGGTTGTGGATGGTGGTGGTGGGAGTGGTGGTCGTAATGATGGGTGGAAGGTGGTGGGTGGTGGTGGTAGGTGGTAGTAGTGATATTCAGGACCCACCCCAAGCCTCGGTCTCCCCAGCCTCTTTACTGTGGTGGAAAGAGAACCCTAGGGTCTGGGGTCTCAGTTTCTTCATCTCTACCTTGGGGATTCTAACCCAGGTATATCCTGAATATTGTGCAAGATTAAAGGAGATGAAGAGTGTAAAAACACCTTGTAAACTTTAAGGGTTTATCTGAGATTAAAGATATGTGTTATATCAGGTAATAGCAGGTGTTAAGAGAAATAAAGCAGGGTGAAAGAACAACGAGTGGCATTGGTGCTATTGGGCAGGGAGGTCCTGAAGGCCTCTGTGATCAAGTGACTCTTGAGCAGAGACCTCAGGAGTGCAGGGGAGCTTTCCAGGAGGGGGATCATGTTCTGTTAACAATACAACAATTGCTTCTTCTCCCACTGGCAACATTTATAGAGCTCTTACTGTGTACCAGGCAGAGTTCAAGCATCAATTAATCTTCACAATAACATTAGGTAGGTCCTATTATTATCATATCCATTTCACAGATTAGGATACTGAGGTGTTCCCAGCAACACACCAGGCCTCCAGATGAGTGGGGAAGTAGGAGCAGTTCTCATTTACACAAAGCTGTGTATGAGGCAGTCTTGCACTTTGGGAAGAGTATACATTTTTGAGAGAAGAAAAGATCTGGATTTGAGGCTTGGCCTGCCACTCACTTGCTGTGTAAACTTGGGCAAGATGTTCAACCTCTTTGGGCTTCAGTTTCCCATTTGTAAAATGGGATGCTAAAACCTCAGAGGATTGTTATGCATATTAAAGGAGAAATTCAGAAGAAAGCATGTTGCAAAGCATATAGCACCATGGAAATGTTTCCTCTCCTCCTTCTTCCACCAATTCTCATTTCTAGCCTTGTGCAGAAAGAGAATGAGTGAGAGAAGAAGTGTGTAATGTATATAACTTCCCCTGTTCTTCCCCTGAAAGTTCATTTCTGCTAATATCACTGAGGGTGAATTAACTGCAGTAGATAGTTGACTTGACAGACACAGTCTTTCTGGAAGATTAAAGAACTGAGAGGTAAAGGTGGTGCTGTGGAGTCACACATTTCTGAAGAAATTGTGTGAAGTCCTAGAACTCGCAAATCAGTCTCTTCCATGATACCAGGCTACCTATAACCCCAAACCTAGAATTTTATGGTAGGTTTCTCTTATTTTGCATTGTGTAGATAGTAGGTACTCTGTAAATATTAAGTATCCCCAAATAAAGCGTAAACTTTTAAATTATTTGCATTTGCAGAGACCTGCGGGATGAATGGCTAAATCCCAGGGGGTTGTGGAGATGGGTGTTATCATTTAGGGCTACAGAAGGGGAAAATCCAGGTGAAGGGACTTATCCTGAACTGAATAACTGATGTAGAAACATGGGTAATCTGGATACCCACTCTCAAACGTGGTGAGGTGCACTTTGCTTCTGCCACCATGGTGGTGGGTCATCACCATCACTGCTTTTGTCCACCGCCATTCAGCACTCATTATGTGCCAGGCACAGTGCCAGGTGTTGGGAAGGGTGAATAAAGCAAAGGATGCTGCTTGCTCTTGGGAATGCCCCTCCTAGATGCTCAGGGTGTATTTTTAATTGGAACGTTGGCTGATGCTCTCCCCAGCACCTCCAGAAAATGCACAGAGACGGTGTTGCTTCAGTGGCCACGTGCCGATGATTGGCAGGCCTGCACCCTTCTAGCTGGCACCACATCTGGTGCCTGTGATCAGACCCGAGTCATCAAGTCTGTGTTTTGTCTTCTGGGTGCGGCAGAGGCTTCCTGCAGTAAGCTCCATCCTGTTCTGCTGCTGGCCTCCCCTGGCATTGGCATAACAGCCTCCTGAGGACTGTGGCTGTTCTCAGGAGGAGCAAAGTCCCCAGGGGAAGAATCCTGCCTCAGTTGTGTGCTCCTTGGATTAGGTAGAGCTGTGGCTGAAGGCAAGGGCCCTGCCTGGCTGGCTCCTGGAAGCACCGGGGGTGGGGGTGGGGAGAAGCCTCCCACAGGCTCTCTGTGAAGTGCTTCCTCCCTTTCCCTGCTTCTGAGGCCCGCAGAGGCCCCTGGAAAAGGTGATCTGACTGAAGTAAAGATACTTAACTCACTGTGACCTTGGGCAAACCTCTAAGCCTCAGTCCCCCAACTATAAAAAACAGGGTACTAATCATATTTACCCGTTACATTTTTTTTTTTAAAGGAGGTGCTGGGATTGAACCTAGGACCTCATACTTGGGAAGCAGGCACTCAACCAACCACTGAGCTACCTTCTTATGAGGTGAAGTAAGATAATGCTTACGGGGCGTTGGCACATCCCGAGGACACATAGTAAGCCATCAGTAAATACCAATTGGATTACAATGTATAGGTGAGGAAATTGAGGCCCACATGGGCTATGACCAGATTTAACCAGCAGACCCTCAGGTCCTGGGCCATGAATGAACCAACTTGTCTCTCCCATTAGTGGCGGCCCAGTGTGTGCTGCTGGCTGGCGGCCCCCCTGGACTTACAAAAGAAAGGCCTGGGATAGCTCAGGAGCAGTTGTCAGAGTCTGGAGAGTTTCTTCCCAGCTGGACCACGAGCTCGACAACCACTGCTGGTGTCACTTGAGGGTCTTACTTAATTTCCTGTTCTGGAGGGAGCAGAGACTAGAAGGGAGAAGCATAGTGAATGCATGGCTGTTACAAAACCAGTGTTTTGTAATCTCGCCTGTGTGCCAAGGACTGCGCTGAGTCGCAGGAATACAGAGGGACCAGGGGTTATCCCTGCTTTTTGAGAGCTCCAGGACTAATAGCTACGGTGGTAGGGCAGTAGGGATGGAGAGAGACAGATAATTAGAGGAGTTACAGTTCTTTTTGATGTGTGCATTACGTGTGAATGGGGCTTGTGGCCCTGAGGCAAGACTGTCTTCGAGGCCGTTTGTGCGCCATGTATGTCGGCACACACGACTGACCCCAAATGGCATTTGTGGTTGGGAGTGCAGAGCCACCACACCTTCCCTGTGTTCAGGAAGGTTCTGGCAGGTTCTGGTGGGAGAGTTGGCAGCCAGGCCAGCAGCTCCAGGGGGATGATGGATTACATTCCTGCCTTTAGAAACCGTCAGAGACCCCACTGAGAGGGGCTCTGAAACTTTGCTGGAGCTTCCTCTTTCAAGGGGAAAAATTAGTTTTGCCTTTAAGCATTACCTTTCTGTCTTCTTGGTTTCCTAGTGTGGCAGGATCCAAACCCCAATTATTTGCACTAAATGTGTTAATTTGACTGAGTGGTAGAGTAGAATGAGAAGGCTCAATAGCTGACATGCTGCCAATTTTTCTTCCCTTGGAGGATGTGTTTTCTGCCCTTAGAAAAGAAAGTCCTTTTGAAAACTGGCAAACTTGTGATTCTAGTTGGTGGATGTGACCCTCTGGGTTATACGGAGGACCTGCTGTTATTGATTTTGTCTAGGTTCTTGACTATACTGCAGAAATGAATTTCAAGAGTACATCGGGTGAGTTAGGCCTAATTTATTAAGGTAGGAAGGGAAGAGAAATGGGAGAAAATAACAGATCGTGGGTCCCAGGTAGAGAGGAAGGGGCTGAAAAGTGATAAAGAGAGCTGATTCACAGACTGCAATTCCCCATTATAGATTATAAAGGCCCAGGTTTTACTTGCATGGCCATTGTGGCAGAGGAAAAACGGCAAGAGCAGCTGCAGAGGGCAGGAACAGGCACATGGGCCATCACTGGGACTGGGACCGGGACAGGGTTGAAGGCAAGAGCCGGAATCCAAAGGCAAGAGTGCAGTTCAGACCTCTGCCTGCTTTTTGAACTGTTAATTATTCCACCTTTTTGCTAATGGCAGGGGAGGAGTTCCAGCTGTTTGCTGTTTTGACTGATTACCCCACCTGTAAATCCCCCCCTGACCGCTCAGTGATAAAGTCCCTGGGGAATATCCGGGGCTTCTCCTGGCTTCTGGAGGAAATCTTGTTCTGAATGGCAGGATCTTGTGGGGGGTCTTCCAGCAGCCATCTTGGGGTTACTCATGTCCACGTGGACTCTTTACAAGGTTCCAGATTTATCTATTGATTCCTGTCTTATTAGCCCTTCACTACTATGTTTTGAACTTGGCTTGAGCTAAGCAATTTCATGAAGGAAGCTTTCTTGAACTCTTAAGATTGGTGATTGTTAAAATACAGTTGAAAGCTGCAGAAGCAATTTGGGAATTCTGGATGGTGGAAGAGTGTGGGAGGCTTTGAAGCCATCTTGTTTGAACACTTGGAGCGTTAAGTGCGACTCTTCAAACACTTTGCCTTCCTAAACAGTCAAGTGCAAAGGATAGTCAGGAACATAAATTATCCTGCTGATACTGGTATAAAAACTCCCTGTCCCCTCACTAAATATTGACTGAGAGTGATACCTTGTTTTTAACGTTCTCCTGAGTTAATTTTTAATTTAGAAAATGCCTCCCAGTAAATGTAGAATGTATATAGGTACACAAAGTTTTGGATAAATGGAGTGGCTGATCAGGGAGATTTTAAAGATGAAAAAGCAGAAAAAGGGTAAAGATATTCCTACAGTCAGAATACTCCTCCCCTTTCTTTCTCATCAGAAAAATTCCTCCACATATATTGCTCTGAGTATCTTTTGTTTGCCAAACTCTGTGCTGGAAGCTGAGGGAGCTACCTTGATTTAGTTCCTGTCCTACGGGGTGGGATGGGGGCTGTGCATGTGTGTGTGTGCAGTCTTTAATGGGAAAAGAAGATGAGTTTTTTTTTTTTGGTCCGTAAACATTTTCCCCCTCTTTGGGACAGTGGGTAGCATCAGGTCATACCTAGCAAAAAGAGCTCTGGGCTGAGAGTCAACAACACTGAATTCAGCTTCTAACTAACTGTGTGACCTCAGACAAGAAACTTGCCTTCTCTGATCCTTAAGCTTTCATTTGCAAAACATTGGAGCTGGACCAAGCTCTGTGGACCAGCAGCATCAACATCACTAGGGAGTTTACCATGAAATGCAGTGTGTCAGGCTCCACTCCAGACCTATTGAGTCAGAATCTGCATTTTAATAAACAATAGCCTTGGGTGATTTGTGTGCAAATTAAAGTTGAAGAAGCTTTTCTTTAAGGAATAATTCCTGCTCTGATGTTTTAGTATCTTGTGGTTTTTCCAAATATAGTATCTAATAATATATGGTTTGGAAGAATTTATCCCAACACTGTGCCAAGCATTCTACCAATCATCTCTCAACCTCCAAAAGTTTGTACTCTGTGAGAAAAAAGACAAAGACAGGAAGATGCACAAATAGTTATACATTCAGATCCAAATGCTATATTTGCATATTTCTCCTTTTTGATTTGTGTTTTGGCCCTGAGTATGGTAAGGACAGCTGTGGAAAGAGGGAAGGAGGAGTTGGGAAGGCGAGGGGATTGAAGGTGGAGGTGGCGATGGGTGGGGCCTCCTGACTGGCAGGTGGTACAGAGCAGCGGGTCCTAACCCATGTCCTCCGAAGGCTCACAGCCGTTCTAGAGTTAAGCATTGTCAGACACTGCAAGCAATATGGTTTCCTATTTTTCAGTTATTTGTGAATAATGTTTTGATGAATCAAATAAAAATTCATAGTGACGTTTTGGTATTCCATATTTTCCTAATTAATTGATGTTAGATGTTAAGCCTACTAGATGGGAGGGTGATTCTATTTTGTTTTTGCATTAAAAGGGGCCTTCTTACTGGAAACTCTTGGGAACCCCTGAGATAAGAGATAACAATAAGAGTGATGATCATTAAAAAATGTTGAGAACTTTCTAGATGTCAGGCACTGTGCCTTACATGGAAGAACTTTAGGCATCTGCAAATCAAGTTTGAGATGGGGAAGCTCCAGCTCAGATTCATGCTGTGAGGGAGCGATTGGTGATCCCCGACTAGAACCCAGGTCCTCTTTCTGCCATGCCAGGTTTGTGGTTTGCTTATGGAGCTAGCATGTGCAGGAGAACAGAGCAGAGGAGGGAATTTTCCCAGGTCCCTGCTGCGGGGGCACAGACTGTCAGCGTAGGGAGAGCCTTGAGAGCCTCCCAGCCAATCTTCTGTTTATAGGGGAACTTGCTGGCCCAGCAAGGGAAAAGGACTTGCCCAAGGTCAAACAATTAATTGGGTTTTGCTTGTTTGCTTTGGTCTTCCCCTACCTGAAATTCAGCTCTTTATAGATACACTTTTTTCCACAAGAGAAGTGGGTGAGTGAAACAAAGCCTTCTATGAAAGCAAATGAACATGGTTTTTCAGATTGTTGTGAGGATAGGTTGTAAATCCAAAAGGACTTAGTTTTTGGTAATTATAAGCACTCAAAATATGTTTGTTGTAATTATTATTATTTTACTATGCTTTGCGTATTCACTTTAGGAACAGTCTTTTTTTAAAGTAGGACTGATTGGAGCCTTGACTTTTTCTCCCCGTGCTTCTCCATCTTAAGGATAACCCCGAGAGGGCAGACCACCAAATTCCTTTCTAATGAATAGAGTGCCACAGAGTCATTGGAAACCATATAATGGAAAGGGAGAAAGTTCGCGCTGGCACTTGGAGCAGCTTCCTCTTCATCTCACAAGCCCACACCATGCTGGCTCTCCTTGCCGTAGGTCTCCTGGTCCTCAGAAAATGGAAATGGAAGCATCATTCTGCAAGAAACAGTGAGGTACCTTTCTGCGGCTCGCATAATTGGTACCTCCCCAGGGAAGTAGGAATTGGGTTGGAATCAGCCTGGATTCATGGGTGATAACTGGCAGAGCTGCCCAGGACCCTCATGCCTGGAAGGGCCCTATGCTTAAATTCTTTACTGTCACCGTCCTGGAATTCTTAATGTTACCTTTGAACAAGAGGCCTTGTTCACTGAAATGAAGATTACGTAGCTTGTCTTGGCTAAAATAATCTGGAATCAGTGGTCCCTGGGTAGCGAGTCAGTGGGTCCTGCAGCCTTGTGGGGGAGGAGGAGGCTTGGGATCCGTGGTGAGTCCCAGAATTGTGCGTGGGCTTGAGTGAGGCGCCAGGCAGTCAGCTGCAGGGAGGGAAGCAGAGCCATTTTCTCTGTCCCTGTCCCTTTGCCCTGTGGGGCCACCCACCTTCCTACAGGTTTTTGCATGGTAGCCTCAGTCACACATAGTGCCAACATTGCGATTGTTTATTTTATTGCTGCCCTACGGTGAACCGTTACCAGTTAACTTTAAAAAATAGAGGAAGCTCTTGGTGTGAGGTGCGATGTAAACGTTTCTATTGTCAGCATTACTGCCGTATTCATACCTGGACTACCCAGGGGACTCGCATTAATTTTTCTTTTTATTAATCCAGCCATCTGGACTAACTCTCCCAGTACCTTACTACTCTGGTGACCTTAGACAAATTTCTTAATGTTTCTGAGTCTCAGTTGCCTCAGTTCTAGAAAGGGGACAATCATGTATGTCTATCTTGAAGGGCTGTTCTAAAAATTAGAGATGTATGTAAAGCCCTAGGAATAGTGACTGGCACATACTAGGTGGTCAATAAAGAGTAGCTTTTTTTGATATAAAATTATGGCTACATATATCCACACATTTTATTTATATGTTTATGATCTATAAACAACGTTCATCATGTCATTTCAACCCTCTTCAAAAAAAGTCTTTACCAGCTCCCTATTGCCCATGGCCAGGCATGGTCAAGGCCCTCTATGATCTAACCACAGTATACATCGCCTGACTTCTCCCACAAGTGTTTTAAGAACTTCTAGCATGCTAGCTGTGGTTATTTCTTATCCTTCTGTATCTTGTTTCCCAAGGGCATTGGATACTCCTTGGCACTAGTGCCAAGGAGAGTGCCTGGCATACAGGGTCTGTGTGGTTGTCCATTGCTAACCACAAGGTATTTCATGAATATATTGCAACTTTGGTTGTTTTACATCTGTTTAAACCTCTTAGCTGCTTCAAATTGGAAATGGATGGATGGTTTTACATTTGAATCAGGAGGAGGGAAAAAACACCCATCCTTTCTCTTCTCTGTTTAAAAAAATTTTTTAAACAGCCACTGTCACTCTTTATTGAGATTCCTTATTTTCATGTTTGTCTCCCCTCTGGACTGTGAGGTCTGGATGGGGAGAAATGGCATTTAATTCTACTTAATGTCTTCAGTGAGCCTGGCACAAATAAGAGAGGCATTCATTAAATATTTGTGAAATCAATGAATATTTGAAAGCTCAAATTTTTATGAAAGACAAGAGACAGTGGGGGCTGCCTTTTGACTGGGAAAACATTGTTTATTAGATCTATATGGATTATTTGGAAAATATGCAGTTGGATATCTTTTATGGCCAAAGAAGAAAATCAGTATAAAATGTTCAACTAAAGGCAGAAGCTCACATTTCCCCTTGTAAGGAAGGCAGGATCATGGCTATTTTTCTTTCCTCAACCCAGGAAATGGGCAGCAGCTAGGCAGAGGCACAGAGAGGTAAGAAGTTTTGCTGTAAGGAGGGCTGGGTCCTGGGTTTAGCCAGGTTTCTTTTTGTTTCAGTGTTTCTCGTCACTGATCTTGAAAACGTGAAGAGCGTTAGTTCCTTTAAGATGCTGCAATGACAATGCTAGCTCCTTTGAAGGTGTTTTGCTCTGTTCCTATGAAATTGCCACTTGTTTGTGAACTTATCATAATGGTTTATTTTCACAAGTAGGTTCTGTATTTGAAGTAATAAGCTCCAAAATGTGTGGTCTTGCTCTTATTTGTCTGGGAGCTGCTGTGCCTGGCACAGGGCAGGTCCTCGATGGATTTAATGCCCAGAGCTCTTGCCCACGGTGTCTGCAGGCTCAGCCCTGACCTGTGTGCAAGAAGCTGATGAAGACCAGGAGCTGGGGAGACAGGAGGGCAGTGAGGCTCTGAATGACCTCTGCCGCGGGGAGAGCAATGAGAGGACGAGCTCCAGGACAGGAACTGGCTGCCCCAAGTGTGGTCCGAAGACCTGCAGTGTCAGCACCGCCTGGGAACTTGTGAGAAATGTGGACTCTCAGACCAGGCACCAGACTTCCTGAAGCAGGTGCTGAAGTTTAACAAGATCCCAGGTGATTCTGTGCACATGAATGTTTGAGAATTTTGCTGCTCTGATGGGGAAAGTCTAAGGACTTTCTCAGCCTTGAGGCTCCTCATGTCTTGATTTTTGTAATTTTATAGCAATAGTGGAGGATAGCTTGTGGTAGCTGGGCTTGATTTCAAACCTGGAACTGTCACTGTGGGAGTGTTACTTCACTCTTTTCGATCTCAGATTAAAAAAAAAATGTATTTAGTTCCTATTTTTTATTTTTATTTTTTGGTGAGGATTGAATGAAATCATGTAATGCCCTTAGCATATAGTAGGAACTTATTACAATGACTTGTTACTAATATTGTTATTATACCTGAGCCCAAATGCAGGAGGTTCAACTGCTTATTATGATGGAAAACTTGCTGTACTATCATTATTATAGTGGTGTAATTTTGCATTAACTTTCTCCTTTTGTATGATTTATTGAGTGGTATTAAAGAATCAACAGTTTCTGAACTCTCCTATTTTTTTAAACTCTTTATCTGATTTTATAGTTTTCTGCACTTAACGTGGGTGTGTCACCTATATTTCTAGTCATCATAAAGTTTTTTTTTTTAAGATTTATTTTATTTATTTCTCTCCCCTTCCCCCCATTTTCTGCTCTGTGTCCATTTGCTGTGTGTTCTTCTGCATCTGCTTGTATTATCAGGTGACACTGGGAATCTGTGTTTCTTTTTTGTTGCATCATCTTGCTGCGTCAGCTCTCCGTGTGTGCGGCACCATTCCTGGGCGGGCTGCACTTTTTTCACGTGGGGCAGCTCTCCTTGCGGGGTGCAAACTGTGCGTGTGTAACCCTGCGTAAGGGTGCCCCTGTATGGCACAGCACTCTTTGTGCACAGCAGCACTGCGCACGGGCCAGCTTACCACACTGGCCAGGAGGCCCTGGGGATCGAACCCTTGACCCTCCATATGGTAGATAGATGCTCTATCAGTTGAGCCACATCTGCTTCCCATCATATAAGTTTTAACCATCACCCTATCACTTGTATTTTCTTTTTGGGTTCCTTCCTCCTCTTCATTCTGATGATAATGATTCCATAGAAGCCTTCTTGTCTAGCAGTAGATAGTACATCAAAATGGTCAGTTAAAGCAGAGAGTGATGACATGGATGTACACCTTGAACATTTTATTTAACTTAAAATGTCTAGGTGTACATTCATTTAGTGTCATGGTTTGGGGCAAAGGTTTTTCCTGTGAGCCTGGGTGTGCTCCTCAGTGGTAATTTCATTTCATATCCAAACCTTACTTATAGTGCATCTTCAAGGATATTGACTTTTGGTTTTTTCAGAAGTGGATTAAAAATTTAAAGACATATGTGAAGCAATCCAAGTGGAGAACTCTTTTAGATATTTACATTTCCCCTCTCCAATTTATCTTTCTCTCAAACTTAGTATAGTAGCACTTTTGGGGGTAGGGGAAGAGGAATTATTCTTATTTTACCTTTCCAAATAGTTCAACTGTTTCATAGAAGTAATGACTCCCTTTTCATACTCCTGTTTCATCAATTTACATTCTGTATAGTTGAAGGACAAAATTACTAACAAATATAAATGTATAACGAGGTTTGGGGCCAAGGCCTGCTGATCCTCGTTAGTGTAGAATTCAAGAGGTGGGTCTAGGAGCTCACGACTTGTCCTGGAGCAGTCACTGGAGCAGCCAGAAGGTTGTATTGATGAAAAGGGGAAGATTGATTAATCCAGGGAGTTGGTTAAGTGGAGGTTGGTTATTCTGTATTTACTTGCATGGCTCTTTAGCGTTTTCAAGGCACTTTCAAATTGATTGTCTCTTTCACTTCTCACAGCACTCTAATGAAATAGGCATGAGGCAAGACTTAAAAGTGAGAATTACGTGAACATGAATAAGTAATTTAATTGAGGGTAAATTTAGGAATAGAATAAAAAATTTTCAGTCTCAATCCAGAGCTCTTTCTACTCTACTATATGCCTCTTTTCATGCTGTTTTGAAGGCAGTGGTGAGACTGGCTTTATTTAGATAACTACACTTTTCTTACAGCAGTGATGTCAATGCCATAAGGCAAACAGTAATAGTAACATACCACTTACTGCGATATTAGACATTTAGTAACCTAGACACAAGTTAACAAAGTAAACCCCCCTGGATCTGTGCTGTCCAATAAAATTATGATATGTGCCATATATGTGATTTTAAAATTTTATAGTAGCCATGTTGAAAAATTAAAAAGAAACAAATGAAAATAATTTTGGTAATATATTTTAACCCAACATTTCCAAAATATCATCATTTAAACATGTAATCAATACAAAAAGTATTGATTTTTCCTAGATTCCTTTTGGTACTAAGACTGAGAAATTGGATGTGTCTTTTGCACTTGTAGCATGTTTCAATTTGAACTGGCCACATTTCAAGTGCTCACTAGCAATCCGTGGCTAATGGAGGCAATATTGGGCAGCACAACTCTAGTATTTGAGGGAAATAATTTTAACAAATGCGGGAATGTGAACACCTTGGGATAAAAACCTCAAAATCTTTGGGATCATTTAATTCAGAGGCAAAGAATTCTACAGATCTCAATGGCTCATAATAAGGACCATAAATAATTAAAAATAGGGTTACGCTATCTACATTGTACTGTATTTAAGAAGGCAGAGTGTGAAATATGTATTTTTAGAAAACTCCATCAAATTTTTTTTTCCCAAGAGGTTTGACATAACCTGGGAATTGTACTCCTAGTCATTTGTCCCAGAGAAATGAAAACTTATGTCTACAGAAAAGCCTGTACACGATTGTTCATAGTAGCTTAATTTAGAAGACCAAAAATTGGAAACAATACAAATGTCCTTCAACGGATGAATGGTTAAGCAAACTGGTACATCCATACTATGGAGAACTAACTACTCAGCTATAAAAGGAACAACTTTTGATACATTCAACAACTTGGATGGATCTCAAGGGAATTAGACTGTGTGTATAAAGCTAATCTCAAAAGGCCACATTTATATGACATTCTCAAAGTAACAAAATTATAGAGCTGGAGTACAGATTAATGGTTTCCAGAGAGTAGGGACTGGGGAGAGAGGGGAATTGCTGTGACAATAAAGGGGTGGTGGGAGGGATTTTTATGGTGATGGAACAGTTCTATATCTTGATTGTGATGGTGGTTACATGAATCTACATGTATGATAAAATTGCACAGAACTATACATACATGCAAATGAATGCATGTAAAACTGGAAAAATCTAAATAAGGCCTGTGGATTGAACCAATGTCAATTTCCTGGTTTTGATATCCTACTATAATTAGGTAAGATGTTACCATTGGAGGAATTTGGGTGAAGAGTACAGAAGACTCTCTGTACTATTTTGGCAACTTCTTGTGAAGCTATATTTCAAAATAAAAAGTTAAAAAAAGTTTGGTGCTTGAAGGTATTTTATGATTTGGAAAGTCGCCTGCCCAGAATTCCACAGTGAAGCTGAATAAATGAGGATGTGTGGCATGGGCATTCTGTTCATGACCGCCCTTTCTGCTTGCTTGTGGGCTGCTCACAGCTCAGTGCGAGGCGAAATGGTCCTGGCCTAGCCATGGACTCTGCCCAAAGTAAGGATGCACCCCTATTGTAAATATTCCCAAGGGTGCCCTTGTCTGGCTGTCTCCTGAGGTCACCACAGTGCCTGACGCTACTGCTGAGAGCTCCTACAGGGGCGCCCTGGCTTGGCTCCTGAGCCTGATGTGCCATTTGGCTGTACAACCCCATCTCGGGAGTGCTGGAGACAGACTTTAGGCAGGCTGAGTTCTTGTCGGTCTCAGCTGAGTTCTTGTCGGTCTCAGCTGAGTTCCCTCTTCACGTTTTCATTTTATTGTGTCACCGGCTTTCAGCAGTTGCCTCTCAGTAATGCCTTCAGTCCCTGGTGAGCATTCCATTGCCAGATGAACTTTAATCCCTGAATGCCCTTTTCCTCTTTTGAAGATTTTGCTTCCCTATAAGAAAAGCAGTGCATGATTTAATTAATGGATAAAAGAAAAGGTCCCAAACTGAGCCAGAAAGGAGTTGGCAGCATTGCCACCCACCTGTAGACATAGAGTAAGATAAAAGCAGCCCCTGATCAGGGAGGGGAAGGAGGGACAGACTTTGCTGTGGTATAGCGCAGAGTTGGGAAGTTCGTGCTCCAGACCAGCGTGGTCATTGACTCTGTGTGACCTTGAAGTTGAGCCTCTATGAACTTGGTTTTTTCATCCTTTTCAATGGAGGCAACAATATAGATCCTGCCTACTTCCAGACATGTGTGGATAACAGAAGGAGGAGTCTATTGAAAGGTACGAAGTGCCCTACAGAGCAGTTTTGTATTGTTGCTTCTTTTTTTTTTTTTTTAAAGATTTATTTATTTAATTCCCCTCCCCTCCCCCGGTTGTCTGTTTTCTGTGTCTTTTTGCTGCGTCTTGTTTCTTTGTCCGCTTCTGTTGTGAGCGGCAGGGGAAGTGTGGGCGGCGCCATTCCTCGGCAGGCTGCTCCCTCCTTCGCGCTGGGCGGCTCTCCTTATGGGTGCACTCCTTGCGCGTGGGGCTCCCCTACGCGGGGGACACCCCTGTGTAGCACGGCACTCCTTGCGCGCATCAGCACTGTGCTTGGGCCAGCTCCACACGGGTCAAGGAGGCCCGGGGCTTGAACCACGGGCCTCCCATGTGGTAGACGGATGCCCTAATCACTGGGCCAAAGTCCATTTCCCTGTTGCTTCTTATAATGCATCACCTTGATTGGAAAAATCAAAACAAATGAGAGGGGAAAGATGGGAAGATCCTGAATCCTGATTCTTAAAAAAGAAAAACAAGACTTTCTTTTGGGAAAGAGCCCGACTGTCCTATAATACCTTATATTGATAACATACAGTGGTCATTGTCCATTCCTTTATAGGGGAATTTCTCAAAATGTGAGATGCTCCATTAAAACAAATACTACTTAGCTCTATAAGTAAGGCATATTGTATTGTCCTTTTGGATATTTGTAATAAATGCATTGAAGGTTCTGAAAAGCCCTGAAATGAAGAAATCTGTTGTTTGACTTTGCTTAGTTCAGCAATTCCTTAATTTATTATCCTTAGACCTTCCTCCTTCCTGCCCCCTCACCTTTCTTGTAACTGTTTACTTACTCTAGTTAAGTCCTCTGGAACTAGCATACTGCTCAGGAAAACTTTGAACTGAGTTCTTGAAGTTTTGTTTGTGGCTCATTTATGACTTTCAGACAATATAAATTTTGTAAATAATTTTGTTTTTCCTTTTTTCCCTTTGGCTTCAAGGTAGCACAGAGAAAATGTTAACTCAGAGTTAGTTTTCATTTTAGAATATTGTGACCTTCGTAAATTTCTATTCTGTTTTCCCATTTTTCTACTCGTCTTACTTACAGATTTACTAGCTCTAACTTAAAAGCCTTTGTTTTTTTTGTGGTAAAGCCACTTCAAATTTTCTCTGGGTTGAGGTGGGCTATGAATATAGATAAGAAACAAAAACAAACTAATAATAATAATATAAATAATGCTAAAAATAATAAGAAGTCCTTATTGAAGACCTGTTATTTGTCAGGCACTGTATTGGGTCCTTTGCAAAAATGGTTTCTGATCTCAAGGTTCCAGTTTAGATTCTCAAAATTTTATACCAGGACAGACTCTTGAGATCATCTGACCAAAAGAAATAACCTTGAGGAAGGTGAAAGTCTAAACCAGCCAGTACAGATGGTCTTCTGAGGCTCCCATGGCAACCTACAGCTAATCTCTGCCTTTCTGCCACTTCTGGGAAAATTGCTTTAGAGAAATGCTGTTTTAACTGGGACTGTGAAATCACTAAGGATGGGCAAGGTGGGGGCCGGCTAGCCTGTCTCTCTGGGGGAAGCAGCAACTGTGTATTGGGATTATCTAGAACAGTTTCTGCCAGATAAAAGAAAGGAGCAATGCCTTCCTGCACCCGACTGGTTTAAGCAGGGTTCTCTCATATGCTTAGCTCCTTCCAGCATCCGCCTTCTAGTTGCCCTACCTTTACTTATCCCCACCTCTCCTCTAGGATCTTTCCTGCTGAGGTGAGTCAACTGATGCCACTCTTTCCTCAGAGCCATTTCTGGCTGTGCTGGCTCCAGAGATCTTTTCCCCATTTGGCACTGAGCTTTGCAATTCTTTAGTGCATCATCTTTCCATGCATTTGTTCCATCTTGTCTCTCTGACTTGGCACTCCTGAAGTCAGGGATGATACCATATCCACAGTTGTTTCTCAGGTGCCAGTTCAGTACAAAACACACATTGGTCCAAGGATAGGGTGGGACTATTTGCTGTTATGACTGATTGCCATGTTCAACAAATGTTTGCGAAATGTTAATAGAGTAGAGGGCTCTGTGCTGGTATCTGCTGGTACAAAGGTGCATGGATACTTTTCAGCTTATTGTAATAAGTCTGATCTCCTTGAGGGGAGGAACTGAGATTTATTCATCTCTGTGTTCCTAATGCCCAGCACAGTGCCTGGCACATAAACATGTGGCAGAGGCTACTATGTGTTTCTCCCAGTGTTTGTTGTTGTTGCTCCTGTTCCTCCTTCCCCTCCTCCTCGTCCTCCTTCTCCCCCCACCTTCTTCTTCTTTTCCTGGTCTGCCTCCTCTTTCTTCTGTATTAATAGGAGCATTAGCTGGGCATGTTTCCCAGCCTTTCTTGCAGGTGAGTGTGGCCATGTGACCAAGGTCTGTCCAAAGGGATGTGAACAGAGGTGATATGTGTAACTTCTGAGTTGTGCTCTTAAAAGAAAAAGAGTGGGCCATCTCCTCTTTTTCCTCTTGTTTGGCTGGATGCAGGTGAGCCATTTTCAACCTCATGAATACAGAAACTATTTATAGGATGGCAGAGTAATGTGATGGAAGGAACCTGGGTCCCCATTTTCACTGAGCTGTCCTAATCCTGAATGAACACATAGACTTTTTATCTGGAAAGTAATTTTACATGAGAGAGCAAGTTCTATCTTGCTTAAGCTTGTAACTCTGGGTTTCTTGTTACAGCAACCTAGTCTGTATTCTAATTAATTCAGGAGAAGTTTAATGTCTGTTGAATAAATAACTAAATAAATTTCTGCCTTACCCTTTTATCTTATGGCTTTACCAGCAGCCAGTATACATGTCATTATTTTGGGAAAGGAAGTCTACTAAGTGACTTCTACCTACATTTCATTGGGTTCTAGCTGCAGAAGAGTTTGTGAATTTGAGTACTATTTTCCTGTCTCTGTAGTTAGTTGTAGAAGGCAGGAAAAAGGGGTAGAAAAGGGGAGGAATGAATGAGCCCAAATATGTCGGTCACCTAAATTTGGGAAAATTAACTTTGACTTATATTGTTTAGAATTACAGGGCTACAGGGCTTTTTTTTTTTTTTTTTTTTTTTAAAGAATATAAGCCACCTAATTTGAGTATTGCCAAGAACAGCTGTAGTTTTTAACGGAGATGAGTTGATTCTGGAAAGACAAGATGTTTTAAAAAGACTATGGATAATTATCAGCAGAGACCCTGGGGTGAGGAATATACATCTCATCATGAAACTTGATCCATGACCACCTATAACTAGCTACAAAGGGACGCTGAATCTGAGGCCACCTCTTCTTCAGTGTCTTAGATGCTTTTGTTGGATTGGCTATAGCCAATCCCAGGCAAGGCATAGTCATCCCAGAGCCTGCAGGTGATACGGGCAGTCAAAAACATTCAACTGATGCTTATTAGCACTTAATAATCCAGAAATGTACCAGCAAAACTGGGTACTAGATAGACATCCAGAAATGAGCTCTTGGTCATTGAGGGAGATGGAGAAATAAACCAATAAGTACTTTATTTACAGTGTAACAAATGCCATATAGAATGTCTACAATAAGTATTGAGAGTACAGGGGAGAACAAGGCAGAAGTTCTTCTAAGAAGAGCAATGGTTAAGTACCTTGAGCTGAGGCTTCTGTTTCAGTGCTGAAGAGTGGGCCTGGAAGATCTGAACTGCTTCTTAATTGTGTTTGAATTAGCATCTTGACTATCACATATACATTGCACTCATTACTCTGTGGGGAATGGAGAGTCTAGAGTTCAGGGCACTGTCTTCATCTGTGTCTTGGGCAAGCACTTTGGAAAATTTGAGTCCACTTATGGGATGGCACTGAGCAGAGGAACTGTGGAAGGGCAAGTTTAACCAACTGAAGTTTTCTTCTCTTGACTAAAGAAAGAGAGTTTTTGTGAGCATACCTCACTCCAGTAGTGGATATATGAGATCCTGAAAATATTGGTATACCAAAATCTTGGTAAACTAAAATCACCTTCTAAACCTTTCCAAAGCCAAGAAAACTTTGGGTATTTAACTTTCTACATTTTGGATTTTTTAAATGGTAGGGCATAAAAGAAGATCAAAGAAGGTGCTCTGATGAAGAGATACACAGAATTTAATTCTTGTTAACTCTTCTTACCAGGGGAAGTTTGATAAAAGAAAGTAAACTTGTCAGTAGTTTGAGGCACCAGCTCTTGGATTCCAGCACTACAAGTGGGCTGAAAGTAGGCAACTTGCCCAGGTTCAGTGGCATTTAAAGGCCAGGTGTTTGTGTAGGGAAAGGAAAATTACTGTCTTGCTCAGGAAAAATGTATTCAATTAAGAAAAGAGAAACCCGTTTTGAGAATTTAGTGCATATGTTCATTTTATAGGTGGTTTGGGAAATTATCAGCAGGTGAGTGGATTTGGTCAGAAAGCCTTAGGGTTGAATTTCGGGAAGAATGTTGCTTGCTGGAAAGTGGCCAGGGGAATCAAGATATTTTGAGAACATTCTAAAGCATTCTCTTTTCTCATTTTTTGTTGATGCCTTCCAAATTGTCTAGCCCTAAATCTCTTATGAGCATTAGGGAATCACATAGAAGTAGGAGGTATGCTTAATTTCTATACTTAACCATGTATCCAGACCCACTGCTCTGACGATGAAAAGACATAGCTCGAGCTTTGAAAGAACTCAAAGATGGAAGGGACACACACACATAATCCAAATATTGCAATGTAGCATGATAAAGGGTATAAAATATTGCGATTTTGTGAAAGAGGGACTGATTAGCCCTTAAGGATATCAGAGAAGGCTTCACAGAAATAATGGTATTTGAGCTGGGTATTGAAAGTCTTGAAGGTGATTAGTAGGAAGAAAAGGAGGAACGGGCAGACCAGGTGGAGGGATCAGCATGGTTAGAGGCATAGAGGTGTGAAACAGATGGTGCCTCTAGGGGGGAACGGCTTGTGGTTCTTTTAGCTAGAACAAGGGCTGTGGTGGGTGGGTGGGCGCAATGGCAGTGGACGGTATTTTTGGAGATAAGGGTGGACAATCGAGGGCTTGGTATGCTAGTAAGGAATGTGAACTTTATCTTTTAGGAAGTAAATAACTTGTCTGTAGGAAAATAACTGTAAATGTTGGTTGAAGAAAGACATTATGTTTTCTAAAAATACCTGAACTTCTAAATAGGAACACCGGGACTCACATGTACTGTCTGGTCTCTCCCTGGCTCTACTGGGTTCCTGAACTGTGTCTGAAAACTGACCCAGAGGGAGAGAGGAAGTGTGAGAGGCTACAGAACTGACAGACAGTACAAAACTGTGGGATTGGGGTTAATATATAATTTGTTTTAACCTGGGTGAGTGGGAAGTGGGGAAAGTGGCAAATAAAAAAGTCTGTGGTCGTCTGACTGTAATTGGGCTCTGAGCACCTCTTTCCTTTGAAGTGGGCTGGGCATGGAAAAAAAGGAACATCCTTTACAGTGTCAGGACTGTGCCTGAAAAGCCTTAATAAGGAGCTTCCAGGAACCGAACAGCCTGTGGCTAGAGACTCCCTGAACAGAGAGGAGTTAATGATCAATGCCCTTAAAACCGTCAGATGGACAATTCATTGTGAGAAATTGGCCTAGCTATTTAGATTTTTTTTTTTAAGATATATTTACTCCCTGTCCCCCACCACTTGTGCTCACTGTCTGCTTTCTGTGTCCATTCACTGTGCGTTCTTCTGTGTCTGCTTGTCTTGTCTTGTCTTCTTGTTTTCTCTTTAGCAGGCACTGGGAACCAATCCTGGGACCTTCCGATGTGGGAGAAAGGCACTTAATTGCTTGAGCTACCCTAGCTCCCTGTTTTGTTATGTCTCTCCCTGTTTCTCCTTTGTGTCTCTTTTTTGTTGCATCCTCTTGTTGTGCCACATGGGCCAGCTCGTTTCACCAGGAGGCCCCGTGACCCTGGACCCCTCCATATGGAGCCTGATCGCTTAAGCCATATCTGTTTCCCTGGGTTATTTTTGAAATCGTTGTTTTGTGTCTCTTCAGGGACAAGTCAGTGGTCACAAAACCCCATATGGCCAAGGAGAGCCTGGTGGCCTGTCCTTTCGGCCAAATCTCTTTGGGCTTCTGTGGGTGGTTGCTCTTGGTGGGCTCTACAGGGGAACTCCTCCCTACATCTTTCTCTTTTCACTATGGAAAGGGACACTGAGGTATAGCAGGAGGGACCCTGGCCTCTGGGACTGGAAGCTTGCCTCTAGCTCCAGTTCTGCTAGTTCTTGGTGACTGTGAACACACAATGGGCCTCAGTCTCCTCATCTATGAGGTGAGGGCATTGGAGACTCAAGGTTTCTTAAAACTCTGACAAGCTAAGACTCCACCTGCCTTCCTGTCTTATCTTGGGTTCTCCCTTTGTGCGCACTGAGTGACATATAATTTAGAAGGGTCTGTGTGGCTCAGGCAATTGGGATGGAGAGAAGAGCTGCCTTACTTTTGGCTCTGCCTCCTTAGGTCCAGATTGGGGTCAATTCCAGTTCCAAGAGCTAAAAAAGGCTTTTGGGCAATAAAACCAGACTTTTGTAAATAAAGTTTTATTGGACCACATCCATACACATTTGTGTAAGTATTGTCTACTGCTGCTTCTGTGATACAATGCCAGAATTGAGTAGTTACAACAGAAACCATATGGCCCACAAAACCTAAAATGTTTACTATCTGGCCTTTACAGAAGCAGGTTGCCAACCTTGTTCAAGATCAGAAATGCCAGGAGGGCTGGGGACATAAAGGAGAAATTTTGATTGAATGAATGAATAAATGAATGGTTAGGGAATCTGTATTTATTAAAAAACAAAACAAAACAAATATAACTTGACAATCAACTTTTTGTAGTACACTTCAAAACCCAGTTTCCCTTTTAATGAAGTGAGAATAATAGTACTTATGAGATAGCAAGTACTTAAAAGGATTATTTCTTATAATACAACTTTGAGTGTTTAAATGCTATTAAAAATATAACTACCATCTATTAATCTTTATATATGACAAGTACTCTATTAAGGATTTTATTTTTATTACCTCATTTAATCCTCATTGCCACCCACTATGAGAGAAGAATTATTGTCTTTCTTATACAGATGAAGGAACTGAGCCCAGAGAAGCTAAGTAATTTGCCTGAAGTCACTCAGCTTGTAAGGGACTGAGCTTGGAGTCAAACTCCAGTATGTCTGGTTCCAAAGTTTTTCTACCCTTGCCTCTGAGCTGTTAAGTGATCTCTAATCTCCCTAACTCTCGTCTTTTTAAATTTTTTTATTTTTTTAAATGAGAGGCAGACATTGATTTTGGGGGTCTCAAGGTACAAAACAGTAAAATTAAAAAAAAAGTTTTTCTCAAATCTTTTTAACCCTTTAAATAATTTTTAAAACTATGAGATGGCTTATTGTTAAAAGAATACTTAATAACTCTCCTCCTTAAATTTAGCTTAGTTATGCTTTTTGGAAAAAGCTAAATCAGACTATGATTTCCCCTTGGAAAGACAAATTTAGGTAAGTTTTTTTTTTTAAAAAGATTTATTTATTTATTTATTTAATTCCCCGCCCCCCCATTTGTCTGTTCTCTGTGTCTATTTGCTGCGTCTTGTTTCTTTGTCCGCTTCTGTTGTTGTCAGCGGCATGGGAAGTGTGGGCGGTGCCATTCCTGGGCAGGCTGGACTTTTCTTTCGCACTGGGCGGCTCTCCTAATGGGGCGCACTCCTTGCGCGTGGGGCTCCCCTACGCGGGGGACACCCCTGTGTGGCAGGGCACTCCTTGGGCGCATCAGCACTGCGCATGGGCCAGCTCCACACGGGTCAGGGAGGCCCGGGGTTTGAACCGCGGACCTCCCATGTGGTAGACGGATGCCCTAACCACTGGGCCAAGTCCATTTCCCCTAGTTATGTTTTAGGGATCTGGAAAACTTTCATTTGTTTAGCAGTGCTGCATATAATTTAATATGCATTTAAATGCTGCTTTGTTCCAGAAACCTTCTGCCCCAGTTGGACAGCTCACTCAAAACCTCGTGCCCAGCACATAGCAGACATTCAATAACTGTTATTTGGTTGAATGAATGAATGAATGATGCCTTCTAGCACTTCATACCTATTGCCATGGGCTTGTGTGGGCCCTCACCTGTTCCAGAGAAAGGAGTGGAAGGGTGCAAGTAGCTTGTCCATATCTTTGTTCTTCCTATTGTGCCTTGTTAGAAGAATGCCTGGCATCAAGTAGATGCTTAATAAATTGTGGAATTAAACTGTTAGAGGGTCTGTGGTCCCCAAGGATTGTGGCCTGAGTGAATGGCACATTGCAAACTAGTGTGATGATCAGAAGTGCTTCTGTCTGCATTAGAGGAATGATTTAAAGCCACAATTATATTGAGGGTGAAAATCCAATAAAAACAAAGAAAAAAAAAACACGTATTTGTTGCATTAGATAGAAAGCATATTTCATTTCTTCTTTCCTGGAAAATATATTCATTCAAGGTCTACGAGTTATTTTTTTCCTACTTATTTCGAGTCCATACATTTAATTTAGTGAAACTTTCATTGTATATGGCCCTGAATCAACATTTTCCGCCAGCACCCTTTTCTGTTGCCCGTTAATTGTTTACCTCTTTTGTGTTCTACATAAGACCTATTATTTTTTATGCTGGTTTGGATTGCCAAAGTAGCAATACCTGAAGAGTTCCTGTGAACATTTTAGTTTGGGGAAGTCAGGCAGCTGTAGCCCAGGGTTCTGCTTGAGTCAGTCTGTGGTCAGACTTGCATATCTGCTTTTTTTTTCTTCCTTTATTTTTTTAATGTTACATTAAAAAAATAAGAGGTCCCCATATACCCCCATCCCCCCTCACCCTGCTCCTCCCCCCAAAACAACAACCTCCTCCATCATCATGAGACATTCATTGCACTTGGTGAATACATCTCTGAGCACTGCTGTACCTCATGGTCAATGGTCCACACCATAGCCCACACTCTCCCACAGTCCACCCAGTGGGCCATGGGAGGACATACAATGTCCGGTAACTGTCCCTGCAGCACCACCCAGGACAACTCCAAGTCCCAAAAAACGCCCCCACATCTCATCTCTTTCTCCCACTCCCTACCCCCAGCAGCCATCATGGCCACTTCTCCACACCAATGCCACATTTTCTTCGATTACTAATCACAATAGTTCATGAATAGAATATCAGTAAGTCCACTGTAATCCATACTCTATTCCTCCATCCTGTGGACCTTGGAATGGTTGTGTCCACTCCACATCTATATCAAGAGGGGGCTTAGATTCCACATGGATGCTGGATGTAATTCTCCTGCTTTCAGTTGTAGGCACTCTTGGCTCCCTGGTGTGGTGGTTGACCTTCTTCACCTCCATGTTAGCTGAGTGGGGTAAGTCCAATAAACCAGAGTGTAGGAGCTGAAGTCTGTTGAGGCTCAGGCCCTGGCTATCATATGGTCAGTCCAGAGATTCAGGTCCCCTGGGTATACACTAAACCCCAGCACCAACTACAGCTCTGGTAAAAGTAACAAATCTGCTTTTGTTTACATGGTAGAAGTCAGCTGGGAACTCTAGATGGAGGGCGACACCTTCCCTGCCCTTGGGCAAATAGGACAAGCAGGTGATGTCCTGCATCACAATTTCAGAATGGGGTGACCTCTTAAAAACTGGTCCCCAGGTTTTTCAAATACTCTTCTTGATTTGCTGAGGTTCTATTTGATTTCCTGCAACTCCTTTAAAATGATAATGCAGCTATTCAGGCTGCTTAAAGGATTAGGGCAGTGGCCAGTACCTTTTTGCAGCCTCTTAGTACTTCTGTATTTTGCTGGAATGTCTATTTCCCTCAACCAGTACTTCAGGCTTCATTTGCCCAATTCCCCTCTCCACCAGCTCTTTTCCTCTCACTTAATTTGTTTCTGCCTACAACTTTGATCTCTTTGGAGAAAAGCACCAGGGCTCTGTAATATTATTACTGGCCTCTGTTTGTTTGTTTTCACACATGCACTATAATTCGTGGTTAGTCTTTGGCCAGCCTGAGACCACCTGACCACAGCTGCCCTGGTTCCTCCAGGTCACTCAATGGGAGAAAAATAGTTTTCCCATTTCTTTTATTGACATTGGCGAAGTCTCTGTATGATGAAGACTTTTTGGATATGGAGACAAGCAGAGCCAGGATGATACCAGTCATTATGTTAATCTGAGAGCACTAAATCTTCAAATATTATACTTTTTTGGGTAAGCAATTCTGTCATTTTTGAAGTTTGGTTGTCATTTTATTTCTTGGGTGATGACCTGAAATTTTGTATTAGAGAAAACTCCTTGCATGTTGATTGTTGTTTAGAACACAAGGCTGGATTTTTCTTTTCTTTTTTTCTTTTTTTGAATGTTCATGAAAGGAAACCAGGAGGCTGTGTGGGTCTAATAATATACATCTTGTGTATAAAGATGAAACTACTACTACTAATAATACCACATTCAACTGTGAAATGCTTTTAACTTTCAAAGCAGAGTTTCTTTCATTAACTTAATTTATCAGTTGGAAAATGTGATTTCAGTTATTTTCTCCTGCAGTGATGATGGATCTGTGGGAGCTTGTCTAAGTCTGCTGATGAATTTAGGAGACTGTGCCCCCGTGGTTCTTAATCAGGGGTGAGACCAGAATCACCTGGGGAGCCGTTGTGACTTACACGCCCAGGGCCTGCCCAGGACCTGCCAGTGCAGACAATCTTGGGTGGAGTGGGCTCTTGTCCTTTTGGAGAAGCCTCCTGGGTGATTCTGTCCTGCCCTCCTGATTAAGAGTCACTGCTTCAGGCCCCACCCTTGACTGAATGCTCTAGGGTTCAGGGAAATGTGTGGTGAGTCATTCAATTGGGTAGGGGATGCCGTGCCACGTGCGACTAGAAGCCAAGAGAGTGCTTACCAACATGGGGATCGCGTTGAACCCACGATTTCTGTCACACTCGGAAACTGGACTTTATTAATTAGTATAGCAATAACTGGACATTTGCAATGTGCTCAATGACTGTTGACAGAGGGTCTTTACACCCCTTAGCTCATATAATCATTTAAACTAGAAATGTGTTAGTAGCCACTTGAAAGCTGGATTCAGGATGTGTGATCTGAGGACAGTGATTTCACGGATTTGCACCGACCTGGATTTATTTTACCTCAGTTTCTTTGTCTGTGGTATGGGGCTAATGACTGGCACCTCGTAGGAGGGGGGCTGTGTTGAAGAAAGGATATGGACATAAGTGCTTCCTCCAGTCTACGAAGTAGGCACCTTACTTAACTTTCCTGAGTATCCAAGTCTTCATCTGCTAAATGGGGTAAATGTACCCATTTTATGGGATTGAGGTGAAGACTGCATGAGGTAAGTTAAGAAAAACACCTTGCACTGTGCCTGGCACCTTGTGGGTTCAAACCATTACTGGTATTTTCCTTGCTGCTTTGTAAGGTCTGTGTGGATGGCAGGGATATGTTTTGTACAGTGCAAGTCTCTGTTTAATGCCCTGCACTCTTGGTAGTTGTGTAGCAAACGACGGTTAGAATTTTACCGAGCACGCACTCTTGTGCCAGGCATGGTGTTAGGCTCTGGGGATACAGTAGGGGAAAAGATGGACATGGTGCTTGATGTTATTGATCTTAACGAGAAACGCCCAAAGAGAAAGTTTTCAGAGTGTTGCGCCTTCTCCTTGTGTAGAAGAGGAAGGTTTTAATGTATTAGGAAGGCTTCTAAAAGTGTATTTCATAAGGTAGTGGAACGTGTCTTTTGGGAGGAAACTGGAGTTTTGTGTTTCCTGCCTGCTTGTGCTTTTGAGTTTGTGGCTGTAATGCTCCCGTGCCTGAGGTTTCAGCAGTTGCTATTTCCCAGGGCAGCATGATGTAAACGTCCTGTGGTCTCTACCTACTAGAAGGGTAGACCAGGGCAGAGAGGGAGAAAGGACCATTTATGAAGTCTCTCTCGATGACTTTAGGGTTTTAACTTGAATTTCTCCCCATCTTCTTCCTCAAATGTCCCCGGTGCTTGATACGCATAAACTGTGCCAGTGTTTTGGAAGATTCGGGTTTGACCACCGTAAATTGGTTCATATTTCCAGCAGGGCAGTTATTTAATTTCCTGTTGGAAGTCTACAAATGTTGGCACTGTTCGTTCTTTGGCAAAGGACCAAAACCCAGTACAGTATCATTAGCATGCTCTGGGGTATAGATTAAAGCACGATTGTCTTTAATAAGAGGCCATCCCTGTTTTGGATGGGCTTGGGAGCCTGTGAGGGCGTGGGGAAGCACAGCAGAGCTTTCTAATCAAAACCAAAGTGCAGTTACTGGGACTCACTCAAGAGAAGGTTAGAAGGAGGGCAGAACTCCGTTTTCTTGTCTCAGTTTCATTTGTTTGGGTTATTTTTCTCTAGACCCTGGGAGAGTTTGGGAGGCTGAAGCTGGCCTGGCCTGGTTCGTGGAATGTAGTAGTCTGAGGTCTTGTCTTCGTCCCCACTCCTCCCTTTTGGCAGCACTCCTCTTGGGAGTCACCTACCTCCAGAAGGGACACAGGAGAAATACAGAGTGCCTCCATGGAGCCCCGTCATGATAATTAAAATGTTATAATAGCTGGCATTTATTGAGGCTGTATTATGTGTCAGGCGCTTTATATTTCCTGTCTTAATAATTACCCTGTGAGCTACACTTTATTATTGCTATTTTGGGGATGCGATCACTTAAATGCAGAGAGATTTAATAATCTGTAGCGATTGAGAATCTGAACTGGGATTGGAACCTTGTTCTGTCTCTTTGAAAGGCCCCTGCTCTTTCCATATCCTGTTCAGTACCCTAATCGGGTTCTTGGGATAGAAAGAGCTTGATTTTTGGCAGAAAGTTTGGAAATTTGCCTAAAATGAGGCTTAGAGGATTATTTCTAGTTGCTTCTTACCACATTAGCTCTGTCTTTCATTAGTAGGAATCATTTAGTGTTGACTTCTTGGTAGAATGACTACAGAAATGTATTTTCTTCCCTCCAAACATTTCATCATGAAAATTTCAAACATTGTGAAAAGTTGAAAGAATTGTACAGTGAACACCCATTTAATTACCACCTGTATTCTACGATTACATTTCACTCTGTTTGCTTTACCACATATCTCTCCATCTATCCCCAAGATGAACTTTTATTTGTTAGGATGTGTCCCTCCTCTCTGTCCTGTGCCTTTGATTGATGGCAGATTCCCAAATGCAGGTAATTCATAAAATTGGAGCTAAAATACTTTGTTTATATTAGCCTTTTTCTAGGAAAAAGGGGAAATTGCTCTTAAGTTTATTCAGGGCCCAAAATGAGCATTATTTTTCTCCCTAGTTCTGTCGTATAAAGGATCTGATGGAAATATGATGATGCTCCTACTACTGAATATATAAGCTCTAACCTATTATTATTCTCTTTGTATGTGCTAGGCACTATCCTAACTGCTTTATTAACGTTGTCTCATTTCTTCTTTCAGCATTCCCAATTTATAGATGAGCAAACTGAGCCTTAGGGAGCTTCATGTCCTCAGGTTCTCTAGCTAGTAAGTTGCAGAGCTGGGATTTGAAATAGTGAGTGGGGAGCATGGTGTGATTTCTCTGCATTTCCAATTATGCTTCCCTATATTTCTGTTCTTCTTCAACGTCATATTATTTAGAAAAGCAGGGCCTAGATGGGAGGTCTTAGAAAGTTACTAATAAGCAAAATTGCTAAAGCCTCAGAAATTGAAGTCTACCAGAAGCTTCTAAAGATTTTCTGGGACTAGGCTTTGGCCCCCGAGGAGCATCATCAGATGGTCTTTGGGGAAGAGGAGTAGTTCTGCTTGCCCCAGAGCACTGCAAAATGTATCTGAAATTTTGGAGTTTCTTCGACTGGCTCACATCTTCTTTTCATAGTTGTTTTTTGTTTGTTTGTTTTTTTAAGTAAAAGCCACTTATATTGGGTCATCAGTCAATTAATTATTGTTTTTTTTAATGGTGGATTAATTTTATGGCCTCTGCCTACAAATATGATATTGTTCTGGGGAAGAAAATAGTGTTTGTAGGTAGTGACCGATGGAAGCAGGTACAAGGAAGTAAATATCTTTGTAAGGGATCAAACTTGAAAAATAATTGGTGCTTCTTGGTATATTTATGTTTGAACCTGCTTTATTGTGGATTTGGTGGGACCTTGAGCAAGTTATATAAACTTAGACTCTGGGCCCCCCTGCAACAGTAATTCTTGTGAGGGCAATAGAGAAAAATATAGATAGAGCTGCCATCCTTAGAAAATTCAGTCTTCTTAAGGAGTCAAGATATAGGACAGGATGCTGCTGAAGATCAAAGACATGACAAAGGAATTGCTATAGGAAGCAGGAGAGAAAAGAAATAACTGTGGTTGAAATAGTTGAGTGGAAGAGTATCTGAGTCTTAAAGTTAGGTTCAGATACCAGTGCTGGCACTTGGGAGCTACATAACTTAGGCTCTTTAGTCTTCAAGTTTTCATCATAAAATGAGGTTAGTAATATGCTCCTAACATAGTAGTTATAATCATTGGCAATATATGTGGTTTATTCAATGGACTATAAAAGATAACCATTATAAGTAGGAAATGGGGAAACTGAGGTAGGCTTTGAAATCTGAGTAGAATTTGGATATGTGAAATAACCCAGTCTGAAAGTAACTTAGAGATATGACCACAAAATATTAGGCAGACATTAAGAAGCATGATTGAAACCCAATATTCTACTTTCTCTTAATAAGGCAAAGATAGATAATTTATTAAGGCAAAAGTTCCAATTCATTTGCTAAAATGTTTTTGGCAAAATGCCAACATGTCAGATGTCATTTTGGTTCAAGTTCAAGTTGGTGAGGATCCAAGGGTGGAATTCCTAAACTGGTGACACATTTGAAAAGCAGTTGTAATATTTTAGGGATCTCCACTAGGCTCATCATGAGGTTGGTGGTTCTCTCCGCCTCTCCCATCCCCATCGCCGCAATATGACTGCATTTTTCTATTTGGTTATTTAATGTGGTCTGTCTCCCTGTACTGCCACAGGCCACAAAGAACCACTGTTCAGTAAGCTGCACTTTGAAAGTTAAGGTTATAATTGCACTACTAAAGTTTTTTTGTAGTTATTTGTTTTGTTTTTTGTTTTTAGTTTACAGAGGTCTATTGGGAGGGAAAGAGGAAGAAAACTGCCCAAGAAAAAGTGTAATCCTAACCTAGTACCTGGAGAGAGTGAATTTTGCCTTCTCTTCTTCTCTGCTACTTTGCAGGCTTTCCCTTATGTGCAGATTAAGGTTTGGTGTGAATTTTGAGGTTAGCTGGAATTAGTTCTTTTATGGCATTGGGTGGCATGTGGATACAAGAACTAAAACATACCAGGGATTGACAGTAAACTTCAAAGGTCAGATGAAGTTCTGGATGTGCCACCTGCTTGGGGTGGTTGTGTAGGGATAATGATCTGACTTTATAAGCACGTGCTCATGTAATCCTTGTAGCAGCCCTTTGTTGCAAGATGAGTATTAGTTTTATTCCTGTTATACAGATGAGGGAATGGATGTTTAGAGAAGTTCAATAACTTTCACGAGGTGGTGCAGCTAGGAAGTAGCAGAGATGGGACTTGAACCCATATCTCTGACACCTAAGTCCTTGCTGAATGGAGATGGAATAAGCTCTCCATTACAAGGCTTCTTTCCTAGTGCAGCCTCAGATTGCTGGTGATCGAAGAAACCTTTGGGAGCTGGGGAAAGGGAAAGACACCTTTGTGTTCACTTTCCACCAAAGAATCTCCTTTATGCTCAAGATTATATCAGAAGGGAAGAAGAACCGGAACTACCGTTTATTAACTACTCACGTTGTGGCTGCATCAGAGTAATGTGCTTTGCATAATTATCCCACTTAACCATAGTATCATTATCCTCACTTTACTGATGTGCTCCAAAAAGTCAAGCCCCTTGCCCCCAAGTTCACCCTGGTGCTGAAATTTGAATGCAGGCGTTGAACACACCATCTTGCCTCTCTAGTCAGTCTTTAATGACTTCTTCCTGACAGTCATATGATGGCGTTTGTGGCTTCAGTTTCAAAGACCCTTTAAATTGTTGCATGGTTGATATATTTGGTAGCCATTGGAAACTGCTGAAACTTCGCTGTTACATTTGGCAAAAAGTAATAGTAAGTTGACGTGTTAGTGATTCAGGACTCCTGGGGAACTGAATGCACCCGTGTGTACTTACTTTGAGTCAATATGTTATGAATGACTCTGGCCCAAAAGGAGAAAAATCTGCCTTCTGAAATTGAGTGCAGGTCTCTTAGTGGCTTACCTCAGCAGGGAGCCAGTTATTATATAAGCTGAATACCAGGTCCGTGGGTTCCCCCAGCCTGTAAAAGAAGCAGCGTCTGCAGTTATGAAGAAAACAGAAAGACCTATTTCTCTGTGGAGTGATACTGAACAGGCAGCTTCAGCCGTGAGGCTATCTTGGCCAGAGCTAAATGTAGCTGAAGAAAAACTACAGCTGGTTCAAGTAACTTAAGCCCAGCAATTCATGAAATATTATCTGACAGCTTTCCCCTCTCCCCATATGGCTAGGGACTGAGTTAGAATTGTCCCAGGAACCGGTGTTCTCACACTAGATTTTGGCATTACAGGTTTACTGCACTTTGCACACTGGACAGTTTCCTGAAAAGCTGTATTTAGATAAAATTTTTTTTTTTGCATGTGTGACTATGAAAGCCTTTAACAAATGTACTGAGAAGCTTATTGTGGCATCAATCCTTTTGTTCAGCATTTAATCAACTCTAATTTCTAAATTAGGACTTTTACATGTGTCCAGAACTGGGCCATCTGATGTGGGAGATAGATATATAAGAAACGTACCACACTAGGATGGAAGCTCCATGAGGGCAGGGATTTGTCTATTTTGTTTACTGATGAAACTGTAGTATTTGGAATGGTGTCTGGCATATGATGGAAGCTGAAGAGATCTTTGCTGAATGAATGAGTATAGGTCCTTGTCCATAGAGTTTACAACCTAGTTTGCTTATAATAACTAATTACTTATTCCTGTAGGAATGAATTCTTAATTAATTCATTCCTTTATTCTGCTTGTGTGAGCATCCTGGAGTCCTCAGTTTTATTGGGATATCTTTAATCCCTTTTATTGTTTAAAAAAATTAAACCAGTAATATGCTTGTGTGGAGAACAAGGAAAAAAGTAGATAAGTAAAAAAGAAAAATAATTGATTTGCCTGAATCCTATCATTTAGAGATAATCACTTTCCTTTTAGCTTATATCCTTAAAATCTTTTCTATGTAAATATACTTTAAAAAAATAAACTGGACTCATCCCCTTGAAAGTTCATTTTATAACTTGCTTTCCCCCCATTTAGTGTTATTGTGAACAGCTTTCTATATAAAAAAAAAAAATAACCCTCAGATCATCAACTTTTAATCATTGCACAAATGAGTATTGTGTGTGATCGTATCACACTTTTCTTAATTCCTATCATTAGACCTTACATTTTTCCCTTCCCTCCTTCTCTCTCTCTCTCTGATAAACAATGCTATGATTGTCTGGAAATTTATGCACATAGCCATGATTATTTTCTTGGCAATAATTCTTAGAATGGGAATTACTGAGTTAAAAGTCAAAGGCTTTTGCTAGATATAACCACATAGCTTACTTTACCATAAAGGCTGGGAAAATGTATACCCCTCACTGTATGCTGTTGAGAGAAAATGCCTTTTTTCTTTACATATATTGCACACTATGTATTGTCATCTTTTAAAATCCTTGACTATATTCTAGGTTAAAAGAGGGAATATTATTGTTGTTTCAGTTTGCATACTTTTGATATACTGGTGATGTTATACATCGTTTTCATATCTTTTGTCATTTGTATTTCTTCTTTTGGCAGTTGTCTGTTCATATTCTTTGATTTACCCGGAAATTCCTGAGGACAGATCTTTCCTTGGTCTCTCCCAACTTACAATGGGACTTGCTCTGGCACTTAGCCCACAGTTAGCTCAAAAGATTGACTTTATCCATCCATCCATTCACCTATCCATCCATCAAATAATCCATCAACAAAGTTGAGAATGTATTAGGTTCCAGGCACAGAAAAACTTATAATTTAAAATGGTGCTTTGAAGATTTTGATATTCCTGATGTCATCTACAAATCTTACATTTTTAGGAAAGAGGTACTGGTGTGTTAATACAAAGAGTGGATAATACGGAAGTTTTTAAAAACCCCTTCATATTTGGCCTTACCAATGAGTTTTCCTTAACGTAATAGAACTGTGCTTGCCTTTTCTGATTACCCATCAGGGATGGGTAGGCAGGGACCAGCAAACTTCTTCTGTAAAGGGCCAGATCGTAAATATTTTAGACCTTGCAAGCATACAGTCTCTGTCACAACCACTCAAATCTATTCTTATAATGCAAAAGCAATCATGGATGATATATAAATGAACAAGGATGCTCATGTCCCAATGAAAGTTTATAGCAACTAGAATTTGAATTTCATATTACTTTCATGTGTGACAAATGTTAGTCTTCTTTTGACTTATATTCAATCATTTAAAATGTAAAGTCCATTTTTAGCTTGTGGACCACATAAAAACAGGCAATGAGCTGGATTTGGCTTGGGAGTTGTAGTTTGCTGACCCCTGGGGTAAGGAGTCAGAAGCATGCTTTGAGGCAGAAAGAAGCCAACCTGATTTTGCAAATTTGCTACAAATAACTCCCCGAACAGATAATTCATAAGTATAATAGAATTGAGTTTAGCTGAGGCCCGGTTATACCCTGACTTTTAATGACTTCCAGTGCATGGTTCTTAGTGTCTTAGCAATATATTTAATCTCTAACATATTTTAAAAATATATTTACTCATAGAAAGTTTTATAGTTCAATGTAAAGAAAAAAATATGACTACTAAAAAGTACTACTTATACTACTCACTATCTATATTTTGATGCATTTCTTTTCAGTCTTCATATATGGGTAGGGATCACATATGTATGAAGTCATTTTGTATAAGTAATTTTAAATCCTGCTTTGCTTCTCTTAGTACTACATGGTAAGCATTTCTCAGTGTTGTTAAATATTCTAATGCAAATTAAAACCAGAATGAGATCCACTACACACCCATAAGAATGGCTTTAATGAAAAACAAAACAAAACAAAAACTAACAATAACAGGTTGGGAGGATGCAGAGAAACCGAAACCCTTGTACACTGCTGATGGGAATGCAAAATGGTACAGCTATTTAGACAACAGTTTGACAATTTCTTAAAAGTTAAAGGTAAATTTATAATATGACCCAGCAACTTCACAGTACTAGGTTTTTACCCAAGAGATATAAAAACACGATAGAATACTACTTGGCAATAAAAAAGAAGCAAAAGACTCATATATACTTCGACATGGAAAAACCTCAAAAACAATATGCCAAGTGAAAAAAGCCAGACACAAAAGACTACATGATTCCACTATATAACATTTCTAGAAAAGGCAAAAAAAAAAAAAAAAAAAAAAAAAATCCGTAAAGATAGAAAGCAGATCATTTGTTGCCTCGTGCTGGGGATGGTGGTGAGAAGTGATTGCTAACAGGCACAACAAATGTTTTTGGGGTGATGGAAATGTTATAAAACTGGAATGTGGTGATGAGTGTACAGTTGTATAACTGTATTAAAATTCACTGAACTAGACATTACCATGGGTGAATTTTATGGTATACAAATTAGATCCCAATAAAGCCATTGAAAATATCTTTTGAAAACTGAATTTTCATTGGCATCAGATTATTCCATTGTGTGACTATTCCATTTCTTTATCCCGGATGCCTTTGTAGAATTTTTCAGTTTTAATTCCCTGTTTTAGCCAAAATCTATATCCAGTTGGTTAGTTTTGAGCTGTTTGACTTGAACAAGAATGACTCAGTAGTCAAGAAACCTAGTTACAGTCTCAGCTCTGCCTCATACTGTTTGGACTCTCATTCTCTTCATCTATAAAAGGTTGAAAAGAAATAGACATAAGGAAACACTGGGACTCCAGGGCATAGAGGAATGGAAATGCAAGACATTTCAGTGGATGTAACAAAAAAGACTGATTTCCCTAGAAGCATGAGGCCAGTCCATCCCCTGGTGAAAAGTCAATAAGAACTGTGCATGGGATTCTCTGGTGATTGTTATCAAGGAGAGGACATGCAATTGGAGGGGATTCAGAGGAAAATGCAATGATGACAGAGGGCTGGATGGGATCTGCTCTGGAAACTGGAAGCATTTTGCTTGGCCTTAGTGGTGATGGAGCACTATTTGGGTGATTTAACTACCAGGAAGGACAGGACCTGTAGAGGTTTTCCACTCTGAAATAAGAGGGTGGAAGTCAATATAGGAAGACTGAGTCAAGAGTTTAGAAATGTTGCCATGGAAATAATAGTTCATCACATCATGTTTTGCCTCTGATGGAGGGCTGGTGGGTGACATTGATCACTGCAGGGATGAGTTTAAACTGATGAAATTGGACTAGTCTCCAATTCCTTGTGTTCTGTTTCCAGCTGAATTCCAGGTTTTCCTAGAGTACAGCCAGCAGCATCTGCACCTAGAGAACACAAAAGAAAAGCTGTGGAAACCAAACTTGTAATGTTTTTTTCATTAGCTCCGGGCTCCCAGCCACCAATAAACTGTATCCTTTTAAAAACCCTTTATTATTTTGCAAGTTAAAAAAGAAACTGCACTCCCCTTTTATTAAGATGCGTGGGAATTTTAATAAATTGTATTAATCAAGCATTTATCTGTTTAGTCACTCCAAAAGGTAGTAGCTTTCTAGGTTTGCTTTAAAGAGAAAAAAAATATTCCCGTTTAGTAAGCTCGCTGTAACTTGAGCCTGTTGGTGGTCTTGGAGGAAACCCAAATCCAGGTTTGGTTGATACCGTGTAATGGGAAGGCAATTAGTAGTGGTTTTTCTAAAGTAGAAAGAGATGTAGAAAAATAATGCAAGCAAATTTACATCAGAGCTGGGAAGCTTATAAATCCTTATTTTTGTTTTCATTACCTTAAGTAATAGGGAAGCTTTTGCCTTTATTGTATAATTTCCCAAGCAATAATGCATATAAAAATTTTTTTTCTGTTAATTTCGTATGTTTGATCAGAAAGCCACAGTTCACAAACCATTGTGATGTGGCTGCTGGCAATGTTTATGTAGAGAAGGTGACTTCTTGTTCATCCCTAGGAAGCCAAAGCAAAAATTACAGATGGGCAACTTTCACCACCCATTTCTTTATCCTGTAGAAGGTCTGACAAAGCAGTTGTCAAAGGATCGACATCCTCTTAATAGGCTAAGGAGGGAATTGACCTTTTTATGAACGTGTACTGGTTATGACAGAGGATTTGATTTGATTCCAGTGCATCCACATCTATGTGCCCAGAGTGTAAAGTCTGTTAGGACAAGGGATGAGTCTTTCTGGTTCATCATTGTCTCTCTCTGGCCTATAGTTGGTGTTCAGGAAATTATAGTTATTACTATTTTCACCCTCCAGATTTGAGATGCAGCTCTCTCCCCTCCAGCTGCCTCGTCCTGGGTGCTCTTGAACTTGCCAGGCCTGCTCCTGATTCAGAACCTTGCTCTTGTAATTTCCACTGTCTGGAGGCCAGATGCCAGCATGGATCACTCTTTCACCTCTTACAGGTCTTGTTCAAATGATATAGTCTCAGAGAAGCCTGACCCCTCTCCTTTCCTTGCTTTCATTTTCGCCATAATGTTATCACTATTTGTTCGATTGATAATATTGATATACTGTATTTCCTACTCGTTTATTTCATTTATTTTCTGTTCTTCCACCACCTGAATGTAAGTTCCACGAGGGCAAGGATTTCTGTCTGTTTTGGCCTTTGTTGTATACCCAGTGCCTAGAATGACAGGTGCTATAACTTGGTTGAATGAATGAATGAATGAATCATCCGCCATCGAATGAACTATCTGGCAGTGACTAATGCATTTGCTCTCTCAGATCCTTTGCTTGTGTCTCCATTTGTTTCATAAAATGGCATGTGTGGGTCAGAGGAGATGTTGCATATAAAAACTCTTTCATGCTGTACATTATCTGAATGCATTCATTCATTTAACAAACCAGAGCACAGTTCTTACCTTCACAGAGCTTAATCTTCTGGGGGAATCAGACAAATATGAATAATTCTTATAGAGTGAGAAAGAAGCTGTGAGAGGGAAGGTGCAGTGAGCTATGGGAGCACCCACTTGGGACTCCTCATCCAGGCCTGGAATCAGGACCAGAGAGGGCTTCCAGGAGGGACATGGGAGCTGGAGATGGAATGGGCATTCAGCCAGCAGAGGCAGGGCGATGTGAGCGGTGGGGTGGAGAGGATTCCTGGGGATCTGGAAGTGAGAGATCACGGAGTATTGGGGAAACTGAAAGGAATTCAGTCCTCCTGGAGCATGGAATGCGAGGGCAGGGAATCGAATAGGGGTGCAGCTAGAGATACAGTCTGGGGACAGACCAGGAAGGGCTTTGCCGGCCATGCCAAGGAGCTGGAATTTGATCCTAAGGCAGTGTGGAGCCATGGGTGGATTCCAGGGAGAGGAGCCATTTGATCAGATTTTCGTTTTACAAGGGTCACTGTATGGAGTGAGACACTTTCTTGCCAAAGAACTGGAACACCAGTTCCATGCTTTACCCCATTCAGTGCCATACCAGAAGGGAGTTTGTGAAAACAGTTAAAAGGGTCTTTCAGAAAGACAATCCTTAAACTCCATGAAATCCACTGTAATCCTGTTGAATCTGGCTGGTAAGTGTCACAGCAATGAGTTTATAGGCCAAAAAAGAAATCTTAAGAAGTTTAGTTGTTTTGGGGGACATAGCTCACAGCTGGAGGGAAGGGACTTGGTTGCACGACAGACATAGATATTCCCATTGAACTCCCCATCGCAGATAAAGAAAGCAGGAGTGGAGGAGTCAGAGGAGGCTCTAATCTATTTTAGACCCAGGTGTGAGGGCGCTTTCTTTCCAGCACTAGTTGCCAAACAGAAAAAAAAAAGGTGACATCGACAGAGTGTACATTGGTGGAGGGGAGACATGACAGACCTTCTCTGCAATTTACCTATCACTAATGATGTGGCTTTGGGAGTCACTCTGCCTCTCTGAGCCTCAGTTTCCTTTTCTGAAAAATGGAGTACACACTGTCTATCTCAGGGCTGCTAAGATTCAGTGAGATAAAGTGTACTTAGTTTTGCTATAACACTTGGTTTGAAAACACCAATTTGTTCCAATCTGATTGCTATTTTAGGGAACAATTTGAACATAACACAGATTTCACGTTTATGACTGGCTTCATCTGTGAGAAACAATAGGTGAGCTCAGGAAACGGCACCACTTGAAGTGAGCTGTGTGGGAATACAGAGACCCACACCCCTCAAACACCTACCAGCTACTGCAGTTCGAGTGTGGTGGGAGCCACACACCCCCCACATCTGGTGCCATGCCTTTTTGACCGATTTCTGAGAACTCTCCTTCCACCACTTTATATAGCAGCAGCCTTTTTTTTAAAAAAAGATTTATTTATTTATTTCTCTCCCCTTTCCTGTCAGCCCCCCCGCCCCCCAGTTGTTTGCTCTCTGTGTCCATTCGCTGTGTGTTCTTCTGTGTCCGCTTGCATTCTTGTCAGCGGCACTGGGAATCTGTATTTCTTTTGGTTGCATCATCTTGCTGCGTCAGCTCTCTGTGTGTGTAGCGCCACTCATGGGCAGACTGCACTTTTTTTCACGTGGGGCAGCTCTCCTTATGGGGTGCACTCCTTGTGTGTGGGGCTCCTCTACGCGGGGGACACCCCTGCGTGGCATGGCACTCCTTGCATGCATCAGCACCGTGTGTGGGCCAGCTCACCACATGGGTCAGGAGGCCCTGGGTTTGAACCACAGGCCTCCCTTGTGGTAGACGGACGCTCTCTCAGTTGAGCCAATTCCACTTCCCATAGCAACAGGCTTTCTGATGCCCACTTCCACAGGCAAACGTTAGGTCTTATTTGAGGGAGAGGGCCACATTTATTGATTTATTTATTTCTTAACCATTTTACTAGATTCCTCTCTTTGGTATCATTGATGAAGTTTCTGGAGTGGTATGTCCCAATTCCACTTTCCCATATGCCCTGTGATTTTTCTTGCACTATTTTGCATAGTCTGGTGATTTTAGGAACTGGATTGCTGGGTTAGAGCAGGACTGACTAAAGTGTCTAGTCACAGGTGGACAATAGGCACTCATTAAAAGGTAGCTGTTTTACTCTATTTTATGCATGGCTTTTCTGTAAACCTACAAGTTCTCTAATAAAAAAAACAAACCCAACAAAGGTAGCTGTTTTATTAGTAATATTAATCTGTTAAGTGTAATTTTTGGATTGGGACAGTTAACTAGTTTAACTAGTTAAAGCAATTAAATGCTTTGATTATGAGTGTAAGTGAAATGGAATGCTTGTGTGGAAGGGTTTTGGTGATTTTTACATTGTCCAAGTGTGTCCTGGTTAGGCTACTCTTGAGGTATTATTATTGACAAACCAGGTATGTCCAGAAAAGAGCAAGCCAGAAAAAGAGAAGGCACAAGAATGATCCCCAAAGAACTAAAAGGCCGCTTTGGGGAAGAAGGATTGTTTTGCCTTACGGGGTTCTGGCCCTGTGGGCAGAAGTTCCCAAGGCAGCACAAAAATGGTCTCTAGGAGGTGATGTGTTCTCCAGACTCCAAGAGGCTGCTCAGGGAGAGGGCAGACAGAGTTAGGGCAAGGGTTGGGGGGTTGGACCTATAGGGTGCCTTTATTTTCCCTGTCTTTTGTTCTTAAGGTAGTGTGTGAAGACAGACAACTGCAAGGCTGCTCAGAGTACCTTTCAGTCAAAGACAGCCCAAAGTTTCCCAGCAATATTTGCCCTTTTTTGCCATTTTTTTTGCTGGTCTAAAAGAATAGCTAGCACATGTGCATATTTACACACTGACTTCTTTAGTTATGGCCTTGAACACTGGAAATAAAAGATGATGCTTTACAAATATTTATGGCTTCTGGCATGCTCAGGGATAGTGAAGTCACGTTAGTGCTTTCCTTCCAGAGTTGCTTTTTTTTCTCTTCTTTTTTTGTTTTTTATTTTCTGTGTATGTGTGTGTGTTTTCCAATTCAGGGAGAAAGCTCAGTTGCTGATCTGGCTTTAATTTCTCACTAACATCCTGTATAGCATTTGTGTTCTCTGCCCCTAGCCAGGCTTTTAAGCTATTGTAATAAGGAACTCGTCACTCTAGACTTGGACTCTCTTAGTGGAGGTAGGAAGCACCAGGATGCACCGGGCATTTGAGTTGAGGGGTGGCAGAGTCCACCTTAAATATTTAATGCGGGACACCCCTAGCCTGCAGTATCTCTAGGAGAATTGTTTTTGGACCCCTGCATGGATTAAAAGTTAGCTGTATTGAGATTTTGTCTATATACTGATGTGTAAAATTCAAGGTTTCTATTTGTTGTTAGTATTAAGAATAGTGGTGGGGTGGGGGTGGTGGGGTCGAAGGGGTCCTCATATATTTTTTGTAATGCAATATTTTTACAAAATCAATTAAAAAAATTAAAAAAAAAACATGAGACCTTAGGAGACATGGCAAAAAAAAAAAAAAAGAATAGAAGATGTTTCAAACATTTAATCCTATCAAGTTTGTTTTCCTTCTAATCATAGAAAGGTTATTACTGTTCATATGCTAAGTCTTAACAAAACTACAAAAAAATCTTAACAAAACAACAGTTTATTTTTTTTTAATGGCAGCTATGATGCTGTAATGCTTTAAACATGAATATTATCTTAGTTTTGCTTCTTTGAAGAGCACATGGGACCTTGGTACTCTTAAATTGATTTTTCCAAAATCTAAGATCATTAAATTTCTTGCTCTGAGAAGTGTTCAGGCCTCCTCCCTCTTTAGCTTTCATTCTGCGAATTCCAGATAGCCTTTGCACAAGGGAGCTCTTGTGAACGTGTGGTAAGTGGTCCACTGGCTCTGAGATCCTGGGCTGAGGCATCCTGATGGACTGGCCTGGACCTGTAGATAATGACCAGAAGCTGGCATTGCTGTTACCCCCAGCCACTAGCCTGGGTAACCCTATGTGGAAAACTACTCTTTCCTTCTAGCCCTGCTGGGCATGATTGTAGACGGCAAGCACATGGATCAGTAATCGACTGGACAGGGGGTCCCAAGTGGCTAACCTCCCAGCTTAAGCCTGACCTGCAGGTGGCTTCCACCTCCTCCTTCCCCTAAAGCCATATAACTTAAATAAGGCAGTTACAACTATTTTGGTGCTTTTCCCTTTTTCTTTAGCGTAGCATAATGGAAAGGGCATAAACCTGGGTTTGAATCCCAGCTCTGTTATTTATCTGCTTGGTGATTTGGGGCTGTGGCTTAATCTCTCTGAGTCTTTGCTTACTCATTTAAAAAATGATGTCAGTCATCTCTAACTGTGAGGGCTGTTGAGAAAACATCATATAAAATGTCTAGTACAGTGCCAACCATTTAGAAGGCCTTCAGGAAATGGAATCCGCTCAAACTTTACCAGTTGTCTTTTTTTTTGAATAAGTCCATTGTTATAATCCTCAGTGAGATGTCTCTAGAGGAGAAAGATTAGATGCTCCTGCTTTCTTGTTGTGTCAGGGTCACTCCGAGGCTGAGGGGCTATAGAGATGAGTAAGGGGAAGCCCCTGCCTCTGCAGGCACTGCCGGGTTTTCTCAAGCCCATTCATTTAACAAGCATACTTTGTTACCTATGGTGTGCAAAGCCCTGTGCCCTTGGGGAGGATACTAAGATGACTCAGTCACTAATTCATTCCACATTTATTGGCCATCTGTTGTATACCAGATCGTGTTCTAAGCACTATGGGTAAGACGGCCTCTCTCTTTAGAAGCTCAGAGGGCAGTAAAAAACACCTAAGTGTGGGAATGCTAAATGGAAAGAGAATAAGATGGGGTTGTTGTTAAAAGCACCTGCTTTGCTGGTAAGAGAGACTGCATGTAACAACATAGTTTGCATTTTTCCGAGTATTTAGATCTTGAAACTTAGAGCACCACTGAGGCAGCTCTCTCATTTTATAGTGGAGGAAACAGCTCTGGAGTGGCTAATCCAGCATGCATTTAGGTAAAAGTAAAGCTGAGACTTGCCCCACAGTAGCTTTTATTTGTGTAGTGACTAAAGTCGAAAAACACTCTCCTTTTCTTCTTCATCCTATTGTCGTTGGTAACAGCAGAGATGGTATAATTTGAACAAGTTGTTCCTTAGGTAGCCCAGGAGGCAAAATTTCAGATCTGCTCTTCACTTTTTGTAAACTCATTCTGTCCTTCCAACAAGTCCATTAAGGGAGGGACCATTATGAGCTTAAAGAACTTGCCCAAGGTTACAACTTTACATAGAGAGCCAGAATTTGAACTCAGACTTGACTTGAGAGTCCAAGTCCTTAATTTCTATACCATAGTCTACCCATGATTCATCCTCATTGTAATATTTGAAGGCCTGTGTAGGTTTTTGAGATATTTCTAGAAATGACACAATGATATGATCAGTTTTTAGGACCTACTATCCAAACCAGTGGGAAAGCTGAATTTATGAACAATAAATAGAGTCTATAGGTGTTAGAATGCTAAGAGAGTTAGGCTATCAGTAGGGAAAAGGTATGGCCAAAAAGTTATGATCTCCTACACCTGGTTTCTTATGATTTCATAATCAGTGGGGGGATTCTGAGCAGATGAGTATAAGAAGTCCTCTGCAGATAGACCAAGAGATGATACCCAAGTTCAGGATCATAAAAGGAAAGTGGGACAGGCACTGTAGGTTTTCCTCTACTCCACGATGTCTTTTATTTTTTTAAAAGATTTATTTTTATTTATTTCTACCCTTCCCTCTGTTGTCTGCTCTGTGTCCATTTGCTGTGTGTCAGGCAACACTGGGAAACTGCGTCTCTTTTTGTTGCATCATCCTGCTGCATCAGCTCTCCGTGTGTGCAGCACCACTCCTTGCAGGCTGTGCTTTTTTTCATGCGGGGCGGGTCTCCTTGTGGGGCGCACTCCTTTTGCATGGGGCACCCCCACGTGGGGGCTCCCCTGTGTGGCATGACAGTCCTTGTGCATGGCAGCGCTGCGCGTGGGCCAGCTCACCACACACAGGACAGAAGGCCTTGGGTATTGAACCCTGGACCCTCCATATGGTAAGTGGACGCTCTATCAGTTGAGCCATGTCCACTTCCCTCCATGATGTCTTGTTGCAGAATTTCTGCACCTTGTACACATCAGACTTGAAGTTAGTTTCTTAAAATCACCGACACCTTATTTAAAGAACTTTAACAGCCCCACACAAACACCTCTTGGTGCCCTCATGATCGTGAGCACAAATGACTTTCGGCCTTTTACAGATGCCCCCGATTCCTCTCCTTATGTCTCCCGATTAATGCATGTTTATTTTGTAAAAAGCTTATCGGCAGGTTGAGGTGCTAATGCAAAAGGCTGACGACCATACAGAGGCACCACTGACAGTGATGGAGTCTTCGTGTGAGGGTGTTTAAATTTCTTGTTGTTGTTAGCCTGCCTCAAGACACGGGAGCCCTGTCCTGGGTGAGTGGCAGGGGAGACTTGGCCAAAGCAGCAGGATACTAATAGAATGTTTCTGCTCCCCTCAAAGAAAGGTAGTCAAGAATCTGTACTTCCCACTGAACTCCAATTTCGACTCTGCTTTGAAAGTCTGCTTGCCCTGTCAGTGAGAGCCAGATGACAAATGTTCACTATGTCAGATTTGTTTTCATTTCAAACTACATATGAATTTGACCTCCACAGTAGGGCTGACGTTAATTTCCCAAAGCTCTTCCAATAATTGCGTTCTTTTTTCTTTTTTTTTTTTAATGTGCATACTGTTATTCTTTTTTGGTTGTGTTATGACTGGTGTTTTGAAAATGAGTTAGAGGATTACTGGGTTGCATATGGAGTAATGTGCACATTCCCAGATGTAAACAACCGTTAAAGTTCATTATATAGTTTGTATAGCTATTCTACTACGTTTCACTAGACTCAACTAAGTAATTTCTGGCCAGTGGAGTAGGTCTTTAGTATAAAACAGAGTTAGATTTGGACAACCTTTCCTGAAAAGCACTTTTCATTTTGTGATATTGATATTGATAATTAATTGTTTGTGGCTTCCAAGACAAAGTGTATATCCAATTTTACATGAGCTAAGTTACTCGTCCTGTCATGTTTGTATAGGAACTACTTCAGACATTAATTCATTGCCTTAACCATCCATTCAGGGTTTCAAAGTTTGGCTTGTACAGCCAGGGTGCGTGTGAGCAAGCTTACCTCAAGAAAACACAACAGTTGGTTGGTTTAAAGATGAAATGTTGGAGAGGATGTGGAGCGATAGGAACACTTATTCACTGTTATTTGGGAATGTAGGATGGTACAGCCACTGTGGAGGACTGTTTGGCAGTTTCTAAGAAAGTTGAATATAGACTTGCCATGTGACCCAGCAATACCATTACTAGGTATATATCCAGAAGAACTGAGAGCAGTGACATGAATAGACATCTGCACACTGATATTCATACTAGTGTTATTCACAATAGCTGAAAGTTGGAAACCATCCAGGTGATGAATACATAAACAAATTGTGGAGTATTCATACGATGGAATATTATGCAGTGATAAGAAGAAATGAAGTTGTGAAACTTATGACAACATAGATGAATCTGAAGGACATTATGCTGAGCAAAGCAAGCCAGACACAAAAGGACAAATATTGTATGAATGCCCTATTATGAACTAAATACATTAGGTAAACTGGTAGAATAAATAATTAGAATATATTTATGAAAATATTTCTGAATATTATGTGAAATATGAATATGGGTAGAATTGCATGTATATGACTGTTTTTCTTTGAAGCTGAACAAATATAAGTTAATAGTATAAAATGTTAATACAGACCAAAAAAAATGTACCACATTGTACTAAGTGGAGAACAGACACAGAGTAGTACATATTGTGTGATTCCATTTAAATCAAATGTAAATATAAATCAATTTATAAAGATGAAAGGAGATTGATTAGTGGTTATATAAGTCTGAGGAAGGAATGCTAAAGGGAGTGGAGTCTTTCTTTTTGGAATAAAGAAGTTGTTCTAAAATTTTTGAGATGGTGAATATACAACATTGATTATGCTAAAAGCCATTGATTATACACTTTGGATAGAATAGCCAGAAACAGCAGCTATGTACAGTGGGGGAAGTGTAGAGAGATTGAGAAGCGAGGAATTTTCTTGTTTGTTTCTTTTTTTGTTTATTACTATTATTACTGAAATATTGATTACTATTATTACTGTAATAATGATTGAAGTGATGGACTCACAACTATGTGTTTATTGCAAATACCATGTATTGTACACTTTGGATGAGTTGCATGTTTATTAATATGTATCAATAAAATTGATTTGTTAAAAAAAAATGAAAGTGATTGCTGAATTGTACCCCATGGCCAGGTCTTGGCTAAATTTTTAAGTGGAGCTGTTCTGGGCTGTTTTCAGTAAAAGAATGTCTCCCTGTCTGTTTATTTATTGTTCTTCTTACCTACATATATCATTTCATGTCATGTCATATATATCATATATCATATCAATCTAAAAATTTTAGAAGTTTAATAAGTATAAGTATATATCTTGAAAGAGATCTGTATTGTCAGTATAGAGCCCTGAAAGGGTTACGCAGTAGAGAGGGGGTATTCAGTGGCCTTGATGAGATGTTTTTCCCGAGGCTTCCATATCTCCCCTACCTCATCTTTTTTTGCTTTTTAAAATATTAGTTTACCAAAATTTAAAATGTGCAAGTAATATATGTTCATTATAGAAAATTCAGAATGTAGAAAAATATTGAGGAAGTGAAAAAAATTAAATCTCCTTCAGGCTCATATTACAAACATAGACATCACTTTTAATATTTTAGTATATTTCCTTCCAGGCTTTCTTTTGCCCTATGCATCCTTTTTTTTCCTATTCCATAAATGTGATATGTACTGCTTTGTTTTTACTTTTTTTCATTTAATATTGCAATATTATTTTTCCAAGTCTTTATAAATATTGTCCTTAATGTCTGGGTGTTATTACACTGCATGGGCACAGCCTACTTAGTTTATTTAGCCATTGCTCTATGGTTGTATATTTAGGGTATTTCACCTCCATTGTCTTTGAAAAATTAAAAAAAAAAACAACTTGGTTGAAGTCCAAGATGGCCCAACACCAAAACCAAAAAACTTGGCGTCTGAGAGGAGTGTATATTAAACTATGATTAAGGAAGTGTTTATGAACAGCCAACAGATCAGTAAGAAATGAGGGTTGGTAAATGGAGTCATTTTATTTCATAAATGTGCTTCAGGGCTTTAAGCCCTAAGCCCCTTGACTTTGAGTCAGTTTGGGTTTCGTAGGTCAGCCTACGATGCACCAAGATTTTGCCTTCAACAGTGTTCAGCATAAGGCATTAAATCTTCCAAATTCAACTCACAGAAATAGGACCCCAGCCAACCTAGAAAAGTTTGTCTACTTGCCAGTTTAGATATTTATGAATAATCTTTCAAAGCTGCGTAGAAGAGTATTTGTAGTTGTGGGCTAAGGGTAAATGCTTCCAAAGATGCCTGTTTTTTTCCTTTAAAACATATGTGATAAAAAATACATTCTTATTCCCACTGGGGAGGCAGTTTGGCATCGGGCTCTGGAACCAGACAGCCTGAATTTACTTCCTGCTCTACCACTTTTTGCTGGGTGGCCTTTGGCAAGTTACTTGACCTGTTTGGGTGTCAGTTTTCTCATCTGGAAAATGGGAATAACAATACTATTCTCTCATGGTTTGTTGAGGAGGCTTAAATAAGTGAAAACACAGTAGTGATAGTTATTATTCTTTTTCCTCAAGCTACTAAATCTCTGAGTTCCTAGTACTTTGGACCACTTCCACAGCATTTATAACATCCTGCACTGTTTCTCAGTAGCTTTTCCATGAGTACTTCTTTCCCAATTGGCTAATGATGACAGCAATAATACAAGCTACTACTTATTAATGGAGTATTATATGGCAGGTGTTCTACATGTATTATAAAATTTAATTCTCATCACCACATATAAGGTGCACATTATTTTATATCCCCTTTTCACAGGTGAGGAAAGAAAAGGTTAGAGAGGTTAGGTAACTTGCTCAAGACCATAAAATTGCTGAAAGTGAAGCTAGGAACTAAATTCTGGTTTGTCTTATTTGCCACCAGTCTGCTTTAAATAAAGAACTTTTATACTTTTTTTTGATCCCTTATGACATGTAGTACAGTTTCTTGCACCTAGTAGGTCCTCAATTAATGCTTTTAAAAAATTAATCAATAAAGGGATGATACCATGGGTAAGAGAACTTGGAACTTTAATAAGAAAACCAGCCGTGCTGCTTTTTAATGACCATGAAATTATGAGTCTTAGAATTACATTCTGCTTCTGTATTGTACATGAGAGAAGGATAAATTTGTAATTATTTGCAAATGGAACTGCTTTTATTTCATGTGAAACAAATTTAGAGACTCTGTCTTTGAGATCCTGATTTGAGAAAATTTGGATTACCATTACATAGGTAATGGTTGAAGCAACTTTAATTTAAATAAAGCCCATAACTAATTTTAGGTCTGCTTTTGGCCATTTTTAAAATAGTCATTTATTTAGCATACTTTGTGCCAAGATATCTGCTGACCCCTGAGAGTTTAAGGATGAATATGATGGTTCCTTTTAATTCTTCGACTTTGCTTACTGTGGGTGCCAGAAAACATTTTATATCTTGAATAAAGGATTTTATCCATTCATGGTTTCAGCTCTCCACTGTTGCTGATGACCCCTATGTCAATAACTGTACCCGGCCTCTCCTCTTTAACTCAGTTGTTTGGTACTTTGTTAGATGTTTTCACATGGATGTCTCAGAGGCTTCCAAACTCATTATTCCCCCAAATAAATTTTTCATCTAATCCCAACACACTCTGTGCCCTGGCCTTGAACTTATATTTTCCATCTCAGTTGGCGCCACTACTGTCCTCTCTATCCAAACTGAAAAAACTAGAGATAATCTGATTCCCTTTTCTCCTGTGCTTTCTACATGTAGTCAATCACTCATCCTGCTGAATTTCATCCTAAATATTATCAAGAACCATGAAGGATTTGAGAATTTACCCTGCTCACGAACTATTTAGCTTGCCAGAGTTTCATGGATGTAGGCTAAAGACATGAAACACCTGGGTTAGAGACAAAGGACTTTATTACTCACAGCAATAGCAGTTGCCAGGGTGCCAGCTTGCACTGGTGCACCAAGACCCAAAACCCATAACGTGATGCAAAGATGCCAAACATGCGGTGTATTGCATCTCCAGATAGGAACCCTGAGCGTGGGGAACCCAAATCTTTTACAGAGGAGAGTAAATATTTCTGCCCTTTGCTCCAGAGGGAAACCCCAGATCTATCTTCTAAAGGCTGTTCTCTATATAAACATCTTTGAAAAGATAGTCTAGAACTAATGACAGTGCCTTAGGTCACATGATGTGCAAAAGTCCATGGAGAACTATCTCCCAACACATAGATCTTGCATCTGTTAGCTCTACTCCTTCCTTCTATCATTAGAGAAAGCTGCACCATTTCTCAGTGACATAATGCAACGGCCTCTTAACTGGTCTTCTTAACCCTGGTTGGAGTTCCCTATACTCTGCCAGAGTAGCCTCCTGAGTCACAAATTCCGCTCTGTAAGCTTCATGCTCAAAACCATTTGCTACCCCTTCATTGTCTGGGAAAAACCCAAACTCCTTAGCACAACACTAGTGGGATTCTCAGACCAGCCCCTGCTGACTTCTCTAAGCCTCAGGGGAGGCAACATAGCAGAGTGATACTGCCCAAGGTTCTTAACCCATGTGGCCTCAATTTCCTCATCTGAAACATTAAAATAATAGAACATACCTCACAGTGTGGTTGTAAAGATTAGTCTGTGTAAAAGACTCAAAACTCAGCCTCACACATAGTAAACCCTCAGTAAATGTTGTTTGTTATGATTGTGAGTTCCACTCTCTGCCTCATTCTTTAAAACTGGGCCACATGGAGCTGCTTATGCTTTTCTGCTCCACTGTGTTGCTTTTCACCACAGGTAGTACCTCCTCTGCTTGCATTGTCCCCCAATCCCTTGGCCTGGGTGCCATTTTGTTAGATACATCCTTTCTTACACTCTTGTAGTATAGTTGGTTCTCGTCATTCTAGGCAGTTATGTGCTATAGTCTTGTGAACACTGAAGTAACAATACTGAAGCATTGCTCCTAGGGGAAATACAGGTTAGGTTCTTGAGAGCCTCTGGTCACAACATTTTGTCAACCAACATATAATCTTGTTTTATGTGTGTTTCTGTTTAAAGACACCTTATGTATTTTGCTTCCTCCTTAAATTTGCATATTATGATTCTCTAGAAGTTCTTTGTCTCTTCAGCCTTTTAGAAATTGCCACTATTGAACCCCATCTAGAAATAGTATCTTTGCCTTCTGAACCCTTTACAACAACATTTTAAAAAGCCTCTAAACATAAATCTAGGCAATTTAATAAAAAATCACACTGGGGAGCAGGTAATTGGAGCTCATTAAATAAGGTATTGATTCATTAACCTTGATCTCAAGGCCGACAGTATTCTAACTCATGCCTCCAATGAAACTTATCTAAATTGTATTTTATCTGTATGGGCACATCACGGCCATCTTGCTCTTAGGAACACTAGACAGCACTTCAGCACTATTCTTAGGGGCCATTTTAAACAGTGAAATTACCATTAAAAAAGTGCAAAAAATGTGAGAAATGTGGCACTAAATATACCAAAAAAAAAAAAAAAAAAAGAAAAAGAAAGGACACTTGTTTACCATATGATGAAAAAGAAAGGACACTTGTTTACCATATGAAAGGTGAGCGAAGAAGGCAGGGTGTTACCTGGGAATGAGTGCATCAGGCAGCTCACATTTTTTTGCTGTTCTGTGCATGTCTGCAAATGCCCCTGGAAGTGCTATGAATATGGAATCTAAATATTGAGGATCTACTGTACACAGTCTCACATCTCAGGCATTGATTTGTAGGTATCTGTTAATGCTTCAGTTATTGCAGTTAGACTATGGAATGTGTGAGGATGGTGACTCTAATTAATCTTTGAGTTTCTGGCACATAGCACATGTTGGAAAAAATGGTGACTGAATAAATGAAAGAAAAAATGGAGCTCATAAAACGGTTTTTTTGGGGGCTGGGGATAAGAGGTGGGAAGCAGTTCAGTAGCCTGATAACAGGCAACGGAGTCTATTTAAATGTTAGGGCTGAGGTGAAAATTAGGTCCTATAGGAGCCCAGTGCAGGGAGTTTGCTTGTTGAGTGTGGTTCATGTGGTTTGGAAGCCAGTTTAATGTTTTCTATTCAATGAAATAAGGCAGCCTGTTCTCTGTGATTCTAATTATTCCTGTTCTTGAAAGAAGCTATTACAAATGGAAGGTCATGCAATCTGCCTTCTTGTAAGATTTTCAGTTCCTCAGAATACAATGAATTCTCTGTTACCTGGCTGAGTGGGTAGAAAGGAGATTCTTTTTAATTAAATTGTCCCTGAAAAAAATAAAAAAGGTCTCTGCAACAGAAAGTGACTTTATCTCTCTCTCTGAAGTCTCCCAGTTCTCCAAAGCCCCGCTCAAGGCCCTCCTTGAATACCCCAGCTGGACCTTGAATTGTGCACCTTGAATTGTGAGTTATAATTTTACATGACAATGTCTAGTTCCTAGTGAGATCTAGGCTCTTCGGAATCTGTATTTTTTCTTGAAATGTTTAATGTTGTGTGTTTGAATTAAAAAGGCCCTCCACACACATTTATTAGCAGACTGAGATACTCCGTGATAATGACTCTGAAATAATTAGAATTCAGTTCTAACCTCAGAATGCTAAAGAATCTTCTTCCCCAGGGTTTCAGGTTCCCTGTTATAGCAGTTACTCAAAACGTGTTATTGTATTTTAATGTGCAATTTTTAAAACTTTTAAAATAAGAAAAAAACCAAAGTTAATGCATATATTTTTAAAGACCATTTGGAAAATATAGATAAAAAACCTGAACTCATTCAGTATCCAAACTTAGTGATAACTAGTATTAGTGGTTGGAATTATGTTATTGCAAACATCTCTCTCTCTCTCTCTCTTTCTCAGCATGAATGGGCTCATCTTATACTGTTCATCTGGTGGTCTGCTTTTATCCCATTAACATCAATAGGTATTTATTAACCGTGATGATGCTGAAGGATTTCTTGAAGCTTGCTGTTTCAGCTCATTTTACCTCATTTGTCATTCTTTGCTTGATTTTTGTTTGTCCCTCTGGATTGACTATTATGTTCTGATCTTTGATACCTGCATGGGTCTTAATAAATTCCATTTTTTGGAGTATCTCCTGTGTCTCAAATAATCTTGTGTGTTTTAGACCCTTAAAAAAAATAAGTTTCTGGCTTCAAATAGGCTGGATGTTGATAATCTCCATTTTACACATGAGGAATTTTGTCTGGAGATTTAGTAACTTGTAAAAAGTCAAAACTCCATGGTAGGAGTTGAACCAATGGTCTTTATGCCCAATACCCTCTCCTTTATGTGAGATTGCCGCGCTATCTTTATATTGTTCGGCTGGCTTTTAACCCCTCTGGGATACTGGCTTTTAGGGACCATGTCTCACCGGCTTTCAGCATACAGTAGCCCTCCAAAGGCACGGCAACCCATACTCCTGGACCAACAGAGAAAATTTTACATGCTGTACTTGAGTGTATGTGTGTTTGAGGAAAGTTGTGGCTCTTGTTTTCATGCCTTATGGTGTTGGGGTGGCTTGCCCCTCACATCTGTTTTCAAACCTACCCCCCAATACCAGTGTGTTATTTTCTATTAACTCAATATACCTTTTCTTTGTAATTCATGTCAGTTTCCCTTCCAGCCACCTGCGTGTTCTCCAGCTTGCTCTCTGACTTGCTCTCAAGGCCCCTGAGTAAGTTCTTTGTGCAGTTGCTGTTTTTGATAACCTCAGTGTAAGATTTAATGTCAAGGTGGGTGCCCTATTAAAGATGCTATTAATCATCCCGTCTTTGTTTGAAGATTTCTGTGTTGGCAAGCAGGCAGATAGAAGTAGCTGTGTATTCCCCAACCAGATGTCCTGGTGGCTGGGATAGGAGCATTCAGCTGTAGCACATTCTTATCATTATTTGGTAGAGAAAGGGCCACTGAGATTAATAGAATTGTCCTTGTTTGTGATCCAGATTCATGAGCTGAATTGTAGAGCCTCAGTTCCAGAAAATACCTTAAAATCATCTGCTCCAAGCTCTCCATTTTACACTTGTGGAATCGGAGGCAACAAATAAGGAAAGTGATTTAAAATGATAGACTGTCAAGGCTGCAAGAAATTTTTGACATAACTGGCCCTACTCGCATTTTTTACAGGGAAAGATCTCGAGGCCTAGAGAAATTAACACTTTCAAGGTCACACAGCTTTTTCCTGCAAATTATGGACTCTTTTCTGGATTTCTAACTTCCAGCCCAGGAGGGGAGATCTGGAGGTCAAGTCTACTTTGCTAGTGTGGGTCTGTAGGGTTTGGCTGAATATGGGACACACTCTCCCTCACAACAACTTGTGCTGTAATGTGTGTGTCATTCTGGTCAGACTTCTTAAAGCAAGGGTGTAAAGTAGAGGGGCTTCACTCCCTGCTGTCCCCCTCCAAGCTGGCTCCCAAGAACTTCTTGTTGAACTCTCAGTGTATTGTTCTTGCCTCTGCTGCCAGAGTCTTGTGGAGGTCTTTATCTGTGGATGGTGACTACCTTCTCCAGTGTGGCAGGGGTGAGGGAACTTGTGAGGGGAAATTCAGGAAAGAAGCAGCAAGGGAATGGAGTTAAGAGACACTGGTTTCTTGCCTTGGAGTTAAGAGTTTCCAGAGGGTTTCAACTTTACAGAGAAGCTAGGACTTGGGGAATTCTCTCTGAGGGGAGGGGAGTATTTTCTTCATAAAATATTAGCCTTCATAAAATATTAACCCAAGAACTTCAACTCATCCTTCATGACCTAGCTCAGTTATACCAGTTCACTCTTCTGCTGTTTCTCAGGGTTCAGGCATAGAGATTGGGTTAAGGAAAGATGGTGTTTGTAAAGAGCATTTTCTGGTCCTTTCAGTAATAAAACCCTGTGGACAGGGGCCAGGGAGAGTCATCTCATAGGATTCCTGTGCTCTAGGTGGTAGTGGAGGCTTCCTGCCAGAAGGATCTAAGGCAGAGAACCGGGATACTGCCATGCTGGCGTCTCTGTGCGTCTGGCAGCTCAACAAAGAACTTCTGTCTGCCCTGTCAGGCCGGGTTGGTAAAACCCACTTCAATTGAAAGCCACCATACTTTAGCAAGTTGTTAATTAAAATTCTAATATATGAATTAAAGAAAACACGGGGTCATGATACAGAAATATTAAAATACAACTGCACTGATTCTCCTGTTTCCTCTTAGAGATCTGTGGCTTTCCCACATACCTTCTTTGTTTCAGGCCTTGTTTCAGACATAATTACTGCGATAAATAAGTCCCATGTGTCTACTCATTGGCTAGATGATGCATGAGATGATTCTTTATGATGAGAAGATATAAAACAGTGTCTTCAAATTACGCGAGCTGGTGGTTGGCATCTTAACAATAGCAGAATTAAACAAAACTCATGGAAAAGTTACCTTTTGAGATCTAATTTAGTTTACCTAGTAATTGAGAACATAAAGGCCAAACAAAACAGAAATCTTAAAAGGTGATATTGCCATCAACTTAACTTATGGATTGATTTATTTCCTTGAATGTCCTGAGAAAATGGCCACTTGTTGCTGTTATTAATAAAAAGGTCACTTTATCATTAGGCCTTTGAATCTGCATTTAATGGCTAAAGCAGATGGTTATAATTTCTAACATAGTGTGGCTACCTTATTAATAAAAAAGAACTGATGGAAAGGAAAGGTCTTCTTCATTTTTAACTCCAGGAGCATTACACAAATGTTTTCCAGCCTTTCTTTGTGTGGAGAGCAGACTGAGTGACTGCAATAAGATCCTGTTACACATATGAAAAAAGACTTTTGTAGAGTGGAGGTAACACCATTTGAATCCTTCTTTTGTTAAACTTTAAAGGGATAATATAAATTTATGCCCCCTTCCTGAGGAAAGTATTTTTTAAGGAAGCTCCAGGATTATATTTAAAAGTAAATTAGTATTTTAACAACATAAAGAAGAAAGTAAGAAAATATCCACCTCATTTAAGATACTGGGAACTGGTGGTACTTTCTAAAATTATTCTTTTTCTTAACTATTTTTAAACTGTTGGTTTTTGGATTTAGTAACTTGGCTTAGGCGAATGCTTCATGTATCTTATTTTGATTCTTTTTAAATTTCCTTGAAATTTTGGGAAAAATCAATAATGAAAGGATGTATGATAGTGGATTTCTGAGTTTGCAGCCTATGTATTCTCCTATAATTGTCAGGAATTTGAAATCACAGTTATCACTCTGGCATAAGGCTCAGAAGAGCACTTTAATTGACTTAGTTACCATCAGACTTACTTATGTTTTGGTCTACTGTCAATTCTGTGGGGTCTGTTATGACAATGAACTTGTGTCCCCTTGGGTGACTAAGATGAGGTGAGTGCTGTGTCTGTCTCTGAGAGAAGAAAATAGTGCTGGATTTGAGGGATGGAAAAATCTTTAAAGATAACTTTGTCCGTTTGTTTTCAATCTTTTTGTACTAATGATGCCTTTAAGAAGAGCTCTCCATGGACCCATATTTAGAAATAGTTTTCATTTCAAATTATATTAACAGTGATTATTTGTTTCCCATTTTTATGAATCAAAGACATACAATAACCCATTCTGTTCTTTTGGTTTATTAATTTGATTAGTTCTTTCGTTCTTTCATTCATTCATTCAACATTTAGTCTGTATTTACTTTTGATCAGGCACTCTGCTGGGCATGAGGATACAAAGGAGTTTGTTGTAACCATTTGGCTTGTGAAAATGTCAAAAAAAAAAAAGCAGGGTACACCTTTGCTATTCCCACCTTCTCAGACTCCTGGATAACCAGACCAATCCAGAGCTGAGCTAGTATGCTTTGTTTTCTTTTTTAAATTTTGAAATATTTTAAGATACAAAAAAACAAAGGACAATCCCCTTTTTAGATACAAACATTTTGCCTAATTTGTTTCAGATTTTTAAAACAGAAATAAAATATTATGCATACAACTGAAGCCCCCTTGCATTCCTTCCAAATCCAGTTTCTTTTTTTCTGCAGAGGTACTCTGAATTCTTTTTTTTTTTTTTTTTAGGTACTGGGGATTGAACCAGGGACCTCATATGTGGGAAGTCAGCGCTCAACCACTGAGCCACATTGGTTCCCCAGAGTTGGTTTTTCCATTTGTTTGCTTTTTTTTTTAGGTGGCACTGGGAACCGATTCTGGGACCTCCCATGTGGGAAGTAGGTGCTCAACTGTTCGAACCACATCTGCTCCCCTCTCAATTCAGTTTTATACTTTTGCTACCATTTATAAATCCGTTAATGTTTCTGCTTTGCCTATTTTTAAACTTTATATAAATGCCATCTTACTGTTACCTTTTCTTATACAGCTTGCTCTTTTTGCTCAAATTAAGTTTTTGATATTTGATGATATTTAGGACCTACATGTTAACAGGAAGTTATTTTAGTTGCTGTGCAGTAACCATTTCACCATTACTGTATCTATTCTCCTATTTCTGTTTTTCCTGTACTATATAAAATGCTGCAGTGAAAAGTCTTGACCTATCTTTTTATTCACATGTGTGAAAAGTTCTCTAGGCTATAAACCTAATGATGGAATTGAGTTTGTTTTCTTCTTCAGTTTAACTAGATACTGCTGAATTGCTTTCCAAAGGCCTTGTACCAGTGTGAATTCTTGCCTGCAGAGGTATGAGTTTCTGTTTCCTCTTACCCTCTCCAACCCTTGGTATTGGTTATTTGAACTCTTGGGGTTATGGGTTTCTGGAATGTTTTGCTTATTTGATGGTTATGGAATAAACTTTCATAATTTGGGTGTATAAATATATGTCAAAAGTTGAGTAAAGACATTAGAGTGAAGATTGACGACTTCCTTTTCCTTCTCTTCTAGCTATTTTTTAGGGCAGGTTTGAATTTCCGGTTGGGTAGCATCATTCTCATCAAAGCCTACCTTTGCCTTCATTGGTTTATTATCCATCCATTGTATGCAGAAGTTTTAACGTTTCTTTCTTAGGGAAGTGGAGATACAAAATCCAAACTCATGGAACTTCTTTTGGGGTGAGTAGCTATGTCACTGTGGTGGGATCGACAGTGGATTCTTTGACTGGCCCAGTGGCCTCTTTGGTCTTTCGTTATCTGTTAATGAAGGGGCTGTTTAGTCATTCTTTCTTCAAGTGCTGATTTTCTTTCCAGTTTCAAAATTCCATATTTCTAAATAGTAATGTCCCTTGGAACTTAACAGTGTTTTCAAATACTCAGTTCATCTGGAGAACAGAGGAGCTTACTGCTCTTAATGCTGGTACTCCCACTAAGTGAAGAGCGATGAAAAGTGCTAAAAAATCACTTTGGAAATCACACAGTAAGTTAAAATTATGTTAAAAAAGATCACTATCACTCATGCACCAAGAAGATAGGGAAAAAATAATAGGAACATATAGACTCTGGGTGATTATCTCCCTCACTGTCCCATTTTTCAGGTTTCCAAATTTTCATTAATAGTCATGTAGTGATATTCTTGGAATAAAATAATAAACATATGCAAATAATTCTAAGTTCATTTTGGTAAGTGGTTTTGATTTACACTAAGCATGTGTTAGATAAAGGAGGGACCACCTATATATGAAAAAGGATTTGTAATAACTTCTTAGGTAAGCCCTGTAGTCCCTTTCTGGTGAAGGCTGGTGCATGGTAGGTGCCTTTCTTTATGTGCGCCATTGGAAAGCCACAGGGAAGGTGGGAAACAACCAGATCAGCATTTGACATAAAAGTGAGTGTAGAAAGGACTTGTGCTTGCCTCACCTGGTTTCAAGACAGATAAGAAGAAGGAGGAGGAGGGGGTGGGGGGAGCAGAACTAGACAGCTGTTAATTCTGAGATCATGTCCATTATCTATTCCAAAGGCATGGGACAAAATAGGAATTTCTGATCTGTACTGTTTGTCAGAGGTAATAATTACAGGCAATAATCAAATGCTTACTGTGCAGTGAGCAATACATGCTTATTTTCTCTCCATTTCTGGGACAACCATGGAATATAGGAATGACTATTCTGGTTGATAGCTGAGGGTTCAGACAGTAAGAAACTTGCCCTAAGTGAGGAAGCTGATCAGTGGTGTCTCCTGGATTTACCCCCAGTCTGATTCACTCTGCTTGGCATGCACGTGTGTGGACCCTTGCCCTGGGAAGCGCTTCCTTGTATAGAGCTGAAAGCTGCTTTCCTGTAGCTCTTCCACACATTTGTTCTCATTCTGCCCTTCTGAGCTCCCAGCATCAGAAGTCTGTTCCTTTTTTTTTTTTTCATGACAGACCTTCCAATAATTGAAGAGGGGCTTTTGTGTCCATCTCTCTCCCCCTCCCCCTTAGTTTGTCATTTCTGAAAAGCTTGCAGAGGTGTTTTAATTCACAGATGCCTTGTGGAATTTCATGGTTTTTAAACTCAAGCTGAGTTTGTCCAGATGTGGCAATATTTGTCTTATATGATATAAATTAATTGTCCAAAAGAAGAGAAACCTTCGTAGGCATTTACTAATGCAAACCAGTTCTTTTGGGTCTTGATGGAAGGAAAAAGAATTCAAAATGAACCAGATCATTTTCACTGGGAGAGTGTAGTTGTTGAATTCACATTCTGCTTTTAGGACAAATCTGTAGCATGCCAGTTCAGTATTACCACATACCGTAACCATGGGAAACCTAGGATGACAATCATAATAGAGCCCAGCTTTCATTTAAGGACTTTGTGGACCTGGAGAAAATGTGATGCTCTTATATTTTATTGCCAAGCTCTTATAGTCCAGTGTTTACAGCATGAGGTGGCAAATAAATTAGTTCCTTTTAGACTTAGAAGAATTACTACTATTATTATTATAGGATAAATAATTGTGACAGTGCTGAGTAAGGTTCAAATTTATGGAAAGGTACAAACTCTTGAGGAGAGGAATTCTAAGAATAAAATGCTCTAACACTGTCAGTGCCCGGTATATATGAACCTGAGAGCTTTTGGAGAGGCTGAATAGAAAGATGTCCTGTGTAGATGAACCTCAAGATTTTAACAAAAGGGAAGCAGATTTGGCTCAACTGATAAAGCATCCGCCTACCACATGGGAGGTCCAGGTTCAAACCCAGGGCCTCCTGACCCGTGTGGTGAGCTGGCCCATGCGCAGTGCTGATGCGTGCAAGGAACGCGCACCAGAAGGAGAGCTGCCTTGTGCTTACAAAGCGCAGTCTGCCCAGGAGCGGCTCTGCACACACGAAGAGCTGACACAGCAAGATGATGCAACAAAAAGAGACACAGATTCCCGCTGCTGCTGCCAAGAATGCAAGGGGACACAGAAGAACACACAGTGAATGGACACAGAGAGCAGACCAGGGGCGGCCGGGGGGGAGAAGGGGAGAGAAATAAAGAAATAAATAATAATAAAAAACTTAAGAAAAAAGATTTTATCAACAATAACAACAACTCCCCGCCCCCGGCCCCCCATTTTGGTCACCAACTACAGCAACAGCTGCTGCCAGTGTTTTTTGAATAACTATGATGGACTTGGCGATGCACTTTGCTTGAATTATTGAATTCTCAAAACTTTTGAAGTATTATTGTTAGCCTCATTTTGCAGATGAGAAAACTGAGGAATGAAGAGGTTAAGCATCCTGCCCAAGAGCTTATAATTTGTTTAAAGCAGAACCAGAGTCCTAACTCATGCTTTGCTCCTATATTTTGTTTCTCTTTTCTTTGTAAATTGAACATTAAACAATTGCATTGGGGGAACATTAAGGAATCCTTCATTGTAAATGGAACATAAATGAAAGGTTTTCCCAGCATGAGGTTTTCTTATAGAGACACTCATTCTTTTTTTTTTTAAAAAAGGTTTATTTTATTTATTTATTCCGCCTCCCTCATTGTTTGCACTCGCTGTCTGTTCTTTGTGTCCATTTGCTGTGTGCTCTCTGTGTCTGCTCATCTTCTCTTTAGTAGACACTGGGAACTGAACCTGGAACTTCTCATGTGGTAGGCAGGAGCTCAATTGCTTGAGCCACATCTGCTTCCTGAGACATTCATTCTTTGTAAAGCTATTAAACCAAGGCTTATTATAAAGCATTCATTTCTGCATTCAAACATACCTTTCATGTATTAGCATAGTTGTCTATTAAAATCACAACAAAAATTAGTAACTCTGAGAGATGAATGAGGGTGACATGATTTAAAGTAAAGATCACCAACATGAATGTTTTTAAAAACATTTCCTTGTTTTTTTTTTTTAAGATTTATTTTCTTTATTTCTCTTCCCTCCACCCCCCGCCCCCCCCCCCCACCATTGTCTGCTCTCTGTGTCCATTCTCTGTGTGTTCTTCTGTGTCCGCTTGTATTCTTGTCAGCAGCACCAGGAATCTGTGTTTCTTTTTGTTGCGTCATCTTGTTGTGTCAGCTCTCCGTGTGTGCAGTGCCATTCCTGAGCAGGCTGCACTTTTTTCGCACCGGGCGGCTCTCCTTACAGGGCGCACTCCTTGCGCGTGGGGCTCCCCTACATGGGGGCGCCCCTGCGTGGCACAGCACTCTTTGTGCACGGCAGCACTGCACGTGGGCCAGTTTACCACACGGGTCAGGAAGCCCTAGGGATCTAACCCTGGAGGGATCGAACCTCCATATAGTAGATGGATGCTCTGTCAGTTGAGCCATGTCCTCTTCCCACCAACATGAATTTTAACTAGCTTTGCCACTAACCCTCTTTGACCTTGGCCCGGTCTTTTACTCTCCCTGGGTCACAATGTGCCCATCACTAAAAGGTGAGCATTGTTCTCTGGTCATGAAGCTTTCTTCTAGCTTTGTGTAATTCATAGTGCATAATGTCTACTCACTTCTGGAAAAATAAAATGTCTGTTCTTTAAGGAAAATAGGCTTTATTCCAAGACTATAGGACATTTTACTGTCTAGTTGCTTGTCCATTAAGTCATTTTTCAACAAAACTGCCAGGGTTTATCCAGATCTTAGCACCACTGAGGTGTGACTGATTACCTGGAAGGATGTGGTTCTTGACTTCCTTCTCACACATACCAACCCTGAGATGACCGGACTGTGTTAAGAGCCCCTCCACTGTGTTTCCATCAGTCCTGTGCTAAATCAGCACATCTCCCTGCACTGTTATTGCAGGTTTTTCCCCGTTAGATTTTATTTCCTTTGAGAGCAGGGAATGTCTTTTATCACTGGATTTGCAACACCTAACATAGTCCCTGGTATTCAACAGTTGCACAATGAGCATTTGTTGAATGAATGAACAAAAAGGACTCCATTTTCCAAGTGTCAGTATATGAAGAACTTTCAGAAGCATTTTTTCCCCCCACAGAAATGAGATCAACTGTGCATCCTGACATGTGCAGTTAATGAACTATAGAAATGATCCCTGAAAGTGTAGTCTTTATGTGTGCACTTAAAGTCTCTTTTTAAATTTCTAGGTATTCAAAAATTTTCGGTGCCTATTTATTTTTGGTAGCCTCTTATTAACCCTGAAGGTAAGTTTGTTAATAAAAAAACTTGAAATAAAGTGAAAACATAAAAACATTTTACAGAAAAATGAAGTCTCACATTTAGAGAATCTAATTTATGGTTGAGCCTCGGTGTGGTGTATCCCAAGTCTGAAATGTATTGACTTGGTTGTTCTTATCTCAAGTACCTTCTCCATGCTGGATGTACGTTATCCTAGTAGACCCCAGCTATTCTACAAATAGCTGTAAGCCTGTCCATTCTTATCAATTGGAGATAGTTCACAGTGAATATGTGGCATTGAGCTCATGGTCAAGTGCAAGTCCATACTATTTTTGGGTCTTTAAGGGAAGGTAGAGTGAACCATATTTGGTGAGCATCTTAAGACTATCTTGTTCTGTTTCCTCAGCAGCTCTTAGCTGTTGGTATGATGGAAGTGGCTTGAGGATTGTGTTCTAGACTCATTGTTTTCATCTGCACAGCAGGGGAGAGTAAGCCTTAACTTGCTAGGATTCAATGAAGTAATAAATGTACGTTGTCTAGCAGTTCCAGGCACACAGGAATCCTCTTCCCTTATCCTTCCTCCATCCTCCTCCCCCAGAAGTTAAAAGGTAACTGCCTCTGAAGTTGAACCATCTGTACTGACTGCACATGGGGTTATTTTATCTGTATCTCACACTTATCGTCTTTTCCTTTAAGATTTAATGTGCATTCTTTGTTTTTAGGCCAAATGTTTATTTTCCTGAAGTGGTGTTTTCATGACTGCAAGTATGCCCTTCTGCTTTCTTTTGTTTTTACTGCTCTTGCCTGGTGGTCAAGTTGTTTAAAGTCATCTCCATCCATCCGCCTTTGAATCCATGGCTCAGGCAGGGAGTGGCTTTAGCCATGGAGTCCCTCATTCTACTCTCAGATATTGATTAAACCCCTTCCTGTTGCATAAATGAAGACTGGGTGTATTTTGCATATGACAAATGACACGGTGATTCTGTGGCTAAACCTCGATGAGACCCTGCTACTTTTCAAAATCTGATTTGTGGTTAGTGAGTAAACTGTTTTGTTTTCCAAACTACTAGCTGAGTTTCACTCCCAAGTGTACTTTGTATTTGAATCTGCTGATAGTGTTATTTTTTCTTTTGTCTCGTTTAAATGAAGGCATTCCCTCATTGCCGGTCTGGTAAAGCTGACTGTACCTACCGCCTCAGTGACCTAGGCAGCAAAATTTCTGGATACTATCAAGAATGCTGATTAAGGGAAGCGGATTTGGCTCAACGGATAGAGCGTCTGCCTACCACATGGGAGATCCAGGGTTCAAACCCAGGGCCTCCTGACCCATGTGATGAACTGGTGCACACGCAGTGCTGATGTGCACAAGGAGTGCTGTGCCATGCAGGGGTGTCCCCTGCATAGGGGAGCCCCCCACACAAGAAGTGTGCCCTATAAGGAGAGCCGCCCAGTGAGAAAAAAATGCAGCCTGTCCAGCAGTGGCGCCGCACACACAGAGAGCTGACACAGCAAGATGATGAAACAAAAAGAGACACAGATTCCTGGTGCCACTGACAAGAATACAAATGGACACAGAAGAATGCACAGTGAATGGACACAGAGAGCAGACAACCGGGGGTGGGGAGGCAGGGAAGGGGAGAGAAATAAAAAATAAACAAATCTTTAAAAAAAGAATGCTGATTAAGATATCCATTTTCCTTTGCCCTGTTTTTTATGATGCTTGTAATGATGTCTAGTAGATGGTAAATCCTGTTGTCTCACATTGTACCAAGTGCAGCACTCTACATAAATATATGAATGTGTCGTCACTGGTTTGAATGTATGCAGCCTCAGGATGTGAGATGAGATACTTGAATAAGAAACTAGGCTGTATTTCTTAGGATAGCCAAAGACCTTACCTTTGCGCAAATGAGAAAAGGTGGCCTCCTGCTGGACGTCTGCTGTCCACGCCGGGGTGCTCACTTGCCCCACGGGTTGGCACCCTTCTGTAGGGCATCACCCGCACACTCGTATCGGGGAGGCGCTGACTTTTGTTTTCTGACTGGCTGGGGTTTTTGTGTTAGGGAGTTTTAAGGAGGGCAGTTGCCCTTATCCCCGTTAATGTTTCTTGGAAAATGCCCCATGAGGAATATTCCCCCCAGACACTCTCTGACCTGGCATTGTTCTTCTCAGGTTGTGAGGGCACCTTTCTCATTCCCAACTCTGAGCCATTGCCTGCGCGGCTCCCTTTGCCCAGGATGCCCTCTACTGCCTCTACAGGTTCTGTAGAACTTTTTCTGTCCTTTCTAATTTTTTAAATAGACTCAATTTTTTTAAGAGCAGAAACTTGTGCAGAAAGAATAGGGTTCCCATATACTAGTGGGGTACATTTATTATAGTTAATGAACCAATATCATTATTATTAATTAAAGTCTGTGGTTTACTTTGGGGGTCACTCTTTGTGTTGTTCTGTTCTATGGGTTTTGACACATGCATATCACATGTCCATCATAAGAGTATCATATAGAACAATTTCACTTTTCTGTCCTTTTAAAAAAAATTGTTTTTACCTTTTATCTTTATAGAGAAGTTGTGGGTTTACAGAACAATCATGCATAAAATCCAGGATTCCCATACATTACCCAACTACCAACACCTTGCATTGGTATAGAACATTTGCTACAATTGATAATAGTACATTTTTATAGTTGTACTATTAAAATCCAAAGTTTAACTTAGGGTTCACTATTTGTGTAGTATAGTTCCATCGATTTAAAAACAAATTATTGTTACCGTATGTATAATCTAACATTTCCCCATTAAATTATATTCAGATATATATTTCAGTGCTGTTAACTGCATTCATACTGTTGTGCTACCATCACCATCATCCATTAAACAAAACATTTTCATCATCTCAGATAGACACCCAGCACATTTTAAGCCTTGGCTTCCCATTTCCTGCCCCATATCTGTCCTTTTTAAAAGCCTACCTCAAGTAGCTGCTCCTCAATGAAGAAATGCTTCTACCGCCTTGGATTGTTCTACAAAGCCCATTTGATTTTTAAAATTAAATATTGAGTATATAATGAATGTGTTATAACATTTTGGCTCCTTAGAACAGAGACAAGCCCATAGTGAATGTTCAATTCTTATGTCATTGTTATTACTGTATAGGAATCACTTTAGTTATTCATTCACTCAACAAACATCCCTCTGCAGGACTGCGCAGGCCTGGGCACACACTCAGGCTTGTGCACAGCAGCAGGGGCTGCAGCAGGATACTCACCAGCCAGTTCACGGGAGAGAGATGCCATAGTAGGAGGTTGGAAATGTCTCTTCATGTCTCCCCCCAGCCACTGAACTCCAGGCTTCTGGGAGACTCTCCCTCTAAGCCCTTGATCCGTGTGTGGCAGTAGAAACAGGAAGCGTTTCACCTTTGGGTAGTTGAGGATTTTAACCCCAGATGTGTTACATACTAGCTTTGAGCTTTAGTTTCTTGCTCTTACAAAGGGAGAAAAGGGCAGTTATCATGTGTCAATTTGACATGGGCCCTGGGTTAGGTGCAGTACATCTGGGATGCCATGGAATCCTCAGAATAGTTCTATGAGGTATCTCCTGTTACTGTCCTTTATTCATGAGGAAACTGGGATGCAGAAGGATTAAGAAACTTGGCCAGGTGTATACCAATATTCTTAGAAACATTTTTACAATAGCCAAAATGTGGAAGCAACCCAAGTGTCCTCATCAGATGAATGGATAAACACAATGTGGTATATCTATGCAATGAAATATTATTCAGCCATGAAAGGAATGAAGTTCTGATACATGCCAAAACATGGAAGAGCCTTGAAGACATCATGCCGGGTGAAATGAGCCAGAAACAAGAGGATGGCTTTTGTGTTATTTCACTTACATGAAATAGACAGAATATACAAATTTTTAGAGGTGGGAAGTAGAGTACAGGTTGTTAGGGGCAGGAAGAGAGGCAGGAGGAATGGGAAGTTAACACTTACTCGGTACAAAATTTTGATTTCGAGTGATGGAAAAATTTTGGTAATAGGTGGTAGTATTGGTAGCACAATACTGTGAATGTAATCAATACCACTGGTTTGTATACTTGAAAGTAGTTAAAATGGGAAATTTTATGTTGTATATGTATTACCAGAATTTCTTGAAAAGGCACTTCAAGATTTATGGAACAATGACAACAGCAAAATAAATTTGTCCAAGTGGTAGAGGTTTGAGCTGAGCCCAAGCCTCTCAGAGAGCAGAGGCTACGTTTACCACCAGCATGCTGTGCCATGCTGTGCCATGCTGTGCCATGTGTTCAAATATATTAGGTCCTTGGCATGCAGACTCTGAGTAAATAGTAGCTATTGTCATCATTATATGTTTCTAAAATCCAGTCTTTTTCTCCATATAGTGTGTACCACTGAGTAGTACACATCACAGCTGTTGAATAAAAGTTTATTGGATTTAAATGGTTACGGATTTTGTATGTGGGGCTGTGGGCAGCTCTGTTGTCTCTAAAGGGAAATCGCTCAGTTGAATACTATTTTTAAATGGGGGCAGTTATGAAAATACTGTATAGCAGTGAGGGAGGCAAACCAGTTAATGAGATTCTGTATTGGAATGTTGGAAAGAAGTTAAAAAAAAAAAAATTGAAGGGTAAAGTCTGGTGGTTGACAACATTTGGAAATATTCTGGCCAGCACATAGTGTGTTTTCGAGCTAGAGAAATAGAGATGACACACCACTCAGTTATGTGGCCATCTTTACAATAAAGATGAATAGATAAAGGGTATTACCATCTTTTAAGTTAAAAAATGTTTTGTCCTTCTGCCATCTCTTTCCTTACCCTGGTGTAAAGCTGTAATAGCCAATAGATTCTGTTTTGTCCAGTGAAGTTCTCAGTGAATTATGTTAGGCTGTCTGGAAAATAGCTGGACCAGAAAATACATGGTTTGCTCTCCCTGGAAAGGGGCTTTACTTTGGGGGACGAGCACAGCCATCCTGGAGGAATCTGGGGCTGTTGAGACCAGGGCAGTCCATCCTTCCCTGCCCTTCCTGCAGTGTTTCCCCGGCAGAAGGAGGAAGCTATTAAAGCTTTGTGATGAGACAAAGCTGCACACTGAGATGGGACTGCCAGAACTTTTATCTTTATGGCTTTCTTGAGTTTGGGGGAGAAATAATTAAATGCTAAATATGCAAATTGAGAGTAACATTTTCCATTTTGCTCATCGGCCTTTGGTTTTGGATTTGATTTCATTTCTTTCTTTCCCCTTTTGGGTATTGTTCTGTCCCAGATTGCTTGAGTGTTGAATCTCTAGGCGGGCCAGAAAACTAGGTTTGGATGCTACATAGCCAAGAGTGTCCTGAAGCAATGCCCAGTTATACTACGAGGTCTGGAGAAAATACCACTGCCTTCTCTGTCCAGCATATGGAATTGCCTGTGCTCAGGAAAAAGGTACCAGAAGCCCCACCCAGCTCCCTTTACTATTAGGCTTGCTTGGAAGGTCTGTCTCTCTGAAAGTAGTTTCTCTTTACTTGACTCCTTTCAGCATCCATGATTTGCACAGTGAGATATGATTGCCTTGCTGCAGGGAATCTGGGAAATACTGTTCTTTTGGGTTCTGCTTTGCATTGATGGCACTCATAAGTAAGGTGGAAAACTATTAGGATTTCAAGAAGGTGTTCAAAAGATTTGGGGAAATCTTGAAAGACAAATGTCCACTCTAGGGACCAACTAGTCAGTAGGTCAGTCGTCTTGGGCTTTCTGTGATAATATATAGGTCCTTTATCTTTGCTAATGTTTACTTAAAATAAAATTTTAAATAACATGTTCTATAAAAAAGTGAATATAAATGACATTTTACTTGGAGTAAGCAGTAAATAATGGGAATCCGCAATTTCCACTTATCATCCCTTCCCATCATTTCTGGAATTTTCTTCCCTTGCAGTTTCAATACAATGCTTAGAAATACATTTTGCTTTAGTCACAGGCAGGACACATCTCAAGAGGCTTTCTCCCTCTTCTGAAACTGATCTAGCCAATGTCTTACCTTTATAGTTCCTATAACCCCTCTGGTTTTCCTATGGATGAAGGACAGGCATATATTTAAAGTACAATTTTGAGTAAAGAAAGCCAGGAATTGGGGAGGGATGGCCACGCTCCATGGTTCTGTGTTGATTCCAGCTTGAAGCTATCCACTGCCTCTTTCTGGGCCCTTGATCTATCATGGAGCCCATCTTTTCTTTCTTAGTGTGAATTCTGCCCTTCAATGTGTCTGGTATTTGCCATTTTAACTCTCATATAAATATTTGACTTCTCTGTGACTCCATGTCATCTTCTGTAAAATGGGGCTATAAGATATTTTCTGACCTACTTTAAGGCTACCGTGAGGAGTAAGTGATCATGTATAGAGAAGCCTGGTAGGAATTAAGTGTAATATAAACATAAAATGATGCAATTAATTGTAACCATTATTTTAAAATTCTGTCTTGTGGCCTCATAAAGTTTAAGGTTCCTTTCAGCTCCATCAAGAACAGCATCTTGCCTAGTTGTCTTCTTTTAGAAAAGTTAAATGCTTGCTTGCCCAACGTCATGAAACAGGTTAGGATAGAAGTAGCACAAAATTTCAGATCTCTTGATTTTCAGATTAGCAGAATACTCAGATGTGATTTCTGCTTTACTTTATCATTTGAGAGATCTTTTCAGTGAATGAGACAACTATCTTCTTTCTGTCCTTTCTGGAACTAAAAATGTGCCTTAGTAGAAGACTAAGTAAAAAACATTGCATCCCTTGGGCTCTTTTCAACCCTCATTTTTTGTTCCCTCTGTTCTGGGCTAGTATGTGGATATGAAGGCAAGTATGACCAGGTCCTGGCCTACCAGGCTGGGCAGTCTAACGGAAGGAGGCAGATGAGCAGATGATCACAGGAATCTGAGTTCTTGGCTCTACTTATTAACCGAGTCTCTCTGGGATAGTCATATGCGGTTAGAAACTAGATTTCCCAGCTGTAACAGTGAGAGGACTGACTAGATAACTAAGGATCATCTCTGAGGTCTCTTCTAATTTGTCACCATAAATGGGTCTATAAGAATCCAAAGCCATGTGCAGACCAAGCCTTTCCAAACTGAAATGAAGGAAAACCATTAGCCAGATGGGATATTGAACTATATCTTTATTTGAGACAAATTCCCTAGGCTAACTACATTTTCTGATACTCAATACTATCATTATGTTGAAGCATAGTGGTTATACTTGTTCACTTAACTAAATGGTCAACTTTGCATATATAGTAGAAATGGACATCTGATAATGATTTAATACAGGGTGCAAAAATTAATGGCAGTGGTGCTCTGTAGTTCTATAGTGCCTTTCTGATATGAACCTTCATGTTAGGCTATCTTCCTTTTTCCATAAAAAGGACCATAGAATTACAATAACTAATGTTTATCTAGTATTTGCTATGTGGTGGGTATTGTTCTAAGAGCTTTCTATCTAAAAACTCATTTAATCTTCAATATTCTGAAGTAGATGGTATTGTCCTTATTTTATTTTTTTATTGTTATTTATTTATTTATTTTTTTAAACGATTCTTTTCAGTTTGTTTGTTTGTTTATTTATTTATTTATTCCCTCCCCACCCCGACCCCGGTTGTCTGTTCTCTGTGTCCATTTGTTGTGTCTTCTTTGTCTGCTTCTGTTGTTGTCAGCGGCACGGGAATCTGTGTTTCTTTTTTTGTTGCGTCATCTTGTTGTGTCAGCTCTCCATGTGTGCGGCACCATTCCTGGGCAGGCTGCACTTTCTTTCACGCTGGGTGGCTCTCCTTTTGGGGTGCACTCCTTGCGCATGGGGCTCCCCTACATGGGGCACACCCCTGCGTGGCATGGTACTCCTTGTGCGCATCAGCACTGCGCACGGGCCAGCTGCACATGGGTCAAGGAGGCCCGGGGTTTGAACTGCAGACCTCCCATGTGGTAGACGGATGCCCTAACCACTGGGCCAAGTCCACCGCCTATTTATTTTTAAAGATTTATTTATTTCTCTCCCTTCCCCCCCCCAGTTGTCTGCTCTCTATGTCCATTTGCTGTGTGTTCTTCTGTGTTCACTTGTATTCTTGTCAGCAGCACCAGGAATCTGTGTCTCTTTTTGTTGCATCATCTTGCTACATCAGCTCTCCGTGTGTGCAGTGCCATTCTTGGGCAGGCTGCACTTTTATCGCGCTGGGCAGCTCTTCTTATGGGGCACACTCCTTGCACATGGGGCTCCCCTGTGCAGGGAACACCCCTGCATGGCACAACACTCCTTGTGCACATCAGCACTGCACGTGGGCCAGCTCATCACATGGGTCAGGAGGCCCTGGGTTTGAACCTTGGACCTCCCATGTGGTAGGTGGATGCCCTATCTATTGGGCCAAATCTGCTTCCCTTGTCCTTATTTTAGAGAAAAGAAAATTGAGGTACAGAGAAATTAAGTAAAATTTATTCAAGATTACACAGCTATTAAGAGATAGCAACAGGATTCAAATTCAGGCATCCGTTAATCACACTTAAAATGATTATACCGTCACCTAAATGAAAGCAACTCACCCTCAGCTAATGCTAGAGAAACTGAAGAAAGCTGAAGTGGCAAAGAGACCACAGACTAAGAAAACAGTTGAGTCATCTTACTCCTGGCTCCAACTTTGGCCAGATCCCCAAGTGGAAGGGGTCTTACTGTGTTTAAGGGTTCTCAATCTGGATGACTTACAAACTGTTGAAAATTGTGTGTAAAATTGTATTTATGTGTCCAGGTATGTTGTCTTGGTATGTGGGTTCTTGACGGTTTCTCACACATTATTAGAGGGGGCCCACTACCTGGTCACTGGCTGGGTTCTAGCCGTGTAGATCCTTGGCAGCCCTAGATGTGAATTAATATTCTGGGAATGGAAATTAGGGCACAGCTATCCACAGAACAGTTGAGCGACTATGGGAGCCTAGAAGAACTGGACTTTCCATATATTCTCTGCCCATCAGACCTTTATTGCTGAAGTGCAGTTGGGATGTCCTATTTTTGCATTGAAGCTTTCCAAGTCCTTAAAATTTTTAACATCTTTTAAAAAAAATCAGAAATGCATGACATTTTTATTAAGCTCCCATTCATCCATGAGTTCAGATTCCCATTTAATTTTTATGAATATTTTCTTTATGATGTGTTCTTTCAAAACCTTGTAAAGAATGTTTTACTATATACTAACATAAGAATGGAGTATTAAACTAGATGACCCAACGGGAAGTACACACAAACACACACACATACTCATATGCCCATAGGTAATTTATCTCCAATTCACAGAAACTGTGTGCATCTGTTGAGAAAAATTTTAAAGATGTTATCATTTTAATAGTTTTTTTTTTTTTAGATTTATTTATTTTATTTATTTCTCTCCCCTTCCCCGCTCCCGCCCCAGTAGTCTGTTCTCTGTGTCTATTCGTTGAGTGTTCTTCTTTGTCCTCTTCTGCTGTTGTCAACAGCACGGGAATCTGTGTTTCTTTTGTTGCGTCATCTTGTTGTGTCAGCTCTCTGTGTGTGCGGCGCCATTCCTGGGCAGGCTGCACTTTCTTTCGCGCAGGGTGGCTCTCCTTATGGGGCGCATTCCTTGCGCGTGGGGCTCCCCTACGTGGGGACACCCCTGAGTGGCACTCCTTGCGCGCATCAGCGCTGTGCTTGGGCCAGCTCCACATGGGTCGAGGAGGTCCGGGGTTTGAACCTCGGACGTCCCATGTGGTAGGCAGATGCCCTAACCACTGGGCCAAGTCCACCTCCCTATTTTTGATAGTTTTTGCAGTTATTTTGCAGTACTTATTCTTTCCTATTCTCTATAGTTGATCCCGCTAGGTAGTTTTTTGTGGAAATGAAAATGGATTATACATGTTATGCTCGTCCAGTGTCAGAGAGATGATAAAATTTTCCTACAAAGTAGTTTTGTTACCCTTTTGGTCCAGATGAGTAGTATAATCATTATGTGTCTTTTGCTGTTATCTGGAAAACTTTTGCCATCCATCTCATCCGTATACACCACAATAAACTTTTTTATGTGTGTGCCTGCTCTGTAATTTTATTTTTTAATTTTTATTTATATATATATATATTTCCTCTTTATTTTCTTTTAAATATTATATAAAAAAATATGAGGTCCCCATATACCCTCCACCCCACCCAGTTACAATAAACTTTTAAGGTTATTTCAGTGTCCTCTCCTTTAATGAGTTTAAGGCATTTCCTCTGGAGACAGGCTTGGCAGATTCCAGTTCTGTTGCTTATGAGCTGTGTGACTTTAAGCAACTTTATTTCATCTCTCTGAATCCCCATTTCGCATATGTAAATTGGGAGAGATATATTATTCAAAGGATTATGAAGCATGTATCAAGCGTGTTTATACATTTAGCATAGGCTTTTCACACGTCAGTACTTATTAAATGGTGCAGTTATTTTATTATTGTTGTTGTTATTATTAAATTAATATAATATGTCAGGTACAGTGCTTGACACATAGTAGGTACCAAACAAATATTTTATTGGATCTGACTGTACACATTTAGCTGTTGTAGCTGAATCAGAGGTTGCCAGTAGTACCTTTTTATGTATTAGACTAACAGGAGGAAATTGTTGAAAGGAACAAATGATGCCTCTACCTTTAAGTCAACAGACTTCATAGTGAGGTGGTCCCGAGAGCAAACGGTGAAATGTGGCAAGTCTGGTGGGGGGATAAAAAGAGAAATAACCTTGAGGCTGTTTTAAGGCACAGCAGTTGCCTAGTCTCTGCAATTGCTGAAATTTTCTTTTCTCCCTTCAATGAGAAGAGTAGAGGGGCAGAAAGGTTACTGGCTGTGTTCATTAATTTTCTTTCAAGAACTGCCACATGTCACCAGATTGCTCCGCTGTCCCAGTGCTGCTTGGCTGTCTTCTCTTTGCCTGTGAGAAGCCAAAATGTTAAATTGGTTAAATTGGCTTACTAGATCTGACAGAGAAATTCTTCACGTCTGGCCTGGATGTCTAAGTAAATTTGGTGTACTCCTTGTGGTCTCGGGCAAATGCTGGAAGCTATTAGATTTCTGAACAAAACTCTCCATTCAAAGACTGCTCGTTTCCTGCTGGGGTAATCCAAGTATCCAACATTAAGAAATATGGGCAAGGAGAATGTGGCTGCTCAGTGCAGAGCCCACCAAGGTGTCTATGACATCTCCCCAAATGACTGCGGATGTTACTTCCACTTGATCATCTTGAATAACTGGTTTCTTCTGAAAATAAGTGCTCTGCTTTTCCTGCACAAAGTGCAGATGAGAATTGGTTGAATTTCCCCTTATCCATCAAATTTAGGACAGGGAAGCTTTCTCCTTTCTTTGAAATTCTGGGAACCTCAGTTTTTGTTTTGTTTTGTTTTGCTTCACCTTCCCTTATAAATTTTCTTCTGTAACCAGAAAGTATCTTTCATTAGTTTTGGTTGTGGACTCTACCCATTTCAGACTAGGCTTGTTAGTGGCTGGAAACTATTTCATTAAGAAGGCATTATGGAAAAGCTATGGTTTATCTCATGAAATATCAGAGTTTGTCATAAACTGTTTCCTTTCTGTACAGAAATTTATTTTCTGTGAAATTCCAGGTGTTCTTTTACATACACTTGAAAGGAAGAGATTTGATGATTGGTTCTGTTTTTTTCTTAAGAATATTTTAGTTATGATGGATTAATTGAGGATGAAATCAGATAACAAAAGTGAAACCACTGGGTACGTGTAGTGTAAGCCATTATTTTAATTAACTTTAGGCCCACTGTGTTGTGTAACCAGTTGTTCACTTGAGTGCTAAGATGCTGTAGCTGGTGTACTGTTCTGCTGCTGCACTTATCACACTGTATGGTAACTATTTTCTTACACAATCTCCTGCTAGACTGTAAACTTCTGGAGAACAGGGACAAATCCTTATTCATCGTAGTGTAGACATGCAATTAGTGCTTTTAAAAAAAACACGTAAATAAGACATTTTTGCAAAACCTGAATGTTACACCATGTGGTTTTGCAAAATAAAATACTAGAATGGGCTTACTGGACTTATTCTTATGTCCTCAACTCCCTTTTTTAGCTTCCCTTTCTATAAGACAGTTTCTATAATGTTAACAGTTTTCTTTGATCCTTAAGGAATTAGTTCCATTACTTAATCATCTTAGTCAGGGTCCTTTCCTTATAGAATCTGTGTGAGATGTGAAATACATGGTATTCATATGTATCAATGATAACATTGAAGGGGAGAAATGAACCTATCTGATGCTTTTTATGGCACACAATAGCAAGTGGCTCGCTTGTCAGTAGAACGCAGGTCTGTGTTATATCAGGGGTAGGGTGGTGGTTCACTTTGGGAGAGCTTTTCAAAATCTTTTCCTCAAGTTATGCTGACCTCTCAGACAAAAATATTCCCCAACTAATAAAAGTCAGACCTAATTTATAGAGCTGTTCCTGACCACTTGTCCTTTATGCTTTAAAAGAAAAAAATAAATCTAGAATAAGCTTCATAGGTTACTGTTGCACCGTGTAAATGGTGAGTAGGCGCCACATACTGTGCCATCCTTGTTTTGTTCGTCTTTTCCTGAATCAGTCTGGTTGGAGGATACTGAGGCTTGCACAGTGAAGGTTCCAGTAGAGAATGGTAATGAAGGTAATTCTCTTCTGAAATAAAAGCTGTTGCCTTCATGGCCTGGAGGGCCTCACACTTTGGCATCGCACAGAACAGGCCCCAGGCGTGGCAGAGATGAGGCCACTAATGAAAAAGGAGCTGTGACAGGTCAGGACAAATCACCTTGGGCCGAGTGAAAAGTAGGACCTTCTGTAATTAAAGGTCCAGAAAAATATCTGTGATCTTTTGTTGCGAACACTATGACAATTGCCCTTTCTACTCGTTCTCATGAGCTTCTGTCATTTTATCATCCATTCAACAAGTATTTATTAAACATCTACTCTTGTGTTCTATTTCCCACATACTCCAGGACTTAATGAAAACAGCTCATAAATGAATGTCTGATGACTCAGACCTGGGGCTGGCCCTCAAGGATCTAGTCACCTCTTAAGAGGTAAATATGAGGCTGGGTGGCCAGTCCATAGGATGCAGCAGGTGCAGAGCAAAAGATGTTGGTCTCTGATAGACTGGGATTCGAACTCCGGCTCTACCACTTATTAACTGTTTTGGCAAAGGGCAAGTTAATTCAATCTGTTGAACATTGTTTCTAGATCTTTAAAGCTGTGAAGTTTCAAAATAAGCTGTGAAAGGGACCTGGTGTGTTAAACGGCAGTTCTTATTATTTTACTTTTGTTAGAGAGTTTCAGATATCTCTTGTACGAGTTCAGAGCAGGCTGTCTCCATCCACTGGAATGTGAGGTTGGAGTGAGTATCAGAGAGGGAATCAGAAAGTTTCACAGGAGACACACATCTAAGCTGGGTTGGGAGGATGAGAAAGATTTGGGAATGCAGTGAGGGAGGTGGAGGAACAGAGAAAGAACCATATTCAGAATTTATATATTTTTATACAATTTTATTTGTTTTTTGCAAACACACTCATTTTGTATTATATTTATTTTGCAGTATGTGATTCAAACCATTGTGGTACTTATACCTTAGCATGGATCTCAATGCCAAGAATTGTCTGTTTCTTCTGTTTTCTTTTGTGGTCCTCGACAACCCTCCACAGCTCTCTCTAAGCAGCTATTGAAAGACTGCAGAGACTTATGATCTGTGCGTTAGTGGGAATGCCCCTCTGAATCCTCAGTATGCTCAGAGGTATTTTAGAAAACGTTGTCACTCAGAATGGTGAAAGCCTAGAATCGTTGCTATGTCTGGCATCAGTCTAGTGCTCTTTGCTGGCCTGCAGCTCATTTCAGCTGGGTGAACTTTGGTTTTTGTGCCCAGTCCATGTTCCTGTGTGCCCAGCCTCTATCCCAGCCTGCCAAGTCCTTGAGATAATGGGCACTTGGACTAGCTCTTGTCAAGCCTGCTAAGAGGGGGAACTTATGTCCCATAGAACCAATATATACAGGAGGCCTTTGCCACAAATCTGACTCACCGAATTCCTTCCTATTTGCGCTCTTTGATCTGAATCTTGCTATACCATACACAATATTGTTTTTCAGTACAGAGCTTAGCTTTGGAGTGTTGGGTTGTGAGAAAACCCACTTGTATTCACTGTAGTTTTAATCTTGCTGGTGTTTCTCTGAGTGGAAAAGCAACACTGCAGAAGACCTCATTCTATTACTCTAGAACACTTATTGGTTTCCCAGTAAAAATAGAGTGCTTTCCATAAGATTTGGGCTGGGAAGGATGGAAAATATTCAAAAGGCAGCTAGAAACAGTTCTTTTTGAGGGAGAGAGGCGAATAAGTAATAACATACGGGTATCCTAACTCAGAATTTTTTAAATGGTTAATAATTGGCTGGCATGTTATAAAGCTTATTTGTTTATATTGTGTCATATGCTCTGAATATAATATGCTTTAAAAATTATTTATTACACAGATGTCATAACAACAACTGAACTCAAAACACAAGGAAAAAATGTGTGTGGGCTCACCATTTGTACAAGTTAAACTTTATATTTTAGAGAGTTCACTAATGGTCCCTGCCCATGTATCATAACTTTTACACACAGTAGAATCATTATGTAAATACCATTTGGTATTCTACTCTTCCCTCCTCACACATAATCATAATATTATTCACATATGCTTTAAAAACCAATTGTATCTGCATGCAGACTTTTAGCTATACTTAGCAAGATTGTGATTTGAACTCTGAGCAGCTAGTGGAAACTCTCATCCCCATCCCACCTAAGTATTTTCTTTTCTCTTCATGGTGGAATTAGGAGGAATTAGGAATCTAGCAAGAGGGAACTGCCCAGCATTCATTGTCCAAGGCTGTCTTGGTGCTTTCATCAGAAACCTAGTGGCAAAACCCAGCAGAGTGACACCCCTTTGCCTTTCACATGGAAGGAAGAGAACTTAGAAGGAAATATTTGAAGGTCTCTGAGATGGCCAGGAGAAAGACCCCTACTTTATTAGTTTGAGTGGAGGAAGTTAGGTACAGGTGATGGTTAGTTTAGTTTGCAATGCTTTTGCACTTGAATTTGAATGCTGTTGATGTGCAAGGGTTTCTCTCCTCTTTGCTCTTTCTTTCTCTTCTCCATTCTGAGAGGATAAGGGTGTCACTTTTCAGACTGAGAACTGGGGTTGGGGAGAAGGTGAGTAATATGATAACTTGAAGCTTTCCAAAAGTTCCCAAAATGGGCACAGTGCATAAAACCTTTTCCAGAGGGAGAAGGAAGGAGCTGGAAATGCAGTTAGGAGTGAGAGGCAGGGGAACCAGTGGAGTGGAAAAAAACTTGGACGCCAGACAGCAGGGGTTCAAGTGTTTGCTGTGGCACTAGTTCTGTGGCCCTGGGCAAATTTCTTAACATTTTTGAATTTTTCTATGAGGAAAATAATTACAGTGCCCACCACACAGTTGTGGTGAAGATTAAATTGGATAACATAAATATGCACTTAGTACAATGCCTGGCATAAATAATAAGCACACAATGACTGGTAAGTATTATTACTATTGTTACTGTTTCCTGATTCACATTATATTCATATTGTTCTCCAAACTGGTACCCTGAACTAAGGTAGTGTTGGGGTCTGTGAACTAGGGAGTTTTTCAAAGTCTAAAAGAATGGGCAGTTCTGGTCATTGTAGTAAGCATGCAGTAGACAGAGTCTTTGAAACATGGCACCCATGGGGAAAGAATAGAGAAGGGGTTCTTGGTGTTAAAAAAGTTGGGGCTTCTGGCTCAAGAAGATAGGAAGTTCTTTAATGCAAGCTTGGGGGTTTCAAGTAATAATGGGAGTAAATAGAGCAGGGGTCCTTTTTTTTTTTTAATAAAGATTTAATAAATCTCATAAATTATGAGAAGAGTATGTGGCTCAACTGATAGAGCATCCGCCTACCATATAGGAGGTCCAGGGTTTAAGCCCAGGGCCTCCTAACCTGTGTGGTGAGCTGGCCCATGTGCAGTGCTGCCACGTACAAGGAGTGCTGTGCTACGTAGGGGTGTCTCTCGCATAGGGAGCCCCACGTGTAAAGAGTGTGCCCCACAAGGAGAGGCACCCAGCATGAAAAGTGCAATTGGCCCAGGAGTGGCACCGCACACGTGGAGAGCTGATGCAGCAAGATGACGCAACAAAAAAGAGACACAGATTCCCATGCCGCCTGCCAGTGAACACAGAAGAACACACAGTGAATGGACACAAGAGAGCAGACAATGGGGGGAGGAAAGTGGAGAGAAATAAATAAAAATAAATCTTTAAAAAAAAAAGGATTTATTTATTTATTTCCCTGCCAACGCCGCCCCCCCCCCCCACTATTTTTGCTGTCTGCGTCCATTCGCTGTGTGATCTTCTGTATCTATTTCTCTTTTTGTCTTTTCTCATTTTCTCTCCTCTAGGATTCTTGGGATTCAATCCTGGGGACCTCTGATGTGGACAGAGTTTCCCTGTCAGCTGCGCCACCTCAGTTCTGGTTTCTGCTGCACTTCACCTTGACTCTCCCCTTTGTCATGTCATCATTTTGCTATGTGACTCACTTGTGGGGGCACTGATTCACTGGTGGGCACTCGGCTCGCCATGTGGGCATGCACATGGGCACGTGGCTCGCCATGTGGACGCTTGGCTTCCACGTGGGCACTCGGCTCACCACAGGGACAGTTGGCTCACCTCGCGGGCACTGGCTCGTTGCGCAGGCACTCTTTCTCTTTCTTCTTCACCAGGAGCCCAGGGATTGCACCTGGGTCCTCCCATATGCTAGGCAGAAGCCTATCATTTGAGCCACATCTGCTTCCCAGAGAAGGGGTTCTTAACCTTTTTTTCCCACAGACCCCTTTGCCAGTCAAGTGAAAACCACAGGCCTTTTACTAAGTCCACATTATACTGTGTATTGTTTAATAAACATGTCACACCTCAACCAACATGTCCCCACAAGAATGTTTTGTTTTGAATTTCAATTCAAACTCACAGACCCCTTGTTAAGAACCCTGAAATAGAGGGATGCTATGAGCAAAGGCCTTGAATGAGTGGTACAGGCAATCGTTCCCTTGCAGAACATCCAGAGTTGATACACCCCGGAGTCCCTAGTTGCTTAGTGGTGTTTACTGGCATGTCATCACTGCCAAGAGCCTTGGAGACTGGAAGCAATGAGAAAACTGCCAGGCAAATGGAAACCGGTTTCTCTACCCAACTTGGTAGAGTATTTGCTTTAGGCAACCAGACAGGCTCCAGGAGACATTTGTCTTTACAATGTCTTTTTTTTTTTTTTTAGCTTTTCTTTTAGCTGTAATTTAAACTGACATCACTTGATTTTGACATTACAACAAGGTCTCTGTAGACTTAACATTATATTCATAGTCTCATGCATATCCTCACTAGAGAGTGATGGATTTACACAACATGGAAACTGGTTGGAGTGAAAACCATCAAGAAAATGATTAGGGAGCTTGAAGCTCTCTGAAACCAGACAGAGTGTATGTAAAGTCATTATTATTTTAATAAACTTTTCTTAGCTGGGGACTCTTAACCACTTGTTTTCTAGTTTTAATATTGAGTCACTAATTTACACTAAAGAGATGCTGTCAAGATTAAACGCCAATCTCATACAGTATTTGCCAAAGTGTAAGCTCTAACTTGAAATGTGGCTTTGCAAAATCCTCTGAATTAAACTTGGTAGAGAAATAGAAACAAACAAACTGCCTGGTTTCAACAGAAACTGTAAACATACATATCTGGGAAGAAACTCATGGTAAATATACTTTATATTATACCAGGGTGGTCTATCATAGGTCTCATCAGTAAACAAATAACACCCTTCCTTGGAAAATTTGCATATCTATGTTCTCCAGTGTGAAATGTTGTACACGTCAGCTTTTGATGATCTGCCTATGGATTATCCACTATGAAAATTATCTCTAAAAATGGAAAGCACCAAGATATAGTGGAAAGAATATGGGTGTTAGAGCCACACAGATTTCAATCATAGTCCCAGTTCCCTTCTTTCCTAGGCTGAATGGCCAGGTAAATGCCTTAGCTTCCTTTTGCCTCTATATTCTCATCTGCAACATGAGGGCGGTAATATCTATAGGGCAGTGTTGATGAAAGGCTTAGTAGAGATAATGCTGGTAGATAATGCAGTACTTGACACATAGTTGATGCTCACTAATGGGTAGTTTTAAAGACACACACGTGAAACCCAGTTGAATTCCTTGTATATTTGTCCAGGGCCGCCCAGTCTTTCTTGGCGTTCTCTCACATTATCAGTTAATGTGTGCACTTAAATGCAGTCCAATTTTGTCATTGGTTCAGAGAAGAGAAATAATTTGAAAGACACGCCTACTGCAAAAACTATCTGTCTTGCTGTGGGATCAAATACAAATGGTTTTTTTGGATTGTCCATTATTTATCTTTTACTTCTCTTCTTCTTTAGTCATGCTAATGGAGACATAATTATCTTCCTAGACTTTGTTAGTCATCATCTCTTGGCTCTTCAGATACCACAATAGCAAGAACATGCTGTGTTTTACAAACACAAAGAAAGACAAAGGGAGGGTGGGAAAAGATGATTTGAGAGGTCATTTACATCTCCAAGATTGTTAGGGTATATTTTTTGTCTTATTTTATGGAGACAGTGTTCCTGAGGAGAGATATTCTTTCTCTCCCTTATGGAATTGCAAAGATGGTAAGTGATGGGAGAGACATACTCTGAACTGCTTCCACCAAATCCTTCTGTGATTTCTCTTTGCCTGTGGTTCTGAAGTCACCAGTGCTGGATGGAGGCTTTTACCCTCCACTAATGCATTTGTTCCTTGCTTCAGGTATAGTTTGAATGCCTCTGAGTGATTTTGGCTACTGCTAAATGGTGTTTTTGTTTCAGATAGTATTTTAAACTATAGGGTAAGATATTTTCTGTTGAGAGATCATATTTCTCTTCTTAGTGTATCTCTGACTCTCACTCCTCCAACCTATTCTTTAAAAAACAAAACAAACAAAAACCTATAGTGAGGCAACATCTGGAAGGAGTAAGCAGGCCTGGGCCAAAGCCTTATTCTGACAGATGGTGGAATCCTGTTACCATCCTTTTGATTTCAATTGTTTTAAACTGATTCATATAAATCTCCAGTCTCATTATAGAGACAAAAGATGAAGAAAAGGTCGCACTAAAATCTCCCAGGATTGGTTCAGGAAAAATACTTTTTATCTATGGGAAAGTTCATTACCCTACCTAGAAGGATGCCTTGAAATAGCATAAGATCTGATAATACCAAAGAAGAAATTATTCAGGAAGAAAAGGAATAAAAATACTCACTCCCATCTAAAATTACTAGTATTAAAGATACAAAAACATGTTAATCTTAATTTTAACAAGAATGTAGTAGCTCATGGGAAGCATTGTCTCAATTAAATTTAAAACCATTGATTGGTCTTTTCACTCGGAAGTCCTCATATTCTGGAATGTGTTTATAGATCTTGACCTCAGATGCTTCTTCTGACTCAGAAGTTGGAAAACATTTTGCTAGAGGGGCCAACAGTGAATGCTTGCTGCTGCTGTAAAACTAGGCCCAGGGCTGATGTGTTATGAACTGGTCCTGTGGTCTAGGGGGACCCAGGATGCTGATGCCAGTTTCTTGCTTAGTATATATATATATATATATAAAAGGACAAAGCATACCCTAGGAACTAGATACTTATTAATGAGATATTTTAAGGGATTCATTAATGAAGGAGAAGTGTGTGGAGAAGAAAGTGGAAGAGAGAAACTGCACATTTCCTTCATAATTACTCTGTTCTTTTCCTTTGGCTTATATTCAAAGTGTGGTATGTTTCACCTTTGTTCAAACTTGTCAGATTCTCAAGGTAAAGCCCACTTATAACATTTTTCATCTTCTTTTTTAGGGCTCGCTTCTTTGGCCTCTTAAAGATGATTAAGAGCTATAATTTGCGAGAATTTTTATGGCATATTTTAAAAACTGTGGCAGGTCAGGTAGGATGGATGGGGCTTTAGAGGTCACCTGTCTAACTTTGCACCTAGTGCAGGAATTGTCTCTGCTCTCTTTTCTTCCCACCTTTGCTGGATGAGTTCCCGTAAAGGGCTCTCACTGATGAGCGTACTGTTGTTTCGCTTCCTGTGATGCTAGTGTTGTTAGTAAGCTAGGAAGCGTTTCCAAAATTTGACACGCATTGCTTATTCAGTAAAAATGCATGAGCTAATGAATGGCCAACTCAGAACTCCTTCTCCTATTTTCTTAGGGTGGTTAAGGCCTTCTTGACGTTTTTGGAAGATGTAAGTATGTGCCCTCGAAATTTCCTTGTCCAGACCAAACTGCCCCAGTTGCCTCAGGATGTTGTTTTCCCATTTTCTACCCATTGTCTTGCTCTCTGCTGGGCAAATTCCAGTTTGTCAATATTTTTTCTTAAAATGCTCTAGAAATACCTAAACGAAATGCCCAGGTGTAGGCAGATGAGCACAGAGTATAGCAGAACATGTCTCATATAGTTCTGGGCATTGTTACTGTCCTATGAGTGGAACCAAAATGTACTGGACCTCTTGAGGCCAGCATGCCTAGACAGGCAGCAGAGTGGAGTGGCAAAGAGAACGGCATGCAGCCAGCTACCTGGTTTCAACACAGACTCTGCCTTTTATGAAATGCATGACCCTGGGCACATTGCTTAATCTCCCTGTGCCTTAGTTTTCTCATCTGTAAAATTGGAGATAAGAATACTTTTTAGAGTTACTATAAGGATTAAATGAATTAATTCATTCATTTCAAGTGCTTGCAACACTTGTCTGGAACAAAATAAACTCAGGTAGTGGTTTTTTTTTCAATTTGCAATGGAAACCATCTACGTGCAGTGCAGATGATGTTCTAAATGGGTTTTAGAATTAGGCAGGGTTGTGTTCAAATCCTGGCTCTGCCACTCTGTGCATTCTTGTGCAGGTTACTTCACCTTTTAAGCTTCGGTTTCCTCACCTACAAAAAGGGCATAAAATAATAAAATGGTATCTTCTTCCCTTTAGGGTTATTAGGAAGATTAAGTGAGAAAAAATGTGTAGTACTTGATACGAAAATTTTGCTAATATTATCTTGAATTTTTGAGCCCCAATTTAAAGGTCCTTGAAGGCAGTGGTCATGCTTTATACTTTGTTTTGCTCAATCTGGTATGCCATGTATGTAATCACTGCTAAATAAAAAGGGTAAATATTTACATTGAGTTTTCCCTTTTGGTTTTGCCTTATAGTAGGAAAATGATTTTTCTAAGCTACTTAAAACTGTGTGCTCATAAATGTAGGGTGGTGTTGGGCCTGGTTGTTCTTAAGAATGTATCCTATTTGCCCCTTGTACTGTCTAATTTACTTGTGCTTCAGGATAAATAGACTTCCTTGATCTGTTCTCTCCTCATTAATTGCCGTCTAGAGTTTTTTGGGAATATGTAGGCTGGTCAAACATTGCCAAGTAGTCAGAGGCTTTCCTTGCCTTTGTAATGGCCTGTGGGGTGGGTAAGTAAACAGGTGAGTGACAAAGGTTATAGCCAATTTTCCAGGGACTCTGGGATTCATTTTTCTTGTGTCCTTGAAGCTTTAAGTAAGTGAGATTTAAGGTTGTTGAGAGAGTGGGAGACTTTAAAAAATGGTTTATAGTTATTAATGTTTTCAAATCTTGGTTGAATTTTAAAGGTGGGTTAAACTGCTAAAGTGAATATAAATTAAAACCAGTTAAACAGAGGAGTCCCTCGTCCATTCTGTCTTTGGTGTGCTTAGAATTCCATAAATTTTATTAGGTTTCAAAATACTTGCCTTGTTTTGAATGTTTCTAATAAGATGGAGTGAAGTGGCTTACACCTCATGAGATATGGAACTGTTACCCAGGAATGCTGTTTGGCGCACATATAAAGAAAGCACTGGTCTCTTGATTCATAAAAAATGTGTGGCTGATTTCCCTGGGACATGTGCATTATTTTCACATAGGAATTTCATTTTTCACTCCCTCCCACCCTGTGCATCACTTGCACACGTTTGCAATTCATCAACTGTGATTTCCAAAATTTCTACCCCCTCCTCTCTCAAGATACCTCTGTCCAACTACCTAATAAGAAAGAGATTATATGGGGAGAAGGGAAATTTTCTTAAATGCCTCATTTTCCTGAATGTAAGGCCATGGTGTATTGGAGAAATGGTCAGAGTGTTAGCCCAGATGACTCAATGCAATTACAAAACAAATTGGAAACTTTAGGTGAGAAAGAGAGAGAGAGAGAGAATGAGAATGTTTTTCTCTTTCTTCCTCTCTTTCTTTCTTCTTCCTTTTTCTTGTCTCAAGACTATGTTTTCAGTTGACTGTACAGAAATGAGGTCATACAGGACAGGCTCACCCTCAAAACCCAAAATAAACCAAGTGGAAGGCTGCATAGCTCAACCAATGAGAATCTTGTGTATTGCACTCTGGCTTGTCAGTGAGGTTGCCAGAAAAAAGTAAATAGCTAATTTTGGCTTAGAGAGCAATGACTCTTTTCTGCAGTGAAAATAGAATTTTTTTTCCTTTTGAAAAAAAATTTTTTTTAAGAAAATGAGAGCTTACAAGGATTAGTTACTGACTTCTCTATGTTAAATGTCTAGTTTTCAATTTTCTAATGTAGCAGGGTCATTTTCCTTTGGATGTTTGATATAGTACAAAAAGCAGTGGCCTCCAATTTTGCTCTCCTTCAGCCACCAAGACCCAAAGAGTTAACAGCTTTGCCGAAAACTGAAAAAGAATTCCTCTAAGTGGAAAGCCACAGTGGCTAAGAATTTTTGCTTTGGAGCCAGATTGACATGGGTCAGATTCTGGCTCTACCACTCAGTGTGTGACTAGGGTAAATTAAACTTAATCTAGATCTTGGTGTCCTCATCTGTATAATTGGGGATAATAGTGCATATACCCTAAGGTTATTGTAGGGATTTAGCAACAATGTGTATAAGACGCTCATATAGAATTTGGCACCTAGTAGGAGTAAAATACATGGTAGCATGTAATTATTATTCTACCATATGTAAGATTCCGCTGAAAGGACTGGCTTTGAAAGGGTGGGAGTATGGGGAGGACAACAGAAATGCTCTGTAGTGTAGTGTGGGTGAAGACTAGTTAGAGAGCTTATCTTTTTACTGCAATTCAGGGAAGATCTCTATATTTTTCTTTAGGATTTCTAAAGGAAATGTAGAGGATATTGATTTTTAGGGATATTGACTCTGACTTCCAATTTACAGAGGAAAATTGATCAGCTTCTCTATTCCAAGGAGTCAGTTTATCAGCAACTTTTGGAGAAAATCACTTAAAAGGATGAGACTAGAACTCTTTGATATATGCTGCCAGAGCTTATAAACTTTCTAATGAATTTAGTAAGAGCATGTCAAACAAGACGAAGACCCACCTTGTTGAAATGCAGGATTGAGCACAGGTGAGGCTTTGCAGGCTGCTTTGGGTTGAGTGCAAAGCCTTCCCTCACGTCTGGTTTCTTGCAATAGAAACATCCCTCCTGAGATGAGTAGGGCTTCCAGAATGCTTTCCTCCAAGGAGCTTTCTGGCATCTGGCTAAATTTCATGCTGTTTTTTTCTTCTTTACATCTGTTTCCTTACTCCACTTTGACACACGGCCAGGGAGAGTGTGGGCAGATGGTGTGGCCTCAGGGACTCCAGAATGCCCTCACTCTACTCTTCCTGCCAACCCAGAATACCTAGCAGTTTCCGCCTGTGGAGAACTGGGTAATGAAGGGCTCTTAGAGGACTCATGTGGAATGATGGTGACTGCTTTATTTTCAAACATACCTTAGCATTCTCAAAGCTTTTATGCCCCTTTATTTCCCCTTTGCTTTGAAAGCAGCACCATCATTCCTTGGCAATGGGGAACTGGTTTGAAATGAATCTAATTGTTATTTGCTTAACAATTTCAAGCCAGGCAGCATGTAATAGATTCACGATTGGTCTCTGTATACCCTTTCTGTCCCTGTCTAATCTCTTTACCACACTGTAGCTGGAACAATTTTTTTCAGAAACAGAAATCTGATCATGAGCTTTTCTTGTTTAAAACTCTGTAATGGCCACGATTGCTTGCCGGCTAAGGACTTAATTCTTCATGTGGCTTGGGTTAAGGGCTCTCCAGCCTTCCCCCTTTCCAGAACACCTTGTCTAAAGGTGTAGCAACCTCCACCTCTTGGTTATTCATCACTCTCTGCATCCTCGCTCTCCTTGTAAGTTTTATTAAGCATTTATTACTCATATATTTCTTGTCAGTCTCACTCACAAGACTGTAAATTCCTTGAACGTGGAGATCTCGGTTTGTTAATTCACCTTTGAACCTGGCATATCGCAGGTCCTCAATGTCCATTTGCTGAATAACTTCATTTGTTAATTCATTCATTCCTACTCTAAAGGGTTCGACAACCTAAAATATTTTAACATATATTGAGAGAACAATTTAACTTAAAAGGAAGGAAATCATTTGAGGAGAGAGAAAGTGGAGTCAAAGGAACTTTGAATGAGTCAGGCCCTACAGTTGAGCAGGAACCCAGGGTTCGCTTCTCCTAGTATAGGGAAGGTATAGGGAAGGCAAAAAATTAAAACCCAGCCGATGTCTTAGTTCTTATTGTTCAGTGAAAGAAAGCTCCCCTGAAGTGATAACTGTTTCCTTAGAAAATAAATCCATGAAGAAAAAAACAGGAAAAGCTCTTGCTCACTTTGTGAACAATGGCTTCCATTGTGGTTTTGCTAAAGGGACGGGATTTGTGAAAGGGAGGGAGGAGAGATGGGGTGAAAATTAAAGTCTTGTTAGTTCAGAGAGAATTTTAGACAACTGGAGAGATAATCTGTGGTCTGAGAGAAGCGCTAAGGCTACAGGTATGGGGCCCACCCTCCTTTCTGGTGGTGTCTCCTATATTGATTCTGTGAAATAAGGGTTCTATAGTCAGACACACTCACAAAACACTACTGTTATATTCTGGTCTGCTCTTGAGGATGTATAATGCATATTAACAAATGAAGACCTGCAGAAGGATTACAGCCAAGAGATGTTGTTTAGTGGTTTAATCCAGCATTTTTTCAGACTTTTTGACCACAGAAATCATTTCTATAGAACTTCCCTCAGAACAGACCTGGGGAAATGTGAATTTAGGAGTTAGGGACAGAAAGAATAATCAGCAGATGAGCTCAAGATATAAAACCTTAGTTTTTATATTAAATTAAATGTGATTTTTGTGCTTTATATTATTATTTTATGTGTTTATATGTTTTTAATATTTCATATTAAATTAAATATGATGATGCTTATTTAGCATTAGGAATAGGGCCTTGTTCAAAGTAAAAGCTTATTAAGTATTAGCTATTTTTTAAATTATTTTTTCTTTTTTTTTGTCTTGATTTTTTAAATGTTACATTAAAAAAATATGAGATCCCCATATACCCCCCCATCCCCCTCACCCCACTCCTCCCCTCATAACAACAACCTTCTCTATCATCATGAGACATTCATTGCATTTGGTGAATACATCTCTGAGCACTGCTGCACCTCATGGTCAACGGTCCACACCATAGCCCACACTCTCCCACAGTCCACCCAGTGGGCCATGGGAGGACATACGATGTCCGGTAACTGTCCTCGCAGCACCACCCAGGACAACTCCAACCCCTGAAAATGCCCCCACATCACATCTCTTCCTCCCACTCCCTACCCCCAGCAGCCACCATGGCCACTTTCTCCACACCAGTGCCACATTTTCTTCAATTACTAATCACAATGGTTCATGAATAGAATATCAGTAAGTCATTATTTCTGATTTAACTTTGTCAAGGAATTAATAAGCATGAAAAGATTAGAGACCTTTAGTCAGAAAAAGTCTAGAAACTTCTAAATCTCAAAATGCTCTTCTCATGGGGTCTTTTCAAGTTTGAGGCAACTGATATGTTCAGAAGTTGAATGGGTAGTGGTCACCTGAGGAAAACCTTCAGTGACCCGAGAGGACCATTCTGTGTGGTGCTATAGTGTGAATGCTTGTGGAAGTAACCTATATGCAAGTACATCCAAATCACCAATCATAGTTAGCCCTAAGGACTGAACACAAAGTAGTTCTTTCTAGCCTTTTAAATTGTTTCTTTAAAAGTTACTTTGCCTGTAAAAGAATTTGGGTCTATTAAATTTATGTATGACTTTGAGCTTTGTTTGAGATGTTGTCTTGCTGATTCTGCCAGGTTCTTTTGGTTTCTAGGCAGTTGAATCAAGAAATAGGGTGTCTGGTTTTCTAGACACTCCATAGACAAAGTTGCACATCCATCCATCCATCCAACCATCCAACCATCTATCCATCCATCCAAATAAATATTTATTGATCACCTACCACTAGCCAAAGATTCTAACCACTTCCAATTTACAAAGCACCTTCACAAAGCCCCAGAATGGGGTTTGAATGTATTACTGCAAATTATTTAGACCCCTGAAAGTTACATGTAGAAATGAAGAGCATTTTGCTCTATCTTCCTTACCTTCCTCATTTTCAAGTTCTGTTCTGTGTACGTTGTGACTCTGTGAGAGTAATGTTAGAGGCTGGATTAAGTTTAAGCCCTAAAACATCCATTCCTTAAATAGAGATTCACAAGGAAGTGTTAATTATGAAACAATTAATAATATTTGGTAATGCTACTGGCCCTTCTTGATCCTTACATAAGCACTGTTGCCCCTAGATTCTTCCCAAGGCCTATCTTTAACAACACTGAAGTGTGATAATGAGTGCATTTAGGAATTTTTCCTTTTGGTTCAAGCGGCTGTTTCTGAAGAGAGTTCCATGGGGAAGCAATCTTCATAATACAGATTTCTTGTAGATAAATCTTTGGCAGACCCATTTTCAACCCTGGCATTCATACCTCCTAAAATTACTAACAGCTAATGGATATTTAAGATACAGCTGGGAAGGCAGTCAAATTGGTTCCAGGCCTCTGAAGGCCCTGCATGTATGTATATCAAATAAGGGCTGTGGACACCAAGGCAATCAGTTCAGCCTTCTCAGGGAGCTCCGCCCAGAATCAGGTAGAGAATGTTCTTAAGTAGTAGTTGGTCAATTATCATTCTCTAAGATTAATCACAGTTAGTGCAAATGGTCACCCCTTGCCATGACCAGAATTAGTTTGCCAGAATATCAAAAAGGACCTAGAATCTTACATGCACATGGGAAAACTCATTTTATAAAAGCTAGGTCTCTGATAAGCAAAGTCATTTATTCCACAGACGTTTATTGAGTTAACTGTATGCAAGACGTTTTTCCAGGCTTAGCAATACAGAGGTATGGTTTCTGCCTTTAAGGAAATTGTAAAATAGTACAGGGATAGTAAGTATAATCTACCAGGTTTCAATTTAAGTGTCAGACCCAGTCAATGAATTGGTAACTGGCTGCCTGGAAGTTTGTGTTAGGAAGGAGCCTGAGGCTTCATCTCGACTCAGCGATTGATTAGCACATTCTTCCATAGGAAGGAGAGGCGAATGTGGCAGTTGTACCACCTTCTGTGACTGGTCTGAGAGGTAGGCAGATTCAGTGTATTAGGTTCTATAGTATAGGCTGCTCTGGAACACTCATAGAGTCAAGTGTGGCTTCACAGGCAAGCTAAAACCTTGAACTAAGACCTGAAAATTAATAAGCAGGAAAAGGGCACTCTAGGCAAAGGAGGTAAAGCTAGAACATAGAGGCAAGGGAGAGTAGGATGTGTTTGGGGATAGGCAAATATTTTCTGTATAACTGGAAGGCTGAACCGCTTTGCAAAAACCAGCTCACACTGAGGGGTTTGGTTGTTCAAGGCCAGGAGGACTATGAGGCAGCACTGAAGAATACTGTTTCCTTGATAAATATTAATCTGGAAAGAAGTCTCTAGTGGCACTCTATAGAGCTCTGGCCTCTGGCCTGTGTTTTGCTCAATCTTGATATCAATGGCTGATTGGGCAAAGATGACATCACACTGATTAAATCAATGGAGGACACAATATTTGGAATGAGAGTTAACATATGGATAACTTAATCTGAAACCAATTATCTCAAACGACCTGAATGACTCTAACCAGAGGATACTTAGGGAAAAGTGCAAAATTCTCTACTTTGGTCCAAACAACCAATTGTACAACAACAGGATGGAGAAAGGCTTGCTTGGCAATAGCATGTAGGAAAAGGGTCAAATTTGATTATAAGTCCACAGTGTGATGTGGCCACAAAGAAGAAATGGTAATGATGGACATGGAGAAATCAGAAAGAGGCATTATAGTTCTGTCCTCTTCTGTCATGATCAGACTGCGGAGGGAATGTGCATCTTTGTATGTAATTTAAAGATAAATATCAGTAGGAGTGGGTCCAGAGGAAAACACCCAGGATGGGGTAGGTATTTTGGTTGATGATTTGGGGCTTGCAAAACCTGGAAAGAGAAAACATGAGAAGATTATTAGTGGCATAAGAATTAGGTTTATGTTTTGTGTAGTGAAGAAAAATTAGTAGATGTTTCTGGAAAGCAGATTTCAGCCAAGCTTCTGGGAAAAGCCTCCAATGATGAGAACTTCTCCCAGGTAGAATGGACTACATGCTTTAAGAAATAATAAGTTTCCTGTCCTAGAAGTGACTATTTAGAGAGTGGGTTAACACTTGCTGGAGATATTGTAGAAGGGATTTATATAGTCAATAGGGGTTTAGGCTCAAAGGTCTTCCCAACTCTAAGATTTTTTTATTCTAGAGAAAAACAACAACAACAACAACAACAACAAAATCCAACACTGTGCTGTCTTTACTGAGTCCAGAAAATTGACATCTATAAATTTGAGCCAAGCTTTGAAGCTGAGTCTCTTGCCTGAGTGGGCTTCTTGTTGGGGCAGGTTTCTTGACCTTGTTTGATGACATTGGAGCCTTCCTGCCCCTCATCAGCATTTCCCTTTTCCACTATTAGGGTTCCCACCCTCTTTTAAAAGTATTTCTTCCTTCCCTTGCTTTGAGCCACTCACTTCAAAGACACCCCATAAAATATTTGCCCTGAAAAGAAGGCACCTTCCTTTAAAAATACTCCAGTAGTATGGAGGACAAGTCACAAAAAGTCCCATTTCCCAGCTCTGAGCTTTTGTGAAAACCTGCACTATGACAGGACAAAATGAGCTGGCCTTAGAGTAAAGGCCAAAAGACACAATGGGATCCTTTTGCTGATTGCTGTTCTCTATCAAGGGTGACAATACTTGGGTTGTCTCAGGCGGGAACACCCTGTCAGATGCCTTGACCAGCATTGGTTCAGAGTCTGATTTCTCAGGCCAGGTTCATCTTGTTGTTGCTAAATCAACAAGGTTTCCACCACCATGATGCTCCTTCTGCAGGACCTAGCAGTGGAATAGCTGGTTAGTGCAGGGGTGTCCCCTTAACAGCTCCAGAGGAGAGGTGGGAAGAAGAAAGGGCACACACTGTGCACAGATCCAGCTCCTCTTCCTGGTTTCTTCTGAAACCTGCCCGTTAATCACCTGTTTACCTTGCCAAGAATGCTTAACCCAGTAGTGATAACAGGGGTGAGAAGCACTGAAAGGAAGATCATGGGTTTTGTTCAAGTGAAGTAATCCCTTTCTGATTTATAGACATTTCAGTGGCTTTGGTGCAGACAGAGTGGCTGGCCTCATTCTTTTTGCCCCAATGGTCAGAGACCCCAGAAGGCAGTTGGACTGTCTGTACTCCTTTGATGTCTCCTCTCTGGTGGTTTCCACATGGAGGGTGGAGCCACCAGGCTTGGTTGGAGTCTTCCCAGGTGGCATTCCTATCTGCTGTTCCTGGGCATGCTTTGTAAAGTCACAGTGGTGGAGTCTGTGCCCCTGGATGCAAAGTGAGGGACATGTAAAGACCAACTTGTCTCCAGAATCTTCCCCCACTGATGCCACAATCCAAGAATTCCATAATTGGAAGGGAGCTCAGAGGTCACGGAACCCACCTTTTTCATTTTGACACTGAGGAAACTGAGGACCTTGGAGGTGAAGCAAGTTGCTCAAGGTCCTACAACTAGTTGGTGGTGGACCTGAAATGTTGGAATCTTTATTTTCTCTTAGGTTGAAGCATCACCCCTTTTTAAATGAACATATTCATTCAATTATTTATTTATTCAAAGATTTGACACATCTTATTCAACTATGACAGAGATGAAAAAAGTGTCTCCACAAGCAACTGGTGGTCCAGGGGAGGAGGCACAGATAATTTTGATTCATTGTGGAAAGTGCTGGCAAACAGAGGTAATTAGAATACTATGAGAATATAGAGGGCAAAGGATGCTTAACTGATTTTGTTTGGGGTGTGTGTGTGGGTGATTGCATTAGGCAGGGAAGAAGAAGGCACCATAGCACAGAAGAAACCAGGAGGATGGGCTCTGGAGCCAGACTACCTGCACTGAATCCAAGCTCTGTACTTAGCAACTGAATAACTTTGGGCGTGTTGGTCAATTTCTTTGTGCCTCAGTTCTCCACTCTAGAAAATGAGCAAACTAAGAGTACTTATCTCTTAGGGTTTCTGTGGAGGTTCAATGTTAATAAAAGTAAAGCACTTTAAAAGTGTACTAGCTCCTGGGTTCAATTCCCTGCCTCCTAAAGAAAAAAACAAACAAGCAGACAGTGAGCAGGCAACTAGCAAAAAACAATGAGCAAAACAACAAGCAGACAAAGAGTGCATACAATGAGCAAGAAAACAACAACAAAGAGCAAACAGATGAGGGAACTATCTCAGAGGGGAAAGGTCACACACCTACCTATATGTTAGTTATTATTATTGTTATTATTAGTAGAGACAAAAAGCTTTATCTATTAGGATTCTGAAAGAGTGAGACAGACACCATGCTTAATTAGTGACCGAAGTTCCAGAATTGTCAGCATAGTTGGCTGTAATGAATGGTGGTTTTTGTTGGCACTCCTGGGAGGGGAAACCAGGTGTGGGTTGGAAGTGCCAGGTAGAGCCTGGAGGCGTTTGGACAAGAAGGATCAGAAAAGAAGGAAGTCTGAAGGATGGTATTTTTCCCTTCAGGTTTGTCTAAATGGGTCACAGAGGGGCAAGTATCATTCAATTGAACGAACAGGTGGGTGTTGGCTGTGTCTGGGGCTTTGGGGAACCAGGGATCATTTGTGGGCATGGTCCTTACTCTGAAGGAGCTTTCTTCCAGAGGGCGAAACAAATGTGCCCACAGATGCCTGTGCCCCTCTCCTACTCTCTGTTTGCAGCTTTGAAAGCATGATCCTCCCAGGAATAGAGAGCAGGTGGAGTCCTCTGGATGTGAACGCTTATATGTTTTGGAAAGAACATTTCATGGTTGTGTTCATTTTTGGAAAAGAAGGTGGTTGCTGTGGACAGTTTTCAAGGTCCCTCTTAGCTCTAACATTCTAGTTCTTGGTCCTTGGTCTTAGGAATTTTACCTACATTGTTTTCTCTACTTTTGGTGGTTCTGGGAAGGTTTGTGACATGTATTAGTTTGTAATTCTGCTGAGGCAAGGATTTGATAAAAATGAGTCCTGTAGCTGGTGAGTGAACCTAGCTGACCACCCTTTCTCCACACTTTCATTCATGGCACTCATGAACCCAGGGTTGCAGAGGTCTCTGGATCTTCTCCTTCAGAATGTTAAAGGTCAGCAGCGGTACCATTTTCCCTTAGAATTAGAGAAAGGAAATGTTTTCCTTCAAGGGCTCATATTTCTCTCTTCTCCAAAAAAGACTTAAAAAAAATTAGAAAAAACCTTCTACATACTCCACCACCCACCTCCCAGCTGGCAAAGATCCAGCCTAAATGCAGAGCCCTGCTTCACGTGTTCACCACCAGGCAGGTGGGATGGGAAGGGGAGTTGAAGTTTGAGCAACGTTGAATTATTAGTTTCCTGGATAAATGATGTTTTTCTACTTTGTATGGAGAAGGATGGAAGGATCCTGACCCTTCCACAGCCCTCCTCTTCTCAAATGAATTTTCTTGTTCAGGGTGCTAGATTGACAGCCCAGAAGACCAAATCCTTCTGTCTCATGTGGCAATGGCCCATGTGGGTGGCTCGGAGCATGACTGGGGAGGAGGTCCAGACCACCTCTGAGAAAGAGAGAGGACTTGTCTGAGGGCCCTATTAGGAGCTCATCTTCCTTTGCTCGGTTGTTTCCTGTTTTGTTGGGGGTGGGTGGGAGGTGATGCTTGGCAGAGTATGCTGCATCCCCCGTGAGTTGCTGTCCTGTCTTCCCTGAAGAATATATGGAGGCCAGAAGAGGAGAGTGAACTTGAGGTGGTGTTGGGGCAGAGGTGGGGCAGAGCTTTGTTTAAATATACTAGGCAATTTTTCACATTTCTTTATTTTTAAATATTTTTATTGCGGTATAATTAATGGATGAATTTTTAAGTATTCAGTTGGATCAGTTTTACCAATTGTGTCCATGTACCTAAAATAAGTTATATAACATTTAAGTTCTATAATGTTCTATAAGGTATAGAACATTTCTGTCATCCCCTTTCTATCCTTTCTCTCCACCCCCTTCCGTACCCCACCCAGAGGCAACCGCTTTCTGACTTTTATCACCATAGATTAGACACAGAGTAGTTTTTTTAAAGCTTGTATTCTTGCAACCTGCATAAATCCAAAACAGCTTATATTTTACTTAGGAATATCCTTTAAAAAATCAGAAGATTGGCATTAAGAGCAACTTTTTAACCTTACCTTGAGTAAATCTTTGGCATGTTGTGTCTCAGTAACCTCATCTCTAAAATGAGTATGATAATGATTCCTACCATATAGCACAAAGTGGTCATTACAACAATTTCACACATTCATTGACGCCTTGCTATGTGTCAGGCACTTTTCTAAAGAACTTAACTTCATTGTCTTATTTAATCCTTGTAATGGTACCCTGAGATAGTGTTTTTCCTATTTTACATTTGGGGAAACTGAGGCTCAAAGAAATGAAGTAATTTGCTTGAGGCCACAATGTCAGCCACTTTTGTACAAAGTTTCTGTACAGAGCTTTTTAACCCTGTGCAGGCCTATGAGTGATGGACTTGTTAGCTGATCTAACAGCTAAGCAGAGGACATTATTATTTTAGAGGCAGTATTTATTGGTCAGTAAGTACAAAAAAAGTATAGAGAGTACTTCTTGGCTATCTTTTTAAAATCTACAGAGAAAAAGTCTATTGCCCTTCAATATGCTTCACATCTGTGGGTCTCTGCAAATTAGATTAAGCCTTGTGCTAACAACAGGAAAAATGAAAAATTAATCTGTCGTTAAGACTGACCCTTCTCTACTTTTGTCCCAACAGAAAAGCAGTGTGATAAATCTTATAATAAATATCATTTATTTATCATCATAATATACAATTAGTAACAAAAAACAATAATTACAGAGAATATAATCAAATAATTATTAATAATATAATATTTATTTTCATAGTCACTATTTGAGTGTCTAATATCTGGCAAACATATGCTCAGCATTTGAAATATATTATTTTTAATCCTTTCTATAACTACACAATAGGAATTGTATTAGTTAGCTATTGCTGCATAACAAATAACCCTAGAACTTAGCAGTTTAAAACAAGAAGCATTTATTATCTCACATAGTTTCTAAGGATCAGGAATCTTGGAATAGCTTAGCTGAGTGGTTCAAGAGGTTGCAATCTAGCTGTTGCCTGGAGCTGCAGTCTCTGATAGCTTGACTGAAACTGCAGTTCTGCTTCCAAGCTCACATGTGTGGGTATTGGGAAGAGGTTTCAGTCCCTTAACACACGATCATCTCCCTAGGACATGGCATGGCTTCCCTGAGCAAGTAATTCATATGTGTGAGAAAGAACATCCAAGATATAAAGACCATAGTTTTCTATAACCTAATCTTAGACCGTCACTCCTGCTGTATACTAATGGTCAGAGATCAACCCTGATAAAATATGGGAGGAGACTACACAAAGGTGGTGGGGATCACTGGGGGCCATTTTGGATCTGGCTACCATAGGCATTATTGATTGGGGGTTCAATCTATTAACATTTCATGTTTTACTGTAAATGTTATTACTTACTTCGTCCATTTTATACCTTGGCTTTCTTTTGTCATATTTTACTATTTTCTGTCTTTTTACCCTTTTAGTTACCCTTATTAATAATCTTCATTTCTACACTCTTATCTCAGTCTCTTGCCCTTTTCTTTTTCTTTCAGGTCACAACACTCCCTTTAGTATCTCTCATAAATCTGGTCTTTTGATAACAAACTCTTTCAGTTCTCATTTGTCTGTGAAGACTTTAAACTCACCCTCAGTGTTGAAGGACAGTTTTGCTGGGTAAAGAATTCTTGACAGGCAGTTTTTCTCTTTAAATACCTTAAATATTTCTTACTACTTTCTTCTTGCCTCCATGGTTTCCAATGAGAGATTGGCACTCAGTCTTACTGAGCTTCCCTTGTATGTGATACATTGCTTTTCTCTTGCTGCTTTCAGAATCCCCTCTTTCTTTATGGCATTCTGAATTGTAGGTATCTTGGTGTAGGTCTTTTCAGATTTATTCTGTTTGGGATATGTTATCCTTCTTGAATATTGATATTTACATCTTTCATAAGAGTTGGGAAATTTTTGGTCACTATTTCCTCAAATACTCTTTCTGTCCCATTTTCATTTTCTTCTCCTTCTGAAACATCTATAACATGTATGCTTGTGTGTTTTGCTTTGTCGTTCGATTCCCTAGAATGTGTTCAAGTTTTTCCATTTTTTTTCTGTTTGTATTTTCTTGTCTTTTCAAGTTCAGATGCTCTGTCTTCTAATTCACTAATTCTGTCATCAGCCAATTCAAATCTGCTGTTATATGCCTTTAATGTATTTTTAATATCATCATTGTGTCTTTCATTCCCATAAGCTCTGATACTTTTCTTTGCAGGCTTTCAAATTGTCCTTTACGCTCACTCAATGTCTTCTTAATATCCTTTATCTCTGTAGCCATATGTTCCTTCAACACCTTGAACTGATTTAGGAGGTTTGTGTGAACATCATTGATTAGTTGTCTTAAATCTTGGGTCTCATCAGAATTTTTTATTTGTTCCTTTGGTTGGGCCATATCTTGCTGTTTCTTAGCATGGTTTATAATTTTTTTTTTGATGACTAGGCTTCTGATTATGCTGGTGAATTTACTCTGATGGTCAATTTCTCTCCCTTGCCTAGTGGTTTTGTTTCACATCTCTTTTTTGATCTTTGGTTCAACTTATTCTGTATCTTTAAAATTGCCCAGCTTAAGTTAACAGAACAAGATCATAGTCTACTAATGGGGTGCAGACCAGATCCAAGGGTCCTAGGACATGAGAGACTCTGAAAGGCTTTTTTTCCCCTGCAGTTTCTTGGCCTGACAGCAGGTGGCTTTCTTCGCTAAATCTTTACATGGAAGTGTCTTTAAACCTCCACTTGCTGGGCTAGCTAGGGCTGAGATTCAAAGCAGGCTTTGCTGGCCAAACTCACTGATGAAAAACCACTGCCCACGCTCTGTGTACCCTCCTTCTTCCCAGGGGAGGAAGACCTCTGTTCGCCTCTCTCAGTTGGCTGCAGTGAGCCAAAGGTTCTACCAAGGCTGTTTGTCTTGAGGGTGGGGGGGAGGGGTGCCATTCCCAGCTGCGGGGACAAGTAACTTATGGTTTTCCTTTTGGCCTCTTTGTCACTTGTCCCTGTCCCTCCTGGAAGATTCACAACACACTCCTGATCTGCAGATTCTCAAAGCATCTGCCTTAGACAGCTTTTTGCCATTCCTTCATTGTTTTTGTAAGAGATTGAGCACTGGTGATTTACTCTAACTCCATCTTCCCAAAAGTCCCACAGGTATTATTAACCACATTTTACTGATAAGAAATGGAGGCTAGAGGGGTTCAGCAAATTCCCAAGGTCATATATGTAGGAAGTAAGTAAGCCAAATTTGAACACAGATCTCGTTAACCACAGTGCCCGTACCCTTTCCTGAATGCTTAGTACAGGGAAGCCTGGAAAAAGATTGATGCTCATGTGGATTTGGCCCTGTGTATCCTAGCATGTTACTGAGGTAACTGACGGTGCCTTAGATTACTGTTTGCTCATAGATTCCTTCCCTTGTGTAATTAATATCTCCCTGAAGAGCTGGGCATAAACCAAAGATTTGTAAATTCATTTTTGTTTAAAATGTGCTATGAAGTCCATATTAAAAGGACCTCTGCTTAAGCCTTCCTATATAACTCTGTTGGTAATTTGTGATTGGTTTTTAAATAAATGTTAAGGTACTGGAGTATACCAGTAGTTGTCTAAATGTACGTCAATGAAATCACCCAGAAGGGGAGATCCCCCCCAACCCAGGGTAAATGTGGGATCAAATCCCATTTAAAAATATTTTGAGATCCATGGAGGACAGTAATAAACCAAGTGAAAGTCCAGTCTTGTTTAGAATTCTAGTGGTTGCTGTGTATATGGTGTTTTCTCAGACCATCCCAACCTACCCTGGCTTACCACATCCAGAAAAGGGCATTTTTATAGTTGCCTCTACGGCAAGAGGACCTGACCACTGAGATAAATCTTCTTGTCATGACCTACTTAAGGGAATTTCATTTTAGGGAAAGAATTCAGGGAGATTATATGGTCTCTAGCTAGCCCATTAAAAATGTAAACATTTATCCACTCTTTAAAGGTTCATACCAAGCAAATAATAAAAGTTGCACATAATTCACAAGCTCCTTTTCTCTGGAGATCTTGGAATATTCTACAGAAACAGAAAAATGTCATCTTCCTAGTCCTGCTCAGCAATTCCTCCTTTTCATTATTAGTTTGACAGTTTCCTGAATTAAGGGAACATTTTATTCATTTCATTCATTCATTCATTTAACATTTATTTTATACCTAATCTGTGCTAGAAGTAATAGGTATAAAATTTCATAATAGATACTAGGGATAAGAAAAAGAAAAAGGCAGACTTCCTGTCTTCAGGGAGCTCACAGTCCAGCAGGAGACTCAGACAAAGAGAAAGATGGTTACAACCAAGATAAATTTTGATTTATTAGAAATCATAGAGGGAATGGACTTGACTTTGTGGAGGAGTTGCTGGAAGATTTCTCAGAGGTAATGATGCCAGAACTGAATATAGAAAATGAGGAGGATTTTTAAAACTACATTTTGTGTTTGATTTTCATCATGACTCTTGGGGACACATTTCTGACATGTCACATGGGCTCACTGTGAGTTAGGTGTGGGAGCATCCTGTATTGAACTGCTTGCTGTTAATCAGACCCACCAGATGCTTGCAGAAGTCACAACTACCAGTTGGGTAAGGAATTCTCCTGTGCTTCACTAGTTACCTTAAAGTTTCTATCTCTTTCCATCATCAGGGTCCTATTGTTTGTTTTATATAGCAAAAAAAAAAGGACTTCCCATTTTTTGTATGATGAATTAGAAATACCCCCAGAGATTGTCAAAGAGTGACCTGTGAAAATACTTTATAAAAGTTATCACAAGTTGATGGCTGCAGAGTGGTGGTGAGGAGTCCTTTGTCTGATGCTGGATGTGTAACCTGGAGAGAGGCCCCACAGGAAGGATTGCAGATAGGAATGGTTGCTTCAGAATCTCCATTCAGGAGTCAGAGGTACCTAAGGGTATGGGTACCTTTAGTTTGTCTTCATTCACCTCTTCCCCTTAGTGAGTTTTTCACTTACTCTTTCATTGAACAAGCTTTCATTAACTCACTTCTTTTGTGCCTAAAATTGTGCTAGGTGCTAGAAACGCAAAGATGATAAAGACAGAGTTCATGTTCTTAAGATTCTCATAATCTAAAGTGAGAAAAGGCATAAAGAATCATTATGATATAGTGAAAGATAGATGAGCACAGCTGGTGTCCCAGAAGTACAGAGCAGGTTGCCTTCCTGCATCTGGGAGGGCAGAGGAGGTAACAGTGAGTTGGGTCTGAAAAGACCAATAAGCATCTATTTTTACACAAAGAAAAGGAAATTGGGAATGGTTTATGGAGTATGATTCATAAAAACTTTGAAATATATTATCATCGCTGAACATCTACATAGTGCAGTATAACTATATTTTATTATCTATTTTACAGAAGAGAAAGCCTAAGAAGGCATAGATAGGTAAAGGTTATTTCCCAAGGTCACCAAACAGTGAACAGCTACTTAAAGACCTGAAATGCAGCATATTTCCACTGTAAAACCCATGGTTGTGCAAGTCTAGGTTGGACTAGAACCAGGAGTCCTGGGTTTGGCCCAGCTCTGCCATCACTAATGAGTGCCATGAACTTGGACAAGCTGCCAGTCTCCTTTAAACTTCCATTTTCTCAGATCGGAAAGGAGAAAGTAGGACTTGAGGTCCTCTCAGCTATGCAGTCTGATTTCTAGATACCAAACAGGGAAGGCTGATGGGAGTGGGTATGGGGGTGACAAGAGACCAGCAGCAGTAGTCACAAAGACTAGCTTTGTGGCAAGCCTGGTTTCAAAGTCACAGTCTCTCCTCACACCAGCCCCCAGTGCTTCAGAGACCTAGTGAAACTGGATGTGTGTGTTCATCAGGAGTGGTTGCCAAGGACCAACTGACAGAAGAGAGCAAAAAGCAGCACAGCCTATTTAAAGACTTGTCCATTTATATGGCATCAGCCACAGGGGTGTGGTTTTTCTGTTTCACTTTCCCTGCTTCAACAGCAGTGGACACAGTCTATGGTGGGGAGTGTTTCTTTGAGGGGTGATTGTGCGTTTAGGCAGTAAACATCTTCTGGGTGCAGTGTGACTGGGAGGATTTTGTGTTGAAAGGGCAGTGAGGCGTGGAACTCCAGACTCCTGTGGTACTTCCTGATACCAAAGTGATGCCAGAGGCTAGCTCTGTTCCCAGCTCTGGTCCCTATTTTTCAAGCTCTGCTTTCACGGTGTGGGGAGAGGAGCAGTAGGCATGGTAGCACCTAACTCCGGGAAGGGCACACATAAAGGTGGAGTTAATGAAGGGGAGAGAGGGAGGATTCATAAAAGCCAACCCTTACTTATCTTTGCTTATTTGTCAGATGAATAGAAGAATCTGATTTTTCAAACATTAATTCACGTTTACCCTCCATGATGTCTAGATAAAATGTTTTTTAAGGGTTTCATTGTTTTGTTTTTTACTAAGAAGGATTCTTTTATGGGAGGAGGTGGTCATCTTTACTAAATTTACAGATGTCTGTGTTACTAGGAAATAAGGAAGTGGCAGACTTTTCATTCAATTATTAATATCAAAAGTATTGATAGTCTCTGGGTGGTATTATCCAAAGTGGATCTATGTTCTATGAGTTTATAAGATAAAAACATGATGGTGATGGTAAATGCCATTTATTATTCTCTGTAGCAAACCCCCCTTCATTATTTGTTAATTAATTCATTCAATTATACATACATAACAGCACCCTACCCCACCCCCAAACATACACACATCTTGTATTTGTGCAATTTATTTTTGTGAGCGTGATGTTTACTGCTATCATGTTCCGGTTTGGATTCCTGGAGTACAGGGAAGATTTCTGGGCTAATTGGCAAGAGAAATAAGGAAGGAGGCACAAAGAGCATTTGAGTCTTCATTGTTTACACATAGAAACCACTGCCCTGTGCATAACTCCTCCAAAGGGTACTGGATTCTGGATTGGCAAAGTGGGAAAGATGGAAATAATAGTTACAAATAATATACAAATTGTAGAATAAAAGCTGTTTTTCATTTGAATTGGCCATTAGGTTGGAATCTCCTTGGCTGGAAGGTCAAAACCCTTCCTCTGGCAAGAATGATGCATCTTAAATATACTTTCCAGCATCTGTTCTTTGCCAAATAGGCTAAGGTCCTTCAAATCTTTGACAAGAGTGTGGGAAAACCTTTAGTACTTATTTTCCCTTGATTCAGAAAACTCTTGGACATAATTTATAGGAGCTTTTCAATCAAATTATTTATGTCAGCTTAGAATACACTCTATAAGTACATATTTGGAGGACTCATAACACCAACAAAGTCTGATGGCATAGCTATGTAATATAAATGTGTGATTTGATCATCTTAGGGTTTAGAAAAAGTGGTCAAGCTTCTTAGATAAACTCTCATAATCTTTTGAGATAGAGATGGCACCAAACAGTGTGTTAGTTGGCCAATGAAAATCCTTGGATAGAATTAAGAGTATTGTATTCTTGCAATATTTTCATTTTCTGCTTTGAACACAGGGCTATAACTCAGGTTTGAAATTCAGATAGCAGTTATCTACTTTATTCTTCATTCTCTTTGTCAGGTAATGTGGTGCTTTGAAGCTGTATGTACCCCAGAAAATCATGTTCTTCAATCTAATCCATTCCTGTGTGTGTGAACCAGTTGTAAGTAGGACCTTTTGATGAGGTTACTTCAAGTAAGGTGCGGCCCAGCCCGATCAGGATGGGTCTTAATCCTGTTACTGGAGTCCTTTATAAACAGGATGAAATCCAGACACACAGAGAGAAAGCCCAGAGGGAGCCTCCAGAAGCTGAAACCAATTTTTTTTTAAAAAAAATTTATTTATTTATTTCTCTTCCCTCCCCGCCCCAGCCCCAGCCCCAGTTGTTTGTTCTCTGTGTCTATTTTGCTGCATGTTCTTCTTTGTCTGCTTCTATTGTTGTCAACAGCATGGGAATCTGTGTTTCTTTTTGTTGCATCATCTTGTCGTGTCAGCTCTCCGTGTGTGCAGTGCCATCCCTGGGCAGGCTGCACTTTTCTTTTGCGCTGGGCGGCTCTCCTTATGGGGCACACTCCTTGCGCATGGGGCTCCCCTACGCGGGGGACACCCCTGCATGGCAGGGCACTCGTTGTGCGCATCAGCACTGCGCATGGGCCAGCTCCACACGGGTCAAGGAGGCCCGGGATTTGAACCGCAGACCTCCCATGTGGTAGACGGATGCCCTAACCACTGGGCCAAGTCTGCTTCCCTGAAACCAATTCCTGGAGGAACAGGGAGGTGCAGGAGAGACAGCCATGTGCCTTGCTATGTGACAGAAAAGCCAAGGCAAGGATTGTGGGCAGCAGTCTTTGGGGAGAAAGCATCACCTTGATGATGCCTTGATTTGAACTTTATTTTAGGCTCAAAACCCTAAGCTAATAAATCCCCATTGTTAAACCTGATCCATTTCGTGGCATTTGCTTAAGCAGCTTAAGAAACTAAAACAGATAGTGAGATATAATTTTATCTTTAAGTTGACTGTATTTTTGGACTTGGAACTTTGGGTAAAGGCCAACATCCACTTAAGAAAATGTACTCTATATGTGATCTCATCGTTAGAGGCTGTAAATGGGGGATAACCTTCAATAACTCAACTGGAGTTTGACTTGAGGTAGGATGGAGTCAGTCTGAGGTTTTGGCATGTTGAATCCTCCAGACAGAAAAGGAGACCAAGAATTGATATCCACACATCTTGTGTAGGTAACCAATGAGTCATTAGCCTCTTCTTGAAATCTTTGAACCACAGACTGTTCGAGCTGATGGAGAATGGAGTTGTCAGACTCTTCCCTTTTTACCAAAGGCAATGAAGACCGAGAAAGTTGAAATCATTGGACCTGAATGCATAGCCAACTATTAAATAGACTTGTTCTTTTGAGACTTGTTGGAAAATTTTAGCATTTTGTCCTTTTCATCTTGATTCTAGATACACTATTACTTTCTTTCTGCTTTGCCTTGCCAGTTTTATTTTATTTCATAATGGATACATTATCAATATCCAATAATGGATGCCATGTCTGCTCAGGAAATAATACATTTTGATACATTATAACTATCCAAATAATGGACACACTGTCTGCTCAGGAAGTAATACACGGAGATATCTTGGAGGTGGCATCCAGACCAGGTGTGACCTCTCTGAATCCTGGCTGCCATTTCTGTAGTAAAGGTGCTCACAGGGTCACTAGATATCCAACTTGGAGATCATGATATCCAACATGATATATACTTCCACAATGCCCAAGACAGTGGCTAACCACCCTCGAATCCTTCGTATGCAGTGTTCTTCCTTCTTTATCAAATCCCTAGATTAAATGGGTCTCACATTTCATTGTATTCACACCATAACTTCCACCTATTGTTAAAACAAACATTCAAATAAATAACATATGTGCTTTTTCTGAAGTTGCTTTGATAGCTTTTTTGCTAGCAGGTGGAATTTTTAAATGACTCCTTTGGCACCTGTGGTGAAACTTGGATCACCAGGGCTTTGCTCAGATTGTGGTGGCATTTTGGGGAATATAACCAATGGTCCCTCCAGTGTCGTATAATTTTATGTTCAATAATTTAAACTTCACACTGTCTAAAACCTACTCTGAAACCTAAACCAATATCCCGGTTACGTCCGTTGCCCTAAGAGATTTCCTTGGCACTTGGTAGGCACTAAAGAATGCCTCCTCCCCTTTCCCTTTCATTTAAAATTGACTCGTTTAACTTAAGTGTTCCTTCCTCATCGAATCAAGGAGCTGGATTCTTTTCCTAATAATATAATCAGGATAAGATGGTGATGTTGGCAAAGCACCAGAACTGACTGGTAGTCCACTGGGGAGAGGTGAACTAGTCCAATAGTTCCCTTATGAGATGGCCTGAAATTTCTTATAAGCAGAGCTGAGCCAGTGACTGGAAATGTTGAATGATGTGTGAACACATTTAGCCCTCGGCTTCGGGAGACTGCTGTATGCAAAGCTGCCTAAGTATGCTGTGCACACTCCAGCGTCACCTTGGAGCCTTATTCCAGATGCAGAATAAAAGGACCAGAGTTCAAGTTCTGACTCCTTATTAATTACTGACTGTTGAGCTGGGATAAATCCTTTAATCTCTTGGAGGTTAATAATAACTACCCCCAGAGAGCTATTAAACATGCCAAATGGAGTTATAGGTGTGGGAATGCTCCATAAATTCTACAAGGTCATAAAAATGTGAACTGTTATTATTAATGGTATTTTCTGTAAAATTTTCCTGGACACTTCAGCTCTCAGGATCTCTCCTTTCTTAAGCACTCACTATTGGTACTGCCTTTTGGCCCTGTCATGGACCTATCTGTGATGCTGTTTAACCCTTCCCTTGGGTAAACCTGTTTTCTCTAGCAAGTTTGTGGTTTAATATTTTAAATTAATTTGTATTATTATTTTAATGTAACCTTTGATTAATAAAAGAATATACATAACATGTAAAATTTAAAGCATAAGACCATGTTTGGGTCAACATTTGTTGAATGCCTATAGGTGCTAGCCACTGTGCCAGGTCCTGGGGATACCCAAACAAGTAAGGCAGACCCAGCCATGGGAAAATTCCCTAACTGGGGCTAAAGGGGCAGAGGGGAGGGCTTACATTGAATGAACAGGTAAAGGGGAACAGAGGTTTTTCTACTTTGTGAAATTGAGGCTACAGTCTGAAAGTGTTTATATTCTAGTCCGTTACTCGCTGTCTATTTTTTATCTATTTTTCAGTTTGCTTGTTTCTCAGTATTCCCCCGCCTTCTTTTCTAAAATGTAAGCTCAGTGAGGCTTGAAGTGAAGCTATGCCTTCTATAAATAGTTCTTTGAGCACCTACTGTGGTACAAAGTCCCCATTAGAATACATACTCCAGGGGGGCAGAGCTCTTTGGTTCTTGGTCCACTGGTATATCCCTATTACCTAGCACATTACCTGCCATATGGAGGCATGTTATTATTTATCAAATGAATGGTCAAACTGCACCAGTTAAGGTAAGGTTAGCTGTCATAGCTGATAATTCTCAAAAACTCAGGGGTGTAATACAATAAAAGTGTATTTCTTGTTAGTATAAAGTTCAGTTGACCATTGGTTGGTAGATTTCACTTCACAAGGTTTTTCAGGGTCCCAGACTGATGGAGTGTCTGTCATCTTCACCACATGTCTTTCTTCATGGAAGAAAGAGGAAGAGAGAAAAAAGAAAGGGGGGAGAAGACAAGGAAAGGGGGAGGGGAGGTAATTTTAAAAAAGGAAAGAAGGAAGGAGAGAGTAAGGGGAAGACAGTGGGAGGAAGAGTGGGGAGAGAAGAAAGGAGGGGGTGAAGGGGAGGGAAGGAAAAAGAGGAAGAAGGATAAGGGAGGAGAGGAGGGAGAACAGGAGATGGAGAGAAAGCAGCAGGAGGAGTGGCAGAGAAAGTGAGAGAGAAAGAAAAGGATAGAATAGAAGGAGAGGGAAGGAGAAAGAAAGAAGGGGGGGGAGGGAGAGCAAGAGAGAGTGAATGAGAAGAGAGAGCGAGAGCTGGGGAAGTTCTTGAGCAGTAAATTGGAAGTTCCTTGAGGACAGAAGAGACGTTTCCCCTGCCGTTTCCCCTGCCGTTTCCCCTGCCGAGGAGGTCAGGGAAGGCTTCCCAGGGAGCTCTTGCTCTCTGGCTTTTGCTCTTTCTAGTCCCTCTGCCTAATGTCTGTGACTTTTTGATATGCCCACCCGTAATACAGGACGCGAATATCTCCTTGTCCTCCGATGGGGAAATGAAGTTAATAAATCACCTGGAAAGTGTGTACTTCTCTGTGGAAATAGTACATGAAGTACCACTGCCACCCACAGATTAGCACCAGGAGGGCTTCAAGCTTGGCAAAGCACTTAAGTCCACACAACCTGCTCCTTCCAAACACAGGACTCCTCAGGTCAGGTTGTTTCTGCACAGTCCAGACACTGTTATTCAGAGCCAATGTGTGGACCTGGTGGCCTCAGAGGGCCCAAGATTACTGTGTTTGTTTTGCCTCCCTAATCAGTCTCTTTTGCTCCTGGTTCATTGAGTTTCTCTATAAGATCCACATTGAGGAGTTTTCCCTTGAATTTGATTGACTGCAGCTGCACACAGGGTTTGGCATGTGGGAAAAATACAACTAATGTAACTTATAGACTATAGCTAACAGTAATAGTGTACTGTTTTTTGTAGCAAAGGCAAAGAAGGTACTATACCAATGCTAAAGGTAAAAAAAAGAAAAGAACATGGGATTTAGTTTTATGAGATGTGAATAAGATTAAGCTTTTTTTTTTCATTTTCTTCATTAACAAGGAGAGCTTGGTCATGTCATTTAATCAGTCTATGTTCATGTATTCATCTTTCTGAATACTGGAGAAACAATTGAGTTTGTTTTTAGGACAAACTGGACAGGACTTTTTTTTTTTAAAGTAATGCTTCCATAATTTATTAAGCTGCCTTTTGTCTGTTATTTTATTTTTTGAAGTTGAAATGATGTTTTAAAAAAAAGAAGTTTTTTTTTTTTTTAAAAAGATGTAGTTGTGAATTTAAACAGCCCTCACAGGTGTGGGTCACACTGGCATCAGTTAACCCAACTGGCATTTCCATGACTGAGGACAGTGAGGGTGACCCCAGGAGGGTTTGGGCCCCAAAGGAAAGAAATGTTCTTTGCTTTCTGTACAGATACTTTCGCTTACTTTGGTTTAAAAAAGCCCTTCTAATTTCTTTGTGAGATTGGAGAAAGCAGTTTTGATACTGCTGCAAAATTGCTAAAACCATAAACTGTGGTTTTATTTGTCAAACCCAGAGAAGGGGTGGGAGGAACTTCTTAATGTGAGAGCAGGGAAAATCACTTAACTATCAGAACAGACACCCTATGGCAGTGTTTTTTTCCTTTAAAGAGTATGTTATTTCTTCCCTCTTGATTCCAGTAATCTTCTGTCACCACATAGTCCAGGTAGCTGGGGATTTAGGATTTAGTGCAACTGGCATTGCTGATGTTAACTTTGTAAGACAAACCTATTTATTCTATATACTAATTTCCATGCTTCTCTCTGACTCTGATTTGACTTAAAGAAAAATATTTTAAGAGGCTATTCTTAATATTACGGAAAGGAAAAGTTAACTGCATGTGGCTTTTAATTTTCTTTGTCTGGGCATCTGGTAACCATGTATCATAGGGTGACGCTGTAGATGATGAGAGTCTCAGGGTATTGTCGAGATCACTGAGTGCTGTCCCCATTCCATGGATTAAGAAACTGAGGCCTGTTGTTATTAATACTAATAATAGTTGTTTTTCTTATGATAAGCATTATAAAAGATATGAAAGTTATAACATATATAAATATAATAATAATATAGAATGTACAAAATAAAATATAGACAACCATAGGGAAAACACTAAAAATTATCAGTCATACCATGTCTAAGAGGAAAACTGTGATTAATGTATTTATTTTCCACCATTTTCCATTCATATACATATATATCAGTTTGACATCTTGTTATATAGGCCTCTTTTGAAATATAATTTAAGAAAATTTTACATACCATGTACATTGTCCCATGTAATCATTTCTTCCTTCATTCATTCAACAAATAATGATAATAGCTAACACTTAAATGGTTCTTTCTGTGTGCCAGGTGCTCTTCTATGCATATCGCATCTCTATGAGGTAGTATTATTGGCCCCATCTTACAGATGAGCGCATTGAGGCACAACCTGCAGGGTCATTGAATCAGGAAGTGGTGGAGCCAGAATAGTCACAAGAGCTATATGGCTTCTTTGTCCCCCAGGACCTAGCACAGCTCCTGGCCTGCAGTAAGCCAGTAATCCCCTGTGCTGAATGAGTACTGTTGTTTAAAAGATTGACTCAATGAAAGAGTTTTGGAAATGTCCCTGATCATTTTTGATATGTTAATTATTCGTTTAAGGCTCTAGGCCCAGCAGGCCAACAAGGATTCTGAACCAGCAGCTTATCTGTAGGTTTGCAGAGGCTGTAACACAGCAGCTTTATGTTTGGCCTTGTATGTTGTTGGCTGGTTCCCCTTTTCCCAGTGTGTCCTCCTTTATTAAGTCAAGTATTCTGTCAATAGCTGTAACAGGATGCAATGCCAGTGTGCTCAAGGGCCCAGCACTCCTGGATTTCTGGACAAATGGACCTGTGAAAATCAATCTCACTTTTCAGATTCCACTACTGTCTTCAAACAATTCCTTGAGAGGATTTTGTCATAGATCAATGACGGAGCCTGATTCCAAATGAATTTTTTAATTAAAACAAACAAACAACAACAGCATTATATATATGTGTATATACTTTCAAAACTTTCAAATTATAGAGTAAAAAAAAATCACTTTTTTTTTTTCTGAAGGGCACAAAATTTAATTTTTTAAAAAAAGACTTATTACCCCCCACACTTTCTGTTGTTTTGTGCTCACTGTCTGCTCTCTGTGTCCATTCACTGTGTGTTCTTCTGTATCTGCTTGTCTTCTCCTGTGGGTGGCACTGGGAACTGATCCTGGGACCTTCTGGAGTGGGAGAGAGGTGGTCAATCTCTTGCGGCACCTCAGCTCCCTGGTCGCTACATCTCTCATTAGCTCTCCTTTGTGTCTCTTTTTGTTGTGTCATCTTGCTGCGCCAGCTCTCCTTGTGGGCCAGCACTCCTGCACAGGCCAGCCCTCTGCTCGGGCCAGCTTGCCTTCACCAGGAGGCCCCGGGAATTGAATCTTGGACCTTTTATATTGTAGATGGGAGCCCAATTGCTTGAGTCATATCCACTTCCCAAAATTGAACTTTTAAATTTTTGGGGGGGTCCAGAATAACTGGTTGACTAAGTTATTCTGTTTTACTTTGCTAAAGGCTGCTGATGCAAAAATACCAGAAATGGGTTGACTTTTATAATGGGAATTTATTACGGTAACATCTTACAGTTCTGAGGCTGTGAAAATGTCCACATCAAGGCATCTTCAGAAATGCTGACTCACCAGAAGTCCGCTGCTGGCAGATTCTGGACTCCTGCCACGTTGCAAGGCAAAATGGCAGGCAGACTCTGTCTTCTCTTGCAGACTTACTTTTTCCCTGAACTCTGCTGTGGGTGATCAGACCTATGGCTCCTCTCTCCTCAGCCCTCTCTCTCAGCCTCTCGAGTGTTTCTTTGTAGGCTTACTTTCTCCCTGAACTCAGCTGTGGATGATCCTGGAGTCCATGGCACGGTAAAAATGGCAGCCCTCTTTCTCTGTGTGACTCTAAGTGTTTCTCCCATTTACATAAGACTCTAGCAAGAGGGCCAAGACCCACCCTTGGTCATATCTCACTGAAATTCTCCGATCAAAGGCCCCCAACTGAATTCAATCCAATAAAAAACGATCTATTCAAAAGGTTATTTTAATAAATAGGTTTACATGTACAGAAATGGGTTAGCTTAAGAACATAATTTCCTGGGGTACACAAAAGACTCAAATCAGGACAATTGCACATACGTCTTTCCATTCATTTATTAAATTAAGATGAATACAGCTACCATGGGATGGGCATTGTACTACGTAATAGATATACATGCATTTAATCAGACATAGCCCCTGCCCTTAAAAAGCTAGCCATCTAGTGAGGAAGACATAAATAAAGAATCACAATAAAACATGCCAAAAGCTGCAATGAAGTACAATGGAAGAAGGTGTATATGAACATGGGAATAAAAGAAAGACCTCTTTATGGGGTGATGTTATTGAAATATCTAAACCATGTTATATTCAAGTTATACTCTTTGAGGATTGGACTTCAATGCTTTTTGAAATATATTCAGTCTGCATCTGTAGGTGTAGGAAAGGAGTTTATCTCCAGTTTTAATATGTTCTTTGACTAATACCTATTCAAAAGGGAAAGAATTATGGCTGGCCCCCTTTTTGGGCCCACCTACTATCATCTTCTTTATTCTTTTAATGGAACCATGTATCTTCAAAATTCTAATTAAGAATTAGAATTAGAATTCTTACAGAATCAACACCTTATTATCAAGCAGAGATTTCATCCAGTTCCACCCAGGCTGCCGGACCCATCTTCCCTCACCCTCAGTTAAATAGCCAGAGAGGTGTATACCCTGTCAGGATGGGACTACTGCCCTAACCAGCAGGAAGTAACTCCAGAAGAATGAGCATCGCCCCTCAGCACCCCCTTAAGAATAAGGGTGTGAACTCTCTGAGGGGGCCGTTTTGAGGCAGGTTAGTGCAGGAAAAAGAAGATGAGCCACAACAGGGCCTACAGACAACATGACCATGAGACCCCACTGAGACCTTGACCTTGACCCTGAGGTCCCAGTTAGGACTTAATTGGCTGAGGGGAGGCCCTGAATATTCCAAACAGTCCTCACCATTGTTCCCTACCATTGGTGGGGTAACCAATAACAGGGGGCTCCTCCCCTTAGCATTAGCAAGGGGGGGGGGAATAATTAATAGCTTAAAAGGTGACCACACAAACCAAACCCACTCTCTCTGCCTAGAAGAGCCTGCATCAAATCTCGGTGTGTATTTCTATCCTCTCCCATCTCTCAGCAAGCTCTGTTCTTTTCCCCCATTTCCCAATAAGTTCTTTTTACTGGCCTAAGAAGAAAGAAAGAAAGAGAGAGAGAAAGAGATAGAGAGAAGAAAAGAAAGAAGGACAATAAGTGCTGGTGAGGATGCAGAGAAATAGGAATCTTTATACATTGTTGGTGGGAATGTGAAATGGTGCAGTTACCATGGAAAACAATTTGGTGGTTCCTCAAAAACTTAAACCTAGAACTATGTATGACCTGGCAATCCCACTTCTGGGAATATACCCAAAAGAATTTAAAGGAGGACTCAAACAGATATTTGTAACTGTAATTCATAACAGAATTAATCACAATAGCCAAAAGTTGAAAGCAAACGTTTGCTGACCCAAATGTCCATCAGCAGATGAATGGTTTAACAAAATGTGGTATATACATGCAATGGAGTATTATTCAGCCATAAAAAGAAATGAAGTTGTGATATGCTGCAACATGAATCTACCTTGAAGACATCTTGTTAAGTGAAATAAGCCAGACATAAGAGGATAGGTATTGTGTGATTCCACTTAAATAACTAGAGTATGCAAATTCATAGAGAGAGAAAGTAGAGTAAAGGTTACTCAGGGAAGGGGGGGTGTGGGTGCATAATTGTGCAGGGTTCTCTCAGGGTGAGGATAGCACAACATTATGAGTGTGAGTAGTGCCACTGAATTGAATACTTGGGAAGGGAAATTTTATGTTATATTTATGTTGCCACAATTTAAAAAAAAGAGAGAGAGAGACTAAGAGACAGTGACAATTAAATGCAATACATGATTCTGGACTGTATGTAATAATGGAGGAGAAAATGCCCAAAAGGACATTACTGGGCCAATTAGAAAAGTTGGAACATAAAGTATATGCTTTTTACCAATGTTAAAGTTCTCAAACTTGATGACTGTATTTAATGTAATTATATAAATGAATGTCTTTGTTCTTAGGAAATATACATGGGAATATTAAGAATTAAAGGTGCATGATATAAATACATCCAACTTTCAAATGTTTAGGAAATAGAATGATATAAAAATGTGGCAAAATGTTGAAAGTTGGTAAATCTGGGTATCTGGTCAGGGTCCATTGGAGTTCTCTGTATTGTTTGGTATTATTTTTGCAACTTTCCTTGAAGTTTAAAATTATTTCAAAATTAAAAGTTAATAAGGAAAAGAAAGAAAAATGTCATATGCAAAGTTTTCAATGCAATTCAAAAGAGTTTCACATGAACCCATGGACTCAAAAGTAACCCGGGAAACTTCCCAATCCCAGCTTAATCAGATGTAAGTATGCAAGAAGAGGATTATGATGATGATGATGATGATAATAATAATAAATTGAGGGGCCATATTTGTGCAGTGCCAGAAATATAACAGTAGCTTAGGGATTACTTGTGTCTGATAAGTGGAATGTGTGGCAGCAAGTGCTCTGAACTCAGAGTTAAGAGGTGTGGATTCTAAATCTAGCTCTGGATCAGAATCTGCATTCAGCTGTGGGTAATAGAAATCTGAAAAAATACTGGATTGGAAAGTAATGAAAAAACAAAGTAATTGATTTTTCTCATGTAATGAAAAGACTAGAGACAGGCAATAGAGAACTGATATTTCCACCCCACAGTGTCATCAGGGACTCAGACAATCCTTAATCTTGTCATAAGATCCACTTCCTTCCTCATGTCCATGTTCTTGATAGGAAGAAGGTGAGAGGCAAAGGTGTGGGCACCACCTGAGTTTGCCCCCTCTAAAAAGCTGGCTCAGAAACCTCTCCCAGTTACTTCCTAGTTCATCTCATTGGCCAAACTGTGTCTCATGACCACCCACAGCTGCAAGGGAGTCTGGAAAAGTTTTTCATCTGGGTACCTTGCTGCCTCCAATAAAATTGGGGTACTGTTGAGAAAGGGGAAAAAGGAGGTTGGACTCCAACAATCTCTGTCAATCAGCTGTGAAATAAATGAACTAGATCAGTGATTAGAATACTTTTTTTGATGTCTCCCTCCACCCTTTTTTCCATTAAATCATCATAGAACAAGATCCAGATAAAAGTGTATCTTCTCTGATTGAAGTTGGGGTTCAGGTGCCAGTGTTATTTCTCCCATCTCCCAGTCGGTGATGTCTTCATTTGAAATCTAGTTGGGTTCACTTGTTTAATTTGTATCCATTTTAAGTTTATTTTTCTTCATTGTTACTGATTTTATTTATTTACTTACTTATATGTTTGTTTGTTGATGTGTGAAACATTAGTGGGATTCCAAAAGTTGAAACTATGCAAAAAGGAATACTCAGAGACATGTCTCTCCCACCCCTTCTGCCCCATTCCTACCCCTCCACCATGTCTACCTCATTCCCACTCATTCCCCACCCCCCAGAGGCAACCAGTGTCGTTGGTTCCTGGTTTATCTAGCCTTCCTGTGTTCCTTTTTGCATACATGTGCAGATACATTTTTTCCCCGTTTCCCCTTTTATCTTATATGAAAGGTAGCATGCTATAGGTACTCTTTGTGCTTGAGAAGCTGTGTGGATGGTTATAAGAAATGAAACAACGATGAAGTTAGGGAGAATGCCTAAAGTAAATTGTACTTTATAGTAAGTACAGTAAGGAAGGTAAAAACAAGCAATATGAGGTAAAGACCACCTCGAGTTGGGAAAGGTCTTATGGAGGAGGCTGGTTTTGAGCAGGGTCTTAATACTGGGGTATATGGCAGAGAATGGAGAGATATTTTTCTTGTATATTATCAGAGGGGGGGGGAGAAAAAGTCAGTAGACTAGTCATATGGCAGAAAAGGGGGTCAAGTCAGGGAGGCCCCACATTGGAGGGCTGTCTATGCCCAGCTGAAGAATGTGGTTCTTTGGGGAAGGGTGAGACAAGGTTATGATTATACAGGAAGCAAAACTTGAATGTTGTGCACTTTTCCTGGTTTCTGGGGTCCATTGCAAATTTACAGTTCATGTAGGGCAAGGGTTCTTAACCAGGGGTCCATAGAAAGATTTCTGTGAGCTTGAATTGAAAATTCAAAAAAACATTACTCTTGTGGGGACATGTTGGTGTGGATGTGTCATAAAACTATCTGCTGCTACATTTTGAGAAGGGGCTGGTGGTTTTCACCTGACTGGCAAAGGGGTCCATGGAACAAAAAAGGTTAAGAACCCCTGATATAGGGATATGTTCTAAACTCGCTCTGTGCCCTCATTTTATAGAGAAAGGAAACTGAGGCCCAGATAAATTAGGGCACTTACCCAGGGTCCCATAGCCAGGGAATGGTAGAGTTGGAAATAACCATGCTCTTGACTCTTGGTCCTGTGCTCTTTTCCTCAGGATCTAAGATTTCAAAAGCAGGTGAGGCAGTCATATGCTTCTCAACCCTGCCATTTGCTTCCTTTGCCAGCCTTTGGACCTTTCAGTTCATTTAATCCCAGGTCCCAAACTTCAAGCATACCCAAAGCAACCTTAAGCCAGTCTTACCCTCATTTTTGGGGGCACTGGTGGGCTTTCATAGTCAGTGTGCATCTTACCTCCTGGTTGTGGTGGCCTGTCAACCTTCCTGTTGCTAAGAGGTCTTGTCAGGCCTTTGCCAACCCTTGCTTCACAGGCAAGAGAACAGTGGAGGGAGATCCACTGTTGAACAATGAGCAGGAGAGAACAGGTCAGGAGCAAATCACTTAACCTTCTGGGCTCCAATGATGGGATTGAACTAGGTATGTCTAAAGCTCTTTCCAAGTCCTTGATTCTCTGAATAACGTGAGAAGACTCTTAGTTTTTTTTTTTTCAAGATTGATTGATTGATTGATTGATTGATTCCCCCCCACCCCTCCATTGTCTACTCTCTGTGTCCAATTGCTATGTGTTCTTATGTGTCTGCTTGTATTCTCATTAGACAGCTCCAGGAACTTATCCTGGGACCTTCCGGAATGGGAGAGAGGCGATCATTGTCTTGTGCCACCTCAGCTCCCTAATGTGCTGCGTCTCTTACTATCTCTCCCCCGTGTCTCTTTTTGTTGCGTCATCCTGATGCTCTAGCTTTCCCTGTGGGCTGGCACTCTGTGTGGGCCAGCTTGCCACAGGAGGCCAGCTTGCCTTCACCAGGAGGCCCTGGGCATTGAATCCTGGACATCCTATATGGTAGGCGGGAGCCCAATTCCTTGAACCACATCCTCTTCCGTCTTTCTAGTTTTAAATGCATACTCAGCAATTTAAAGATATTGAGTTAATTTTTTTTTTTCAAAAAGTTTGTCTCAAAAGATCCTTAAAGGGAACTTTATTTTGTTTAAACTCCTGTGTTGTATAGAAAAAAATGTGGGAGATTTATGTACCAGTATATTAACAGGATTTCAAAATGGGTGGTAGGATTATAAGTAATTTTAATTTTATTTTTTATGCCTTTCTATATTTTCAAAGCTTTCCTTAATAAATGTACATGAAATCTATGGCCAAATTTGGGGAAGTATGAATAATAAAGTTAGAAAACAAATTCCAGTCCTATGTTAGAGCCAAATAACAGTAAGTGACGGATATAAAAAAATCTTTTTAACTCCAGTATTATTTAGACAGCACACTTCTAAATGTATGGATAATGAGAACATTTGTAAGGGAGTAGTGTATAAAGCTTTTGAAGTTAGGAAAATTTAATATTTTTGAAAAGTTCTTTTGTACATGGGAAAAACGTATCTTTCTAAGGCAAATGGTGATGAAAGAACGTATATATCTACTGATATGAATTGATCCATGTAGTATGAAGCAGTGACTTTAGATCTAAAGATAATAAAATGTGAAAATACTCCTCCATTTGAGGATGGAGTTTGGAAAAGCTGATCCAGATATTATTTTATGATTTGATATATGGGTCAGGGCAAAGCATATATACTCTCCTATCATCAAAGAAGAGCTTATCCTACTGATGTTCTAGCTTGGTCTCAATCGGACTTGGGAACAAGAGGGTAAAAATGAGAATATAACTTAAAATTAGAAGGAAAGAAGGAATTGCATTCAGAAATTGTAGACATCATTAAGCATTCTCATGAAGAAAGTTAAGTAAATTTGACCATAATTTATAGCCTAATTTCTTTTTTGTTTGTTTTTTGTCTTTATTTATTTTTTTAATGTTACATTAAAAAAATATAAGGTCCCCATATACCCCAAACCCCCTCACCCCACTCCTCCCCCCATAACAACAACCTCCTCCATCATCATGAGACATTCATTGCATTTGGTGAATACATCTCTGAGCACCGCTGCACCTCATGGTCAATGGTCCACACCATAGCCCACACTCTCCCACAGTCCATCCAGTGGGCCATGGGAGGGCACACAATGTCCGGTAACTGTCCCCGCAGCACCACCCAGGACAACTTCAAGTCCCGAAAACGTCCCCACATCTCATCTCTTCCTCCCACTCCCTACCCCCAGCAGCCACCATGGCCACTTTCTCCACACCAATGCCACATTTTCTTCGATTACTAATCACAGTAGTTCATGAATAGAATATCAGTAAATCCACTCTAATCCATACTCTATTCCTCCATCCTGTGGACCTTGGAATGGTTGTGTCCACTCCACATCTATATCAAGAGGGTGCTTAGATTCCACATGGATGCTGGATGCAATTCTCCTGCTTTCAGTTGTAGGCACTCTTGGCTCCCTGGTGTGGTGGTTGACCTTCTTCACCTCCATGTTAGCTGAGTGGGATAAGTCCAATAAACCAGAGTGTAGGAGCTGAAGTCTGTTGAGGCTCAGGGCCTGGCTATCACATGGTCAGTCCAGAGATTCAGGTCCCCTGGGTATACATTAAACCCCAGCACCAACTACAGTTCCAATAAAAGTAACAGGAGAGGCTGAGGGTACTGCACCTGTGGAGATAAGAGACTATTATAATTATTACCAATTCTAGCCTAATGTAACCAAACTTTCCCATTCAGAATGTCCTTCTATATGCTGGTTTCTTGTTTTCATTTCCTATAGACCTTTATAAGCACAGGTGAAATACAGTACCTTTATAATATGGGAAAGAACAGATCTTGGAGAATGGGATTGCTTTGAGGCCTTTTTCTAGGTCACTTACCAAAACAAACAGGTGATGAAAAACCATCCACCTCTGTGAACATTTCAAAGTAAATTGCCTGTTCATGCATAGGCTCAGCCTCATAGACACATATCCTAATAATCTGAGATTTAGACTCTGGTGTTGATTACAGGAGTGATCACTTCTCCTATGTGCTCTTTTGTAGAGAGCAAGGATCATTTTGGAAACATATGGTTTCATCTCAGGAGCACACGTGCTATCAAGATTTTGAGTGCATATGTTTGTGTGCATGAGTGTGTTTGTAAAGGACATTTTTGTTTGCTGTTTTATGTGTTCTTTCCAAGAATCTTGCAGATTTTGGATATTCAAGTCTGGCCCACGGATTTCTCTTAAGTGCAAATCCAGCTGTGTCAGTTCCCTTAACCCCTCTTGTGCATGCTCAGGGTTATGCATCGTAGTCAGTGGGCCCTTGAACTCTTTAGGAAGTGTCCAGAGAGTAATTATCCAGATGCACCTGGGTGGGGTTTAACCCCTTGTACCCCCCACCCTCACCACCAGAGTCACGGGGGAGATTCAGATGTGCAAGAAAGGCACAGTTAATGCAATTGCTTCTCTTTCATTAGGTAATTTGATCTCATCAGACAACACTTTGTACAGAACACATGTGCTTTCTTTTTTAAGATTCTGAAATAACATTCTCCATTTTGCTCACCACCAAGGCATATGTACATAGAAGAAACCCCTTGTTTTAGTTTCCTTGACTGCTCAACCATGCAAAGAGTTGGCATAAACAATGAGAATTTATTAGCTCACAGTTTCAAGGCCAAGAGAAAACTCTAATCAAGGTGTCATCAAGGCGATGCATTCTTCCTGAAGACTGGCGGTCTGGGGCTGTATGCCAGCAGTCCTTGATCTTGGCTCCTCTGTCACATGACAACACACATGGCAGCCTCTCCTGGCCTCTCTGTTCTCTTCCGGGTTCCCTTGAATTTTAGCTTCTTGCTTCCTGTGGCTTTCCCCATCTGTCCAAATTTCAGTTTGCCAATAAAAGGCTCCAGTAATAGGACTAAGCCCCAATCCTGATTGAGTTAGGTCACACCTTAGCTAATGTAACCTCATTAAAAGGTCCTACTTATAATGGGTTCACACCGATAGGAATGGATTAAGTTTGTGAACATGTTTTTCTGGGGTATGTACAGCTCCAGACCAGTGCCCCTTTCTTTGGGCTAGACAGGAAATTTTTTTGGTGTTTTGTCAAAAGAAAAGCCACACATTTTCTCAAATCAAAATAAAAGTGAATACTGTCGTGTCACTTTATCCTGAACCAAAGGCAGGAAGGAAAAGTTGTAAAAATCAAATTCAGGGGGAAGATTAGGAAGAAACCAAAATGACTTCCTGGAAACAAATATTTAGCTGCTGTTTGTTGGTTATATTTGGGGAGAAGAGGAGAGTTAAGAATTTTTAAAAAAACAAAATTTTAAATGCTGATTATGAGTAGCTATCTCCATAATTCTCACCTCCAGATATTCTAGGTCTCATTTGTGCTGAGAACAAGATAATATCTCATCAGGATATGACATTCTAAATTGAGAATAGTCATTACCTCTTCTAGGAGCATGTTGCGGTGACAGCACATTGGACAGGGACTTGGGGATGCCTTAGAGGAAGTCTAACAGTTAAAGACCAGGGATTTTGGCAACAGAACTTTGGCTCTGTTGCGTAAACTTAGGCAAGTCATTTAAGCTTTCTGAGCCTTGTTTTCCTTCTCTGCATAGGGGGTTGTTAATATTCACCTCATAGGATGGTTTTAAAGATGAAATGGAACCACCTATGTTAAGTGTTAAGGGCATGCCAAGCACATTATACTCAAATGGTGGGTATTTTATTATTACAAAAAAACACACTTTGGAGTTGTCCTCAATGATATTGCAGGGACAGGTGCAGGACATTATATATCCTGCCATAACCTGCTGAATGGACTGGGAGAGAGTGTAAACTACAACATAAACTGTAACCCATGATGTGTAGCAATGTTCCAAAATGTACTCATCAAATGCAATGAATGTACCACACTAATGAAAGAAGTTGTTGATGTGGGAGGAGTGTGTGTGTGTGTGTGGGGGGGAGTGGGGTGTATGGGAACCTCTTATATTTTTAATGTAACATTTTGTGTGATTTATGTATCTTTATAAATAAAAAGGTTAAAAAAAGCTTTGCCACAAACAAGATTGGTGGCCTTGGGTAAGGCACATCATGTGGATGGTTGGCCGGACTTTGGTTTTCTCACCTATAAAATGTGAAATTTCAAGCTGGATGACCTGGCAGTCTCTTCCAGTTCTAAAATTCAGTGGGTCTCTGAATCCCTCTCTTAATCCTTGATCAATTCTGAGGAGTATTTTCTATACCTAGAGGTGGACAAAGATCCGAAATTCCAGGTTAAGTTCTTGCCAGGAGGTTACTAGAACTTGAAACACATTTCACCTGTGGATTTTTTTTTTAACAAATCAATTTTATTGATACATATTAATAAAGCATAAATCCAACCAAAGTGTACAATCAATGGTATTCGGTGTAATCACATATTTGTGCATTTATCACTTCAGTTATTCTTAGAACACTTTCATTATTCCAATAATAATAAGAAACAAATTTATCACCCCTCAATCTCTCTATGCTTCCTCTGCTGTACATAGCTGTTATTCATTTTCCTTCTTTCTAGTATATTTGTATTTATATTTTGTAAAAACAGTCTTAAATATGCAATATCACCCATATTCATGTTTTACATGAGTTTTACTATCTTATAGAGTCCCATGTTAGCTTTAGCTTTCTTTCTAGTAATATACATGACCTTAGACTTTCCCTTTCATCTGCTGTCATACTCATACAATAGTACTGCTAGCTACAAATACCATAATATACTTCAACCATTTCCATTCATTTCTAAAGATTTACAAACACCCTTTCACATGTGAATTTTAATGTAACTAATCATTTGAAGTTCTTTTGCAAAAAGGCAAGACATGTTCCTGTACCAGGCAGTGATTCATCCTAGGGCACACGTAGATTACTAGAAAGTCTTAAGTCTCAGGCAATTCTTTTGTCCTGGTACCGAAGCAGGAGAAAGAAATCTGTTTTTGTTGCTGCTCAATCTTACCTATGACTTAGCAAATCCTCCCATATCCGAAATCTGTATTCTCTTGAATATCAAACTTTTTATTCTTCTGATCTTCCTTACTACTCTGAGACATTATCCAATGTGAAGGCAGTCCATTATTGCTTCCAGAGTACTTTGATTTATATTATCGCACTTGTGCCTCAGCAATCCCAAGGGATAGGCATATTCTCACCCCCAATCTACAGATGAGATAACTGAGGTCTGGATTTACCAAGATCACGTAGCCAAGAACTGGTAGATGTGGTGTTCGTAAGCAGGTCTCACACTGCAAGAACCTGTATTTCTGCCGCTGAACCTGGCTCCCTCTAATGTGCTGGAGAATTTGTTTATAAGTGAGAAGAGGCAAAGAGAAGAATGAGGTCACAATTGGAAATAGGATACAGAAATAATGCTGCTTCCTTCATGACCCATGAGCTCAGGTTTGTGATTTCCAACCTTTTTATATGAGGACCTAGTTTTCTTTTGTAATCAGAAGTTTATTACATTATTACATAATTAAAATACAGAAGAGCCATAAAGAAGATAATAAAAAGTATTTATAATCTAGTCATGACTACTATTAACATTTTGGCATAATAACTTTCTAGACCTTATTTTCCTGTTTATATATTTAGATATTTATGTGTATACAAAGGTTTGTTCAACAAGATGGATTTAATTTTCACATACTGTTGAAGGACCCATCTTTAATGGCAAAAACATGTTATGGCCTCCCCACAGAGAGATGTTTGGGACCCAGATTATCTTCCTTCCCATATTGGCTGAAACCTGCCTGCCTCTTGGGCCCTGGCCACTTGCTTGGTGGAGAGCTGCTCCTACCACCTCATTCCCCGAGCCAGCCAGCAGCCCAGTCTGTTGCTCCCACTGCAGCAGAGCTCAACAAACAGTGTGGCCTCGCAGGCCAGACTGACCTCATGCCATGGAAGCCGTTGCTTCTCCCACCATATCAGGACCCAGATGAAGAATTGTGTCCGGGGTATGGAATCTGATTTTTCCAGCTGCTATTCAGAGGGGCTGGCTGATAACAGCCCAAAACTGCAGCAGAGCATGTGTGTCACTCGATCAAAGCAACACAGGAGATGGGGAGACTGTCTGAGCTGTGGAGGGGCTCCACTCTTGTGAAGTGGTGGCAGCTTGGTAATGTACCACTTTGCTCTTTCCTGCCTCACCTTCCTGTGTCCCTCCCTCTTTTATCCTGGGATTGTACCCCTTACCCTCTCCATAAAGCACGTATGCTTTTCTTTCCTAGGGTTCTTTTGTTTTCTCCCAGGCAACTGAGCTGAGATGATGGTCATTTTATTGTACCTCCCTGTTGAGTAACGCATATGAAAAAAACAATAACAAAAATACAGTCACTTTTAGTGAATGAGTTTTATTAATGACAACATCTATATGCAGATGAAAAAAAAAGTGGTAAGTATATTCATACTGTCTTCAGAACCCATTTGGTGATAAATGGATTAAAGGACCCCTCGAAGCAATTCCATGCTTCTCCCACCCTCTTTCCCCAGAAAAGTCATAGTTGGGATATTTAGGTGAGATATAGGTCATCACAACTATTTTACCCTTAACTTGACCTTTTTGCTATAGCAGAAACCACCATCCATCCATCCAGCCTCTTCCTCCTGCTGCCTTTCAAATGTGTGAAGTTTTGAAGCCTGCACACATTTTCCCAGGGCGAGGCGCTGTACACATCTGGGTCAGCTTTATTCCAGTTTTTTTTTTTCAGGTCAATCAGTGTGAGTAACTGCTACATGAAACTGTGAAGAAAATGGAATAAATATGTTGGATATGCTAGAAAGTGATTTACAGGTTTTTTTTTCCTCCTTGGTCTCACTTCCTGGGCTTATTTTTAAGCATTCAAAGAGTTTCCACAATCTTTAAGAGTGTTTGCATGCTGCAAATATATATATATATGGTCTGTTCTTTAATATGAAAGAACTTTTACAATGTGCTTCCTGGTTTGAAAATGTTTGGGAGGTAGGAGGGAGAAGGGAAACTAGTCTCAAAGGAATTGAAGTTCTCGTAATAAGACACTTCAGTGCACTTAATCTATTAAGCAGTATTCAGTGTGCTATTTTTTTTTCCTTCTTGAGGGCAGGGACACTACATTATTATATCTTTGTGTTTTCTGATGGTGCTTGACATCAAATAGGTACTGCCTAAATTCTTTGATTGCTAAGGTAGACAGTAAATTTTTCAGCCGGATAAGGGAATGATGGGGAATTGGGAAAGATGTCCATGTTACAAAGAGCAAATTCCAGAAACAAAACTTATAGTTCAACAATTGTGAATAAGACAGCATACTTCTTTGCATAATGTGCTATTTTCAGAATGAGCTCATTGGTCATATTCACAGAAAGGGCTCATTGGTTGCTCTGGGCAGAACTGGAGAAAAGAGAGCACAGTGAGGGCAGGAATGATGAAGGAAGGCTGTGTCCCGGGGTGCCACGGAGGGCGGAGAGGGTAATTCAGCGGTTGCACAGACTGAATTCTGAGTTCCCATCTTTGCCTCTTGGCGTCTACTCTAGCCTTTGGCCTGTCCCTTTCATGAAGCTTTTCCTGTGCCTGAACCAGGGAACTGATCTTCCTGTGGCTCCAAGCCCTGTGTTGGGACTTGCTCCTGGCTCTGCTCCTGGATAGCCATTTGTATTCTTACATGATCCCTCCACTAGGTAGCTTCTAGTGGTCTGTGAGGCCTGGAGTCTTTCTGACTCACCCATTTGACCCTAGGTGCCTAGCCTGGTGCCTTATACTCAGACCGCTTCACACATGCTTGCAGAAGGAGACTTATCAACTCTGAGTTTCAGAATGAAAAGCACATTCATCCAGGGCGGGTTGAGGGGGTGGTGGATTTTTGACTAAGTTGGAAAATCTATTCAACCCCAAACTACTTGTAAATTCCTTAAGGGCAGGGACCATGTCAGTCTTGTTTCCATGGGGTCCCCACTGCCTGGTAGAGTCTAGCCTGGCACATAGTAGACCTTCATTAAATGTTAATTTTCTTTTCCATCCTTCTTCCCCTCTCTGCTGGTTGGAACAGCACACTTCCACTCTCTCTCATTTTCTTATTTGTGGAAGACATTGCTAGTCATTTCCAATATTTAGTCTCCCCTTCTTTTGTGATGACAGAGTGTCTGATCTTTGATTGGTCTCCCTTTGCCAGCTGGGCATCACTGCGCATCTCTGTTCTGGCCAGTGGGTTGTAAGTGGGAAACTTTAGGAGCCAGCTTCTGGGAGCTTCCTTTAAAAGACAGCTAGTGGTAGCCCTTTGTCCCCTTCACTGCCTTTCTTCCTTCCATCTTCCTGGAACTGGTACTACCATCTTGGACCATGAGAACTAGAACCAGGCCTAGGGATAGCTGAGCAGTGAGGCAGGGCCTGGGTCCCAGTGGCTTTTGTGGAACAGAGCCATCATAACTAGCCCTGGGCTGCACACTTCAGGATTTTTATTTCAGAGCAAAGTAAAGTTCTGTGGAAGTCTTTGATATTGCTGTGTGTGTGCACACATGTATGTATGTGTTTCGTTTACTCCTAATAGAATTTAAGCCTGACTCTTACACCATTGGTCTGATGTGATTTACTTTCTACCCACTACTTTTCTTCTTTGTCAATTTACAGCTGTCAAAATCTCCCTTACATTTTGATAGTCAGTGACATGAAAAGCGTAAGACTTTGAGCAGTCTATAGTTCTTGGCACAGGAAGGAAAATTCCTTTTTCTCCAAATCCAAATGTCCTCCTTAGAGGACAGGTCAGTATTTAGTCATCATCTTTAATTTAATTTCCCATAAGAAGCCTTCTCATAAGACTTCCAGCCCTTAAACTTATTTAAATTTAATTTAGCTTAAAACATTTTTTTATTTAATTGCCTTTTTAAAAAAAAGATACATAGAAAAAAAAGATACATAGATCACAAAAAATATTGCATTAAAAGATATAAGAGGTTCCCATATACCCCCCACCCCACCCCACCCCACTCCTCCCACATCAACAACCTCTTTCATCATTGTGGCACATTCATTGCATTGGTGACTACCCTTTGGAGCACTGCTGCACCGCATGGATTATAGTTTACATTTAGCCTTTTATTTCTACCTATTTTATTTTTTAATTTCTTTTATTTCTACTAATAATTATTACTACTAATAATAATTTAGCCTTTTATTTCTACTCCTTAGTGACTCTCTAGTGTGTGCCCAGTGTTAGATGAAACACTGTGGGGGCTACAGAATAAGACCTAGATCCTGCATTCACTGAGTTTGTAAGCTGGTGGAATGACTGGGGTGAGATAGTACATAGATACTGTACTACACGGCAGAATCTGAGCGATTCAGGTCCCAAGGAGGGTGGAAAACTTCTGATGGGAAAATTAGGGAGGCTTCATAAGGGAGTTGACTTAAAGGATTGAAGTTTGAATAAAGTATAGATAGACAAATTGGTTCCAGTTTTATAGCCTTTCTTTCCTCCTAAATTGCAAAATGGCATGTCTACAGTCATCTCATTTGGAGAGAGGTTTGCAGAGTGAAAATTTTTCTAGCAGAGCAGCATTGTCTCCTTGAACATTTAAGTTTCACTTACCCTTTCCATGAGACAACTCTTTTTGTTTTAGTTTCCTTGGCTGCTTAAGTAAATAACATGCAATAGGTTAGCTTAAACAATAGGAATTTATTAGCATACAGTTTTGAAAGTCCAAACCAAGGCCTTATCAAGGTGAGGACTGGCATTCTAGGCAGGCTGCCAGCGTTTCTTGGCTCTTCTGTCATGTCGCAAGACACATGGTGGCGTCTCCTGGGCTCCCCCTTTTCCCTCTGGGTTCCATTGCTGTAGCTTCTTGCTTCCCGTTGCTTTCTCTCCCTCTGTCTGAATTTCACTGTACATATAAAGGACTCCAATCCTGATTGGGCTGGGCCATATCTTTTTACTAAAGTAACCTCAACAGAAGGTCCTACTTACAGTGGGTCCACACCCACAGGAATGGATTAAATTTAAGAACATGTTTTTCTGGGGTACATACAGCTTCAAACCACCATACTATCTTTGTAAATAAAATGAAAAAATTTAACTGAGAAAATAATGATTGGTGCTTGGAAAGTAATAAAAATCATAGTGTGTGTTTACGCATGCATGTGTTTATGCATGCATATTGCATGCAGATGTCTGGTGGGATAGAAATCAAATGAGAGATACCTTGAACCCCTTGTCCTATAGCATGATGCTTCAAAACCTGTGACTTCATTTTTTTTTGATTATGGAAGCCTGTGACATAGCCTCTGGAATTAGATAGACCTGGGTTTGAACCCTGACTTTGTTGCTCACTCCTACTGAGCAGCCTAACCCCTCTGAGCCTCAGTTTTCTCATCTGAAAATAGTGATTAAAGGAGCCATCTCTTAAGGTTGTTGTTGTAGGAATTAGAATGATACCATGTCTATTAGTTGATACTGTCAGTTGGAGTATTGTCTCATTATTTTGTTTGGACTTGTCAAATCACCAAGACTCTTATTCCAGGAAAAGGAAGAAACAAAAAATGGAATGAATGAAGTTCAAGTCATAAAATGTTTAAAGAAACACTTTGAACTATACAAGGGATATGCTGAGGGCAATAGGGAAGGAATTCCTATTCAAGGTGTAGGTGTCAAGTTTTAGCCATGAGGAAGAGAATGGATTGTTCTACTCCTTTTGCAAACATTTCTTGAACTCATACTGTATGCCAAGCTCTGTGGGGCTGTTGTGAAATTATCCCTTAATTTATAGGGTTAAATTTAGGTGTGGTCCTAATCTCTGCCCTCAGGAGTTCATGGTCTAGTGGAGAAGATAAAGAGTATTATAATGCAAGGAGAAAACTGTTCTAAATGCAGTATTTGCAAAGAGCTATGGGAGCATAGAGGTCTGTCTGAGGGAGTTGGAGAAGGCTTAGGCCCATTCCCATAGAGGCTCGGTCTTGAAGGATGAGTAGGAGTTCACCAGGATGGGAAAAACAGCTCAGGAAGGGTAGATGACATGTACAAAGACAAAGAGACACAAAAGAGCAATGGCATGTTGTTGGTTGTGGCTAGAATAATACATTTCAGGGGCCGGGGATATGGGGAGGAAGTATGTGGGACATTGAAGCTGGAAATACATCCTTGATGCTGCTGGGTTAAGAAGTTGGGTTGCATCTTTTTAGTTTGGGGGAGGCCATGGACCTTTTTAAGGAAGGGGATGATGTGGGCAGTTCTCAGACACTTGTGCTTTTCTTCTCCCTGTTCTTTTGAGTTGGAATACAGCCCTAAAAGGGCAAAGAAGGAGAAATTTGCTGGCAGTCAAGGGGAGACACAGATATCCTTTATCTCATTTGGAATTAACAAAACAAATTAACCTCTGGTGTGAGTAGAAGTGTTTCAGACAAGAAATGGGCAAACTCTGCTGGGACTGCTGATAATGACACCAAATCTTCCCTGTATGTGCTTGGCTGGCTCATTTATTTTTTATTTTCTCCTTTTAAATCTGTTTTATTTCTAGTTTAAGAAGGGCTCACATTAAGGAATGCAGTATGTTTTTACTTCTGGTAAGAAATGAAAATTTAGTTTCTGGATTTTTCTATGTTTGACAGAGGGCATAGTGTATACATGTAGGTTGCAAAACTATATCTCCAACATGATCTCATTTCTAAAAGAAAAAATATATATGCATATAAAAAGATTGGAAAAATATACCCCAAATTGGCCTTTGAGTTGTGGGATTTTCTTCTGTTTTTCACATTTTTTCCCCCAAGGAGCAAATAAATCTTAAATATTAAACAAAAGTTCCCAGTGTAATCCCTGTACTCAACCTCAGAAACAAAAACAAATTTCTTACAAGTAGGAGGGATAGAATTAAGGGTTGGTTGTGTGTTTTGGAAAGAGTTTGACTTCTCTCTTATTGAACCTCTTCCTGGACTATTGGTGAAGAGTCCTATGGTACTTTCATTCTTCATTCGACATGTATTTATTGAGCAGCTATTCAGCAACCAGCTGTACCTTTCTGGGAGGCTTATTCTGGACTGACAGCTCATCCCCAGACTGTCCTGCTGCCTCCTCCTGAGACTTCCTTAGCTGGGTTCAGTGTGACCACAAAGCCCTGTGATTCTGTCATCACTTCACTGGCCACGAGGCTACTCCTAAGCCCCTTATAAAGCAACTGTCCAGCTGTTTGGATAAGAGCTGGGGAAAGACAATAATAAACTCAGGAGGATGGCATGGTTAAGGTGGCTCACACTGATGGTTTTAATGGCTTTTCACACACAATGAGCACTTTACTGTCTGTCCTTCAAAGGGTTCTCTGCAGGCTGCTACCCTGTAAATGCCAGGTTCTCTTGGGCACTTTCCCTAAGTGTCAAGTTCAAGAGAAGGCTCTTGTTGTTTCTTCTGAGAACAGATGTAAATATCAGCGGTCCCTGTGCCTGTGTCACACGCTGTGGAGAAGAGAGGGCTAAGTTTTAGAAGTTGTATTGGGTTCTTATAAAATAGATATTTTTAAAAAGGTTGAGGATTAAAAAAAAAGCTTCACAAGTTCTCATTTTCTCCTTTTCAGCTCAGGTTAAATAACCAGAAATCTGAAATGAACCTGAGCATTCAGGGGGGTGAAGTACAGAGTGAAATGTTTTATTAGAAACAGCCTTTTTGGTTGTGACAAATTATATATGAAATTTCTTGTACAGACCCACACAGCCTGTGAAGCCTTCAAGTGTGGCTGAGCTAGGTGGGGTGGAGGGGAGGGAGGAGGGATGGTGGAACCTGCCTGCCTGGTTTATTGTGTGGCTCTTCCTTCTGGGACAGTGGGTAGGTGGGAGGACAGAGAGAGGGAGATGCTCATGAGTGAATGTGGCCCCACCAGTAACCCGGCTTACACCAGAGATCAGAAACCCTTCAAGAGCCCAGGGGAGAGAGAGTTGTTCAGCAAAACTGAGAATCTGTCTTTCAAATCCCCTAGGATAACTCTCAAGATATTTCCTAATGTGATCCCAACGTAGCTTTTCAGATTGTTCTAGTCACCTCTCCAAATGCAAAAGTCCCATGTACACCTGACCTTTAGACTCTCTTTTTTTTTTTTGCTTGTGAAACTCCAAATCCTTCAAGGAAGAGTTTAGAAGCAATCAATGAAGCCTTAGCCAATCTTTGAAAATAGTTTAAATCCACCGTTCCCCCTTCTCTGCATCCCCCCCCCATCTCTCCCCCAGGCAGAATCAATCACTGTTCTGTGGTGCTTCCCTGCAAGCCGGCTCATGAGCATTTCTAGAATTGACAACCACAGCGTGGGAGAGCAGACTGGGTCTGGGAAAGCGTCTTGAGGAAACTGCAAATGGCAAATTGTAAAGCATTGTACCAGTGTGGGGCATAGCTACCCTTTACTGAATACACTGAGTTTGGTACTATCTCATTCAGTCTTCACACCACCACTTGATGGTAGGTATTATGATCATCTTCCTTTGAAAGATGAGGAAACTGAGTCTCAGGGAGGTATGCCTAGGTCACATAAATAGTAACTGGCAAAGCTGTAAAACCATTCCTGCCTCCACAGTTCTAACCTGCTACCCCATATTGCCAGGCCTGTGAAGAACACAGCCATGGAAGAGACATGGCCCTTGCCATGTGGAGAAGTAAGGCCTTCCCAGCCAGCTGGTGAACAGGTTAGTGTGAGATACATATGATAGGAAAGCTGAGTTATTTAAAAATATGTTTGGAGAGCTGAGTTATTCTTCAGTGTGATTAAGAGATTTTATAGAGAGGAGTTACTTCACTTGCACCTTGAGGAATGGGTAGGATTTTCATAGCAGAGTGGGAGAAGAGGTAAGAGAAGAATTTACACGAATAAAAGATTAGAGTGTGTGTGTAGGAAGTTTTGTTAGTTTGCCAAAGGTTGCAAATGCAAAATACCAGAAATGGGTTGACTTTTATATAACAGGAAATTTATTAGGTGTAAAAGCTTACAGTTCTGAGGCTATGAAAATGTTCAAATCAAGACATCATTGGAGATGCTTTCACCAAAGGTTGGCTGCTAGCAGATCCTGAAGTCCTGCCATGTAGTGAGGCAAGATGGCTGGTCTGCTGGTTTTCTTTACTTTCTCCTGGAGCTCAGCTGTGGGCCATCAGGCATCTCTCCCTGAGCCATGTCTCCTTGGGATCCTCAATGGGGCTGCTGCTGTAGGAGAATTTGAAGTCCTCTCTCTCATGTGGCCAGGGCAAAATGGCAGAGCTCCCTTTTCTGTGTGTCTCTCTCTGTGTTCTACGTTTAAATAAGACCCAGCAAGAAGGCAGGAACCCAATCTACATCAGACCTTACTAACATAGTCCAATCAAAAGCAAAAATCTAATCAAATGATCTAATCAAGATCCTTTAACTGAATCTAATGCAATCAAAGGGTCTTACACCCAAAGGAATTCTGAAATTCACCAAATTCAAACTGTCACAGAAGTATGGGTGTGAGCAGTGAGGCATGAAAACGAGGCTCTTGAGGCTTTCTTGGTCATTTCCTGTTAACTGAGGACTTAGAGCTCATGCCCCACCTCCACCCACCCCACCCCAGCCCTCAGTCCAATATGATAGACGATGGGAAGATGACTGCTAGTCAGCATGTAGATATAGCTGTTCTCATAATGGTTCTCACCTGGGCTGGTACAGCTTACCTGGATTTGGAAACATAACATTTTTTTGTTGATCAGAGTAGTTGATAGAGGGTGGTGTGGATTGGAGGTGTGTCACAGGATGTGCTACTATTGGCCCTTGGTGCCCCCTGGGCCAAATATGCTAAATATCTTGCAACAAAGGAGTCAGTTGCGCCCAAGGAAGACTTGTTGCACCCCAAAGGCCAGTATCTCCCATTCAGAAACTGTGGGATCTCCCTCCAAGCGTACACATGCAGACTTCCCCACGGACTCTCAGCAGTGTCCCTCTGGGAGGCCTGATTCTGTATCTGGCACCCCTCCCCGACCAGACAATCTAGAATAGTCCAGCTTCTCTCTCCGCAGACTGCATCCAACCTCCAGAACCCACTATTTATGCTGCTTCCAAAGTTTATAACTGAAAATAAAAATTTCTACCTGTATTTTCTTCCTCTAAGTCCCAACTTAGAGTTTCCTTTGCAGCTGAGGCCATTTAAAGGAGAAGGCTGCCCCCATGGGTTTTTACAACCTTCCTCATAGCATGAACAATAACTGCAAAATGATCTGTTTGATCTGGCTACCATTGTAATAGGCAAGAGGATAAAAAGAGCATTCATCAGACCAGGGTTTCTCAACACAGGCTCGTCAAAGTGGAAAATCAAGTGGCACATACTTGTGGAGAAAGTATGAAAGGGGTAGGTGAAGGGTAGGGATTGAGGAAAAGCCTAATAACATGGTAATAGGAGATAACAGACGACAAAACCGTTGAAGTCATGAATAAAAGAGCCCAGTGCTTCACAAATAGAGGATTGAATGAGTTTCATGTTTAATGTAAATACACCTGCCATTTGTTCTCTGAAGCACTGGTTATAGGTTTTGAGATAAAATAGCGTTTTGAACATCCTGCCAGCATAATTTGCTATTGCTTGTGCATAGACTGTAGGCTTTGTTTCCAGATCATCACTAGAGGTGCCCTGGCCAGCTCCAAGGTCTCACCTGCTGTTGTTTCCCTCAGCCAGGTCTGCTTCCACCACGTCTTCATCTCAGACCTCTTGGCTCCTGACACTAGAAGCACAGAGCAGCAAAAGGGAGACACTCAGCCAGGAGTAATGTACACTATTGCCAGAGCAGATCATTTCCTTCTCCTGCCAGAGTTTCCCATCATGTCAAGGATAAAGACTGAAACTTCGGTCTGGCCAACAAAGTCTCTGACGCTCCCTGTCTTAAGCCTCACCCTTCTCTCCTCAGTCTCCCAGCTTCACCACGAAGGCTTGCTTCCAGCTTCTGGACTGTTCCTATCATGGCCCTTGATGGTCCACTGCCTGCAGCGGAGCTCCTCCTCCTTTCCCTCACCCTTCAAGTCATCTTTCTCTAAATCAGCATTATATTTCACTTCTTTCGGGAGATTTCCCTGAGCACACCCCCACACCAGAGGAGTTCTTCCCTCTTATACCTAGGCATGATGTCCTGGCTCATGTGCCAGTTTAAAATGATATGTTTGTGTGATTACTTTATTAATGTCTCCCTCTTTCACTGGCCTGGGAACTCCATGAGGGTATGTCTGCTTTGTTCTCTGCAGTAATTCAGGCACCCAGCACAGACCTGACGAGTGGTCATTAAATGTATGTTTAGTGAAAGAATAATTGAATGTATTATGGGTAAATTAGAAAATATAAGAAAGAATATAAAAAGCAGTTATACTCCTACAACCAAAGAAAATCCACTTTCAACTTTTTGGTGAGTAACTTTTCTAATTTTTTTCTATGCTGAAAAATATTACGATTTTTCACTTAATATTAAACAGAGCTGAGCATCCATTAAATTCTTCTAATTTGCCATTATTTTAACTAACTAATCCCTTATTGTTGGCGATTCTGATTGTTTCTGATTTTGGCACATTAAGAATATATATATATATGATGGGTTCTTCTAGATAAATAAGATCCTGAGCAAGGAAAATCTGGCTCAAAGAGTTTATCCATTTTTAAACTCTCAATCAAAGTTGCCAAATGACTCCCCAGGAAGACTGTAATGGATGACATTGTCACAGCAGTTTATGAGGCTCACTTTTGTTGGCTCCCTGATTTGAAGATGATATTTTCTGAACCCAAATCTAGCTATATGGTCAATTGCTTCATAGAAAATGATACAAAATTATAATATCATGTTTGCTTAGCCAAACAACTGTTACCTTCCACAAGAGGAATATATGATGTGAAGTCAGGACTTGCTGTCCATGAAAGTGGAGACAAGTGGCAGATGGTGCCCTAAGACCATGTGGGGAGAGCCCTGGCCACGGGAAGTGGCTGTGGTTGCTGAAGGGGAAGGCAGTGGGGCTTTAAAGAGTCCCTGCCTGCCTGCTCTGGGTGGAAGCAAATGTTGTTGTGGGCTAAACCACATTGGCGTTGTGGTAGGATCTTTGCCGGCTCCTGATGTGGGCAAGTAAGTTGGCCGCCTTGGGGGTTATCTGTGAGCTTCTAAGGTTGATAGGGTGGTGACTAACGTGGGGAGAGAATTCCACATTGCTGCTATCCTTGTTTATTGCTGCGGCAGAGTGGAGGAAAAAGGGGCCCCAGAGGGTAGGGGGGCTATTGTTCTGAAGCCAGAAACTACTGCTACCTTGATTGCTGGGACTCTTATTTGGTGCCCCCTGATGGTTGACCTTGTTGTTAACTCTGAACTTGATTGAGCACCTTGGCATCTGTGGTAAACAAAGTCAGACTTGGGCTGGATTTGGGTGGCTGGAAGAGGAAGCGGTTTTAGGAATTTGTGTTAAAGTCTCACTGTTTTGTAATTACTGCTGAAGGGCCCCTCCATGAGTCATCACACATCAAAAGTTTATTATGACCAGACACACTATATGACATGACTCTCACATGATCCAATGAGTTAGTTACCATGATTATCCCCAATCTGTAGACTAAGTAGCTGAGACTTGGAGAATGTCAAAATCAGAATTTGAACGCAGGTCTTCCTGGCTCCAGAGCCTGTGCTTTGTTAGCCTATTTTTGAAGAATCTCAGTAGGTTCTTAAGAACGAGGCATGCTACCCTCTAGAGCATTTGTGACCCAACCTTATGAATTGAAACAAGGCAACCTCTGTGCTCCCATTTGGGGAAAGTTAATATTTCACATGATCTTGAGAATTTAGGAGCTTGGTAAAAACTTACTATTAAACAGGGATTTTCTTTAATTCCTTTTGTTTAAAGATTTTCATGTGAAACACTCTATGTACTGTGCCTCCCTCTGAGACCTCAGTGGTGCCAGAGACCGTTAGGGAGTTTGTGTAAATAGAGAGCCGGCCAAATGCTGCCCACACAAGTCGTGAGATGTGAGGCTGAGTGTGTGCAACTGTTTCACAGTTAGTCCAGGGCTCCGTGGAGCGTCCAAAGACCTCATCTGGGCCCACAGCTCTGTGGACAGACGCTTCCATCAGAGGCAAGTTGGTTTTCTTCTCTCAGTGACTCAGACTTTATCCATACAAGGGGAAAGATCTTTAACAATTCATCTTCAGATAGACAAGTTTGCCAAGGAAATAAAACAAGTGAGTCTTGAAAGGGCAATATTAACGAAGGTTAACACATATTTTCATGATTAAAAAAAAAAAACAACAAAACAACTGTCACTTCCTATAGAAGCCAGAAATATCCAGAGAGTAAGGAGAAGGACAAACATGCTTTGAAACATCTTCAAAATGATTCTTCAGTGCACAGTGTCAAGGAGATAGACCTGGCTCTCTTCAAGCATTTTTCTAAATGGCTTATTTTTATTTAACATTGTTTGGGGGTGAACTGCATTATATTGACCATATTGTGAAAAAAATTCCTTTTTATTTTTCTAAAACTAATAGGAGCTAAGGCATTATGATTAAGGACCAAAAAGAGCCAATGCTGATGAATGCTCCCTTTCTTCAGCTGCAAAATTTAATAGCCGCTACTGAAGGTTTTTTTCTTTAATCAGCAAAAAATTTATTTTGTCCTTGACATTTTATGCCAAATTTTAGTCTAGAGAGTGTGTTTTATAGCCTGAGCTGAATTGCCAGAAAGGTGGGGTTTTCATGAGAACAGTACCCATTGAATTGGCTTTTTTGCTTTAAATAACAAATCAGTATCAATTACTTAGATAACCTTTTCTGTGTTACTGAAAGATAAAAGAAACGTAAGTAGAGACAACATGGCATAATGTGTAAGCAGCTTCGTGCTTAGGAAGCCAGGGTATAGGTTTCATGGGCCCTGCTCTCTCCCAGCTTTGTGACAGTGAACAAACTACCCTCCCAGTACTTGTTTCTCTTCCAATTGGAAATCATACCAGTGCCAATGTCATCATGATGGCCTGATGATCAGTGCTCCGGAAGCATTTAGCACAGTCCATGGTATTAATGAGTGCTCCCAAAACGTTGGTAGTGCACACAGCCATCTAGACCTAACAAACTTTTCCTTAGAAAAGGCTTTCTTATGATCTGACTGTATAGGAATGGGAAAGGATGTTTTAACTATCTAGAAAGTCTACCAAATACAAGTTTAGCAGAGGCCAAAATAGATATAGCTTAAAATTACTGAAAAATGGTTTTATTTTTTAAATTTTTTTGAAGTGCAATTATTTTATTATATTCAAAGCTCAAGAAATCCTTCTGAAATCTTTATCTGTTTGTAAAAACAGCTGCGTGGAGCTATAAACACTGGGCACCTGTAGTGTTAGGCATGGGAGAGTTCAAAGAAATGTAGGATGCCATCCCTGCACTGGTGAACTTGTTGCATTAATTTCTTTTTTTTCCTTTTTTGAGGTACTGGGGATTGAGCCTGAGACCTTTTATACTGGGAAGCCAGCACTTAACCACTGAGCCACTTTTGCTCTCCTGTGAACTTGTAATGTGATTTAGGAAGTTAAATAGAAAAATTAAATAACAAAATGACAGCTAGCTGCTGAATGAGTGAGGAAGGAAAGACCCCAGGCAGAAGCTCTGGTGACCAGGGTAGGGGGTGAGGTGGAGCTCTTTTTAGAGTGGGTGGGATGGATTTGAACTGACTTTTAAAGGGTGGGTAAGGAAAGAGGAGAGAGAAAGCCTCTTAGAGGCATGGATTAAGGGCAAGAGCAAAGTCAGAATAGTGGGAGAGATCATGGAATGGGGGAGGAGAAATGGTTAGCAAGTGAGGGCTCAAGAACCGCTCAGGCTACCTTTGAACCAGAAGTGTCTGTCTCATTAGATTGAGAAGGCCAGTCCATCAAGCCATTCCCCACCACCATGATTCATTATGCGCTGGTCTCTTATCTTCGCATCAAAAGAAAGAGGAGAGGCAGATACAGATATGAGGAAGTACTTTGCTTTTCCTCTACTATGCCAAACATAGTTTACATACCAACACTGATAATCTGTCAGCCCACCTCTCCTGGACACTTAATCATTTTCCTGGGAATAATTTTTCTATGTGTTTCAAAGTATGCTTCAGAGTGTCTGTTTCTTTAGATGAGTTTATCTTCCTCCAGCCAACTGGCATTCCCGCAAGGCTGCAAGGAAGCTCTTGTTAGGCCTTCATTTCTACTCAAACCTGGAGAGGTCAGCTATGAATGCAGCTAACTCCATGGCCTGCTAATAATAATGTTTATTTAGTGTGTATTATATGCCAGGCATCATGCTCTAGTGCTGGTACAATTAACCAATAGAGAATTGAAAGTTGAAGGAACTCAACAATGGCATCTTAACTACTGGTATGAGTATTTTATCAGCATCCCACATTCACAGTGACGGCTTATGAACACATTTTGAACTTTTGAGAGCAGTGCATATGAATCTCCTGGATATCCTGTGAAAATGCAGTTTTGATTTAGAGGGTCGGGTATAGGCCACTAAGATTCTGCGTTTCACATAAGCTCCCGGGTGATGGTGGTACAGCATGTCCCAAGTGTCCTCCTTAAGTAACAAGGCTTTAGAGGACCGAGGAAATGGCAAAGAAAACGCAAGAGAAGTAAAGTCATTTTCATGCTAAAGAAGGCAGCCAATCTGGATTTGGCCAAAGACCCTAGCAGAGCACTTAGCGTTATCGTTATATCATCATCATCATCATCATTATCATCATCAGTATTCTTGCTACTACCATGTGCACCTGTAAGAATCCAAGAGATTGGACCCTCAAGGTCCAATAACTCTGTTTATAACTCCCAACACATCTTAAAGTTAAAGAAACAACACAAGTTTTCCTCTTATGAATGTGATTTACAAGGTGTAACAGAGAAAGTAATGGACTAGAAGTCAGGAAACCTGCCATCTCATCAGCACTCATTTACAGACTTACTGGGTGACCCTCGTTAAATCACTTAACCTTTCTGAGTCTCTGTTTCCTCATCTGTAAAATAGACTAATAACATCTGCCGTGTTCACCCTAGGGCTGCGGGCCTTAATAGATGAGGTAGGATATGTAAATACTTGTGGGAAAAAAAGAAAGGAGCTGCATAAATGTGTGTTTTTACAATGAACAATTATAGGGTCTTCCTCAGTGGGCAGGAAAGAGAGGGTGTCTCATGACCTTCTACAGCAGCTTATATCCTTGTGGGGGCTTTTTATGCCCCATAGACCTTTTGGGGAAGGCAGATTTGTATATTTCAGAAAAGGATGGCTCAGTCTCTACTTGACTGCTAAAAACCCCCAAACTGTCACTGCTTGTCCTGCCCTGTGCTAAACCCGTTAAGAATAAAGGAAGTCTCTGAGCTGGGGAGAGAGGGAAACCGAGGGGAGGTAATATTAATTGAGCATTTGATGTGAGTGATTTTACTTCATCTTCATTCCCAGGAGAAAGGTATTCTCTCACTTTCATAGCTGAGGCATCTAAGGCTCAGATGGGCTCACTTGTTCCTCATAGTAAGAGGGCGGAGTGTCTTTTTTTTAAACTTTGTTGCTCTAAAGAAATGATTACTTCCACAAGACTATAAAGTTAAAGTTAGCAGCCTCTGGTATCTGGTTAACAGTTCATTTGGTGCATATTATTCCAGAGGTAGATATTATGAGTTTAGGATAAAGCAAAGGATTTAGGGCTAAACACCCATCTCCTAGCAACAGAATTGGAGAGTTGTTTCAGAGTTCTCTGAGTTCTAAACTCATGGGCTTTCATAAAGAGTTCTACAACTCATGTCTCTTAAAAATAGAGGAAGGCTGCAACTGAAGACCTTTAGTATTGGTGGTGGTGGTGGTGACATGATGATGATGATGATGATGATGAAAATTATGGGCTTTTATTGAGTAATTATGTGCAATGCACAGATCATTCACTTAAATTTTCACGTAGCCCTATGAAGTTGGTAACTTTGTTACCTATATTTTAGAAAAGAGAAAAGTGAGGACTTAGAGAGTTAAAACTGTGCAGGGTCTAGCACCTCCCAGGGGCATCAGCCTGAACTTTAGCCCTGGTCTTTTGGTGCCAACACTCATGCTGTTTTCCATATACCTTCATGTCCAATGGATTAACCATTGTCATTGACCATCCAGGCTTAGAAATTGGCAGTGGCTCTCTGGGGAAAAGAGCTACTTGAAACTAATAATATTAATAATAATGAAAACAACTGCCAACTTTCCCAGCTGCTGGTAGGGCCTCCTAGGTTGGCCCTGTCACATCCCATCATGTCACAGGGGATGTGAGATCATGGGACTGAAATAACCCTGGGCGACTGATGTAAAACAGATTGCACATGACACCTGCCCTTGGGCTTCCCAGCATGATGCTTCAGCCTGCAGAGCTCACAGAGCCCCTAATTACCAGCAGAGTGTTTGGATCCCAAAATCATCTTCCTGCAGATAGTACAACTCTGCAGCTTCCACTGGAACAGGGTCCCAGGTCCTGTGGAATCTTCAAAAATTGAATGGGCTAGTTTCTTAATCTCTCTGAACCTTAGTTTCTTCATCTGCTAATAATAATACTTCCTTATCAGAGCTGTGAAGATTCATTGACCCAAAGGTGCCAGATCCATAGTAGGTACACAATAAGACAGGATCATTGTAGCTTTCTTCTGATTTATGTCATCCTTTTCTCTTTCCTTATGATCCAGTCAACCACTTTTGTCAGTTTACCTCTAAATTATACCTTGGATCAATCCAGTTCATGCCCAGCCACCTCCTTAGTCCAAACTAGCCTCATCTCTAACCTAGTTCGCTGAATACCCTTCTATGTAGGGTCCTGTTGTACCCACATCACTCTTGATGGGGCATATAGAATATATTTTAAAAAAAATGTAAACTGGACCATTCATTCATTTCTTCTTAAAATGTTTCAGTGGTTTCACATTGCACATGGTATCAATCCAAATCTCTTACCTAAATTACCAGTCCCTGCTTGATCTGGCCCCTACCTACTTTCCCAGCTTTACCACATGCCCCTTAGCCCCTGGTCCACTGTGCTCCAGCCATGGTGACCTTTCTGTTTCTTAGAAGTGCCAAGACCAGTGGCCTAAGGGCCTTTGTGCCTTTGCATTTGCTGTTTGTCCCCTCTGCCTGGAATGCTGTTCACCAAGATCTTTTCACTTAAAGACCCTCCCCCCCCAAAGATACTCGATAGAAAGTCACCATAGCCTCTTTTACTTTCTAACACTACTCTTTTAATTTTAATATACCTAAAATTTTCCCACTCATTTATTGATTTATAGTTTATCTCCCCCCACTAGAAGAAACTCTGAGTCTGCTCACAATTATATCTTTAGTTCCTAGAAAAGTACCTGACATTTATGATGCCCTCAGCACATATTTATTGATCGAATGAATAAATGCTATCTTTATTGTAAGTTAAAATTAAGTATTAAAAAGTTTTTAAAAATTAGAGGAGGTCTTTCAATATTTAACTTCATCCTGTGGCTTGGGATCCAGTGATTATGGGTAGCTGTAAGGAGGAGTGAGGCAAAAGCAGGGACAGATATTTGGACACTGGTGTTCACAGCTGCACTGGTCACAATTGCCAAAGAATGCAGGCGACCCAAGGGTCCATCAGCAGATGAATGGATAAAGAAAATGTGGTATATACATACAATGAAATATTATTCAGTCATGAAAAGGAATGAAGTTCTCATATATGCAATGATGGGAATGAGCCCTGAAGACATCATGTTGAATGAAACAAGACAGACACAAATGACAAATACTGTCTGATCTCACTGATTTGAATTAATTAGAATAAGCAAATTTGTAGAGTCAGGAACTAGAATCCAGGTTACTAGGGGCTGGGGTGGGGGTAGGAAATGGGGAACTAATTCTTAATTGGTGCAGTATTTCTATTTCAGCTGATGAAGAAGTTTTGATAATGTGTAGTGAAATATGGTGGTGGTTACACAACATTGTGAATGTAATTAGCAGCACTGAATTATATATCTGAATGTGGTTAAAAGGGGAAATTTTAGGTGGTGTATTTGTTGCTAGAACAAAAATGAAAAGCAAAACAATCATAGGACTGTACAAACAGTATGCTCTAATATTAACTATGGTCTATAGTTAATAGTGTACAATTATAATACTATTCTCTCACCAATTGTAACAAAGGTATCAACCTAATGCAAAATGTTAAAAATGGGGATGACTATATAGAAACTTTGTATTTTCTGCATGATCTTTCTGTGAACCTACAACATCTCTAATAAAAAAAAAAAAAGAGACAGAAAAAATCCCATTGAATTGTACACTTAAAAATTGTTTTTTGGGAAAAAACAATGGGAAATAGAGGAAAACAAGATTGGCAAAATGTCATTAATTTTACAGCCATGTGATGGCTGTACAGAGGCTCATTATGCTCTTCTCTCTATTTTTGTGTCTGTGAAAATATCCAAAATAAAAAGTTTAGAACTGTCCCCCCACCAAAGAAAAAAGAACTAGGGGTAAGCTAGGAGTCAGCCCATCTTCAGAGCCATGGTAAAGTCGCTGACTGGTAAAGCCAACTGCCCTAAATGCTGCCATTCATTTATTCAACAAGAACTTGCTGTGTATTGCACTGTGAGCTGAATAGTTCTGGGCTTATAGCAGCTAACCACAACAGACCTAGACTGCCCTTACAGAGCTTGGCGTTTGCCAGGGAGGACCGACATTGAGGAAGAATTTTCAGATGAAACAAACATTTAACAAGGAGCATCCCATGGAAACATTTTGTAGGCAGGCCTGTTCTAGTCTAGAGGATTCAGAAGGCCTTCGCAAGGGAGGAACTTTTAAGCTAAATCTGAAGGATGCCTAATGTGTCCCACATTTTTCTCATGAATTTCTTACAATAACGCCTTGAAGAGGTATGGCAGTTTGAGATTATTTTATAAATTCCAGAAAGAGAAAGATTATGTTTGTAAACGAATCTATTCCTCTGGGTTTGATACCCTTTGATTGCACTGAATTCAGTTTAGGGGCTTTTGATTAGATTAGCTATTGAGATTAGGGCTTTTGATTTGACTTTGTCAGTAAGGCATGACTCAGGTTGAGTCCCTACCCCCATGCTGGGTCTGATATAAATGTACTCACATAGAGAGGCAGACATAGGAAGAGAGAGCTCTGTCATTGGCGATCCTGCCACATGACGGAAAGGAGAAGGCCCAAACCACTGAGGCTCCAGGGAGAGAGAAACCGTTTGCCTGGTAGCTTAGAGCTGAGACTGATATAGGAGGTCTGGAAAGAAACAAGTCCTATGCCACAAGAGAGAGGACTAAAGGATCACTTAAGCATGAAACCTCAAGAGGCTGGGCACATGGAGCTCAAGAGGAAAGGGTGAGCCTGAAGGGGAAGGCAGAGAACAGTGAGAGATCACCCACTGCCTCAAAATGTAGCAGCTGACTTTGTGAGAAGGCACCTCTTAATGGTGCTTTGAGCTGGACATTTCACAGCCTTGGAACTGTAAGCGTTTACCCTAAATAATTCTCCTTTATAAAAGCCAACACATTTTCTGGTACTTTGTATCAGCAGCCCTTTGCACACTTAGACAGCAGGGACAAAGTTGTGCAGGTTGATTCAGCAAAGGAACTGCTTTTGTGGAATTCCTCCACCCAAAGGACACCTTTTCTCCTTTTATAAAACTCGCCTATTACACCAGCAGCAGCCTTGGAGAAATGTTAATATCTTCATCACAGATGAGAAAGCTGAGGGGCAACAAAGTTAGGTAATTTGTCCACATTCATCCCCCTAGTAAGTGGTGGATCAGACCCATATCTCCATGGCTTCAAACCTCACACCCATTTAGATAACCTTAGGTCTACCTAGTCCTTTGTAATCGAGAGGCATTTAAGATTCAGGATATTTTAGTCCTTTTTTTGGTTTTGTTTTTTTGTTTTCTTAACCTCTTAGCCAGTTCTGGATTGTCAGGGGTTAAAATATTGGCTGTTGCCCCTATCAATCCTAATAAAATGTCTCGAATTCCATACTCATTTGAAATCTCCCAGCAAGTAAGAAACCAAAATGCAAGTAGGTACTTTTTCTGCCAGCCAGCCTAATGAATTGGCACACCGGAGCTCAGTGGTTTTGAACCTGGAGGCTGTTTCTGAGTACCTGTAGCCCCCACCCTCACACAAGGAACTGAACCTCTCTGCCTGCCTCTTCTTTCTCTGTAAAATGGCCACTACAGTCTGATGGAGCTGGTGGGGGGAAACGCTCAGAAAATTGATCTTAAAGTTCTTGGCAATTTTGAGCTTCATAAGAATCCTGGGTAAGAATAATTAACTTATTTTGGAGGATGGATTTACTTAGGAAAGCTCCAGCTGCAATGAGGGTGGGCCTCTCTTTCCTGTTGCTCCTGGCACGTGCTCTTCTCCAAGTAACATTTGTAGCAGTCTGGGTGGTTTGTCTGCTTAGAGGCATCCAGAAAAGTCAGTGGGAAAAGCCAACAGGCCATTGGCACTTAGAGTCTTGGGTTGGCACCAGACACAGTGAAAGGCATTGCTTTTATTAGCACGTTAGTCTTTTTACAGCAGGCAAGGCAGAAGTGCCTACTATGCAGGCTTGAGATGCTAATATGGCTCTTAGGGTAAGAGAAGTAGATGCAACTAACATCCCACAGAAGTCCCAAGTCATAGACAAAGTGCACCTTTCTCTAAAATGGGGTGATGAGAGTCAGTTTAGACTGATTTTATACACTGACTTCCAGAAAGATCTGCTGTCACTCTCTCCTATGCCACATGGAGTGGTATTTGGATCCCAGTTCCCCCACTTACTAGTTGTGTGACTTAGTGACCAAATGATTAACCTCCCTCTTCTCAGGTAAAATAGGGGTGATAGCGGCCCCTGTCTCATAGAGTTGTTGCAAGGAATAAATGGATTAATACAGTAGAGCATATAGAACGGTGCCTGGCACTTAGTAAGTGCTCAACAAAGATCATCTCTTATTGTTATTATTCATCTGCAACTGGATCTCACCTTCTATGTTGCATCTTGTGTTCTTTCCTCAGAGGTCTTTGAGCTTTCTCTGGGATAACGCTTGAGAGATTCTAGAGTCTGAGCTGTGCTGCCAACTGCAATGAAAGGACACAGTGGGCCCTCATTTCGCCCCCAGAGACCGAAGCCTGTAGAAGTCAGAGGGAAAATTTTGGAAATTTAACACAGCTGGGGAAGCCCAGATGAGAAGGATTAATTTTTAAAGAACCATTATAGTTTATACCAGCAATCACGCAAATAGGCAGATTGACACTCCTGCCTCAGGGATGTGGTGCTTCCAACCCTTCTAGCTTGCCTGTGTGTTTTCTCCATTCTCTTGTATAATATATTTTCGCTTCATCTGTCTATCAGTCAGCACTAAATATTGGGTACCCACCCTCTGGAGAACTGGAATCCTGGTATGGTAATACAGGGTTGCAGTTCCTGGCCTTGGGAAACTTTGCAATGTCAAAAGCAAGCTGGGAAATACACACTTCCATGTGCACACATTTAGCTTACAACACAGTTCAAATATCACTTCCTCTAGGACGCCTTCTCAGATTTCTCCTGGCACACTTGAGAGTTTTCTTTTTGTTTGCTTCCATAAAACTTTGCCTTGAACTTCATCAGGGTTGTGCTTGATTCTTTGCTGATCTGACTTGCGGGTCAGACTGGTAGCTCCTTGACGGTAGGAACCATGGGGGAGCAGTTTAGGGTGACAGTGTGTGGTTCTTATTTATCTCCACATCCCCCCATACTTGGGCACTCAGTACTTGCCTAGTGCTGACTGCGGTCTAGGCTTTTTGAAAGGCAGTTCACACTCCTCCTCTGTCCTAATGGCAGCTAACATTTTCTGAAGGCTTCCTGTCTATTCTGTGTACTTTTCCTTTAGTTGCTCAGTTGATCCACCCTAACTTCCTTATGAAGAAGCACTATCATGCCACCGTTTTATAGATGAAGAGACAGGCACAGAGAGGTTAAGTAACCCATGCTTGAATTCAAACCCAGCAATCGGGGCTGAGCTGGGCTTTCGGCATCTACACTAAACTGCCTCTGACTGTGAAGACTTCAGACACAAGTCTCCCCTCTCTAACTAGACTGTGAACTCTTTGAAGGCAGGGATTCCAGCTTATTGGACTTTGCTGTGCACTCATTTAAGTCAGTTTATCCGTTCTCTCAACAGCCATCAGGTTCTTTTGATTTCCTTGTAAATTATATCTTCTCCCCAACAATCTATGTTATAATGAAAGCAAGTCCCAAGCCAAATTCACAAGTACAAGCATTTATTAGCCAAAGATCAAAAATCATCATAACTGTCTTTCCTTTAGGTTCCATGAGATCCCTTCTCTCTGTCGTTGAGGCCCACCAGTCGTACAAAGTTCAGGGTGATAGAAGCAGGCAGAGCGGACATCATCCCAAATCCCTCAAGACTGAGGAATGAACAAAAGTAAGAGGGGAGTAGAAGCAAGGACCAAAGCAGATTTATTGTTATTATAGCTATTATCTTGTGTTAACAGAATAACTTGTAACATTGATATAAAAAAATAAAAAAATAAGAAGTTCAGGCTGAGGCAAGCAAAATAATATTCTGGTGTCAGCGCTGGCCAATTTCCTCTGGGCCTTACGGCCTTTCTGGACCTAGGTGCTACCCCCAAACAGCCGTGCAGGAGTGGAGATGCCCGCTCACCGTTGCAACTCTATCATATTTCTTGAACATTGCTCATTTCACCAAAGAATTCTTTCAGATGGCCCTACTGCTAATTAATGACTCTTCTGTGCAGATTCGGATGGCAGTATTTGAAGTGCTTATATTTGCATCCTTTAAATTCTAACTAACTACCGTTCAAGAGTGAACTCCTAAATAGGGTACCTGGGATGCTAATAACCACCTCTGGAATGTGGAGGCCTGCTTACGCTTTGTAAATGTTAACCATCCACCCCTCAGAGGTAGATTAAATTTAACTTAGAAATGTGCGTATACTTCATACTCTCTGTACTGAGGGGCTTTACAGTAAATCACAGACAATAGAACAGACTTGCTTAGAAGTTGTATAGAACAGCAGGAAAGGTGGGCTTTGAGATCAGAGAGATGGGTTCGAATCCTACGGTGAACTCCTACCTGGCTCTGTGGCAGGGGGCCAGTGTCCACGCCTCAGAACCTCAATTGCTCGTAGTAACGCCTACCTCCCAGGCTTGCTGTAAGGATTAAGTTAGGTAATATTTATAAAGCACTTAGCTCAGGGCCTGGCCCTGAGCCGCATCAAATATAAAGCTAATGCTGTTAACGCCAGTTATTGGCACACATCGAGATGCTCATCAAAATGAGTGAAGGGGAAGCTACATGGCATGGGAGGGAGAAGGGGGATAGGTGGAGCTCTGAGCTCGTCCCAGGGGGCCCTGGCCAGGCAGGAGTGGGGAGGGGGTGGATTGATGGAATCCCTCTCAGTGCAGGAGCAGGAATTCAGGCTGTCCTGGACTGTGGGTAAGGAGACAAGACTGCTGTAAACTGAGCCAGGGCAGCTTTGTCGGAGTCCCTCCCTGCTCCCCTCCCTCCCTTCCTTCCTTCCATCTTTCAAGGTGGAGGCAGGCTCCTCAGTGTTGTGGGAGGGGCCAGGCCTAGTGATAAGAGTGTCCTTGCTGAAGAGATTCTTTACTGCAGTGGGCTATTGGTAGCATTTCTATTACTACTAAAGTCAAAGAAGAATAATGCCTCCGGATGCTTGCCATTTACTAGGAACTTTAGTTTATGTACCTTATTGTGTTTGCTTCTCAGCAGAGGCCCTAAGGCAATGTTATCGTCATCATCACTTCTCTGCTTTGCAGAAGGGAAGACAGTCACAGAGAAGTAAGGTGAGTCCTTCCTTCCATACGTGACAGAGGCAGGATTTGAACCTGCGTCCAACAGGCTCTATAGCTCTTGCTCTGCACAGCTTGTTGTGGAGGAGGCGCCTTACAGGTGTGTTTTCCCAGCTGCCTTTGGAAAGTCTGATCATCTGCTGGGTACTTGTTCCAACAGTTTTTACCTGAAGCCTGAAGCCAGATGGTGGAAGGCAGGTGTAGGGCTGGAAAGAGAGCAGGTGGAGAAAGCGGAGACATTTCTGAGCTTTCTTGGCTCCCCCTTCCTGCAACCCTTTATCTGCAGCAATTGCCAGGAGTCCTAAAGGATGACATTTCCCTTCTCAGTTGCAGGTCCTGAGCTTAAGACCAAGGACTAGGCCAGCCTTACTTGTCTTATTCTGAAAGATACGAGAACTGGTCCTCCCTGCTGTTTCCCCTAAATTGAACACTGTGGAAGGGTGGTATGATGGGAAATTACCAAAACAGTCCTGAGGAAGGATCATCACCTGGCATCAAATCAAACTCAAGAAGCAGAGAAACACAATGGTGAGGAGTGTGACAACTCTCATAGCTGGTGTGACTTTGGCTAAGTATCCTGCTTTTCAGAGTGAGTCTCCTTTCTTTATATGTGGAAACTAGACTAATAACAGTGGCCTCAAATGATTATGAGGGTCAGTGAGATTCTCCATGTAAATTGCCTGGTGCCAGGCAGGAGATGAACCAATGTTCCTTTCCATCAAAGAAGTGAGACTTAACTAGCTTAGCATGGATTTAAAATCTTTTCCATTCAAATGTTTAGCTTGTAATAGGTACTCAATAATTATTTATTGAATGAATGAACACGATTGCTTTGCCCTCTCTCAGAGGCTTTTCAGCTAGATCACATGAGGCCATTAAAAGGTCCTGTGCATAAAACTTTGAATGGGCAAAGAACACTGGCTACTACCAGGTGTTATTTAATTACAACAATCCTGGAAAACTTAACTATGCCAATTTTTTTTTTTTTTAAATAAAGAAATAAGGGCTCTGAGATGTTCAGTGAGAAAGCCAAGGTCATCCCACTAAATGGTAGAATTGAAATTTGTACCTGGAGCAGCTGATCCCAAAACCTGTGTTTTCAGCAATTGAGGAAGTAGAGAAAAGCAGGATGAGGACTGATAGGAGACCCAGCGCTAGGGAGCAGGGCTCTGCTTCAGCCTTGGTCTTCTTCAGATGCTGCTTTGCAGGTGCAGATTTAGTCTGGGCTCAGGGTGGTGGTGAGGAGCAGGAGCAGAGTCAGGGAGAGCAAGAGACAGTGATAGCAAAGGTAAGCGGTTTGATGATCAGGACAAGCTCCAGTGCCCATGGCTGAAGTTCATTGGTAGGGAACCAGCTTGCTGTTATGGAACAGCGAGGGTGCCCTGAAGCATTGCTTTGAGGACCTAGTTTTGGAGCTAGACTCTCCTGGTTTGAACCAAGCTCTGCCACTCACCTATACTGTGTGACCGGACAAGAGACTTATACTCTTTAAGGCCCAGTTTGCTCATCATTTGAGCGTGATCATGATGGTGATACCATTCTCACAGACTTGTGCTTGGAGTTGTTTTTTTCTGTGTGTGTGTGTGTGTTTGCACGCGCATGGAGTTTTAGCAACATCAGACCTGTACAGTGCTCAACACAGTATCTGGCTCCACCAAGTATGCAAGCAAATTGTAGGTGTTATCATTCACCAAAAGGCCAAATTCTACCCTGAAATTCTCTTTATTTCATGAGGGGATCTTTGGGATGGATGATTTGGACAGATAAAGCTGTTTACTAAACTCTTATCCCTGACTTAGAAGCACTGCCAAGCAGAATCCAGTTTAACACATTTAAATTTAGCAGAAGGGAAACATGTGGGTTGGTGCTGGCAGAATTTTCTTTTTCAAAAGTTTATTTAAGAGTGTTTTGATTTAGAGATGTCAGAGTCTTGAGTGACAGACAGTTTGTGTCTAATGTCTGGGGCTGAGTAAAAGCTGATCCTGTACAAGTCAAGCCCATGGGGTCAGATCGGCCTTTCTAACAGAATCTGCCATAGATTTTCTGAGGATTTAGACACTGTAAAGGGGAGTTAACCCATCCCACATTGTAAATTATTTTTCAAAGGAAAGACAAGGGAGCCAAGAAACAGTTTGTCATGATTTTTTAATATTTTGACTTGTTGGGAATTTAGCAATCTACCATCCAGCTCTAGCTCTGTGTGATTTGGGAAAAATGTTTTAAATCAAACATTTAAGAGTAACCTGTTTGTTTTTTGTTGAAATGTAAAAGTATGGTTCGTTTCCTCCATGCCTCTCTTCTCACATCCCATCCCCCACTCCTGCAAAGGAACAGAAACTACTGTCCGTGTTCCTTGACAACAAGTATTAATTTTCAGCCTTTGATTAGGGAAACAGAATAGAGGGTACTTCGTACTGTAACTTAGCTCTTAGCCCAGAAGAATATTTGCTATCTTTGCATGGGCTAAAATGCAGTTCTCCAAATTCCAGCATCCAGCCTCTATTGACTAATAGTAAAACCATATTTGTCTTTTGTCTTCAAAATGCAGTACAAATGGTTGAATACCTACAGTCTCAGAGTTCTAGGAGTTGAGAATACAATTAAAAATAAAATACAGGGTTCCTAAAGGGGCTTAAACTTAATAATATTGATGATGATGGTGGTGGTGATGATGGGGAAGGAGAGGAAGAAGGAGAAGCAGTAGCAACAGCCACTTATGCAGCATCTGTGCCAGCCACTTTCCACACTTTTTCTCATTTAATTGTAATAGCAAACTCCTGCTTAACGTAGGTATTTTTAGTCTCACTTAGTAGTTCTGGGAAGGAAAGTTCCCTGATGTGAAGCAACTTGCCCAGGTCTACAAAAAGAGTAAGCGGATCAGCTTGGATTCAGATCCAGATCTGCATTTTCAAAGATTGTGCTGAAAACCATGGTGCTGCACTGTTCAGTGATTGAAGCAGATACGTAAGGAACTCACCAGAATATAATGTGGTGTGTGTCAGATGAGACACTCACCATTTATCTGGATGTTGGGCAAAGTCTCCTAGTGGAATTTCCTTTTAAGCTGAATCTGGAAGGTAAGTGAGCAGGAGCTCCACTGGTGAGAAGGGGAGTGAGGGCTTTGCCAGCAGAGGGCACAGCATGCACCAAGGCACAGCTGATGGGAAGTCGTGACACTCTGGGGGACTCTGGGAAGCAGTCAAGTTAATTGCAGATGATAGCTCAGATCAGGTCTCGGTGTACTAAACTGGAGAAAGTCAAGCTTCTCTACCCAAACACCCCAAAGTAGTAAAAACACATCTTCCTTCTAATTGTTTACCAGTGGTTTTTTAATTTTGTGGTTAGATAACCAAGACTTCTTCTCAGGGTTATATATAATGTCCACATACTTGATTGCTGAGAAAGAAAGCCAAGGCTATATTTAATCACAAACTGTACAGTGTCAGAAAAGGTCCTGATACCCTGTCTTGTCATTGCACTGAGTGGGCAGTAATTTATAGCTTGAAACAGCAGCAGGAGCAGGAGAGAGCCTTTAAAGCAGTCAGATTTGTTGGTTGACTTTGGTTAACCCAGAGGTCAAAAGCAGTTTCTGTCTAGCACATTAGATAAATTTTGAAAGGTTTGACATGTTGCAGGTAGCATTACAGGAACATCCATGCTTGTGATAAAAAGAGTTATTTATGAGGTAGCTGTGGTTTCAAATGTAAAAGAAAAAAAATGTCCTGTAAATTATGAAGGCTTTGGTAATAAGCTCCAGTTGGACACTGTTGGCATTTCTGAGAGGGTGAAAGGGAGATTAGCCAGGAAAAAAATAAGAAAGTCCATTTAAGTATTGACTGGAATTCCATTGGCATTACCTGCTGATTGAAATTGACAGTGCAAAGAAATGTCAGTGACCACCATGGAGAAAGGATTAATGCCGTTTGCCTTCTGATTGGTTGCCTTTTGTGTCATGAGTTGCTATGGAAAATTCTACCAGTGTTTTCCAGCTGATCTAGTATTGTCCAGAAATAAGTGAAAAAAATCAATTGGTTCCAAAGACATTATAATAAAGCATTTATAATCTATTAGTTTCCTGCATTGGCTTTATCAAAGCTAAGAAAGAAAGGGGTGCTCTAAAATGAAAAAGTAGATACCTCAGATTCAGCTGCTTTCTGAGTTTTGTTTTTCCTACGGAGCCATCACTGTTATATTCGACACTAAAATGTACGTTTTGGGGGAATGATGATTATTTTTTAAGCACCATCACCTTAATTGCTGGGTGGTTAGCATTCTCTGAGATGCATGTTGAAGACCTGTTTTTCAACACATGTGTCTGACTGCTGGAAAGCAGAAATTAATTAGGATGAAGTAAATTGTACTTGGCACTAGATAGACTCTTCTTTCTTTCTTTGTTCTTTGTCTGCTAGTGTGTATTCAAACCACACCCGGTGGGATGCGCTGATCAGAGAACTGGCTTTGGAATAACACATCCTGCCAACTCCAGCTTGAGATCTGGGGCAAGGGGTATAACTCTTCTGAACCCAAGGACCTATAAGCACTTCCTGAGCTCCTTTTAAGGTCAGGATCAAATGAAGTGCTGCGTAAGAGAGCTCCCTAAACATTCGTAGAGTAACCTGCAAATGAAAAGCAGGGAATGTAAAACTCCCTGAGGGCAGGAACACCCTGTCTGACTAACCTCCTTTCTGCCCCCAGTGCCTAGCATGGGGCCATTTGTTGAATAAATGAGGCAATCAACCATTAGACAACTTTACCTCATTAATGGCCTGGTTTTTATTACGTGTTCAGTGTGCTTCTTGTCTGAACCTTTTGGTTGATAGCTTTTGAGGGCTAGGGCCTAATGATGTGGCCTCTCAATTAGGAGATGCTAACTGATAATTGGCCAGATACATAGACCAAGATGTTATTCATTTTTTGCTGCTTTCCCTTGACTGTATGCCCCTTATTGATATGTCATTAATCTTTCTCTTGGCTGCTAAAGCTTAGCACAATGTTTTGTATTTGTCAGTGGGCAAGAAATATTTATTGGATGGAATTTTCAGTGACTCTGGGCCATCCTCTTGATACCATCCCAGACCTATTCCCCCTTAATGCTCTGGAAGTCAAGCACCATTCTCTTTTTCCTTTTCAGTTGGGATTTGATGCCAGTGTAGAAGTTAGACAGATTTGTGGGCTTGCCCTTCTTCTACTTCTAGGAATCCCCTATAGAGTGCCACCCCTATGCTTGGTGGATCCTTCTACATACTGCAACGTGTTTTATTACATAATCTCTAATTGCTCACTTGAGAGCCCAGATACCCTTCTACCTTCTCAGATGTGTCAACAAAGATTTAAAGAAAAAAAAAGTAAATGGTTGAATCACATACATGTGAGGTGACTGCTTTTTATCTTCTAGTGCCACTTCAGATACCATCTTGCATCTTGGGCATGGTAGGTTCAAAGAAGGGAGTGATCCTAACCCCACATACAGAAAGGACAAATCTCACATTGGCAGTACAGTTGTAAACCGGGTTGCCTTCTTAGAAAAAAAAAAAAACAGATTACATGACATAGAAGCAAAAACTGTGTCAGAGGAGGAAGTCAATACTCTGCTTTTACTATTTCAATGTCTCGTGTTTTAATGGAGTGCTTTTAGTGTTATATGACAGGGATTGCATAGGAGGGACTGCCAAGTGTGTGGATTTTGACAAGTTGCTTGTTCTAATGTTTATGTAACTCCTATTGTCTTAGAGTCCACTGAGACAGGCATGATGTTATCGGACATTTGGAAGACCCACGACTGGTCTACCACAAAGCTCTTCTGCCTAAATACTAACCACCAGTAGCCTCTGCCCATCTCCTCCTAGAGTCAGCTGGTATTTTTTACCTCCTCAGGAAAGCTTTCCATGATTTCCCCAAGGCTGGGTTCCTTAGCTGCTTGGTGATTCCAGGTCCCCTGCACCTCCCCTTAGCAGCTTATCCTAGCACTGGTCACTGTTTACGGTCCTTTCCTTTGTGTCACTTGCTCTCCAGTGCATTCCCAGTTCTTCTTATGGTGCCTGATCCTGAGTAGCTCCATAAATGCTGGTTGGGATTGTTGTGAAATGAAATATCATTTAGCTCCTGATTTTTTTAAAACAAATCAATTTTATTGATACATATTAATAAAGCATACAATTCATCCAAAGTGTACAATCAATGGTATTTGGTATAATCACATAGTTAGCCCTTGATTTTAATTACTTTACTCACTAAGCTAGGATTTAAGTTTTTGTTGTATTTTTAAAATTTAGAATTTAATCAGGGCAAAATTCTGATTTAATTAAATTTCCTAGAGTGCTATGGATCATTGGATGAAGGAAAAAAAGGTCAGCTTGATTTGCAGACTGCCTGATCTTTCCCTAAAGAATTGAAAAGCGATTGCTTTTCTAATGTTTTTTCTCATTGTGTCTGGCAGAGGTTCCTTAATTTTGCTGTATGTTAGAATCATCTGGGGAGCTTTAAAAAATCCTGATGCCCAACTCAGTCCTGTTCCAATTAAATCAGAAGGTCTGGGTGTGGGAGCTCAGCACCAGCATTTAAAGATCACAGGTGATCCCAAGGTGCAGCAAAGTTAGGGAACTACTGGTTTACTGGTGTATGGATTTGTTTTGAATGAACGTAGTATATCAAGTACTTAACAACTAACGGAGCAAAAACTTTCTTTGATTTTCTGGAATCCAGAGAAACAAAGTTAAAATAAACTGAACTTGGGGGACTCATATTGTGTTCTATTTAAATGAAAGAGAAATTGTCTACAGATGAAGTTATTTTTCAGAATATCAGAAAATTATTGTTCAGGAAAAAAGCATAGATTAAAAGTAAAAGATTAAAATGGAAAACAAATCTCTACCTAAGGGACTTCTGTGATGTGTTTGAAGGCCTGTACTTTGGAGTCAGGTGGTCCTGGATTTGGATTTTGCTGATTCTACAACTCACCAGTTATGTGACCTTGAATAGGGAACATTATACTTCTCTAAGTCTCATATGCAAAAATAGGAATGAAGATACTTACCATTGCAGGGGTGTTGTAAAGATTAGAAATAATATCCTGGAGGAGCTAGTATAAAACATTGGCTCCTTTTCCCCTTTCTTTTCTGTATGTTTTGAATTAGTGCCAATAGTAGATCCAGCTCCATTTCCTAAACTTTTTTCCAGACACAGGTCTGCTGAAGGGATTGCTGAGGTTTGAGAGTTTATCTTCTCAAGTGCTTTCTGAATTACCAAGGATATTTCAGTAGAGCTTTGTACATGTTTTATTTATTTATTTATCAAAGATTTATTTTATTTCTCTCTCCTTCCCTCCCTTGTCTGTTCTCTGTGTCCACTCGCTGCGTGTTCTTCTGTATCCACTTGCATTATCTGGCGGCACTGGGAATCTGCATCTCTTTTTTTGGTGCGTCATCTTGCTGCATCAGCTCTGTGTGTGTGTGGCCCCACTCCTGGGTGGGCTGTGCTTTTTTCATGCGGGGTGGCTCTCCTTGCAGGGCGCACACCTTGCGCATGGGGCACTCCTATGCGGGGGCACCACTGCATGGCACAGCACTCCTTGCTCGCGACAGCACTGCACATGGACCAACTCACCACGTGGGTCAGGAGGCCCTGAGAATCGAAACCTGGACCCTCTATATGGTAGATGGATGCTCTATCAGTTGAGCCATGTCCGCTTCCCTGTACATATTTTATTATAATGGGTTAAAGCATGAGTGGGAAGGGAAGAGGTTTGGAGTGAGACTTGAGTGGTTCTGCAGGCAGGAGAGGGCTAAAGACCCTCTTCTGACATATCCATCTTTCAGGAAAATTCAGATAATGATTTTTCAGCTCTGCAGTAGATCATGAGCCCATGGGGAAGGGAGATTTTCATTCATTCAGTCATTCATTCAACAATTACATGCCAGACCAAGAATAAAAGTATCAGGTTATACAGTTCCCCACTAAAAAGAACCAGGGATCATTGAGAAAAGAGGCTAATTCCATGGCCAGGGCATGCAAGGTGTAAGACAAGCCTGGAACATTGTTTTGTACCAGAAAGTAAGCAAACATGATGGGAGATGTCAAGAGGATACAGGCCCTAGCTTGAAGGGACTCCTATTTGGCGAAACCTGGGACTATTTGAGTGGTAAAATGAAAAAGAACAGTAATGGGTTATAGCTCATTGAATAAAATAGGAATCCATGAGTTCATTCTGTGACAGATAGGTAGGTAGCTAGTTAGCTAGATAGTGGAAGAAAGGGGAGGGCTCTTCCTTAAAGTGCAGTGTCAACTGAAAACAGTAGAGGAAGTGGTGGATTTGGAAACTCACAATTTTGCAACCCTAGATTGGTTTGGACAAGCATCATCAGTAGAACTTAAATCCAGAAGTTTGATAAGAAACAGGATATGTGTATGATCTTAAAGTATCTCTCCATACATTGCTTCTTGGTTGCAAATAGGAAAATGGTAACAGTGGAGAAACTGGACACCTTAGTCAGGTGAGCTGATCCATATCACCAATGGGCAGACAGCCATCATGAAACATAGAGATGTCCAAAGCCAGGCGAGTGATACACTGAGAAGTGTACAACATCATTTATGGAGCATTCCAGTCAGGAGTGCAAAACCTGAATTAAATCATGAGGGAATATCAGGCAAACCCAAGAAAGGAGCATCCTGTAAAATAACTAGCCTATGTTTTTTACAGGCCATTGTCATGAGAGACAAAGCTGAGGAATTCTTCCAGATTAAAGGACACTAAAGAGACATGATAAATAAATGCAAGAAGTGATCCTGGTCAGATTTCGTATTGGTGGTGGTGGTGGCGGTGGTGGTGAAATGATATAAAGGACATAATTGAGACATTGACAGAATTGCAGTATGACCTGCAGGTTTAAGTATGTATCACTTTAAATTTCCTGAATTTGATTATTTATTGTGAACTATTCTTCTCAAAATATATATACTGAAGTAATAAGGGATTAATGGTTATTCTGTAAGCAACAGCAGCTATGACAAAATGTTGAAAATTGCCAAGTCTGTGTAAATAAAGAGAATATGGGAGTTCTCTGAATTATTTTTAAAATTGTTCTATAAATTTCATTAATTTCACAATAAAAAGTTTTTAAAAAGTACTGTGACAGAGTAGGTAAGTGGTGACTGGCAATCTGCTACAGCCTAGCTGTCTTACTTTGGCCAGGCCATTTAACATTTCTCTCTGATTCTGGTTCCTTGGCTGTCAAATGGGGATGAAATAATGCCAATGTGTTTTTGTGATGAGGATCAGTGTGTAAAGGCCTAACCACAAAGAGCTGTCATATTTCGTGATATTTGTGTCTAGATAATTCCTCACCTGCAAGGCTTTGTGTTGATTGAGACCTTGGCCCCTTCTGTCTTATATACCAGTTACTTGTGCTTATAATTCACCTTCATCATACACAGGATTATGAGATAATTATACTACCATCAATAATGACAATATCTAATGCTTACATAGTAGTACTCTATATATTGTATTGTGCCAGGGTCTGTTCTAAGTGCTAGACATGTATTAACTCATTTAAACTATAAAAATCCTGTTTGATAGGTACAGTTATTATCTCTATTATACAGGTGAGAAGACAGGGGCAAAGAAAAGAGGCAGAGTCAGGGGCAGTCCACTCCCAGTTTATTTTCTCAACAGGAACCCTAACTGCTCCTGAAATCTGCAGTCCCTGTCCCTAGCATCCTTCCTGACACAGCATGGCACAGACCTGATTAATCTCTGTGGAATGAATAGTGAAGAGCAGAGTTTTTTTTTTTTTCCCCTAAAGTACAAAGGATCTGAACATAGTCTGACATGATTTAGAACCTTTATTCTGCATTTTACTAGCTGCACTCAACTTCTCTGAGTCTCAGTTTCTACATTGGATAAGAACCATCTTAGCACAATGAGGCATTTAAAAGCTGCTTGCTATCCTCCTCCTCCTCCATCTTTTTCTTCTTATCGTTTTTTCCTAAGAATTTTGCCTGCATTAATACTGCTTTTAATCAGGCATTCCTTCTCTTTTGCTTCTTTTGTGAGTTTTACATACCATTTCATAGTGACTATGATGCTATATTGCAGTTGTTTGCTTTCGGTCTCCACTTAGGTTGATTTTCTTGAGGGCAAGAGCTATGTCATTTCCATTTTTATAACCTTACTGCCCAGCACGATGCATGGTGTTTGGAACAGGGCCATTGCTAGCCTATATGGCATCGTGAAATTTTAAAAAGGTGCTCCCTCTGGCCAGATGCAGCTCGACAGGCACAAAACTTGGTCAGCAGGTAGCATGTTTTATCTTTGTGTAAATATGTGGTATCCTTTCCTTGGAGAGATACAGGATGCACAGTTTGGCATGCAGAGCTCGAGCTGTGTTTCAGTCCCACTTCTCCCCTGTAGCTGGGCACTTTGTGTAGTACAGGAACTAAATAACCATATTCAGCAGCCATGCCTATGAGCCACTCAGACAATGTATCACTGAACACATAGGTGACAAGTTGACACATCCTTTCCTAGATTTCTTTTCCCTTTCAGCACCCTTTTATGCCATGCCTCAGCTAGATAAGTGATCCCGGGTACGTGATCCCAGGTATGTGATCCCATGGCTGCTTTCTATGTAATCCCAGTGCCCAGGCATTATCTTCTTGGTCTGATTGTTTATATTTAATGATACTCTCACTGGATTTTTCCCTTCCTGAAATCTTTTAGCACGAACTGTGAGGATGGCTTCTCCTCTGTAACAGTCCTTGAGCAAAAGCCCAAAGGAGACCCAAACCTGGGCCTGGGTACCAGCAACCAATCCCAAATTGTTCCTCCCTTGTCAGAGCAGATACTCTTGGCTTGGATGCAGCTCATGGCAGCCCACTGGGTTCTGTGGCCTTGGTCTTTAAGAGATGCACAGGAGAAACCTCCCGCCCAACCCGGCCAGTGTGGTCTTCAAGTCCTCCCTGGGAAATCACTCTGTAGGTGCAGGAAGGGAAAACATTTCATTTGGTAATTGCTGGCATTAGCAGTACAAATGCCAGGTGAGCGCTGTGCCCCTGCAGGCTGGCATCTGAGCCACATGGTAATGCACATCGTTAAAATGTGGGGTGGCTGGCATTTGCAGAGAGAGTCTTTACCTTGTCATTTAATTGCAGGGATTTCTACATTTCTAGTTTTCTCTTGTAATTTATGATTATTCTTTTTTTAAGTTAAAATAATGCTCTTATTAACTTGCAAAGTGATAAGTGTTTATTACAGAAAAACTTTGACAATGCAAACAAAAAATAATGAATACCCATGATCACATCAGCCATTACCATTACCACCGTGAATACGGTGTATACGGAAGTATACACTTCCAATCCCCCCTCTCCCCCACACACAGTCTCATTGCCATTTATTCATTGCATTTTAGAAGAGCTTGGAAACGTGGTGATTATATTAGGGACACTTGGAGCCATCGCGGTGAAGACTGTTTTGCAGCTGAACATCCTGTTCACCGGTACACCAGGGGTTGGAAAAACTACACTAGGCTAAGAACTTGCCTCAAGATCAGGACTGAAATACATTAATGTGGGTGATTTAGCTAAAGAAGTCTGATCATCGGATATCATGGAGTCTGGCAAGATAACTTCTTCCAAGAGCATGCCGAAAGATGCACAGATGATGGCACAAATCCTGAAGGATATGGGGATTACAGAATATGAGCCAAGAGTTGTAAATCAGATGTTGGAGTTTGCCTTCTGATATGTGACCATAATTCTAGATGATGCAAAAATTTATTCGAGCCGTGCTTAGAAAGCTACTGTTGATGCAGATGATGTGCAATTGGCAATCCAGTGTTGTGTTGACCTCTCACAGTGTTGTTTTTTACCTCTCCTCCCCCAAGTGATTCTTTATTAGATATTTAAGGCAAAGCGATCAAACGTCTTTGCCATTGATTAAGCCATATTCAGGTCCTAGATTGCCTCCTGATAGATACTGCTTAACTGCTCCAAACTATAAACTTAAGTCTTTACCAAAAAAGGCATCTAGTTCTGCAGGAAGAATAACAGTTCCTTGATTAAGTGTGGGTTCAGTTACTAGCAGACCTAGTACCCCCACACTAGGCATGCCAACCCCACAAACCATGTCTGGTACAACTAAAGTAGGGGAACCAATGTCTCTCACAGGGCGAAGGTTTACAGTACAGAGCCCTCTTCAAAGTCCCCAGCTGTAAAAGCATCCATTCCTGTAACATCTGCAGTTCAGACTGTTCTAATTAATTGGGTCTAAAAACATTCTTATTACCACTAACCTGGTGACATCACAAAATACTGTGATATACAGTGAATCATCAAATGCATTGAAATGAAAATATGACGATGATGATGACAATGACTGTAATAATGACTATGATCTTGTAAGCTAGCCTTAATGCATGTGACATGTATATTTGGTCTTGAATCCATTGTTCTTAAACCATGCATGCTGGATCTTTTCAAGTTCTGTTTTAGAAAACTTAATTAGTATTTAATGAGTAAGTATGGTTACCATACTTTTCAACTGAGATGTTGGATTTTCTTTAAGAGGATTAGAAGTGGTTTTTCATCAGCTTTTAAGTTTAAAAAATAAAGTTATCATTCATCAATTTGTTGATACTTTGGCAATTCTATTTTTAGAAGTTTTTCCTATTATTATCTACAGGGATAACAGTTCAACAAGTCAGGTTGTTGTAGTCTATTCATTATTACTAATAAATGTGTTATGTGTAGTGTCTTCAAATGTTTAGATCATGGTATGTTATGTTGTATAAGCCACTTTTATGGCCAGTTCTCTCAGATTTCTGAATAATAACTATGTTTCCTATTTGGAGAGACCACATAGAATTTTCATATAGTGAGTCCTTGTCTGTTTGGATTTACTTTTCTCATTTGCCCAGTTTCTTCTTAGATCCCACTTTTCTATCCCTTTGGTTTTATTTAAAGACCCTCAATGTCTCCCAACACCTACCCCTCTTTTTATAATTTTTATATTTTCCAGTATCCCTTTTTGCTGATCAATTTTGAGTACCTTTGCTTGTCATATTCTTACCATAAGCCAGCACCATTGTATTATTTTTAATCAAAGTCTGGCATTTAGTGTAGAGTTTCTAAAACTTAGATCTTGCTGTGGTACATAGCTAGGCTATTCTTCATATTAAATCTATTATGAAATCTGAAAAAAAAAAGATATTGATTTGTGAAAGCAATTGTATACTCTACAAATGTAAGGTATGATTAATATGGTGGGAATGGAGGTGAGGTTACACCTTAAGCATCATAGATATATGCCTCCAGTCTATCATGCCTGAAATAAACTTGCTGGAATGTGTATCTTTCTTTTGTGCCAAAGATATAATACACAAAGAACCTACTTCCCAGGAGATTGGCTAAACCAAGCATGTTGTGTTCCATCTTTATGATGAAATACAGATTTCCCATTAAAAGAAAAATCTCTTCCTTTCAGGAGGTTAAAAAGATGATACTTGCAAAAAGGGTGGAGAAAAAAGAATCCCAGCTGGTTAAATTTAGGGCGCTGAAAGAGATCCAATTGGCAGATAATCCCTGGCCATGGGCCCACAACATTTTCATTTGATTGTGCATTGGATACATTTTCATTCATTTAAAGCCCTTGCCTTTCAGTATTTTGTTCCTTGGAGACAGGCAAACTAATATCAATAGCTCTCCTGGCCTCCATAAAATGACTTGATTTACATAAGTGGTCTATTCCAGTAAGGAGGGACCTGTATTTGTTGACGCATTTTTGAGAATGATCAAAAGAAAAAAAAGCTGTGATCCTAACCATTTTTGTCTGTCGTCTCATTGGGAGCTGTGTTTTGTTTTCCACTGGAAAAGCCAGTGGATAAAGTGGTGAGTGTGGCGTTCTGGGAAGAGGACATGCTGAATGGCAGTCGGGGGACCTGGCTCCTCACCCAGTTCTGATGATAACGTGGCTACAGCCTCGGCTAAATCACCTAATTGCCTTGGACCTTAATTTCCTCATCTAAAAAGTAGGGATAATCATCTCTTCTCTTGTTTTTCCCACAGGGATGCTGTAAGGAGAAAATGACCTAATGCCGGGGCTCTCAGCCCAGGCTGCACACTAGGATTACCTGGAAAGTTTGTAAAAAATACCTTTTGGTAGACTTCACCCAGATTCGATAAGTCAGAATCTCTGGAAGTGGGAGCTGGGTATTGACTATTTTTCATATCCTGGGAGATTTTCTTGTTGCGCAAGGTTGAAAGCCATCACAATCAAAGAGGTAATACATTGGAAAGCCTGAGAAGGCAGGTCATGAGAAAAGTTTAAAGCCGCCCTCATTCATATGAGGCTCTGCAGCATACTAGGTGATGTCACTTGGAAATCTATTAAGGTCTTATAGGGCAGTGGCTTTCAATTTTTTTTTTTGACTGTAACCTATAGTAAAAAAAAAATCACATCTCAGTGCCACATAAATATACTCAGTCACACATTTCACTGCACAATACTTTCTCTTGCTGGATATGATTCATTCTGATAGGTTTTCTTCTTTTCTCTTCCACTGCAGGTAAGAGTAAGTCTATTCAATTTTTCTTTTTATGCTGGTAGAGAGCCACCCAACTAATGAGGGCAAACCTGTAAAAGAGATATCTGGGAAGCAGGCTGACCCACTGATGTTGGTTTTGTCTCTGTAGTTCCTCACTAAGTTGACTGTTGCTCGGATCCACGTCTCCGGTCTCCATTCCACCTGTACCTTTACATGCAAATGCTGGAGGGTAAACACACCAACAGAAGAGGGCTACCCTGGTTCTAAATGGATTTGCCCTTGATTGGGAGACTGGGGGCCTTGCTTTGTCATCCAAATTCTAATCCCTGAAGTGGTAGAACTTATACGTTATACCTTATACCCCACATAGGATTTGTAAAACAAACTCAGCTCACTTTGTCATTTGAATTATATACAGTTTTACTAAGGAAATTCCTTAGCAAGAAATTACGTTTAATAGATTGGCTTGGTGCAGTGTAATAGGTGATAATTCCATCTCCCTCTTGCTCTGCCCAGAACCTTTCCTTCCCTTGTTTTCTGGCCCTCTTTGGTATATTGTACTATTGTAAGTAAATGTGCATCAAATGCTTCCTTTTCAGCTACAGAGAATTCTCATTTTCTCTCTCTGGACTCATTAAAACTTCAGCAATCACAGCCCAGAGTCATCCTCTATTACATTTCTATAGCTCTGGCTTGCTATTTGCTTCTGTTTGCTGTTGTGCAGCTGTGGAAAAGGACATAGTTCTCTTCTAGGATAAACTTGAATATTCCACCTACTCTGATGCCTACTAGTTCCTTCTCTCTGCTTTCTTGCCATCAGAGCTGGAAGATTTAGGGGCATTTGGACAGGAAGAGAACATCTTCCAGGTATAACTGTCATAATTATCTCTAAACATTTCTTCCCAGTCCTTTTTCCCTATGTCTGTTTAAATGTTGGGTTTTTTTTTTTTTTGGGGGGGGAGTGTTCTGCTTAATTTGTGCTATATTAGCTCTATGTAAAATATGGGGAAGAGTGGAAGATGGAGAGTGGGTTGGGTATAGGGAAATCCCTATATTTTCTATGTGACTTTTCTGTAAGTGTTTAATACTTTCACAAAATCAGATGTATTCCAATTTCAGCATATAATAATTGAACATATAATGTTTGTTATTCTCTCTTAATATCTAAAGCAATCATTGGAGAAGATATTATCATCTCTACTATATGGAAGAAGGAACAGAGATTCAGAGCAGTGAGGTGACTTCTATCGCTATTAGGTGTCAGAGGTGGGATTCGAATCCAGGTCTTTAGATTTTAAGTCATGGCTGCTTTCTTCCACATCAGAACTCTGTACATCCTGTGATAGGTGGTCTTTGCTTTCTCAAGGCATATATGATCCATGAAGCAACATGTGTATTTCCTTTCTCAAGATCATGTATGATTCATGAAGCAACACATGTATTTGCTTTCTCAAGCTCATGTATGATCCAACACTGACAGAAGGGAAGCAACCCTGGCCAAAAGGGTGCCCTGAGGCAATAATGCATGAGCCTGGCTAGTGTCGAGATGATAGACTGCCATGTACCTGGCCCCTAAAGAAGGTAGTTACGTTTCACCAGACCTGTCACCTTTCTAAAGCCTAACATTTAGGGCTCAGGCTTGCCTGAGGCTACCATGATTGACCAAGATAACAAATCTTTCCTGCCAGTGGGCACTGAACTAGACTGGGAAAGGAATCTTGTGAAAAAGTAGATCCACCTCTCCCCACCCGTGCCCTCCAGGGGGTATGGGGGGGTCCTCTCTCAGACTGCCGTCTGGGTTCCGCGGTGATGGGCGTCCTGAGTAAATACTCTGATAGACTAAACACACATTGCCCACATTGGCCCGGGGAGCAACAGTGCTGGGAGCGCTCCCAATACAGTTCCCTGTGTGGCAGTCCAACTTGTTAATCATTGCACTGGCAGGCTGGCTGGGATAGAGATATTTGACTTGGGGCTGGTGCATTACCCTCCAAGCTAATGTGAGCATTCTTAGAACTGTAATTTCCATTCTGACCTCCACGGACAGTCCTTATAAAGAACACAGGCATAAAACAATTTGTGAAATGTCAGGAAGAAATTGCATCTAATGGGGGGGCGGGAGATGGGGTACATCTGCCAAGGAAAACATACTTCAGTTTTGAAGCATTCCCTTCCAAACAGGGAAATTGGAAAACGACTTTTGGATCCGCATTGGGACCTGAGCACATTTCCATGCCCTTTAATAATCTGTGATGCATGTACCAGCCAGCTCCACTGCAGGCTCCCTACGGACGAACGAGGGCTGCCTGTGAAGGAGGAGGGACAGCAGGCAGGAGGTGACAGCTGAGACTCCTGTGAAATGGTATCAGCCAGAAAACTTTCCTGCGGGTTAAAACAAGAAGATTTACAATGGGAACAGATACCATATACCATAATGTCCTACCTGCATCTGTTACAATAGCTAATATGATCCCCAGTTGGGTCTGGAACCCTTGGCCCCCCTGTCATCTGATACCAATGGCTAAGAAGCTTGTCCACTCTTTAGATTTTTATCAAACACATAATGGTCTTTTAATGAGGTCTTGTGGACAGATAGCACCTAGAAATAATAATGATATTGGGATAATACTGCTATCATTATGTGTTCATAATATGCAGGCATAGGTGCTTCACCTACATTATCTCATTTTAACCCTCTTAGGAACTCTACAAGATAAGTACTGCTGTTATCCCCATTTTACAGAGAAACCTGAAGCACAAAGGGGTTAGATAATGAGTCCAAGCTCACACAGTAAATGGCAGACCTGGAATTTGAAAATCATGCTCTAGACCTGCAAGGTGATTGACTTGGGTTATAAAATAAAAAGGCATAGTAGAACTTATATTTATGCTTATTTTTCAGCCTTCACACCTTTCTATTTTATGTATGTTTTATCATATATACCATAATAGTTCAGAACTACATACATATGTGATAAATAAATAATGAATTTAATGGAGGTTTGTGATCAATTTTTTTTTACCAATGGGTCAAACAAAATTGGAGATCACAGCACCTAATCACTAAGTCCACTTGAAAAAAAAGAAACTTTCTTTTTTCTTAATGAGGAGTTTAGATTAATAATATCATTGGAAATGTGCTACTACCAGAGTGTAAAGTACTTGAAGGCAGGGACTTTTGTCTGATTTTTTTTCACCTGGTCCAGTGGCCTTGCACATTGCTGGCACTCAACCTGGAAGGTGACCATAGGGAGTGTGAACGTAGATGAACATACATAGTAAATGTATTATTGACATTACATTATAATACCGGATATATTCAGTGACGTAACAGGATATGTTTACTGAGTTATTTTTCATTAACAGTGAATAGCTCAACTTGCTGAGCAGAACTGCAGTGAATGTGGTGCACTTTCATCAATCCCTGCACAAGCCTTTCGATAAAATGTAGGCAAGCGGGCTAGGGTAGGGAAAGGAGTCACGACAAATCAGGAGCATGGAGAAGGGAGAGGGAAAAACCAAAGTAGATGATGTCAGGTCCAAATTCAGTTTCAAGAAGTGATTTTCACTGATTGCCTATTGCCTATTGAGCCTGACTCTGGAAAGGTGGGGAGGAGAAGAGTGACATGTGAATACTGTTTAGTGTACAAACCTGAACTTGTTTTAGTCTGTCAAGTAGCTTTGTTTCATGCCCATTTTATAAATAGGAAACCAAGACTGGGAGGGGTTAAAGTTAAACCCCATGCCCCAAATCACACAGTGGGTTTTCTGATTGCAGGTGCTTTTCTCTTCCCACCACATTCAACCATGGCCTGGTCAGCATTCTCAGGATTTGTCTGGAACTTTAGCCAATGCTAGAGTTCTTCCATGTGCTGAGGTCTTCGTGATTTGCTCCTTTAGAGTCCCTTCTGATTTTCTCAAAACTGGAAGACTTCACACTAGTTCTAGAAGTGCTTTACGTGTCTCAAGAAGGCTAACCTGGGCACTTGAGGATCTTAGTGATTTTCTCCTTCTTGAATGCCCCAGTCAAGTCCCCTAACTTGTGCAAATCAAGAAAAGTAGTTCATGTATATAAGCAAGAGGGAGAGAAGGAAAGAGACAGAGGGAGTGGAGGGGGACGGGAAGGATGGAGGGAGGGGGAAGAAATGTTTTAGTTTTTCATTAGACAATAGTTGTGAAAGTACTTGTTTTTCCTGAGTTGGTCCAATTATTTTGACCTTTGTCTTGTAAATATCTCGTAGATTCCTTCCTTATTATCTGAATCCTTGGAATCTTTGGAGTGGTTTCCAAACTTGGCTGCACATCAGAATCACCTGAGGTGCTTGTTAAAAGTACAGAATGCCCTGCCTATCTCCGGAGATTCAGATTAAGTGGATCTAGATCCAGGGCCAGGTCCCCAGATAAATATTTTTAGCAAGCACCACAGGTGAATCTGAGGGCAGCCAGATTTGGGAACCAGTGGGCTCTCTCTCACTTTCAAAGGAAATAACGAGTGATGCCCTGTAGGAGTGAACCCATTCTGAAACCACACCGAAGGGAGCCTGAAGTGGCACAGGCATTTTACTATGAACTGAGGAGGGGGAGATCACCACTCGTCATGGAGAGGGTGATGAATATAGAACCCAAAGCCTTCAACAAACAAACAAAAAAATAAACTCCACCTAAATTTACTAGAAAGTCCTAGCATCTGGAAAGATTGTATGTGAAATACAGGCCCAAACTTTGCATCCTTTATGAAGCATGTTCTCTTTGAACTTGTAGAGTTAGAATCAGAAGGAACTCAGCAATAGTAAATAAATGAGGAGTCAAGTCATGGCCCACCTTCTCCAAGGACAGAGAGAGGCAAGGGTTTTCAGAGAATGTGGAAAGTGGTTGTTGGTTGGGCTCATTTATTAACGAGGCTAATATTTTCAGAGCAGACATCATTCCAGGTACCCATATACTGTTAAACTAGACAAGGTCCTTCCTTCCTGAGCTGACATTCTTGTGACAGACGATATACAAGTAAAAAAAATATATATTATTAAAGATAGGTCATTTAATAATTGTTATGAAGAAAACATAACAGGTAATGGAAGGGGGCCAAGGACAATTCTTCTCTGAGGTGAGGACAACTTTGAACTGAGGCTTGGCTGGCAAGGAAGTGCCATCTGAAGATCTAAGACGGAACCTCGGGGCAAGGGGAATGTGTGGAGAATTTCCCAAGAAGAAACCACAGGTGATGCTGGCGCTCCACCTGGGAAAGGGCCCTAAATATTTTATATTTTTAACTTTCCTTAAAGAATTCCTATAAGCTTCAGGTCCCACAAAACCTGGATGTGTCTCTGGGAACATAAAGTACAAAGGTACTGAGGTAGGGGCAAGATTGTTATGTTCGCAGAACCTAAGATAAAAGGGAAATTGATGTGGCTAGGGCTTATGATCAAGGAAGGGGGTAGAGCCAAGTCCATTCATTTGCTCATTCATTCATTCAGCATTAATGTATTGAGAGCTGTGTACTGACAGTAAACAAAGCAGACAATGCAAAGTTCCTGTTCTCATAGTTTCCATTCTAGTGGAAAGATACAGAAAATGAACAAAATACATATACAATGTTCTAGGTATGATGGTGAAAAACAAAGCAGGGTAAGTGAGCTGGAGAATGTGGGGAGAGGTGAGGTTGTTATTGGTTTATAAGGCGTGAGCAAGGAAGGCCTTTCTTGTAAAGTCATATCTGAGCAGAGATCTGGAAGAGGTGAGAGAGCAAGCCAGGTGGGGGAAGAGTATTTCAGGCATTGGAATAGCAAATTCACAGGCCCCACAGCAGGAACGTGCTGGGCCATTATGAAAAAGGTCCTAAACATGGAAGAAAGCAGGGCTAGGTCATGGAGGAATTTGGATTTCATTCTAAGAACAGTGGGCAGCTTTTGGACAACCAGGGCTCTAGAAATCTAGGAAAGGAGAGCGCAGCGGATATCAGAGAGCTCAGAAATGACTTCATCTGACTTCAGGTTGGGCCTTGAAGGACCCAGTAGGGTAATTGGAGGTCAGTACAGAAAGAAGGCCAGGCAGGAGCCAAGCAGGAGTCCAGATACAGAGCTGTAAAAGAGGTCTCTGGGCCAGGGGACAGATGAGTTCTGCATGGAGCTGTAGTTTTATGCAGGCAAGTACTGGGGATGAGTTTGGAAACACAGGTTTTGACTGAGTAATGGCAAACCTTGAAGCCAGGCTGAGGAATTTGATATTTATAATGTGGTTTCCTCAGATGCCACCAATAGTACAGAAGTGATCCAAAATTTCTGTCTAGGAGTATAGTGGAGAAAGCTTCATGGTTGGAGGTATTGGTGATAGAGAAGGTCAGAGGATTTGTAAAGTTTTTACCTAGATTGTATGTTTACTTCAGGGTGGCTTGGGTGGGAAGTGGGTAAAGATTTTAGGTCTTGCCTGAAGCTACATTGCATAAGAAGCACACTGCTTTTACTTGGATAACATCCTATTTAGGGTTACTAAGGTGGGGCAATGAAAATTATGGGGCTTAACCCTTAGGAACTATCTTGGGACAATGAAAATTACATAATGCAAGCTGTGATTTGGGGAGGTTGACAAGAGTGAGTGGGAGAAGGCATTCATTCATTTGTTCATTCATTCATCTGTTTAGCAATTGTTGATTGAATGTTCCAGTATGCCAAATGGCAGAATGGAACTTGGATATTCTGGATTCAATCCCTGCTTCTACCACTTATTATCTGTGTGAACTTGGACAGTTTTTTTTGTTTGGTTGTTTATTTTTAGTGTCTTACAACTTCGGTTTCCTTTTCTATAAAATAAGAATAGCAATAACCACCTGAGTGTTGTGATTAGAGATAATGTGCATACAGAACCTAGAAGGTGCTCAATAAATGATAGCTACTACTGAGTTGAGGTAGATGAGAGAGACTGGAGGCAAGAAGTGGTTCGTGTGGCAGTAAAGATTTTCCCCAATGAGGGTCTTCATTAAGCTAAGTGTGGAGATTACAGGGCCAGGGATAGTTTGGGGAGACTTTGAAGGACACCTGAATGGGACTTAGGAACTGAAGGAGGGGATGGATTCAAAGATAACATGAAGGTTTTCCACACAGAGAATGGGGAACTATTTGCAAAAAAGAAAAAGGAGAATTGGGAGGAAAGTAGACAGGGGAAGAAGCCATTTAGGGTTAGTCTGCAGTAGTAGCCAAGTGGAGGTAGTCTAGATTTTTGGAAATCCAGTGGAGGTGAGAGGAGAGGTGTGGGCTAAGCAAAGGAGTTTAATATAATCACTGTGACAGATTGGTCAGGATTATATTTTGTTTCTGTAACAAAGATCCCAATAACAGACAAGAGAGAAATGTATTTCTTTCCTGTAATAGAGCATAAGCCATCCAGGGTTACTGGAGCAACTCTACAGTGTTAGGAATGCAGGCTCCTATCTTGTCACTCCATCTTTACTAATTTGTAGCTTTTATTCACATAGACCAAGATGGTTTACCAGTATGCCCACATTCCATCTAGAAGGAAGGTATGAAATGGGATTAAGGGTGGACCTACCTGTCCCCTTTGGCTTAGCCTGTATGTTGCAAACACCACTTCTCTCACATTCCATTGACCAGACTTGGGTATATGACCACAGCTAGCTGCAAGGGAGGCTGGAAAATGTACTCTTTATTCTGGGAGTCTTATTTCCCAGCTACTATTCTGTTGTTTTTTAAGAGAGGGAAAATAGAAGTTGGGGACAGCTAGCAGTCTCCGCCATAGGCAATGATAAATAAAAACCTGAGGATGGGTGAGATTATGGAGAGAAAGAGTGAGTTGGAAGTATTGAGTTGGACTGAAGGAAGAGTCTGTTGTGGCAGTGGAAGAAGCTAAGAAGTCTGTGAAAACCTGGAGGATGGGCAAGTAGAAGAAGCAGGCTGGTCTGGGTTGTGAGATGGAGCACTTTTCAGTTATGTCAGATCCTACAGAATCCAAGGGGATTTGGGTTTGGTGATTGATTAGTAATTCAGTGGGGGAACATTCTCAATGGTGAGGGATGAGGGGTGGGTAAATGCTGGAGTGCAGAGAGAAGGTGAGGATAGGGGGTGTATCACTCTGCAGAGTTTTGGCAATCAGAAGGACTGCGGAAGGGGGTGGGCCCCCAGGGGACAGCCAGGTCAAGTGAAATTAAGTTCACATGTCTGAAGGGGTCTACAGTTATTACTTTAACTTTTTTTTTTTTTTTAATTGGGACGAGGCTTTTAAAGAAAAAAATCTTAACTGAAAAGAACTAATCCTTTCGGGGGGTTAGCTAATGTGGGCATAAATTTTTTCCTTGGCAGTTTTTCCCCCCACTCTCTCTGATAATCTTATCTCAATTTTAAATCAGAAATCTTATTTTATAGCTTTTCTGAAGAGAATTATTTCAATGGGGGCAGATTCTTTGCCCTTGGGACTTATTTTCTTTTTAAAAACGTATAAGTTATCCCTCCTTTTTCTTGGGAGAGACAGTCAAAATATTAATTTAAAAGCAATGATTATGAGCTGAAAGGGGGTGTAAATCAAAGCAGGAGAAATGAATTCAGCGGGCTTCCTGTTTTTGTGTTTCTTTCTTTTTCTTCTTTTGGAGGGAAATGAAAAATGCCAAAATTCCATCTTCCCCTCACGACTAGAAGAGAACTTAACACGGCTTACATCCTCTGTGACCTGGAGTGAGATGGGGAACGTGTGGTCTTCTCACGCTCCTTCTTCCCTGACCCCTTCCTGTCTTTTCTGATTGAGATAAAGAGATGAACAACTTGGAATGCAAGGCTCGAAGACAAGCCAGACACACATACTTTTAATAGTAGTGGTAATTTTAGTCACTCCTGCCTGAGTGCCTCCTCTGTGCACGACTGTGTGGGCTCTACATACCAAGCCTTGCTTGGGTACCATATTCCATCAATACGAAAACTGAGGCTCAGGGACTCTCTCAGCTACAAAGGCAGCAGAGCCTGGTTTTTAAAAAGATTTATTTATTTCTCTCCCCTTACCCCCCCCCCCACCGCCCCTGCAGTTGTCCGCTCTCTGTGTCCATTCGCTGTATGTTCTTCTGTGTCCACTTGTATTCTTGTCAGCAGCACCCAGAATCTGTGTCTCATTTTGTTGCATCATCTTGCTGCATCAGCTCTCCGTGTGTGTGGTGCCATTCTTGGGCAGGCTGCACTTTTTCCGCACGGGCAGCTCTCCTTACGGGCGCACTCCTTGCGCATGGGGCTCCCTTACGGGGGGACACCCCTGCGTGGCACGGCACTCCTTGCGTGCACCAGCACTGCACGTGGGCCAGCTCATCACATGGGTCAGGAGGCCCGGGGTTTGAACCTTGGACCTCCCATGTGGTGGGCGGACGCCCTATCCGTTGGACCAAGTCTGCTTCCCAGCCTGGTTTTGTAGGCCTCTGATTCCTAAGCCTGTGTGCTTAACCCATTAGCATGCCTGCAAAGATCTGTTCAGTGAGAACTCGTTTGGGAAGAGGTGGCAGAAGAGTAGCCTCAGTGCCTCAGGCCCGTTGGTTCTTCCTCCGCTGGCCTGGCCCCACAGACAGCCTGGCTTCTGCTGCTGGTGATGCCTGCTGTGCTAGTGTGATGTTCGAGTTCACATCAAGCTTTAGCACACACTGCACCTTAGGAAAAGAACTGCCCCTGAGGTTCTGAAGGACGGCAGCAGGCTTCTAGTCTGAGTTCCAGATTGTTCCGGGCCTCTGGATAAATTCCCTCTGCATCACTCTGGTAGGGGGCCTGGTCTTCCTCAGCTTGGCCCTCCCAGCATCAGCAAAGCAAATCTCCTCTCTAAGAAGCCGGAAAGTCACTGGTCCGCAGCTCAGCACTCAGAAAGCTGAGGAAGGAAGTGGATGTACGAGGGGCCCCAAGAGCAGTAGTCCCAGATTTTACCCAGATCCAGTTGTGTTGTGTTGAGCAGAAAATGAGTTAATACAGGGAGAATGCTTAATGTAGTACCAAACATGGTAAGCATTCAATAAACACTGGCTATTATTTATCATCAAATGGGCTCAAGCAGGGTCCAAATTCCACCCCAACTCCCTTAACTCCTACAATTCAGCATATCTGCGAGATCCTGTGTCGCTGTCATTAAATTGTTTTGTGAATCACTCATAATCATCCTGTTGCCTTATGGAACCAACTCTGTTGGGAAATAAATTTTTTAATAAAAGTTTATTAAAGCATATCATTCACACATGAATATACATAAACAATAAGTACATAGTAAAAGTTGTGAACCCACAAGACAAACGTGCACATCATCATACAGGGCTCCCATACATCACCCCATTACCAATACCCTGCATTGCTGTGAAACATTTGTTACAAACTGTGAAAGAGCATAAACTCAGCTTAAAACATAGTTTTAAAAGGAATAGATGGTGGTGGTGAAAGAATTCAAACCTGACAGAAGAATAAGTAAGAAACAAAAGTCTTCCTCCTGCACTTCCCCTAATACCCAGTCAAAATGGTGACCATTTCCTTGGGTAACTTTCCAGAACATTAAAAAATACGTATAACAATATAATGAAGTTGAAAACACCAAAGTCAGATGTGCTAAGAAAATGTAGCATCTTTAATTTTTATTCCTTCATCTCTTCAGCCACAGCCTGCTTCCTGGTTGGCATGGGATTATGGAGGTGGGAAACAGATGTGGAGTCAAGCAATGGCCTCTGGACTCTCATGTCCTTTGCTTCGGGCTGGCCTGGGCTGGGCTGGTTTGGGGCTGGTGTCTATTGCAGAAATCTGTGGTGGTGAACTTATAAGCAGTTCTCCTGTTAGAAACCTCACCCTATTCTCCTTCTGCCCCATCAGCTATCACATGTAGTTTCCATTCTCAGGATCACAAATGGCTGGTGGAGCTTTGTCTATTGTATCAACATCCCAGGAAGGAAAAATAGAAGAGCAAGGGACAGAAGAGGCATGTGCCAGTTATCTTTTTGGCCAGAACTTGGTCACACAGCCACACCTGGGTGCAAGATTGAACACAGTGCCACCCTGAATAAAACTGGGATTCTGTTAGTAAGAAAGAAGGATAGAGTGGATATTGCATAGGCAGCTAGCAGTATCTGCTCATGTAGCTTGATCCATGGTTTGGATTTCTCATTTTACCAAGTGCTGACACAAATATAGTAGTTGTTGCTACTCGAGCGGGAATATAAAGTAGCTTAACTTTCTCTCTTGCCCCTCTCCCATCATTTGGGTTTCTGCCTCCTTCCTCCTAAGGATCTGGTTATAACCTGTTGCTTCCTGAGTGATGAGGGAAGGCCAGTCTAGCACTTAGTCATAATGTAAGTGCTTATCATGCACTCAAAGTTTCTTTTTCCCAGTCTCACCTTCAGAACTTACCTGTTTTGGGCAACTCTGTGGGTACAGGTAGACACTATTTGCTAACTGACTTAATATAAGCTAAGGAGCTTGGAATCAATAGCTCACTGCTCCAGCTCCCATTGCTTTCCTTACCCTCACAAGTTCTAACATTCTAGCTGTGCTGAAACCCCTTTTCAAACTCATTATCCTTTGGTAAATCTGGGAATGTGCGCATTGCGAACCTCTTCTGCCTGATGGGGAGATATTTTGGGGATGGGGGACCTACCTTTCACATCTTTATATCATGATGAAGATATCTCCTTCCTTCATGAAAGCATCAAGTTTGCATGGAAATGCTGCGATAGTGGTCAAAAACGTCAAGGGAGAAGGTCCTAGTTTGTGCACCTGAAGGGATTCAGGAGATCTCATCAGCCACTTGAATGAAATGCTGGGCTTCCTATTAATGGCTTAATTTTTAATGGGAACAGGTCCACGGCACTAATCCTGTTTGAATTCCCAAGCTCTGTTTAGCAGAAAGATGAGCCGGAGACATCGAGTTACATTTGTTGTTCAAGTTTGACCAGACACTTGGTGTCAGTGTATGTCATGCATGACTCTGCTTAAGTAATTAACATTCCTGTCAAGGCTCCTTAAAAGGGTTCTGTGTTATAGAGCCCCCTCAAAAGGCTGGTTTAAACCTTTGAACTCCTAGTCTTTCTATTATTTGCCAATTAGTGATATACTTAAGTTTCATTTTTCTAAAAAATACAAAAAGGATTAGATCTAGAAGTGTTTATTATTATTAGGAGAACCAAGCTTGGAAATTGAGGTGATTTCAAAATGAGGAGAGTAAGTGTAGAAGTGACAGTAGAGAATGTGTTGGGTAGGGAGGATCTAAAAATACTTTGATATAAGAGAAGGAGTAGCATGAATGTAATAGCAGCTTTCAAATATTTTAGGGACTGTCATGAGGTTAAGCAATTTGATGTTTCAGAGGACTGAAGGAGCGTTGGATTATCTTCCCCTTTTCTTCCTTCATTTTCTTCTTTCGTCCTCCCTTTCCTTTCCTCCATTTCCCCTTCTTTCATTCTTCCCTCTTTCATTCTTACCTGTTCTTCTTTTCATTTAGCTCCTATGAGGCGTTTATAAGATTATAGGGTCTGTGAGAGTAGGGGATGGATCCATCTTGGCAATTGAGGTCTTCTTGAATAGATAAATGAAGAAATGAATACTTACAACATGCCAGCCCTGGGAATATAGAAATGAAAGAAACACGCTAAAAGGAAAAAGTGGCAAACAGTTGACTGCAATGTGGAGACACGAGTGGTTGGATATGTATGCACAAGGGCTGTTAAGGCGTGGGATGGGCAGAAAAGAGGAAAGACAGGTGCAGGAAAACCTCCTTGGAGTTGGTGATAATGTAGCTGCATTTCAAATAATAGTCAGGTGTCATTCAGATAAGGAAGTGGGCAGGAAAAGCATGAGCAAAGGCAGGGAAGTGAGAGCCTCACTATGTAGGCTGTGAACCCAGACTTGTTCTGTACTATCTGTGGGTACGTTCAAGATGGGTGGTGGGAGATGATGCTAGGAGAGATCAGTAAGGTCTCGCAATATACGGCAAATGAAAAAATATGTGGATGGATTTAAGCAGGGAACTGACCTTGGCACCTGTGTGATGAGTATCTTTGAGGGGGAAAAAATTTCAGAAATTGTTCAGTAGACCAGGGAAGATATTGTGAAGGCTAAAATTCAGATATGGTAAAGAATGGAAAGGAAGGAATGGGTTTGAGAAATATTAGTACTTGGTACTTCATCAGCTTGTTGGCCTGGGGAGACGATGGTACCTTGCCCACTGGAAAGTATAACAGATGCCATATGCTGTCATTAATACCCTTAGTGCCCAGCTCAGTTGCTGGCATCTAGTAAGGTTTTAATTTTAACAATTAAACTGATTTGACTAATGAACTTTTGAATTCTTTACATGATGCCATGTGCATCAGAGTTTGCCTCCAATATCCATGTCTCTTTTAGAAAGAGAACTTTCATTTGTAGCTGAATATATTGCCTCCCAACTAAAAACACAAACTACATTTCCAGGTCAATTTTACCATCTAAGTATGGCCATGTGACTAGGTTCAAGCCAATGAGATTTAAGTACAAATGTTTAGCACTTCAAAAACTCTTCTAAAAGGAGTGAAAAGAACACCCTTGGCCTCTCTCCTTCCACTTTTCCCCTCCTCTTTCCTGCTGCCTGGAATGCAGATGTGGTGGTTGGAGCACCAGCATCCATCTTTCTAAGGATAGCAGAGCAGTAAGATAGAAGGAATCTGGGTCCCGTCTGACTGTGGAGCTACTGTATCAGTCCTGGATTGATTCCAGTGAGCGAGGAATACACTTCAATCCTATTGAAACGACTGCCATTTTAAAATTTACATTTTATTTATTTATTTTTTAATATTTGGCTATGTATAGTGAGGTACTTACAAAGTGTTTTCATGTACCTAATCCCTTGACCCTAACAGCCACCCTGGAAGATATTACTGTCATCATTATTTGACAGGTCAGGAAACAGAGACTCAGAGGCCATTATTTGATTTCCTTCAGATCAGGTAACCACCTAAGTTTCCTGACAGAGTTCAGAATTCTTTTCTACACCTTACTTCCTTTAGCAGGTACACAGTAAACGATTCTTAAATTAAACGGACCTGAACTGGGCTGGCTTTGTATACCCACATTGGGTCAGGTTTCATAGTACAAGTTCAGGGTCTGATGGATTCCTTGGAATAAATATAATCTATTTTAGTTGTTGTCTACACACATACATACACACACTTCTATATAGTAAAATAAAAATGGCATAACAGTTTGAATTCAATTTATTCATTTCACCAGACTTCATCAAGTATTTATGAAAGCCATATTGTGTGTCTTGTGCTGTGCCAGAAGCAGAGAAACGAAAATAAATGTCACATTCCCTGTCCCATAAGGAAACCATAGTTGATCTTTGAGGGTTCTGGAGGAAGAATTTCCTTCCCTTCCTAATTCTGAGGTGATAGTAGATCAACTTGTCCATTTCATCAGTTGGTATGAAATTAGTTGGGCTATTCGAAGAAAGCTCCTACCCTCAGCAAGGGGACACTTTGGGTTGCATACCCATTTGGTGTTATTAACACGTGGTGGTCTGATTTCAGTTGTGATTCTTGGTTTCTGAATATATGCCTTGAAAACCTATGCAAGGGGTTCATTTGTTAATGGGTTCACTCAGGTCTTATCTTTGGGTTCAACTTTCCCCATGGCCTTATGGTCCAGCAGGTATAAAGAAATAGAAGTTCAGTGAGTATGGATTGTTACTGTTTCTTGAGCTTTTGCTAATATGCCCTACACTTTATTTACTGTCAATAATTTCGTTCTAACATCTCCTTGAGGAAGTATCATCTGTATTTTACAGATGAAGAAACTGAAGTTTGAAGAAGTAAAGAAAAATTTGCCCAGAGTTACTAGAGCTGGTAAACGGCAGTGCCTGGGCTCAAGCCAAGGTCTTTCCCACTAAACTCTCCTGGCTCCTTTGGAAACTTTAGATGTATAGTCTTATAATCCATCTTCTGTGAGGCTGGATGAGGAGGGTCTGGCCATCTGGCTTCCCAGGATTCACTTGTGGCAAGAGTGGCTGGTGCTGGCTGGTTATTATCATGAATAATGTTGTCATTGGAAACTTCAGTAACAGTGCTTCTACATTTAACATTTTTCCCAGACATTACATTTGTTTAGGAAAACACCCAACTTGTTAAACCTATCTGAGCAAACTGGTCACAATTTGTAATGTTTTCTTTAAAAGAAGAAAAACCAAACTCTTGAGTTTCCGAAAGCCCATAAAGGCACTGTCTGGACTCTTCTCACCAGAGACTTGCATAGTTTCACTTCTGAGAATCAGAAGTGTTTTTTAACAGAAAAATTATTTTATCCTATTGTGCTGTTATCATCTCGTTCATGATAGTCCCAGTGTTCTACTTCCTGTGTCTAGGAGCTCAGTTTTGATGAGATCCATTGCATATTAAAGAGGATTGTCCCTTTTGGAGACTACTGAATTTGATTAGTTGATAAATTAAGCTTGAGGTGATCTTGAACTAAACATAGGTGGCAGTGGTAATAGAAGTGAAGACCACAACAGCTTTGGAGTCAAGTGGACCTGGATTCTAATTCCAACTTCCCCACTAACTGACTGTGTGACCTTGGAAAAATCATCAACTGCTCTAAGTCTCAGTTCATTCCTCTTTAAAGTGGGAATTTTACTCTTACCAATAGTAACCCTTCATGGGGCTGTTGCAAGTATGAACTCCTATTAATGTAGGTAGAGCTTGAATGCAGTGCCTGACACATGGTAAATGCTGAATAAATATCACCCATGATTGGTTATCGTTATGCTCTCAATGCTCTATTATGTATTGTTTGGGATATAGTTAAAACCAGTTTGCTCCTTTGGAAACTGTCAAACGAGTAGACAAGCATAAAATGCTGAGCGATTGGAGACGCCACTCTTTTGGCTCAGTTACTAGAACTGTCAAAGCGACAGCTGGAATCCCTTATTGAATATCAGTTGGGCATGTCCAAGACTGTGCCCCCCCACCCCTCTGGTCTCATGTACCTCCCTTGCAGGCTTCAGGGCACACCCGAGCTCAGTGTGTTGACACAGCCACTACCATGGCTTAAAAAAATTTTTTTTGCTTTTTTTTTCATATATATATATTTTTTCATTTTTATTATCTTTTTTAAAAAAGATACATAGATCATACAAACTGTTACATTAAAAAATATAAGAGGTTCCCATATACCCCACTCCCCATCCCCCTCCTCCCACATTGACAACTTCTTTCATTAGTGTGGTATGTTCATTGCATTTGATGAATACATTTTGGAGCATTGCTACAGAGCATGGATTATAGTTTATGTTGTAGTTTATACTCTTTCTCAGTGCATTCATTGGGTTATGGCAGGATATATAATGTCCTGCATCTGTCCCTGCGATATCATTGAGGACAACTCCAAGCCCCAATAGAACAATCCATTCTACCCTGAAGACTTTGAGTTTTGCAAAGGGATATGTAGATGCCAGGGTTTGTATAATTTCCTGCTGGGTACTTTGATATAAGAAGTATGAGCTACCTCAAAGTCAAAAAGTTACCTAGTCCAAGGTGAGCTTTTTGATTGGTAGAGGCTAAGGAAAGGTTAAGTGAGTCTCTGGTGATGTCAGGCCCAAATCCAGTAGTTTTCATTGACATCTCTAAATAACAGTTCCATCTCATTTCAACCAAGGAAACATAAATTAGAGCCTCTATTTTGTTTTGTTGTACTTTGCAATGAGTTACTTTTTCTATTTGCTTACAATGTGGCCACCTCTGAAAATCTCCTGATTGAGAAGTATTCAGATTATTTGAATTTTAGTTTCCATTTCATCTGAGGGACTTGGCATTGCATGTTGTGAGGCTGACCTTCTTAATGGAAAATGAACAAGCATGGAACCAGTTGCTGGTTCTTATTTCAGACCCATTTACTGCCAGATGATATTACCTGTCCAGGAAGCTTCACAACTTGTTTTTCAATGGCCTTTATTTTCCCTACTTGTACATTACATTCTACTTTGATTAGGGGCCACCTTATCAGACTAGATTCTCTAAACTCTTCGCGATTTAGTTATTGGGCCCCATCAGATTTGGGATTTTCTAAAATGTTCTTCTGCTCCTTAAAAATATCTTTTTTAAAAGTTGATTTCTAAGGGGATTTGTAATTCATGTAATGATTCACATGAATTACTATATTTAAAGGGCTTAGAATAGTGTTTAACACACGGTAAGCACTCAGTAAACCTTAGCAGTTGTGGTGGTAGTGATTATTCCATCATCCTAAGAGACATGACAGTTATAATTTTTTATGATCTATATCCAATTATGGGAACAAATATAAGAAGTTTCCATTCCTTCTTTTTTAAAAAAGATTTACTTTATTATTTATTCCCCCCCTCCCCTGTTGTCTGCTCTCTGTGTTCATTTGCTGTGTGTTCTGTGTCCACTTGCATTCTTGGCGGCACTGGGAAACTGTGTCTCTTTTTGTTGCGTCATTTTGCTGCATCAGCTTGCGGTGTATGCAGCGCCACTCCTAGGTGGACTGCACTTTTTCCGTGTGGAGCACAATTTTTGTGCATGGGGCTCCCCTATGTGGGGGATACCCCTGCAAGCACGGCACTCCTTGTGGGTCAGCTCACCACACAGACCAGGAGGCCCTGGGTTTGGACCCTGGACCTCCCACATAGTAGATGGACACTCTATCAGTTGAGCCACGTCCACTTCCCTCCATTCCTTCTTAAGAAATAACATCATCAGAACCCAGGTTGAGTTTTAAAAAAAGCATTATTTCCTGCTCAAGATGAAAGGTAACATATTAAAGATAACTATCCTAGAGGAAAATGAATGCCCAGTACAGTTCCTTTTAACAGCTTTCCCTATTAGTTCTCTTCCTCCCACTCTCTACCCCTTCGTCAACCCAACCCTTAGACATGAGAAATGTTTTTCTTTTTTACCTAGCACAAAATATTTATACTCACCAGTAAAGAATGTTCAGTATGAGAGAGAAGAAACAAAATTAAGTGTTTTGGGTTAAAGTGGGCCAAATGCTTCTGAATTGTATATTACAGGTAGGTGGTTAGAATAGAAAATTGTATTAAGAAGCAATGTACAAAGATATTTTATTTAACCTCAGCTATTTAAAACAGTAGATATTAAAGGAGAGGAAATAACCCCAAAGATGGCAATGACTATTTCTAGAGGATAGAATTATGAGATATTTTAATTCTCTAATTAATACTTTTCTTTCTAAATTTTTTGTTATGTCCATTTATTTTTCTTATGAGAGAAAATGATATTTAAAAATATAAATTCTGTTATAAATATATGTGATCCTATATTGAACATTAAAAATATCAGTGCTAATTTCTTTGCTGCATGGGAAATACCATGCCAGAAAAGAGTGAGATGAGTTGAACTATTCTGCCCCTGAGTTTATTGTACATGCCCACTATTTTCATGCTTGGCAGCAGGACCTTCAGCATTGGTTGAACTGCTTGGCTAGAACCCATGTCCACCACACTGTGATCATGGGTGGAAAGAGAAGGTCACTCTGGGAACCTTCTGCCAATGACCATGGCAACATAGCCATGTATACCTAAGTCTGCATGAATTTGGTCAACTCAGGTCCAGTGTTTAGAGAAGGCAATGCAGACTCAGCAAATAATAAAATGAATGAATTTAATTTCCCATTAAGTGCTGTGATGGGAAGTAGTAAACAAGGGCTTCCTTGCAACCCAAGGATAGTTGAGCTAGCAGGGACCTTCTATATCACTTTACTCCAAATCCCAGATTCTTTCAGTGTTTGGAGTGTTTGGAGTATCTTTACTGTGGCTGGACCAGTTTCTGGTTGTGGACAACTTACTCATTCACTCAAAAAGTATTTACTGAGTTGCTGATTTGTGCCAGGCCCTAGGCCAGCTTCTGGGAATAGAGTAATGAACAGGATATAGTATCTGCCCTTAAAGAGTTTACTGGTCTTAGGGGATCAAAGGGGATGTCCACAGGTTACTTCATTTCTTTGCAAATCCTGTTTTCTTTGCCTTTCCCTTAAATTCCACTGTTCTTTGTAGTCTGGGTCCTAAGCCCTCTTCTTGTCTCACATTCTACAGTCTCTTTTAAGGGTTCCATCCCTACCATTGCTCTAAAAACTACTTATAGAGTGAGGACTTCTGATCTGTATTTCCAGCCTGGATTCCTCTTCTGAGCTGCAGATTTATAGTCACTCATCAGCTGGATAGCTCCCCTTGGGAGTCCAACAACCATGAACTAAAACTTGGCTTGTCTAAAACTGACCCTCCACCACCCCAAGCTGCTTCTCCTCCTATTTCCTATCTTCGTGACTGGCCGCATTGTCCATCCAGTGCCCGAGCCAGAAATCTCCTCTCCTCTGTTTCCTTTACTGTTTTCTATATCTAATGAACCATCCAGTTCTGTTGATTTTCTCTCTTAAGTAGGTATCATTCAATCTCCGTCTCTTTACCCTAATTCTCTTTACCCTAATTCTTGTTTCTCTACCTCTCTGTTCATTTGTCTGGGTCATTCCATTTCATGCTTTACATCTTGGGTCAAATGTTACTTCTTCCAGGAAACCTTCCTTGAATTCCAAAGTCTGGGCTGAGTACCCCTTCTCTGTCCCACAGTCCTCTATATCTTCCATCACCACAAGTAGCCCCCTGCTTGGACAGATTAATAGCTGGCATTTGTTAGAGCTTCTTAGATGCCAGGACCATTTTAACTGTATTACATGATATTTTGATCTTTCCAACAACTCTGTGAGATAAGTATGATTATTCTATTGTACAGATGAGAAAACTGAGGTCCAGAGAAGTTAAGTAACCTACCTCAGGTCACGGAGAGAGAATGGCGGAGCTCTCTCAGGTAGTCTGATTCCAGGGCCCACACTCTTAGCCACTATGCTTACTACCTCCTTAGGTTTGAGTAGCTTTAAAGGCTCTTCAGCTCTGAACGTGTATGTTTTTCTGGTTCTCAAAAATAGAAGCTGGGTCTGTGGTTGATAAGGCATTTAACTCCAGTGGTACTGTAGTGCTCATGTAGTATTTCCAGTTGCTATAGGGCCTGGCCAGTCCAGATGGGCTTAGGCCTTCTCAAAACCTACTGTGCCCAATTCTCACTTCCTGCATAGATGTTTGGGTTCTGTGTGAGTGGGAGTAGAGCATAGTGGTTAAAATGTGGACTGTGAAGTCAGACTACATGGGCTCAAACCCATGTTTGTCACTGATTAAGTATGTGAACTTGGGTCAGTTATTTGAACCTTCTTGACTCACTTTCCTCACCTATAAAATGGGGATGATAATAATAACATATAACCCGAATGACTTAAGGATTAAAGAAGTTATGTATATATATGTAAAGCGCTTAGGACAGTGCCTAGCACATAATAAGTACTAAGTTAGTGTGTTCGTATTTTCATAATTCAAAATAATCTTGTTAATATTTGGCTCAAGTTGGGACAACTGAATTATTGTGCTTTAATTATTAAGTACCACTGCAGCTCTATTATGCCTTTTGAGATATCGAAATCTACAGGTTCTTTCATTTCATTACGAGCTATAGAAAAATATATTATCCAGGAAGATAAAGATAAATCATCTGTAAAACCTCACACGAAAGGTTTTTATCCATCTTGTAAAAGATGGTGCAAGCTGAAAAGATCAATGCATAGGTTGGTTTAAGGCCCTTCATTGTGAACATCCTAATGGGGGTGATTGTAAAGGGAGGATCTGGAGTGGTTGGGCTAGTGGAATGTGTGTGAGGTCACTGGAATACTAGCCTTTTGTCTACCTGATGGGTTTACGTATAAAGAGTTGGGTCCGGTTCAAGGGAAGTCCATAGATGATGAAAACTTTGTCCTCAGTCTTGCTCATGGCCAACAGGTGGAGAGCTGTATGCTTTGTGTCATCAGATTTTTGGTCTTTAGCCTGGCATTCACAGGCCACACAGCATGACCTGATTAAACCCACCTTTCTACAGTAGTATCCCTCCTTTCCTACTGCCTAGTATTTGCTCACCTATAACTCAGGAAGAATTGATCCTTTGAGTGTCTCAAGGTCCTGCATTTCCTTCCTGAAGCTTACACTATACATACCTCTCTCAGGCAAATTTTCATTTCCATCTTTGGAGTACTCATAGACAAGTTCCCTTTAAACTAGGCACTCAGACATTTAAATTTTACATCCATTTTTTTTCCATTTAACTTTTAAAACAACCTCATGAGGCATGTACTATTATTATCCTTATTTTCTGATGAGGACTCAAGAGTCAGAGAGGTTAAGTGACTTGCCTAAAGACACAAGCCAGGTAAGATTCCAACTCTGGTGCTCTTTCCTTTGTTCCAGACCCCTTCCTTGCAGTCGTGTACCATGTCTTGCCCAACTTGGTTTCCCCTGCAGTGCCTAGAACAGTTTTAGGCTCAGTAAATTTCATTATTAATTCAACTCATATTTATTGAATCTAGAGGTGCTAGTTAGGTCTTGGGCACTGGCAATAAACAAATATAGCTATTTGTGGAAGGAAAGAATGAAAGAAGATGAGGTGGTAATGACATTTTTATTTTACTTATTAGAGTATGTTGCTTAAGGTTCACAAATTCAAAGAGCAACCAGGGAAGGCAGGTGGTAAAATGAACTAAGAAGATTGAGTGAGGGCCTTTGAGGAATGATGGACACTCTTGCTAACTGTTCACCAATACTCTGTCTAATGGAGATGATCAAATTTTTACCTCCAGCCAATTGGAATTTGTGCTATTGTTATGAGATTTTCTATTTTTTTCAAAAAATGCTGGAAACCCGGACTTCCTTATAAAATTTTCTTATATTCAATGTTGGCAAATAATTTAATTAAAAAAAAAAAAACCAAACAGCTATTTTGGTATTTACCAAATACTGGTGGTTACCACTTACTGCTGCTGGTGTAGAACCTTGAAATGCTGAGTCTTGAGCTGACCATGCTGCCCTGAGGCAGGGAGCCAGTGCCAAGGAAGGGCCAGCTCGCCACTTGTCCCCTTCCTCCTCCTCATTACCCTTGATGCTGGATCTCGCTCATCTGTAGGCGTGTCCTGGCTCCGGGCAATCACTCCATCCCCTTGATCTCTTGGGCTAGCTTTCTCTTTCTCTGGATGCTGTTGAGGGTGATAACTGTCCTGTCTCCTCTGTCGAGATTTCCTACACTGGATCTTGCTCTGTAATTTAGCTCCATGTCTTTATTGTGACGAATGAGCTTGAGCAGATGACAAGCGGAGATCACTCGATAGAAGATCAAACGCTCCCCCTGGGCTGCCTGGAGCATATTTATGACTTGACCAGTTTGGGGAGTTCCACCCATTGATAATGTGGTGCCTGTGGAGAGTGAACTTCTCCCCCTGGCCACCTCTACCTAGTTCCAGTGGAAAATTAGAGATTTGTAAAGGAACTACGAGAGGAAGACCTGAAAACAGAATCTAGGACAACCTGGTTGGAATTTTCTGTAGCTAGAGTACTGCGTAGAATTAGGGTCTGAGCTAAGAGACTTTTGCAGTCTTTTCAGCTTTGTGATTTGGTGACTACAAATTAATAGCATTACTTGTTTAATATAATAATGAAACTTGTGCTAGGTGACTCCTGCTTCAGTGACTCATATAATCTCCAATATTGTGGCACAGGGTTTCTTGAAATATGATTTGAGGAGCATCAGCAAAAGAGTTGCTAGATGTTTGTGAAAATCGCCAATTTCTGGGCTTCATCCTGGATCTGGGGTTGGGGCTTGGTAATATGCGTTTTAAGAAGTATCTCAGGACATTCTGATACACAGGGAAGATTAGGAACCTTTGACTAATGATGACGATGATGATGGGCACAGAGACCAAAGTGCTGTAAGTGCTGTATATTTATTCCTCACTACATGCCTACGAGGGACCTGTTTCTCAAAATGTAGATTGCATATCACTGTTGGCAACTGACATTTTTGGTGCCATGTGAATGGATTTTTAAAAAAATTATTGCAGTTTTGTGTTTGATTTACCTAAAAGACTCATGTTTTTAGCCCCCTAAGCTCATAAGTTCATGGATATTATTAAGTAAAGGCTCAATTTATTTGAATAAAAAGTTAATTGATTTGTAGGGAAATATTAAGTAAATAATAGTAATGAAAACCACCAAGGTAAAATGTTAGTAATTGAAGCTTGAAAAACATTAAGATGAGTGACAATGATCTGTCTGGACTCAGAGGCCTTGAACTTAAATCTTGAATTAAATTTTGTAGCTGTGTGCCCTTGAAGAAATTTCTTTGCCTCTCTGAGCTTAACTTCATTCTCAGCAAAATGAAAATATTAAAATCAACTCCAGCTGTCTGTGGTAAAGAGTATAAGAGAGAACATATATAAAAGAGCACATAGTAGGTAGTCAAAAATATGACTTGAATATGGACAGTACTTGAGTCTTCCTAAAAATATATTAGAAATATAAACTCTTTTTTTTTCCTTATGTCTTTCTCTAAGCTATGTGTTGACCACATTTATAGAATAGTGAATGGGGGTAGGTACCAAACTGGGAGTTTGAAGATTGGGGTTCTACTTGCAGCTTTGCCTCTACAAACTAGGGGACCTCTGAAAAGATATTTTATCTCAATTTTTTAATCTGTTAAGTGGGATTGCACTAGAAGACTTCCAAGGTTTCTCCCAACACCAACATTCTATTTGCATCAGAACCAATTCTTTATTATCTGTAACAAAAGGAGAACAATCAGCATACAGATTAAATATTATTTTGGCCCAGTAGATGATTTGCAATACTGCTCTCCAGTGGCCCAACTTTTTTCATTTTTTCTCACGTCCTTTGGAGGTGCTAATGAACAGAAAAAACAACTGTTTAACAGAAAGAAAGCAACAAAAGAGGACACTGGAGCAAGGAATCTAGATTTCCTTCAAGCTAGAAGTATCTCCCAAATGTGTAAAATCTGATCGTATTTATACAGTACTGTTGTGTGACAATACTGCATATTTTGTTAATGGAATCATGCTAGCATCAGGCAAGAGAGAGATCTATAAATTAAAATGTGTCTATCTGTTTCTTCTTGCTTTAGAAATAGCAATGAAATCATAATTTTTTAAAGCGGGAGACCTCTGGTCTTTAAAAAATGAATTAATAATTAATAGTCCATAATTAGCCGCCTGGGTGAGTTCTCTGAAATCCACTTTTCTTTTGGGTCAGCGGTCTCCCAGTTCAGCAGTTTTGCAGAAATCTTTCTTTTCCTTGCCCGGAAGTATAAAACAGAAAAATCACGGGATGCTGAAATTGCTGAACACACACGAAGCGGTGCCACAGTGTCCCCGCCCTGTGCCAAAGCAAATTTCTGAGAGTTATGTAATTTCTCCCTGACTCTGAGATTCCACGATCCTGTCTGAGGTTGATGCTGTGTAATCTGCTGGGGCTGTGTGCCACGAGGCATTTCCTTGGTGGGTGATATCTTGTCAGTATTAAGGACCTGCGGTTAGGACAGGGGAGAGAGGCTTCCGATCATTTCAGCCCACATCCAGCAAACTGCCAACTTCCAAAAGCCATGCTGGGAAATTGCTAAAACAGACAGCATTTAATTGGCTGAAGTGTAAATCACAACTTGCAAGGGTACATGCATTCATTTGGAACATATTTTTGATCATCCACTGGGCTAATAGCACTGTGGGGAATTAGGAAAAAAAAATTTTATATGGTTTTAAAAGCAAAATATGTGGTAGAGCTTTGGCCCTCAAGGAATTTGCAAAATATTTGGAGAGCCAAGGCATGCATTCATATGTTAAAGAACATCATATATGAAAACTAGGTGATCCTGCAATGTACCAGTTGGAAGAGTTGACAAAGGATACGGTAACTTTATCTAATCTTCTCATGTTCCTGAAGAAGAAACCTAAGCACAGAGAGATAAATAAGACTGGCCTGAGGACACAAAGCTGGGAAAGGATTGAATTGAGTCTTGAAAGCGTATTTCCTAATGCCCTTTGCACTCCACTTTCTACTATTCCACAGCTGTCTCTATATGCTTAAGCGTGAAATTAGTGATTTTGAAAGGCCATAGGTGCTCAGAGGGGGAAAGTTGATCCACTTTAAACACCACAATTCCAAGGACCCAATTTGACTTACTAAATATGATGCACACATCTCTCTAATTCAAGCCAATATTGAACATCAAGCCATTAAAGAGACATAGACTGTTGTCAAACAGTGGTACATAATCAACATTAACATTATCATCAAACATTATCAACTTCTCATCCTTTGGGAGAAATTTCTAGCTTGAGGAGAACCAACCCAGATCCCTGATTGCCCAGTACATTCTTTTTTTTTAAAGATTTATTTTTATTTATTTCTCTCCGCTTCCCCTGTTGTCTGCTCTTTGTGTCCATTCGCTGTGTGTTCTTCAGTGTCCGCTTGTATTCTTGTCATGCAGGACCAGGAAACTGTGTCGCTTTTTTGTTGTGTCTTCTTGCTGTGTGCAGTGCCACTCTTGGGCAGGCTGCGCTTTTCTTGCATGGGGTGACTCTCCTTGCAGGTTGTACTCCTTGCACGTGGGGCTCCCCTATGTAGGTGACACCCCTGTGTGGCAGGGCACTTCTTGTGCATGGCAGCACTGTGTGTGGGCCAGCTCATCACATGGGTAAGGAGGCCCTGATAGCAAACCCTGGACCCGCCATATGGTAGGTGGACACTCCATCAATTGAGCCACAACCACTTCCCAATATAATCTTTTTTTTTTTCCTCCCTCTTCCTTTTGCCAGTCTTCTGGTTTTATTGCTCATTAGCAGGGATATAAGAAAATGAAACCAGTAAGTTGGCAGCCCTTCAGTAGCTCTGAAATTGCATGTCTTCACTAAATACCCTCCTCAGTGTAGATGATAATTGTACTGACCTCATAGAGTTGTTCTGAGAATCAGATTGGCTCACACAGCAGAGAACAGTGCTTCGCACATGCTTAAGTGCTGTGACACTCTTAGCCATCTTCTTTTTTTGCTCCTTCATCGTCTCCATCATCATCACCATGCGGTTCTGCCTTGCTTGCTCTTGCTTCTGACACTTGCTTCTCTCAGGCTAAACCCTTGTACCGGAATTTTCACTTATTTTATGAAATAGATCTTATATCTTAATAAGAGTACTTAGGTTCAACATCCTGAGAAACTGTCAATTCTGTTGCTGATGACTGTCCTGCACAGGGTTTCATATCATTTAGTATTGGGAGTGGACTTAGGGACCATCTACAAGAGCCCCTCATTTTACAGATGAGAACACTGAGACCGGGAGCGGTAATTTGTCTGTCAATGGTGGATGCACAGCAGAGGTTATATGGTTATCTACACAGCCAAGCTTAGAACCCAGGAAGCTTGACTTTAACACCCAAGACTATACAGAAACAAATCTCTTTCCTTTCCATACCCAGGGAGAAGATAGAGATTTTTTCGTAGAGATTGTTGAATGCCGGTTTCCTGAAAATACCACCAAAATGACCTGCTGATAAGGCAAAGCTGCATTTATTCTGTATTGCTTTGAGGTTTAGGGGTTTGGGTTAAGATGGATCTTTCAGTGGTGGGGCTTGATTAAGATTGTGTAAGGTTCATGATTCAATAATTTAGGATTGTTGAACACAACTATGTGAGGAATTCGAGGGAGGCCAGAATTTTAAAGAATGTTGGAGAGTAAGTGGCCATTTGATGTTGTATATTGAAAAATTGGCCAGTTTGATGTTCATGAAATGGGGTTTTCAGGAAGTTATTTGCAATCTTTTTCTTCCTGGGCAAGAATTTCCTGGAATAGTAGAGTCATGTTGATGGAGACAGTGGCATCATAAAGTCATATTAATATTAAGTATAAGTTGTGCAGTCTAGATGATTTTGCTTTCAATGATAATCCTATCATTTATTGGGCACCTACTGTGCACCGTATCATTTACATACTTTTTAGCTGAAAACTCAATATGGACAGAGATCACATTCATTTATTTTGTCAGATTATTATATCTTAAGCTGATAAACATAGTAGCTGGCACATGGTAAATGTTTGTAAAATGTCATAAATTTGTTGAAGTTTTATGCTTTATAACACTAAAAAGTTAGTATCATTCTGTAACCCAGCAATTCCACTTCTGGGTATGTAAATCAATGACATCCATAAGGGAACATATAAAGGAATGTTCACAACAGCTTTGTTGATGGTAGCAGGGAATTGGAGGCAATCTGAGCGCCCATCCCTGTGATAGTAGATAGGTAAAATGGATGCAGACACAGGTACGGTATCAGTTTACATCCCAACAGGAAAGAGGTGGTATACTCAAAATAATTCAAATGGTGAGAACTTAATGAAGGTGTTACTTATGATGGGGGACAAAGTTTGGTAAGGACAGTAAGACACTCAGGAACTAATAACTGGGGAAGCTCTTATCACCTTTAGACCTGAAGGAAAAGGGGAAATAATGATATAATTGGAGCTCAGTAAGAGCAGAGCCATAGAGAAGGGGCATCCCTGCAGGAGCTGTACCCATGGAGGAGGGGAACCACTGACAAAATCCCACTGAAGCAGGGAGGGAGCAGAAGCAGGGAGGCTGGGTGGTGGCCTATAAACCTGACTTCTCTTTCTTTCTTCTCTTGTTGACTCTCACTGCCCAAATATAGCTGGAAGCCAATGGCCGCGGACTCTGGGTGATGTTTTTGTACAGAGGAGCTTCGGGGGCACAGAACAGGGCAGAGTATCACTGGATGGCTCAGAACAGGCAAGAAAGAATAATCAGAATAAATAGCTTGCAGCATTTAGAAGCAATGGAGTAGATATTCTCATAATAGTAATAACAACATGGGTAAATCTTAGACATGTAGTGCTGGGTAAAATAAAGGAAGAAAGAGAAAGTGATCGAAAACACAACTCCAGTTATATAAATTAAAAATACATATACACAGAACAACAATGCACCTTTGCAAGAGTATACAGAAACTAAACCATACAAATCAAACACTGTGGAATGGCTGCCTATACAGGAGTGGAATGCAGATTAGAGGGAATAAATAGAAAAATAGATAAATCATGGACTAATGATGATAATATGCCATGAACCCAAGAAAGTGATTAATTCAACCTCCTACATCAAATATCCAATTAAAAAAAAAAGTATGGTTAGTATTAATTTCTCTGTTACATGGATAAGGCAGTGAAGGCCCATAGGGGTAGAGAAAGTAGCCCAAGTTTAGGCAGATAGGGAGCTCCCTTGAGGAAATGAGAGGCCAGGGACTGTCTTGATGTGCGTCCTTCTGTTCAGTTACATTGCCTTCCCCCCACAATGCAGCCATTGAAGGCCTGTGTGAACGCAGATCGCTGCTGGTCCTTTTTATGCCCCTGCCTGGGAATGTCTCTAAATACTAACGTCTCACTGTCTAAGTTTGAGCTCTTACTTTAGAAAAGTGCCGTCATTGGCCTTATACCTATCATTAGCCAAAACTTCGGTAATGGCATCAATCTGGGGGCAAGGTAATTATCAGGTTGTACTAGGGCAGACACAGACCTCAGCTGTTATCTAGAAAGCCACTTTCAATCTCTTTCCCTTTTTGTTTTGTCAAGAGGCGCCTTGCTTGGTTTATGCTCAGCTTAGAAAATGAGATTTAAGTTTAGCCAGAGGGGATAGAGGGATGGACAATGGCCTTAGCAGCCTGGCTCTGGAAGGGAAGGAGGTGGAGTTGGCTTTAGCCACTCTGGGACTTTGTGTAAAGGGACTGAGGAGCACCTGGCCCTCAAATGGTGTTTGTCTCTGGGGCTTGGATGCTATCTGCCCACAAATATAATTATCTCCACAGGAGAATTCCCCAAGCTAGGTTTTCAGGAGAAAACACGGAGTTGTGACCATGTTTTGATCATGTTGGCAGATTGTGTGAGTAGCACTGACAAGGCTTTCGATTCTAGGAATTATTAGAATTTGTCTGGATCACTCATGCTGTCCTGTCAGAGAAACCCAAATCAGTTAGTTGTAATTGTTAACAACAGTAGTGTAATAGTAGTAATAAAACCCACCACCACCACTTGTTTGCCACCTCTGTAAGAGGCGTGGTACCTGAAGGTTGACATCCTCTCCATCCTTGTGACAACCAGGTATTTCACTGATGGGCAGATCAAGCTCACAGAAGTTAAGCAACTTGCTTGGTCCAGGACAGAGCCAAACGATGACTCCAGTTCCACAGCCTCCAAGGCCTCTGCTCTTTGCTCACAGAAGTTCTACCCCAACAACAGTAGCCTCGTCTGTGCTGGGATGGGGTGGTGTGGGGGTGGAGGCTAGAGACGGTTGAAGCTTCCCAGATGGAGCTAAGGAAGATCTCCCCAATGCCCTGACTGTTGCTTTGTCTTTCCAGCGGGGCTTCCTTGTTGAGGGTGTTCTCTCTTATCCTCAGAAAGGACCACACAGATAAGAAGGGAGTTCCTGCAGCTAGAAGAGCAGGATGTAGATCCTGCCAGACTCTACCGATGCAGGGCTTTCTCCTGATGTCTTGACAGCCTGGTGTCCTGGAATCCTTTGGCTAGGCTGGGAAACTCAGTCTGGTCTACACTGGTGGGGAGTGAGGAAGGCAGAGGAGGGCTGGGCCTGAGTGGGGGTTCAGCTTTGCTCCTAGACAGTGAAGTCCCCTGCAACAGAATTGGGGGCTCCTGGGCTGTCAAAGCAAGTTCATATTCATTTCATTTCCATGATTTGGGGTTCTGATATGTCTGTTCAGAGTCCACCCCATTGGAGTCACACATGTCCTTCATTTGCAACCACGGTCTGAAAGTAAATAAAGCTCACGCTGCCAGATTTCCTCCCTTTTGGTTTTCTCTTAATGATTCTTTGTTCTCATAGCAATAATACTAAAAATGAAAATAAAGTAATAGAAGTTACAGGTTATTAAGCATCTATCTGTGACAGGCAGTGTTCTAGTTGCTTCACATGGATTATTTAATTTGATCCTCTGCATAACTATGTTATTATCCCCAATTGGCAGATGAGGAAACTGAAGCTTGGCAAGGTTAAGAAACTAGTTCAAGGTCACACAGTTAGAACATAGAGGACTGGGGAAAGGAACCCTGTTCTGCTTTCCTTCAAAGCCCATAGTCCTTTCTACTTGACCACATTGCCTATGAAATGGGGATAGTAATAACAGTTGCCCTGCTTGCTTTGCAAGCCTGTGGTGAGGATCAAATGAGACAGTAATTGGGAAAGCACTTTGAAAATGGCAAAGCACTATATAAATGTATGGTATTATTTTAACGTGTCACTTGCCTACAAAAACACTGCTCAAACATTTCATTTAGAAGGCACACCAGACCATTATTCAATAAGATAGCGCCGCATGTGATCCTTTTATCATTTTAAGAATGTGTATGAAGTCCACAAAACCAAAGCCATTAGGAAGATTTTGTTTCCTGGGTAGTCTCAGTAAACTTGGAGCAAGCTCAAGACATTTTTAAATAGCCAAGAAGTCAAACTGAAGGGACAACATTAAGTGTCAGAGAATTAAATGTCTGTGCACAGATGCTGGGAGTTTAAAATACATGCATTTATAAATTAGAATATTCCTAGGAACTGCTTTCAAAGAGTTGAATGGGAAACCCTTTGGCACTAAAGCCAACTATAATAACTTTAAAAAACAAAACAAAAAAGTAATTACAACCAGTAGAGTATGAAGAGCATTGGCAATCCAACCATACTCCCTGGGTTTGAATCCTAGTTCCCCCATTTCACTAGATATCTAACCCGGGCAAGTTATTTTATCTTGCCGTGCCTTTGTTTTCTTATTGGTAGAATAGAAATGATAACTGTACCTACCTCCTAAGGCTATTGTGAAGTTTAAGTGAGAATTGGAACAATGCCTGGTACACAGTAAGTGCTCAATAAAAGTTACCTTATGCTGTTATTATGATTTATTAAGCACACAAAATATTCATGAGGAACGCAAGAATAGAATGTCAAAGAAACTAAATTCAGCTGTAATAATTAAGGGCCTCCAATGTGCCAGATATTATGCTCCATACTTTATAACATTATTTCTTTAATCATCACAACAATCCTTAGAAGCAGATTTTATATACCTACGTTATAGGAGGGGAAATGGAGGTCTAGAGGACTGTGTGTGAGCATATGGATTACTCTCTAAGATTTCTTGATCCTTTACTACATCCCAAAACTACCAAAGCCTGGCGGCTAATAGCAAGTCCTCTGCCCATGGCATGTTTGATATTGTGAATGGGGCGAAGGATAGGCTAGGGCCCTCAGCACTGCCCACACTGCTGAGAGATGGGAGCAAGGGGAACAAAGAGCCCTCTGGAAGCTGAGCCTAAGAAGGTTGAGGCTGGCCTTTCCACCTTTTCAGGTTTCTGGAACCAATCTGCGATCTCTCCCCACTTAGGGCTGTCCTTGAAGTTGTTTTGAACCAGATTTTAAGGTTTCAAAACAGGAATGTTGGGCTGGTACCCTGCTATCCCTTGGGAATCGACCAGTTTCCAACTGGGTTGATAGGATATCCCATCAGTCCACAGCTTTAAAACATGCTTTAGCTCTTCGTTATCCAGAAGGAAAATATCCTAATTTTTTTGGTATAAATTTGGCCTTTTTTTAAAAATAAATTTGGCCTTCAAAGTCCAACAGACCCAGGTCTGAATCCTGGCTTTATCCTCAGCTAACTGCATGATTTTGAGCTGAGATTAACTCCTCAGAACCAGTTTTCTCATCTACTAAATGGACGTAATAATGCTCCCTTGCCAATTTACTGTAAACGTCAAATAAGACCAGATGCAAAGCACCTCATACAGTGCATGTAGGAGGCTCACAGTAGAAGATTACTAAACATTATTTCCTTTCCTTCTTCTTGGCAAGGTACACATAACCCTTTATAATCAGGCCTCAGTCCATTAATATACTTTCTTCCTGTATGTCCTTACAGTTCATGAACACCAAGTCGAAACATGCCATTCTCAGTTTTGCTACGGAAATGAGATCATGTATATGGAAATGCCTACCTCAATGCCTGGGACAAAATGGGCTCTCATTAAGGTGGGATGAATGAAGAAGCCCCCTAGGGTGGCAGATTGGTAGGAGAAAGGGGAATTAGGAATGCTTTTCCCAGAGGGGCCCCCAGACTGCCCTGAAAAATTGAAACTCAGGGAAGCCTACAAGAGAGTTTGAGAGATGGGAGGAAGGGTCTGGTTAGAGAGAGACAGAGCTCTGGGACCTGTAGACAGCCCCCCACCCCACCCCATTAAATATTCCTCACCACCACCCCTGCCCTTAGGAAGCCAGACCCTACTCTCAGCCAGGCACATTTGAAAGCATGCCACATGGAATAAGATTAAATTAAGTGTGTAGAGAATTGTCCCTGGCTTATTCCTGTAAATGTCATTAAGTCTACATGATCTAGCTGCTCATATCCTATTGACTTTCTTTGTATCAAACATAAACTCTTAGATAGAATTCCAGTGCAGAGGGCCATTTAAGGACTCATGCTGCCTTTGAAAGTTAGTTTGGGATCCATGGGAATGTAACCTCTCCTGGAATTGCATTTAGGACTGTAGCTTAATGTGTATTTTCATGGTTATGTTTCTTTTGGTCCTTTTCCATGTATTGGATAGCTGAAAATGGACAGATACACAATATGACGACTCTTTGGTTTCTATAGTAACGTTATTTATCTGGCACTGTCAGCTCATTAGCTGTTCCACCTAAGTGAATTTTCCAGCTAACCAAAGCATTCCCCATTAAATGTCACGTGGCTTGCTGCTTCATGGAAATCTTTCTTAATGGATCGCCCACACACCTCTGTCCTCCTAAAGAAGGCCACCTTTTCAGTAATACATGGTCATCATTGTGAATTATTGAATTGTGCTGCCAAATAGTATATACCCAGTGTCTGTTGAGCTCTGTGTACTAACTGCCCCAAGCTATTAAACTTTTTGAGTCTCTTCTTTAAGCTTGAGTCTCTTTAAGTTTTTGGGTCTCTTCTCTTTCTTCTCAGTGTAGTTTCTAGTTTATCTGCCTTCATCTCCTTTCCTGCTCTCCATTTGTTGTGTCTAGGCAACTATAGACTGGGAAATCTGATAACTAAGCTTGTGAAAAGTGTATATAAACAGCTCCTGAGTAAAGACCTTTTGAGATTTTCTAAGGAGTGAGAGTGTCAGTGGGGAAAAGAAAAAAAAAAGAGTTTGAATACATAAATCTAGGTTGGCTCACCAAAGGAGAAAAAGTCCTTATTTGGACACTATTTGTCAGATATTTGTTTACCTACTGTGCTAAATTTGAGACATGGACACCCAATCTAAATGTTGATTGGGATCTTCACGTTACTTACCTAAAGTGGTTCCTCTAACCAGGATTTTAAAAAATTATTTATTTTTTTATATTGTTAATTGTGGTAAAGCCATTTTATTCATTTAAGTGGGCAATTCGCTGATGTTTAGTACATTGACAATTCTGTGTAATTTTCACCACCATTTCCAGATTATTTTCATCATCCCAAATCCTAACTCATACTTACTTAGTAATAACTTACCCTGGTACCACTGTTCTGCTTTCTGTCACTATGAATTTTCTTATTCTAAGTATTTCACAAAAGAGAAATCATGCAATATTTGTCCTTTTGTGTCCGCCTTATTTCATTCAACATGACGTCTTCAAGGTTCATCCATGTTGTAGCGTGTACCCACACTTTGTTTCTTTTTTTTTCAGCTGAATAATATTCCATGGTGTGACTATACCACATTTTGCTTATCCATTCATCTGTTGATGGACACATGGGTTTTTTCCACCTTTTGTGGAATATGCTGTGATGAACATTGGTGTACAAATATCTGTCTGAGTCCCTGCTTTTAATTCATTGGGGTATATACCTAGTGGTGAGTTTACCGGGTCATACGGTAATTTATTTCTGTCATTCTCACATTCAGTAAGCATTTACTTAGCACCAACTATATTCCTTGAACTGAGATCATAGCCATGGATAAAAGGGACATGATCCCTGTCTTGTTTTGGATATCCTAAAATGAATGGGGAGTTGGGGCGGAGGATGGAATGGGCATCCTTAGAAAGAGAACCAAGGAATGAAAGGGCCTGTATATTGCAATGCTGAGCTGTCATTTAGCATGGCTGGAGTGACAGGAAAGAAGCTGGTAAAGGGCTTTGTTTGCTCTGCCGAAGGCTTTAAAATTAACTTCATGGGCAATAGATGCCCAACAAAGATTCTAACGAGGTGTTTTTTAGAAAAGGGTGGCCATATCGTGGGTGGATTGTGGCATGGAAGATGCACGGCAGTGGAGGAGAACTAAACCCACATCATTTATATGTATTATTTGTTACATATAATAAATTATATGTAATTTTTATCCTCATCTTTAGACCTTAAATTCTAGGTTTTGTACCTCAGTTAGCCAGACTCCATCCACTGCTTTTCTGTTCTTTCAGCTTTTGCTGTTCTTTTCCCTTGAATGCAGTTATACAATGTACATAGCAGGTACCGATAGGCTGCCTGCCTCTGGCTGAGCCATTTCCTACATGAGGCAGCCCTGCTTTGCTGTTCATTTCAGTGGAATTTGTTAATGACTGAAATGACATCTCACATTGCACTGGTTCTGAACCTACCTCCTGAAGATTAAATGAGATAAGAAGTGTAAAGTTCTTATACCCGACCCATACAAAAACAAGCAGCTGTTTTGAAACAGGCTTTTCGCACTTTGTCATACTGCCTGCCAATTGAACACATTTTGCCTTGTATTCGGGGTCTGTGTGTTCTCACCTTATCCCACTATTTGATTGCTTCCTCAATGGTGGGGCAGGAAATGTTAATCTTTGTATCATACCGACTTTTAAATTTAGATCATTTAGACATGTCATATTCTGATCAGTAAGGTAGAGACATTTACAGGCTTTCAGAGAGTAGCAGAAATTCAGTTTTAATTTATCACTACATTTAAACTGGAAGAAAACTGGAGGGTAGTTTTCCCAGAGGTTTTAACGAGAACAACATTCTCTTTGCGTTATCAATGTTTCTCAGTCCCCACTTGGCTGGAGCACCTACCTCTGGCTTCAGTTAGCTATTTACATTCCTCTATTTTTATATAAATTGTGCTATATTAGCATATATTTCACACTGTGACCTAGTGTTTCCCAGATCCTTTAAGCCAGGCTTTTTGTACATTAGTCAACGTCAACGGAAGTAAAATCGCAAATTGAGTACAGACTATAGCACAGCTACATGGCCCACTCTGTCATGCTGCAATGGATCCCTTGTTCTAAGAAGATTTGCTGTGAAATACAGTCTGTTTACATTAAGGAGAGCTCTGTATACTTAAGGCATAATTGTTTCAGGGCCTTCATTAATTCTTGAACTGCAAGACCCAGGATTTCTTTTCTTATATCTTTTCTTTAACAATGGGAGTAAGAGGTTTCCAAAAAAATAACAAATTGGTCCTCATTAAAACGGAGCTGGAAATGGTTTTCTGGTAATGTGCTTTACAAACAATGAGAGAATCTGATTGTAAATCAACTCCAGGGCTCAGCTGTTGTAGAGGCCAGGCTGGGGAGCTCCAGGGTAAAAGGTAGTCTGTATTTTTATGGAAAAATAAAACTTTTTTTTTTTAATGTCTGTTATTGATGAAGTGCTTATCTTGTCATAGAATTTTAGAGTTGGAAGGGATCTGAGAGTTCATTTAATTCATCCTCTTTCTGGAATAATAATCCCTTTCAACACCTCTGACAGATGGATACTTAGTCTCTGCTTGAACACTTCCAGCCATGGGCAGCTCACTCCCTTTTTTTAACAGTATAATATCATTACATAAGCATGGACTTTGGAGTCAGACAGATTTGACTTTGAAACCTGGCTCAGCCACACACCATCTGTGTGAATTTGGACAAATTATTTAATCTCTCTGAGCCTCAGTTTATTCTTTTGTGGAATGTGGATGATAAAGGAGAGGATGATAATAACCTAATAAAATTGTGAGGAGAAATAGAGACAATGCATGTTAAAAAATAGTTCAGGTCCTGAAAAGAGTACGTTGTCAGTGAATATTTTCTCCTGTTTTTTTTGGTGGTCTTGATTAGTACATCCTGTTTGGGGGCCACTCAGATTGTTAGATTGTCTTTGTTTTGAACCCACTTTGGTGTCATTTCTGTAGCCTATGTAATTAGTGCCTTCAAATTCGCTAAGTCCTAATTCTGCTCTTTGCAACCTCACAGAATAAATCCAATCCCTTTCCTCATGTCACCCTTTGATATTTGAAGGCAGTCATCAGCCTTTTGCCAGTCTCCTCTTGTTTTGGTGAATCATTCTGGCTTTCTTCAATGTGTCTTCAAGTGGTATGGTTTCTAGATGTCTCATCGTGTGAATCAACTAATTCAGGACCATCTGGTGGAATAGGGTGCCTGGAAATGACACCATCTCCCCCATTTTTTTGGCTTTGCTGTCTAACAGTGATGTCAGCATGGGAGAATGGGTGTGTGGATGTTGGTGATTCAGTTTAACAGATGAGCCCTCTGCCATGTTCCTTCTTCTCCGTCCTTCACAACCTTTCTCCTTTCTCATTGCTGAGAATGCTTGATGTCTGCATCAAGCTTTTATTCAGTTTAGGATCAGTCTTACATCATTTCAAAGTTTCTCCATTTTGTCTTTTTCCCCTAGTTTTCAGCTTGGAAGAGGGAGCAGATACTGCCCATAGCTTCCATACATATTTCCCAGAGGGCACAAGGACTGTATTTTTGGAATAAAATTTAGTTGTTCTCTTAGATATGGAGCTGAGACTTCTGACACAGTCACAGGATCCATGGAGAACATTGGCTGGAATATGAGCCTTTTCCATTGTCAGTATGAACACATAAAGTTTGCCCAGGAAGAGAAGGCTGGAGTGGGTTGGTATTTTGGCTAGAACTCCAAGTAGCACTTTGAACTTGGGTCTTCAGAGGTGAAAGTCTAGGGAGGGCTTACTTCACCCCACCCCACCCGGTCCTATAATTCATTGACTCTTCCACACCAAGCTAAATTGCAAGTTTCTAAATTTGCAATTAGAAGGCAGAATGGCGTGCCTTGGGAGAACTGGTGCTATTTCTGAAAGTTCCCAAGGAGTTCAAAGAATTACTCATGTTTCTGATTTACATGCCTAACTCATCTAAATGTCCTTTATTTATGAGTTCTTTGACATCTAAGAAGACATTTCAGTTTTACTATGAAACTTTTTACCCTTAAGAACAAAAATCTCAAACCTCTTTTCCTGAGAAGGGAAGTTTTCTTTTTTACCAAGGATAAAATATTGGCAATAGTCACTCTCTCCTAGCTCCTTAACTGTATTTGAAAACCTAGTTCCTCATGTATCATCCTCCCATGCACACGTCTTGTGTTTGCATAAAGAAAGGTAAAAGTCAGATTCTCCTCTTTTCTTTAAAAAACAAACAAACAAAAAAATGTGGGCAGGGAGGGATAACTTACTTCCTTGGCATTTTAATAGAGTACCCAGAATCCTCCTAACATAGGGCATTATTACAGATAAAAGGCACTTTAAACTAAAAGCTCTGACTTTAGTAAAAAACCAACAGATTCACTTACAATAGACATGCATCAACTTTATGGCATGCATCTTGTAACTTCTATTTTAACCACTGAGAACATTAAAAGAAATTTTTTTCTTTATAGTTTGCAGCCATTTTTCAGATATTTGGGGTTGCCAGATTGCAGCTATGCAATTAAATAAGCTCTTATTGTACAGAATCAAGGTGGTGCGGTCTCTTCTTAGTTTGTGTTTTTGCCATATAGGCCTCTGAAATGATTCCATCCGCGCCTGGTGATAAGCACTGCAGCACAGGTATTACCTGGCAGTGTGGAAAATCAACTGATCATAAGTGAGGGGGGAGGGGACGATGCCTTTCTTCACCCACGAGGGTCCTGTTGTCTCCCATGTCAATTTGGGCTGTGGATGGTTTATCCATGCAGCAGATTTCCCAGACGTTTCAGTAATTGTGATTTAGTTGCTAGACCCGTTGAGGTTTGTTACCTGGGGAACTTTGCAGGCCCCAGCAACTTCTTTAAGGTGAAGAAGATTAAGGCCTAAGAGTGTGTTTGCAACAAAGAAGGAACGCCCCAGGGGGGCTTACAGTAGCTGAAAACCTTTAATGGTGTTGGGGAAGCCAGACTGCCATCTCTAATGTGGATGTCGAGAAATGGCATGACCCTTCTCATCTCTGTATCACCTTTCTTGCTTAACAGCTCCGCCACTCACATTTCACATTTTAGTGTGCACTAGGAATGGAAATACAAATAGCAATGAGTGTTCAGTGGGACCAAAATTCCCTGACCTCATATTTTATCATTGTAACTTTTGGGAGGATTTCTTTTGATGCTTTTTTTGCTGTATATGGACTTTTAAAAAAACACAACCCTTGTGTCTGTCAGTCTATAATATAAGAACTATGCAATACATTAAATGCCAGAAAATGGAATGAACATGTGTGTAATAGGTTAATTAAGCCATACAGACTTCTTCTCATGGTATTTGTGTTTAGAGAGATGGAATGTATGCTACGCACATGTTATAAAGGCTTGAATTGGTGATGGCTTCAATAGAGGCCACATTAGAGTAGGGGAAAGAACTATGACTTTAAGCAAGACTTAGTTGGCCCTGTTTTTGGAATGACTTTCTTTTTAACCAGGACTGGGGATTGAACCCGGGACCTTGTATGTGGGAAGCCAGTGCTCAACTGCCACATTGGTTCCCCTGAGTTGGTTTTTTCATTTGTTTTCTTTTTGTTTGTTTTGTTTTGTTTTTAGGAGGCACCGGGAACTGAACCCAGGACCTCCCGTGTGGGAAGCTGGTGCTCAGCTAACTGCTTGAGCCACAGCCTCTCCCATGGAGTGACTTTTGGAACATCACTCCAATCCTTGATTTTGTCATCACTAGAATGGGGATTATAACACTTCACCAAATTGTGGTAATAATGTGTATGAATTTTGTATGAAATATTATTAGTATGATGGTTCTGCTAGTTAAGTAGTATTTGCTGAACTCTCCTCCACTGCCTGTATTTCCTAGTCACTGTCATTACAGCTGCCACTTAGTGTGAGCCATTAAGGTAGGTCCTGTGTGTCCTCTTCTGCCTATCATTTAGATTCAGCAAATGTTGGTATCTAAGAATGCCTGACTCTGGAGAAAACAAAGATGAATACTCAAAATAAGCAAAAATGAACCTCAGGAGTTATCATGAACTGTTTGCAGTTCCCCAAATTCACCCAACTCCCTGGGACAGAAGAGCCTTTACCTGGCTAATGTCTACTCATCCTCCCAAGACTCAGCTCAAGGGTCAGCATCCCTTGGCAACTTTTGATGATGTTGTCTGTTACTCTCCTGCCTGCTCTGATGAGGTGCTCTTCCTCTGGGCAGACCTCTAGAGGAGCACTCATCATATGAAAGAGGAATCATCACATACTTTTCAATTTTTAACATCCCCATTTTGGACATGGCCCCAAATTTTAAAAGCCCAAAAGGATATACAGTAAAAAGTAAGTCTCCTCACTACCAATCCAGAGCCATCCAATTCCCCTTCTCAGATGTAGACACCATCACCAATTTTGTATATCCCTTTTATAGATATTTTATAGATATAAGAATATATTTGTACATATAAGAATATATATTATGTCCATATGTCTATACACATTATATAATGTATGTAATCTTACATAATATATGTATCCATGTATAAGAATATATACAAATATATGCACTCTTTTCCCCCAAAGATGTTTTCCTATATATACAGTCAATAATTTGCCTTTTAAAAAATGTGATGTTGTATTTTGGTGATTATTCCAAATCAGCACAGATAGAGCTTCCTTATGCTATTTAAGAGCTCCATTGTGTTCCATTGTGTATGCTGGATATACCGTGATATATTTAACCAACCCCTTATTGTTGGACAACTAAGTTGTTTCCAGTTCTTTTCTATTATAAACAGTGCTGCTATGAAAATCTTGAAAAAATATCACTTCCGACTTGTTTGAGGATATCTGTAGGATAAAGTCCTAGAAGTGGAATTGGTGCTTTCATGGCATTTGCACTTAAAATTTTCATAGATATTGCCAAGTTGCACCAATATATTTTTCTACCACCATGAGGGTTCTTGCTTCCTTATATACTTGCCAATATTATGAGTTATAAAACTTTTTTATATTTCCAATCTTATTGGAGAAATATGGCATTGCAATGGTTTTAGTTTGCATTTCTTATATTATCAGTGAGTATAGCATGTCTTCATGTATTTAAGAACCAGTTATATTTCCCTTTCTGTAAGTTATATGCTCATATCCTTTGCCCTCTTCATTATTGCGTTCTTGATTTCTTTCTTGCTGATCTGTAAGAACTTTTGCTTACTATATTAAAGCAGTTAGCCCTTTGCCTTTGAGTTACAATTATTTTTTCTTCCCAGTTCGTGATGTCTTTTGATTTTATTTCTTGGTTTTTTTTTTTTCCAAGTGGAATTTTTAAAAACATAGTCAAATTTACCATCTTTCTTTCCTATACCTTTTAAATTTTGTGTCAAACTTCAAGAATTTCCCACTCCAAAATTATTAAATTATTTTCTGGTAGTACACTTGCTTGATAGAGACTTTGAGGCTGCAAGTCAGGGAAAATGGGAGCAGCAGAAAAGACTTGTGGGGAAAGGCCACAGAAGAGAAGGTCCTCCTAGTGAAGATCTCACAATGTGGGACCACAGCTGTGAACTGGAGGAGAGGCAGCAAAACAAAACCTACCATTTTGCTTCTCTCTTCCAAGCTATTTCAGCAACCACAACAAATTCCCCCCAGTCCCTTGGTTATCCCTGACTGAAAATGGATGGCTGAAGTGGGAGGGTACACACTTTCTTTGAGCAGAAGAACTACTAAGAACATTCTTTTATCAGCCAAAGATCAAATAGCCCATCTTGGCAGGTGACACACATAAGTAAACAGGCTGTTGCATCCATCATATGCACGGTAGCATTGGCTGTTCCTGTTCACTGCAGTTGACTAGAAAGGTATCCTGAAATGCTGCTTTTTGACAGCTCTGGGAGGAAGAAAAGTCCTCTCTTTTCACATATGAGTGACTCTTTGGCGAGTCCAAAGCATGATCCGGCATTGTTGTGAAAAGTCCCCATGCCTGCAGCCTCAAATGCCAGGACTGCTCACAGGTTGCAGGTGGAACTACGTTTCAGATACCGATATGGACATCTGGGAACCAATTCAAACTCTTTCCACCACATTTGAAAATCAAAACAATCTTGGCAGATTGATGGCCAAGGAAAGGATATAGTCACAGAATTAATTGCGTGGAAAATTATTTTCTTTGAGATTAGAGAATGAAAGAAGTATCTTGAATGAGGACGGGATTACCAAATCACCAAGCTTGCCTAACAATTGCCATTAGCTGAGCCATGTATTTGTGGTTATGGGAATAGCATCCCTTCCAGATACTGTTTGGAAGGGATCCTATATTTTTGTGTCTCTTAAGTCTGATAAAAATAAGCTACGAATATGTGACCCAGTCAGACTGGGTCTGACTCACTCTAGTAGACAGTTGTTCATAGTACTTCATTCACAACAATGGAAAGAATCTCCCACCATGCCTGTGTTCCCCCTCATCTTTTGCCTTTAGTTTCCTCAAACTTAATTTTGGGTGCACAAGAATATATGAAATCTGGTCAATTTATTTAGTGGAAATCAGAGATTTATTTATTTAGTGGAATCAAAGACTGGATTCAGATCTAGGTTTTGTACCTTGTAAGCTCTACGGCTTTAGACTTGTTCCTAGCTTTATTGAGCCTTAGTAGTTCCATCTGTAAATGAGTATCTGCTACCCACAAACAAAGCCGTATAACAAACTACCCCAAAACCTAGTTGCTTAAAACAACACACATTTACTTCGCTTGTGAGTCAGCAGTTTGGCTGAGTGGTTCTTTGGCCTGGGCTGAGCCTGGCTGATCTTGGCACATTCTTCTGGGCAAAGTAAGTCTTGAGGCCAGCCGGATTCAAGGGTGGGGAAATTCAAGACTCCATCTCTGCATTGGAAGAGCTGCTAAGTTACTTTGCAAAAAGATGTAGTTACCAGGAGGAAGGAAGTATTGTGACCATTTTTGTAACCTTCCAGACTACCTTCTAGGAATTAATGTGATACTATATGGAGACTGCAGCAATTATATCCCCCGTGCATTCAGCAAACATTTATTGAGTGACTTCTGTGTGTACAATGCAGGGGTTGATGCATGGGGAAATGAAGAGATAAGTAAGACCTCACCTCTAATTTCAAGAAGTGTATGATCTTAGTAAAGAAGTTGGGCACTGAAGCTGTTGTAGGACACCTTATGGAGTGTAAAGTGTCTTAAGAGAGAAATAGATAAAATACTATGGGATTTTAGAAGAGAGAGTGATGAAAATAAAAGACTCTGGGAAGGGATTCTGGTACCAGCATATGCTCTGCTTAAGGTTTCCCTCTATTTAATGCTAATTATTGATCTCCCCAGGCTATCAATAATGACGTGGTACAGGAAACCCAGTCCAGACGGGCTAAGCATTTTAAAGTGGAGCAATTTGAGGCAAATTAAGTATTTGAAAATTGCCAGCCATCTAGATTCTACATGCCCAGGCTACTATGGCTGAAGCAAAACCATCTTACTATCTTGCAGGATAATAGTAATCCTCCTAAATTTACATCTCTGATTGAAGTAATTTCCACTAATCCAGGAGTCCCTCAATCCCATTAATTTAAACATTTGTTTTCCAAGGACAGCCAGAAGGCACAGATTATACTTTCAATAAATAGTCTGAAAGTAGTTCCTTTTTTGTTTTTTTACTTTTACTTCCCACTCTTTGAAACTTTAAAGTGATTGAATTAACAGTGTGCTAGAAGGGATTGAGGTTTAAACAAACAAACAAAAACAACACCTTAAAACTGGGGAAAGGGGTTTCCTAAGCAGTGTTGTAAAGAGCTTGAGAGGAGCCAGAATTAGATCCGAGGAGGAGGTGCTTATATTCTCTTCACAGCTGATGACATGCCAGGGGTCTTTAGGCAAGTTCTCGGCCCAAGTCTGGGTTCCTTCATTTCCAACCAGGCTATGATTACCTCGGGCCTTGATCCTTCACATGTGGAGTCATGAGTCTGTTCTGTGTATGGATTTTCTTGAAAGGGAAAGTGCTACCTAAATACAAGGTACTTGTATTTCTGTAAGGTGCTTGGAATTTTAAGAGCTCTTTAAACTGCATCCAAATGGGCTTCTCTTTGTAAATGCTACAAGTGTGCCTGCGTAGACTGCAAAAACTTCAATCACCAGCTATAATTCAATTAGTGACTCTACCCAGAGTCAGGCCAGACTCCACAGGTTAAATGAGGGCGATCTTCCGTAAGATTTCCCTTCACACAGCAAGCTCAGGGGGCCCAGGCCACCCACACTTCTGACCAACTGGCAACAAATATGGGGTTCCTTACCATCCCTTCAGGTTCTATAACTCACTGGAACAACTCACAAAACTCACTAAACATACTATATTTACAATTATACAGTTTTACTATAGTGAAAAGAATACAAATAAGAAGCCAAAAGAGAGACATATAGGGAGAGGTCTGGGAGGGTCTCAAACACCTTTCCATGTTGGGTCAGAATGCTATGCCCTCCCAGCACAGTGATAGGTCTTCTCAATCATTGGAAGCTCACCCGAGCTTTAAGTGTCCAGAAGATTCAGTGTAGGGTTTTGTTACTTAGGCATGATTGGTAGAATCTATGTCCTTGAAGTTGGACTCAATCTCCAGGCCCCTTCACCTCCCAGAGGTTGGGGAAAACCCACTGACATGACATGGCTTTAAAACCCCAATCCCCTAGTCGCCTAGTTGGTCTTTCTGGTGTGGCTAGTCCTCACCCTGAGCCATCTTAGCATAGACAATTCAAGTGTGCCCAGAGGCCCATCATAAATAACAGTAGACACTCCTATCAAGTGAAATGTCAAGGATATAGAGGTTACCAGGAATCAGGGACAACGTTTAGCCAAGTTCTTTATGATACAATCCTGAATTTGTCCATTTGAAGGAGGGCTCTGCAAACATAAAGTTCCAACCTTAGAGATACTATATAATTTAGATAATGGTTAAGACAATGGCATCCTGTCCTTTACAGGATAATACTTTTCCTTCTAAAAGTCTATTTGCCTAAATCATTGGTTGCCCAATTAAGAGAATCTCCAAGTTAAACTTAAATATTTGGCTTTGAAAGACATTAAAGAGTTATCAATTTTGTTCTTGTTTAATATTCATTGGCCTGTCTCTATGGGGTTGCTGCTCATGATGGATTTAGAACAAAAACAAGAGTAAAATTTTAACTGGCTAACTCTTCCCCTGGATTCTTAAATTACATTAAACCTCTCAGTTTGTTTAAACTTTTTTGGTTTTATTTATTTATTTTCCAAGTGTATTTGAGTTTCCCTAAAGTATTGTTTTGTAGGAGATTGGCCCTGGACTAATTATGTAAGACTCACCTAGAGTGATTCAGTAGTTTGGGGATGGGATTCCAAGAATGTTTTTTAAACAGGATCCCCAGCGGGTTTTGGGAATCACTGCTTCAAACACTCTTCAGGCTGTGTCTATGATAGAGAAGAGGTCCTTACTGAATAGTGCTAGTTGTTCCTTTGCTGCAGGCTTACCATTTGCTGGGCACTGATCTTATTTCTGAATATAATTCCAGTTAATCTTCATAACAGTCCTGCAAGTTTATCATGGAATAAAATGAGGCACTGAGACTCAGAATTGTGAAGTGCTTTACCCACTGTCATAAGCCAGTATGTGACAGAGCCAGGATTTGAACATGTCTGACTCCAAAGCCAGCATCTTTCACCCCTCTAGCCTATTCTAAGATTGTGTAAATACCAGGTAGAACATGAAGAAAGCTTGAGACATTGATCTTTGTCTTCAAGAAATTTACTGTTTAACAAGAATGGAAAAAATAACACTTGCTCACTGGTGACCAAAAAAACATATGGAATATAGGATTGAGGAAAAAATTAAAAAGTAGAAATATAGGATAATTCAGGTTTTTTGTGTGTTTTCAATGATAAACTGAATTAGAGCTATTTTTCTGTTGAATTGCATGGTTGTTTTGCTGTGTTTTAAACATAGCAAATGGACAAAGCTTTCTGTTTGAGGTTCAAACACAAGAAATATTTGACTGATGTCAGGGTTACATTATTGCAAGGAGATAGAATTTGTGCATAGAATGTTATGTTTTTAATTTTTTATTTCCTTACTGGTCTCTAAACAAGTAGGGTGGACCAGAGTTCGCTCAACCCGTGCATAGTACCATGTTGAATAGGCAACTATTTTCTCTTTGTTGGAGGTCAAGTATAAATGAGAAGGTATAGGAACTGGAAATTTAAGAGTCTCTTAAGCAGGAACCTAAACTCCCAGCAGATATTCACATTGCTAGGGAAGTCAAAGCACTAAAGACCCAGTCCTCATTGAAGAATTGGCTTAGGAAGTGCACAGGGCTAGGGCCAAATCATGAAAACTAGGAGAGGCATTCGCTGTTTCTAACAGAAGACTCTCGAGTAGCTAAGTTCTTTAGGCAAGGGCAGTATGTGACTGTGGCAGTTGAAATAACCACTGTAGACTGACTTCTCTAAGAATGATAAGGGTCTTTCTAGGAGGGCAACAGCTTCAACAGGCTTTAGCTCTTTGCTTAGTTCTTGCAAAAAGTCCTATTTTATTCAAAGGAGGAAATTAGATTATCCAAAACTCGCTTGTATAGCAAAACATTTGGCTTTCCATAAACCATGTAAAGTTCAGCGAAGTCTTTGGTCAAGACAGGATTCTCCAAGATCATGCTAAGCCCTTTTTCTTCCCCATCAAATCACTTACATTATATTTTAATTCTTTATTTACTCTTCTGTGTCATTACCAGACATGAGCTCCATGAAGTAAGGAAATGTTTTGATTTTGTTCACCATTACATCCTAGTACCTCGCATAGGATCTGGAACAGAATGGGTTCTCAATAAGTATTTGTTGGGAAGTGGATTTGGCCCAACGGATAGGGCATCTGCCTACCACATGGGAGGTCCAAGGTTCAAACCCAGGGTCTCCTGACTCGTGTGATGAGCTGGCCCATGTGCGCAAGGAGTGCCCTGCCACACAGCGGTGTCCCCCACATTGGGAAGCCCCACACGCAAGGAGTGCACCCTGTTTGGAGAGCTGCCCAGTGCGAAAAAAGTGCAACTTGCCCAAGAATGGCACCACACACACGGAGAGCTGATGCAGCAAGACGACGCATCAAAAAGAGACACAGATTCCCGGTGCTGCTGACAAGAATACAAGCAAACACAGAAGAACACACAGCGAACCAACACAGAGAGCAGACAACTGGGGGGTTGGAATGGGGGAGGGGAGAGAAATAAATAAAATTAAATCTTAAAAAAAAAAAGTATTTGTTGAAGGAATGAATGTTTTGATGAATGAATGGATGGATAGATCAATGAATAAACAAATGAACTTAATGGCATTAAATTCCAGGTGCAGGAAAGGAGTTTTTAAGCAAATCCTTTGTGACCATCTAGTTTTCCAAACTGTTAATATACTATGACTTTAGGGAACACCCAGCACAACTTAACTTCATTCCCATTGTGTAGAGGACTTAACCAAGACTGCATTTGGTTTGCAAAAATCAAGAATAAATTCGGAGGCTGCAATGGAATTGCAGTTTGGAAAGCACCTTTTTTGGGTCTCTTGTTTCTTTTGAATGACAGGTGGCTTTGAACTGGCTAGAGACAATTATTGGGTAATAGACTTTTATTATAAAATGGATTATAGAATACAAAATGGAAGTGTACATGGGCCATACAAAGGGGAAAATGAAATGGCAAACACCAGAAGACAAAGACAGATAACACAGCAGGATGAGTAAGAAGCAAAAACTGCTAGGAGGCACTTTTGAGGGAAGGCACGCATAAGGGAGAGCAGTCAAGTGGAAACCAAAAGAAAAGAGTGAAGTTTGTTGATGTCATTAGAAACTTGAGGTGTCTACAACCACTGAAAGGAAATGAAATGGAATCTCTGTAGGGAGAAAAGCCCAATTTCTGAGCTAAGCATTTTTCAGTGTGCTTCCTCCTTTTCTTTACTTTGTCCCTGTCAGCTTGCTCTGAAGCCAGAAATAAGCTCATTCTTTCACTGCACTAAGAATTCATTGAGCACTGACTTTGGCCAGATCAGGTGCTGTGCTAGGAGATGAACAAGGCAACTATTAACTCTTGGCACCATGGATGAGTGAGGAAGTGCTAACTTGGGGCCACTTATTTGAACTTCTCCTTGGGGAAGTTAAGCGCTTCATCCATTTTGCAATTTCTCTCAGGACTTTTTGCTGCCCCTAAAGAGATCCTGTGTCCCCAGTAACTAGGAATGTTTCTACCTTTTTCTTCTTTAAAAAAAAAAAAAAAAAAAAGGAGCTCTCAGACTTTAAAATTACTGCTTGTTTACCTGTTGGAAAAGTTGCTATTGCTGTAGTTGAGTTATTTGTACTTCCCCTAGTGGGTCATTGTCTTTCTAACACCCAGGCCTCCTCTTAGCCTGGAACAGTCTTTCCCAGCCCTGGTGCCTTGGGCCTCCCCCTCCCCAGGTTGAAGTATGTACTCTTTGTAAGTGCTGCCTGAGCACCTGCTGCTCTCTAGTCAGACTGCCTAGGTTTGATCATGAAACGGAACCCCACTCCCACCTCCTGTCCCCCACCTTCTCAAGCAAGCTGAGTGGGCAAATGCTTCAGATTTATGCCTCCTGTTCTTCAATCATAAACACACAAGCAGAGACATTGAGAAAGCCTGGGCAACTTTATCTATGTATTTATCTATCTATTTATTTATTTATTTTCCAGTTCCCTTTCTGTAAAAATATGAAGAATACCACACATTGGTATTTTTTGAAAAATTTCTTCAACAAAATAATGCTTGTGCTACATGTACAATTCAAGGCGACATAATTATGCTATTTTACAAAGCAATTGCATGTTTTATTTAAACATCGTATCTCACAGTGCAATACTACTGTAATTGTGTAACAGAGCAGAGGTTTAAGGTTACAGGATATGTGCCATTTCTTCCTCAGTGACTGTATTTAATAACTTCATTTAGAGGCAACACCAGAAATCCAAATTGAAAGTCCCTGAGGTCCTCATAGATGCAGAGCATAGAAATTCTCTGTTCTTGACTATCCCACACGGGTGTGAAGGAGACTCTATTTTCCCTCTGTCCTGGACATTTAGGCCAAGTCCCCAGAGCGGAGGATACCCCTCATACAGGATCCTAGATGTGGGGTGATTAAAGAGTCCGGGGCCAGAGGGATGCCCAGGCTGACCGACCACCTTGGGCTTCTTGGGAATGTAGCCTGCTTGCCCTTCTAACGCAGGCAGACTGCTACTCCCCGAACAGGCACTGCTGGCTAAGGTGACTTACCTGTCTATGGTGTCTCCTCCTCTGAGGCACTGGGGAGAGAATGGAACCAAGGCTGAGGGTCTTCCGCAAATAAAGTCTAAAATAGCACCCCATACCAGAGGTCTTGGAGGTGTGTGTGCCCCCCACACAAATGCTCACAAGGATAGACTTTCTTTTACCACAGGAAGAAATGCACCCCTCTTTTGTGACTGACCCTACCTATTTGGAAGCCCCCGTCACACCCCATGTGTCTCTCTGAACTCAGCCTCCGAGGATATATATCACATCTCAGGAACACAGACAGAGAAGAAGACTGACCACAAGGCAAGGCAGCATGCCTTTATTTCAAAGCCATTTCCAAGGCTTGGCTCTGCCTCAGAACTTCTGTGATCTTCACGAAGTCCCTTGACAGCTGTGGGCCTCAGTTTCTTGACCTCTAAAATGAGAAGACTGTCCTGTACTAGGGTTCAGAAAATTTTTCTTAAAGCATTAAAGCCTTTTGTACAGCACCTGAATATGTAAAAGATAAACACAGAGTTGTTCTCATTGAAGGAAATTCCATAGCCTTGTACTTTTGTCCTCCCTGCCCCTACATCCTCCACTGTCCCCCTGTAATGTCACCTCCATAGAATCCTATTGCTCCAAAGAAAATAATTTGATAAGCAAATCCTGGGTTCTAAGGCCCACTCAAGTATAGCATTCTAGGACTTGGTGCCTTTCTGGTTAAGAAAGACACTGGGGTAACTGCTGGCTGCCCTCCTATACTCGGTGCTTGCGGCCACTGGGCTGGCCACTACTCTCATAAGCATGACGGACTGTGGCTGTGTAACTGCATAGATCAGTGCTTCAGGATACAGGGTGTGGCATAGCTGGGTGCTTCTTAGAAGAGCCTCTGCATTCTGTGAACATTGGGCTTCTATCTGCCAGCTCCTGAGAGGAACTACCAATCTTCTCGGAGAGCATAGGCATTTATCCATGAGAAGGAGTCAGGCTTATATATTTCTTCCTTCCTTCTAAATAACACTCCCACTGTTCAGGCTTAAATACCAAAACCTTATGGCTTTGCAGAATCAGTGCCAGAAAGTCAATCGTCAGAGCAAATGCAAAGATAATAGCTCGATTGATCAAATCAGTAGAAGAATTGCTTTTGAGGTTTGCCCTTCTGCAGAGGTCAGAAAAGATAAGGCTGGGAGTTTGCAAAAACATGCTTGATCTGCTTAAATTGTATAAAACCACGTAAAGACACTTAAGTTCGTAGAGACCTGGTGATCAATTCAAGAAAACCTCACAAAATGAATAGTTTGGCTTGGAGCGAGGCATGTAAAATAAGGTCTTTCTAAAAGCATAGCAAAGGCTAAGTTTTTCAAACATAGACAGTGATATAGCAGCTAACCAAGGATGTCCATGTAGAGAATGGCTACCATCTGCCTTCCCACACAGAGGGGAAGGCAATGAAGACCCTGAGTGTTCACTCTATGGTGGAAACCTCACAGGACCCTTTCGGTCCGTTATCTAATTTAATCTTCACCATGGTCCTGTGAGATGGCTTTTATTGTCCTCATTTGACAAATGAGAAAATAGAGGACAAAAAATTTACAAAATGAGTAAGTGACGGAAATTAGAATTTTAATCCAGATGTGTATTTCCATTGAATATTCTACTGCCTCCTCATGGCACATGTAAATTTGGCAGTATCACAATGATTTTATATCAAGAGAAGCTGCTAGTCTGGTTTTAAATATACTTGGAAAATGTCTTACCCTCTTGGCAGGGTGGGGAAGACAGGAGAGAAACTGAATGTGTCAGTGACGATCCCACACAGCTCTCCAAAGCTGTAGGTGTCCCTGGACCTGATAGAGTTTAAATTGAGATGTGCTCAATTTTTCTCACTTAAAGTTCAGCATTTTCAGAAACAAAGGTCTGTTAAATATCGTATTTATGATGTGGAATTGCTGATATTAAACATCTCACATAATAATCAACTGCTCTTTTATAAAAATGTGGCCTTCTAAGATATTTTTCAAGGAGGTTATTCATATTTTAAAATATTTTATCTGTTTTTATTATCATTTTATTTGAGAAGCTGAACATGTGGTTATCTAAAAGAATGGATCTTAAGGCAGAGAACAAAATTCCTCAGAATCAGCACAGTAACTTAATGAACTTTTGAATTGAAATTATCTTTGCTGTAGCCCAAGAACTGAATGATAATTAGGGTCCGGGGACACGTGGGGAATGATTTCACTCTTAGCAGTGCCAAGAATCTATTCATTTGTCATCAGTCCCAAGTTACATTTAATCAGCAATTCAAACTAGGATTGGAAAAATCAAGTGACATATAGCTAACTTTCTATAAAATTAATACTGTAAAATGAAACCTATATTTCTGGCAATTTAAATGTGAGCAGCAGTAAGATGAAGCTATGTAAATATTGAATGGAATTGCTGTCAAAGGCTCTCTTAGTCCCACCACTTCCCCACCCTTTGCTTCCTAGCCTGAAATGCCACCTTGGCTGCCACGCTTTTTATTCTATAGCTCCCTGAAGTCTGGGTGTTGGAGCACTCAACAAGCGTTTTTGTAACACAAACAGTAGTCAATAATGCTGCAAACCAGGGGCATCATTCAAAGAGCTATACTGGGTGGCAGCAAAGTGGGGGTCAGGGAGAAACGGGGTTGGAAGATCCCACAATGTAGACGGTGAACTCTTCCTGGTGAAATCCCTTGCAGAAATTTCACATCCCTAGGACCAATGGTTGATAATAGCAACACTGCCTTCCATTGTGGGTTTGTGTTAAGCATTGCTCCTACTTGGGTCAATTTTTCTTTTTGGCTTTCTACTTTGGATCTTTATGTGCTTTAAGATCCCTACTATATTGACCATCTGACTTAAAAGAATCTATGCTGTTTTTGGCTCAGGATGTAGGAGGAGAATGGGGCCAATAGGGGTGGGTCAGGTGTGAATGGTTTGTCTGCTTCCTTTCCCACCTGCTTCCAGGACAGGGAAAGAGGTAAGCCAAGGGGGTCTGCATGAATCAAACAATCCTTTTGTCTCTACTGTGTGTGGCAGGTTGATCAGAGACCCGGTAGACAAACTGAAAGCGGACCTTTCCAAGGTTTCAGTGGGTAAACATCCTGTCCTTGGCAAAGCTCAGTCGGTAGCTTCTGTGGTCATTTGGCAGGCAGTCACCATCAGTAAATAAGGAAATGTAGAAAGTGTGCTTATCTTAGTGAACAGGTGAAGCCAGAGGTTAGATGAAAAAAAATATCAGGTTTCACAATGACTTGAGTTCTAGGCAATGTGTGTGCTGAGAGCAGTGTGGGAGGTAGAGTCAGACAGACCTGGATTTGAATCCCAAGTCTTCCACATACTAGAGTCCATCTGTGTGCCAACTCAGACCCCTTTTCAGTGGCTACTTAGAACACTGAGTTGAAAAGATTCTAAGGCAGATCCCAGGCTTACAGTGAAAAGGACTAGAATCCTTTAATGATGTCTACACTGGATTGAAGGAGGTGGAATTGGCAGCATGTTTGCCAGATATCGAAGGGCCCTGAGCTCTCTAAGATCCCATCCACTGTAATACTGTGAATGTGGATGTGTGCATGTGTGTAAGGCATGGCCGGAGAGGCTATTAGTGCAACCTCTTTAAAATATGCTACTAGGATGGTGTTATGGCTTACATTTTAAAACAATTTTAAAACAACACCACATCATCTGTATATTACAATATTTTTGTGAAGACTTTTAAATCTTCGTAGTGCATTATGTCCTTTAGACTGTTATAGGAGTGAAAAATCACCTTTTAAGTTAAGTTGACCACAAATTACTTTGTATTAAGATACTTAAAATTTTTCATTTGTTTTGACAGAGTTTTAATGCCGAGAAATGGATTTCTCTATTAATAGAAATGCCACCAATTCACAAACACAACAAATGCAATTAGCAGGAGCATTGTTCTTATTTTTCAAAGAAATTTTATTGAGTATGTTTGTCTAAAACTGGTCTTCTAACAAGGAGAGGAAGGGTTTATGTTTGAGAACGTTTGGTCATTTCTGCAGATTTGTATTTTTGTTAATGAAATATTTCTATTTTAATTTTCAAGTCAGTGTTGTAAAGTAAAAATCTTCAAATCTGGCCTATAGATTGCTCATTGGGATGGCTTCTGTAATGCAAAGCACTTCTGCCTGGCAACCCAGAGCAGCCGTTCCAGTTTAATAAACTCTGGGATTGCAGTGGTCGTTCTTGGGAGGCAGGGATTTTGGCAATCTCCTATAATGCTTCTAACAGCCCATAAGTTACTATTTTTAATATTGTCCTTGTCTTTTTCTCTCCCTCCTTTTTCTTTTCAGAAACAGAGTTGTCAGTCACTGCTGAGTTAGTGCCTACCTCATCGTGGAACATTTCAAGTGAACTCGACAAAGGTACACAGTGGGGACACGGGGGGTGGAGGAGGGGAGGTGCGAAACTCCGTTTTTAATCCTGGCATGGCCTTCTTTGAAATAGCTTTTTAGATCCCTAGAAGGAGGTGGGGGCCAAAATAAATTCCCTACTTACTTTGTGATCATTTAACATTTAATTACTTGGAATTCTATTATTTCTGGAAAGTATTTTTTTCTTCTTCTTTCCTTTCCCTTCTTCCTCTAAAATGTTCCACATGGTAAAAATGTTTCAAGATGTGAAATAGGGTCGTTTCTGACCTTCCTGACACTGCATCTAGTGGATCTTATTTAGGGGATTTGATTCTGCCTGAGCCTGGATTGATCAGAGCTGTTTGCTGGGTGACCTTTTACAATGAGCATTTGATGTGCTTGCAGGGTTCAGGACAGAGTATTTGGAATGTTTGTAATTGCCTGCGCGTGCATATGGCTGCTTCCTGTGTGCACATGGGGAACAGGTTCCTGGGGCTCCTGCTATGAGGGTTGTTTAGTATTAATTAAACCCGGCCATATGCTAAGTACTGGCTGCTCCATAGAGCTTCTCTGTCCTGGAGAGGTAAATCAGGAGGCATTCTAAGGCCCTTGCAATCTGGTTCCAACCTACCTTTCTAGTGATATTTCTCTTTAGTCCCCTTTATGCACCTCACAATCCAGCAAATTTTCTTTTTATATATCCTGCACTTTTCTGCCTCTCTGCCTTTGTCTAAGCCATTTCTTCCACCTTGTTTGTCCTTCTTTCCTTGCCATTACTCCCCATCCCCATTCTACACGTCCACCACCTTTGAGTTCTAAGCACAAATTCCGTATTTTCCATAATATTGTCTAATCCCTCATCAGGAAGTGCCCTTTCCCTCTTTGCAACTCCAGTGTCCTCTTAACATTTTCTAGTTGCATAATTTATATACCTACCTCTTCCTTAAGTCTGGAAGTTCCTGATGAGTAGGATTTCTATCATTTTGGGGGGATGGGGTAGGGGAAGTTGGAGATCTTCATCACAAAATCTAGGATAGACTCTTTTTCATAGGAAATTCTCAATAAATATACATGGAATTATTTTTTTATTATTTTATTTTTAAAATTAAAGTTAATAGATCACAAGGAATGTTACATTAAAAAACATAAAAAAACAAAAAACATAAGAGGTTCCCATATAACCCACCCCCCACCCCCCACCACATCATTTTTATAAATTGTATTCTTTTGAAGATATATACATCACAAAAAAAATGTTACACTAAAAAATATAAGAGGTTCCTGTATGACCCGCACTCCCCCACCCCACTCTTCCCACACCAACAACCTCCTCCATCATTGTGGCACACTCATCGCACTCAGTGACCACATTTTGGGGTACTGCTGCTCTACACAGATAATAGTTTACCCTATAGTTCGCACTCTCCCCCAGTACATTCAGTGGGTTATGGCGGGATATATAAAGTCCAGCATCTGACCCTGCTATATCATTAAGGACAACTCAAGGCGGCAGACTTGGCCCAGTGGTTAGGGTATCCGTCTACCACATGGGAGATCCACGGTTCAAACCCCGGGCCTCCTTGTCCCATGTGGAGCTGGCCCATGCGCAGTGCTGATACACGCAAGGAGTGCCCTGCCACACAGGGGTATCCCCTGCGTAGGGGAGCCCCACATGCAAGGAGTGCACCCCGTAAGGAGAGCCACCCAGTGCAAAAGAAAGTGCAGCCTGCCCAGGAATGGTGCCGCACACACGGAGAGCCAACACAAGATGATGCAAAAAAAAAGAACACAGATTACCTTGCCACTGACAACAACAGAAGCGGACAAAGAACATGCAGCAAATAGGCACAGAGAAGAGACAACCGGGGTTGGCGGGGGGGGGGGGGGGGGGGTGAAATAAATAAATAAATAAAAATAATAAATCGTAAAAAAAAAAAAAAGGACAACTCAAAATCCCAAAATTGCCCTCACATCACATCTCTTCTACCCTCTCCCTGCCTTCAGCAACTACTGTGGCCATGTTCTCCACCTCAATACAAAATTTCTTCTATTACTCGTCACAATAGTTTAATAGTAGAATATCAGTGAGCCCACTCTAGTCCATATCTTATTCATCCATTCTGTGGACCCTGGGATGGTGATGTCCTCTCCACCTCTAGATCAAGAGGGGGCTTAGATTCCTCATGGATGATGGATGCAATTCCTCTGCTTACAGTTGTAGGCACTCTTGATTCCCTGGTGTGGTTGTTGACCATCTTCACCTCCCTGTTAGATGACCTATGTAAGACCAACAAACCAGAGAGTAGGAGTCACTACTCTGCTGAGGCTCAGGGCCCAGCTAGCACATGGGGATCCAGAGATTCAAGTCTCCTGAGTGTGGACCATCCCTAGCACCAACCACAGGTTCAATAAAAGTGATAGAAGAGGCATGTGTAGAAAAGTCACATCTGAGTCCAGCTTCATCACAACTCAGGAGCACAAATTCCAAAGTAGGGCCCTCTGGCATGGCACAGAGCTCCAAATCCATCTGCCATAACTATATACCCTGTGGATCTCCATAGCCTTCAGGAGAACCAATACCTAGGGTTGTATCTACTTTGGCTTTTTCTGGGGTCTTGCGAGGTATGCATAAGCACGACCCCTCTAATGACCTCCCAACTGTTTTTGGAAGACTCTTAGCCATATCAACTCATTTGTCTTTACCATTCCCCCCTTTTATTCAAGGCCAAAGAGCAGTTTTTAACACTTGTTTCAACATGTAGGCTGAGATATTCTGCTGGTCTGAGTTGACCCTTTTATTTGAGGTCTCTTTCTACTTGCTTCTCCAGTTAGTGATTGGTAGTAATCCCTCTGCACCAGGGAGGCTCATCCCCAGGAGTCATGTCCCATGCTGTGGGGAAGGTAATGCATTTACATACTGAGTTTGGCTTAGAGAGTGGCCACATTTGAGCAACATGGAGGCTCTCTGGAAGGAACTTCTAGGCACCCTACAGCTCTAGACCTAGTTCATATTTCAGGCACACAGGCTCCTAAGCATAGTCATCAGTATCAAGGGCTCATTATTGTGCCATCCTTCCTTGTTGACCTTTGCTGTTGCACTTGGGGGATTATTGTTGTTCCATTGGGGAATGTGACACAGCTCCCCTGGGTGGGAACTCAGCACCCCCTCAGTTGACGTTTGTAACTGTAACTACTATAAAAATACCCAACATATAACCTAACATATTTATGTTCCCTATATACATGCCCTGGAGAACTCCCCCCCCCCCCCATGTGCCTCCCATCAATAACACCCCACACCAGAGTTCCTTCCCTGCCGTAGTTGAACCTCTCTGTGTTCCAAAACCTCTTCAACAATGAATCCTAATATATTGTCAAATTCAATTAACAGGAAATTGAAATACAGTGATGGGTTTAAAGTTTAGAAATAGAATACATAGTAATTTAGAAATACTAAAATAAAGTAAAAATAAATTGGTGTATTAATAAAATGAAAAATATTATAAAGCTTTTTTTCTAACGTTTTGCCTTCAATCACTGTAATAGGTGTTGCCCTGTATGTACAGTGGCAAGGCACTTTCATTTCTTTCTCAGTGTCTACAACCTTTCTTTCTTTTTCTTTTTTCTGATTTTTAATTTTGTCTTAAAAAAAGTTTAAGATCACAGGAATTCCCTTTTCCCCTTTCCCCAACAATGATCTCTTTACATGTTCATGTTATATTTGCTGCAGCTCATGTACGAATTTTGAAACATAGCTATCATACATGGTTCCATTTTGGTTTACATTAGTGTTTATATTTTAGACTGTACAAATTTCTAAATTTTTAGTTTCCTTATGTTTTACATTATAGTTTACACTTTAGTTTATAGACTTTTATACACTTTAGATGTAAGTTGACTAGCCCATCATTGCATGATCTTGCCACCCAGTTGCCCTGCTTCCAGCCATGATATACCTCTCTCCCCATATCCTCAGGACACACCTTAATACTCAATCTTCACTACTTGAGGAACCAAATTTACAGGTACTGGAACAATGCTGAGGTCTTGACATACTAGACTGCCCTAACTAATTGGGAGCCAGTGATCCTCTTGAGAGACACAATTCCCTCTCTTTGGGAATATCAGGTCTCCCCAGAATATGGGTACACCTTCACACTCATTGTATGGGTCTCCACCCAATTATATAACACACTATGACAAAATGAGCACTCACATACTCCCTAAAAGCTTGCCCCTGTGCCAGATGCCCCCCCTTAAGCACCTTAAACATGTGATCCTTATTATATTTTCTACAGAGTTTTCTCAAAAGAATAATTTCACCCATATACCTGACATTCTCCCATATTCAATGGTTCCCCCAGCCCTTCCCCAATTCCTTGAGTCATCTGACTCATTCTTCCAACTCTAGCCCCCTTGAAGCCCACAAAGCCCCACCCAAAGGTATCCCTCTGCCCCCACCTTATCCCTTCCCTGTATAAATACTTACCTCCAGCTTATCGTAGACTTCACCCATGTAGGTGTCAGCGTGCCAGCTTCCTCCCCCCCACCTCTGACTCCTTTAAGCCTATCTTCCAGTCTTTAGCTCTCTGAAACAGCTCAGTTTGCTAGTTTCATGTCAGAGAGGAGAGGTCATGTAGTATTGTCCTTCAGTGCCTGGCTTGCTTCACTCAACATAAGGTCCTCAAGATTCATCCATGTTATCACATGTGTTTGTTCTGTATCCCTTCTTATAGTATTCCATTGCATGTATATACCACATTTTATTTATCCATTCATCCATTGATGGACATTTGGGTTGATTCCAACTTTTGGCAATAGTGTATAATGCTGCTATGAACATTGGTGTACATATATCAGTTTGTGTCCTTATTTTCAAATCTTCTGGGTATATATACCCAGCAGTTCCACATTTTCCATATGGCAAATCTATAGCTAACTTTTTGAGAAACTGCCCAACTGTTCTCCAGAATGACTGGATCCTTCTGCATTCCCACAAGCAGTGGATAAGTGTTCCCATTCCACCACATCCTCTCCAGCACTTGTAGTCTTCTTGTTTTTTTGATAGCTTCCAGTCTTATGGGAGTAATATGGTATCTTGTTGTAGTTTTCATTTGCATTTCCCTAATAGCTAGTGATTTTGAGCACTTTTTCATGTGTTTGCTAGCCATTTGTATTTCTTCTTTGGAGAAGCGTCTGTTCGAATCTTTTTCCCATTTTTTAAATGGGTTTTTTGTCTTTTTATTTTCAAGATATAGGAGTTCTTTATAAGTGCAGGATATAAGTCTCCTATCAGATATGTGGTTACCAAATATTTTCTCTCATTGTGTAGGCTCTCTTTTCACTTTCGTGACAAACTCCTTTGAGGTGTAAAAAGCTTTAATTTTGAGGAAGTCCCTTTTATCTATTTGTTCTTTTGCTGCTCATGCTTTGGGTGTGAAGTTCATGAAGACATTTCCTATTACAAGGTCCTGTAGATGCTTCCCTACATTATTTTCCAAGGTCTTTATGGTCTTGGCTCTTACATTTAGGTCTTTGATCCATCTTGAGTTGATTTTTCTATAAGATGTGAGATGGTAATCCTCTTTCCTTCTTTTGCTTATGGATATCCAATTCTCTAGACACCATTTGTTGAAGAAGCCATTCTCTCCCAGTTGAGTGGGCTTGGTGGCCTTGTCAAATATCAGATGACTGTATATGTGATGATCTATATCAGAACTCTCACTTCGGTTCCATTGGTCAGTGTGTCTATCCTGGTGCCAATACCATGCCATTCTCACTACTGTAGCTTTGTAGTATATCTTGAAGTCCAGTAGTGTGATTTCTCCAGTTTCATTTTTCTTTTTCAATATGCCTTTGGTTATTCGGGGCCTCTTTCCTTTCCAAATAAATTTAATAGTTTTTCTAGTTCATTAAAAAATGCTGTGTTGATTTTTATTGGGATTTCATTGAATCTGTAGATCAGTTTTGGTCGGATAGGCATCTTAATAATATTTAGTCTTCCTATCCATGAATAGGGACTATTCTTCCATTTGTTTAGATCTTCTTTGATTTCCTTGAACAGTTTTGGATAGTTTTCTGTGTATAAGTCTTTTACATCTTTGGTTAAATTTATTCCTAGGTATTTGATTTTTTTATTTACTATTGTAAATGGTATTTGTTTCTTGATTTCCTCCTCAGATTGCTCATCATCGGTGTATAAAATTCTACTGATTTTTGTGCATTGATCTTATATCCTGCAACTTTACTGAACTCATTTATAAGTTCTAGAAGCTTTGTTGTAGACTTCTCTGGGCTTTCTATGTATAGGATCATATCATCTGCAAATAGTGAAATTTTGACTTCTTTCCTTTCCTATTTGGATTCCTTTTATATCTGGGTCTTGCCTCAGTGCAAGAGCAAGTACTTCTAACACAAATGTTAAATAGAAGGGGTGATAGTGGACATCCTTGTCTTGTTCCTTATCTTAGAGGGAAAAGATTTTAGGATTTCACCATTGTAAATGGTGTTAACTGTGGGTTTTTCATATATAGCCTTTATTATGTTCAGAAAGCTTCCTTCTATTCCTATCTTTTGCAGTGTTTTTATCAAGAAAGGGTGCTGTATTTTGTCAAATGCTTTTTCTGCATCTATAGATATGATCATGTGATATTTTTCCTTCACTCTGTTTGTGTGGTGCATTACATTAATTGATTTTTTTATGTTGAACCATCTTTGCATACCAGGAATGAAACCCACTTGGTCGTGGTGTATAATTTGTTTAATGTGTTTTTGAATACAATTAGCAAGTATTTTGTTGAGGATTTTTGTATCTAGGTTTATTAGAGAGATTGGTCTGTAATTTTCCCTTCTTGTGGTGTCCTTGTTTGGCTTTGGTATTAGGGTAATGTTGGCATCTTAAAACGAATTAGGCAATATTCCTTCTATTTCAATTTTTTGGAAGAGTTTAAGCAAAATTGGTGTTATTTCTTTCTGGAATACTTGGTAGAATTCACCTGTGAAGCCATCTGGCCCAGAAATCTTTTTAGTTGGGAGGTTTTTAATGACTGATTCTATCTCTTTACTTGTGATTGGTTTGTTGACATCATCGATTTCTTCTTTTGTCAATGTAGACTGCTTATGTGTTTCTAGGAATTTGTCTATTTCCTCTAAATTGTCTTTCTTGTTGGAATATAGTTTTTCAAAGTATCCTGTTATGATAGTCTTTATTGCCTTGGGGACAGTGGTGTAATCACCCTTCTTATTTCTTATTTTGTGTATTTGAATCTTCTCTCTTTTTTTCTTTGTTAGTCTAGCTAAGGGTTTGTCAATTTTATTGATCTTCTCAAAGAACCAGCTCTTGGTTTTGTTTATTTTTTTGAGTGCTTTCTTATTTTCTATTTCATTTAGATCTGCTCTGATCTTTGTTCTTTCTTTCTTTCTTCTTGGTTTCAGATTAGTTTGTTGTTTTTTTTACTATTTCCTGTAATCGTTCAGTTCTTCAATTTTAGCTCTTCTTTTTGATGTATGAATTTATGGCTATGAATTTCCCTCTCAGTACAGCTTTTGCCGCATCACATAAGTTTTGATATGTTGTGTTATCATTTTCATTAGTTTCAAGGTAGTTATTGATTTCTGTTGAGATTTCCTCTCTGACCCACTGTTTTTCTAAGAGTGTGTTGTTTAACTTCCATATCTTGGTGCCAAATCTTGGCCTCTGTCCTGTGCAGATTTCTTGCTCCACTCCACTGTAGTTAGAGAAATTATTTTGTATGATTTCGATCTTTCTGAATTCATTGAGACTTTCTTTGTGGTCTATCTTGGATAATGATCCGTGTGCACTTGAGAAAAATGTATATCATGCTGTATTTGGGTGTAATGTTCTGTATGTTCTATTAGGTCCAAAGCCTCTCATATATTGTTCAAAGTCTTTCTTTATTGATTCTCTTTTTAGATGTTCTGCCCATTGGCGATAGTGATGTGTTAAAGTCCCCCACTATAATTGTAGAGACATTTATTCCTTCACTTAGTTTCTCCAGTGTTTGCCTCACATATTTGGAGGCACCCTTGTTAGGGGCATAAATGTTTATGATTGTTCTTTCTTCTTGAAAGATTATCCCTTTCACTAATATGTAGTGTCTATCTTTGTCTCTCACAACAGTTTTGCATTTAAAGTCTATTTTGCCTGATATTAATATAGCTACACCTGCCCTTTTTTGGTTATTGTTTGCCTGTAAGATTGTTTTCCAACCACTCACTTTCAATCTCCTTGAATCTCTGGGTCTAAGATGAGTTTCTTGTAGACAACATATAGATGGGTCATATTTCCTTATCCAATCTTCCAATCTGTGTCTCTTAACAGGTGAGTTTAATCCACTGACATTTAATGTTATTACTTTCAAGGAATTACTCATATTAGCCATATTTTCTTTGGATTTGTGTTTGTCTTATGTTGTTTGATTTTTTTTTTTCTTTTTGTAGGTTTAGTTGTTCTTATACTCTTCTCCAACTCTGTCTCTACTGTTTTTTTCTTTCCTCCTGCAGAACTCCCTTTAGTATTTCTTGAAGGGCAGGTTTCTTGTTGGCATGCTCTCAGTTTCTGTTTATTTGTGAATATTTTGAGCTCTCCATCATTTTTGAATGCTAGCTTTGCTGGATAGAGTATTCTTGGTTGGAAATTCTTTTCTTTTAGTACCTTGCCTCCATGGTTTCAGATGAGAGATCAGCACTTAATTTTATGGAGCCTCCCTTGTATGTAATGGTTCTCTTTTCTCTTGCTGCTTTTAGTATTTTCTCTTTATCTTATGCATTGTATAATTTGACAAGTACATGTCTTGGGGTAGGCCGGTTGGGATTTATGCTGTTCGGGGTGCGCTGTGCTTCCTGGACATGTACATGCATCTCCCTCAATAGGTTTTCAGCCATTATTTCCTCTAACACCCCTTCTGTACTCTTTCCCTTCTCTTCTTCTTCTGGGATGCCTATAATGCATATGTTTGTGTGTTTTGCATTGTCATTCAGGTCCCGAAGTCCCTGCTGGATTTTTTATTGATTCATTCTACTATCTGTTTGATTTCGGATGTACTGTCTTCCACATCACTAATTCTCTCCTCTGCCTCTTCAAATCTGTTATTTGCTGAGAGTGTATTTTTGATTTCTTGGATTGTGCTATTGATCTCCATCATCTCCATAATTTTTTTGTACATGATCACAATTTCTTCTGTATGCTCTCCAAGTGTTTTCTTAATATGCTTAATCTCTTCCTTCACTTCATTGAATTGGTCTATGATACATGTTTTGAGAGCTTTAATTACTTGCTCAATGTTCCATTTCTCTTCCTGGTTTTTAGTTTGTTCATTGGATTGGGCCATATTTTCCTGATTATTGGTATGGCCTTTAGTTTTTTATTGCTGCCTGGTCATCATTTTATCTTGTTGGGTTTATTCTGTTGATTATCTTCTTTATCTAGTCTTGGGGTTTATTAGCTGTTTTTTTGTGTGTGTGTGTTAAGTCTTCTCTTTGTCACTTCTTCTTCTTATTCTATTTCCTTGTTGTTGGCTAAGTTCCCTTGAAGGAAAATATTAGGTCCAGAGAAAGCAAAAGGGGTAAGAAAAGAAAAATATAATAGTAGTATTGACAGTGAATGTTAGCAGGAGAACCATGTGAGATATAGGAGAATGGATATAGAACTCATGTAAGATGTGTATAGTTATAACTGTAAAAAAGCAGAGTACATATGAGATATTAAACTGAATATAGGGAGGAATATACTATGGATTAAAAGTTCGGGTGGGTCAGGAGTAAGGGAAAAAGAAAAGAGAGGACAATAACATAAAGAGTGAAGAAATGATAGAAAACAGATTAGAGGTATTAGAGATAAAAAGTGAGAAATATTGGGGGTTAAACAGAGAGCAGTGGAATGTAAGAGAAACAATAAATGATGGAGGAGAGAATGATGTAAAGGAAAAGGGATAGCATTGGTAGCCAAAATCAGTACACAGAGAAAAGAGAAAATTTAGAATGAGGGAGCAGAGGAAATTAGGAGTGTTGCCTGCAGCACTAATATAAAAAAAGAAAAAAGAAAAGAAGAAAAAAGGAAAAGAAAGAGAGAAGGAAAAAAAAGCAAAGCAAGAAAAAGAGAAGGGAGAAAAAAAAGAAAAAGGAAAAGGAAAAAAAAAAGGGTGGTGGGGGGGGGGGTGGGTGGATAAAGAGGAAGAAAAAACAAGAAAATAAACCACCAAAAAAGACCATACCAGGCCTCAAGCAAAGAATCCTCTTTGCAATTGAAAAAACTGCTTAGGATTCTGACCTTCCCCCTTTCTCCCTTCCTCACTTCCTTCTCTCCCAAGGCAGTAGGAAGGCTGCTTGAGGGCTCCTGTAGGAAATTCAAGTGGGTCCCTGGTGGACCAACTCACCTGAGAAAATACTGACTCTTAATTTCTTTTTTTTTTCCCTTAAAGATTTTTATTTATTTATTTATTTCTCTCCCCTTCCCGCCCCACCCCCCACCACCCCAGTTGTCTGTTCTCTGTGTCTATTTGCTGCGTCATCTTCTTTGTCCACTTCTGTTGTTGTCAGTGGCACGGGAATCTGTGTTTCTTTTTTTGTTGTTGTTGCATCATCTTGTTGTGTCAGTTCTCCATGTGTGCGGCACCATTCCTGGGCAGGCTGCACTTTCTTTCGCCCTGGGCGGCTCTCCTTATGGGCGCACTCCTTGTGTGTGGGGCTCCCCTATGCGGGGGACAACCCTGCGTGGCACGGCACTCCTTGCACGCATCAGCACTGCGCATGGGCCAGCTGCATAGGGGTCAAGGAGGCCCGGGGTTTGAACCATGGACCTCCCCTGTGGTAGACGGACACCCTAACCACTGGGCCAAGTCTGCTGCCTCTTAATTCCTTTTTTTTATTTTTATTTTTTATTTTTTTTTAAAGATTTGTTTTATTTATTTAATTCCCTCCCTCCCCCGGTTGTCTGTTCTCTGTTTCTATTTGCTGCGTCCTGTTTCTTTGTCCGCTTCTATTGTCGTCAGCGGCATGGGAAATGTGGGCGGCACCATTCCTGGGCAGGCTGCACTTTCTTTCGTGCTGGGCAGCTCTCCTTACGGGCACACTCCTTGCGCGTGGGGCTCCCCTACGCAGGGGACACCCCTGCGTGGCAGGGCACTCCTTGCGCGCATCAGCACTGCGCATGGGCCAGCTCCACACGGGACAAGGAGGCCCGGAGTTTGAACCGCGGACCTCCCATGTGGTAGACGGACGCCCCAACCACTGGGCCAAGTCCATTTCCCCCTCTTAATTTCTCGAGAGAGCACCCACCCCTTACCAGGAACCCTAAATATGCTATTGGAAGCCTGTAAAGCACGTCCTACTGTCCCTCTCCCTTAGGTGTGCTACAAGAGGGCTAGTTAATGTTCTGCCTTCACCTTCTCCCAGACCAAGTTTCCTATCCCAGGGCGTTTAGGTAAATTGGGCTCTCTCATCAGATTTGCTTCTTCTCTCTTCCTAGGCTCTCCCCAGGTCAGCTTATATGCTTCTCCAAACTCAATAAAAGGGGGGGACCAGAAAATTGAACCTGCACTCCTTGGCCCCTCTGCACCTCCCACCTAAACTCTCCCACTCCTGGAGTTAGTCCGAGATTAGAGGGGTAGGGCAATGATGGATTTCTGGAAGTGCTGAGCTCGGGAAACAGAGGCCCAGAAGAATGTGGAATCGGAATATGTAGGTCTGTGAAATGTGGGCTGTTGGGGTTCAGGGGACAGAGGTTTGGGGAAAATGGCTTCAAACTCTGCCTCACAACCGGCAGTTCCAGTAATCACCATGGCTCTTAGTCCTAGGGGGAAGGGATTTACCTTCCCATGGTTTTCGAGTTCAGTGTTAGAAACCTGCAGTTCTATCTTGAGCAAACACCACTTCTGCTTCAGTCTTGCCAGATCGATGTCCAGACACCTCCCACCCTGCAGGTTCCCAAAACAGCCTGCTCTGGTAGGACTCTGTCACCACACAGCCGGTCTTTCGTAAGAGAGATGACGACGATGTACTTACTCAGATGCCATCTTGCCCCGCCTCCAATATATATGGAATTCTGAGCCCCATTTGATCTAGTGAGGGGCCACATTCATACATATGTGTGCAAATACATTCACCAAACTTGTGAGTTTCTGCTTCAGGTAAGGCATGATTCTAGGTGTTGGGATTATATTGTAATAAAAGCAGCTCAAAGCCCTTGGGGAAAAATGACCTTTTCTGATCAGCTCTTGTCTGCTACTATATTACCTGAGAATTGTTTTTCCTATCTGAGGGGAGACAATTTTATTTTATACAACATCAATAAGGCAAAGTTGGGAGGTGGATTTGGCCCAATGGATAGGGCGTCCACCTACCACATGGGAGGTCCAAGGTTCAAACCCAGGGCCTCCTGACTCATGTGATGAGCTGGCCCACACACAGAGCTGATGCAAGTCCTGCCACATAGGGGTGTCCCCCCGTGTAGGGGAGCCCCACATGCAAGGAGTGTTCCCCGTAAGGAGAGCTGCCCAGCTCGAAAAAAGTGCAGCCTGCCCAGGAATGGCACCGCACACACAGAGAGCTGACACAGCAAGATGATGCAACAAAACGAGGCACAGATTCCAGGTGCCTTTGACAAGAATACAAACAGACACAGAAGAACACACAGTGAATAGACACAGAGAGCAGACAACTGGGGGGGGGGGGGGGGGGAGGGGGAGAGAAATAAATAAAGTATAAATCTTAAAAAAAAAAATAAGGCAAAATTATTTTGCTAATTAAATAACTAAAGTAAAGTAATTCTCTATTAGGATTTTAGGGTGATGGAATGAGGTGAGATAACTTTTTCACCCTAAATCCAATGCCATTGTAGTGGCTTAGAGTTGTGTACCCCAGAAAAACATGTTTGTAACTTTAATCCATTCCTGTGAGTGTGAATCCATTGTAAGCAGGGCATTTTGATGAGGAAGTTTCCTAAGGTATGACCCAACTGAGCCAGATTGGGTCTTAATCCTATTACTGGAGGCCTTTTGCAGAAAGCCACAGAAAGAGAGGCCACAGAAGCTGGAAGTCAGTGGAACCCAGAGGTGAAAGGAAAAGCCAAGGAACCCCAAAGATTGGTGGCCAGCCAGAAGGTACCCTGGAAGGGAGTAAGCCTTCTAACCTCTGAAACCATGAGGCAATAAATTCCTGTTGTTAAACCAACCCATTGTATGGTATTTGTTTTATCAGTTGGGAAACTAAAAGAGTCATTTAGGATAATTGTTTTCTACTGTCAGATTTGATTTGGACATTCCTTTTCTTATCAAGGGGATTAAAACAGGGACTGTGTATGAATAATCTCCATCCTCAGTACCTAGCCAATGTCTGCAAAACAGTAGATTTTCAATAAATATTTATGGAATTTTTTTAAGTGGGAAAGAAGAAGTAAAGGAAACTAAATGATAAATTAGTGCCTAGTCTGTGCTAGGTACTGTAAGTGCTTTTGAGTATGTGTACTTAATCTGCTCAGCTCCTCATGAGACCAAAAGAAAAATTTCATCATTGCACAATGCCAGTTATTCACCAGCTTTTGGTTATGGCTGTAGAAGGATATCAGTATGTGCTCCTAAAGGTAGCAGAGCCATCAGTCAAGAACCCAGCCTGTTGGAATTGGAATTTCCACCAGACCAGAGCTATAATTAGCAGTGGTTTCCCCTTCAAAAAACAAGTAGTGTCAATAATAGTGAACCTTCTGGCAAAAGGGCTGGATAAAGGGAGGCCCCAAACTACTTTGTTCACAACAGGCTTCCAGAAAGCATGAAAGGCTTTTGAGGAATTACTCGTGCCATCTTTCTCTAGAACATAGTGTGTGTCATTTAATTCCCAATTAGAATGAGAGAGAAAGCTGGTAAATCTGTTTATTTATTTATCCATTAATCAAATCCTTATTGATACCTACTCTGGTCTGGACACGGTGTGAAGAATTAGGAATTAAAGTTCCCTGCCTCCATGAACTCACAGCCTAGTGGGAGACAGATATCTCAATGTATAATCAAAATCCTCTGGTCAAGTTGATAGATTAAGCTGTTGAGAGACATTCCCCCGCACCCCCCCCCCCAACCCACAGAATTGCTGTTAGAAATGAAAAAATCCCATTGCCAGGCTGGTATGCAAAATGGAAATCTCCAGATGCCAAATAATAGGAGGAAGCTCAATATTAGAGCAGTGAGCAGTGAGGAGGAATTAAGCAAAAGGTCCTATGAAATAAGGAGCCTGGAATTTCAGTACTTCACAGATATCAGAGTCAAGGTCACAGGAAACAAACTCCCTGCATTAGGCTGAGTTAGAAATGGCTGGGCCGGCATGAAATAAAGAGATGTCTACTGAGAACATGGTATAGATATCATTACCATTCTGGGCCATTGGTGGCAAAGAGTCACCCAAGAAAAATCAGAACCTCAATCTCTGCTCTATGTGAGTATGGGGCTGGGGTTCTTCTCATGTAGTTCACAAGCCATAAATCAAGATGATGACATAAAAGTGTGGTCTGCAATTATTAAATATGAGACCCTGCCAGGGGCAACCTAAAAACAGCTCATCCCAGTGCATGTATGTCTCCCACCAAAAACAAAACAAAACAAATTAAAACCACAAAACCACCACCACCACAACAAATCCCTGCTAATGTTGAGCTTACTTTTAAAAATTACAGAGCAAGCAAATTAGGAAAAAAAAAAAAACCCGCCATGTGGGAAGCGGATTTGGCCCAACAGATAGGGCATTCTCCTACCACATGGGAGGTCCAAGGTTCAAACCTAGGGCCTCCTGACCCACGAGATGAGCTGGCCCATGTGCAGTGCTGATGTGTGCAAGGAGTGCCCTGCCACGCAGGGGTGTCCCCCGCATAGGGGAGCCCCACGCGCAAGGAGTGTGCCTTGTAAGGAGAGCTGCCCAGTGCAAAAAAAAGTGCAGCCTGCCCAGGAATGGTACCACACACACGGAGAGCTGACACAGCAAGATGACGCAACAAAATTAGACACAGATTCCGGGTGCCACCAACAAAAATACAAGCAGACGTAGAAGATGACACAGCAAATGGACACAGCAGACAACTGAGGGGGGGAGAGGGTGGGAGGGAAGAGAAATAAATAAAAAAATAAATCTTAAAAAAAAAAAATCACCATGAAAGAGTCAGCAGACACACCAGTGAAGGAATTCATACCTTAGAAACTAAAGACAATAGACCAACCTGAGAGAATATATATGTTTAAAATGTATCATGGTGAAAGAAGGGAATAGAAACCAAAGGGAAAGTACAGAATAATGTTACCAAAAATTTTTTTTAAAAATAACTAAATAGAAATTATAGAACTGAAAAATAGAGTTATAGAAATTAAAATTTCATTGAATGAATTAAACAATGGATGTACACAGCTAAAGAGAGTAATAGTGAACTGTGATATAGAGGTAATATGTGTGGACTGTGATTTGAGGTAATATGGTCAGTAAAAGAGTGAACTCTGAAGCCAAGGTGCCAGTTTGAATCCTGACTCTACTACCTGTTTACTATGTGACTTTGGGTAAGCTACTCAACCAAAGAAAACCTTTGGTTTCCTCATTTATGAAATGGGATGATATAGTACCTACATCATCGTCTTGTTATGAGAATAAATCTGGCTAGCAAACCAAACTAATTGGAGAATAAGGAGTAGCAGCCACTTTTGAATAATATGGTTATTTCTTTGTGTTTGATAATTAAAAAATCCTAAGTACTTTAGCAAGCTGGTAAGGGAAGCATATTTTAGGGTTGGAGTAAAACTTTCAGATCCTGTCAAATCAGCCCATATCAGCAGCTGCCCACTCTGGCTTTATACACGTGTGTATTCACTCACAAAAGCACCATACTCCTTAGCTGGGCAAACAAGGTTCTCCATGGTCTTACCCTGGCCAACTGCTCTCACTGCCCTCCCCACTCCATACTTCATACTCCAACCTGCCCCTGATTCCCTAAACAGACCATTCCTTTGTTCATGCCTTTTCCTCCTACTGGATTGCCTTTACCCTCTTTTTTCACTTGGCTAACTCCTTTCCTTTTCAATAGTCTCTCATCTTCTTTTGCCTACAGTACCTTTTGGGGTCATAGAGCTGAATAAGGCAGGCAGTGCTCCTGCCTTAGTGAAACTTGCATTCTAGAGAGGAGTCAGAGGATTAACAAAACTTTCCATCCATCCCACTGACACTGCCCTGAAATATTTTAAATGTGGAGTCCTTATCACACTATATTGAAATTGTTTTGTGCTTGCCTCTTTGAAGGCAGGGGCTGTCTTACCTATTGCTATATGCTTATTGCTAAACCTAATGCCTGGTACACAGTAGGAAACATGGTGTTAAATTGCTTGGGTTCAAATCCTAACTCCAGATCTAGAGTTTGAATCTGTGAGGTAGAACAGATGAAGCAACTAAGGCTTATGGGGGTTAAAGGACTTGGCCTGGATGGGGGGTAGGGGTACAGCTGGTGAATGTAGTGCCAGAATTCCCATCAAGGCCTCCAGGCACCAAGTCCAGGAATCCATGCCCAAATGGCAGCCGAGTGCACCGTCTCCCTTGCCTTCGTATCCTTGTCTGGTGGGGCAAGTTCCCACATATGGAGAAGCAATAAAATAAAATTCATCACTTGATTTTCTTTAATGCTTTTCTCTCCACCCAGCTGCTCTGTTCCACCCATCAATCCCACCCTGGCTCTCCAGCCTCACTCAGGTCCCAGTTTTCTATTAAATGAGTCCAGTCAGTGGCATGAAACAGTTACCTGTTTATCTTTTCCAACAGGAAATGAAATTTAAAAGAGACAAGGCCACCCGGGAAGAGCTGTTGAAAGCTGCTATTGATGGGGCATAGGGGGTAATTTCTGGAACAAATGCTTCAAAACCAAGTGCCTCCTAAAATAAATAGATCTACAGGGGCCCAACCTCAGCTTCCCCATGGGAGTGTTGGGGTGGGGTATGAGGAGGGTCTCTTTCCCCTTCTTCCATATTCAGTCGCATGAGGTCTCAGAGGTTCTCTATAGAAAACCAAATGTTTCTTTTGGAGAAAGGACTGGAAATTGCACCCGTCAGTAGCAGAAAGGGAGGGAGTCTACTACTTAAAAAAATACTAGGGCCTGCTTCCAACTGCAAATAGTTCTGTATGCTGACAGACTAGATCTGGGGGTATTATTGCCCTGGTTTGCTTTTTTGAGCAGAGCACTGGCTTTCTCTTCTAGCTTAGAGCTGTCTACCTGGGAGGAAAATATAGAGCATGTTTGTTATGAGCATAGACTCTTAAGTTACTGTGTCCTTGAGCTTCCTTTTGCTCACCTGTACAGTGGGGGTATTTGTATCTGTCATTAAGATCATTCTGGCCTGCAAACATGTCTTTGGGTCCTCCTTCTGTTGTGCCATGGGACAGCCCCTCACAGGACCACAGTAGCAGATAAAGACAGGACTCCACCCCTTCTTGTCTGCCCCTCCCCTCGATATCTTGGTCTGTCCTTGGTGAATAAATAGCATCTTGGGGCTTGGTTCTTAGCTAGGCAGGATGAAGAGGCTGTGTTATTTTCTTGTGCTCCTAATTGCATATGTTTGGACATGGCCGTGGGTTAAGGCGGCAAGGAAAGGATGGACTGGACGGAGACCAGTTCTCTGAGAGCTTAGCCATCCTTGTGTTCCATCTCCAAAACTGGTTGCTGGTTGCATGTGGTATTTGAGGCAGCTCAAGTTCCATAGGTTTTAACCTTAAGCAGCATCTTCCTAATACTGGTAGCATTATGTTCTTCAAAGGACTGCTATAATTATGCAACTAAACTACTGAAGTGTCATTTACTAAAGCACTTAGAGCCTTTGTAACCTCATGGACAGAATGGAAGAAGCTAAATCTTTACCAGAGAGCTGGTCCAACGGCTCAAGTGTGGTCGATGAGGCCCCATCAGAGTCCCCAGTACAGATTGGTGTTCTTGACTGTTATTAATAGTTCTCTGGCTCACCCTTCATTTTCCTCAGGGAAGGGTGGTACGATCCAGGGAGAGTGTGCTTGACAAGGAATTTAGATTCTAGTCCCAGTTCAGCTCTACCACCAGGCTAATGACCTCTCAGTCAAGACCTGGGCCCTAGCATCCTCATCTGTAAAAAGGAAGGTATCAGGTCTTGCTCACAGTAGGCTCCAATGCTGTGTGGTCCAGTAGGGTGGCTGCTAGCCACCTGTGACTAATGAACACTGGATATGCAGCCAGTCCAAAATGAGAAGTGCTATAGATATAAAACACACATTAGATTTCCAAGGCTTAATACCAAAAGAAAAAAAAAGTAAAAAGGCTTATTCATAACGTTTATATTGATTACATGTTGAAATATATTATTAAGATTTTATCTGACCCTTTTTAATGTGACTACCATGCAATTTAAAATGACAGGTCATTGATATCTGTGACTCACATTATATTTCGATTGGATAGCTCTGCTTTAATGAAACAATAGCTGGGATTTTAGGTAGGTCTCCTGACTCAGCTTCCTCCCTTGCAACATAAGATGTTCTCCTATCCATTCTGGTTTTTAAACTCCAGGGGATATTATGTATATATAGTGTTTTAGAAATATATAAAGTACTTGTATACAAGGAAAAATTGTATACTAGTATACAATGTTATTATCTTACCATTAACTCTCAGAGAAAAGCTGTATCCCCTGTCATCCCCATCTGTGGAGAAGAATTTTGTGGATTGGGAACCCGAAGCACAGAAGGAATATAAATTAATAATGGTTGTGTAAGGGGCAGCACTGGAACCACAGAACAAGTTCAGAAATCCCAATTTGGGGGCAACAATTGGGTACTTTCAGATGGTGCCCTGTTGACCCAGCCACTGCTTCTCTCTCCATCTTCATTTTGTAATATTCTGCCACTAGAACTATGCCAGCCACACTATTTCTTTTAGGTTCCTCTGCTAAGCCAAGTTCTTTACTGCCCTAGGCCTTTTTGCATGCGCTGTTCGTTGTACTCAGAATCCTCTTTCCTTTGCTCTCTGCCTCCCTCTGGTCTGAGCTTCATTGTCATCTTCTCAGAGGAGCTTTTCCCAACCATCCAAGTTGGTCTCCATTGTTTGTTTCCTTTTCCTTTACAGTGATTAAGGGGGAAAGAAATCTTTTCTAGGCCTGGAAGAAATGAGAGGGACACTTTGATAGGAAAGTGGGGACCCAGATGTATCTAGGGAGCTCCTTGCCAGCTTTTTGATGTCTGCTTTATCCCTCCCTCTTGTTCCACAGTCATGAACCCAGCATGGAAACATGTCATATGAAAATCAGTTTCCTTTCAACCAAGCAGCTTTCCCGTGGACTCTTATTAATTCTAATTAGGGAAAGAAAACTCAAAGATGAGGACTATAGAATTCTTTCATAAAATAGAGGGAAAAATGACTCTATGGTCAATCTTGATTCTTAAAAGCCTGCTCAAAGGGGACGTGTTTATCATCGGGCACCATTGATGAAGCAGAGAGACTCTGCCTTACCACTCATTCCAGCTACAGCTCTTGGCACCCACTGCCTCACATCTTTCATCACCTCCCCTATCTGTTGCTGACAGTGGCACATTCAGCTTGAAAGAGGGAGCCCGGGGTGTTCTACAAATCTACAACTTGGTTGTGTGAGGAGCAGAGAGCCCCAGCTCGCTCCTCCCAGCAACCGCCATCCAGTAAAGACAGAAGAGCGAACAAGCTTGGAAATATTTATGCTCCTGTTTTTCCCATTTGGAATTGGGGTAAAGATTTATCTACCTCCTATTTTGGGTCTCAGATTCCTTACTCCCTAGGAACCATTTTTGGTCATTCCTGGCCAAGACAAAGCACATTTTTGGACTCATAAATAATCAGGAAGCAGCAGGGAAAGAGTTTCCTCTATTTTCCCAGGCCTTCTTTTTCCTTGTTTGCCTGTCTTTTAGTTTGGATTAAAACCTGCCCTGCTGAGGGAGCCTCTCTGTGTACCCACCGGAGAAATGGCTTCCTGAGTTTGACCGTAAGGTACTTCCAGGGACTTGTGAACTGGGCTTCTGCTCACAGGGTTCATAGAAGGACCTTTCTGGCCCTGAGGCTTGGCTTTGGTCCACTCTTGTTAGAAGGCTGACAGGAGCTTTTGCATTTAGAGGCCGCTTGGCTGAAGGAGGAGAGAGAGAGATTCAAAACCCTTTATCATCTGGCTCTTGCCTCATGCTTCCCTCCTCATCCCACCCCTTCTCTTTTGTACTTGCTTGTTCTCATCTATAACCAAACTACTCATTGTTCCCATCCTATTTCAGGCATCTCTGCAAACTTTGCTGTGTGCTATTATGAAAATACCTTCCTTAACCTTCTGTCATCCTTAAAGACCAGGCTCAGAATTCACCACTTCTAAGAAGCCTTTCCTGACCTCTACCTTCTCTCATAAGTAACTCACCTTCCTCTGTGCAGCAAGTGGTTAAATCTCACCTTCCCCTCTTCTTCCCTTATGCAAGAATTATTTATTGAGCATCTTCTTCATTTCAAGCAAAGCTCTTATGTTTCTTCCATTCTAGCAGGAGGGTCTATCAGGAAGAGCCCTGTGGAGAGGGCTTTGAGAGGGGGAAAGAACAGTTTGCCAGACTGAACTTATTATTATTATTTTTTTTACTTTCTCTCCCCTTCCTCCCCCGGCCTCCCTAGTTGTCTGCTGTCTGTGTCCATTCACTGTGTGTTCTTCTGTGACCGCTTCTATCCATTTCAGCGGCACCAGGAATCTGTGTTTCTTTTTGTTGCGTCATCTTGCTGCTGCAGCTCTCCGTGTGTGCGGCGCCATTCCTGGGCAGGCTGCACTTTTTTTCCATGCTGGGCGGCTCTCCTTATGGAGCGCACACCTTGGGCATGGGGCTCCCCTACGTGTGGCAGGGCACTCCTTGCGCACACCAGCACTGCGTGTGGGCCAGCTCCAAAAAGGTCAAGGAGGCCCAGGGTTTGAACCACGGACCTCCCATATGGTAGGTGGACGCCCTAACCACTGGGCCAAGTCCGCTTCCCCAGACTGAACTTTCTGAGATCAGGAAATATGTCTTATTTATGCATCTCTGTATCTTCAACACCTCATACAGGTACTTGAAAAGACGAATGAGTGGTGAAAATCAGGACATTGATGCTGACATGTACTTTAGTGCGGGGGTTCTTAACAAGGGGTCTGTGAAATTGAATTTAAATAAGAAGAAAACGTTTTTCATGTGGGGATGTGTTGATGTGAGTGTGATATATTTATTAAATAATATACACTACAGTGTGGACTTAGTAAGGGGTCTGTGGTTTGCACCTGACTGTCCGTGGGAAATAAAAGGTTAAAAACCCCTCTTCTAGACTAATCTGCCCTGTAATTCAACTCTTTTCATAATATTCTGACAAGTGATTTATCCAGGTATAGATATTTGGCATTTTTCTATTTCTGTTCTTATTTCTCTGAGGTAAAGTAGAAAAAGAACTGGGCTTGGAGTGAGAAGTCTTTGGTTTATAGTTAAGCTCTGTGGCTAACTCCAGGTTCTTGAAAGTTGAACTTTAGGTTTTTTTTCATCTTAAAAGGCAGAGAATACCAGTCTTCCAGGGTTATTTTAGGTACTGAATGTAGTGACATATGTAAGAGGGCTAAGCTTACTTCCCTGCCCTGATTAAATAAATACAGAGCTAGATAGATTGGTATTAATATAGACATTTTTTAGAAATGTCAAGATGTGTTAGCATACCTCCATCACTTTTTCCTCGTGGACTTTGGGGGCACTATCTTCCTGCCTCATGAAATAATTTCAGCTCTTAAGAGCTATCATTTACTGAGGACTTTTTTTATGTTCCATGAACTACATTAAGTGATCTACACACATTGTCACATAATTCTGAGAAGTAGCATCTCCATTTTACAGATGAAAAATCTGAGCCTTAGAGAGATGTAGGGGTGAAATGATGCCCCCCAAAAGAGATAGGTCCATATCCCAAACCCCGGAGCCTGGGAATGTTACCTTATTTGGTAAAAGGATCTTTGGATATAATGAAGTTAAGGATTTTGAGATGAAGAGATCATCTGCATTATCTGGGTGAGTCCTAAAGGCAATCACAAGCATCTTTAGAGGGGAGAGGGAGAGGGAGATTTCGCCGAGACACAGAGGAAGAGGCTGAGGATGCAATAACGAGCAAGACAAAAATAGTCTGCTTTCAGATGTTCTACAATTTAGCGGAAAAGAAAGTCTTCCACTAAATTAATTAATTAAATTTTACAGTTAATTTTACACACACACTCAAAATCACTTAATTGCTGCAGTGAGAGGTGCTACACAGAAGTATGTATGTATAGGACTGTGACCCTAACAAAGGATTCTGACCTCCTCCTTGGCTAGGCCCAGCTAGCAGCCCCCTGGGCCCCTGCCTGTTTCCTGCAGCTCCACTTAACCCTCCTGAGCTTGCAGGAGAAGTTGGTCCTCAACAGGGCATGTCCCTTCTTTGGAGATAAGGAGCCTACTAAAGGAGGAAGGCAGCAGGGCCTGCATCAGGCATAAAGCTCTGCAAACCATTACAGACATCATTAGGAGGCAGTGGAGTGTGGGAGAACTGGTTTTAGACAAGGTTGGAGAATTCTGCATTCCTGTGCCAAGCAAGATTTCCTGTAGCGTCATGAGAAGCTCACTAATCATCTCTTTAGTTCCAAAGGATATTACTTCAGGGCAGTTCCTGTCAAGGCCTCATGCTTAAATGTCTCTTTGCATGGGTTTAGTCCATCAAATGCTTCATTTGCTTTGAAAAAATGCCCTGAGCTTTCGCTGGTAGAGCAGCTTAGGAAGTTCAGCTTACCACATGCCTCCGAGGGCTCCTAGTTTTGCTCCCAGTTGCTGCAAGTAATGCTAACTTATTTTCTGCAAATGATTCCATTTTTAGCATCTCTCACACCTAACCAACTCAAGCTAGTGGAATCTAGTTATGTAGAATTCAAATTGACCCAGCAAGAATTTCTTATTCATGGCCTTTACTTGTCTCCTGAACTCCTGAGAGCTGTGTTCTTCCCAGAGATCCTGCCCAGGACTCTGATTTCAACCCCTCCCCACAACACTTCTACTTATTCATTCATATAACAGGTATTTATTGAGTACTGACTGTGTGCCAGACATTGTGCAAGGTTCTGAGTTTCCAGAGGTGAAACACAAAATCCTTCTTCCCTCAGGGACCTCACTTTTTGGTCGAGTTGGTAAATCCTTGTGTGGAAGGTACTTTGTAGCTAACGCTTCCTGAGCACCTGCTCTGTTCCAGGTGCTGTGCTAGACACTTTACTCATACTGTCACATTTAATGTGCCATAAAACCCTGAGAGGTAGATACTTTTATGTCCATTTTTCAGACAGGAAAACAAGCTGAGAGAGGTAAAGTGATTCAGCTAGTAAATGGTGGAGCTAGGATTTGAATCCATGTTTTATACTGACTACAAAGGCTGTATTCTCAGTTATTACCCAGTTCTAAATAATAATGAGGTTATAGGTGAGAAATAAAGCAGGGTGTTATAAGATTTTTATCCTTAGAAGAGGTTTTTCCGTTGTGTTTTTCCTCTAATTTCCACAATTTCTTCCATAAATATCCTATGCTCTTGTAGTAAAATTTAAAAATAAGTAAAATACGTTAAAAAAACAAACAAGAAAACCCATGTGTACCCAAAAGAATTGAAAGCAAGTATTCAAAAACAATTGCATGTTTATGTATGTCATAGCAGCACTATATACAACAACCAGAAGGTAAAAACAGCCCAAATGTCCATCATCTGATGCATGGATAAACAAAAGTGATATATCCATACAATAGACTGTTATTCAGCCATAAGAAGAAAGGTAGTACTGATACATGCTACAACATGGAGGAACCTTGCAAATATAATGCTAAGTAAAGTAGGCTAGACACAAAAGGCTTATTGTGTGATTTCATTATGTGAAATATCCAGAAAAGGTAAATCCATGAAGTCAAAAAGCAGACTGATAGTGGCCAGAGGCTGGGAAGAAGTTAAGAATGAGGAGTAACTGCTTCATGGGTACGGGGTTTCTTTTTGAGACTGATGAAAATATGTTAAAACTAGATAAAGGTTGTGGTTGTGCAATACTGTGAATGTGCTAAATGATGCTGAGCTGCTCACTTTAAAATGTTAAATTTTATGTTATGTCAATTTCACCTCAATGTGGAAAAAAAAGAAAACTCGAAGTAAAATAGCCACATTGATCAGCTTTCATCATACTATTCTTCTGGGCCACTAGTTCTGTGAGGGCTACAAAAAGGGATCAGAGGGACGTGGATGCGCCTCCAGTGATTGTGATTCCTTCTACCATATGGGGGGACCCAAGTTCGATCCCCGGGGCCCCCTGGTAAAGGCGTGCCTCTGTGGTGGGCCAGTGCCCATGCAGAGAACCACGCAGCAAGATGATGATGCAATAAAAAGAGATGAAGGGGAGAGTCAAGGCGAGATGCAACAGAAACCAGGAACTGAGGAGGTGCTAGTGACAGGGAACCTCTCTCCACACTGGAGGTCCCCAGGATCGAATCTTGGTGAATCCTAGAGGAGAAAAATGAGAAGAGAAAACAAAAAGAGAAATAGACACAGAAGATCACACAGTGCATGAACACAGACAGCAAAAATCAGCAGGGGTGGGGGAGGAAAAACAATGGATTGGATGTGTCTCCATACTGGAGCTGCTTTTACTTGGTGTTACAGCCCCAGACCTGGGTAGGAGCCCTGTGTGGTCCCTAACTAATAAAATAACCTTGGACAAATCATTTAACCTCTCTTACCCTCAGTGTTCTCAGCTATCAGGCATGAGTAAAAATGTCCACTGAGGCTGTTATCAGACTCTAATATGCTAATATTGTGCTTTGTACACTATAAAGAAACATATGTTTTAACTTTTTATTGTAGTACCCTAGATAAAACACAAAAGCTAAACAGTTTGAGTCTTCTTTCCCAGGGTCACTTGAAGCAGTTTCATTTGCTCTTATTTCAGGAAAACTAAGGACCCCAAGAGACTTCTATCAAGAAGAGAGGTCTCAGCAGCTCAGCTCTTTGGGATGGAGTGGGCTTGGTAGATCTCCTGTATCTTTTTTTTTTTTTCCCTTCCCTTTTTATTAAATTTGTTCTTCCTTTAAAAAAAAAACTAGAATTAAAGAGATTTATAGAAACTAAACATATTTGTTGTAGAAAATCTTGAATGTGAATTGAGGCCAAAATTATAATAAACATTTTTTAGTCTTTTTTATGCATTTGTTTTTATACATATACTTACCAAAATAGAACCATACTGGATATTGTCTTTTTTCTCCCAAAGATTATTTATTTCTCCTTCCCCCTTTCCATTCCCCACCCCCCCCCCCATCCCACTGTGTCTGCTGTCTGTATCCATTCACTGTGTGATCTTCTATATATATTTCTCTTTTCGTCTTTTCTTCTCATCTTTCTCCTCTAAGATTCACCAGGATTTGATCCTGGGGACCTCTGATGTAGGGAGAGGTTCCCTGTCATTTGTGCCACCTCAGTTCCTGGTCTCTGCTGCGCTTCGCCTTGACTCTCCCTTTTGTCTCTCTTTTGTTGCATCATCATCTTGCTGTGTGGTTCACTCGCGCGGGCACTGGCTCACCACGTGAGCACTCGGCTTGCTGCACGAGCACTGGCTTGCCACATAGGCACTTCTTCAGGCACTGGGCTTGCAGCATAGGCCCTCAGCTCACCACATGGGCTGGGTTTTGTCTTTTGTAAATGACATTTGCTTTTAAAGAACAATATCACAAACATCTTTTCTGTGTCATTAAATACTTTTAGTGACATCATTTTATTAGCCATATTAAGCATGTAAATATGGGTGTTTCATCCTTTATTTAACCTAGCCTAATGTTGGATAATTAGGATCATCCCAAATTCTTTTGCTGTTAATAATAACTCTGTGGGGAGAGGACTTGGCCCAATGGATAGAGCGTCCGCTTACCACATGGGAGGAACGCAGTTCAAACCCCGGGCCTCCTTGACCTGTGTGGAGCTGGCCCGTGCGCAGTGCTTATACACACAAGGAGTGCCCTGCCAAGCAGGGGTGTCCCCATGTAGGGGAGCCCCACACACAAGGAGTGCGCCCCGTAAGGAGAGTCGCCCAGCGTGAAAGAAAGTGCAGCCCACCCAAGAATGGCGCCCCACATATGGAGAGCTGACATCAATAAGATGACATAACAAAAAGAAACACAGATTCCCAGTGCCGCTGATAAGGATAGAAGCAGTCACAGAAGAACACACAGCAAATGAACACAGAGAGCAGACAACTGGGGGTGGGGGAAGGAGAGAGAAATAAATAAGAAATAAATCTTTTTAAAAAAAAAAATAATAATAACACTGTGGTGAAAAAGGACTTAAGGGGCCTAGAACAGTGTCTAGCCTCATGAAGGTAGTTTTTACATGGCTTGATCCTAAATCTACTTGCATATTTGCCATCCCAGCAACAGTGTTTGAGAATGCTGTTCACTTTCACAAAGAACAGATGTTGTCATTTTCCTTAGTCTTTGTCCATTTGAAAAGAAAAATAGCATGTCATTGTTATTTTAACCTTCATTTCTTTGATTAAACTTAGTTTGATAACTAAGATTGAATATTTTTTGTTTAGTGGTCTTTTTTCTCCAATGAATATTTGTGCTTTCTCTCATGCTACTATTCGTGTGTTTATATTTTCTTGTTGATTTTCTTATTGAAACTTGCATTTTTCCCATTACTTTAGCCTGTGTGTGTGTGTGTGTGTGTGTTTTGTACCAAGGCCAGGAACTGAATCTATGACCTCATATATGGAAAGCCACTTCTCAACCACTGGGCCACATCCGCTCCCCTGAGTTAGTTTTTTAATTTGTTTGCTTGTTTTTTTTTTAAGGAGGCACTGGGAACTGAACCTGGGACCTCCCAGGTGGGAAGCAGGTGCTCAACCGCTTGAGCCACATCCATTCCCTTAACTCAGTTTTTATGTTTATGGTATGTGTATAGATTTTAACACAGAGAACTTTTATTTTTATGAAATCTATTCTATTGATCTTTTCCTTTATGATTTTATACTTTGATGTCATCCTTATAAAAGCCTTCCATTCCCCAAGGTGAGAGAAACAGTCACTCATATTTCCTTAAATGTATATAAATAAATGCTTCTATTTCAATGTTTGAACTAAATAAATTGAACCATGTTTCCAGCCTATGAGAGGACAACAAATTAATCTATTGCCAGAGATAGTTGTTTCTCCACAACCTAGAGTCAGAGTATATCCAAGTCGGATGACCCTTAGCAGTCATATAAATCCACACTTCTAGCTGATATGTGACTCCCTGCTTCCAAAAGCCTCCGAGTGGTTGTCCCCTTTAATGCTTTCTTTAGTGACATTACACAAGGTAGCCTATTCTTTTTGAGAAGCCATAAGGTCTAGGAAGGTCTTTCTTATGCTGAGTCAATTGGTCCATTCTCACTTATCTATGTCTACTCCCTCTTCCTCTCTGAAAGTGAATGGAAGGTATTCTTTGGACTTTGCATCCGATTTTAGCTCTGGCTCTCAGCTATATGGGCTTCAGCAAACTGCTTAGCTTCTTGGAACCGCAGTTTTATCATCTATAAAATGGAGACTCAAAAATTCTTATTATTACGCATTCTAAATTTGAGGCAAAACAACAAAGCAAATGCTGGAGCAAAAGGGCATTAACTATGCCTACCACCATTAGATAGTAACAGTTTTATGTTGTCATTTCAGACTTTATTATGACTCAAGTACTTAATCGCCTATAGTATGCATGCTGTTTTTGAAGCAGTGTCTTCCAGCATTCTTTATGATGAATAAAGAAAGTCAAACACACATCTCTAGATAAATATGTAAGTATGTGGAAAAGAAGCAAGTCAGAATGATTCTTGTAATATATTAATACCAACAATTTGTTATGAAACTTATCATTACATAGATGTAAACTTATTAGTTCCAATATTGCTTTGAACTTTGGAATAAAATGATGACTAGTCTGGGAGCTTCATCTGTTCTCTAGGTAAAGGGCCTACTTAGGGACACCTAGACCTCATGAAGTTGTTTTGAGGATTATGGGAGATCATACATGACCCTTAAAATGCATTATCGTAATGGAATTATTAACCCCAGAATCTTCTCTTTCTCTCACTAAACAATTTCTATTATTTTCATTATTTCCCTCCTAGCTTGGTTTCCAGATCCTTCCTCCATACAAGATGACACCCTGGAGTGAGCATGCAATACTCCAGGTGGACCTGGACCATCTAGGATGCAACAGGGCCATTTCCTCCTTCATTTTGCAGTTTTATTTCTGCAGCTAAAATTCCTAGTTTCTCAGTAGCTTCATCTTATTGTTGATTTATGATGAACTTACAGTTAATTAAGGCTCCTGTGAGTTTCTTACAGTTATTACCATTTACCTGCATTTCTCTTTTCTCACTTATATACTCAGTATTTCGTGTCTCAGTACTCACTGTAAGTTCCTCCTATTATATTTCAACATGTTAAATTTGTCTTACTATTTGATGAAATCATTTAGTATACTTATAACCTCCCAACTTTGTGTCTTATATTAATTTGATCTTCATCTAAGACATTGGTATGACTGTTGGCTGAAAAAGAGTATAGACAGAACCCCCATCATGATTATATCTTGTCTTATTGCCAGTATGGGAATTGCATCTGGAATACATCTCTTACAGATGTATGTAGTTCAACTTTTGTTTTTGAGAGTCTACAGGCAGATTTCAGCATCTTCCTGTTTCCCTGAAAATTTGAAGTCAGAAGTCCTATTTTTTCCTATTAATTCATTCAACAAGCATTTGTTGAACTATGTTTCAGATACTCTGGTAGGTGCTGGGTACAGAAATAAATACTATGTGTCTCCCTGCAAGATGCTTACAGTTGAATGGGAGAGACAAACTAAAAGAAGTGTATGCTTAATAGACAGAGTGGGGGAGTTGTGGAAGGAGATGGTGACATTTGAGCTGGGTATTACAGGATGCATAGGAGTTTGCTAAACAGAAAGCAGGTCAGGGACCCATCTAGCTGTGTCCATTATCCCCTCTCCTCAGTCCTCATGAGGGGCAAAAATACATGCCCATTTTCTCTCACAGTTCTTCCTACTGTTCTTTTCCAAACAATTTTTCCTTATTCAGAAGTAGATTTCTATCCTTGGCAATTTAGGAGATGTACAGGCCACCCAGGAATGTTAAGAAGTGAGAATGTGCATTATCTTTAAAATAGAGGATACTTTCAAGAAGTATTCAGATATTGAGTATCCTGTGTCACTTTTATGCCTTGCCTCAGTACCAGTTTTGTGATCAGCATTAATTACAATAATGTTAGTGCTAACATGGAATACCTTCCATGTGCCAGATATTATAAATGGTGCTTTATGTATATTATCTCTTTTCCCATTAACAAAGGGGTTGACCTTAGAGAGGACGAGTAACCAGCTCAAGGGTTACACAGTTAATAAAATAACAAAGCTGAGAGTTGAATATACGTCTCTGACTCCAAAGCCTGCCTATATTTCCTCATTCTGGCCAGCGGGTCAATATGATATTCAAATATGATAATATTTGAGTTCCTCTTCTCCTTGATCTTAGCCCACTGATTCTCCACTGTGATTGCCCTTCTTAAAATATTTCCTACATTTTTCTTTCCATACTATCTTAGTTTGCCAGAGCAGCTACCACAAATATCACATAATGGGTTAGCTTAACAGGAATTTATTGTCTCACAGTTTCTAAGGCTAGAAAGCTTGCTTGCTTCCAGAGTCAGTAGTTTCTGGTGCTAACTTGCCACAATCCTTGGGGTTACTTGGTTGGCATCTCTGCCTCCTGGCACATGGTAATAGCCTCTCTTTTTTCACTTCTATGACTTCCACTTTCCCTTTATAAGGTCTCCAGTAATCTGGAATAAGACCTACACTCATTCAGTTGGGCTATACCTAACTAAATGTAGCTTATTTGGAATGCCGTAATTACAAGGGGTTTACACTCACAGGAATGCCAGTTAAGATGAAGAACATGTTTTTTCTGGGGTACATTAACTCAGTCTAACACACTTGCTCTTACATATGCTGGTCCCCAACAAAAGCTTTCTGCCTTTCAAAATCCCTTCTAGTTCTTGGGTACCCAACTCAAATGCCATTTCTCTTGAAACCTTCATTGTTCTCCAATCAAATTTAGTTGCTCCTTCTGCACAGTCATGATTCTTTGCATGTCTTTTGATCTAGCCCAATTTTACTTTGACTACATTATACATTTAAGTTCCTTGAAAGAAGGGAACTCACCTTAATATGCTCCAAATTTACCCTCGATTTTAGTAATATTCCATAAAGGTTATGCCTTGATTATGACTTGACTTGTTCATTAATTCTGAGGAATGTTGGAGGCAATTGGGTAGGTTTAGGCTGAAGAAGAAAAGAGTGAAGAAAATTCAGGACAATTCCCAAGTGCTGTAAGTGATACACTACCAAAGAGAATAAAATAGTTCCAAGTTCCCTGAGAGATTTGGACGGAGACCACCAAGGAAAAGTTATAAAGAAGCAAATTTGGTCTTATATGTGTAAGACCTTTATAATAAAAAACTGAAAAGAAGAAAGCTAACAGTCCTTGATAACCAGGAATTATACTGCTGTTCTGCATTATCCCTGCCCCCACCCCCCATAGTCGTACAAGACCTTGCTTACGGTCGTGCCATTTGTCTTTCTCCTTTGTACATCCCTCCATGAAGGAGTAATCTCCCTCTCCTTAGAGGTATTGAAGCAGACTAGATGAACATTTTTCAGGAATGCTCTGGGGGTACTGGTATAACAATGTCTCAGTTTTCTTCCATCTCTAAAATTCAGTGACTCAGAAATTCTCTTAGTTCCTGGCATCGGTTTAGGGGAGCCGACCTATAAAACTGACTCCCTCTCATCCTTTTGTGGCAAAGATATAAAGCACTTAAAAATCTAAGAATTATTACAAATGACATTACATTGTTTCATGTGTTATTGGTCCCATCAATTAGTATTTAAGACCCAATTTGGAGGACCCAGCTTTGGAACTATTCATATTAAGTAAAATTAACTTGGCTCTGGCCAGTAGGGGCTATATTTTCCAACCAAGGGCTACACTGTCTTGGGGGGAAAAATGCATGAGTTGTTACCTGGAAGGCAGATGGATAAGGTACTTAGCCTTGCTATCCCAATTGCGTTCCATTCTGAAGGTGGGTCCCTGCAGACTGAACCCCCCCAGGGTCTGCTTCTGGGGCAGGCAGCCAACATCCTAAAGCAGCTGTTATTTTTCTTGGGTGATTCATGTGTGAAGGTGTCTCCCCTATAAAAGTTTGGGTCATCTTGTTCTTCATCCTAGAGTCAGGCTCTTATCAGACCAAAAGAGTCTCCTCAAACAAATACATCCCAGTTGGAACATTAAGGAATATTAGCATAGTTGAGCACACCAAATAAATAATACTTTTTGGTCTACAGCATCTTACATTTGGCCATATTACTTTGGTCTCCAAGAGAATTGGGCCTTAGAATCCTGGCGTTAAGGTATATTTTGGTATGCCTTCAGGGATAACTTAAAAATGATTATGTATCTCTATTTTTTCAATTAAGATGGTTTGTTGAGCTCATCATTTCTCTTTCCTGTTGTGAAAGCACAACCTTGAGTTTTGTGGAAAGCCTTTGCTCCTGCGTGTGTGGGTGGCTGTGTTTTAAATAACGTTTTGGCATATACCTTGAAACTCCTCTCTGCTCTCTTATTTTTGTTTGTTTATTTCTGGTCAGAGGAGAGATGACAACACCAAATCACCTGCCAGAATATCGAAAACCAAGCCCTCCCCTCTTTTTTTTCAAACCCTGGTTTGTTATCCCAGGGAAAATACCACAGGTGTTCTCCTCTTCCTCCATTTTTCATTACACAAAATATGTTGTTCCTGAATGGCAGTGGGGGTTGGAAAAAAATGGTATTTTTTATTATCTTGCAAAGTAAAAATGCAGCCAAAACCCTTGAATATAAAATTGGCACTACTTTGGGATTATTTAGCCAAATCTGCCTCCAGTTTAATGGACATGACCCAGAGATATTGATTCACTCAATATCAAACAATACCTGTATGGCAGAGGTGGAACCAGACCCCCTTCCCTGGGCCTAATTTCCCCTTTCCAGGCTTGTAATAGCAGAGGTTCTGGGATGGCTTCCAAAACTGCAAGAGAGACAGGACTGTGTAAGCAGCCACATCAATGTTGGAGGATACTGTTAGGGGAGTGTGTCTTTGTTCCTTAATAATAGTCCTGTAGCAGACTTCAAGAATTTGGAACCACAAAATGAAATCCTCAATTAACTGCCATTGTTTTCTGCCTCACCTTTTAAAGACAAAGATGCAAAAGGCAAGAAAATAAATAAGAGATTCATTTAAAAAGCAACATGCTTGGTATAATCTGTATAATGATATTTTTGCTATCGTTTATTTGCCTTGTATTTTGTTGTTTTCAAAATAATTGGACATACATGGTTGTATTTGATAGTCACAACTGGGAGAAAGGCACAGAAGGTATCCTTATCCCAATTTTACAGATAAGTAAGCTGAGACCCAAAGTTACACGGCTGACAGCAGAATTAGTACTAGAAACCAGCGCTTTTGACTTGTGACCTGAGGACCCAGTCACTTCATGAGCCAGTGTAAAAGTTTTAAATTGATATTTAACACATTATACTTAATAAAGTTGGAAAATAATATATTTTGGAAGGATTTTCAATAACTTTGAATACTGAAGTGGTTGGAGGATGCTGTTTAACCTGAAAATAAATTAACTTGCTCACCCCTTGCCCAATTATTCTGATTAATTGAGGTTTTACAGTATAGTAATAATAATGACACTTATCGAGGACTTTACTATGTACTGTGTACTGTTCTCAGTGCCTTAACTATATTAACTCATTTAACAAAATGTATATTATTCATTTTTATTTAAAATTTATAAGTAAATTTATTGAGATTCGTATGTATTCAACATGTTCCTAAGTGTTTTATGTACTTTATCTTATTTAATTCATGTAATGACCCACGACAACAAGTATTACTAGAGCTAGAGATGTTAAATGATTTGCCCAGGCCCACTTGATAGCAAGTGACAGAGTCAAGGCTCAAATCCAGGTCTACCTGCGTCTTTACTGCTATTAAAACATATGGAGCAGGGTGGATCTTTCTAATCACTGTCATCTCTAAATATTAATTATGTCATTTGGGTGGCTGGAACAATGTCCAAGCATGGACACATTTGGATCATAGTTTGTTTCTTGAGGGACTTCTAAGTTTCACCCTGAAATTCTGGCTGGAAATTTGATTCAATTGCTGAAAGTGGAAGAAATATAGCTTTCGTGTTCATGCACAATTTGCTTTTTCATTTTCTTTTATTATCCTGAGATTTACCGTAAATCACACTTTCCCATCAGTCCTGGGGGTTCTGATTATATTCATGGGGTCCAGCTAAGAGCAAGGGCAGTAAATTACTGCCACTTTGTTTGAAAATTTTTTTAGCCACAGTACATTAGCTTCTTTTGTTTGCTTTTCCACTGGCTGTGTGCACATTTTTATTTGAGATTTTGTGTTTCTTGAATGTCTCGTTTGTGAATAATGTAGCTTGAGAAATGGAATGATTGGAGAAAAAATATGAAAGAGGGTGTCTTGTTGCAATTGGTAAGCAACTGTCCAAAGATTTTAAAGCATTTATAGTTACAGCAATTTCCTTTCCCCCTCTCTTTCGTTCTCTCCCCCTTTCTCTCTGTAGCTCTCTCATTCTCTGTTCTCTCTACTCTACTCGGTTTCCCAGCAAACAATTCTGGATAATGACCAATACAATGCCTAATATCAGGTAACGACCAAGAATACCTTCTTCCAGGCTTCTCTAAGTGTTTTTGTTTATTTGTAAGATTGATAGATCAGAGAGTCAAGGGACGTGTTTTATTGCAAGTTTCTGTTCCAAATTTCCTGACTTTTTTTAGTTTTTTTTTTTAAAGTCTTTTACAAAGCAAAATGGGGCTAATAAGAACCAGATCCTAAAGTGATTGTCAAAATGACAAAAATAACCGCTTTTCCTTTATTCAATAGCATTAATATTGAGGCACCCACTTTTCCTTAGACTCTCCATAATGACTTGATTCTCTTGCTGGGCCATCCACAAATAGACTGGCTTCCAAAGTCACACCCATGACCACTCACAGGCTTGGTAATCATGGATTTCAATGGCCTGGGAGTTAATATGAGCAAGCAGGTAAGGTCGGGGTCTCTTTTTATCATACAGTTCCTGTGTTCTGGGAACTGGAATAGACAGAAGACTCATACTTGGACCCTGCCAAAAAAGAGTGAGAGACATTCCTGAGAGTGTAACCTAAGGAAATACTATAAGCATTATTGTTTAGTACTAAAAAGTAGGAGGGGGAGCAAAATATTCAGCAATTGGGGAAGTCCATTCATTTTGATTTTTGATGTAAATCTGTCATTGGAGATCTGTATCTCCTTTTCTCTGGATTTCTGTGGCCATACCTACTTAGGGAAGAAGAAATAGGGGCACAAAATCAGAACGTCAGGAAACCGTCCTCTCCATCCACAGCCCTATTTGCCTTGCCCTGGTGGGTCAGTTCAAGCTTCCTGAAGCTCAGCTCTGTTCACCTGGTTCCTCTGCTCAGCAGTGTGGTACTGCCTATTGCCAGCCAGGTGAGGTACAGAATGCCTCATTGCTGTTAGGGACCCTCTTCAGTCTTGCCCTAAGCTGCCTTTCCAGCCTTCTTGCCACTACGCCTTTGTCCATAACCTTCGGGAAAAGCAAGCTGGGATTGTTTAGTCCGTGTTGCTCTCACCCTCTTCAGACCCTCGTGCCTTTGAGCCATTGCTCAAGCCATACTTTTCCTGTAGAATACCATCTCCTCTACCTCCACCTCCACCTCCTGAAAGCTACCCCCTTCAGAAGCAGACCTCGAAGAGTATAAGTGGAAGGGGTTTGAGCTCCCCTGAGTATATTCTATGAAAGTGGTGGCTTTTAAACAATCTTTGGAGGGACTATGTTAAAGTCTTGGTTATTAAGAGCACGATGGGAGTGGGTGTAGCTCAGTGGTTGCGCACCTGCGTGGCATGTCTGAGGTCCCAGGTTTAATCCCCAGTACCTCCTTTAAAAAAATTTAATGTATTGTGCAGCTAGTGTAGCTCAGTGGTTGAGCACCTGCTTTGCATATATGGGGTCCCAAATTCAATCCCTGGTTCCTCCTAAAATAAATAAATAAAACAAAAGACCATGATGCCTCAGGGCTCCCCACGGGCATTAGATATGTGTAGCAACTGTTTTTAATTGTCACAATGATTATGGTGTGCAATTAACATTTATTGGGCAGAAGCCTGGGATGCTAAATACCTGTGATGCACCAGGCAATCCTGTAGGACAAGTAATTTTCCTGCCTAAAAGGTCAGCAGTGCTCTCATTGAAAGTTACAGTGAGGAAGCTGCGGGAGCAACACCATGGAGTCTTCAGCTCCCATCCTCTACGCTTCCCCGCTCTTCCCAGGCACACTCTTGCACAGGTTAGACCCTGGCTTCTCTGCCTCTGCTCGCCGTCCAGGTCCATTCGAGCACCCCTTCCTCTTTAAAGCCTTCCGTGATTTCTGCAACTGGACATACTCACCTGCTCCCGAGTATAAAACAACATTTTCTTGAATCTTGTGCAGCTTATTTTTATAAATTTTGTAAATTTCCTTTCCATCAGTCTTCTGTGAGGTCCTGGAGCAATGGGGCAGGTCGCTTCCCCCACCCCCACCCCCAGGGCCTGCACAGGTGTTTAATAATTGTTTGCTTATTTTTCTTTTCCCACTTCTTTCTACTTCTCCCCATCCCCAAATGTCTGCACATTCCAGCAAGAGGACAGGAAGTCTGGGGCTTCTCTCGCGCTCTGACCTGGCCTGTACCTTGCTCATTCTGCTTGATAAAATGCAGAGAACAGGCCTGGGCCCTCTGCCACCACAGCACAGCCCCTGCCCGGCCTGTTTTGATCTCACACACTCTTTTTCTCTCTCTCTTCCAAGCTCCTTCAACAGTCAACATATTGACCACACACTTAGCTTTTACTCTCACCTGACTTGTCCTCTTGAATCAGATTCCTGGAATATCTTTTCCTTCCTTCAAAATTTTAAAGGTCTCCTTAAAGAAACTCCCCTGATTGCTATATGTCATCTCCTGTGGAAAGCCTTCTCTGATCCTCCTGGCCCAGAAAGCAGGTTAGGCCCTCTCTTCTAGGGTCCCCCACCACCCGAACCTATTCAGATCATACTCTGTGGCAACTGTCTGTTGACATATTTGATTCCACAGTTAAGATGTGAGATCTTTGAGCACTGGCACTTAAATCCAACTGTTCATTTATTCACTGAACATTTTGTGTGTCAATCCATAGCAAACCTGTACTAGGCTTAAGGAGCTAAGACAGTATTCACAGTCTTGTGGGTTTGATTTCTGCCTCCTGCTTCTACAAAAATAGCCCCTTCTTCAGTTTACTTCCCCAAGTTGCTTGGTAATTTTTTGTTTTTTTAAAAAAAGCATTAGAGGCTGCAGCCTTGGCCCAGTGGTTAGGGCATCCGTCTACCACATGGGAGGTCAGCAGTCCAAACCCTGGGCCTCCTTGACCCGTGTGGAGCTGGCCCATGCGCAGTGCTGATGTGCACAAGGAGTGCCGTGCCATGCAGGGGTGTCCCCGCATAGGGGAGCCCCATGCGCAAGGAGTGTGCCCCGTAAGGAGAGCCGCCCAGCGTGAAAGAAAGTTCAGCCTGCCCAGGAATGGGGCCGCACACATGGAGAGCTGACACAAGACGACGCAACAAAAAGAAACACAGATTCCTGTGCCGCTGACAACAACAGAAGCGGACAAAGAAGACGCAGCAAATAGACACAGAGAACAGACAACCGGGATGGGGTGGGGGGTAAATAAATAAGTAAATAAATCTTTTTTAAAAAAGCATTAGAGTAGGACAATTTTTAATTGTTGAGGAATTTGGTTTAAAATTTGAGGGCAAAATCGCCCCCATTCATAACAGAGAACATTCAGGTGACAGGAAGTTCTCTGCTGTAATGCTTTGCTAACAAGAGATCTGAGATGTGGCCAAGCAGCAGAACCTTTCAAATTTTGAAATATAAATCTTGAACAATGACTGGAAAAGGAAGGAAAGAATGATTTGTGTGCCCTTATGTGTTCCCCCGAAGTTTGCCTTCTGGCAAAACCTGAAACTAGAATGTCAGCCTCAGTGGAATTGGGTTGGAATGCTAACTGGCACACAAAGTGATTCAGGTCCTGTGCAATCAAGATGTGACTTTGGAAAACTGAGGAAGTGTGACTGTGTGGTTCCCAGTGGAATGGAAATTCCTGGGCCAGAATGACAAGCTTTTGTTTTGAAAGCCACCCGGGTTCCACTTAGAGTCATCAGATGCTTGAGAATTTATTATGACTGGATAAACCCACTGCCTCACAGAGTCAGGCCAGGGTAGTGAAAATACACATTGCATTTGTCTTTGAAGGCCCTGAATGTGGACTGGCTCTTGCTTGCACAGGGTTGAAAGCTCAACTGTTGCATTTCCACGATGTGGAAGGAGCCTCTGGCTTCCACAGCTTGGATCATGTGGTGCTGATGCTGTGGGTCTCCGGTTCATGGTTTTGAAATCACAGAGATAACTTAGGATGTGTTCTGTTTGCATTGGCCCAGTTCCCAAGCCAGAAACGTATTTCAGGCTTGGCCTTCTAGATAACTATCTCTAGTCATTTAAAAGTTCATTATGCAGACCCACTCATCCCGTCCTACTCTAGTTAAGGTCTGTCAGCATTTTTCAAAGATTTATAACTCAACTATGAAAGTGGGAAAATGCTGTTTTTAGGTTGCAGTGCAGCATTGCAGGGCCTAAGCCCAGGAGTCGGATGCTTTACTTTTTGTTGTTTTTAAGTTAGAACTTACTAACTCACAGTAAAGCAAAGTGGTAGCTGGGGATTTTGTTGTTGTTATTTGGTTTGGTAGCCTTTGTGTTATATTTAGGTTGGGGAAAACCGTGACTCTGTAGAATATAGATGTGCCTTGTAACTGAAGAATTCTCAGATCCATAAACCTATTTATTAGCCTAGCATTTGGCTCAGGATGGAGGGTTTAGTTTTTTGGCCTTTTTAAAAAAAGTGTCATTTTTAAGGTAAGAATGAATGAAGGCTGAGGGAATCAGAGATCAGATTGGGGCAATTTCTCCAAGACTCAGGGTCCAATTCTCAACCCAGAAATCTTAGATCCAAAATTTCAGTTAGAAAAGTCTGATTATATCAAAACTAAGTCATTTCCTGATGGTTAAGTGTGTTTTTGCTCGTCACTTCTATGTATTCTTATTATTTCTAAATTTAGGTGAAATATACCCACGTGATATATGCTCACATGAAGTAATAAAATGTTACCCCAAATAATAAAAATGGTTGAAAAAAGTAAAAGAAATTGGGTACTTAAATAATCCAATAACATCCACAAAAACTTGTAACTAGAGTAAAACAGATGCTAGGGTAACCCTGGTGGTGGTTTGCCAACGGATCTTATTAGTCAAGCCACGCTTGAAGTATTAATAAAGAAGGGCAAATAAAGATCACCACATCTTTTCCTTTGGTGGCAGGTGGTGGTGTTGGAATGGATTCAGGTGGTTCTTAATGACAGTAGGATATAAAATAGTGGGTTGGGAGGGGACAAGTAGGGGGCAGGGGTGGGAAAGGGTGTTATGTACAAGTGGGTTCAGGAAACTAGCTAACAGCCCCCTAAGTCTCAGTCTCTTCTTTCCTTGAATAGGTGTTCCTAGAAACACCTCCTTGCTTCACAGAGTTCTGGGGAGGATAAAATGCAGTAATGTATGTAAAGGCCTGAAGGAATCAGTGCTCTTCTCCTCCCACCCTTTATTCATTATAGCTGGGACACAAAGCAATCTAAATTCTGGAGTCCAGCCATTCTCACTCTGCAGAGATCTTTACTTATGAGGAAAAAGTAGTTTTCCTGGGCTTTTAAGAGCCATTTACATACAATGGGCCTACTTGTGAACATGGCCTATTCATTAAAACAAGCCTCTAAGTAGCAACTTTTTCTTAAACTCCTGTGAGGTACTGCGCTTCCTAAGGGAAGCTGACTTTCCCCCTTAGTCCAGATTTATAGCGGGTCTTCCTCTAAGTGCACATTTGCAGAACCATTTCTGATGTATGTGCCCCCTTCCCAAAGGAGTCACATCATTGACCATTTGCTGTCTTTGCTCCGGTAGATGCTCTTCAAACCCACTCTTGCTACTCAGAGGTCATTAGCCCAGCCCTGCTCCATGTTTTAATATTTGAGAGCTCAAGAAAATGTATTGGCCCAGGACCCAGTCCATCCCAGCCCTTCTTTTGTTTTGACTTTTAAACACAATGTTCCCTGATCTACAGCAGCTTTGCTCAGCCAGAATATGTTTGTTTTCCTTGTGCCATCTCTGTACTGACTGGGGCCATGGGCAGTGAATACTAGAGAGTTCAAGGCAGAGTTCTAGGTTGGAGATGTGGCTTTGCTTTTTATTAAATAACGTGACTTTATGCAAAACGCTTCATGTCTCAGGGTTGGTTTCTTGTGAACAATGGAGATTGTGGTGGAGAATCCTCCAGAGAATTCTTGAGGAGTAAGTGAATCACAAGGCTTAGCAGGCAGGAGCCAGTGATCAGGAAACATTAATGACTGTAGCCACCTCTTCTCCTGATGGCTGCACAGGACAATAACTTGTGGAGGGTCTGAAAATGCTTAGGCTGGGAGCTGACCCTGGATCAATTAAATTGGACTCTCCAGGGGCGGGGCCCAGATATCAGAATTTCATTATTTTCCCCAGATGGTATTGATGTTTGGTGAGGGTTGAGAACCTCTGGTTCTAAGCTAATTATAGCTCCCTACAGTGAATGTTTTCTGTGCTCCAGAGAAGCACACCACAACAAACTTAGCGGGTAAATTCAGTTATTACCCCCATTTTACAGGGGAGGAAACTGGGGTTTAAGGAGGCTAAGTAGCATCAAGTAAAAGATGGTGGCCAGACTTTGAGCCCAGGCACTCTGACTCTAGGCTCTGCGTTCTTAATTACCATGGCCAGGCCATTATTCCAAATAACACTTCCCATGAGGTCTTCCAGTGGGAACTAAGCTCCAGCAAGTGGAGATGATTTGGGGTTCTCTCCATACCTCTTCGGCTTCCCGACCTCCTGCTCTTACTGCCTGCCCTGTGTGTTCGGGATTTCCCAGCAGCCCCCTGTCAGATAACGAACTGTGGTTATTCAGAAGTCCCTTGCTATTTCGGCTGATTTTTATTAAACGCAGCTTGTGGCTCCAACTCAAAAATGCGCAAGCCGATTTAGATTATGCTCTGCATTGAGTTTATTAAGATAAAAAATATTTCCCAAGATAGTGAGTCAGAAGTATTTATGGTGAAGTGTGCTGAAAGTGAATGCAGGTTGATAGCTTGAACAGAATGTTCTCTCAAAGTCAAATGTGATGACCTAACCGTGTTTGGCAGCCTTCCTTTATGTTTAGCTAAGCATTTTATTTCATGTTGGTACCCTCCTCCCTCTTCTGAAAAGCAACTGGTGGTGTAGGAGGCTAAGACTTTGGCATGTGCCTCTTTTGATGCAGAGACCTAGGCCCCATCCTACTTGTGACTGGCTTCTCGGCTGACTGGCTGGGTTGCCATGGCAAAGGGCTGTTAAACTTTTTATATCTCAGTTTTCTCTCACCTGTCAGAAGGAGAATAATTCTTGGCCCCACCTCCCTCCCTGAGGAGGGACCAGAGGGCACTTTGAAAATTAAGTAATAAATGTTGGAAGGGATTTGTGGATGTGACATCCATCGGGCAAGTAAGTAATAAATGGGGTGTCTCCAAAGCTAATTTGCCCAAAATACACTTGAGTCTTCCATTTACTTAATCAACCAGCATTTATTAAGTGCCTACGAAGTTCACAATAACACATGGAGTGCTGGGGGGAATACAGAAAAGAAAGGAGGAAATAGAGTCTCAATTCCCAGAGAGCTCGTAAACTAACTTCTTTTTTTCCTTGCAGTTCACTTTTTAGGATGCGTGTGCTGTATTTAAAACGCTCGTTCCCTCTGATGACTTCAGTTTTGTCACAAGCAACTAGGTGATTTAGTTGTTCTCTGTACCCTCTGGGTATTGTCACATGCTAGATGGACTCATAGAAAGGGCAAGAACATTCTTGAGTCCTGGTTAGGGGTGCGGAAAGGACAATGATAGACTGGAGTTGGACTTAACTGGGAAATGGTGCATCGGGTAATCATGACAGTGTGCTCCCTGGTGTCCAAAGGCCTGGGTTTGATTCCTGGCTCTGCCATTTCTGGCTGTGCCTCAGCCAGGCTCTAGGCTATTATTTAACCTCTCTGTCTCAGCTTCCTTATCTCTACAATAAGGGTAAGAATAATATCTGCCTCATAGGATTGTTTTCAAGATGGAATAAGTAATGTGTGTAATTTGCTTAGGAACTGTGCTTAGAAAAAGTGCCCCAAAATGTTAGCTATTATCATCACTTTCTATGGATAATGGAACAAGCTGTGGCCCTTAAAGGAGACTGGCATTTTATTTTCCTAAGTTATAAAAAATAACAAATTATTTTTCTCTAAAGTCCCAAACTTTTGCCAAATCTGCCACAACCCCTTGGAATTACCCCCCAAGCCCCCAAACTGTTTGCTTTTCAGAAATAGAAAACAGAACAAATACCCTGCTCTCCAACACATGATGCTCAAGGCCTGAGCTAAACTATTTTGTTCTGAGAATCTCACACCAGTCTAGAATGCAGAGGGGCCCATTGAAAGGGAATGGGAAGATATGGAGTGTGATGGAAAGAGCAATGAGCTGGGAGTCCAAATCCTGGCTTTGCCATTTATCAGCTGTGAACCCTGGAGCAGGTCTTTAAATCCTCACCTACGCAGGTTATACAAAAGCAGCAGAGGGTAAAATTGCTGACACCTTAACACAGATTAGGGCAGGGCACCAAACTGTGCTAATAGTCATTGCATGCTTCTTACACTAAAGCATATCTTTGATGAAATAGTAAAAACCATTAATTTTATTAAATCTTGACTTTTGAGTAGTTATCTTTTTCATATTCTGTGTGGCAAAATGGGGATATAGATATCAAGCACTTGTGCTGCATGCTAAACTACTATATCTCAAAGTAAAGCATTTAAGTTGTGAGCTGAATTAACCACTTTTTACTTGAAAGGATCACTGGCAGACAAACTGGTTGGTTAGACTGAGTATTCTTTTTTTTTTTTTTTATTTATTTGTTTATTTATTTCCCTCCCCTTCCCCCGCCCGTTATCTGCTTTCTATGTCTGTTCACTGCATGTTCTTCTGTGTCTGCTTGGATTCTTGTCAGTGGCACCTGGAATCTGTGTCTCATTTTGTTGTGTCATCTTGCTGCATCAGCTCTCTGTGTGTGCGGTGTCATTCCTGGGCAAGCTGCACTTTTTTTGCACTGGGCAGCTCTCCCTACAGGGCATACTCCTTGCGTGTGGGGCTCCCCTACATGGGGGACACCTCTGTGTGGCACGGCACTCCTCAAGCACATCAGCACTGCACAAGGGCCAGCTCATCACATTGGTGAAGAGGCCCTGGGTTTGAACCCTGGACCCCTAATGTGGTAGGCAGACACCATATCCATTGGACCAAATCTGCTTCCCATGAGTATTCTTGAAAATGAACAAAATGAACCTGCTTTTTCAAGGACACAAGAGATCATAGTAGGGAAATAGATGTGGCTCAACCAATTGGGCTCCCATCTACCATATAGGAAGTCCAGTGTTCAATGCCCAGGGCCTCCTGGTGAGGGCAAGCTGGCCCATGCAGGAAGGCCACCCCGTGCAGGAGTGCTGCACTGTGTGGGAAGGCCCACCCAGCATGGGAAGCTGCCCCGTGCAGGAGTACCAACTGACACAGAGAGCTGGCCCAGCAAGATGATGCAACAAGTGACACAGAGGAGAGAAAATAAGATGATGTAGCAGAACAGGGAGTTGAGGTGGCGCAAGAGAATAATTGCCTCTCTTCCACTCTGGAAGTTCCCAGGATCGGTTCCCAGAGCCACCTAATGAGAATAAAAGCATATACAGAAGAACACACAGTGAATGGACACAGAGAGCAGAAAAGGGGGAGGAATTGGGGGTTGGGGAGAAATAAATAAAATAAATCTTTAAAAAGAAGAGATAGTATTAATTGTCCAGGATAAAATTTGAATTTTCAAGCAACAGCTAGAATTTTGGAAAACTTTTATCTGCCACCATAAGTTTGAATACTTAAAGACTTTTTTGATGAGTTGGGTGATAAAATTAATGTGAAATCACATAATTAAATGTGTCCATGTTTGGGAGATCTGCATAATTCAATGAAAGTATGTCTTCTAAATCACTAATGCACACATGGAATTACAAAATCATATGTGAATAAGAAACCCATTGAAAGTGCCAGATAAACCAATCAATTTTAATTTAATACATTATGAAAAGTTCATTGATATAGTTTTGGTTTTCACATTGCAATTAACCTTTAAGAAACCATCCCTTGTCAAATACTAGTGTCATGTCAAAGAATATGCTCAATTTTCTGAAAAGGCTATTGAAATTATCCTCCCTTTTCTGTGTAAGCCTGGATTTTCTTCATATTTATTTCAACCAAAACAGCATTATCTCAACAGATTGAATGCAGAAATAGGTGAATCCAGCTGTCTGCTCTTAAGCCAAATCAGACTGTAGCCATCTAAAACAATGCCACTCCTCACTGCTTTTTGTTCTGGAAAATATAGTTATTTTTCATTAAAATATATTGTTTACATTAAAAATAATACGATTATTTTTTTATTTTTTATTTTTTGAGGTTCTGGGGCCAGGGATTGGACCCAGTACCTTGTATGTGGTAAGTCGGCACTCAATCACTGAGCTACACCAACTCCTTGATTATTTTTATTTTTAAATAAATTATTAATCAAATATTTTCTCTTTGGAGTCCTCAATATTTTTAGGAGTGTAAAGGGATCCTGACTGTATGAAAAAGCTTGAGAACCTCTGGCTTAGTACTTTAGAGCAAGGACTCTGGAGCCAAAAGAATTTAAGTCTCAGTTCTACTTACTGTCTGTGATCTTGGACAACTTTCTTACCCTCTCTGTGCCTTAGGTTTCTCATGTAAAATGGGGATAATAATAGTTCATAACAGCAGCTGCCGTTTAATAAATACTCTTAGATGTAAGTTATTATTACTGTTGTTGGTATTATATCGTCATTGTCGTCGTCATCATCATTATCATTCCTACTAGTGCCACTGGGAGAGACATAGCTTGATCAGAGCTGGAGGTAGGGTCAACAGGACTGATATTTTCTCTCAAGTCAGATGTACCCCATCTCCCACTCATGACTCTGCCATCTCAACATTTGTAGTCTAGAGAGGAAGGGAAAGAAGGTCAGAAAGCTGACCCTTGCAGCTTCAGCACACACTGGCAGAGGTATTGAGTGTGATCGCACAGCCACTGCAAACTTCAGTGGCCAAAAGGAAAAGGCCAGATTGCATGGCCACTGCAAAAAGTGCAAACATCCAGGTCTAAATGAAGAGGTCAAGTTCTTTTGAATGGCATTAGGTTTAGACAGAGCTGCCGCCTGCCATCCAGTACTTCTGTAGCTGTCGGTCTGGTAATATAAATTGTTCATTATCTATGACATTGATCCCACAGACTGATGTAATAGATAATGAAACTGAAGCCCAGGGAGGTGAAGTGCCTGCCTGGTGTACAGAGCTGGTTGATGGCCTGGTCCTTGGGTCCAGATCCCTGGACTTCCATTCTCTGAAAGGAATGACTAGTCCAGAACCTGCAATGGTCACGCTGAGCTTTGGGTGTAGAGATAAGAATAGGTCCCTTAGTATGGCCCGTGAAGCCCTTATTGAAGGATCCTGCTGTTTCCGGGAAGGGATTGGATCTTGGCCAGAGGAGTTGTTAACAGCAATCTTGATAGAGCGGGGATACAGACACGCATTTTTATTCTGCCTTTCGGTCACAGAATGCTTTCGTGTTAAGCCAAATGTTGTTCTGATGCTTCTTGTCTTGGCCGGACTGAGGACCAAACTATTTGCTTGTTCTGCTTACTAAGTGACCAGCTGCAGATGGCAAACACATTTGAACACTCTTCTTTATCAATGAAGTTAAAACCAAATTCCCTGTGTCTGTGTCAAGGTTGCTTTGTTCAATAAACACAAAGATATGTTAACATTCCCTTTGTTCTCAGTGGAAACACACTGCTCTGGGTCAGCTACTGCACTGATTTCAAGATGCCTTATAACCCTCATTTTTGTTTATTATATACAGCTTCACGGGTAAATTAGTCACTCTTAGCCCTGCAAAGCATTAGTTATGCGATCTTGGGTAAGTGGTTTAACCTCTTGGTCTCAGATTCCTGTTCTGTAAAGTCAGGACGGGACTTGGTCAGGAAACTAATCAGTAGGATGAATAATCATTCCCCATTTTTAGGAGTAAGAGATCTGTGATAAAAAGAAAAGGAAAAAATAGCTGGTTGAATAAGAGTCACACCCACATGCAGTTTGCTCTGTGCCAGATCCTATTTTAGGCACTTTCCATGTATTAACTCATGTAATCCTCACAACAACCCTTTGAGGAAGATGCAATTTCACAGGTATCTAAACTGAGACACAGAGGGGTTAAATAACTTACCTAGGATCACACAGCTAATAAGTAGCAGAACCAGGACGTGAACTCAGGCACGCCTGACTCTAGAGTCTGGGAAGGTTGATTTCATATAATGGATCAGCCCACAGTAATTTTTTTTTCCCCAGTAAAATTAAGATGAGTACACCTTCACAGCAGAGTTGAAATATTTCCCCTGGTTACAGAACTCTTTGGCTCTTGGCTAATTTATGTTCCTAGAAGGCAAAAACCCCAAAGCACTGGGTGTCTGTAAATGTGGTCTCATTCATGAAAAGCAACTGTGATTTGGAGGCAGTAGAAACAGGTTAAGGTTCCAACTTCCTCTCTTCTGTCATAAGCTATGTGGTCTTGGCCACAAAGCTTGTAGGGACTTCTGCAGCAACCACTGTTGGAGGAAACCAAAGAGAGAAATTAGAAATGACTAGATCAGAGATCCAAGTGACTCCTCAGCCTGTACTGTCCTGAGGCATATGCCCAGCACCTGGCGTTCTGGTCTCTCTGGAGTGTGAGTTGAGCCTGGTTTTGGCTTTCACAGTTAAAGAAGATAGAAATCTGGGATGGTGGAGCCAGGCTGTGGGAGTCTCAGGGGAATGGCACTTTTTGCCATCCGGTTGGCACTGTCATGGTTGTATGGGGACTCCTGCAACCCAAAGCTGGAACCATACCACTGGAGGGACAGGAAATAGGACGTGGACTCCAGGGGAGGTGGTAGGCAGGCAACCCCGGATCTCAGCACATCCCATCAGGAGAGGTACATAGGCTCCAGAGGCAAACCAGAACACCAGCCAGAACTCAATGCTAAAGCTTAGACCCATAGACAATCCTGGCTGGAATTAGAAGAGCACAGCTCGATAGATGTATATGTGTCCAAGGTTCACCCAGGCTTAGGGAAAAAATTCCAATTCTGTCCCCATCCCTCAGTGGGGCTCAACCTATTAATGCAGTCTGATGGAGTAGAAAGAGCATAGGTTTTGGAACTGGAGAGATCTGAATTAGATCTCTGTTCAGGTATATATGGTCTTGGGCAAGTCACTTAACCTCTCTGATCCTAGGTTTCCTCACTGTAAAACAGCAGTACCAACTCTTCTACAATAACCTCCTTTGAGTTATTGTGCAGTAAAACCAAAGTAAGGCCCTGGGCATATGGTAGGCCTTCAAAATAATCTGTTATTACTACTTTATTGGCAGATGCCTAGTTGAGCTTTGTTTAGGGGCTTGTCTGAGCCTGAGGATTGAAGAGTGCTGGAAGCTTTGTGCATGATGGACAGCTTACTAACTGTATGACCATAGGGCAAGTCAGCTAATCTCTGAGGCATGATTTCCTCATCTGCAACTGGGGACTGTAATAATTAATGCCTTTCCTACCTCAGCAGATTGTTAGAGGATAACGTAAGAGGGAGGTGGTGAAAACATTTTGTACCTGAAAAGCACTATACAGATTGCTCTCATTTTTATGTTAATTATATAAGATATATATGTTATATAATTATGCATAATTATAATCATATGCATATAGATTATAAATATGTATAATTAATTAACATTTTTGAGTGATTACTTTTTGCCAAACACAGTTTAAATGCTTTATATAGGTCACTCAATCTCATTTTAATCCTCCTTTAACAATTTTACTAGGTAGAGCCCTATTTATCATTCTTATTTTTCAGCTGGTTAAACTGAGGTACAGAGAAGTTAGGCAGCTTGCCCAACATCACACCATTGGAGACAGCACTGAGATTCAAACCCAATAAAATTTCAGGACCCACCCAATACAGTACTAGTCACCTTGTTCAAATTGGCATTGTTATATGATTGCTATTTCTAAGTTTCTTCTCTACAGAAGGGTGCACTGTTACCCATTCACGAGGTATGAGATGGGGCAGTAAAGCCATGATAATGACTCCATAAAGCAACCTGTTAGTCTCACTTCTCAATGGGCAAACCTCAAACATCTTAGGAAGTTGTGTACTTATAACCATGAGCAAACACATTCATGGATTGAGTATGTATGTATACAGATTATAGACAAATACCCAAATGTGGAGAACAGAAAATAAATATAAGGATGCATTGATGGGCTCATGATTTTGTTGTGGAAGATAATATTCACTGACTTAAGTGAGATGAAAAGCGTCGTTGTGGTAACACAATGAGCGATGATCATGTTTAATCTTTTTTCCAACACCCACACATGATGAACACCATTCACAACAATGACACACTCCTGTGCAGCAGCCCAGGCTTTAACAATCCCTTCCCTGGTTTTGTTTTGTGTGTGTGTGTGTGTAATTAAAGCAAATAATGCAAGAATCAATTATTTGGGTATTTATGAAAGCATTTTTACAAGCATTTGGGTAATTAAATTAGCCAATTATAATTCTCAAAAAAGGTTATTGTTCAGTTAAGTTCAAGAAATTTACTATGTTCTCCTTGCGCTGTTCGATATAGTAGCCACTAACCACAGGTGGCTATTTCAATTTGCACTTAAAAATTCAGTTCCTCTGTCACTCTAACCACATTTCAAGAGCTTAGTGGCCTCAGATAGCTAGTGGCTACTGGCTACCAGTTAGTCAATGCACATTATAGAACATTACTATCATTATAGAAAGTTCTATTGGACAATTCCTGCTAGACATAGTAGGAAGCACTGAGGATACAGTGACAACCAAAACATTTGTGGTGCCTGTCTTAAGGGGCTTACAGTCAAGAGAGCTGTAAAACAAGTCATCACAGGGGTGTATATGTGTGTGTGTGTGTACTGGGGACAGAGGAAGGACAGAGGGCAATGGGCGTGTATGGCAAGGGGATCTACCCAAGGATGAGTTATCAGGAAACATGAAATCAAGGAAAATTCTACATATAGTAGTGATCAAACAATTTTTTAAAAATATTGAATTTAATTTTAATTGAACATTTTCTTTGCAACTGGATTCCACAAACAATACTAATATGGTATTTAAGTATTATGTTATTGAATAATAAGCTTAACAAAACTTATTTTATTAATAAAAATTATAATGCAATGATTCTCAAAAGAAGCCAAATGTACATAGAGTATGATTCCATTATATGAAATTCTAGAACAGGTGAAATTAATCTATGGTGATGAGATCTCAGGGGAACATTCTGGGGTGTTGCTGATGCTCTGTATGTTAATAGAGACATTGGTTACATGAGCGTATGCATTTATCAATACTCATGGAACTGTTTATGTACTCTGTACCTTTCACAGAATGTAAATTATATCACAATTAAAATTTAAGGCATAGAATTAAATACTGTACATATTCTGGTTGATATGGATACTGTTATGGAAACATCCATTGCCTCATCACTTTGCTTGCGGTGACCCGGTCATCTTAACCCCTGTGTCCTCACTAACAGGAATGTTGCCGACATCCTTCCAGATCTAGGGCTGGGTGTTGCTCCCACTCTTTCCCGTTCTTTTTGCTTTCCCTCTTATGAAAAGTGGACCAGCTGGAGGGATGTTTGCCAGAATGTTAGGAAGGCTGTTATTTTTGAGTGAGATAATTTGAGGTAAATTTTACTTCTTTCTCTTCTTCCCTGTATTGTTTGAATTTTTAAAAAGAAAAACCAAAACTCATTTTGTTTTGCCTAAGAAAGTACATTTACCTATGGTTACTATATACTCATTTGAAAACTTTTATTTTTTTCACTGTGATGAGTAACAAATTTCCTTCTGAGCAGCAGGGTCTATGGGCAGTTGTTGCATAGTCCCGGGGCCCTGGTAGAGGTACAACTTCAGTCCTCTGCTCTCCCCACCCTGCCTCTCCTGCTGCGTCTCTCTGTGATCTGGGGCACGCTGAAGTGCGTCTAGAATTCTTGCCTGTGCTCCCCAGCTAGATGACCCTCTCACCTGTCCCCTTGGTCCCTGTGTCCACAGATTCTTACCTGACCCTTGATGAGCCCATGAATAACATCACCACGTCACTGGGGCAGACGGCAGAACTGCACTGCAAAGTCTCCGGGAATCCGCCTCCCACCATCCGCTGGTTCAAAAACGATGCCCCCGTGGTCCAGGAGCCACGGAGGATCTCCTTCCGGGCAACCAACTATGGCTCTCGGCTACGGATTAGAAACCTTGACACCACAGACACCGGCTACTTCCAGTGCGTGGCAACAAACGGCAAAAAGATGGTTTCTACCACTGGAGTCCTGTTTGTCAAGTTTGGTAAGCAACTTCCTAGTGGGTCTGAACTTTGGCCTTCGGCTAGGCGTGGTAGAATGCCTGGAGTCTACGAGAAGTGGGCGGAAGTAATGAACAGTTACTGAGAAGGCTCTATGTACCCAGCAACTCTAAAGCTGGTACAATTATACCCATTTTACAACTAAGCAAACCAGGGCCCAGAGGTTAATACTATATCCAGGGTTGCCCAGCTAGTAAACAGCACACTGGAATGGAGTTCAACTGTGACCCCCAAGGCCTAGTATAAAGCACCATACCACTGAGTTCTTCTCCCAGTGAAGGTTGTTCCATGTGCAGAGAAATTAAGGCAATTGGCAGCATGCTTACTTTCTGTCCAGCTGCCATCAAAGATTGCTGCAGTCTGTGCTGCAACCTCCCACTGGAAACTCCCTGCATAGTTTGAGGACACCTACTCTATTGACTCATTTTTTAGCACTTGCCTTAGCATTTTCCAGGCCCCGAGCCGAGGAACATAGACACGTTCTCACTGGTATGTTTTATTATAGAAGCAGTTGAATGACCTAGAGAAAAATAATAGAGCCCAGAAAAATAAATATCACCTCAAGGTGGCTGAGAGCTTTCATTTGTAATGGTTTGTGTGGACCCACACTTGCCCTCCAATAACCTGGACTGACTGTTCTTATTTTTCTTTCATTTCTTTAGGCCCCCCTCCCACTGCAAGTCCTGGATCCTCGTAAGTACTTTATATCTCTTTCTTGTCGTTTCTAAGAGTTTCTCCATCAGTTTCCAGGGCAAAGGCAATGTTGGGGCCAAAACACTGTGTTTCCAGATGTCTTTCCATTTTGCCCTGCCCTCATTCCACTTTGCTTTTTCTCTGATGTGAAGATTCACAGGAGACCAGCATTGGCAATAATCTCAAGCGTGGTAATTTTGATTCCCAATGATCAAAGCAAAAAGATCTATTTACATCTACTATTTTTAAATTAATCTGGCATTTAGTGGGAACAATAGATTTGTTAAATCAAACAACAAAAAAGGATAGAGTGCTGAATTAGGAATGTTTCCTCTAACTAAAAGGGTCTGTTCTACATTTCTGCCAGCATTTCTGTCACGTTATTTCTTGAGCAGCAACAATTAGGTGATCACTTTATTTTCTTATACCCTTGCAAAAAAACTCGGAGGCAGAAATCTGACTCATGCAGGGCAGGAAAGCTCAGTGCTTGGATTGAGAGTGGTGTGGGAATTAGATTCATTTTTGAGTCCCTTGTTAATGGTATCTGAAGACCCAATTTCTTTAACTGATAGTGTGTTTTTGATGCATTTATCCTTTAGTCTGGCTAAGAAATTCTCATCATTCACTCTAGGAGAATCCACTCAGGGCAATTTGCTTTACATGTATTTTTATTATTGGAGAAAAACCATGTATTGAAACCCTTGCTCTGCAACAAAATATCCTCCATATTTATAGGCTTCATAAGTAAAATTCACTGAAGTGCCATGAGAGCATCAAAATGCTTGACCAAGACTAAACCCATGGCAAATATAACAGCCACTTAATTTGCCCTAATCCCCTCTGTGCCTCTTAATTACAGTGTAGGGCATTTTAATACATTTGTGTGTGCCTGGAGGCCCAGTGGCCCACAATCCCATTAATAAAATAGGTAATGGGTAAAAATAAACATTGGCCTTCCGCCATACTGTTCTGTTATTTTGACAGCCAGTTAAAGTCAACTGTAAAAGAGTCTTTAAAATCACCCAAGTGCTAATTGCATTCTAGTTGCCAAGGTAGAAGATGTTGATTGATCTTAAAACAGTTCAGAAGTTTGGCCACTTTGCTTTGCATTTCTTAAAGCTAGTCCTTTCTGTTGTTTTTTTAAGGGTCACACTATTATTGGTTGATGTATGAAATCCTTTTGAAGTCTTATTTAAACAAAGATTAAAACTTTTTTTATTTGCTGTAAAAATGCTTCCCACCTTGGGACCTTATTTGTTCCTGTTCATCCGCATTTCAAATGTGATTGATAATCTGTGATACAGATTAGTGTTTCAGTAATTTGCCTTGACCCTTAGGCACTGGGCTATTGACTTTCTCCCTGTCATATTTACATCAGAGAGTTTCTTATTCAGTATCAACACTATTTTAAAACACTTGTATGCATTCTTTTTCTGCTGCCATTTTATGGTGAAACCAATCTAAATTTCTCATGGTTTTTAATATAATACAAACATATTGTACCCCTGCATGACATGATGCCTATGGAGAGGGTATCCAAGTTCCTTAAAGGTGTTCAACCATGGCTAAATATATGGTTTGATGTTAGGCGTGCCCATTTTATGTTGAGCACCAGATTATCCATCACTTTAGTCAGTAATAGTATGAAATGTATAGTTGCCCTGTTTGCTTGGCAGGAACTACAATAAAACACAATGAAAGTTGGAAATCCTATGGGGTCTTTTGAAGTTTATCTCCATGCTCATTTTGGCACCCTCAAATGGAATTTTCACACCCTTTCTTCTTTTTCCCTTAGAAACCAGTGATGTATCCCACCTTTTTCTCCCCTCTCAGCTCCCTTACTTACCCTGTCACTCAGCATTCCTCTCTTCCTAGGACTAACTCCCAAGTAGAATGCCTCACTACAAGGGGACAGGCAGAATATAACAAAACGGTAGTGTGAAGAATATCACCACATTGAGCATCACTCTGAAAGCCTTTGTCAAATTGTACCACACTTTTTCTAAGACAGTTTACTTGAAGATGGCACAGTCAGAGTTAATGCAAAGAGGAAAAATGAAAACCCAGACAAAGCCAACTTTGGAAACAGTGACACGCACTGAAAGTATGAAACCAGGTGAGAGCTGAGTGCTATTTGCCAGCAATAAGGCTATACAGCTCCCACCCAGGAAAGGCCTATAGGGTCCTTGGGACTGCAGCCCGGGAAGGCAAAATCTGTGTGGTATTTGTCACTCCCTCTAAGGTTTTCACACGCAACTTTCAGGACAGTGTTTTAGTTTGCAGAAGGGGCAATTTGGAGATTTTAGTTTGGCTTCTGTTCAGTGCTTCAGGCTTTATTTCTTCTATCATTGCTGGGTCCTGGCCCACCCCTAACAATTACAGGGCCTGGGGCATGAGAACAAGTGGAGGTCCACATACCATACATCTAAATATTTAAAAGTTATAAATCACACTAATACCTGTTAAATGATATATGTTCTGTCCTCCCATCTTGGCAAATAGACTGTCGTAATGACAAAATAAAAAAATTTGTGTAAAGTTATGATTTTTATGTGACTGAGTGCCGAGAACTATCAAAGATGACTACTCCAATCATTACTGACTGCATGTCTGTACATGGGCTAGAGATACTATACATAATATGTAGTTTGTTTTATATTGATTCCACAAAAGTTATTTTTTATCTTGCTGTCATTTTGGCAAGATCACTCCCTATGTTGTTTCATACAAGATTTTTGCTTAGTCTTCTGTTGACAACAATGACAAATTTGATAATCTCTCGACTTATTATAATTGTTTTTATGAATTTCGATTTGGAGAAACTGCACTCCCCTGAGCCACTCTACCATAACTCCATTATATTATCAATAAAATTCTTAAAGCAATACTTGAGTTTGGAAACAAACCAATAATTTTATATAGTATGTTCAAACATACTAATGGGGTTTATATGATAAATGATCATTATTGCAGAACATATTAAAAATATGATCTTGTTGTATATAAATCCATATCCTACTGCACACATCATCCTACATCTGTACAAATTTAAGAATAATATAAATGGATTAGGACTACAAAATATTTCTCAGCCATGTGGAACTCTTACAAATATCTTCTAATTTGTGAGAATTTCAGAACCCCTAAAAGTTCTTTGTTGTTACAAAGAAAAACAAGGGAATAGATGCTAGGTATCATTGGCAATGACAGTTTGTTTCGTGAAGAATCTATTGCATTAAGATGCAATAGATTTTGACAAGTTGGTGAGTTTATCTTTTCTTTGACGAAGTGCTTATGTCACTGCAATCCTTCCTGTACTCCAAAGCAATGTCCACCTGTACTGGGAGCAACACAACACGCAGGATATACACACAGTTGCCTTCTGTTCAAGGTCATAGGGCAAGAAATGTAGAGAAGTGTTCCCTGGAGCCAAAGGGTATTAGTCACAGGAGCTGATGTTTTGGTTTGGGGTTAAATTATGCCAGTACTTAACAAGAGATCCCAAGAGGCAGAAGACCCCATGTGTAGTCTTTATTGTTATTAAATTTATTTTCTGTGTGTTTTTGATGTAGGGCCCAGGATGAGGCCCTTCTTCTTCCTTTTTTCCCCTAATAACAGCTTAGTTGAGATACAATGCACAAAATAGAAAATCCACCTTTTAAAGTATATAATTCAGTGGTTTTTTAGTGTATTTACAGTTATGCAACCCTCACCACTATCTCTCACTTTAGAACATTATCATCATCCCCCATTTTAAAAATCCATACCCATTAGCAGTCACTCCCCATTATTCCCTCCCCCAGCCCCTGGCAACAACTAATCTGCTTTCTGTCTCTACGGATTAGCCTATCCTGGACACTTCACATAAATGGAATTATACAATATGTAACCTTTTGTGTCCGCCCTTTTTTACTTAGCATGATATTTTCGAGGTCCATCCATGTTGTAGCATGCATCAGTACTTCATTCCTTTTTATGGCCAAATAGTATTCCATTGTATTAACATGCCACATTCCTTTACTCTGTTCATCAGTTGATGGACCTTTGGGTTGTTTCAACTTTTGAACTATTATGAATAATGCTGCTATACATATTTGTGTGCAAGGTTTTGTGTGGGCATAAGTTTTCAGTTCTCTGGGGTATATACCTAGAAATGGAATTCATGGATCATATCGTAACTATATTGAAATTTTGAACTGCCAGACTGTTTTCAAAAGTGGTAAATTCAAATTTCTCCACGCATGCTCCAACACTTATCCATCTTTTTAATTAGAGCCATCCTACTGGTTGTGAATACTATACATGTGGTTTTGATTTTTGTTTTCCTAATAACAAATGAGGTTGAGTATCTTTTCACATGCTGATTGCCCATTTGTATATCTTCTCCGGAAAAATATCTGTTCAAGTCTTTTGTGTATTTTTAATTGGATTATTTGTCTTTTTGTGGTTGAGTTTTAAGAGATTTTTGTATATTTTGGCTACTAGACTCTTATCAGATATGTGACTTGCAAATACTTTCTCCCATTCTGTAGATTGTCTTCACTTTCTTGATAGTGAACTTTGAAGCACATTTTCTTTTAATTTGATAAAAATTCAATTGAACTTTTTTTTTTTCCTTTTCCTTTGGTTGCTTGTGCTTTTGGTGTCATCTAAGAAACAATTACCTAATCCAAGGTCACGCATCTTTCTTCTAAGAGTTATATCATTTTAGCTCTTACATTTAGGTCTTTGATCCATTTTTAGTTAATTTTTGTATATGTTGTAAGGTAGGAGTCCAAATTCATTCTTTTACATGTGGATAACAAATTTTCCCAGCACCATTTTGAAAAGACTATTCTTTCCCCATTGAATTGTCTTGGCACTTTGTCAATAACCAATTTTTGTTTTTAAAGATTTATTTTATTATTTATTCCCCCCCTCCCCCCGTTTTCTGCTTTCTGTGTCCATTTCCTCTATGTTCTTCTGTGTCTGCTTGCATTCTTGGCGGCACCGGGAATCTGTGTCTCTTTTTGTTTTGTCTTCTTGTTGCGTCAGGTCTCTGTATGTGCAGCACCACTCCTGGGCGGGTTGCCCTTTTTTCTCATGGGGCAGCTCAATGCGGGGTGCACTCCTTCCACGTGGGGTTCCCCTCTGTGGGGGATACCTCTGCATGGCATGGCACTCCTTGTGAGTGGTAGCACCGTGCATGGGCCAGCTCACCACATGGGCCAGGAGGCCCTGGGTTTGAACCCTGGACCTCGCATATAGTAGGCAGATGCTCTATCAATTGAGCCTAGTTTGCTTCCCTTGTCAATAACCAATTGACTATAAATGTATGAATTTATCTGTGGACTCTCAAATCTACCCCACTGATACATTTCTATCCATATCCCAATTCTACACAATCTTAATTACTGTAGCTTTGTAGTAAATTTCGATATCAGGAAGTGTGAATGTGCTGGATTAGTCAGGGTTCCAGCAGAGAAACAGAAACAGGAAAATATATGTACTGAGAGGTTATGGCAAGGCTTATGTGACTGTGTGGGCTGGCTGGTCAAGCCCAAAATCTGTACAGTAGGCTGTCAGGAAAGGGAGGCTGGAAACTGTCAGGTGGGAGCTGACACTTCAGTCCACAGGTAGAATTTCTTCTTCCCCAAGGAAACTTGAGTTTTGTTTACTTAAAAACCTTTCAAGTAATTGGACCAGGCCCACCCAGATTATCAAGGATAATCTCCTTTACCTAAAGTTAAGAATTGTGTATGTTTTTTTGGTTTGTTTTTTTGTCTTTTTTTCAAATGTTACATTAAAAAAATATGAGGTCCCCGTATACCCCCCCCCCACTCCTCCGATACCAACAACCTCCTCCATCATCATGGCACATTCATTGCACTTGGTGAATACATCTCTGAGCACTGCGGCACTGCATGGTCAATAGTCCACATTATAGTTTACACTCTCCCAGTCCACCCAGTGGGCCATGGGAGGACATACAATGTTCAGTAACTGTCCCTGCAGTACCACCCAGAACAACTCCAAGTCCTGAAAATGCCCCCACATCACATCTCTTCTTTCCACTCCCCACCCTCAGCAGCTGTCATGGCCACTTTCTCCATCTTAGTGCTACCTTTACTTCCATTACTAATCACAATAGTTCCAGAATAGAATATCAGTAAATCCACTCTAATCCATACTCTATTCCTCCATTCTGTGGACCCTGGGATGGTTATGTCCACTCCTCTTCTATATTGAAAGGGTGCTTAGATTCCACTTGGATGATGAATGCAATTCTCCTGTTTGCAGTTGTAGGCACTCTTGGCTCCCTGATGTGGTGGTTGACCTTCTTCACCTCCCAGTTAGCTGGCTGGGGTAAGTCCAATAAACCAGAGGGTAGGAGTTGCAAGTCTGTTGAGGCTCAGGGCCTGGCTATCACATGGACAGTCTAGAGATTCAGTATACACTAAACCCCAGTGCCAACCACAGGTCCGGTAAAAGTGACAGGAGAGGCTTGTGAACAAGGATCACATCTGAGTCCAACTCCATCACACTTAGGAACACAAACTACAAAGGAGGGCCAACTGACATGGCACTGAAGTCCATCTGCCATGACCATAGAACCTGTGGTTCTCTGTAGCCCTCAGAAGAACCAATACCTAGGGTTGTATCTACTTTATCTGCCTCTGGGTCTCTGCTGAGGTGTGCATAAGGACGACCCCTCTGATGACCTCCCACCTCTTTTTTGGAGACTCATAGCCATATAAACTCATTTGTCCTTTCCATTTCCCCCTTTTTTTCAAAGTCAAAAGGCATTTTTAAGTCCTGTTATTACATGTAAGGATTGTATATGTTAATCACAAGCACAAAATGCATCTTCACAGCAATGCCTAGATTATTGCTTGATTGAATAATTTGAGATTATTTTATGACATGGGATTAGGCAATCATTTCGTAGATAACACCTGAAAACACAAACAACCAAAGTAAACCAAGTGGCACATCCTCCAACTTTTTTCTTCTTTTTAAAGATTTTTTGGCTGTTTTGGTACCTTGCGTTTCCATGTGAATCTTAGTGTCACTTTGTACATTTCTGTAAAAAGGCCAGCTGGAATTTTGGTATGGATTGTACTGAATCTGTAGATCAGTTTGGGTGTATTGCTATCTTAACAATTTTAAGTCTTCCAATCCATGAACATGGGATGTCTTTCCATTTATTTAGGTCTTCTTAATTACTTTCAATAACATCTCATAGGTTTCAGGATATAAGCCTTGGTCTTTTTAAAAAATGTATTCCTATGTATTTTATTATATACCATTGTAATGAAAGTGTTTTCTTAATTTCATTTTCCGATTACTCATTGTGTACAGAAATACAATTGATTTTTGTATATTGGTTTTATATCTTGTGACCTTGCTGAACTCATTTATTAGCTCTCATAGATTTTTTATGTAGGTTCCTTTGTGTTTTTCTATATACAAGATCATGTCACCTGCAAATAGAGATAGTTTTACTTCTTCCTTTCCAATCTAGATGCATTTTATTTATTTTTCTTGTCTAGTAACTCTAAGTAGAACTTCCAGTACAGTGATGAATAGAAGTGGAAAGAACAGCATTCTTGTCTTTTAACATTAAGTATGATGTTAGTTGTGGCTTTTTTGTAGATGCCCTTTATAAGAGTGGGAAAAACCCCTTCTATTTTTACTTTGTTGAATTTTTTTATTATGAAAGGTTGTTTGATTTTGTCAAAGCTATTTTTGCATCTTTTGAGATGATCATGTTATTTTTGTCCTTTATTATATTAAAATTATGTTTTACATAGATTTTTTTGTATGTTAAACCAAACTTGTATTCCTGAATTAATTCCCACTTGGGCATGGTGTATAATCCTTTTCATGTGTTGATGGATTCAATTAGCTAGTGTTTTGTGAAGTATTTTTGGTTCTATATTCATAAAAATATTGGCCTATAGTTTTCATGTGATGTCTTGGTCTAGTTTTGGTATCAGGGCAATATTAGCCTCATAAAATGAATTGGGAACTATTTTCTCTGGTATTTTTTAGAAGAGTTTGTGAAGGATTTATTTTAATTCTTCTTTAAAGGTTTGATAGAATTTATCAGTAAAGTCATCTGGGCCTGAACTTTCCTTGGGGGAGGTTTACAAATCACTAATTCATCCTTTACTTATTATATGTTCATTCAAATTTTCTATTAATTCTGAGTCAATTTTGATAGTTTCTTTCTAGGAATTTGTTCATTTCATCTAGATGATATAAATTGTTGGTATACAGTTGTTCACTGTATTCCTTTAAAGTCCTTTTGGTTTCTTAAGGCTGGTTTCAGTCTTTCTTTTTTCAAAATTCTCGTCAGTCTAGCTAGTCTAGGTAAAGGTTTGTCGATTTTGTTGATCTTTTCAAAGACCCAATTTTTGTTGAAAAGTGGACATTTAAAATAATATAATGTGGCAACTTTGGAAGTCAGAACTCCCCTCTGGAGTTGCTATGCTGTTTGTTGTTGCTCCTGCTGCTGTTTGTTTAGTGACATTCCTGAACTAAATCTCCCATGTCATATATGGGGCCACTGAAGTCTCTGCTCAGTTATTTTAGTGACTAGTGAATGATTAGACAGAAATGCCTCTAAACCAGTAAGTCTCCCACTCTTTGCTGAGGGGCTCCTTGTGTATATTGAGTCATGCCTTCAATGCTCTGATGGTTTGCAATTCTGCCTTTACTTTTGCTTCCTGCTTGTGCAGGGCTTAAAGACCAGCAAGGCTTTTCCCACTGAGGAGATCTGAGACAAATCAGTAAAAGACGAGTCCCATAGACAGGTCAAATTCTGCCACTACTCTCAAGATGGAGCTTTTAAGGATCTCCACATCCATTCTGCCTTTCCTTCTCCAGTAACTGTTAGACTATTGGTTTTCAGAACAACTGTGGTTGCAAGGATCCTGACTTTCAAGGGTGCCACAGAGCTGAGGAGAGGGAGATGGGAATAGGACAAGTAAAAGCACCACAGAACTATCTATTCTTACCAAATTTCAGCCTTTTCCCCTTGAATAAACATCCCTAAGATTGTTATAAGACTTGGGTTAGTTTCCAAGTTCTGAAAAAGTTGATTTTGACAAATTTTGTCAGTGTTCTTATTGCTTTTATGGAGTAGCAGATTTTTGGAGGTCCTTATCCTGTCAATCAGTAAGTCCTTCCTCCGTGGGAGCCATTCTTGCCCTTATCTAAGGACAGTGCTGGATAGATGTTGTCTTAGAAGACCTGTGAAGCTCAAGGGTGTTGTTCTTTATGAGAACTTCCCTTTGTTAAACCTCTTCACAAGGACAGGGCAATGTACAAGGATTTTTTGCATGTATCATCTCTGCTCCAAAACAATACTTCAGGGAAGATGTTCTGATCCCCTTGTTGCAAAGAGTAAATTGAAACTCTCAATGGTTGTATGACTTTAATTGGACCTTTCTTAGGTGTGGCTTTCTTCAGTTTTAATATTCTAGGGTCATTAAATTGATTACTTTGGCCCTACCGAAGCCTGGGAAGCAATAGTATCATAATACATGTTTTCTTGAGGTCCTTCATTCTGTGTATGTCTTGAGCTTTCCGATTGTCCAATAGGCAAACAGACGCAATCTAGAACACACTAAGCACCAATTCAGTTCAACAAACATTTATCAATCACCTAAAAAATGCCAGCACTCAGCCAAGTTCTGTGAAAACTACAAAGATTAAACTTTGCCCTCAAACCTCTTTCCCAGTATGTTGAGAGCCAAAAAAAGTAGGCCTTCCATAGCATCAGCAAGTACTATCAACAAGTAGCTGACTCTTCTCTATTTCCATCTACCACCTCACTGTAAGTCAACATCAAATCTTGTTTAAAATTCTATAGCAGCCTCCAGACTGATTTACCTTCTTCTACCCTTGCCCCATTGTGGTAGTGAAGTTCTTGTGTCAACTCAGCCAGGCTAGTGGTGTCCATTTATTTGGTCAGGCAAGTACTGGCCTAACTGTTACTTTGAGGATATTTCCTGGACCTAAAGAATCAATAAGTTGATCGTGTCTACAATCAACTGAGGAGATTGCCTTCAGCAATGAGAGACATGCCATCCAATCACTTGAAGGTCTTAAAAGGAAAAGTGATGCTTTCAGCAGCCAGAAGGGAGAATTTCCACCTCTACCTCAGCCAGTCAGCTTCTGGAGAATTCTTCAAAAACCTTCATCAGAGTTCCCAGCTTGCTGCCCACCCTATGGAATTTGGACTTTCCCATCCCTACAGTCATGTCAGTCAGTTCCTCTTTAAAAAAAAAAAAAGCTCATAGTATTCACTACATACATATGTACATACATACATACATACCTGCTGTCAATTCTCTTTCCCTAGAGAATCCTGACAAATATACCCCTATAGACTCTTTTTCATCACAGGAACCAGAGTAACCTTTTAAAAATATCCTCTGCTTTGTTAATGCCTCCCCCCACCCCTACCTCCCACCTGCAAGGACTTTTCCTCAAATTTAGAATGGATTCCCAACTCCTTGCCCTGGCCTCTAAGGCTCGCTTGCCTACCTATCTAGCCTCCCCTTGTTCTACTTTCACCTCAGTGATTCAACTCTAGCCACACATTCTGTTCCTTGGACAGTCCAGGCTGAAGGGCTTTGTCCCCAGGTGTTTGCATGACTCACTCCTTCTTGTCATTCAGTTCTCACCTAAAATGTCACCTCCTTAGAAAATCCTCCCCTGACTTCTGTATCTAAAGAAGTTATTCTCTGTTAAAAGACCCTGCTTTATTTATATCAAAGTATTTATCACTGCCTGTCATTTTCTTCATTTGTTTGTCTGTCTATCCTTGCTATAAGATAAGCTTTTTAAGATCATGGACCATGTATGCTTCATGTACCACTATCCCCAGTCTTAGAACACAGCTGGCATTCAGTAAATATTGATATTCACTGAACAAAAAAGAAAAGCAAAACAACATCTTAGTGTCCTCTTCTATGAGATGTAGATAACTAATACCTATCTCATAGGATTGTTTTTAGCAAAAATGAGGTAAAGAATGTAAAGTGATTAACAGATACAATATATTCCTCCAATAAATGTGATATATTTGTTGACTGACTGACTCTACTATCTTACCTCTTTTAGGACATATGAAAAAACGTAGCATGGGGCCTGGTATATAACTTGAGTTCATTCAATTTAGGTTGCATTTCTTTCCTTTCCTCATCTGAAGTCTCTAACAGAACTGATCTGTAAATAGGGCCTGGTTTTTTAAAAAAAGTATCTATCTAAAGAGTTGTTATGAAGATAAAATGAAATAAGATGATGCATGCAAAGTAGTTAGCACAGGGCCTAGTACATACTAGAAACAATAGTTCACCATCATCATCTTCCTCCTCCTCCCCATTATTACTATTATTATTATTGTCAGTATTATCATCATCATAGCTATTTGAGCAAAGAGGCCATGCCTTCTTTCCAGCCAGAGTCCATCTGTTGGATAACATTTCCTGCTGTGAAATCCAACTAGAGACCAGGAAACCCTTATTTCCTTTTCTCTCATTGGGCTTTGGCTACAGTCCCATTCTGCAGAAAGACCAAGTGATCCGTTTTTGACAAATTCCTTCTCTCTCTTATCTGTTTCCAAGACTCGGTCAAAGTGGAGAAGTGTAGCTGGGTACTAGCAGGAGCTCAGGAAGTGATAATGCAATTTTCAACTCAAGATAAACTCAAGGATAACTTTCAACAGCTCTTCAGGCAGTTCAGGGGCAGGGGCAGGAGTGTCATGCAGAGAGGAGACCAGGAAGTCACTCAGCAGTTGAGCTAGGACAGAGAGGTCCATTGCTCTAGGGAAGTGGCTAACCTCCATCTCTTCATCAAATCGCCTGAGACTCAGTGGCTTTGCAAACAAGGGGCAGATGGAGGGAATGTGGAGAGATTAGATAAGAAGGATTTCTCATTCCCAGTGGGGGAGGGATAGATCCAAAAGCGCAGGAGGTTGAGTAGCCAAGTTCTTATGTCCCAATCCACCCCCATCACTCAACAGTCTCCACTGTGTGACTAGGGTGTGGAAAGCTTCCAATTAAAACGACATTTGTGACTACTGGCATGGTGTATCTTTGTATGCAGGGAACATTTAAAGAGAGAAAAGGGAAGAGACAGTTCTTATCTTCTAGGAGTACATATTTTTAAACCTTGACCCCCAAACCTTGACCTTCTTGGTCCATGGGTCTGTAGTCAATGTCTCTCCTCCACCTAGCATGGCACTTAGCAAGTGTGTGTCAAATTGAACATCCAAAGCCTCTGCCCTAGAATCTTTTCTCTTCATATTACAAGGTCTTATTTATTTGCTTGACACATTTTTTTACCAAGTTCTTCCTGTGTTCCATGCCCCTCATCCTTAGAAGTTTAAGTCACACAAGTAGGTGCCAGGCAGTAAAACCAATCTAAATGCACTCATTTTACATCATTTACACTTTCCTTTCTTGCATTTATGAATTTTAATATCAGTTTTCTGCCTTAGGTTACAGAGCCAGTACTTTTCAAGAAATGGAGCCACCCCAACCACCGGGGTGGGGCCTAAAACTCTGCATTTCTAACATGCTCCCAAGGGTGCTGCTGCTGCTGCTACATACACACTTTGCAATACAAAGATGTAGAGAAAAGGCACCTGCCTTTGCTGTGTCATTCACTACCTGGTAACCCTGGACAAATTATTTACTCTTTCCGAGCCCCAGGTTCTTTATTTGCAGTCTGAAGAACCTGGGCTTCGATATTATTCAAATGTCTTCTAAGCTTTCTTTTAACTCTAAATTTTATGACTCCTTAAAAATCAGTTTGCTATTTCCTTTATTATAGGATGGCCTCTTCATTCAAGTTCTGAAATTCATGCAATTTGCTCTTGGGCTATCTTTCTCTGCCCGGAAGTGTTAATAGTCCTTTTATCTGTCATGAGCTTCCATCCTGTCAATTCCTTACAAGATCTTTTCTAGTTAGATTCAATTGTTGAGAAAGATTTTACAGAAAACTCCAACACAGGAACTACCCCTCAAATTCTGAAGTGGCCCATGGTATTTGCTCTTGCTTAGGTGAAGGGGAAATTGCTTATGAGTAAATTTCTTTTGCTGCTCAATAGCAGGCTCTGATTGCCTTGTGTTAAATATGTAGCATTTCCTTCCAGATTTCATAGCTGGAGCTGCCGGGTGGGCTGGCTGAATGCCTCTATTTGAAGTAGAGCAAGAGGCTAGCAGCAGGAGGCAGTGTGATGTGGTGGTGGAGACAGCCCCCTGATGTCTTCACATGGGTATTTTTGAAGTGCTGATCAGATGACCTTGTTGCCTGAGTGGCAAGTCTTGAGGACTGATGGGAAAATAAGGATCCTGGTTTGCGGGTGTGACTTGTGAATGCAGATTGATTATTGATTGGTCGCATCTTGTATACTCATAGAGCTTTCTAAGGGAAACAACCAAACCTCACAACACAGTGAATGAAATGTTTTGAATAATCTTGATTGTGCTAAACAGTAGCTAGGCATAATGATCAGTTCTTTGCATAAATGATATAATTAGCCTTTGACTTTTTCAGCCTAAGGTACAGTTTTCATTTCACTTTGTTTATTCTCTGGTCATTGTTGACAGGTTTATCTCATTGCTGCTTCTCTCTCTCTCTCTCTCTCTCTCTCTCTCTCACACACACACACACACACGCACTCCTGTAACAACAGCCCAAGTCCTATTATCTAGGGCAGTGCATCTTAACTCAGGCTGTATATTAGAATCGCCTAGGGAGCTTTAAAAAAAATTGCCCATACCCAGGCTCCCCAGCACACAAATTAAATCACAATCTCTTGGCATTTTATCTAATCACCCCAAGAGATTCCATATGCAACCAGATCTGAGAAGCATGGGCCTAGGGCTTAGGCTGTGGGTTCTGCATATTCTCTCCTGTCCCCATTCTATCCTAAAGGGACCTTGTATTAGGCCTCCCAGTTCTATATCTTTGCTCCAATACCATATTGTAGATATGATGAGACCAAGCAGCAGAACCTCTGTTACTGGAAAATCACATACCTACCGTATCATCGAGGTTCAATCAGGAAAGCAGAACCAACTCTGCGTATTTAACACAGGGAATTTAAAGCAGAGAATTGGTTACACAGGTGATGGAATTGATGGGAAGCCAAACAAGGGATGGGAATACACAATTCAAAGATCAGCAACAGACAGAAACCACAGCCCTACTGTGGCTGGAAAGATAAAGTGAAGAGGTGGTTCTATTGAAGCTGGAATGATGGCAAGACTGTTGTCCTAAGGGAGCTGAAGCCATGAGAATGTGCTCCCATTGCTGGGGTCATCACCCAAAGCAGAAAGAATGTGGAGAAATAAGTTAACTTCTCCCTTCATCCCCATTTTCAAACTCTAGCCAGTGCCTCCCATTAGTGGAACCCTACAGGCATTTACCTGACCCAGGGATCCTGGGAATCCTGGCCCGAAGAGGCTGCCTCTGCTGTGGATGCTGAGTGAGCAGAGGAAGGGCAAGGAATGAATTGGACCAGTACCAGCACAGATTCCCCAGACTGATCTCCATGTCACAAGAATGCTGATGGCTGAGGTGGGCTGGGAGGAAACAGTGGGGAGGAAAAGGTAATGCATTCAAAGTTGCCATCCCTGCTCAGCCCTCAGGTGGAACCATCCAATGGACAGCTGGGTTGTGGGACTGGGACCTGGAGCAGAAGTCAAGTCTGAAGGGGCAGATATAGTGGTCATTTTGGTTAAGACCATGGGCAAAGCTTTGAAGGGTGAAATCACCAAGACAGATTATGAAAAGGGACAAGAATAAGAAGACTTTTTACATTTATCCCACTGTTTATACTTTTCAGAAGTTTTTTTAATCTCCTTTGATCATGCAGCCATTTGACAGCTTTGACAAGACAGCCTGGTGTTTTAGTTTCCTGTCTAGCAGAATGGATAAATTTATAAAAGACCATACCTGTGCCCTTTCTTATTATAACAAGTACTTTTTAACTGTGTTGAGGAGTGCTGGAACTCAATATTTATTAACTCTTGAAGACTAAAAACAGGGACAGAAACCATCTAGAAATTTCCCTCTAGGACGCTAAGGACAGAATTTAACAGTGGTAAACACTAAGTACTAATAATGACCTCTGTATAAAGCTTCACTGAGTCTTCACAACATCCTTTGAGATGGGCATTATTCATTTCCTATTTTACAGATTAAGTACCTCATTCAAGGAGACTCAGCTTTACAAAGGCTGAGGCCTTGATTTGAGCCCAGGCAGGTGGTCTCCAGGGCTCAGGTTTTAGCCATTTTGCTATAGGCCTTTCCTATTGCTGAAAGGACTCATAGGATTCAAGCAGTTTATACTCACAGAACAGCTTAATTAAAGCAACAGCAGGAGATGGATATGCAATGAAAGGGATCCAGAAATATCAGGTGCAAGCTTCTTTGTCCTTTACCACTGGGTTGCACAAGACACCTTTGTCTGCAGGTCTTGAACCTCCACTAGCAGGTATGTGAAACACCTTGAGTCCAAGAAGTTCAAAGTATAGGGTCTCATAGTGAATTGGTCACATAGGCACATTCCAACTATGTGTCAAGCCTTAAATGTCGAAATCCCAAGGCTCCACTGAAACCAGGTGCAAATCATAAATCCAATTATTATTAATAAACAGTGCCGACTGGCTGATACATCCTGCCCCCAAACAACTTACCGACCCATTGTTACAGAGCATCATTTCTCTTTAGTAAATGCATTCCATGGTGATAGATCAGGCCAGTGATCAGTAGCCCTGGAGATAAGTCCGAGGTAAATTCAGACCATCTACAATTAACCCATGCTATAGTAACTTCTTGGCTTGTTTATACGAAAGGCTGGAACCTTCTCCTTCAACTTGAACAATGGTAAAGTAACCCAAATGCAAATGTTGCCATTGGATTGGAAGTGTTGTATAGATAATGGAAAAGCTGCCATGGGCCAGTCATTACAAACATCTCTTTTCCCAGCAGATGGTCTAGTATCTTTGTGGCAGACTTCTGACCTCCCCAGCCTCCCAGAAGTATTCCCACAACTGGACTGGGTAGCTGTCTATGTGTTCACATTAAACCCTGAACATTCTCTCAAGCCCATTAGAACATAATATGATGAGTGCTGTGTCTCTAGAGCAATGCTGTCCATTAAGAATATAATGCAAGCCACACATGTGATTTTTTTTTATTGATTTTGTAAAAATATTACATTAAAAAAACAATATGAGGTCCCATTCAACCCCACCACCCCCACCCCACCACTCCCCCCCCCAGCAACACTCATTCCCATCATCATGATACATCCATTGCATTTGGTAAGTACACACATGTGATTTTAAACTTACTAGTAGCCGCATTTTTTAAAAAAGCAAAAATAAACAAGTAAAATTAATTTTATTAATATAAAACCCAATATATCCAAAATATTATCATTTAACATGAAACCAAAATAAAAATTACTAATGAAATAGTTTATATTCTTTTTTCTGTCTTCAAATCCAGGGTGGATGTCATATTTATAGCATATCTTAATTTAGATGCTAGATTTTCATCAGAACAACTTGATCTGTATTTACATTTTATGAAATTAACAGTTAAAAAGATAGATTCATATTTCCAAGTTTTCCAATAACTGTATTGAAGAGCAAAAAAAGCCATTTTTTATTAATTTTGCACCACAAGCATATCAGTTTCAAAACTATGTCTATCCAAGTTAAGTAAATTTACTAACTCTTATTTACTAAGAGTAAAGTATTATTCAGTTTTCTTGATATTGAATTTGAAGGTGTCTTACATTAATTAAACGCAATACTAAATTTATCAATATCAACAAAGCATTCTTCAAAATTTTCTTGTAGTTTTTGCAACCAATTTACAAAACACTGTCAATTACAATTAAAATCTGCGTTTTGGTTCTTTTTTAACATGTAAAAAATCATGATTATTGATTTGTATTAGGAAAAGTCTCAGTTTCAATATAAATTCTCATACCTATTTATCTAGAGCACAAATAACCTTTTCCTTTCCTTGAAGCTTCAAATCTAACTTGTAGTTTAAAAGTTGCAATGTGATATCTGTGAGAATATGTAAATCATATTGCCATTTTTTTCTTTGATTATTGACTATTTGGCAAACATTCCTTCTGCTTCAAGAAAATCTTGAATTGGAGTTAACAGTACAGTAAATCTTTGTAAAACTCTTCCACAACTCAACCAACCAGCACTAACAAAGCACACAAGATCAGTTAATTCATTGCCTATGATTTCTTTCAATGTTTCTATAATCTGGCAGAGATTCCATTTGCACATATATACTGAATGATTTTAACATCTGCCTCCATGATATGTTTCATAGAGTCTGCTTCAGAAAACTTTGCACAAATATTTTCAGTATGTATCATACAGTGGAACAAAGGGATAAGAGAACCATCCGTCTTTTGTTTTAAAATTCCAGTAATTCTGGAATTTTAACTAATTAAAGATAGCATACCATCCATTATGCTAGAAACTAGCATGTTTTCATACCTAGTTGAAATTCTTCTTTGACGGATGTAAAAAAAATTGAAAATATCTGAGGAGTTAGATTTTATAGATTGCAAAATGATATTTCTTTGTGAATTTGGGTGTCCTTTAAGGTAAAACTAAAATATTACTTAGCCTGATTTTCTTATATCTCATGATACATCCAAAGGCAAAGAAAAGTACCCACAGCTTTTAAAATTTTCAATCAATTGATCTTTGAGATTTTTCAATGTTAATTTTTTTTTATTTGAGAAGTTGTGAGTTTACAAAACAATCGTGCATATTAAAAAGGTTTTGTATTCTTCAGGAAATTGGTGGCATAATTGATTACATTTCACTTTTTGTAAAATATTTTTTTGTCTTTCCTCATAATTTTTAAACAAAATATCCATAACTAAATCAATAATTTCTTTTACTATTTCTCCCTCCAAAAATGGTTTTATAGAAGGCCAAAGTTACAAGCTCAGATCCTGTTAAAATTGTGTAGAAATTTTTTTGTAGAACATTTAATTCTGATTTCAGGTGATAATTTCATTGATGCTTCCCACTGAGAGAGAACTTTTCATTAAAATCGCTATGTTTTTGCTGGAAATTTCTTTAATATTGTCCAGTTCATTACCTTAAACAATTTTTTACAACAAACACCTTTTTTTGGCTTTGCTTTTATTCATTCATTGTGAAACCCTTTTCCAGTCTCCTTTTTGTTACTGTTCTGATCATAATACTAGCTTCTGTATCTCTCCTGCATCAGTAGTATGCCTTCATTTTAAATTTAAACGTCAGCCCATACTTATTTTTTTAAACAAGAAAAATAATTTTAATTATATTGTAATAAGAATAGTATTTCAATTGCCTATTATGATTTACATAGGTCTCACATTGACTCATGCTGTCTGCATAAAATATTCAAATAAACATCTTCCAATATGACATTAGAGGGTAAAAAAGAAAAGAAAAAAATCATTCAGATGGAATCAATCTGTTTACACTGATGAGATAGTGGATATGTTAATGTGTAATATTAGAAACAGTGTACTAGCCTGATATAGGCACTACCCTGCAACAGTAAAATCTTAAGTGATGCAAGGGTTACCTTAAAATGTCCTTCCAAAATAGTAAAGTTGCGCTTAATGGAAAGGTATTTTTCACTGGTTCAATTTTTAATAAAATTAAAATTAAGTTAAATACATAATTTGTTTTCTCATTTAGACTAGCCACATTCAAGTGTCCCAAAGTCTTGTTTGGCTAGTAACAACCATGTTGGACAGGGCAGCGCTACAGTCCAGAGAAGCCGTAGGCTCAGTGGCAGCAGCAAACTTGTCCATCTTGTTCACTGTTTATTCTAGTGCTTGGCACATAGTTGAAGTCAAGTGACAATTTGTTCTGTTAAAATAAGATAATGGGTTTAGCACAGATAATGGGCATTTGTCAAAGAACTGACCGAATGAAGGATTTGCCATTTGCTCATTCATTTACCAGTGACCTGGGCATCAGGCAGCCATTGCCTCTCTAGATTGGTGATCCAGAAAGATGGTGACCATCCACACTGTGGGGTCATTCCAAACAGCCCTGAAACCTCCGTCATATGTGTAGAATCGAGCTGCACATTCAGTCTGTTTCACTGAATTCAGGATAAAATTTGAAAATCCAGACTTCTAACACAGAAAATGCACCCTGATAATCAGAGCCAGGGGAATTTGATGTTTGGGGGCAAAATAAGAAGCATTGCCCTAAACTTGGGGAATGGATGAGGTCCTGGCTTTGGGGCTGGGAAGATGTGTGAGGCAAATTCCAGCACAGAGCTCCACCCTAATTCCCACCACATCCCCAGCTCAGTTCTGCTTCAGAGAGACCTTCCTTGGCTAAACACTATAGAGTTCACAACTTCTCCAGAGTAGTGTACTTGTTTGGATCAGTTTTTCTGTTTAGAGCTAAAAATAGACATTCGAAAAACAGGAGCAGCAGTCCGACAGGATTTCAAAGCATTCAGCAGGCTACATTTCCTCTTGGATTAAAAAAAAATATATATATATATATATACGTATGTATATATGATGGTTTGGGTGATCCTTCTGATTAAAGAGAAGGGGTAAATTGAAAAAAGAAACACCACAAAGTTGCAAAGTAAAATGTTATTCTTTTAGATTAGGGTTAATTTTGAAACAGTGCACCACTCTTGCAGGCAGATCCTGCAGAGGTTCACTACAATGGAAACAGGCAGCCCAGCTTGAATATCTGCAGCCAGCACAGCCCAGGGGGTAGGGAGATCATGGCTTTGGGTGTGTTCCTTGCCTAGCCTTCAAATTGCTGTGGGGTACCTAGCTTTCCTAGGAAATTTCCCTTGCTTTCTTTTTTTTCTTCTTTTCTGCTCCTCCTCCTCCCCCTCCCCCTCCCCCTCCCCTCCTTCTCCCCCCTCCTCCTCCCCCCTCCTCCTCCTCCCTCCTCCCTCCTTCCTCCTCCCTCCTTCCTTTTTCCTTCTTTCTTCTTCGTTGTTGTTATCATTATCATTATTGTGGTAAAATAGAGTTAACATAAAATTTGCCATTTTAAATTGTATAATTCAGTGGCATTCACAATGTTGTGTGATCATCACCACTATTTAGTTCCAGAACATTTTCAACACTCCAAAAAAGAAAGCTTGTACCCATTAAGCAGTTCTCCTCCATTTTCTACCTTCCTTGTCCTCAGTCCCAGGTACCACTAATCTGCTTTCAGTCTCTATGGAGTTTCCTATTCTGGATATTTCATATAAATGGGATCATACAATATGTGATCTTTTGTGTCTGGCCCATTTCATTTAGTGTGCTGTCTTCAAGGTTCATCCATGCTGCCTTCCTTGTTTGAGAGATTTGCTGACATATGAACAAGAGGCCTGGCATCACAGCCATGCATGTCTTGTTTTGGATCCTGTCCACACTTTTGAGCTTCAGTTTCTGGAACTGCAAAAGGGTAATATAGAGGTTCACTCTGGAGGCTTGAGAAGAATTCATTCGCTAATTCAACAAATTGAGCAACCACTGTGCAGCCAAGCCAAGGCTTTGGGGAGATTGTGGTGAACACTACCAGAGAAGTGCTCTCGTGAAGCTTGGTCCTAGTGGGAATGATGGACAGTAACATGGAAATGAATAAATAAAATAGGAGGAAAAGGGGTGCTGTGTCTGGGGATAGGAAAGGGACTGCCTTAACAGCTTGTCAGCATAAGCTTGCCCCTAAGGAGCGGACGTTGGAGCTGACATCTGAAGGATGGAACAAGCTAGCCTCGTGAAGAGCTGCTGGAGGAAATGCCATTCTAGGCAAAAGAGCAGCAAGAGCAGAGGCCCTGGAGTAGGAAATGGTTTGGCACATTCAAAGGATAGAAAGGAGGCCAATGTGACTGAAATTGGGTGAGTGAGGGGTGGAAGGTATGCCATGACATTGGAAAGGTAAATAAGAACCAAATCTTGCAGCTTGGTGTGGACTTCCTTCTTAGAGCAATGGAAGCCATGGGGTGGGGGTGGGGGTGGGGTTAGCTAAAGGAATAACATGTTCTAACTTATAATTTCAGAAAAACACTCTAGTAACTGTGTGGAGGATAGGGAGGGTATGAGCAGAAGCTGGAAGGCGGGGCTGTTAGACTATTCCAGAAGAAAAATAGGTGATTTGAGGACTTGTACTAGGATGGGGGGGTAGGTGAGTTGTAAAAAAGTAGGATTTGAGAGATGGTTTAGACCAGATGCAGGAGTGAAGGATTAAGTTAAATAAGTAAAAGTAAATAGGATAAGTGAAATAGGTTGATAGAGTGCATGTAAAATGCCTAGTATTGCCGAAAGCAGAACTGATATTTAACTCATGTCCCTTTGCCACACCCCAGCCACCCCATGTACACACCTGTAAATCTTGATAGCTCTTTGGAGGGAGCATACTATGGGTTTTTCTCATCCACATCATCAAGGATGAGCAGGAACTGCAGGGAAGGGAATGTGGATGTGTCTGATGAAGGGTCGACCATTTTCTATTCAGCCAGAATATTTGGCCTCTTACAATAGCCATGGCCCTCAGCGGTTGATGGAGAAGTAGGGTTCTGTGGGATGAAGGATTGTCTGTGTTCTAGCAGAGGAGAGGGAAGCCAATAAGGAGAATGCTCTCTTCTCTCTTCACTGTAAGAGCTCAGTTTGAAGGGGGTTCCCTTCCTCTGCTCTCCTGCGGTAATTGTGCTTCCCTCTTTCATACTATGTGCAATCCATAGTTTATCTGTCTCCTCCTTAATTCATGAGTTGCTCCTAAACAGGAGTGGGACCACTCAACTCTACTCCTGACACAAAGCCTCAATAACAATTAGTGAATGAAGTACTCAACCCAGCAATAATACCATGACTTAGAGGAGAGAAACTTCTGGGGTTGCAGCATACCCTGTGAGGTGTTCTCTTCTGTAAAGTGGGGATAACGATAGCATCGATCTCAAAGGATTGTGAGAATTATTTGAGTGATTCGTTGGCACAGTGCCTGGCACATAACAAGCCCTTGATAGAAGTTTGCTAATATTCCTATTATTAGGGGTCTGTTTTCTGTGGCTTCTCTTTTAGAATTGCTGTGTATAAATGGCCCCATGGAGACTTGTTTGGGGCCCTGGGTTAAGAGGTGAATATGGCCAGTCTCCAGGAGAGAAGGTCTTGCAGGGCTTGCAATGACTCTCATTGTCACCAGGGACTTGAGAGTGCAATTAATAAAATGCCTTAGTTACTGCCACATCCTTTTGCAGTCTATTTCCAGCATATTGTGTACCAGATGAGACATAAGGGATTGCACGTGCAAATGGAAAGTGGGATATTGTTAGCCTGGGCCAATATAAATGTTTGTGGGGGAGAACAGAACAAAAACGTAAGGGCCTGATGTTGACAGAAACCATGTTAATGCTTAATCCATGACTTCATCCTAGTAAAAATAATAATTCCCATAGGCCTGCCAGGGAAGGGGAGAGCCAGAGTTATCTGTACCTACACTGGCAGGAACTGCAAGGGGGGAGGGTCAGCATGTATGTGACCCTGATCCAGCCCACCCAAATCCACCTCGCTCTCCTGACCTATCTGAAAAAGGGGCTTAGCAAATGCTGTCCACTTTGGGGTCAGATAAGATTTAAATCCCATGCTGCCAGCACCAACTGTAGCAGAGGCCTCAACTGGGAGCCACGGTTTTTTCCCAAATGCAAATTTAGATAACAATTGTATGCACCTGGAGCAGTTGTGATGTGTAAACAAGATAATGCTGCTTATCCTAAATTACAGGAAATGCTAAATTAAAGAAAGAAAGACTGGTGTTTGCCCTACCTCTAATACCTTTGGTATTTGCTCTTCTAGTGCAGTTCTCCCACCTTCTCCCACCTTCTTCCACCTTCTCCCAGCCCCATCTCCAGACTCAGCACCTTCCTGCCCCACCCCCAAACACCTGTGCCAGGCTTGCTCTCTCTTTGTAAATCTGTTTAATTAGGCCCTCTGCAAGGTGTATAAAAGTTGCTGGGCCAAGAGAACGGAAGTCCAGGGAAACCCCTAAGAAAATACTTGAGGAAAATATCCACAGGCCGTTGGGGGTTCTTGTTCTTGCCCCTACACTCAGAAGATCCCGACTGTCCTTTGCCCACCCCTCCCTCTTCTCTCTGACTTTTTATTTTACCCATTTTCCTCCATCGTAGTGACTGGAAGCCCAAGGCTTTGAAGGCACGGGGGGGGGGGGGGGGGGGGGGGGGGCTCCACAAGCCTTGAATGGAAATCTTCAGCCTGCTAGACTTGATGAAGCTTACCAGTTTGCCATTCTCCACCTCCCATTTTCTTTCCCCTGAAAGTTTCCACTGGAAATTCCCGAGCTTTGGTTTGAGTGTTTGGCTCTGTAATCTTGGAGACATTCAGCATACACCCCACAATGAAGACTTTGCAACTCCTCACAGCATTTCTTAAGCGAAAGTTAGATGCAATTAGATCATTTGAAGATGGATTAACCTGCCGTCTGCACAATATTAAGAAAAATCACATTGGCAAATGACGGGGCCTCTTTGAAGAGCTCTGAAGGAAAGCCGCTAATGAGCTCTACACTGGGTTTCCCCCCTGTTCCCGAAGGGTTAACACAATTTGTGGGAAAGGAAAAAAAAATCCCTTGTGGTATTAAAATGCTGTGTCAGAGATTTGTAAGCTCTCCTTTGTAGCTCACCCCCAGGCCTGGCTCACTTCAGTTGAAATCAGGTTAATAAGAGCTCTGTTGCTGCTTGGCAGTTGCTAATGGGGTTACAGTCTGGTGCCTGACCGGTGGAGAACAGTTATTATTATTATTAGAGTGCTGGAAAATTTGATTCAATAAGGTAAGGGGCATCTGTTGTTTCTGCCTGCCCAATACCATTCATCCTTTTGACAGGCGCAGCTTGCTTTTCCTTTGGGGAAAACCACTTCACATCCACTCTTAGTCTGGGTAGAGGTGACCCTGAACCCAAACCAGGTGGCCACAAAACCAAGCCTATCCAAATGGTATGTTCAAGGATCCAACTATGCCAGGAGCCACTAGACTGGTCAATTACATGAGTCTATAAACTCCTGCCCCTCTCCCACTGTTGGTTTTTTTGCTTCTGCCAGGAGAAGTTGGATTTCTGTCACTTGCAAATAAAAGTCCTGATTAATACAAACATTAAAGGAATATATACTATGCTAGGCACTTTGAAGAGAGAGAAAAGAAAGAAATTGTCTTACCCTTAGGAATCAACAACATTAGATAGCCAAGCCTTAGATATATTAACTATTTAAGGAATAAAACAACAGGGCATATAATTAAGTGAGGTAGAAAACAAGATCTTTGGGAAGTAAAGAGAGGGAGAAATTGATATGGGTAGGTAGGCTCCTTGGCAGAGGCTAAGCTTGAGCTGGGTCCTAAAGGATGGAGATGACTGGGTGAGACCAAGAAAATGGCTGTTTTCTGCCCTAGGCACTGGGAGAATCATAGGAAAGGGAGAGTCAACTACCTCAAGGACAGTTAAAAAGTTGATCTTGGTTAAAAATGAAGATTTCCTGTGGACAAGAAATGGGAAGTAGATTTTGACAGATATATTTAGGACAGATGCCAGAGACCTTGGAATCTCAGAATGAAACATCTGAATTTACCTGGATAAATTGTGGGCTTATGGGGAAAATCCACACCAGATCCTGCAATCACTTTAGGTAACTGTAGGGCACCAGGTTTCACCTGCTTTTGAGAGAAACAAGTTCAGAGGAGAGTAAGGGCCCTGAATGGGGGGCAACTGATTTTGACTCTCTTACATAATAACTCTGTGACAATGGGTGAGTTACTTAACCTTTCAAGTCTCAATCTCCTCATCTGCAAAACAGAGATAATCATAGCTAACCCCTCTGCATGGTTGTGAGGATAAAATGAGATGACCTTTGTGGGAGCACTTTGCTACCAATGACCTGCAGGGCACTGTGCTAAATGCCTGGCATGCTTCATCTCATTTATTCCTTCCAATAGCCAGTGATTAAAAAATGTTTGCCAAGTCTGATTTGGGGTAACATTTTCATTCCTGTGCTTAATCAAATTCCATGCTTATCATCAGAGCTCAAATTCACTGTCCCATGAGATCTAAATATATTATCTGAACATTCTCAGAGGTTATGAGTGTTCTGAGTTCTGTTTTAGTCTGTTGGGCTGCTGAAAGCGACATACTAGAAATGGGCTGGCTTTTACAATGGGGATTTATTAGCTTACAAGCTTACAGTTGTGAGGCTATGAAAACGTCCAAATCAAGGCATCATCAGCCAATGCGTTCTACCATAGACCAGTTGCTAAAGATCATGGACTCTTTTGTCACATGGCAGGCACATGGTGGTGTCTGCTGGTCTCTCCCTTCTCTTCCAGTTTCATTGCTTCAGCTTCTTGCTTCAGTGGCTTTCTCTCTTTTTGTCTGCATTTCATTCTCTTATAAAGGATGCCAGTCAGAGGGTTAAGACCCACTCTGGGCCATGCCTTACTGAAGTATCCTCATCAAAAGGTCCACTCACAGTAGGTTCACACCCACAGGAATGGATTAGATTTAAGAACAAACTTTTCTGGGGTCCATAAAGCTTCAAACCATCACAAGTTCTAATTTCTTAAAACCCACTTTAAAATGTTTTAAATCGTACTACAGAACTTTTGGAGAATAGAGTAAAAGAAAAAATGTCCACACAATGCCACTACACACATTGCTTTCGTAATACAGAGAGAGGTTAAGAGTGTCTGCTTCCAGCTCCACCAGTTAACCACAGTGTGATCTCAGGCAAGTTACCTTAACCTGTCTCAGGCTTAGTTTCCTAAGCCTGTACATGCATTGCCATCTTTTTTTATACCTAACATTCTGTCTTCGATAGTTTCCATATACTAACATAATCCTATCTCTCTTTACCAATGTATATTTCCTCCTGACTGAAATCACTGTAATGTATCAACTTGTCCCTGTTTTGTTTTCTTTTAACATTTATAAATGTTATAAATAATGCTGTATTCCATGCCTTTATACATACAGCTCTTTCTAAGGATTAAGTCTCAATACACTGTTTCTTTGAGCTCAGATTATGGTTCTGAGCCACTCCTTTACAATAAGTAGTGAGAATGACACCCAGGTTAACAAAGAACTTGACAAATTGTGGATTATGCTGGTTTGATGGACCACAAGGAAAATATAACTGTCATTTTTTCCTCACCATTGCATTCCCTCTTGTGTGAAATTCTGTGGCTCATCTTTCCAGTGAGTTTGTGGGTTTGTGCGTCAGTTCAGTCTCCCTGCCCTTCTTGCTAACAGCTCAAGGTGAATTCCCGTATCTTTTAGCTGGAAGGTATATTTCTGGTCTCCCTGAGTCTGGTTTCTCCGCAGAATGATATGGGACTGTCTTTCTGTTGCAAATCAAAGCCCCAACCTCTTATTTGGGTCTTAGAGTAATGGTCTTCCAAGTACTTTGAAATCAGACTCTGCTGCATACACCTTGAGCCACCAGTAAGCCCCGCCCACAAACCCCCTGGCTAAAGGTCACATGAAGCTAAAGGCAAAGGTGAGCTTTTCATTTTTTCTCCTGGGCCTACAAGCCCTTTGAAACCCTTATGATATGTACCTTCAGGGATAATGCAAACAGCTTGAAGAAATCTGCCAATTGTATTTTCTCCAGAGAAGCGTTCAGGTCAAAGGAAAGGCACCGCATGTGGCATGTCTTCCTGATGAACAGAAACTTGCCTAAGTTTAGATAAGGTCACCATGAACAAAATTAGTACTCAGTCCTTTTGTGCAGTAACTTGAGGAATGGTTTTTGAGGGATAATACCCTGAGAGCTATGGTAGCATCCTGGAAGTCTCAGACCCATAGACACTTGCAGGGAGTAATGAAAGTCCGTGAACTATTTACAATATTTTAAGAGTCCTACTGGTGATTGTACATTTATTTTGGGGGGGTGGGGGATGGGAAGGAAAACAGCACAGGACAACTAGCAACTAGTGTATTAGATCAAGTGAAAAGCGTTAGTATTCTCATGCTAATTAGAAGTTTTGATTGGCAGTTTTATATATTTTTTATATTTAATAATTTTTGTCAACCATTTTATATTTTTAAATATTTGTTATTTGAATAACAAGGGAAACATTTGTTTCTTTACTTAATTAGCAATTAGTTAATTGAAATCATTTTAAAGAGCTGTGTGACCTTGGACAAGCTGATTAACTATAAATCAGGTCACTTATAAAGTGTGTGGTCCTAAACAGGTTACTTAAAACTCCCTGAACCTCTGTTTCCTCATTCATAAACTAGAAATAAAATACCCACCTCACAGGGTGGTTCTGAGAAATAAAAGACACAATATGTAAAGCACATAATATACAGGCAAAGTATGCGACATATAACAAATATTCAAAAAATAAATATTTTCCGTAAAAACTACAATTTATATACTAGACCAAAAATATTTTCAAAGCAATGGCCCTTGGGGGCAGGGAGATGTTAAAATTAAAAGAATTCTTGTGGTGAAAGGTTGGAGCACAGCTCTTTGTGACTATAGTTGGTTACTGAAATAGAACAGTGATAAACTCTCTCACCAGAATGAAATGGTCACCAAAATTTATCTCCATTTCGCAACTACCAACCAACATTCTTTGGAGTGCTTTCACACCTGACATAACATACCCTTTCTCCCTCTGCGTCAGTGGCTGATATTACCCCAGGCCCTGAAGGCAGAGGTGAAGTTGAGTTCTGTGTCTGGGAAGAGAGGAACTGACAGGCAGCCCCTCTGATCCTTGCCCAAGGGCCTGCTTTGTGAGTGGTGGCATCAATACTGCTTTGTTCACCCTTAGCTCTGGCCCATAGCTGAACCCAGGGAGGCTGGCTGCTCAGGGGCAATCCTGGCACATGAAGGGCAGACAGCGCCAAACTAAGGCAAGAGTTCACTCAGCCCCAAGATGCAGCGTGGTGGTTATTCACCCTGGGGAACCAGTCCCAGGGAACAATGACGGCCCCTTTGGCATTCCAAACCGTTCTGAATCCCAGGGATGTGAATTGGAGGTGCGATATCATTGATGGAAAGGCCAGAGCCATCAGCATAGAACCGGCATTGCCTTGTTAAGGAAAAGAAATAATAATTGCCTTGTAGTCTTGCAGTTATTTGCTCATTCATCAGTTATTGAATTACTGGTGCCAGACATTATGCCCAATGTTAGGGATGTGTAGATGAAAAGATGATGCCCCTGCCCTTAAGTATCTGGTCAGCTGGTAGAGAAACTGTCACGTGTTTGGACAAATAGAATGTAAGGCCCTAGAGACAATAATGGGCACCTCAAAAAAAGGAAGGAGAGCCTACTGAAGGGGCTAATAATTTATCCAGCATTTACTCTGTGCCACTCACTTTGCTAAGCACTTGCTGTCTATTATCTCATTTAATTTGTACAACATGCCTATAAAACTGGCCTGATTATCTGCCCACCTCTCTAGAGAAGACCATGCACAGGAGTCAGCATCTGAGGGTCTTGAAGAAAGTTTAGGAGTTTGCCAACTGAATAAGGGGAGACCATTCCAGGCATAGGATACAAAATTACCTGTTTGGAGAACTACAGATCCCTTGGTACGTGTGGAGCAAAGGGAGCCTGACGTGAGAATTCTGACAGCAGTAAAGTGAGACATAACTGGGAAGTGGGGAAAATAAACATTCAAATACGGATGATCTTTAGCAGAAGCCACAGTTTGGAGGAAGGAGACTTAGTTCTGTAGTGCTCAAGTTAGAAGGAGGGATGGCCATGTCGGTTGGGTAGGCTAGGAGAAGGGGACAATGAGAAGGGGAAACTGAAAAGACAGGACAGAGAGAGTGACTGGTGGAAATAGGTCCTCATGCTTCTCAGGTTGGAGGAAAGGCAAGAAGTGACCTAAAGACATAGGTAAGTTTGTAAGAACAATTGTTGGAAATAGGGTCCAGGGCAGAAGGAGGGGTTAGGAAAAAATGTGTCCTTGAGGGTTGTGCCTTTCGGATGCATCTATTATCTGTGCAGTCAAGGACAAGTCATAAGGAAAGTGAGAGGTGGAGGAGTTTTATGAAGGAGGTGACGCTTTAGAGTCATTGTTGAGGGCAATTGTGAGGTCCTAATAGGATCCTTTCTGACCCAGATGAAGGAGAGAGTATTTGCAGGGGGAACAAGAAAGTGAGATATGATGGCATGTGAAAAACAGTTGAATGCACTGGAATGGAGTGGAGAGGAGATGATAAGGGAAAAACTTAACTGACTTCAGGCTTTGCTTTCAGATACCTAAAAGAGGGAGTGGACTTAGTCCATGTTGCTTCAAGGCCTAGAACCAGGTCCAGCAAGTCTTCATAAAAATGCACATATAGGTAGAACTGTCCAACAATGGAGTAATATGCCTTATGAAGTGTTTTAATCATCTGCCAAGGATGTTGTGCAGGAAATTTGGCAAGCTTAATCAGCTGGTTTCTTAGATCCCTTTTAACACTAAGATTTATTTGGTGTGTAACATGCAGGATATCAAAATAGAAGGAAACCAGTCTCAATATTCTTGCAGCTTGTCACACTTTCTAATAGTAGTATTCAATAGGATTTATGCAGTTCCATGACTGTAGAAACAATCTTCGAAACTTTTTTGTTTCAGAGGATTTTTTTTTTTCTGTTAAGATTGGCAGACGCCAAGTTCTGGTTCTATATACATGATATTATCTCAATTGTAGGCACTATGGCCCCCGGGAGGGGGCTTCTATATGCATGCCTATTCCCTCACACTGTAGATCTAGAGAGGACTCTTAGCTGGGGCAACTAAGGGTAGTACCTCAGTTCTTACCTAATTTGGAGTCCTCCTCTCCCAAGATGTTCTACTCACTTTCTGTGTCCCAAACCTTTCTTTCCATTTGTCCCACATTTGGGATTGGCTGCTTTCTTTTGGAACCAATTAGTCTATTTCAGTTGTTCAACCAGCAGGTGATTTTGACCCTCAGAGTGTATTTGACAGTATCTGAAGATTTTTTATTGTTGTGACTGGAGGGGAGCTACTGGCACCTGGTGGGTAGAGGGCAGGGATGCTGCTAAACATCCTGTAGTGCACAGGACAGCCTCCTGCAACATAGAATTATCTGGCCCAAACACCACCGGTGCTGGTTTTGAGAAACCCTGGTCTATTTTCAACTCTTCCTTCTAAATCGACTGCCACCAATACATTCTGTCAAACCCAAGGTGCCTGCTTTTATTTTCTAATTTAAGAATTCTTATATGGCTGAATGCTCTGCCTTTGTGAACTGCACACCCCACCCATCACTTTCTTCATGCTGTAGCAATAAGAGGGAAATTTTCCATTCCCTTTGGCCAGAAAAGTCAGTTGTTGATTGGAGTCCAAACAAGAAACAGATCCCTCCCTGGGTAAAAGCTGGGAAGCTATGACTTCCAGAGTAACCACATCAGACATTTCCTAACTGCAGCAGCCCTGGGCTTTGGGTGTGGGTGGAGGACAGGTTACAAATAACTGTTGTGTGGTACTGTTCTTTCACTTTTGCTAACATTGTAATTAATTGCTTACACTGTAATTGTCAGAGGAGTTGCACTTACGCACACCTCAGCAGGATCCCAGAGACAGCCAAATTAGATACAACCCCAGGTACTGGTGCTCCTGAGGGCTACGGAGACACACAGGTTCTACAGTCATGAAAGATGCCTCTGGAGTTCAGTGCCTTGTCAGTGGGCCCTACTTTGGAATTTGTGTTCCTGAGTGGGATGGAGTTGTACTCAGATGTGACCTTTCTACACATGCCTCTTCTGTCACTCTTACTGAACCCATGGTTGACACTGGGGTTGGTGTATACCTAGGAGACTTGAATCTCTGGACTGGCCATGTGCCAGCTGGGCCCTGAGCTTCAGCAGAGTTGCAACTCCTACTCTCCAGTTCATTGGTCTTACCCAGGTCAGCTAACAGGGAGGTGAAGATGGTCAACCACCACACCAGGGAACCGAGAGTGCCTACAACTACAAGCAGGAGAATCACATCCATCAACCATGTGGAATCTAAGACCCCTCTCGATATAGAGATGGAGTGGACATCACCAACCCAGGGTCCACAGGATGGAGGAATAAAATATGGATTAGAGTGGACTTACTGGTATTCCACTATGGAACTGTTGTGACTAGTAATGGTAGAAATTGTAGCATTGATGTGGAGAAAGTGGCCATGATAGTTGCTGAGGACAGGGAGAAGGAAGAAGAAATGTGATGTGGGGGTATTTTTGGGACTTGGAGTTGTCCTAAATGATATTGCAGGGGCAGATGCTGAACATTATATATCCTGTCATAACCCACTGAATGTACTGGGGGAGAGTGTAAACTACAATGTAAACTATTACCCATGCAGTGCAGCAATGCTCCAAAATGTATTCACCAAATACAATGAACATGCCACAATGATGAAAGAGGTTGATGTGGGAGGAGTAGGGTAGGGTGGGGTGTGGGGTATGTGGGAACCTCTTATATATATATATTTTAAAGATTTATTTTTTTATTTATCCCCCTCCCTCTTGTGGCTTGCTTGCTATCTGCTCTCTGTGTCCAGTCGCTGCACGTTCTTCTGCGTCTGCTTGTCTCCATTTGTTGCGTCATCTTGCTGTGCCAGCTCTCCATGGGCACAGGCCGTTAGCTCTCTGCAGGTGCAGGCCTCCTTGCCTTTACAAGGAGGCCCTGGGACATGAACGCAGAGCCTCCCATATCGTAGACAGGAGCCCAATCGATTGAGCCACAGCTGCTTCCCTGTATTTTTTAATGTAACATATTTTGTGATCTATGTATCTTCAAAAAAATACAATTAAAAAATTAATTAATTTTTAAAAAAAGATTGGGCATTACAGTTAATCCATGAAGGGTCCCAGCAGCCTTTCCAAACCAGAACAAATACTGGTGGAAATGTGTCTTCAGCACAATTAGAGACTGAGAAAGTACTACCTAAGTTACTCCTAATCTTCTGGTCTTCTGTGAGGCCCCCAACAGTTCATGCTCATTTACCTGCATTTTTGGGTCCCAAATTAGGCTGATGTTTTCAGTGAATCAGATCATAAATTAGCCTCGGGCAGCTCCCAGGTCCTCTACCCCCTGAAGAATTTTAGGATAGCATTCCTTACTGAGCTTCATGATCCAGCATGTGTAACCTGACCCAACAGAGATAACCTGGGGCTGAGATTTCCCTTCTCCTTCTCATCCCTTTCATTTTACTGGCTGGGTGACCTCAGGGAAATCATTCAGACTCCTAGAAAGTAGATCTTTGAAATGAAAACATCTGCTTTCCCAATTCCCAGTTCTAGGAATCTATTGTGAGAAGATACTCTCAAATCTGGATAAAGCTCTATGTAAAAAAGATGTTCATTGCTTCATTAACTTAATATTAAACATTATAAAGCAGAAGAATTATGCCACAGAATAGGATATTATGTACCCATAAAAATATAATGTTTGTGAAGAGTTTTATGGATAAAGAATTCTGCATATACTATAATATCAAGAATAAGAAATAAGCAGGATACAAAGTCATATATACATAACACGTGTGTGTGTGTATGAGTGTGTGTGTGATCTCAACTATATAAAAATGTTTGGAAAGAAAACAAACTATTACCAAAAGCTTATACTTACTTTTATGTTTGTACATATGTAAAACTTTTAAAAAGAATTTAACACTGGGCATACACTAATTGCTGTCCCCTTAAAAACAAGATGTTTAACACTCAAGTTTGAGAAACGCTGGTTTAGAGCTCTGGACAGAACTGGGACTGGAGATAAAAATTTTAGAGTGGTAGCTGTTTGAGTAAAGGTTGATGAATGGATGCAATCATCTAGGAGGAGCCTGCAATGTGAGATGAGATGAGAGCCAGGGACTGGATCCTGAGAAAGCCGAATGTTTAGGGAATGGGTGAAGAAGAGGAGCCAGGGAGGGGAATGAGCTAGACACAGTAATCCATAAGAGATAATCACCTGTATGCATGAGAACTGTGGCACTGGGAAGAGAGAGGAATAATGAAGCAGAAAAACATTTTAAAAGAAAGAATACAAGTTAGGCATTAGAAATGAAGGAAATGGAAAAGCCAAAGATTTCTCAAAGTTCTGTAGCCTTTGTTGATGCAAGAATGGACGGAGATGGGGTAATTTGACATTCCGACAGTAAAAACTCACTTTATTAATGGAAGTCTGAAAGTACCTAGCCCACTAGTAATTTTTCCCTTGAAATAATCATTTTGTTAATTTAGCATATCAATGTTTCGTGATATCTTAAGAATGTGACTATAGAGTTAGAGCAGAGCAGACCTGAGAGCAGTGCCTGAAATATTCTGAATGGCAGAATCCATGGCTCCTCTGGTTAGTATTAGCCAGATGAGGCTGTTAGAAAGTCAGATCACAGAGAGACCCTCAACATTCACCTTGTGAAGAGAAAAACATCGAGACTTGGAAGGAATGAGCGAGGTATTTCAGTTTCTCCAAAGCTTCTGCTTGATATAATAAGTATGACTTATGCCTGCTAATTAACCTCCAAAGTCCTTCAAGAAGACTAAGTTCTTTATTCTGCTAGCTTTGAAGTACAACTTGGGAGACCCCTCAAAGGTCAACATGACAGGCCGCCTTTTGCCTTGCAGTGGACTGTGCAGGTGCTACCTGAAGGTTTCCAAGCCTATTTTATTACAAGGCTGACAATATTCATGGGAGTGTCACAAAATAAGAGATTTATAATCCTTTCTGATCCCACGTAGCTCCAAATCACTGAATGAATAATCTTTCTCAAGCATATCCATAATTTCTACAAGCCAAAATCAAAGAAGTAGGCAAGATTAAGGAAATTTCTTTTTTCCTTTTTAAGAAATCATTTTGCTGAAGTTTTACATATACCTCATAAAATTGAGAGTTAGTTTGAATTTGGGAGAAAGAGATGCTTTATCTGAACTCACTTGCCAAAAATACTTAAATGAGAACATGCTGGATGTAAAAGCGCCAAAGAAATAGGGTCAGTTATGCATTCTCAACTTTCCAGACTCTCCTGCACCCTTCAAACTCAGGGTTTTCCGACAGGAGTTAATGGGACCCTGCAAAGAGGACGGTGATTCGGGCAGGGTTGTGACAGGGCTGGTGGGGTAGGTGCTCTGTAACCCACTTGAGGGCCTCCTGACCACAGTCCCGTTTGGAGCTAACAATGGTGCTCGTTGTTAAAAGCAAGTGTCAGCCTCAAGAGCACTGCCTTAAGGAGAGGAGCCCAGTTTTCCATATTCCCAACATGGCCAGAGGTTTCATTCCTTGAGAATGTGTTTATTCAGCCTAGTAAAAACATTAAAAAAAGGGAATAAATCTCTGCCGACCCCAAAATGCTTTTCACCACAGCTGTAAACCATAAAACATTTAGAAAGGTGAGCAGGACTAAAGATAATATAGTTTTCCCAAGCAGTATGGAGGTGGCCCTTGCAAAGACAGCTGCAGTGCACAGAGCGTCCCCGCAAAATCATTGAGAGAAACAGGTTCTATAAGGTGTTAGGAGTAGGAGGGTCTTTTTTTTAGGGGTGGAAGGGATGGGCAATAATAAAAACCATGTGCCCTGCAGTCTACTCAGCCATATAAAATAGAGAGGCCTGGGACTTTAAGCATTGTAAAAGGGGTTAATTGTCGATTTCTGAATGTGGCAAGTTTATTGATCTTGTTAACAGCAACAGAGCATGTGCTGATAGTTACCACGGCAAAAAGGAAAAGCAGCCTTTCCATCCTGCTATTCGAGGGGACACCCTTACTGGTTTTGGAGTCCAAGCTAAGAGACATGGGTAAAACAGCACTAAAATTTCTTTTTTCCATCTGTCCAAATTTGAATCCATCCTTAAGTTTCCATTTCCTTCCTTCTTTTTTTTTTAATGATTTATTTTTATTTTATTCCCCTTCCCCCCCCCACTGGCCGCCCCCCCCCCCCCCCAGTTGTCTGTTCTCTGTGTCTATTTGCTGCATCTTCTTCTTTGTCCGCTTCTGTTATCAGCGGTACGGGAATCTGTGTTTCTTTTTGTTGCGTCATTTTGTTGTGTCAGCTCTCTGTGCGTGCGGCACCATTCCTGGGCAAACTGAACTTACTTTCGCGCTGGGCCCCCCTATGCAAGGGCACCCCTGTGTGGCACGGCACTCCTTGCACGCATCAGCACTGCACGTGAACCAGCTCCACACGGGTCAAGGAGGCCCAGGGTTTGAATCGCGGACCTCCCATGTAGTAGGCGGACACCCTAACCACTGGGCCAAGTCCGCTTCCCTCCAGTTCCTTCTAACAACTACATTTTTATTACCACTTCTTAGGTGTCAGCTGTGGATGATCAGTTCCTTTCCAACAAAATTTATTATTTAATTGTACAACAGTCTCACTTAGTGGGTAGGTATTATATAGCCATTTTACAGATAAAGTAACTAAGGTTTAGAGAGGTTAAGGAAGGTGTCCATAGTTACAGAGTGAACAGGGATTCAAATCCAGGACTTCATATTCTAAGTCTACAGCTTTTTGCCCTGATTTTTCAAATAATGCATTTATCTGTTTATTCAATAAATATTTATTGACCACCCATTATAAGTCAGGCACTGTCTAGGTGCTGAGGATAGAGCAATGGACAAAACTGAAAAAATCCCGTCCATTCAGAGCCTAGATTTTAGAGGGCATGACTAACTTTCAATCACTTCACTCTAATCTCATTTTACATGCATAGTTGACATCTATAAATTGGTATTTTATTTTGCTGTTGAGTATTGTTCTGCTGTTACTTCATGCACGTGTGTTAAACTTTGATCCTTCCAGCTAGACAGTAAGCTCCCTGAGCCCAGGACTGTTATCTAATGTTTCTCTTTTTCACACTCTATCTAGCACAACCCATTAGATACAGTGCACCTGCTTTTTTTTCCTCTTTTGCAGAAAACCCTTATAAGTCTGATTTTTAAGATCAAGTCATCTGGGATTTATTTAGGACTTTAAAATGCAGCTCCAGTTATTGAGCACTTTTCTAAATATTATTTAAATGTTATTGTCTCATTAATCCTGAAAGAATCCAACTTCAAGCCCCATTTTACAGATGAGGAAGTTGTTGCTTATGGAGGCTAAGAAGATGGGATTCTGACCCTGGTTTAATTCAAAAGCCCAATTTCTTTCCACCATGTGCTTGAGCCTAAAGCAGGGGGAATCTTTGCCTAACTGAAACACAGAGAACATCAAAAGACCCTATTATAAATATTGTGACGATTTGGCAACTTCGGTCATTTTAAGCTGACCAGCCACTGATTGATCCAGTTACTCTGATGTTTATAGCAAAGATCTTGCTTTGTAACTTAACTTCTATCCTATTCTCCATTTTGTGATCTTTGCAAAGATTTTTTTCAAGAGAGCAGTTTTCAAAAAAATCCCTCTGTTCCTTGAAGGATGGCAAATCATAGATTGGCTAATGTCAGAAAAGATGTGGTAGGCTCACACTCACCTGTGATAACTGACTTATTTTTTAAAAATTAGTTTTGGACCATCGTAGTACATCAGCACTTGGCACCCATTTGAAAAAAGATGGTGGGCCAAAGCCAGAGCATGAGCCAGCCGCCAATGAACAGAACCCAGCTGGAGCCATCAGGGGGCCTGGAAACTAGGTAGAAGTTGATGCTTTCTTTCCATTTTGATGGCATAGTTTCCACTTTAAGTAATGTGGACTTAATCTTCATTTACATTCTTCAATCTACGCAGAAATGTATTTATTATTGTCTTGCGATAAGAGGTAATGTTGATGTAAAACAGAGCTCCCTGAAGCTGCAGGCAGTTTCCAGGGTTTGGATGTAAAGACACACAAAAATGTAGTGAGGAGAGCCCTGTGGCATGACAGAGTTTATTAAAATAAGGAAGGAAAAAAAAACAGACAAAAACTAATCCTACTCCTTTTGGAACTTTTATCAATCTGTCTGTCAACAAGTAACTGATAATTTCTGAGTGTAAAGATTTGGATAACAAATGGGTAACGTGTGTAACTATGTTTTGTTTGGTTTCTGCATGTGGATAATGACCCAACTGGTGAGTACCATTAGAGAGCACATGCGAGTAGACTGGATCTCTTTTGACTGCTTTTGTTTATTTAATGGAAGGCTACTGCTTTCATTGAGATTTCCTAGAAGAGTGGTATCTTGCCAAGCTGAATTGTTGTCAGCTGTGGTTTTGAGATAACAGTTTAAAATTTGGATGCCAAGCTTTTAAAATTTACACATAGGTACTGGTCAGTTCAGTCTCCTTAATCAGAAGAACACGGGGAGCAGATATAGCTCAGTGGTTTGAGCACCTGCTTCCCATGTATAAGGTCCCAGGTTCAATCCCGAGTACAGCCAAAAAAAAAGAACACAAGAGCTAATATTACGCCCCAGTACCATTGAACATCGAAGGTCCAGAAAGGAGTGTGTTCTACCTTCTAGCAAAGGAATTGTGAGCATGTATTGGTTTGTCTGCCTGCGATTGGCTTCTCTTTCTTTTGAGGAAATGCTTTTCTTCTCTCCAGCTACATGAGTCTGATGGGGGATACCAACCAGTTATGTCAAACTCTGGCCACAGTAAATGGTCCAAGGATAGGCAGATGACCCATGCCAAACCAATGAGAATCCTTCCACAAAATGTTTTTAACAAGAAGCTGACAAAAAGTTCTCTTGTGTTTCAAGTTGTTTTATTGTAGTAAACCCACAACTTCCAAAGGACATAAAACCAAGAAGCTGAGAAGAAAGAAAGATAAGAGTATCTAATTCCTTAAATCCAGTCTTCCCTGAGAGAGCTCTACTCCTGCTCTTCCTACACAATGGCTAGCGTGCCAATATATGATCCTTTATTGCTTAAAGTAGATCAAACCAGAATTCTGTTACTTGTAACCAAAAGAGTCCCCAGTGATACAAATGGTTCAAGGATCAGGAACAGGAATAGGACCCTTTAGAACCTGATAAATTAGGAAAAGTATTTAGATAAGCCTTAAATTAAAAAAAAACAAAACACTAAACCTCAAGACAATAAAGCCTATTTTGAAATCTTTGAAATAAATACAGATTGCTTATAAATCTTGTGGTCAGCCAATCTCTACAATGATTTGTCCAGAACTGAAAAAGCATGTCCTATCATAACAGAGCTTAAAAACAACAAATCTGTTTCTTCTGAAGACAGAAGTTTTCTAGAACTTTTTTATTGTTTTGAAATATACTTTTATTCTTACTGAATACTAGTACAATTCTTCCCATTTTCAAGACCATACTGCCAAAATGGTAAGAAATTATTTTACTCAAAATTGTGTTACCTTTCATTTTTGGTATACTATTTTCTTTCTCAGGTTAGTGTTTATCATTTTAATTGGACTTAATAATAACATTTAAATAATAAACCAGTAGCTAAGAAGTGTCAGTATGGACAGGCTTGGATGAGGGACATTAATCAGAGAATAAACTAACTGGAATGGAACACCTCAAATTCGTATTTCATTTTACTTGAAAATGTAAATAATTACTGAGGTACATCTCTGTGTCTATATTTACATTTTTAATAGTGTGGAAAGAATATATAAAAATCTAGTCCCAATTTATAGTTGTGGAAATAGATTCAATATACACAGTGGAACAGGGGAAATGGAACAACTTTTCTGCAAAATAAAGAGAAAATGCCTGTTGTTTTCTCAACGTCTACATCAATTGCATTTATTTGAAGTCTAGGAATGTCTCATGGCTCATTCAAGGAACACCCACAATGGGACATGAGATAAATCTTTTGGGGAGAACAGTAATTGCATTCATAAATATCTATTTAATAGAGCAGAAGATCCTAAAAGTCAGGTTTGGATGAACTTTATTCATTGAAACATTGTATCAAACGTCTCATGAATCCTAAGTTGTCTTAGTTAGTAAAAACTGTTATTTTGCTTAGTCAGTATATGAGTACCTCTATTATTGTTGAGTGTACATAGAGCAACAATCAAAGGTGAACTAACAAGTTGGGATATGCTGTCACCAGAGTGCAAGGAAATAACCAAAAAGCTCAACGTTCTAGAATTAAGTGTTTTCCAAAAGGAAATAATTTCCTACCCCATGTGGCCATTGTTATGGTCTGGAATCTGAATTTTGTTTGCACTTGATTACAAAGAGGAAGAAAGAAAAAAATATGTTTTCCTAGTAAGAAGCAAAGTGCTAGGATGATTTTCCTCAGTAAAATCAATATGATGTCTACTCCCAGGCCTAGAAAAAAGTGTGAGGGGTGGGGAGAGTGCTATTTGTTTCACCAATATCCTGAAAGTTTCTCTTTCTCCCCTGGTGTACATCCTTTTCCTGATTTCACAGCTTAGAGAGCTCAGTTCTTTCCAGGACCCCTAATATCAGCTACCAAAGCTTATATGAACCTATTGTAATAATGACCATTTATATGTATTAATTCAAATAATCCTCAAAGCAGCTCTAATAGATCAGTACCTTTAGCATCATCCCCATTTGAAACTCAGAAAGTTCAATACTTTCCAAAGGTCTTAGAGATGATTAGAGACATCTAAGATTCAAATACCAGTCTACCTGGGCCTGATGCCTCCATCTTAACCACTAAACTCTACTGAAAAATGCAGTCTCCTCCCACATATGCAAGGTTGCTGCTTCTGGCCTATGAGTGCTTTTTAAAAATAAAGACATTATTAAGGATGAGCTGATGGTACTTCATCCCTACTCGAGGCAGTCATCTTTAGCACAGCAGTATGAGTTTATGAAAGGTCTGACTACGGTATAAATACAGATTGTGTTCATCCTAGAACAAAAATTGAAATGCATTGTGTTGTTTTTTTTTTTTCACTTTGCCTTGATAAACCAAAACACTGACCAGAGATCATAATCCCAGGTTTATCAACGAGGCAGGGAGCAATAAATTCTTTTTATTTTGTTAAAGATTGAGTATATTTGTAATCACCTTTTATAGGTAAGGTTGTGGATGTGGAAGGAAATGAAATGACTAGTTCTGATCCCTTTGTACCTTGGGACCCCAAAGAACATGCTCTCAGCCTTCTGGCCAGTCTGGGTTTTGCTATGCCAGGGGACGGTCTTGTTCCAGGACAATGGAAAGGGCTATGGGAATGCTGTCCCAGACACTGCCCTCGGCACATGTGATGCCTACCTAGCGGCCTTCTTTCTCACCCTGCACCACCACTCTCAGTAAATTTTACTGGATGAGTTCTCAGTCTATATATATATGGATGTTCCTGTGTGATTCTTATGGTACTTTCAGTTCACATCCCTTTAGCTCATATTTTCCTTTGGTATTCTAATCTTGCTTTCACCATATGGTTTATTAAATAATGCCTGAAGTAAATTATTTTCTATTTCTAACATTTTAGCTGGGAGGGTTTTGGTTGTTCATTTGTTTTCAGTCTGTGTTCCTGAGAAGTCGTATGGCATATTAGGAAAAGTATGGGTTTGGAGACAGAAAGATCTCACACCGAATCCCAGGTCAGCCAGTAACGCTGCTGAATTTGTCATTTAGCTGTTCTGAATTTCAGTTGCCTCATCTGGGGTAATAACTCCTGCCTTTTAGGGGTTTTGTGATATTAAAATGTTATTTATAAAGTACCCAATATATAGTTGATACTTAATAATTTATAGTTATCATTAACATTATTACTTTAATTTAACCAATAATTCTTTCTCCCTCTCTCTCTACCTCACTCTTGTCTCCCTCTCTCTCCCTCGCTTTCTCACTCTTTCTCTTCCCCTACTGTGTTCTCAACATAAGATTTATCATCAAGCCAACTTGAAAAATTTTCTCCTCAAAGCTGAGTTCCTCAAAGTCTAGGGTCATTCCCTTCTGTAACCCAGCAAGAAGTGATGGTGATGAGCAAATCTACTAGTTGGATGGATAGATGGATGGATGGATGGGTCCTTCAGGACCCATTGAAGTCATTACTTTAGTGAACAAATAGCCATTTTAATATCATCTTTTCTCCCCTTTCAAATTACTTTTATACTTTGGGGTGTCAATGTATGGAGGGTAGGGTAATTGCTCTTGCTTTTGAAGTTAAGGTTTAATTCTCTTTCTTCCCTCTTTTCCTTCCTCCCTTCTTCCCTCCTGTCCTCCTTTCCTTCCTTCTAGATATTATTTAGACAAGCAAAGGATGAAATTTGTTGGGATGTTAAATAGTTTGTATCTGATTTTATGAAACCTAAGAAGTGAACTGCAGATGGTTTTAAATGTCTTCTGAGAATTACTCAGTGTTATATAACAGCAAGAACATTGGGCTGGACATCAGAAGACCTTGCTTTGACCCTGACTTTACCTTTTGTTATGCTCTGAGTTCTGGGCAAATCACTTGACCTCTCTGCATCTAGTGTTGTCATCTGTAAACAGAGAGGATTAGACTAATCAGTGATTTTCAAACTCTGCTCGTGGGGTCTTCAAGGATTCACGGAGATGCCTCCGAGCCTGTTGTAAGAGGGATATCAGGGTAGAGAAAGGGGAGGTTCTGTGGAACAAATGGAACTAATCCCTTCAACCATCCTTCAGCCAGAGTAGATGCTCTATTAACCAGTGTCACATTTTTGAGCTTCTGCTAGAAAATCTACTCTGAATAAATTTGAAAACTACTGGCCAAGATTATCTTCAAGGTGACTTTTGACATATAAATTATCTGTTTGTGATCTTCATTTACAAAGGAATGGAGATTTTCTTTTACCTCGTGTGGTTGTGCTCTGAGAATGGATTTCTTATCAAGAGAATAATTTCCTTTTCATCTTGCTTCCTACCTGGCTTAATAGAGCACAAAATACACTCATACTAGATCAGTTATCCCCCTGTGAATATATTCTATTTAGGCATGTCTATCAATGGTGGGACTTATGAAAGACATATATGTTTTCACAGTTGCCACATAAGGCCAACTGGTTTGGTAAGGGGGACCACTTAGGACAGCTTTGGCTCGTGATCCTATTAAAGCTCATGGCCCTATTAAAGCTGGAAAATCATAAACCAAAATCAAAGCAAAGCTTAGGTTGTTCATCTGCTTGGAAAGAGACATATTTACAGTCTTTATGGCATTTCTTATACTATATTAATAATGCATTTTGAAAGGGTGTGTTTGGTTTGTCTTCTGGACAAGTTGGATGAGTCTCTTTAAGTTTTAGGCACAGCCCTTTGTAGGGTTTGTTTTTCCTGCTGTCCCAAGACAGATGACTTAATGGGTTGCTGAAAATGTCCAGGCTGCTTCTGGCTGTGGAGGTAGCTCCAGCTCCAACAATGGAAAGCATTTAGCAGAGCCTTGAGTTTTAGAGCAGGAAAAGACTTGAGAGGGAATCTCATCTGGTGTTTTTCAAGATGCTTTGTAATTTTTTAGGCAGCAAAGTTATTCCCCCAAAAAAGAAATCTGACGCAAATCCTCCATTTATAAATCACATGAAAGAAGAGTAAAGGGGGAGGGCAAGAGATTTCCACTGAATTGTACTCTCCCTGCTCTCTGCCCTCCCCCATGCTCAGCAACACCTAAGGCACGTATGGCAAACCTCAGATGACCAGTGGCTGTTAAAACCCCACTGATATAGTTCAGTCCTAAACCCCTCTTTTTTTGTGTGTCAGGAAACTGAAACCCTGTGAGCTTCAGTGACTTGAACAAGGTCCCAATCGAATGTGTGTCTAAGTGTGGTCTGAAGATTCTTCAGGTGGTTCACAGTCACCTTGCTTTTGCAGCCATAATTATTGTATGTACAGGCCATATGGTGCTGGCATTAGAAGAGGCTTCGGCAATCATTTATTTCAGTCCTCTTCATTTACACGGAGAACTCTGTAAAATCCCTTTCTCACTCAGGTAAGATGCAATATCCAGAGAAAGCCAATGTGCTCTGGCCCTGTTGACTTTGTCTCTTAACTTTCTCACTGCTGGACAGAAAATGTAAAAAATGCATGGTCAAAAATCAATGAGCTAGGAATATCAAGTTTATTAAACAGAATAAAACACATTAGGTTTTATGAACAGATAAATTTTAGAAGAAAAAGCTAAATTATTACACCCTCCAAATGGAAACAGTCCAATTTCCATCAACAGTAGAATAGGTAAATAAATTATATCGTTATGTAGTCAAACTATATATACAGTGAAATATTATATAGCAACACAGCAAAGTAGAGACCTATGGCCACAGGCAACAACATGGATGAATTCCACAAATACAATGTATAAAGAAAGAAGCCAGATATAAAAGAATACAACTTGTATAATTAAATCGTTGCCAAGTTTAAAAACATGAAAAACTAATATAAGGCTGTGAAAGTGAGAATAATGGTTGCTGTTTGGCAGAATGACAAAGAGGGTCCTAGGGGATGTTTCTCGTGTTCTAATATGATACATCTTTACCTAGGTGGTAGATACATGGGTGTGTTAACCTTATAAAACCCACTGAGTGAGGGGGAAGCCAAGATGGCGGCAGAGTAAGGAGCTCCTGGAGTCAGCTCATCCTACAGGGCAGGGCAGTTAGTAATCACCCAGAGCTACCTAAAGCACGTGTTTGGAGGACCCAGGAGACCAGAGCTGTATCCTGCAACATCCTTGAGAGTGTGGAAGGAGGAGACTGCCCATCTCAGAAAGGATTTGTGAGTAGAGCCCTCCACACTACAGAGGTCAATGCCCATGGCACAAGCCACCTCGGGAGCTAATCTGTGGCTGGAGTTGGAAGCTCCATTTCCCAAAAAATGGGGGAGGAAAACATGGTGTGACAAAGACTTCAGCTATTGATTAGTGGATTCAATGGGCTGAAATATAATCATAGGAAAAACTAAACTTTGAGCCTGTCCAGGTCACAGGGAAGCCGGTAGCCACCATTTTGACTCCACCCCTGGCATGAAGGAAGTGGGGCTTACCAAAAATCACAGTGCTTGTAAGGACTGGCTTCTTTCCACCCAGGTTGGATTGCAAGTCTAGCCTAAACCCCAGCCCTACCTCCAGCAGGGAGGAAACTGGGGGGACCTGTGCCACTTCTCTGAGAAGCTGCAAGCCATGCTACAGAGGCTGGTGCCCATCCTACTCTAGAGATGCAAGCTATTCCATGGCTGGAGTTAGAAGCTCCATTTTCCATAAATGAAGGAGGAAGAGACAGTTGTCCACTGACCTCACCTACTGATTAGTGAATTCAGCTGGCTAAAGTATAATCCTAGAGCCAGCCAGGGTCTGAGCCTGTCCAAGTGGGAAAGAGTCCAAGAATGCCATAGCCACCATTTTGACTCTGCCTCTGGCATGAGGGGAAGTCTGGCTTACTGAAAATCCAGTGAAGTTAGGGACTGGCTTCTTTCCACCAAGATCTGACTGCAACCCTAGTCTAGGCTCCAGCCCCAACTCCAGCAGAGAAGAAGCTGGCGGGACCAGCACCAGACTCTCCAGGCAAATGCAGATGTTCTCCTCTGGAACAGACTGAATACTTGATTACCTGGGGCTGCATACCCGTGCCCAAATAGGATAGGAGAGGAGCTAGGTATCCTTGGCCTCTCTGGGCAATGGCAGTAGTTTTCAGCCCACACAAACTCGTTTTTTTGAGTCCCTTCAAGTCCATCCTAAAGGGACTGAACTATTGGGCACCCATAGAACCATTCCCACCACCCAATAGGATAGGAGGGCACTGGTGCTTTCTCAGCCTCTCAGGCCAATGGTGGGTACTTTTGGCCTACAGGGAATGAACTACTGAGCATTGCGAGTTCCGTTCCCAGCCCCTAAAATGCCAGAAGGGACAGTACTCCCTCAGTCTCTCAGGCCAACTGAAGGCATATTTTGCCCACAGAGATTAGATTGTTGGGCACTCCAGAGGGTCCCTTCCCACCCCTAGCAGGGAGAGAGTCTGGTCCTACATCAGTTTACCTGAGCAACTGTGGTCATTTTGGACCCACAAAGCATAGCTTACTGCCCACAACTATAGTTCCATCCCTGCCCAAGGTAGGGGAAGAAGGGGTGTGAACTTTCATCAGTGTCTCTGGACAACTACAGAGTCTTGTCATGCCCAACTTGGCTGTAGCTCTGTCCCTACCCAAACAGAGGAGAAAGGTGGGAGAAGCTTCATTAATTTCTGAGGCAACATGGGCAGCTTCAACTTCCATAACTTATAGCACCAACTATACCCTTCCCTTCTACTACACAATCAGCAAGGGAGAAAAGATGAAATCCCTAAACTAAAGGGAGAAACTGCACCCAGAATAAATACATTTAGCAAGCCAGATGTAAAAACACCAACAAAGAATTATAATCCATACCAAGAAACAGGAAGATATGGCCCAGTTAAAGAAACAAGATAAGCCTGCAGATGTAAAGGAGTTGAGACAACTAATTTTAGATGTTCAAACAAATCTCCTTAATAAATCCAATAGATGGCTAAAGAGATTAAGGATATTAAGAAGACATTGGATGAGCACAAAGAAGAATTTGAAAGCATACATAGAAAAATAGCAGACCTTATGGGAATGAAAGGTGCAATAAATGAAATTAAAAATACAATGGAGGCATATAACAGCAGATTTGAGGAAGCAGAAGAAAGAATCAGTGAGTTCAAACACATGGCCTCTAAAAGAGAACATACAAAAGAACATGAAGAAAAGAGTGGAAAAATTGAACAATGTCTCAGGGACTTAAATGACAGCAAGAGAATTGCAAACATGGATGTTTCAGAAGGAAAAAAGAAGGGAAAAGGGGCAGAATGAATATTTGAAGAGATAATGGTGGAAAATTACCCAACCCTATTGAAGGACATAGATATCTGTGTCCAAGAAACACAACGTACTCCCATCTGAGTAAATCCAAATAGACCAACTCCAATACAAAAACTCATCAGAATGTCAAATGCCAAAGAAAAGAAAGAATTCTGAGAGTAGGAAGAGAAAAATAATGCATAACATATAAAGGATACCCAATAGGATTAAGTGCCAATCTCTCATCAGAAACCATGGAGGCAAGAAGATACTGCATATTTAAGATACTGCAGAAGAAAAACTGCCAGCCAAGAATTTTATACCCAGCAAGAATATCTTTTAAAAATGAGGGTGAGATTAGAATATTCACAGATAAACAGAAATGAGAGAGTTTATAACAAAAAGACGAGCTTTGCAGGAAATACTAAAGCGAGTGTTACAGCATGAAAAGAAGAGACAGGAGAGAGAGACTTGGGAAAGAGTCAAGAAATGACAACTGTATGAGTAACAGTAACTAAATGTGTCAAAAATAAAATGCAAAGATCAGCGAAGCAGATTGGCTCAACTGATAGAGCATCTGCTTTATGACATGAGAGGTCCAGGGTTCAAACCCAGGGCCTCCTGACCCATGTGGTGAGCTGGCCCACATGCAGTGCTGATGCAAACAAGGAGTGCCATGCCACGCAGGGGTGTACCCCATGTAGGGAAGCCCCACACACAAGGAGCCCATTAAGGAGAGCTGCCCTGCATGAAAAAAGTGCAACCTGCCTAGGAGTGGTGCTGCACACATGGAGAGCTGACACAGCAAGATGACACAACAAAAAGAGACATAGATTCTCAGTGCCACTGACAAGAATACAAGTGGACACAGAAGAACACACAGTGATTGGACACATAGCAGACAACTGGGTGGGAGGGTAGAGAAATAATAGATAGATAGATAGATCTTTTTTTAAAATGCAAAGATCAAAATGGGTGAAATAAGAACTGCCTTTACAGTAATAGCATTGAATGTTAATGGATTAAACTCCCTAATCAAAAGACACAGACTGGCAGAATGGATAAGAAAATATAAGCCATCTATATGTTGTCTGCAAGAGACTCATCTTAGACCCAAGGATAACAATAGATTGAAAGTGAAAGATTGGAAAAAGATATTCCATGCATGCAGTAACCAAAAAAAAAAAAAAAAAAAAAAAGCTGGGGTATCTATACTTATATCTGATGATATAGACTTTAAAAGCAAAACTGTTATTAGAGACAAGGAAGGACATTACATATTAATAAAAGGGATGATTCACCGGGAAGAAATAACTATCATAAATATATATGCACCTAACCCAATATACATGATGCAAGCATTGGCAAAACTGAAGGGAGAAATAGACATCTCTACAATAGTAGTTGGAGACTTCAGTATTACCACTCTCAGCATTGGATAGGACATCTGGGCAGAGGATCAATAAAGAAACAGAGTTTGAATAATATGATAAATGGACTAAACCTAATATACAAATACAGAACATTGCACCCCAAAACAGCAGGATATACATTCTTTTCAAGTGCTCATGGATCTTTCTCCAGGATAGACCACATGTTGGGGCACAAAGCAGATCTCAATAAACTCAACAAAATTGAAATTATACAAAGCGCTTTCTCTGATCATAATGGAATAAAGTTGGAAATCAACAAGCAGTAGAAAAAGGGAAAATGCACATATGTATGGAGATTAAACAACACACAATTAAAGTGAGTCAAAGAAGAAATTTCAAGAGAAATCAATAAATATCTTGAGATGAATAACAATGAGAATACAACATATCAGAACCTATGGGATGCTGCGAAGGTAGTATTGAGAGAAACTTTATAGCCCTCAATGCTTACATTAAAAAAGAAGAAAGAGTTAAAATCAATGACCTAACTACACAGCTGGAGGAACTAGAAAAAGAGCAACAAACTAATCCCAAAGCAAGTAGAGGGAATGAAATCACAAAGGTCAGAGCAGAAATAAATGAAATTGAGAACAAAAAGCAATAGAGAGAATGAACAAAACCAAAAGTTGGTTCTTCAAGAAGATTAATCAAGTCAACAAACCCTTAGGTAGACTGACTAAGAAGAAAAGAGAGCAGATGCAAATAAATGAAATAAAAAATGAAAAAGGGAACATTACTACTGACCCCACAGAAATAAGAGAGATCATAAGAGTATACTATGAAGAATTTTATGCCCAAAAACTAGGCAATGTGGATGAAATGGAAAAATTCCTAGGAACGTACAAACAACCTACACTGACCCTAGAAGAAATAGAAGACCTCAACAAACCAATTGCAAGTAAGAGATTGAAACAGTCATCAAACAGCTGCCCAAGATGAAAAGCCAAGGAGCAGATGGTTTCACAGGTGAGTTCTACCAAGCATTCAAAGAAGATTTAATACCAGTCTTACTCAAGCTCTTCCAAAAAATTGAACAAGAAGGAATGCTACCAAACTCATTCTATGAAGCTAATATCACCATAATAACAAAGCCAAATAAAGATAATACAAAAAAAGAAAATTGGGGAAGCAGACTTGTCCCAATGGATATGGCATTTGCCTACCACATGAGAGGTCCACGGTTCAAACCCCGGGCCTCCTTGGCCCATGTGGAGCTGGCCCATGTGCAGTGCTAATTCACACAAGGAGTGCTGTGCCATGCAGGGGTGTCCCCCACTTAGGGGAGCCCCATGTGCAAGGAGTGCATCCCATAAGGAGAGCCACCCAGCATGAAAGAAAGTGCAGCCTGCCCAAGAATGATGCTGCATACATGGAGACCTGACACAGCAAGATGATGCAACAAAAAGAAACACAGATTCCCGGTGCTGCTGATAAGGATAGAAGTGGTCACAGAAGAACACACAGCAAATGGACACAAAGAGCAGACAACTGGGGGGGCGCGGCGGAGAGATTTTTAAAAAAGAAAAAAGAAAGAAAATTACAGACCCATTTCTCTATTGAATACAGACGCAAAAATCCTCAATAAAATACTTGTTAATCCAATCCAACAACACAGTAAAAGAATTATTCATCATGATTAAATGGGTTTTATACTAGTCAAGCAAGGCTGTCTCAACACAAGAAAATCAGTCAGCATAACACACCACGTTAATAAATCAAAGAAGAAAAATCACATGATCTTATCAATTGATGCAGGAAAGGCATTTGACAAAATACAGCATCCTTTCTTGATAAAAATACTAGAAAAAATAGGAATTGAAAGAAACTTTCTCAAGATGGTAAAGGCCATATATGAAAAACCCACAGCTAACATTGTACTCAATGTTGAAAGACTGAACACTTTCCTATTCAGATCAGGGCCAAGACAAGGATGCCCACGGTCACCACTGTTGTTCAATATAGTGCTAGAGGCTCTAGCTAGAGCACTCAGGCAAGAAAAAGAAATAAAAGGCATCCAAATTAGAAAGGAAGAATTAAAATTTTCACTATTCACAGATGATATGATTGTATATGTAGAAAGTTCCAAAAAATCTGCAACAAAGCTGCTAGAGCTAATAAATGATTTCAGTAGAGTGTAAGGATAAAAGATCAATATACACAAAGCAGTGGTGTTTCTATACAATAGTAATGCACAATATGAGGAGGGAGTCAGGAAAAAAATTCTATTTACAATAGCAACTCAAAGAATCAAATATTTAGGAAAAAATTTAACCAAGGATGTAAAGCACTTATATTCAGAAAACTATAATGCATTGCTAAAAGAAATTTTAAAAAGACCTAAATAATTGGAAGAACATTCCATACTCATGAATTGGAAGACTAAATATCATTAAGGTGCCAATTCTTCCCAAATTGATATACAGATTCAATGCAATCCCACCAGCATTTTTTAAACAAATGTAAAACACAATTATCAAATTTATCTGGATGGGTAAGAGGCCCCAAATAGCCAGAAACATCTAAAAAGGAAAAGTGAAGTTGGAGGACTCTCTTTAAATCATATTACCTAGCTACAGTGGTAAAAACAGTGTGGCATTGGCTAAAGATAGACACATAGACCAGTGGAACTGAATTGATGGTTCAGAAACAGATCCTCTCATCTATGTCCAAGTGATTTTTGTTGTTGTTGTTTGTTTGTTTTTGTTTTTTGTTTTGGCTTTTCATTTTTTTATTTTTTAAAAGATACTTAGATTACATAAGTGTTACAGAGAATATATAGGAGATTCCCATATGCCCTGCTCCCCACATCTCCCATATTTTCTCACATTAGCAACATTTTTCATTAGTATGATGCATTCTTTGCAATTGATAGACACATTCTGGAGCATTGCCACTAAGCATGGATTATAGTTAACATTGTAGTTTACACCCTCTTCCACTCAAATCTGTAGGTTATGGCAAGATATATAATGGCCTGTATCTGTGTTGCAGTGTCTTTCAGGATGATTCCCAAATCCCAAAAATGCCCCCATATTACACCTGTTTTTCCCTCTTTCTACCCTCAGAACCTCCAGTGGCCACTGCCTCCACATCAATATTTCTTCCATTGCCAGAATCACAATAAGTCTATAGTAGAATATTAGTAAGTCTACTTTAGTCCATAGTTCATTCCCCAATCCCAAGGATTCTGGGATGGTAATGACCACTCCACCTTTAATTGAGGGGCAGCTTCCATCCCAAATGGATTGCACTTGTAGACACTTTCACTTCCTTGGTATGTTGGTTATCCATCATCTTCTCTTTGTTAGTTGTCCTGGGTGAGTCCAATGAACTGAAGAGTAGGTGTTGCAATTCTGGTGAGATTCAGGGCCCAGCTGGTACACGGACTGCCCAAAGATTTAAGTCTCTTGGATGTACACCTACCAACTTTAGTACTAATAAGTTCAAATAGAAGAACAGAAGAGCCATGTGTAGGGAAACCACAACTGAGTCCAATCTGTCACCCTGGGGAGGATGTGATTTTTGACAAGCCTGTCAAACCCACCCAGATGGGACAGAATAGTTTATTCAACAAATAGTGTTGGGAGAACTGGATATCCATAGCCAGAAGAAAGAAAGAAGACCCCTACCTCACACCTTATACAAAAATTAACTCAAAATGGATCAAAGACCTAAATATAAAAGGAAGTACAACAAAGCTCCTAGAAGAAAATGTAGGGAAACGTCTTCAAGACCTGGTGGTAGGTGGTGGATTCTTAAACCTTACACCAAAAGCATGAGAAATAAAAGAAAACATGGATAAATGGGACCTCCCCAAACTTAAACATTTCTGTGATTTAAAGGACTTCATCAAGAAGGTAAAAAGGCAGCCCAGTCAATGGGAGAAACTATTTGGAAACCACTTACCCTATAAGGGTTTGGTTTCCATTCTATATAAAGAGATCATACAACTCAACAATAAAAGAACAAGCAATCCAATTTAAAAAATGAGCAAAAGATTCAAAAGATTTAAACAGACATTTCTCTAGAGAGGAAATACAAATGGCCAAAGAGCACTTGAAAAAATGTTCCATGTCACTAGCTATTAGGGAAATACAAATTAAAACAACAGTGGAATATCATCTAAGACACATAGAATGACCATTATTAAAAAAACAGACAATAAGTGCTGGAGAGGATGTGGAGAAATAGGAACACTCCTTGTCTGTTGGTGGGAGTGTAAAATGGTTCAGCCTCTGTGGAAGACAGTTTGGCGGTTCCTCAGGAAGCTAAATATAAAACTGCCATATGATCCAGCAATTCCTCTACTAGGAATATAGCCAGAAGAACTAAAAACTATGACATGAACAGACTTCTGCACATCTATGTTCATAGCAGTGTTGTTCACAAATGCCAAAAGATGGAAACAATCTAAGTGTCCATACACCAATGAATGGATAAACAAAATGTGGTATAAACATATGATGGAATACTATGCCGCAGTAAGAAGAAATGAAATGGTGACACATGTGATAACATGGATGAATCTTGAAGGCATTATACTGAGCAAAGTAAGCCAGCCACAAAAGGACAAATATTGCATGGTCTTGTTAATATGAATTAAATACGAAGAATAAACATATAGAATTAAAACCTAACGTATGCATTATTAAGAGATAAGAGGAGGCTTGAGAATAACTACTGATGCTTAATGTTTGTAGAAGTTTTAATTAACCTGACTGTAAACATGTGGAAATGGATTCAGTTGATGGTAACACATTATAGTGAGTAGCAACTGTTTTATAAATGGGATTGTGGCTAAAAACGGTAGTCTGGGGAAGTAAATGTCAATAGAAAGAAAGCTAAAGAATAGTCTAGGGACTGAATAACCCAGTGAACCCAGAGGTGAATGTGGATTTTGGTTGAGGGTACAAATGCAAGAGAGTCCTTCTGTGAGCTAGAACAGATGTACATCACTATTGTAAGGTGGTAGGAATATGGAGAAGCATGGGAAAACTACAATTGGTGTGACCAATTGCTGTGGTTAACAGTAATACTGTAATATTCTTGCATTAATGCCAAAGCTGTACTGTGTTGATAATGGAAGTGTATGGAAAAACGATGCCAAGTGTATGCTATGGACCATGGTTGGTTGTAATAGTCTGATCATATTATCTCATAATCTGTAACAAATATTCCACCATAATGTGGAGTGTTGGTGAAGGGATATTGTATGGGAAATCTACACATCTGTATGATTGATTTGCAAGTTCACAACCTCTGTAAAAAATATATATTTTTTAAAAATAGTGTGGGTTGGGAGAAAATACACCAAATGTAAGATAAGGAATATAGTTGGTAGTAATATTTTGACAATGGTCTCGCATAGTCTGTTAACAAATGTTTCACAACAATGCAAAGTATTGGTGGAGGGGTGTTGCATGAGACCCCTGGATGATGTTATGTATGTTTAGTTTGTAAGTTCACAATCTTTACTATACACTTATTGTTTATGCATGTTTATATATGAATGATATGCTTCAATAAAAAATTATATTTTAAAAACTTTTTAAAAAATTCACTGAGCACTCATATTTTTGCATTTTTCTATATGTATATTGTATATCAGTTTTAAAAATTTACCCCACAAAGGTCTAAATTACCAGTGAACTTCAGAATTTAGGGAAAAAATCTTATCCTTTCTAGGTCTTAGTATCTCCCTGAATATATTAATAAGACAATACCATTAAAATCAACATTTATAAAACCAGAAGGAACTGAAAAATGAGTATCTAGCTCAAGTGCCAATTTATTTTTCCTTCTTAAATTGTTTTCAATTAGGTAACTTTTAGGTTTACAGAAAAATCATGGAGGAAATAGAGTTCTCATATATACCCCTTCACACACACCTAATATTAATACTTTGTATTAGTGTGATATCTTTACTCCAGCTGATGAAGGACTATATACTATAGTTTTACTATTAACTATAGTCATGGTTTACATTAGGGTTAATATTTTGTGTTGTACAGGGCTATGGTTTTGTTTTTTTTTTTTTTATTCTAGTAATGTATATACAACATAAAGCTTCTCCTTTTCACCACATTCAAACATACAATTCAGTGGTTTTAATTAAATTCACTGGAGCTACCATTACTACTGTCCATTACCAAAACTTTTGCTTCACCTCAAACAGACACTCTTACTAATTAAGCATTAACATCCCATTCCCTATCTCCACATCAGCTCTGGTAACCTATATTTTAGATTCTACTATGAGTTTGTTTATTCTAACTTTATATGAGTGAGATCATACCCTATCTGTCCTTTTGTGACTGGCTTATTTCACTCAACATGATGTCATCAAGGTTCATCCATATTGTTGCATGCATCAGAATTTTATTTCCTTTTTATAGTTGAAAAATATTCCACTGTATGTGTTTACCACACTTTGTTTAGCTATTCTTCTGGTGATAGATTTTTGGGTTGGGTTCCTTCCATCTTTTGGCAGTTGTGAATAATGCCACTATGAACATCAGAGTGCAAAAATCTGCGTGAATCCAACCTTTCAATTCTTTTGGGTATATACTGGAAGTGGGATTGCTGGGCCATATGGCAATTCTCTACTTAACTTTCTAAACTGTCAAACTGAACCATTTTACATCCCCACCAATGATAAACAAATGTGCCTATTTTCCACATCCTCTTCAACACTTGTTATTTTCTATTTTTTATAATAGTATTCATTCTAATGGGTGTGAAATATCTCATTGTGGTTTTGATTTGCATTTCCCTAATGACTGATGATGTTGAGCAACTTTTCATGTGTTTATTGGCCATTTTTATGTTGTCTTTGAAAAAATGTCTGTTCAAGTCTTTTGCCCATTATTTAATTACATTGTTTGTCATATTGTTGTTGAGTTATAAGATTTATTTTTATATTCTAGAATTTTGATTGGGATTGCTTTGAATCTGTAAATTGCTTTGGGTAAAATTTACATCTTAACAATATTTAGTTTTCTGATCCACGAACCCAGACTGTCCTTCCAATTATCTAAGTTTTTATTATTTCTTTTAGCAATGTTTTATAGTTTTCCATGTACAAGTCCTTTAATCCTTGGTTACGTTTATTCCTAGATATTTGGTTCTTTCTGTTGCTATTGAAAATGAAATATTTACTTTATTTCCTCTTTAGATTGTTCATTACTAGTATACATAAACACTACTGATTGTTGCATTGTTGGTATTGTATCCTACCACTTTGTTGAATTTGTTTAGTAGCTATAGGAGTTTGTTGATTTTGGGGGGCTTTTCTGAATTTAGGATCATGTTATCTGCAAATAGGGAAAGATTTACTTCTTCCTTTCCAATTTGGATGCTTTTGTTTCTTTTTCTTGCCTAATTGCTCTGGCTAGAAATTCTACTTCACTGATGAATAACAGTGGTGACAGTGGGCATCCTTGTCTTGTTTCAGAGCTTAGAGGAAAAGCTTTCATTCTCTCATCATTAAGTGGATATTAGCTGTGGGCTTTTCATATATGTTCTTTATCATGTTGAGGAAGTTTCCATCTGTTCCTATTTTTTTAAGTGATTTTATAAAGAAATGATGAATTTTGTCAAATGCCTCTTCTGTGTCTCTCTGTCTTTCAACATGGGGTATGATATTAGCTGTGAGCTTTTGCTAGATGTTCAAAGATTCTCGGGGGTAATTGCAGCCTAGAGCATCTTACACCATTATCTTGTTCAACCAGTCAATTTCCAAATATTTCACAGAAAGAAAGTCCAGGGCCAAAGAATTAACTTGACATGCCATAATACATCATACAATTGGTAGAGCAGAGATTTGTACTTAGATATTTCAGGTATATTAATAAAGTTATGCTAAATAAAATTCTGATGAAATAATATGATAAAATCAATCCACTCTTCTTTTTTCCCCACCTCTTTTTTCACTTGCTGAGTTTGTTCATTTTCCTTGTTTTTTTTAAAAAAAGACTTATTTTTTATTTATTTCTCTCCCCTTCCCCATTCCCCCCCCCCCCCCCCCCCAGTTGTCTGCGCTCTGTGTCCATTTGCTGTGTGTCCTGTGTCCAATTACATTCTTGTTAGTGGCACTGGGAATCTGTGTCTCTTTTTGTTGCATCATCTTGCTGTGTCAGCTCTCTGTGTGTGCGGCACCACTCCTGGGCAGGCTGTACTTTTTTTGCACTGGGCAGCTCTCCTTACTGGGCACACTCCTTGCGCGTGAGTGTCCCCTACATAGGGGACACCCCTGTGTGGCACGGCACTCCTTGCGCACATCAGCACTCTGCATGGGCCAGCTCTTCACATGGGTCAGGAGGCCCTGGGTTTGAACCCTGCACCTTGCGTTTGGTAGGCAGACACTCTATCTGTAGAGTCAAATCTGCTTCCCATTTCTTGTTTCTTTAGAAGGCACTGGTGGCCAAACCTGGGATCTCTAATGTGGGAGGGAGGTTTCTAATCACTTGAGGCACCTCTACTCCCTGCTTTGTTGTGTCTCTCATTCTGTTTTTCCTCCCCACGTCTCTTGTCATGTCATCTTGTTGTGTCAGCTCTCCGTGCCTGCCTGTAGTGTCAGCTTGCTGTCTTCTTTAGGAGGCACCAGGAACCCTGCTCCCTGCTTTGTTGTGTCTCTCATTATGTTCTTTTCTTCTTGTATCTCTTCTTGTATCTCTTGCTGCACCTGCCTGTCACAGCAGCTCACTGTCTTCTTTAGGAAGCACTGGAATCTGAACCAGTGACCTCCCATGTCATAGTTAGAAGCCTAGTCTTCTGAGCCACACACACTTCCCTCAATCTATTCTTAAATGTACTTTTATACTATGAGCAAAGGATTTGCAAAATAGATAAGTAATGTGAACAATACTATCAGTGTTTTCATAGAAACAATATGACATTCTTGAAGATAAAAATTCCCCTGTGACCCACAGATGGATAGCCATCTGGTTTGGTTTCTGAGAATTTTTGCAAAATTAGTGCATCTATGGAAATTTCATTCCCAGGACATATTTGAATTAAAGCCATGATGATGTTAATAATGATGATATCAAGGTTAATGACAGTGTCAACAATGATGGCAATGATATAAACTAATGCTTGGACAGTATATTAGTTTCTCATTGCTGGTAACAAGTTATCACAAATTTAGTGGCTTAAAACAACACAATATATTATCTTGCAGTTCTGGAAGTAGAAGTCTGAAGTAGATCTTACTAAGCAAAAATCAAAGTTCCTTCTGGAGACTCTAGGGGAGAATCCAGTTCTTTTACCTTTGCCTGCTTTTAGAGGCTGTCTGCTTATGCCCCCTTCCATCTCCAAAGTCAGCAGCAGCTAGTAGAATTTTTTTTCATGCGTTACTCTGATACTGACTCTTCTACCTTTCTCTTCTATTTTAAATGATGCTTGTGATTACATTGGGCTCAACCAGATCATCTAGGATAATCTCCCTCTTTTAAGATCAACTGATTAACAACCTTAATTCCTTCTGGTGGTTAAGGCAGAGTCAGTACTGGAAGAAACTAGATTTCCTTATCCACTATCTGTGTCTCATTCATTAAGAAGCAGTGTTCTGAACCCAATTCTTGGCTTATTCAAGCTCTAGTATCTCCTGAGGTTAAGCGGTCCTGGACAGCTTGAGACAAGATTTTGGAAAGAGTTACATTCTCAGTCAGTCTACACAGAATTGCTGCTCAACTCTAAGGCCCAGCATCTGCCTCACTCTCCCCTAAATTTAACCCACAGCCTGGGGTAAAGATGAGGTCAGAGTGCCATCGCAAGGGAATATTTCTCTGGCTCTGGGAGAACTTCAGCTCTTTCAAATTTGTTCTAGTAATTTAGTGAGGCCCCAGGCAGTGGTGAAATAAAGTGAAACCTGCAGATTTAAGTGGACCTGGAACCATAAGCCATGAGTGAGAAGTCCACACACCTGTAGTCAGGTCAAAAGACCTTGTCAGGAGCCTTCATGCTTTTAAATGCATGGGGTCCTTGCTCAGAGGTAGGCCCCACCTGCCAGCTCATTCCTTTCAATCATGATATCATAGTATCCTATCATCCCCTCCAAGTTAGTAGAAGAAGTGGGTTAGGTGTGCAACTCCAGCAACATTAAGTCTTTGCTCTCTCGGGGTAAATAGAATCCTTTCTTTAGCCTGAGGCACAGGCATGAAGGCTCCTCAGTCTCTCTTATAAAGACATTATTGGCTGGCCCACCTCTATTCGCCCTTCAGACCATGCCTAGACATGCCAGAATTCTCAGGTGAAATGAGCGTAAGTGCAAACTGGGACTCCAGGCTAAATATAAATCACACGGTTCTGAGAAAAAGCACTCTGGTAGGTGCAGACCTGGCTTTGTCTATGACTCTCTGTGTAACTTGTCCAAGTTTCTTCACAGTGGTCATTCTTAGTGTTTATGATGATAATGGATCTAGGGATTTGAGATTCTTCAGGAATAGCCCTGACTCTTCTAGCCAGAGGGAATTGCTTCCTTCATCCCAGGCTGCATGTGGGCCAGGTAATCCTTTATAATGTGGTTGGTACAGAGTTGAAGCTGATGCATTTTCACTCCAGGACTTGATTAACCTTAAATCATTTTCTCTTAGTAATAAAGAGTTTTACCAATAATTATGAAAAACAAATATCAGGGGGGCTATGACTGAAATAAGTTGCTGTTTTAGTTTCTTTGGCTACTCAAGCAAATACCATGAAATGGATTGGCTTAAATATGAGGAATTTATTGGTTCACAGCTTTGAGGCTAGGAAAAAGTCCAAATAAGGTGTCATCAAGGAGATGCCCTCTTCCTGACAACTGGCATTCTGGGCTGGCTGCTGGTGTTCCTTGGTCCTGGGCTCCACTGTCACATGGAAGGACACGTGGCAGCCTCTTTGTCTCTCCCTCCTCTCCCAGATGCCATTGACCTTTGGCCCTCTTTTTTCCTGTGGCTTTCTCTCTCTAGGTTGAATAATTTTATTCTACTTATTAAGGACTCCAATCATAGGATTAAGACGCATTCTGATTGAGCTGAGCCACATCATAACTAAGTAACCTTATCAATAGGTCCTTCTTAAAATGAGTTCACACCCACAGGAATAGATTAAGTTTAAGAACGCGTTTTTCTGGGGTACATAGCTCCAAACCACCACAGTTTTTGAAGAAAATTTAATGCTATAAATAATAATAATGGATCTTTGCTGTAACTTACAGTTCATAAAGCACTATCACATATATTATTCAACAGTCAAGAAATGTTTTCTGCTGGGCTCTAGCAGTGGAGGTACATCAGGAAATGAGGGATAGTCTCTGCCCTCGCGGTGCTTATACGCTTCCGAAATTAAAAGGGGGTGGAGGGGTTTACTGACAAATGAACCTCTACCTCTACCACTGAACTGTATTCTATTCACAGTGCACATTAATCTCAAGCAACTCCATGAGGCACGCAGACGATTACCTCCATCTCAAGGATGAAGAAATTGAAGCTCAGGTGGCTAAGAGACTTGCTAAAACCTACAGATTGATATATTAGATCTGCATTAAATCCCAGCAATCCTTCCAGTATGTTGGTATGTTGTAAAGCATAGTGCATGGCCCATAGGAAGCCCTCTGTATCTGTTAATTGCTACTGGTGCTCCGTCAATGTCAGCTGCTATTATAATTATTGTTGCAGCATGGAAAAGAGGGCAGAAATAATTTAAGCATCTGAATTCATTAGAAGCCACTGAAGGAACATTCTGCTCAGGAGCATTTGCATTCTGACTGGAAATTATAAAAGCAAAAAACAGAACAAAACATGTTTACATTTTCTAGTTGATTGATTGTAAATTGGGAAATAATGATTAAAAAAACAATTAAGTTGCCTGATTCAATGGTTTATGATTTGCATATGAACTGTTTCTTTTCCTGTGATAAATTTAGTTAATATTTATTAACTAATTAGTAATTTAATTAGTTAACAATGAAATAGTTAAAATTTCAACCATCACATGTTCATTTTGTTTAAATATTTTGTGGGATTATTGTTGAAAATAAAGACCAAATAAATTGGTTTAGTTAAATAATATCAAAATTCTTAAAAAACATTAAAATATTACCCCTGTAGATAACAAATTATGTGTTGAACTAAATTGAACTCAATCAAATTGACTCTTTTGATTGGGTGATTTTTATAAATATTTACAATATTAATAATCGATTCCTTGATTTAGAGATATTTGATCTCCCAGTGATTTCACATCAGCATCACTTAATTTTGATAAACAAATATGCCAAAACTTCATTCTGTTTTTAAACATTGTTATAAAATTAATCTGAAAACATGTCAAAAGCCCTGCTAGTGTGTGCCCTCAAGTGATAAAGCCACACATACCTAAGTCATAACAAATCTGCTTTAAGGATTTAGCAAACACTAGCCATCTATTCTCCACAGGAAAACATCAAATTCTACAGATTGGAGAGTTAGTCCTGATTCTAAATCAAGACACCCTTGGGTCTGTAATTCAACCTATGTAGGTGCCCCCTCTGTGCTGGAACCTGGAACAGATTGCCCTGTAAGATTGCCACATCTCAGGAGACAAGTCTTTTCAGGAGCATGCGATGATTAGGCCAAGTTATTTGGGAAAACCAGTCACTGTATTTATTTTTACAAGCCAGATGCTGGAGCATAGTGCATTCTTTTACAAAAATAAAAGGAGTTTGGAACAAAGAAAGGTTCAGGGTCACAGATGAAAACATGAGAGTATTTTACACAGTTTTATGGGTAGAAATTTTCCTTTTTTTTTAACCTTCTCTGATGGTTGTGTAAAAATAGTTCAGTTACTTTCAGTAAACTGGGGAAGAGATTGTTATAAGCACAGGACAATAAAGACCAAAAACCAGGACATCAAGAGACTCCGTGCCTAATGGTGTGGAAAGGTTGACTGTGCCACTAGGTGAGGAGCAAGGGGTCTCTCCTCACCACAATTCCTGTATCAGTCCTAAGGAGTCTTCAGGAGCCCTTCAAGATAAACACTAAATAATAAACAGATAACATGTGGAGTTGATTAAGAGATGAGGTATTAACTAATTCACTAAATAACCCATGACATATTGGTGGGGGTGGAGATGAGGTAGAGGTGGTAATGGTGCAAGACCCTGACCAAAAAAGGCCATGACCCAGTGGATAGGGCATCCATCTACCACATGGGAGGTCCACGGTTCAAACCCCGGGCCTCCTTGACAGGTGTGGAGCTGGCCCATGTGCAGTGCTGATGAGCGCAAGGAGTGCCGTGCCACGCAGGGGTGTCCCCGTGTAGGGGAGCCCCATGCGCAAGGAGTGCACCCCGTAAGGAGAGCCATAGCACAAAAGAAAGTTCAGCCTGCCCAGGAATGGCGCTGCACACACAAAGAGCTGACACAACAAGATGACACAACAAAAAGAAACACAGATTCCCATGCCTCTGACAACAACAGAAGCAGACAAAGAACACACAGCAAATAGACACAGAGACAGACAACTGGGATGGGGAGAGAGAAATAAAATAAATAAATAAATCTTTAAAAAGAAAAAAAAAAAAGGCCATGAGACTTTCATTTGGCCCTCACATATTTACTGCGCACCTTCTATGATCCAGCTACTGTTCTAGGAACTAAGGATATAACAGCGAAGGAAACAGGCAAAAATTGCCCTTTACCTATCACAGAGTTTGCATCCAAGGGAGCCCAACAATGCCTTTAGAAGTAATAGCAAGCAGAGTAAGAGGAAATGAAATGAAATGGTTGAGGGCTGTCACTTTAGATGGGTTGGTTAGGGGAGGCCTCTCTGGTAAGCTGGCATCTGGGCAAAGGCTTGAATGAAGTGAGGGAGTGAGGCAGAGAGGCCAGCAAGTGGGAAGCCTCCTGACAAAAGTATGCTTGGCCTAATCAAGGAATCTCAGACACTGACTGGGTAAAGCTTTAAAATCAACTGTCCTCTCTTATCAGTTAGTTGGAAACCCCTTTTCTTAGGTGTATGCTCTAAAGTTATTTGGCAGACATTAGAGCTGGTGCCCATCAGTAATTGTAGCACCTCCTGTGTTCAGGCAATGAAGAAAAGAAGGCCCATGATCTCAAGGAGCACAGAGTAGGACTTGGGGAGAGGGCTGGGGAGATGAGAAGACGGCATCAATAGTAACTAGACTACAGGTAGCAAGACCATCACCTCCACATTTCTCCTCTGTTTGTTTTAACAGCTCTACTTAGCAGCACCACAAGAAGGAGTGTGGAAAGTGTGGAATCAGATATGTTTGTTCACTTTTTACATTTTAGGCAATTAAGTGAAATGTTAAATGAAACCAAATCTATATTCCTGTCAGTGTGAGGCAGAGAAGGAAAATAAACTCCAACTGCTGGTGTAAAAAGGGAAGAGGGAGACAAGCAAACCCAGCTTCTTTCTTTTCACCAGAGAAGTCCTTCTAAGTCTCTCAGACTTTACAATGGATGTGTCCAGAGAGGGCGGTCAAGAGAACCCCAGAGAGTCCATGGAGTTTGGAATTCATTGTTGCTCCCCAAGCTGTGCATTTATTCAGCTGTCTTTTATTACGTGTCCACTACGTGCCAGTATTGTGCTGGTGTTAGAGTGCTTGATAGGGGCATGCATAAAGGTCTGCAAGCGCCCAGACAGGCGCAGCCAACTGTCAGACGAGAAAAAGCTTCCTGAAGAATGCAACACATGTCTGAAGTAGGATTCGATGCACTTTGTTTTTTAATAGTTTCTAAATTGATCATTTGCTAAATTCATCATAGAGAATGGACTAGAACAGGATTTGTCAACCTTGACACTGCAGATATTTAGGGCTGGATAATTCCTTGTCATGGGGAGCTGGGCTGCCCTGTCCATTGTAGGATGCTTAGCAGCATCCCTGGCATCTAAACACCAGATGCCAGCACCCACCTCCCCTGGGTTGTGACAACCAAACTTGTCTCCAGACACTGCATTTGTCCCCTAGGGTGCAACATCACCCCGAGTTGCAAAGCTCCAGTGCAGAAGAGGGAGTCCCAGGCCATGCCTGGTGTTACTTAAAATTTCCAAAGATGGTCTCACAATTTTTCACGGAAGCTTGAATGATGGAAAACAAGCCAAAGGCAACAGGATGGTGTTAGATTAGCTGTGCTGCTTGAATGCTAGCAAGAACCTAGAGACATCCCTCTACAAAAAAGAATTATCCAGCCCAAAATGTGAGTAACATTGGGGTTGAGAAAACTGGACAGGGTTATCCAGGTTACCTCATGTTATCCATGAAACAGTCCTTACAAAAATCTACAGTATTGTTAATTCCATACTGTAGATGAGGAAACTGAGGCTCAGAGGAGTCAAGTAACTTGTTAAAGTAAAACTAGTAAAGGGAGGAGCCAGGGCTCATATTCACCCCAGGTGGTCTAAATCCATCACACCTAACAGTCCTTCTGTAAGTGGTTTGTTTGTTTGTGTTTACCTATAGCCATGTGTGGTGGGACTTTGCAAAAAGATTATTAACAAGTAAAAGAAAAATTTCACAATTTTTTGCCCAGTCATCTGTTAAGCAATATAACCTGAAGCTGTACATGTCTTATTTTCTCTTGGATAATAAATTCTTCGCATGCCATTATCGTCTTTTGTTCCACTTTGTTTTCTTCACTATTTTCTAAACATGACCTTTTTCTGCCCCACACCTTTGTCCTCTGTCAGTCCATCCTTCCAGAATCCCTCTCCTCCCTCCCACATTGGAGGTCCCAGGTTCAGTTTCCGGTGCCTCCTAAAGAAACAAGGAAGGCAACAGAAACAGAAAGTGCAAACAATGAGGGGGTGGGGAGAGATAAATAAATAAATAAAATAAATATATATTTTTAAAAAGCCCTGGTATGCAGCAGAGTTTTCACAGAGTAATCATAATCAATTCCTTTTTCACCTTATCACTGAGATGATTTTTTTTTTTTTTTTTTTTTTTGAGGTGCCTATTTTATTTCTGCTTAGTGTTTTCTTTTCCCAACTTCAAAATAGGGGAAGTTAGGGGCTTCTTTTTTTTTAAGTCTGGTTTTATTCTTTTTCAGCACACATTTTTAAATGCCAGCAAATTGAGTGTTTTTCTCAATTAATTCAGATTGTATTTTTTTCATCAATTTACTTTTTAAATTTCACTTTTGAGCCCTCCACTTAGAGCTGATTACAGATGGTCCATATTTATAATTATAATTGTACTGAGCCTCATCGCTGAGGTATTTTCAAATTTGGTCTCACTCACTCTGTTACTAAGTAAAATAATCATTCATGAAGTGGAGGGCAGGGAAAGTAAGAGTAGATTTTTGTAGCCACCTCTGTGTTCTGAGGGAGCTAGCTATAAACATTCAGCATCAGCGGCCAAAGTTTGTCCCTGTGCTAAATCAGAATCATTTAAATGGCAAATAAATAATGTGTTTGATTATATTATACAGTTGTATAATATTTTTTTATTTGGGCACCATATTTTTGCCATCTGGATTTTATTTTTTTTTTAATTGGTTTTTAGTTGTAACTGCTAGGTCACAAAACATGAAGTTACTGTGGTCGAACAAAATTCAAGCAACCAGAACTTTCAAGTAACCAGATGTTTTCTGCTTCTAAGGTAAAGAATTAAATGGCATGGGCAGAAGCTGGTAATGGTTATTACTATGAGGTTCCCAAACCCTGTACAAGTAATGTTGAGGGAGCCTCCACTCCCTACCCATCACACACACATACACATACACGGAGCAACATAACATTTTTGAAACAAAAAGGTGAGTAGGATTTTGATCACCAAAGACAATCTTGGTATGAAAAATCAGGGAGAGGAGGTCTCAAAGGGACAATCTGTATCTTGGAGTTTGTGTGGAGAGAGACAGGAGGAAGTGGTTTGGCAACAGTCAACCAGCTTCTGTTGTATGGGTCACACTCGCAGGATTAAGAGCATGCCTGGGGAGATTAACAAAATAGTGTTTGGACCCCCATCCTAATCCTACTGAATCTGAATCTCCAGAAAAGTCTGGGAAAATAAAATTTTTTAAAGGGCCATAAGTATCCTACCCATACCTGCTGAATCTACATGGTGTCACAGTATAACAATGTGGAAGAAGCACCATAGATGATTTGGTTATAAAGCCCTGGTTTTAAAGTATCACAAGATATCTCCTAACCTGTCCTTTCCTACTCTGTTTGGGAGGATGGCACCCTCCAGCTCTATACCAGTGTTTCTCAAAATCTGACAGGTAGCCCAGAGGCATCAGAATCACACGGACTATTTGTTAAATAAAAAATGCAAGTTGATGGATCTCACCCTGTATTGAATTTGGATCTGTGGATCACCACACTTCAGACTTATTTTATAGAGATCCCCATTTGAGAAGCACTGCACCAAGTTGATACTCTGAGTTTTATCAAAATAGAGGAAGCCCTTCACTTTTGAAGAAGTTTTGGATCACAGAGAGGTTCAACAATGGCAGGGGAGGAATACTGGTGTGGGATGTTATTGACAGGGGACACATGGTTGGCAGGGAATCCTACAGGGCATCCAGGGTACATAAAAATGTTTGGGTATTTTCATAGTGGTTACAATTAAAAACAACAACGAGGGAGGGCTGAGTTCCTAGCCAGGGGAGCTCTATCAGAGTCCCTAAAGGAACAGCAACAATCCCCCAAGTGCAACGGCAAAGACCAAAAAAGAAGGAAGGTCCAACAATGAGCCCTTGATACTAATGACTATGCTTGTGAGCCTGTGCACCTGAAATAAAAACAAGGCCTGCAGGGTGCCTAAGAGTTACCTCCTGAGAGCCTCCATGTTGCTCAAATGTGGCCATTCTCAAAGCCAAACTCAGCATATAAATGTGTTGCCTTACCCACAGTATGGGACATGACTCCCAGGGATGAGCCTCCAGCTCATGAGTACCAGCTGATGATGTAACTAGAAAATGACCTTGAATAAAAGGGTCAACTCAGACCAGCAGGCTATCTCAGTCTACTTATAATACCAGGAGTTAAAAATGCTTTTTGACTTGAAGAAAAGGGGGAAATGGAAAGGACAAATGAGTTTATATGGCCATGAGTCTCCAAAAAGAGCCAGGAGGTTATCAGAGGGGTTGCCCTTATGCACACCTGAGCAGAGTCCCAGAGACAGATAAAAGAAATACAACCCCAGGTATTGGTTCTGCTGAAGGCTACAGAGACCCACAGGTTATATGGTCATGGCAGATGGAGTTCAGTGCCATCTTAGTTGGCCCTACTTTGGAGTTTGTGTTTCTGTGCAATGGAGCTGGACTTAGATGTGATCTTTGTCCACAAATCTCTCCTTTTACTTTTACTAGAACTGTAGTTGGTGTTGGGGTTGGTGTTGGGGACCCAGGGGTCCTGAATCTTTGGACTGACCATGTGATAGCCAGGCCCTGAGCCTCAACAGACTTGCAACTCCTACACTTTGGTTTATTGGACTTACCCCACTCAGCTAACATGAGGGTGAAGAAGGTCAACCACCACACCAGGGAACCAAGAGGGCCTACAACTGAAAGCAGGAGAATTGCATTCAGCATCCATCTGGAATCTAAGCCCCCTCTTGATATAGAGGTGGAGTGGACACAACCATTCTAAGGTCACAGGATGGAGGAATAGAGTATGGATTAGAGTGGACTTACTGATATTCTATTCATGAACTATTGTGATTAGTAATCGAAGAAAATGTGGCATTGGTGTGGAGAAAGTGGCCATGGTGGCTGTTGGGGGTAGGGAGTGGGAGGAAGAGATGAGATGTGGGGGCGTTTTCAGGACTTGGAGTTGTCCTGGGTGGTGCTGCAGGGACAGTTACCGGACATTATATGTCCTCCCATGGCCCACTGGGTGGACTGTGGGAGAGTGTGGGCTATGGTGTGGACCATTGACCATGAGGTGCAGCGGTGCTCAGAGATGTATTCACCAAAGGCAATGAATGTCTCATGATGATGGAGGAGATTGTTGTTATGGGGAGTGGAGAGGAGTGAGGGGAGTGGGGGGTATATGGAGACCTCATATTTTTTTAATGTAATAGTAAAAAAATAAATAAAGACCAAAAAAAGGGAAAAATGCTAAAGACAAATGAGTTTATATGGCTAAGAGTCTTCAAAAAGGGTTGGGAAGTCATCAGAGGGGTCATGCTTATGCATGTCTTAGCAGGATCCCAGAGATAGCCAAAGTAGATACAACCCCAGGTACTGGTGCTCCTGAGGGCTACAGAGACACACAGGTTCTCTGGTCATGGCAGATAGCTCTGGAGTTCAGTGCCTTGCCAGTGCACCCTGCTTTGGAATTTATGCTACTGAGTGTGATGGAGTTGGACACAGATGTGACCTTTCTACACATGCCTCTTCTGTCACTTTTACTGAACCTGTGGTTGGTGTATACTCAGGAGACTTGAATCTCTGGACTGTCCATGTGCCAACTGGGCCCTGAGCCTCAGCAGAGTTGAAACTCCTACTGTCCAGTTTTTTGGACTTACCCAGGTCAGCTAATAGGGAGGGGAAGATGGTCAACCACCACCACACCACGTTTCCAAGAGTGTCTACAACTGCAAGCAGGAGAATTGCATCCATCAGCCTTGTGGGATCTAAACCCCCTCTCGATTTAGAGGTGTAGTGGGCATCACCATCCCAGGGTCTACAGGATGGAGGAATACAATATGAATTAAGGTGGACTTACTGGTATTGTACTATAGAACTATTGTGACTCTAGCAATGGAAGAAAATGTATCATTGATGTGGAGACAGTGGCCATGGGTGTTGCTGAGGACAGGGAGAGGGAAAAAGAGATGTGGGGGCATTTTCAGGACTTGGAGTTGTCCTGAAAGATATTGCAGGGACAGATGGAGGACATTATATATCCTGCTAACCCACTGAATGGACTGTGGGAGAGTGTAAACTACAATGTAAGCTATAATCCATGCAGTGTAGCAGTGCTCCAGAACACATTCACCAAATGCAATAATGTGCCACAATTAAAGAGGTTGTTGATTTGGGTAGAGTAGGGGGGTGGGGGAAGGGGTATATGGGAACTTCTTATATTTTTTAATGTAACATTTATTGTAATCTATGTATCTTTTTAAAAAGGCAATTAAATAAAAATTTAAAATTATAAATATAATAGAATAAAATTACCAGTAAAAAAAAAAAGAGGAAGCCTGATCTCCTATACCTTGTAGATCAGCCCCATTGTACAACCTTGACATGAAAAGCTTATATCAGAGTTTATATAGTACTTTGCACATTTATAAATTCATTTAGTCCTCACAAGAATTCTATGAGGCACTGTAATTGAAATTATAAATGAAGAAAATAAGGTGCAGAGAGGATAACTTCTAGGTTTGTCACACACTATGATTAGCTGGTGGAATATGGGTTCAATTCACATTTTTTTTCCTCAAGTCCTGAGCTCAATTCCCTACGCTAATGATTTTGTACACAGGGCTTGTACAGCACTTTCATACACAGACCTCCTTTGAACCTGGTAAGGTAAGCAAAGCAGGGATTATCCCTACTTTACAGATGTTCAAAGTGTCATCAAGAGAAGAAGTTCCTTATTTTGGCTTACATGGTGAATCATTGAGGAATTTTGCATTGACACTCATATCTTCTGGTTCTTATTGCCAATGCAAAAACACAGCTGTAAGTCCTCTAAGATCTATAGTTAGCAAAGGAAGAATCTGTCATATTCGTTGATCATATTACTAAGGCAAAAATAAATATCCACTGGTAGACCAACAAATTTTATTATTTATGCCCTGCATTGGGCTAAACACAATGGGAAGAAGTTCAGGTAGGGTCCTGAAAAGATATTATTCCCTACCCTCAAGGAGATCACAGTCAAGCAGAAAATGAACTCATGCATTTTTTAAAAATTTTGAGCCTGAAGAGTTTTCTTCATAACCATCACTTACCAGTAGAATGTAATGAACTAGAATTTTCCATTTTGTTGACAATCAATCTGTTGCAACATCCCCTATGTGCCACACACTCTCCTAGGCACCAGGTGTACAAAGATTAATAGGATCCATTCCTTATGCTCAAGGAACAGAAAGTTGGTTTAAGCATTTTTGGTATATATGGAATCAGATGAAAGTAATTTCTAAAGAGGGAAATTCTTCCCATCCCAAATCTCTGCAGAACTTCAGATTCTCCAATAAGCAAAGTAGGCACTTTCTCAGGGAAACAGTAGTGCAGGGGCATTAAAGACAATCATTGGGAAACAGTGTGATACTTTGCAAAAAACATTGCAATATGGGAAAGGGATGTGGCTTAAGTGATAGGGCTTCCTTCTACCATATGGGAAGACCCAGGTTCAGTCCCTGGGACCTCCTGGTAAAAAAGAAAAAGAGAATGCATGCCCGCGTGGTGAGCCAAGTGCCCACATGAGTGTCCATGTGGCGAGCCAAGTGCCTGTGTGAGTGCCTGCACAACTAGCCAGTGCCTGTGCAAGTGAGTTATGCAGCAAGATGATGATACAACAAAAGAGAGATGAAGGGGAGAGTCAAGGTGAAGCACAGAAAAAAACAGAAACTGAGGTGGCATAGGTGACAGGGAACCTCTCTCCACCTCAGATCCCCAGGATAGAATCCTGGTGAATCCTAGAAGAGAAAAAATGAGAAGAGAAGACAAAAAAGAGAAATAGATAACAGAAGATCACACAGCAAATGGACACAGACAACAAAAAGAGCAGAGTGGGGGAAGGGGGAGAGGGAGGGGAAAAAACAGAAAAAAACTTTACAATATAGAAGAACTCTTATCATTGATGAAAGGCAGTGACCACCAAAGGTTCTGAGGGACAGGAGAGGGAAGAATTGGTGCAATTTGGGGGCATTTTTGGGACATGGGATTTGTCCTGCATGACATTGCAGTAACAAATAAAGGCCACTGTATATTTTGTCATAACTTACAAAATTGTGCAGGACAAAATGTAAACTATAATGTAAACTGTAGTCCATGGTTAGTAGCAATACTTCAATATGGGTTTATCAATTATAACAAATATACCACACTAATGAAGGATGTTATTAATGTGGGAAGGCATGGGAGGGGGAGGGACTGGGGCATATGAGAATCCCTTATATTTTTTATGTAACATTTATGTAATCTAAAGCTTCTTTAAAAATAAAAAGTTAATTATAAAAAACAAACAGAAAACATTGCTCTAGTCATCACAGGTGAAAGCAGAGCTTTGTTGTACTTGCTTGTATTTCCTCCCTCCCTCCCTCCCTCCCTCCCTCCCTCCTTCCCTCCCTTCCTTCCTTCTCCCCTCCTTCTCCTTCTCCTCCTTCTCCTTCTTCTTCTTCTTCCTCTTCTCTCTTTCTTTCTTATTATATGGTGGGGTACAGGATGGACAGGAAATACAGACTTTTCTGGGTCTTTGACCTCCAGTGGTCTAATTCCAACCTGACCAGCAGGTATAACTCAGAACAGAGATAACTCTACAGATCACTCATGTGTATTCTTAGAACCTGTTTCTGTCTGCTGCCCCCAAAACATACCTCTGACTGGTGTTTGGAATATAGGCTGCAGTTAGCGAGTCATTAATACCTTTAATCTGTACAGGCCCAAAGCCTCAGAGGGTATTTTTAGGTGCTGAAAATAATAATTGCATGCATTTACTTATAACTTGCAGGTTTGAGGCATACTTTACTTCGGAACCTGTCTCATTTAATAGATCATAACATTGGGTCATAATCATGACAGACCTTCATTCTATTGGTTGACCTCGAGTAATGGAAATCAAACCTGTGGGCATTGTGTCTTAAAGTGAATCTCTGAGCTGCACAATGATTGTCTAGGTTAAAATCTTCATGTGTTTCCTGTCATTCTCAGGCACAGACTCTTTACTTGATTTAGAAAACCATTCCTAAAAGGTCTAGTCCCCTCCCTGCTCCTTTAGCCTCTCCTGTCCCTAATCCCCATCCGCGATGGCTCCCTACTCTTCAGAATCCTGAGAACACCCTTGGTTCTTCTGACTCTATAGTCTTTACACATGCTGCTCTCCACTTTTGGGTCTCACTTTAGACATCACTTCCTCTGGGAAACCTTTTCTGTTTATCTCCAATTCAGGGCAGTGCCTCCTCTGTACTGGCCAAGCTTCCTGTCTTTGCCCACATCACGTGGACCTGACCATTTCATGAGGCCAAGTGTTCTCCATATGTACAATGGGTGCACATAAGCTCTTAATCAAGTATCTGTGGAGTGAATAAATGACTGAGCTGGTGTGTTTAGAATCAACGTATAAACCCTTCTAGTCTCCAAACAAGGAAGGTAATTCACTTTCTTCCCATGCCTGTTCTGAAATCCAGTCCATTCTCCTCCTATCCATAATATCTATTTTAGCCAATGGTTATGTGCATAAATAGATTGTGATCTGGGAAGAAAGTACTACTTTCCCCATTTGACTAATGAGAATCTGAATGTCAGAGACAGTAAGTCACTTTCTCAGGTCACAGCCCGTGAGGCATAGAGCTACCATTTGAATCCAAGTGTGTCTCACTTCAGAGACTCCAGACAAGCAGCTCCTGAATATCATGTGGAGTTAGAACTCAGGTCTTCTGATTCCCAATATCCTGCTTCTTCTGTTTGCTTCCTGTCTGAAAAACAGGAAAACTAAATAGGGTTGTTTTTAATTTCGAAGGTAGTACTCAGTATATTTCAAGGTATCAATGGAAAGTCACACAGTGTTCATTAGCTAGTTATACTTTCACTTTCCTGCGATGAGTATGCTTTGGTCTCCCTCATTTTACCAGATGAGAAATCAAGGCAAGAAAGTTTTAACTTTCTTTAGCTCTTCAGAAGGCCCCCGTATCTTGGAAGGAGAACACTGGGTCGTGCCAGAGGAGCCAGAGGTAGGTAGGGATTAAGGGGATCTGTTAGGAATGGGGTGAAAAAGACCTTTACCTTGAAACCATTAAGAAAAAAAAACACCTTTCGTGCCATATTTTTATGAGCGCATATAATTTCTGAATTTTTGATCCAAATCCTTTCCTCCAAAAGGCCTGCTAAGAAACTCAGAAAGAAAGACAGGAAAGGACAATGATGCCATTTAGAAACTTGTTTCAAATCCTTGTCTCTTTCTTCTCTCAGAAATCCTTGTTGTCAGTCCCTGGCATTCCCTAGAGATTTCCATACCAGCAGCAGTCTTGTGTTTTCACTAAAACTTGTTCTAGAAGAGAATGTTTTGCTATTAAGAGCCAGACTTAAGAAAGATTCTTGTAAAAATACATTTGGTTGTAATTTTTGTCAGTGCTGCCATCTGACAGGATTTGAGGATGCTTCCATTTCTGCTGGGATAATAGCTTTGTTATCTGCTGAGATCTGCAAGAGCTCGACAACACAGGAAATCTGTGTCTCAGCCCCCTGCTCCAAATTTAGCTCATACATCACCTAAAATTGGGTTTATACAAGGAAAATTACTTTAGTGCTAATCCAGTTAACTTCTAAGTAAATTTATCTTCCCCGGGTTCCTACTCTGGCAATCTAAACTGATTTCCAAAGCAGCTTTAGCAGTATTCCCACACTTTCCAAGAATATTCTGGACCATGGGTCAGTCCCCAGCAAGCTGACCACACTGTCTGCTAGTCTGTCTCAAAGCCTTAGTTGTCATTCTTCAAACTAGTGATGCTCACTGCCTTTGTATGCTGTCCAACACCCCCCAATTACACATGGCAGTGTAGAATTTGGGAGGGGGCTATGAGATGATAACTGTGGGGTAGTCATATTTTACATTTCTGGGTCTCCATGTATAAAATACTGATGACAAATAAGGTGCTACATGGAGAGAAACGGCAGGATTAAATTCTTTGAACCTATTAACAGAAAACCTGTGGAGTAAAAACCTGTGATTAAAAGTAACTAAATCTTCCCATGTTATGTCTTCCCTTGTTACCATGTGTTAGATTTGGGTTCACTTTCTACAACTTTAAGACTTGTTTACAGTGGCTTGCCCAAAGCTTATGAGAAGTCTTTACATTTCTAAAAACTGGTCAGGTTTGTAGCAACAGCCCTAGAAAATTATGTGGTCCACATGACATGCCTTCCCAAGAATGCCAGCCTAGAACCTTGGGATCCCCCACAAAGCAGTGGATGTCCTGCATGAGTGGGAGCCTGGCACGGGAATGGAGAGGCTGATCTGATCTGCATCCCCTTAATTCAGAGGCACTGAGCTTTTGAAAAACACACCTTTCCAGGTGGGTTGGCCCGAGTGTAATAGCCAACACTTCTAGAGTACCTATCATGTGTCAGGAATTGTTCTAACTTCTATTGTACTAAGTTTATCGAATCCTTACACAAATCTTAAGAAGTAGGTACAAGTATCACTCCCAACTGAGGCACAGAAAGAAAGGCTAAGTTGTTCAAGGTCACATAGCCAATAAGATGTGGAGTTGGGATTCAAACCCAGGCATTTTACTATGGTTACCAGTGGCCAGGAATGCTATGACAACAGTAGCTTGCCCTGGACCTCGGAGAGCTGTGTGCCGAATCAGGGAGCACCAAAATTCTCCTGATTGAAATTTCAGTGGTTCCTTCTTAATGGCCAGTATATATTATCTTTGTAGAATGGGACTCAACTCATTGCCCTTTCTTCATTAGCATCTTTCTCCCTTCCACCTCTCTGAGCATATCTTTGTAGTCTGTTTTACTGATGCCTCTTCCTCTCTCCACCCCATCATCATAGATACCCTCACAAGTTTCTATTCTTGTCCTTCTCCCTTTTCTCACCATTTAATCTCACCTATATAACTATATGATGGGTGAGCCTCAGGTGAGCTTGTTTCCTGAATTCTGGGCATGCGTTTCCAACTGCCCATCGGGCATTTCCCCACCAGCATTTAGTGTAATGAAATGGTTGCCAAATTCTATACACTTTGTCTTCCAGATTGCTCTTAATACATTCTTCCATTTTCCTGAATCAACTTTGCACATTGCTTCTCTAACATCTCAGTGTCTCATATTTCTCTTTTTGTTTTACCTACCTTCTGTTATAGCTATTTGTATAAATATTTTTTTCTCATTTTAAGGACAGAGATTGCATTTTCTCATTTGTATCCACGAAATAGCCTAACACTGCTTTTCACAAAGAGGCACTTGATAATCTATTGAAAGAATGAGTCAGTCAGTAAAAGTAGACCTAGCACTTTGCAGTTTTTCTTATATACCATTTCTTTTATTCCACAGACTGACAAGGAGGTAGAGAGTTGAGTGATAGGCTTCATTTTACAGATGAGGAAACTTAAGTGTAGTTGTTACTGGTTCATGATTTGACTGCTTGTAAGCCTCCAAGCCAGTCTTATAATTCTAAACAGGAATACAGATTAATCCTTGATCATGACTTTCTCTTCAGTGTAATCAGGAAAAACTAGAGAAAGAGAACTTTGCAGGGAAACATACACTAGAAACAATTACAAATGTGTCTGGTTTGGTATCTTGGATGTCACACCACTCACCCAGGTTCCTTTTGACTTTCATAGACCCCTATTTGAAGCTCCTAAGAATTGTTTACTTTAGAGGAGACACAGGTAAAAATTATTGCAGGAGTTCTAAGTTTTAGTCTCCAATAAGAAAGGCATGAAGTTAAAAAAGATCCAAGGATTTTTCTTTTGCAACCAGACAGATTTGGGTTGGAGTTCCAGCTTCAACATTTAACAACCTCCCACCCAATCTATAAAATGAAGATAATAATTCTTTTACCTCTTGGGGACATGTGTGGATTAAAGAGGAAAAACATAAAGAACTTGGCATGGCTATTCCTCCTCCCCTGAATTGAACTTCTGCCTTTAACCCATTCTACATGTGGGATAGTGACTGGCGAACTTGGGCCCAAAATGGAACTCACCTACCAGAACCATGCAGGAGAGAAAAAAAAAGACCAAGCTGACAACAAAAGCACAACATGGTGCTGGGAAATGTCAACTTATTTTGGAACAATTGCTGCCCCATGTTTTAGCAGCTCAAGGGCATCTCTAACTTGCAACATGACTGACATACAGTCTGGTCATTCAAATCAGAGCAGCACAATTCCTCAGCCTAATATGCCACTTGCTAGACAGTTTAACACCAATCTGATGCAATCAGTATGAAATGTTGAGAAGAAAAAGCTTAAAGGCTTAATGTTAGGGGAGAGAGTATGTTCCGAAGGAATGAGTGAGGCAAGAGAAACTCAGTAGTTGAGAATGCAAAGATGTCCATGGCAGGTTTGAACAGTGATGCTGGCTTCCTTAGAGGGTTCATACTGAAAGAACACCTGGCTTCACATCCTGCAGCACCTTTAGAGAAGGGGTGGAGGAGACATGCGTAGGTAGTTCTTTTCTATTATATAACAACTACCCAAAGTATTGACTCTGCTGACAGATGAGCTGGAAGTTATGATGGAATTAACAAAACTGGCACATGGCCTTTCCTGATTGACACAATTCAAATGGGCATTGACTGCTTTTCAGTACCACTGAGAAATGGTGAACTAGGAGGGGATCATAGAACCATCCAAGTGAATTTCTGGCAGGGTCCATGAATCATCTTGTCTAACCTCCTCTTTTCACAGATAAGAAATCCAAGGTTCAGGACATCCCTAGATATGTGATGAAATCCCCACTGACTGGAATATTTAATTAACTGGAATTGTTTGCCTTTTATATTGTAATAGTCCAATTTTTGTTAAGTGGGGGTATATTAGGCAAAAATAAGAGAGTTGCATTTTTTTAAAAAAGAAAAACTGCTATTATATGTACAATTTCCTACCTGATAAAAGCTTTGCTCCACCACTTACTAACTAGGTGACCTTGGGCAAGTTTCTTTAATTCTTCTTTATGTCCCAATTTCCTCATCTGTGTAAGGGGATTAATAGAATGCACCTCTTGGGGGGGGGGGTTATGATAATTAAATGAGATGAGATAGAGAATGTAAATCACTGAAAACAGTATAGATACTCAGTAAGTATTTGCTAATTTTATTAATAGTATTCTTCATTATCTGCTTTTGCTCTATTTCTGTCCCTGCCTGATGCACATCAGGGTTGAGCAGCCTTATAAAAAGTAGTTGGCAGTGTGGGCTTTGGCAGTATGTGGACCTGGGTATGAACTTGGGCAAATTGCTTCAATTCTCTAAGCCTCAGTTTCCTCATGTATTAAATGAGCATATAGTGTCTGTTTCTCATGATTGTTGTATGATGAAAATAAGAACATATTTCTAAAATGCTTAGCATATGTGGCAATAAATGGGAGCTGTTATTATATTTATAATCAGGACTCTCAAAGCACAACAAAGCACAGGATTATCAAAGAAAATTTCAGTTATAGCTTTCATCTTAGAACAGAAAGTCACTCTTCATACATTCAACATTTATTTCTTGAGCATTTACTCTATGCCAGACATGGAGTTTGGCATTGAGGGCACAGATTTACAATGTGCTGAAACAAAAGGGGAGTTTCTCATGAACTCTTGATCACCAAGGAAACGAGACCATCCCATTCCCCTGCACTTTCATGTTAATCCATGCTGTTCTTAGAATCCTTCAGTTCCAGCTGTGGGATGGCTGTGTTTCATATCTCCCCAGATCAAAAATTATATCTATGAACAGCAATATTGAACATTAAACCAACTGCATCAAACTTGAAAGGGTAGTGCAGCACTTTTGTGTCACCATTTTTTAAATGTTATGCCTGGTGAATCTGCACATGGTAGATATAAAGTGGCTTTCAAAAGGAGCAGCTTTACTGCTTAGGCTTTTAAATTGCCAGGCTGCATTTTTGGGAAAGCCACATAAAAGAATTTTTTTTATGAGTATTATCTCAGAAAGTATAGCTCTTTAACAAAAACAATATATCATTCTGAAACACCATTCTCAATGATTTTTACTGATATCGTGATGGTCATTTCAACTAACATGTGAACCAACCTCTTAGATAACAAACATTCACAGATGCCTAGCTGCTTGCCAGGAATTATATTCTCCAACTAGGGAGCACATAATTTGTGTGTTTAGAGTAAAAGGGCATTTTAAATATATAATCTATTCTTCTCCTTGGCATCAATCTGTGTAGTGAGAAGAAATATAAGCTGGGATGCAGGATCTGGCCTGTAGCTCCTATTCTGCCATGATTTAGAGAGGAAGCTTAAGTTCCTCCTCCAGGGAGTGCTCTCTGATTGCCGCAGCTTCTAGTGGAGTTTTTCCCCACACTGAATTTCTATTAGATAGATTCCACGCTATGTGATTTAACATACTAGCTCTATAGTTGTTTCAATATTTTACATCTTGTTTCACCAGAAAGATTACATATTTCTTTAGGGAAGAGGCCAAGTCTAATCTGTCTTTCAAGTCCTCTGAAGTATAGGACTGTGCTGGAAAGTAAATATGTCCTCATCCAAGACCTCATTGACTAAGTCCAGTGCTTCGTCAATGATATTAAATTATCTTTTTTTTTTAAAGATTTATTTATTTATTTTATTTCTCTCGTCTTCCCCCCTCCACCCCAGTTGTCTGTTCTCTGTGTCTATTTGCTGCGTGTTCTTTGCCGCTTCTGTTGTCAGCGGCACAGGAATCTGTATTTCTTTTTTGTTGTTGTTATGTCATCTTGCTGCGTCAACTCTCCATGTGGGAGGCGCCATTCCTGGGCAGGCTACACTTTCTTTCGCGCTGGGTGGCTCTCCTTACGGGGTTCATTCCTTGCACATGGGGCTCCCCTACGTGGGGGACACCACTGCGTGGCACGGCACTCCCTACACCCATCAGCACTGCGCATGGGCCAGCTCCACACGGGTCAAGGAGGCCCGGGGTTTGAACCACGGACCTCCCATGTGGTAGGCAGACGCCCTAACCACTGGGCCAAGTCTGCTTCCTTAAATTATCTTTTGCTAAATAATTTTTTGTCAGGGAATAGAAGGAGGTGGGAGAGTTGAGGCTGGGTTCAGAGGAAACTAAGTGAAGAAGAAAGGAAATTCCATCAAAAGGCCTAGGATTGAGTCCCCTTCTCACAGTTAGTAGCCAGGATATCAAGTCAAAACTCCTTGACCTCTTCAACTTCATTTTCCTCATCTTTAAAATACCTGCCTCATAGGGTTATTCTGAGGACCAAATGAGATAATATATGCAAAACACTTTGTAAGCAGGAACTCACTTTGCAGCATTATTTATTCATTCAATTTCAATTTTGTTTGGGAAGGGAAGGATAATTTTTGTTATTCAAACCAGGAAGAGCAGGAGGAAATGATTTTTCAAAATCACATTTTCCAAAATTGCTTGAGCTCATATAAAAGGTCAAACTTCCCCCAGTGTTCCCCATTTTCTCAAGCCAAGGCACCCAACTTGCATGCTACATACCTGTTCTGTTCATGTATCATTTTCACATGCATTATCATGTATAAACTCTGAGATATAGACAATGTGGTTTTGTGTTCCCATTCCAATGATGAGCAAACTGAGACTTGGAGAAGTCTCAAGATACCCAGTATCACCCTGCCAGGCTTACAGTGCCTGCCTTCCCTTGAGTCTCATCCTCCTTCCATGATGTGACACATTAGTTCCCCCATACTCACATGACAGTCCTTCCCAAGGAGTTCTCAATTGCAAATGCTCAGGGTTCCTTCCAAGCCAGTGAGATCAGTTCACTAGTGTTTTGTCTCCATGGAGATAATGAAAATCCTTATGCTAAATAAAATACCATCTGATTTATAAGTCTCTAACATTTCATTACAAATGTAAGCAGAAACCTAGCCTTTCTATGATTTTAGCAGCACAGCAGAATGGCTAAGAACTAGATGTACCTGATCCTAACATTCATTCTGATGCTCACTGGATGATGGGAAAATTGAAAAGACATTTTGAGCCTTGGTAAATTAAGGCAAAGAATACCTAGCTCCCAGTTGTGATGAGAATAAAATGAGATGATGTCAATAAGGCTCACTCCCCTCTGTGATTCATGGAGGAAGACTTGGTATTTCAGTTGTTCCCAACACTATGAATTAAGGAAAGATTTATGTCTGCTGACATGTGAGGGTCCCGCATTTGGACCCTTAAACATTGCCATGGTTTGACAGTGTTAATGAAACACTTCATCATGTGTCAGCTAGCATCACCTTGACAGGCCATCTCTGGCAGGTGTAACCTGAGGGCCAATGTGAAAAGGAGATTTCATGAAGGACACAACAGAGTTGTCTTCTTTTTCCTCCTTCTGGAAGAGCCATTTCAATTTTTCTTTCACTCATACTCCTGACCCTTTAGCCTCCAGGTGGAATGCTGTATGTGCATGATAGGAATTTTGACATTTGTTATTTGTACTCAAAGGGAATGTGGTTCCCCTTTCATTGCCTTTCCCAGCCCATTCCCCATTGGCAGAATTTTTCTGTGAGGCAGTTGAAGCAAAGGTGATTCATACCCTGTAGACATATTTCTTTACCCTTCCTTTTGGGTTCCAAATAGCTTCTTAGAAGGGATGACAGGGCGCCTCGAATCTATAGCCCTGTGTCTATGGCACATGTGTTAAAAGTGGAACTGTGAGCCCAGCACTCAAGTGGAAGGTCAGCACAGCTCTGTGATGTGTGGATAGTATTTTCCAGGTTTTGAAGATGAAGAAATGGACACCTGAACTGGTTGAGTAATTATTCAAGGCCACATAGCTAGAAAAGGGCAGAGCTAGGAATTGAACCCTTGTTTCATCTGCCTCTGAAGTCTGCCTTTGGAGCCTGTGACTTAGGGTTCTCCAATATCATTTTCTCTAACAAGGAACCTCTGAAAACAAAAGCCCTTAAGGTCAAGGCAAATGGAAGTTTGCTTATTGTGGTGGTCCACTTTGGGGATGGTATGTTCTTTTTAGGGGCAAAGCTTTTGGTGCTTCTCAGTGCTCTCTAAAGAAGAATCTGCATATGTTGCCTCTCTTAGTCTTTCAAGGAGTCTACTGGATTATTATTATTGATGAGCCTTAATACTCAGAGAGCAGGATTCTTCCCCATGAACAGAACAATGGAGAGACTGGAAATGGGGAGGCCTGGAGGATCAAGTGTGCTATGAAGGTAGCGGGCTCAGGGGAAAAGACAAGCAGGACTGGGTGGGGAGACTGTAGGAAATTGCTAATGGAAACCTAAAGCAACATTGTCTACTGAGAATGTCATGCAAGCCACAACTGTGAACCATGAGTATAATTTTAAATATTCTGAGAGCCACATTTTAAAAAATTAAAGCAGGTGAAATTAATTTTAATAGTATATTTTATTAAGACCAATAGATCCCAAATATAATCATTTTAAAATGTAATCAATATAAAAATATTAATAAGATATTTTATATTCTTTTTTTTTTATTATTAAGTCTTTGAAATCCAGAGTGTAATTTCACTTACCACTCATCGAAGTTTGGACTAGCCACATTCATGTGTTCAATACCCTGTGTGGCTAGTGGGTAGCATATTGGGCAGCACATGTGCTGTGATGGCACAAATTATATTACAATCTCCCCCATCCACCAACACTCTCTTTCCCGATTCCTGCTCTATTTTTCTGCTTACACATATCATCACCTGACAAACTAAATATTTCCTTTACTTGTTTATTGTCTGTCTTCTAGTATTAATTAGGGTACAGTCTAAGCTGGTGGAAGGTATGAATGAATGAGTAGGTAGGTAGATGATAGATCTATAGATTGATCGATAAATGATTAGGTAGATAGGATAGATAAGATAGATGATAGATGAATGATAGAAAATACAGATTCAGATAAGATTCGGAAATCTCCAGTTCCCTCCAGTTCAGAGACTGCCTAAAGCTGGAAGGGTAGCTCTGCTTTCTATCCTCATCCCAAAACCCGGACTCGTTTTACCTTCCTCTCCTGTCAGACCCAACCTATGACATTTATCGTATCCTGGATGACTTCTTCAGAATCTCTCTACATGCTCACACGCCAACCTAGGGCACAGCTCTTCTCCCTTCTTCCTTCCCTCTCTCCCTCCCTCCCTTCCTTCCTTCCTTCTGAGTCTTTCAACGTGGTACACTTCACTCTGCTCACATCTCTTTGGCCAGAACATAATGACCTGGCCACAGCCAGCTGTCATCTCTAGCTGGATCAACCCATGGCCAGCTAATACTGGGAGTTCTTTTAAAGTTGGAAGGGAAATCTCCACCACCCTCCCTCACTGGAAGTAAACTCCATGAGGGCAGGAACTTGGGGATGTTTTGTTCACTGTTGTAACCCCAGCAGTGGTGTACCAAGGGCAGGGCAGTGGAAACATCCTGGTAGGAAGGAATATTTTATACTGACATTGTTTGAAGTTCGATCACTTGAGAATAAAAGCAGACTAACATTTAGTAGGTTTTGTTATTGTTTTTAAATTCTTCATAGTCCCTGTACTCTGTATTGGCTGCATCAGTTCAGAATGTTCCCCTTCCCCAGCCTTGGTACACCCCTGAGCCCCTGCATTTAGAATCGTGGCTAGCACATAGTAAGCATTCCGTTTCTGTAGAATGAATGAACATATCTATCCTGCATCCTTTCCTGCCATTTGCTCCTGACTCCTTCCCCTGCGGAAGGAGTTCTTGCCAGGCAGAGGCCCTTATGACATTTCATTGTGATTAGCCATTTCTCTCCCTATAAACTGTGAGCTTCTTGAGCACAGAAGTTGTACCTGCTACTAGGTACAGGAACTAGGAAAATTAATAAGGAACTCAAGGAGCACAGCTGTCTCGTAGAGGACTCAGAGCCTTCAAACATTTGGTCCCTTGAGTCTTCTCCTTTCCAGGTTCACTTTTCTAGGTTCCTTCAACTATTTCTTTCCCATCTGGTCTTTTTGCTTTTGATGAATGATGGTTTATGAATATCCCTGTTGAAGTTTGATGCCCAGAGTGGAGCCTGGTTCTCCAGGTGAAATTTGACGGGTGTAGGAGAAGGCAGGATGGCTCCACCCTTGTTTCAGAGACTACACTTCTATTCATGAGGGTCCCTAGCATTAGTCAGCTTGTTTGGTAGCCACGTTTCCTAGACTCCATTTACCATAATAATCCTCTCCCATTCCTCAGCATCTCTCCTCATATGCTCTCTCCCTATAGATTTACTTTAAGCCTGCCAATATGGAAGGGAAATGAGAAATCATTCATGTAAAACACATTATAAATTGGTTATTAAGCTATTACTATGTCTGCACATGTCTCTAAGCACAGAATTTGGTACCTATAATCAAAGACCAAAGAGAGATTCGAAACGCCTCATTTGAGAGGCACCACACCCTGTTGTACTATTGCAAATTCTCTTGATTTGATTTATTTTGGTATTCAGTAGATTTATTTGTGAACTGTTATCCTTGGATGCAAGGACATTTTTATTCTAGGAATTTAGAAGAGAACATTGTGCCTGGCATGACATGAAGCAGGCTTAGAAAGCTCAAATTTGAATCCCATTTCTGCTACTATGTGATTTGGGGCAAGTTGGTTAATCTGCAAAAATATCAGTCTCTTCATCTAATAAAGAACAAAACACCAAGAGTAGAATGGATGCAGAAAATGCACGAGCTGTATAAACAGTTTATACAATCACTAATATAAATGTCTTATAAACATAAGAGCATGTGAAAAGGATGTTAAAATTCACTGGAGATAAAAAATGAGTTACAATCTTAAAAAGTGATAACACTCAGTATTAGCAGGAGTGCTAGAAAATAGACACTCTACTGCAATGATGGTAGAAATATAAATTATAACCATTTTCCTGGAAGACTATTTGGCAATATATGTAAAAAAGCCTTAAAATAAGCATACCATTGGCTTGGAAAGTAATTTCACTCATAGGCTTTAGCCTGAAGGAATAGTCATAGTTACATGTGAAGTTTCAGAAACAAGCTGGGTACAACCTAAATGTTTAATTGCAGCCACTAAAAATCATGTTTTAGAAGAATATTTAATGGAGTAAAAATATATATTGCATTTAAAAGAAAAAATTATGTCCAGTATCATTTGTAAAAAGAATTCATTTGTGTATTTTTTTGTGTTCTTAAAAATATATGCTACAAGTTAAGGGTGATTTTATGTGGGTTCTGGATATAGGTGATTTTAATTCTCTTTGAGATTCTCTCTATTTTTCAAAATTGCCACAACAATCTCTTTTTTTAAGGATACAATAAGAATGCCCTTGAGAATGTGGTGAGAATCTAAATTTCAGTTATCACATCTATGTAAAAACATTGTACAAATTTGTATTATTATTAGATATTGTATTAATCTCATTTGGCCTTTCTTTAATACTTCTTTTTCTTCCCTCTTCTCTTCCCCACCCTCCCTTCTTCCCTACCTCTCACCACTGATCCATTACATTTCTTTACTTTCTGCTCTCTCCTTTCTATTTAGGCTCTGCCTTTTTCCTGTTCCTGTCCCTGAGGGGCATTGCTCAGCTGCTGCTAGGATTAAGAGTCAAACAGTTTGCTGACCCTGAACTGAAGCTCGGTTGATCCAAACTGAGCAAGAGGTGAACAAGTTTCTTACATTTCTTTCCAGACCTCTAGTAGCCTTGACACCCATCCTGGATGAATCAAGACTGTGTGAAATGTATGTCCATCAGTTCAGAATTGAGCTCTTGTCATACGGGACCGAAATTACCAACGTCTCAAAAGCTGCTGGGAGTGGGAGGGGTTTCTTTTCTTCTACATCCCAAATGTTGGCCACTCCTGCCTTCCAACACTACTCTAAAATAGGTTTGTCAAACAAATCATGAACACTAGGAGTTTCCTGACATTTTCATAACTACAAGCATATGATTTGCAGTTCATATTGAATAACGATGTAAGAAATCTGCCAAGAAAGCTCCAAATACTATTTCCAGGGCCGGTTCATAACCAGTTACAGCTGCCCCACCACAGAATGTGAACACAATAGACTACCATGTTCCGTGGTTCTCCCACTTGCAAAGTTTGTATTGAGTTACTTGGAGTCATTCTGATTGGGGAAGTCGTTCTCCTGGAAAACATTTAAGATGAATAAAGCTAAGGGTTTAATGTTCTAATGAAAAAATTTGTCAATATTTAAATCAAATGTGTGAACACTAAGCATTTTTACATATTCTTGCTGCAGAGGTTTTGGGGCAGTCTTTGGCTTTCCAGGCACGAATAAAGTAGATAGATGCACTGTTAAACTTTCGAACAATGACAAAGAAAAACACAGGATAATTGCTTCACTCAAAACCTGCCAGGAGATTAATTGCCTAAGAGATGTATTTTATGCAGTGTCCAAAAACTGCAGAATCCACAGGAGTGCCTTGCTTTCACTCGGAGAAAACATATGTCACCTCTCACCAAAGATGTTTATGTCTTTCACAAACCTGTCTCTTTTCAGCCTAAAAACATTCCAACTGGAAATGACTACAAAGTCAGGAGTTGATAGGTTAGGGGTGTTTAGTACTGCTTAAAATAATACCCTCATGGATTGAGATGTGGTTGTGTACCGTGCGTTCTGTATAATAGCCATCTGGACCCCAGGGAATGTGGGGCCTTTTCATTTCTGGTTAGAGAAATCAGTGGAAGGGAGTGGGGAGTGATGAGCCTGGCTTTGACCTGCTGACTTTGAAACTAACAGATTTGAGGCTTCAGGGCTCTTGGGGAACTAGATAAGTATGCTTAAAAAAGAGGAATGGAAACTGCTTTAGTCTACTTTTGGGATTGTATTCAAACAAGAGTTTACTGAAGGCTGATGGTGTTGGACTCTGGAGCAAGTCTACCCAGCTCTGGCTGAGAAGCTTGCAGTGCAATTTAATAACATTTATTGGGTGCCTTCTACTAACCAGTTATATGTACTAGGCTCTGCTGGCAGTGAGAATGGGGGTGGGTTAAGATTACAAAGAAAATAAGAGCTTCAGGAACATTCTGGTAGAGAAACAGACATCTCAACAATATATGTAATAATAGAATATGATAAAGTATAGGATGCTAGAGAGAGCAGATCTGCTTATGAACTAATCTAGGAAGCCTCTTAAAGGAGATGACCCTGGATTGAAACTGGAAGGTTGAAGGAGAGAGAGCCAAATGAAGAAAGATGAGAACAGGTTTCCTGGAAGGGGACTACCAAGGCTGTAACAGTATGGCATGTTCAGAAACCAGAAGCTATTCTCTATTACTAGGGACTGAAGTCCAAGCAAGCAATGGCAGGAGACAGGGCAGAAGAGTTGGGTGGGGCAAGTCATTGAGGTCCTCGTGCTCTCTGTTAATGTGCTTGGACTGTAACCACTAGACTTCATGTGGAGAGACACTGGGTTGTAAGCAACTGATGATCTGATTTATCTTTTAGGTAGCTCATTCTGCAGTAGCATGAAAAATCAATTTATAGACCAAGAATGAAGGCAAGAGAGACCAGTTAGGAGGCTACTGCAACCATCTCTGTGAGATAATGAGAACTTAAACTTGGGTAACCATTAAAGGTTAGAATTAGAAAGAACAAATTAGTTGATCATGTAGTTCAACTTCCATATCATACCAATGGGTAACTGAGACCAAAAGAAGGTGTGACCTGTCCATGGTTACATGGAAATAAAACTTGCTGGCAGCCAAAATGGGACCAAGGACCCTGGTCTTCTGATTTCCAGCCCAATGACTTTTCCACTCACAATGCCAAATTCAGTCCCAACATCCTGCTTCAGTTCGGTAATGCCCTAGAGAAACTTGAAACTTACTTGGCCAGCATTTTTCCTGTCAATATCTAGGAAGTAGAAACATTTCTTGCTGGATGGAGAGACCCTGTATAAAGCCAGACTGCCTGAGCAGGAGCTTTTCTGTTCATCTTCTTTCTCTCTGGCTCCAGATATCTCCCTCACATTTGCCACCCTCTTCTCTTCCAAAAATAACCTTCTCCAAGTGCTGCTTACGATATTCTTTCTCCCTTCCAAGTCTAAGCAGTATACAACACAATCTGGCACCTTTTCTTGAGATTGCTTTTTCAATATATTAATCTAACTACTTTATCATTACTAAGCACTTGAGCAATTTTGAGGACAAGTAAACCAGTAAAATGAAAACCAACAATTGTTTTCGGAACTCACTTTCCTTGTCCGTGTACATATAACTATTTTACATAGCAGCATTATTTGTGCAAACACTGTTTTGTGTTGGCTTTTTTCACTAGATGTTATATGTACACATTTTTTTAATATATTGTTATTAGCTGTATGGCATTCCTTGCAGTAGAAACATCAGAAAGTTTGGAGCAAGACCTAAAGCTTTGGGCAAGAAACTTAACCTCTGAATCTCTATTTCCTCTTCTATAAAATGAGGATGATACTAATCTTGAGGGGTTCCTGGGACATAGTAGATATATAGAAATTCCATTTTTTGTTTGCTTCTCATTTTGACCAGTATCATGTTTCCATAAATATATATGTGTGTGATTTCAAATGATATTGAAAGCTAAGTACCAAAGGTTGTTTCTTTTGTTATCTACCACATGGCCTAGAATATTGCTGAACACAAAGTTTCAAAAGTAAAATCTTGATAACTTGTAATGGTAGGTGGAAGAAATGAAGAGGAGGAATTTAACTTGAGAACTAAATTAACCCAGGAGGCTGTGGACTTCTAATTTTATGCATGCACACAGGTAACAAATACTTATTGGCGGGAAGCAGATGTGGCTCAAGCGACTGGTTTCCAGCCTATGATATGGGAGGCCCAAGGTTCAAATTCCAGAACCTCCTGGTGAAGGCAAGCTGGCCCACACAGCGAACTGGCCTGCACAGGAGTGCTGGCCCATGCAGCAAGCTGGCCTGAGCAGAGATCTAGAACAGCAAGATGATGCAACCAAAAGAGACACAGAGGAGAGACAATAAGAGACACAGCAGACCAGGGAGATGAGGCGGCACAAGAAATAGAATGCCTCTCTCCCACTCAAGAAGGTCCTAGAATCAGTTCCCAGTGCCACCTAAAGAGAAGACAAGCAGACACCAAAGAACACACAGTGAATGGACACAGAGAGCAGACAATGGGGGTGGGGTGGGGAAGAGTATATAAATAAATCTTAAAAAAAAATTATTGGCTACCTGAGAGTGGCAGTGTGGTTTGTGGAAAGCATCAGCCTCGGAGATGACACAGATTCCCCTTTTAGTTGGCTCTTTGATTGCCTTATGGAGGACAGATTGGGAGAGCAGAAAGTTGGAGGCAGGGCTCTCAGTTACGCGAGTGTTGTGGTAAAATCAGTTGAAGGATCAGAGGGACCTGAACAAAGAGACTGGGGAGTCAAATTCAGTAATTTTGTTTTCAAGTTAAAATGTTGCTGCTCTTAAATTGGAAGTTTAGTTCTTTATCGGTAGGAATGTAAATGGTGCAGCCACTGTGGAAAGAAATATAGCAGTTCTCAAAAACTTAAATATAGAATTACCATATGACCAGCTGTAGCAGTTTGGTATTGTTTATGAATTGCAAAAAAAGATATTGGATTATGTTTATAAACAGGTCTGTTCCTCTGGGCATATTAGATTGTATTATCTTCAGAGGTTTCACCTTTATTTCATTAAATTATGATTAGGGCTTTGATTGGGCCACATCAGGAGGACTTCTTACAGAGAAAACAACAGGACAGAGGAGTCAGTTGGAGTTTTTTGATGCTGGAGCCCCAGGAAGTAAACACACAGGAGAAGAACACAGAGGAATAGAGGTGGCTCCATAGACACAGCAGAGGCCCCAGGAAGAGAGATCCTGACAGTCTACAGCTGACCTTATGGAGAGACCAAAGAAGCTGACCGCAGAGGGAAGAGCCCCAGGAGATGGATGAGACTTATCCCAGGCTACAGTTGATATTGGAAAAAGCTGGGACCATGGAACCTAAAGAGGAAGAGGGAGACTGAACCCTTGCAGACATCGGCAGCCATCTTGCTCTAACACACGGCAACAGACTTTGGTGAAAGAAGTAACTTATGCTTTATGGCTTTGTGACTATAAGCTTCTACTCCAAATAAATACCCTTTATAAAAGCCAAGATGGGAAGCAGATGTGGCTCAAGCAGTTGGGCTCCTGTCTACCATATAAGAGGGCGAGGGTTCAATACCCAGGGCCTCCTAGTGAAGGCAGGCTGGCCCATGCGGAGTGCTGGCCCATGCAGGAGTGCTGGCCCACATGGAGAGCTGGCATAGCAAGAAGACAGAACAAAAAGAGACATAGAGAAGAGACAATAAGAGATGCAGCAGACCAGGGAGCTGAGGCAGCACATGAGAATGACTGCTGCTCTCCCACTTTGGAAGGTCCCAGGACCGGTCCCTGAGCTACCTAATGAGAATACAAGCAGACACAAAAGAACACACAACGAATGGACACAGAGAGCAGACAATGGAGGGATGGGGGAGAAATAATAAATCTTAAAAAAAAAAAAAGCCAACAGATTTCTGGTATTTTGCATCAGCACCCCTTTGACTGACTAATACACTGGCAATTCTACTTCTAGATATATACCCAAAGAAAGTAAAAACAGGGTCTCAGATACTTGTATACTAATGCTTATAGCAACATTATTCATAATAGCCAAAAGATGGAAACAACCCAAGTGTATAGCAACAAATGAATGGAAAACAAAATATTTTTCAGCCATAAGAAAGAATGAAGTTCTGGTAGATGCTACAACATAAAAGAAAGAAAACCTTATGCTCAGGGAAATCAGCAAGACATAAGGACATACAATATTTGTCTTTATGTCTTGTTGATTTCCCTGAGCATAATGAACTAAATGCATGTGGAGGTTGGATGGCTGCAATAGGGAAGTAAAGAAATTGAAAATTAATTTCAGGTTGCTAGACGACCTCAGATTCCCTCTTTGTTACCATAGAAGTTAAAATTAAAAGTTCATTAGTTCACTCATTAAACTTCTTAACACTAAAGTTGATTAAATATTTATTAAGTGCCAGCTCTATGCCAGGCACTATTGTAGACATTGGGGTCACAGCATGACCAAAACAAAGTTCTTGTCTCCATGAAGTTTGTCTAGAAGCAGTAAATGAGTGTTTCAATACAGTATTCAGATGGTACTAAGTGCTATGGTAAGATATCGGTAAAGGGAAAAGGGAGTGAAAGGGAACCTAGTTTACATAGGGTGGTCAGGCACAGCCTTTCTAATCAGGTGGCATTTGAGAAACCTGGAGGAAGTGGGGACTAAGCCATGTAGCAATCTAAGTGAAGAGTGTCGCAGGCATAGAGAATAATATGTTCCAAGACTCTGGCAAAGGAGCGTATTTGATTTATTCTAGAAACAGCAAGGAGGCCAGTATGATTGGATAAGAATTGGTGAAGGGGAAAGTGGAAGAGCATGAGGTCAGAGAGGGGAGAGAGAGGAATGAGGAAGACCATATAAGGGCATTGTAAGGACTCCAGTTTTTATTTAGCATGAGAAGTGAAGCCATTGGGGGAGGTTGAATTGAGGAAGGACATGATTTCTGATGATTTAAACCTTAGAAGGATCCCTCTGGCTGCTGTTTTGAGAATAGCCTGGCCAAGACTGAGAGTGGGAAAACTGGTTTTCAGGTTATTAGAGAAGTCCATTCAGAGATAATGCTGGCTTGAATCACAGGTAGCAGTAAAGGTAGATTCGGGATTGATTTTGAAGGAAGAGTCAATAGCATGGGCTGATGGTTTGGATATGGACAACATTTCGTTTGTGAGCATTTGGAAGGATGGAGTTGTTTACTAAGAAGGGAAACAACACAAGAATGGTTTTAGAGGGAAATAGTTCAATTTTTTAGACATACTGAGTGTAAGATCCTTCTAATACGCAAGTAGAGATCTGGAGACTGAAGTTCAGAGAAGGGCTTGGGAGTCATCCATATGGAGGTGGTGTTTTAAAGCCAGGAGCCTGGAGATTCATTTAGGGAGTAAGTATGGAGAGAAGAGTCCTGAGGCCTGATGCCTGAGCCCTGGGACTCTCGGTGACTGGAATCTTAAACTAGGAAAGACGGTGAAGAAGGCACAGAAAAAGTAAGGGGGAAACCTAGAGAAATGACAAGGGTGTCTGTGGAGGCCAAGTGAAGAAAGCATTCCAAGAAGTAGTGATCAGTTGTTGTCAAATGTTCCTAATAGATCAATAAAGATAAGGACTAGAAATTCACTATTGGATTTAGTATTATCAAGATCATTAACCTTGACAAGAGTTCTTTTGGTGGAACAGCAAGGCAAAGACCTGATTGGAGTAGGTCCAAGGGCAAATGGGAGAACTGGAGGAAGCAGGTTGAGACATCTTCTTTGAGAGGAATTGTGTTAAAAAGGAGCAGAAGAATGCAGAGATAGTCTAACAGGGACATGGCCTGGAGGAATTTGTTTTAAGTTGGGAGATATTATAGCACACCTGGTGTATTGAGGGGAATGAGCCAGTAAAGATAGAAAAAAAAAAAAAAATGATGATGCCCTAGAGAGATGGGACAATTGCCAGAGCAATGCCTATGAATAGGTAAGAGGGGTGGGATCCAGTACTCATGGCCTGGCCTTAGAATAGAGCACAGAGGGCCCATATACAATGACCAGAGGAGAGGCAGAGTATACAGATGGATCAGCAGGGACAGATGTGTAGTAGTTGAATCCAAATTTCTTTTCTTAGAGGTTAACCCCTAAGTTCTGATGTTTCTATTGACTCCTTCTGACTTCATAAGCCATACTTATTTCTGTCCCCAACATGTCCACAGAGTTCACACACATGCATAATTTAGGGCATGAGTAATCCTTGGTATAATGAGAGAGAACTACAAGATACAAATTATAAGGGCGGGTTGGGGGGTGGAGGGAGGAGAACTTCCAGCTGGAAATCTAGGCAGGGTGGGGATTTTGTCTGTTTTGTTCACTGCTGTCTCCCCAGGCCTAGTCTAGTGCCTACTGCAAAGTGGGCAAATCAGTATATCTTGATAGAATAAATAAGGCAGAAAGGAGAGATACTTCATTAGCACCTACCATGAGCAGGATACTTCGTACGCACTATCTCCTTTACTATTACTCCAGCTTTACAGGTGAGGAGACTGCTGCAGGACAGATGAAGTCTAGCCCAAGGACAAGCACAGCTACAGAGCAGCAGGTTCAGGATTAACCCAGTTTCATGGGTCTCCAAAGCCCTAGCCTTTCCAGTATCCTGCACTCTGCCCATCTAAATAATTGGCAGACTTGGTCAAGTCACTTACTCACTCAGTCTTGGTTCTTTGCTCTATAGAGAGGTTTTCTGAACCTCTCTATAGAGGGCTGGAAAACCCCATTCCAACCGAATGACTCCAGCAGGTGGTAAATGGGTGGAGGAGAGAGGTAGAGATGTGGTGCCTGCTGTGTGCACGGTCCCCTCCACACCACCACCCCCTGTGGGCCCACGACTTTAGTGTCGCCCGTACTGTTTTCTGCTGCCTCTGACATGGGCTCACCTCTTGCCACTGGAGTAGCTGGATATTCTGGACTCTGGCAAGTTGTGCATCTCGGGGCCCTCGTGGAAGGTTATGGCCTGTTCTTTCAAGTTGAACCTGCCATTTTGAGTCCTAATCTCCAGTCTCAGACCCCAGGCTTCCAAGCTCGTCAGTTGCCACAGTGTTTCTAATCTCATTGCTTCCTAGTGCTTTCTTGTCTTCATTATAAAATCCATGACCCTCTTTTGATTTTCTTTTCATTATTATAATTTTGAGGTACCAATTATAAGACTATGTTAAAAAGTCTTCAGGGAAGTATGAGAGCAAATTTGAATCCACAGATATGGTAATTGAATCCTGAGTTTCTTTAAACCTTTAAACCTCCAGATACCCCAGATTAGGGCCTATTCTTAGGCCTGCCCTGTCCACCCAGCCACCCCCAGGTGAGTCTCCTGCTGCCTCTGACCCCATGTACTCTGGCTAGCATACTATTTAATCTATCAACTGTCGGATTATTCATCTTTTAATCTATCACCTACTCCAGAAGCCATCCTAGCCTCAGTTAGAGGGTCCCTTCTTATTCTCAGCACTGGGCTTCACCAAACTTGTTGTTTGAAAGGAAGGAAGAATGAAAAGGGGAAGGGAATGGAAGGAAGGTTGAAGGGACAGGAATTGTATTTACCACACTTATATTTCTCCTCCACTAGATGGTAAAGTCCTGGAGAACAGAGATCATATCATTTGGGTCTGAATGCTGAGGATATAACACCTGCTTTACCTCTCAAGTTAAACACCCGCACCCCCCACATGCCACCCCTTTCCCTCATTTCTCCTAAAAAGAACCTGTTGGAGTTTACAACTCTATCCCAGAGACCCCATGTCTAACAAACATAGATTGTGTACTTAAAATATTTGGATTTGGTGCACCCCAAATTTATCTTTATTTTGATGTGAATTTCTACTTCTACTACAGTTCTGTAAATGTGTAAGATTTTCTTTTTGACATAGGCACCTCTATATTGCCTTATTTGTGGTTGAGAGTTTGGGGATGCATTGAATTTACACTGCTTTCTGTAGAGGCTAGAGTAGTCTTTCATAACTGCCATCAGTAGAAGGAATGAGAAACAAAACTGAGATGAAACAGAAAAGCAAGTATTGGGGATCAGATTTCACCCCACTTCTGAGTAGTAAGATGAAATTAAAACCCTCCTTAGAAGTTCCTAAATTCCATTTACCCTTCTTTCCACAAACCTCTTTTTTCAAGTCATGAGCCAAAGACATAAAAAGAAAAAGAAAAATCAAAGCAATCTTGGTAGCATTTGTGGTAGAAGATCTGACCAGTTTGGCATGTGTGAATTTCATATTATTCTAAAGTCCCATTATTCTCAATAGATAAATTTAGGGGGTAGTTTGAATACCTGATAATTGGAGAACTGCCAAAGGTCACCCAAAGGTTGCTAAAGAGAACTCGGGGTCTCTGAACTGGGCCCTCCGAGTCTCACCTTTGCATTCCCAGCTTCAGCCTAACCTTAGTGGCAGTGTAGGACCTTCACAGGAGGGAAAGTGAGAACACCCAAGGCGTTCTTAGAAGGTGCAAGGCCACACAAAAACCTCGGTGAATTGAAGAGAGCAAAAATCACATTCTTTTTATTAGCATTCTTCCGTATTCTCACAAATGCTGTGCTAGTGCAGTCCTGTCATCCCAAATGTACGTTTAAACAGGAATAAAATATATTACATGCATCATTTTCCCTCAAATTACATTTGTGAGATACAAGCCCGGGTAATTCTGCTCCTTTTCCAAAGTGAAATGCAACCCTTCTGTTTCCAAACATCACTGTGAAGCGAAGCCAGTACCTTCCTATTTCTAAGTTGGACACAAGTAACTATTATGCACTACTCTGGAAACTATGACAGAACATTATTCATCTGTTTGTTTTAATGGTTCTTGGCCAAGCAGGAAAAAAGCTTTCAAAATTTAATTTAATTTTTTTAAAGCAAAAAAGTAGTGAGAGAAAGAGCAATGGATTCTTTTTCTAATGAAAGAAATGTTATGAAGTAAACGTTAATCATCAGTGTCCAGGTGAGAAACAGCACATGGCATTTGGTGCAGCCACCTCAAAAATAGGTCATGTTTCCAAAGGCATTCCAATAAGAGAAGGAAAATTAGGCTTAGCAGAATTCTCACCCTTATAGACTTAAGTCTTCCCTTTTGTCATCGCCCTCTGGGTTAACACGCCTTGATTGACTCACTTTGAAAGTTGACCTTAAAGGTCAAGTGTTTTAACACCTTATTCTCTTTGATGCCCACTTTCAGACTGGTCTTTAGGAAACAATTTGTGAGATAACTTTGGGATCACATATTTAACCTATAATCTCCTAACCGCAGCCGGCCTGAGGCAGTCTGCTTTTGGGTACTCCTGATAGCTCCCCGTTTCAGAACATTTCCCTTCTCTCCTTTACTGCAGTGGGTGCTTTCTAGGCCTCTGCCTATACCTGTCCTGATTCCCTTGGGCAATCAAAGCTGATAAGACTTAAATGATTCCCCTTCTCCTGGTTGGCAATTAAACTGAGGATGCTTCAAGGCTAGTTGCCTTTTGGGGACAAGGAAGGAGAGACTTTTGGATACGTGCTGTGTCTCTGATCTTTTACCCACATTGGAATAAATCTGCCTTCTTAACTTGGATTCTTAATTTTATCATGCACCTTCCCTCCTTTTTAAAATTAAAACACAGAGGTGATTTTTCATCTTTAAGAGATCTGATTGTATCTTCCACAGAGAACCCTGACTCTGAGGAAGGAGGCTTCACAACCATCCCTGAGGTTACTAGAATCTGCGTAAGGAAACAATATACCCACGAACCTGCCCTGGCCGTGCTATTAACCAGACTGGCTAATATGTGGCATGATTTATTTACAAATTTAAAATGGGATGCTTTTTATCCATATATGATCATCATGGCCTTTTGAGAAGGCACTGGTCAGTTATTTTCACTTGGGTAACGAAAAAATTACATGAGAGAAAATAACTCATACTTGGCTAAATTGCTTATGGCAGCACATGTGGGATATTGCATCTCTTTGGGCTTTCCTTCAGGTCAAGATTCAGGACTTGGGGGGCAGGCATCTTGATGTGATTTCATCTCCATGGCTCCAAACTGGGCTGTGTAAGAGTGGCTGAGGAGGTAAATTCACTAGTGCTGGATTATTTCATTCATTGCAATCTACTGGCATGAGGCTGCCATGTTGTGCACTTTCACGTCCACTCTCCCCCTGGCATTCCAGTTGAAGAGCTGTGAGAATCAGAACAAAAGAACCTGCTGACACTGTGTAAACTGCCAATGCTTATACCAGATTAGTCTGCTTGAAAGAGACCCACAAGCATACCTCCAAATTATCTCCCCAGCTCTGGTGCTTGGCATTACAAACATTGGCCATCTCCCAAGTTCCCTCTACCTTATCCGTTGCATTTGAATGGGTTTTTATTTTTTCCTTTTTAAAAAAAATTGAGGTGAAGTTCATACACCATGAAATTAACCATTTTGAAATGAGCAATTCGGAAACGTTTAGCATATTCACTATGTTATACAACCACCATCTCTGTGTAATTCCAAAACATTTTCATCACCCCAGAAGAAAAATCTCCCATACCCATTAAGTAGTTACTTCACATTCTCCCCTACCTGCAGCCCCTGGCAACCACCAATCTGCTCTCTGTCTCTATGGATTTAGCTTTTCTGTGTAGTTCATTTAAATGGAATGATACATTATGTGACCTTTTGTGTCTGGCTTCTTTCTCTTACTGTAATGTTCTCGAGGTTCATCCATGTTGTAGCGTGTATCAAAACTTCATTCCTTTTTATGGATGAATAATGTTCTATTGTATGGCTTTACAACAACTTCCTTATCCATTAATCTATTGGTGGACTTTGGGGTTGTTTCCATCTTGTAGCTATTGTAAATAGTGCTGCTATGAACATCTGTGTACAAGTTATTTGTTTGAGTGCCTATTTTCAATTCTTTATTATGAATGGCATTTTACTATTAGCAAAGTGCTTCTGTAGCCATTCTCTTCCCACCAAGGAGAGCATGCATTTTAGGTGGGCTTGTTAACCAAAAGGGGAACTTTTAGGGCCTAACTCATCAACAGGAATCAGTTCAACTGACTTTATCTATTAAGACGGCTCATGCTCCCCAGTAAATTCTAATGAGGACAGGAAGTGGTTTCCAGTTGGGAGAATGTTTCTGGTATGCTCTAGGGTCCATGCCCTGGGCTAACCTGGGACAATCTCCACATCTATTACAGTTAAGATTCTCAGTTGGGCAGTGGGCCTCCTTGTCTACCGCTGAAGATCGGGAAGGGGACAGCTTTCAGCAGCACCCTCTCCCTCGTTCAGCAGATGCTTAGGAGTTGTGCACTGTGCTAGGCCCTAGAGCTATGAAGCTGAAAAAGACATAGACCTTGCTTTAGAGTAGTGGCGAGATGGGCACTAAACAGATAAAGACAATATGAAGTCATAAATATGTGGGAGTGCTGTGATCAAAGTGCTGGGCTGGTGGTAGTCAGTGATTAAGTTTTCTAGGGGGTGTCAGGAACATTCATGAAAAAAGAGGGTAGAAGACTTTGCATTCCTTGGGAAGAGCAAGGGCCAAGCTTTGGAAGCATCAAAATACATTCCTGTTTTGAGGCTAGAAAAATTATTCTCGTGGCTAAAATCATCACGTTCCATTGGCTTGACTGGCATATAACAAAGCTAGAAGATTGGCAGGAACTAGAATATGAAAGTCCTTATATGCTGTGAGCAAGAGATTGAAGTGAGAGGAAACTACCCTGGATATTAGGCAAGAAATGACTCAGTCCACCCTGCATTTTGGAAAAGTCACTCTTGAGACAGAGCAAATAATGATTCAGACAAGGGAGATCCCTCTGTTAATGACTGCCCCATCTTTCTTCCCACATCTGAGTTACCTTTTCTGATATCTTACCTGGCACTAGACTGGTCCTGACATAAATGTAAAGTCAGGGAAGATTATTTTTAGAACTGCATGTTTGTCTTCCACACACAAACCTCTCATCAATTGCCGAAGCCTTCCTTGCTACACAACTTTAAATAAAGATGAAAGTGCCCATAGCAACTAATAAAAATCAATCTACAAGGTCTTCCTGACCAATAGGCCGTCGTCTCTCCCAGAAGCATTTGAACAAATAAGTGAATTGTTAATGGAGGAAATTTAGCCACCCAGGGATAGGCCAGGTTGTTATAAAGATTAAATGAGGGGAAGCAGATTTGGCTCAAACAATTGAGCTCCCACCTATCTATCACATGGGAGGTCCCAGATTCCATGCCTAGTGCCTGCTAAAGTAGACAAGCACGAGCAAGACAGCAAGCTGATGCAACAAGATGATGCAACAAGAGATACAAGGAAAACATAATGAGAGAGACAACAAAGCAGGGACTGCAGGTGGCTCAGGTGATTAGGTGCCTTCCTCCCACATCAGAGGTCCCAGGTTCAGTTCCCAGTGCCTCCTGAAAAGAAAACCAGCATACAACAAGCAGAACAACATATGTAAACAACGAGGAGGTAGGGAGAAAGAAAGAAATAAAATAAATCTTTTTTAAAAATTAGAAATATTAAATGAGGTAGGGAAGTGGGTATAGCTCAGGGGCAGAGCACTTGCTTTGCATGTACAAAGTCCTGGGTTCAATCCCCAGTACTTCCTTTAAAAAGTTAAAAATAAAATATCTTCCTTTCCAATTTAGAGGGCTTAAAAAAAAAAAAAAGAGGAATGAGGTAATCCGAGGGCCTTCTTGACACTCTCACACACACCATAGCATCTTCCATTCTGTCTATACATAATAAGGTCCCCATATATATATGTTTAAGGAAAGTTGCAAAATGGTACAGAGAGTTTCTATATGTCCCCCTTCCCCCTGGTTCCCCTAATGTTAACACTTTGCATAAACATAATCCAATTATCCCAAGTAAGATTTTGTCATTGGTACAATGATAAATCTATAGACTGTGTTTGGATTTCACCAGTTTTTCCACTAATCTGAGGGTTTATTTCTGAATCATGTTTCTGAGAGGAGATTGAGTTTGCTTTCTTGTATCCCTTAAATTTGAGGCAACCTCCAGTAACCCTGGCCTCTCTGGAAACACTAAAGAGAGAAGTAGTGGGCTTCTCATGATTCAAACTTGGCGCAACTCCATTTTGGCATCTGTTTGGGGTATTCTGTATCTTTTCAGCCCCACCTCCCAAAGCCATCTTTTCTCTTCCTTTCCTTCTCCCCCATTTCACAAGCTGCACCCTAGGTTTCCCATGTTCCACACTCTACAATGCTTTTTTTTTTTTTTTTTCATTTTCAGAACAATCTGTCCTTTACTCACTGACCTGACAGGTTTACCCAGGAATTTGTAGCTATTCTGACTTTCATCATCACTGTCAATTCCCTTCAGTTGGAAATTGCTGTGACAAAGTCTCTGCGAAACAGTGTTTCCTTTTCTTGGTCAATGGTGGTTCCTGAATGGATACTGACCACTACCACCTTGTTCCACCATCATCACTCTTAGTCCTGTTTTAGCATTCTGCATAAGTGCCATACCATAAGGAATGGGGAGAGCCCAGGGGTAGAAGACCACTTTATTTGCTTTTCCCAATCATGTGCCAGTGAATTTGGAAGGTTGTAGAGACTGGCAGCATGGTAACTCAAGGACCTTTATGAGAAGCATGAGTTCCCATCACAAAGCACCCCTGTGTTCTGACACCATGGTGAGGTAGTTGGAGCCAGCCAGTGTCATCAAGGGCCAAATTCCATTTGACCTTCCACGATGCACTTTTTCTTCTCCATAAAACTCAACCTCATGCACATTCATTGCAAGTGCCATTGCACGTTTGCTGCCTCAATACTTCTTGCTTTTAATTTTGCTAAACATGGAGGGAGGCAGGAGGATATCAGTGATGAAAGAAGTATGAGCAGGAGAAAAACACAAAGGTATTAATGCTGGAGGAGCATTTGTTTCCCTCCAGCCAAAGCCAAGGGAATAAATGGCAAGGAATTAAATTGTGGCACCAAAGTAGAAAGCCCCTGTAAGCAATGCAAAACATCCATGTTCAAACCATTTGGGAGAAAGATATGTAGTATAGTTACTGGCACTAGTGTTAGGCAAATCTAACTCTTCTACTTGCTGTGTAACTTTGGACAAGTTCTTTACATTTTATGACCCTCAGTTTTCTCACCTGTAAAAGGTGATCAATTTCATTTGTACCTTCTTTATAAGATTGCTGTGAGAATTAAAAGACAACATCTATTTTATATGTCAATGAAACTTAACAGTGCCTAACACAGAATAACGACTCATTCTATAGTTTCTTGTTATGTTTAGGCTGATTTAATTAAAAACAGTATTGAAAAGGCAAACATAGTTGTAGATCTAACAATATGATGTGGCACCCCGAGCTTATAAAATTTAAATCTTCAATCACTATTGGCTTTGTGAATTTAATTTCTCCAAACGAGTTTCTCCCTCTGTAAATTAAGGATGAAAATACCTCATTAGGGCGTTGCCTTGAGGAAAGCAGTTACACAGTATCCAGTGCAGAGCAGCAGACACTTAATACACATTTAATTTTCTATTGTGGTGGTTCTCACATATTTTCTATATGTGGTGGTACATTCAAATCACCTGAGCAGAAAAGCATGCATGCCCAAGCTACATCCCTGGAGAGCATGATTTAATAGGCCTGGGGTGAGACCTGGGCTTTGGCCTTTGTAAAATCTTCCTGGGGAGATTCTTATAAACAGCCAGGACTGAGAACTGCTCTCCAGTGGATGGTGTTATGCACAATTTTTGTTCGTTGTTGTTTTTGTTATTGTTATTGTTCTACTATCTGCCCCCCTAGAGGCTAGCCTGAATAGTGGGAATTCTGTGCACAGTCAAAAATTCAATATAACTATACTCTTGATAAGAAATGTGTGGCCAAGGAATTGCATTTCATTTTATTCTTACAAAAAGTATTCAGGGAGTCCTTTTAGAGTCTTGAATTGGAAAGGTGGTAAGAAGTTTAACCTAAGCCTCACACATAAAATATGGGAACTCCCAGTAGGCCCGGGATTTATATCTGGGGGTAATTCCAGGGTTTCATCCTCCCAAGAGATATAAATTGAAGTCTTGAGAGTTTAATGTGGGGAAGAAAGAGGTGTTCTCATAATGACACCTTAAAAATCCAGGGCTCTGCTAATACCTAGGGATAGAGAAGAATCATCTGTAATAGCAGGGGGGGTAGAGTGGAGGGTGTATCCTGGTCTCTATACTTACGTTTCCAAGTCCAAGGCTAGGTCATCCGGGAACCTTCTTTCTCCCCATAGGTTTATGGTATTAGTTACCCAATAAAAGTTGGGTTAATTTTACAACCCAAGTAAAATTTAAGCCAAAAAGGCTTCAGTATTACTCTAGGATTTATGAAAGTAAACATGTGGAGTGCTTGCAGGATTTTTCAACATTAAAATTTCAATGTCTTTATGTCAGGTATATGATATATTCATTTGTACGTGTACTTAAAGCTTATGTTTTTAAGAGCTTTGCAGTACAAACTATTTTCTGGACTAAACCAAAGATACTTCCCCATTTCTACCTTCAAAATGACTATTTCAGTGAATGGGGAGTAGAAAGCCGCTGAGAACTAGTGTCTTTCAATGACCAACACAATCAGATTTTTTTTTTCACCTGGTTTGGTGCTCTACTGGGCTCTTTAGACTCCCACTGTTCACCCCAAGTGGAGAAATCCAGGGCCATACCACTAACCACAGTCCATTTTACCAAGTAGGAGCTTAGTAAATAACTGTTCTTTAAAAAAGTGTCCTCTTTGGTAATTGTAAATACTTTTAAAATAAGCATATGTTACCTCAGGATAGCATTTTTTAAAAGTTTTTACATTATTTGATGGGATCTTCACAACTTTTACTCATGGGATAGAGGGGTCAATTATTATCTCTCTCTTACAATAGATAAGGAAACCAAGGCTTAGAGGGGTCAGGCAGCTTGCCTTAGGATGCCTGAGTGCTAAACCCAGGAAGAGAAATTTGTTCTCTTGACATTTGCTTTGAGGTGCTTTAACTTAGACAAAACTAAAGAGGAAAGATGATATTTTGTTCAAATAGAATAGTTATTGATTCCAGCCAGGTTAATAACAAAGGAACAGCCTCCAGAGCAGAGGTCAGCCTATCAACATGCAGGCAGCCTTTTGAGAAAACAATAGTTTGAGAAACAATAGTTTGCCTTTTTCTCTAGATTTACTGGATTTAGTGATTTACGCTCCAGCCCACAGTTTGCCTTCGCCCTCTTTCATCAATCTCAAGCACCAGGAGCCACCTAACTGTCCTCTGGTTCCCTTCCTCTGCACCCAGCTTCTCACCCTGTGGCTCTCCCTAATTGACAGGCCAGTTGGAGTGCATCTTGTGGCTAACGCGCCCACGCCTTTGAAGCAAATGAAGCAGAAATAATCTCTGCTTAAAAAACAAAGAACTGTAGAACACATGCCCAGATTTCCAACTCATTTCCTCTTTGCTCTTATATAACTACCATCATCTCTGACCCCACCACCTGCTTTGAAAATAAAAGTGTTTTCTCCCATATTTAAGGATGATTTTGTGCTTCAGGATAATTTTCTGGGGGTGTAGGAAACTTGACCAACATGACCAACAGATGTTCAAGGTGATGGATGAAACTCATCAAGGGTGTGATTGCTTAGCCCAGTCCTTAGGATACTGTGCCCAACTGCGCCCCCTGGTGACTATGTAGGGAATCGTACAATCAGAGCCAACTGTGTATGTGCAGCATCCACTAATATCTGTGCTTTATTTTTAGAGATGAGTATGAAGAAGATGGGTTCTGTCAACCATACAGAGGGATCGCATGTGCAAGATTTATCGGTAATCGTACTGTCTATATGGAGTCTTTGCACATGCAAGGGGAAATAGAAAATCAGATCACAGGTAGGTAACACCAATGAAATAGACTTTATCACTTGACTAATAATTTTCTTCACCGAAAGTTTCTTTGAGCCCCTCTCTTGACAGAGTATTAGGCTAGGAATGTGGGTTGGGAAAAAAACAAAGATGCATGAGATGTGATCCTGTGGTCTGAATTTACATTAAAATAATTTATGATAGGTTGCTCTCAGAGGAAAAGGGGGCTTTGAGAAATCTCACATTCATTCAAACAATAAATATGATTGAGTGCTTTTGGCACGCTAAGAACTCGGCTGGGCACTGGGGATAGGAAGGCAGGGTGAGTAAGGCAGGTACGACTCTACCCTCACAGAGCTTACCTTTTGGAAGCAACATGATGTAGACTAAAAGTGACTAAGTTTAGAGTGTAGAATTCTGGACACTTGTCCCAGCGTTACCATTACTATGACTTTGGGGAAATCATTTATCCTCCATGTATATCTCTTTCTTCATCTTGGAAATGGGTAATGAGGCAAGATGATCAGAGGTCTCTTCCTGCTCTGCTCTAACAGTCTATATTTTACCCTTCTTATTTTTTTAATTGCAAGTGTCTTTCTTTTTTATGGAAATCAAATAGGGAAGCACCTTCTGGCATGCATGAGTTAGGCAATTTAGGCCACCTTGTACGATTTTGCACACCCCGTTCTGGTGATGACAGGAGCCTTATGTCTCTTCTATTAGCTCCTGTTCATTGTTGCCTTAGTGATCCTGTTTCTATGCCATGTATACTTTGAAAACCATTAAAACAACCTTCATGAGGTTTTTGTTCTGTTTCATTTGTTGAGGCACCAGGGCTGGAGATTGAACCTAGGACCTTGTATGTGGGAAGTTGGCACTCAACCACTGAGCTACACCAGCTCCCCTTCATGAGATTTTAATAGAATTCCCAGATTTAGCAAATAAAGATAAAGGATGCCCAGTTAAATTTGAATCTCAGATAAACAACAAATACTTTTTTTAGTGTAAGTACTTATAAAATGTTTATCTGAAATTCAAATTTTACCAGGCATCCTGTATTTAATCAAGCAGTCCTATGACTTAAGAAAGGCAAAAACAGGCACATAGAACAGCAAAATTGTATCCTATGTGGAATCTGAAATTACTGAGGGGTGCTGTTAATCTAGAGAAGCAACTGTAGGAAGATGTAGATGCCACTACCTGAAATCACCCTTGGTTTTCAAGAGCAAGTGAGATTCTGTGAGATTCCAGAGAGCAGAAATATGACTGATGGGGGGAAGCTATTGAGAATGCATTTCAACCTAATAGAAGAATATTTTTAACATACATAAATATAGTCACACAAATAAATGGAAGCTTTGATATAACCATGTGGTAACCCATTTAAAATAATCCTCTCTTAGAGATTTGCAATGAATATCAGCTTATTAGAAAGTATTACAGTTTTAAAAATTCATTTACCTTTGTTTAGCCAGCATGTCCCAAACTTGTATGGCAATGGAATCCTAATTCCACATAACACTATTAATATTAATACCCTACAGAATTAATGTTCTAAGGAGCGTATTTTGGAAAAAGGATATCAACAGCCTCATAGACTGCCTTGAGAGGTATAAGCTCCTCTTCATTGGAGGTATTCAAAGAGGCTGGTGTTCTTCCATATTAAATAAGAGGTTAGGTAAAGAGACCACCACTATTCTATAATACACACTGGAAAATTAGACTGTGCTCTTTGGGAACTTCCAAGTGAGTTGTCTCATTTTTCAGAAGATGGAGTAGAAAGCATTCAACCCACACACAAATCAAGCAAGTTATCCAAACTCATCCAGCAAGATACAGAACTAAATCCTGTGATCAGGCAGGGTCACCACCTAAGCAAACTCTGCCCTACAGCTGTCAAATGTTTTAGAAACCTCACAAAACTAATAAAAAGTACCAGATGAAACACAAAGTTCTGTTGCTTTGTAGTAAAAATGAAAAATGTATTATACTTTAATCTAATTAATTCCTTTTATGAGGAAATGGTACATATGTAATTTAATCCTTTGGATTTTTTTTTAAACTTTGTAATCAAAATTATTTTTTTCAAGCCTTTGAAAGTAAGCTACTTAGACATTCAAAACGAATCTCCTTCACTTTATCTGTTTGAGCAGCAGTTTTCTCCCAATGTGTATTTATACCTGATATCTGTTGACTAGATAACCAGAGAAGATAAACCCTGGTCCCTGGGAGTTAATAATTGTGTTTGTTTTTCAGCTGCCTTCACCATGATTGGCACCTCCAGCCACTTATCTGATAAGTGTTCTCAGTTTGCCATTCCTTCCCTGTGCCACTATGCCTTCCCATACTGTGATGAAACCTCTTCTGTCCCAAAGCCCCGTGACTTGTGTCGTGATGAATGTGAAATCCTAGAAAATGTCCTGTGTCAAACAGAGTACATTTTTGCAAGATCAAATCCTATGATTCTGATGAGGCTGAAACTACCAAACTGTGAAGATCTCCCCCAGCCAGAGAGCCCAGAAGCTGCGAATTGTATCCGGATTGGAATTCCCATGGCAGATCCTATAAATAAAAGTGAGTAGGTAGCCCCTGACCTTCTCCTCTTGCTGGTGCCCAGCAACCCCATAGCGAAGTGGAAATTAGACCTTGACCAACAGTAATTCTTTACCTCAGTAGTCAGATTAGAAATGGGCTGAATACCATGCAAGGAGCTGACAATGCAGGGGTGAATTAGACACATTGCCCATCTTCAGAAAGTTCCATGAAGGGAATAAATTTTAAAAATGGGGACTTGCCTCTATACCCCCTCATCACCACCAAACGAAAGATGTTCCTGTACACACTTCCCGTTCACCTAGGATTAGACTCCCTAGTAATTGTTCAGTCTCCTTTTGTAGTTAGTACTATTAGTTAAATGAGATCATGCATCTACAATGCTAAGAAATGGGTTTGGTCCATAGTAAATGCTCAAGAATTCATCATCATCATCGTTATTGCTATTATTACTACCATCTTACATTAACCTACCAAAATTCCATTAATTTCAACTCAAGAGAGTCTGCCAAATTTTCAAGTCAAAGCTCCTGTGGTCACTAGAAGGACTACATAATAGGACCTGCTTCTCAGGCCTGTCTTGTCCCTCAGTCCAGAGGTGGCCCTAACTCATGTTAGAAACCCATAATGCACTGTCTTTAATAAACATTTTCTGTGAATCACCAACTAGACTCTTTATCATATGATTCACATCTAAGGCCATGATCGGAAGTGGAAGGAAAAATTTGGCTTGAACCTTTCCTGAACCATTCACTAGAAAATTCCCCCAGTACTCCCCAGTCCCACCACAGTTTTTCTTTTTTTCTGTATTCAATGTTAAAAATACTTGTGATGGGCTGGTTTTGTTCCTGAAACATAAGCTTTAAATCCTCCCAGGAATGTAACTGTAAGGCAGGCTATGGGTCCGAGCCCAGTAAGTAGGGAGACTCTGTCCTGAGTGCCCCTTCCCAGCAGGGAGGCCTTGGCCAAGGGGTTAATTGTGTGTCCTCTCCTCCTGAAATTGCTGGCTGGCAGCTTCAGCATCTCCTCTGTTTCTTTCTCACAGCATGGCCTTTTATTTTGTGTTTTTCAGATCACAAATGCTATAATAGCACAGGTGTGGACTACCGGGGAACTGTCAGTGTGACCAAATCAGGGCGGCAGTGCCAGCCATGGAATTCTCAGTATCCCCATATGCACACTTTCACAGCCCTCCGTTTCCCAGAGCTGAATGGAGGACACTCCTATTGCCGCAACCCGGGAAATCAGAAGGAGGCTCCCTGGTGCTTTACCTTGGATGAAAATTTTAAGTCTGACCTCTGTGACATCCCAGCATGTGGTAAATAACAAGTCATTGCTTTTAATGTATTTAATCACCTTTAAAAGCCTTCCCCCCACTTCCCTTAGGAGAACTGAAATAAGGAGGGGCAGCGGAGATTGATAGCATTTGTTTGCTCTCAAACCACGACTCCAGGCGAGATAAACCTTGCTGTTTCTACATAAAATAGGATGCCAAAGCACACTCTGAAGGGGTAAGCTGCTTTTAAACCTACAGTTCAGCCACTAAGCTAGTGCATATAACGAACAGGAAATGTTCTCTCCAGAAGCACAGGTAAAACAGCTTATCACAATCATTCATGTAGAAAGGGCAGGAAAAAAAGATATTAGCAATAATGGTCCATGACCAAGCACACTCTTTTAGCACAAAAGGTATGGAGGCTGAAAGAGCACTATTTTCTGTGTGTCCTGAAGAGCACTCTCAAGGCAGAATGACAATAGCTATTACTCAGTCATCCAGGACAATTTGTGGATAAATGGTATCCTTTGACTCGTCCTTTTTATACTGCAGAAGAAGTGTTCAGGTGTCTAGAAAGATAATAGAATTCCTGAGTCTGTCTGTTCATTTTTCTACAAAACATTTGGAGGGTGGGAGACAGAATGAAGGCATTAGTGACACCTGGAGTATGGGACTATTTTGGAACTCCTGATTATTCCTCCTGATGTTACTTCTCATAGGTAATGTCAAGTGAGTTTCCCAAGTGTAGGAGGAGAGGCAGGATGTCACTTCTGGGAAAGCCAAGGCAAAGGGTAGGGCCAAAGAAGAAGAAATATTAACGGGACACACAAATAACAGAAGTCAAGGTAAGCTAGGTCTTTAACTAGATGATTATCTAAGCCATTCATTCAACAATATTTATTGAACACCTACCACACACCAGTTACTCATTCAGTCATGGGATGTAGCAGGAACTATAAAATGAGAGTAGACCAAGCAAATCCAAGAAAGAATAAGGAAGCCATGAGCCTAGAGCAGATTGAGTAAAGGGAGAGAGTAGAAGATGAGGTCAGAAGAGTAACAGAGCCAAATCATGTAGCACCTTATAGGACTATATAATCTTTTACCCTGAGTGAGTTGGAAAGGCACTAGAGTGTTTTGAGCAGAAGAGTGATATGATCTGACATATATTTTTAAAGGAACTCTTTGGCTACTGGATTGAGAATGGACGGTAGAAGAGGTGCAAGTTAGGAAGTTACTGCAGTAATCCAGGGGAGAGATGATGGGACCTTAACAGGAAGAGTCAGGAAGGTGGTGAGAAGTGGTCAAATTCTGGATATTTTGAAATTTATCATCAGGATTGCTGACGGATTGAATGTGGGATACAAAAGACAGGGAAGAGTCAAGAACAACTGCAAGGTTTGGGGATGAGATTGCCTTTTGCTGAAATGGAGAGAACTACAGGAGGGGCAAGTTTGGTGGGAGCTGGAATCAGGAGTTTGTTTTTGTTCATGCTGAGTTTGAGATGCCTCTCAGAAATCCAAAAAAGAGATACTAAGGAGGCAGTTAGACATCAGATTTTGGAATTCAGGGGTGAGGTCTAGGCTAGAGATAAATGTTTGGGAAGTGTCAGTATATTGGTGGCATAAGGCCATGAGAATGGATAGGAAACCAGGCTTAGAAAATGGGCAGCCCAGCCCCAAAGGGAAGAAGATCATGTCTGGCTGCCATATCTGGTTAGATGAAGACAACAGTTGACTTCAGACTGAACGGTCAGCATCAATAGCCTCCATTCGTAACGTAACAACTACCTTATTGAATGACTACTAGGTGCCAAATCCTCTGCAAGACTATCTTGCCTCTGTTAGCTCTTTTAATCCTCATATCTGGCCTCTATTATCCCCATTTCATGGATGAGGAAACTAAGACTTAGTAATAAGTAAGCAACTTGCCTTAAGACACCCAATATCAGTGGCTGAGTCATGATTAGAATTCGTGTCTGCCCAATTCTCAAACCTGTTTTTGCTTATTCCACTAAGCAATACTGTCTCCTCTAAGAAAAAGCAAAATGAATCTGCTTAACGGCAACAATAGCAGATAAACTCTAAATATATAGTTCACAGTAAAAGCAGTTTATTACAGTATTAAGGGCATAGGTTCTCGTACCAAAGTGCCTGGGTTTGAATCCCAGTTATTCTATTAGGTTGGTGCAAAAGGAATTGCGGTTTTGGACAGTGAATTTTAAATCATTATAACTAGGCTCAAACACATCTTTATTAATCCAAATAGGAACCATTACAACCAACACATTTTTGCCAATGAGAAATAAGTTTGTTTATTCCTGTAGCATAAAAATCCATGCTTTGGGATTCGACGAACTCTTGGAAAGCATTTTCTGCATCCTGCTGGTTGTGGAAGTGTTTTCCCTGCTAAAAGTTTTTGAGATGCTTGAAGACATGGTAGTCGGTTGGCGAAAGGTCAGGTAACCGGCGGATGAGGCAAAACTTCGTAACCCAAATCGTTCAACTTTTGAAACAGTTGTGCAAAGTGCAGTCGGGCATTGCCTTCGAGAAGAATTGGGCCCTTTCTGTTGACCAATGCTAGCAGGCATTGCAGTTTTTGGTGCATCTCATTGATTTGCTGAGCATACTTCTCAGATGTAATGGTTTCACCAGGATTCAGAAAGCTGTAGTTGATCAGACTGGCAGCAGACCACCAAACAGTGACCATGACCCTTTTTTTGGTGCAAGTTTGGCTTTGGGAAGTACTTTGGATCCTCTTCTTGGTCCAACCACTGAGCTGTTCATTACCGGTTGTCATATAAAATTCACTTTTCATCACACATCACAAACCAATCAAGAAATGGTTTGTTGGGAAACGGACTTTGGCCCAGTGGTTAGGGCGTCCGTCTACCACATGGGAGGTCCGCGGTTCAAGCCCTGGGCCTCCTTGACCCGTGTGGAGCTGGCCCATGCGCAGTGCTGATGCGCGCAAGGAGTGCCCTGCCACACAGGGGTGTCCCCCGCGTAGGGGAGCCCCACGCGCAAGGAGTGCACCCATAAGGAGAGCCGCCCAGCGCGAAGGAGGGAGCAGCCTGCCGAGGAATGGCGCCGCCCACACTTCCCGTGCTGCTGACGACAACAGAAGCGACAAAGAAACAAGACGCAGCAAAAAGACACAGAAAACAGACAACCGGGGGAGGGGAGGAGAAATTAAATAAATAAAAATAAATCTTTAAAAAAAAAATGGTTTGTTGTTGATCCGTTGAAGATGACACTTCACCAAAACAATGTTTTTTTTTTAAATTTTTGGTCAGCTCATGAGGCACCCACTTATCAAGCCTTTTCACTTTTCCAATTTGCTTCAAATGCCAAATGACCATAGAATGGTCAACATTGAGTTTTTGAGCAATTTCTTGTATAGTTGTAAGAGGATCAGCTTCGATGGTTGCTCTCAATTGGTCGTTGTCAACCTCTTATGGATGGCCACCACAATCCTCATCTTTAAGGAGCTCATCTCCTTTGCAAAACATCTTGAACCACCACTGCACTGTACATTCATTAGCAGTTCCTGGCCAAATGGATTGTTGATGTTGTGAGTTGTCTCCACTGCTTTACGACCCATTTTGAACTCAAATAAGAAAATAGCTTGAATGTTTTTTATCTAACATCATTTCCATAGTCTAAAATAAATATAAAATCAACAGCAAGTAACAAGTCATTAGCAAAAAAATATAAAGTGAGAAAAGCACATTAAAATGATGTAAAACATAGCCACATTTATTTAAGAATGTATGTCATTATCAAATGGCAAATTTCAACAATGCAAAACCACAATTACTTTTGCACCAACCTAATATGAATTGGCTGTATTTACTTAGACAAGGTCCTTTTTTTTTTTTTTTTTTAGATTCCATGATCTTATTATTATTAAAATTATATTTACGTTGTTACATTTTCTTTTTTTTTATTCTTTTATTTTATTTTATTTTATTTTATTTTATTTACTTTGTAATAATATTACATTAAAAATATATATATATGAGGTCCCATTGAACCCTACCTCCCCCACCCCACCTCTCCCCCCGCTCAGCAACACTCCCTCCCATCATCATGATACAGCCATTGCATTTGGCAAGTATATCTTTGGGCACCCCCGCACCCCATGGTCAACGGTTCACACCATGGCCCACACTCTCCCCCATTCCATCCAGTGGGCCCTGTGAGGATTTACAATGTCCGGTGATTGCCCCTGAAGCACCATCCAGGGCAGCTCCATGTCCCAAAGACGCCTCCACCTCTCATCTCTTCCTGCCTTTCTCCATACCCATCAGCCATCATGTCCACTTTTCTCAATCCAATGCCACCTTTTCTATGTGGACATTGGATTGGTTGTGTCCATTGCACCTCTATGTCAAGAGGAGGCTCAGATTCCACCTGGATGCTGGATGCAATCCTCCCACTTTCAGTTGTAATCACTCTAGGCTCCATGGTGTGGTGGTTGTCCTTCTTCAACTGCATCTTAGCTGAGTGTGGTGAGCCCAATGAGTCAGATTGTAGGTGCTGGAGTCTGTTGAGGCTCAGGACCTGGCTATCACATTGTCAGTCCAGAGATTCAAATCCCCTAAATATATCTTAAACCCCGACACTAACTGCACCTCCAGCACATTAGCATGAAAGTTAGACAAGGTCCTTAATCCCTCTTAATCTCATTTTTCTCATTGATAAAATGGAGATAAATAATGATACACACTTAGAATTTATTGTACGAATAAATGAGTTAATAGCTGAAAAGCTCTTTGGTGCCTGAAACATAGAAAATTTTCAATAAATAGTATCAATTATAATTATTATATAGTCAATATATAAAGAGGAATTTAATATAATTATTATATGATTAATATAGAGAGAGGAATACTTGCTGACAGTTCAGCAAATATTAACTGAGAGCTCACAATGGGGGACAGCTGAAAGCAGAATAAAATGCGATTCATACCTTTGAAGCATATAAGTTACAGTGCAGTGTATTTGATACTATAGAGGTTAGCAGAAATATGATAAAGCAGAGACAAAAGAGAGCTAAAACATTTTAAGGAAATCCATTGGGAAAAAAGTAATTAAAATGTTAAAAAGAAACTTTAGTGATGAAAAGTTGGGAACTATTATGCTACAATTTCATTCTCACATGTTACCTGCTGTCATATTGTCTTTTCCGACAAAATGGTTTTGTGGATGGTAGAATACACCAAGTTGGAGAAAGAGGTGTGTGACTGGACTTTAAAATTCCATCATATAGGGGGTAAACAATAGATTGAAAAATAAACTCTTGCCGCCTCCATTGGTAACTTCAATGGAAATTCTGTATTTTTTAAATGTCTTGCACTTAATTGATGACTTTTCCCACACCTTATATTCAATAGTCACAGCAAAGAAGTAAAAATAAAAGGTTAGATTTATGGTCATTTACTTAGTTGTCCCCTGTCCCATCCTTTCTACCACACTAGGTAAAATATGAAGGCCTGCAGGAGAGTACAGAATAAAAGAAACACTGAGCATCTTCCATGAGTCAGGCACAATGGCAGGTGTTTTTATATGCTTTCTTTATACTCATCCTCATAACATACAGGTATTATTAACCCTATTTTGCTAATGAAGAAACTAGGGCTCAAAGAGCCCAAGGTCACCCAGCTAGTAACTGACAAGTCTCTTTTAAAGAAGAAATGCATTGTCCACGCTGCTCTGGATGAACACCATTGTCCATTAGGCAACTCTGGCCTTTAATTTCTAACTAATGCCCATCAGAATTAAGGAAGTAGTTTGCCCATAAACTGGAAGATTTGTTGATAATCTGAGTCAAGGACTCAAACTCTATGACAACTATTTAAGGAAAGATTATCGATTATACCTAAAAAGTATTGGTTTTCATTTCAACAAGCTTTCCTGAAGCTAAATCAGACCAAACACATTTGCAAGGAAGAAAGAAAGCCGTACAAGGTCTTTCAGACTGCAAAGAGAGAACTCACTTAGAGCTTTAAAACACCTACTGTGCACCTGCACAAAGCCCAGTGCTTTAATTATTCATCTCTATTTAAAATTCATAACCACTCTGTGAAGAGGTGTTATTAACTCCATTCCACTGAGGTTCAGAAGGGCTAAATGACTGTCTAAATCATACAGCTAAGCACTGACCAAACTCCAAAGCTCATGCTCCATTCCTAGACACTGAGCTATCGCTCATTGAAAGATTTTCAACAAAAAATACAAGAAAGACAATAGGCTCAGCCTCTGGATTCCACCATGCTGATTCTCATAATATGATATGGCATCAAAGAATGTTTCCTTGATGATGAAGAAATCCATCACAGTGTTACTCAGTATATTGTTATAGTATTAATCAGTACAGTGAAGTTTGAAACTCTCAGAACATTTCTTTCGGAATATCAATCTTCAGAGGATACAATTCAGATTCTAAGGACCAGTTAAATCTGGTCATGTGGAGATAGATTTAGATGAAAGTTAAATCTAGAGTTGACAAGGCAGTTTTCACCACTTTGAATAAAAAAGAAAAGAACATTTTCATTTCAATTTGAAAGAAAACAGTTCTCTTTAATTTTCCAAGCCAAGCCACAAATACATGCATTAAAAGAACAGGGACGCCTTGACATGTGATCAATAAGAAGCTGCTGAGAGGCCAGTGGCTCCCCAGAGTGAGAATCAGAGAAGACAGCAGATCAGCCGTGCAAGGCTTCTCAGAATCGCCCACCTACTCACAAAGTATTTTAGTAGAATCCTACTTTTATAATACTTATTTTGAGCATTTGACTTGTTTTCTCTTTTCATCCTCACAAAGCCCATGAAAGATAGCATGGAATTTCTAGCACTGTTTTATATATGAGAAAACTAAGGCCCAGAGAAGTGATAAGACTTATCCAAATGAGTTCATAGAAACCAGGTCTCCTATCTCTAGGACTACTGCTTTTGGTTCTACACCAGTGGTTCTCAAGCAGGGGCAATTTTGCCTCCCAGAGAACATTTGGCTGTGTCTGGAGATATTTTAGTTGTCACAACTGATAGGAGGGGATAGGGGATTGCCATCAGCATCTGGGGGCTAGAGCCAGGGATGCTGCTAAATACCCTACAATATACCAAACAGCTTACACAAAGAATTATCCAGCCCCAAGAGGTCAATAGTGCCTGAGTTACGAAACCCTTCTCTACACCATACAATTGTAGACTTTAAAATAATGATAATTTTAAACAGTAATTACCATTTATTGAGTACTTACAATGATTTGAAAACTAAGCTGAGGTTTTTTTTTTTTGCACATAATCTCATGTATGATAATAAATAGGGTTTTATTATAACCATTTCACAGATGGAAAGAAAATAGGTTTAGAGAGATTATGTAACTTGTCCAAAGTCATATGGTTAATAAGTAGACCCAGGACTCAAACCTAAGGCAGACTTTTAATTTCTATGATTCATGTATGCATGTCAGTGTGTGCATCCGGGTGTGGTTGTTTGGTGTATAGATAGATAGATATTAAGATTAATTTTTCATCTTTTAGTGAGTTGGTAGTAGGGCAGATTTAGAATGAATCCTTTCACCCTCCCTCCCAAATGGGAGGGAGTCCCATGGTAATGTTTTTTGTTGTTGTTCTTTTTCTTTTTCTTTTTTACCATGGTAATGTTTTTACATTCTTTAGTTAAATCTAAGTTAAGGAGATTTCAAATCTCTATAGGATTTCTCATTTTTCTACTGATAACTTTTGTTTTAGTTTCAACTTAAGGGTAAAAGAAGTAGAGGTCTAATTAAATGCAGAATGAAAGCATTTGTTGTACTTTCTAGAATAAAGGCACTTGAGAACAGTCTGGGGCAGATTGTTTTATCTGTGAACTTTTACTCTAGGAGAGAACATAAAATTAAACACAGCCAAATATTTCTGCTGTGACTTCTGGGAATTGGTTCTGCCAGGACTGGGGGGAGAAACCTAGGCAGTGCTTAGTGAACAAAAAGGAAAAAAGATAGTTTGGGCAAGACCTCATCTCTCATCCTCCTTGTCTTTTCTTTCCTGTCCCAGGCATCTGACAATTAGACTTGTCCCTCATTTATTCAATTGCTTGCTGAAGCCAATATGTGTTTAGCTTCTATTATGTTTCAGACTCTCTGAACAAGCTAGTTAAGTCCCTGCCCTCATGTAGCTTGCAATCCAGTGGAAAAATCAGAGAGAAAAAGTATACATGACCCTAAATATTTTCATATAATTCTAAACATTTACGTACATTAGATGTGCTTTGCACTTTAATGACTGCCGAATACTGTGCTAAGTTCTTTTTTTTAATATATTTTTTATTTTTTTAAAAGATACTTAGATTACATAAATGTTACATAAAAATTGAGGGGATTCTCATATGCCCCACTCCCTACACCTCCCAAATTTTCCCACATTAACAACATCTTCATTAGTGTATATTTATTACAATTGATGAACACATTTTGGAGCATTGCCACTAACCATGGATTATAGTTTACATTGTAGTTTACACTCTTTCCAATACAATTTTGTAGGTTATGGCAAGACATATAATGGCCTGTCTCTGTCATTGTAATGTCATTCAGAATAATCCCCAACTCCCAAAAATACCCCCGTATTATACCTGTTTTTCTCTTTCCCTCTCCTCAGAACCTCCAGTGGCCACTGCCTCCATGTCAATGACTTAAGTACTTACATTGCTAGAATCACAATAAGCCTACGGTAGAATACCAGTAAGTCTACTCTAGCCCATAGTTCATTCCCCAATCCTGAGGATTCTAATTCTAATTGAGAGGGGCCTTTGATCTCATAGGGCAGATGGATGGACCTCTCTTGCTTGCATTTCTACACTCCCTCAGTTCCTTCGAATGGTCATTGTCCATCATCATCTCCTTGTTAGTTGTCCAGGGTAAGTCCAATGAACAGGAGAGTAGGTGTTCCAACTCTGTTGAGATTCAGGGCCCTGCTGGTATATGGACAGCCCAAAGATTTAAGTCTCTTAGATGTACACCTATCAACCCTTGTATTTTTTTTATTAATTTATTTTAATTGTATTTTTTTGAAAATACATAGATCACAAAAAATGTTACATTAAAAAATATGAGGTTTCCATATACCCCACACCCCCCACTCCTCCCACATCAACAACCTCTTTCATCATTGTGGCACATCCATTGCATTTGGTGAATATGTTTTGGAGCACTGCTGCACTGTATGGATAAGAGTTTACATTGTAGTTTATACTCTCCCCAAGTCCATTCAGTGGGTTATGGCAGTATATATAATGTCCAGCATCTGTCCCTCCAATGTCATTTCAGACGAGGCCAAGTCCCAAAAATGCCCCCACATCACATCTCTTCCTCCCTCTCCCTGCCCTCTGCAACTACCTTGGCCACTTTCTCCACATCAATGTTCAGATATAACAGAAGGGTCAGAAGAGCCATGTGCAGGGAAACCACAACTCAGTCCAACTCTGTCATGCTGGGGAGCATAAATTCCAAAGGCCCACAGGCAAGCTTTTTTTTACCAGCCTCTGGCCTAGGACTAGTTGAAAGTCAATAAACATTTTTTATACCAGCCTCTGGCCTAGGACTTAGTTCACACTCAATAAAAATGTGAACGAACTACTTTAATCCTCACAATGACCACAACTTAAACATATCATCTCCGTTTTACTGATGGAGAAGCTGAGGCTGTATTGCTTTAACTACTAAAGCCTGGATTCAAATCCAGGCCACAGGACCCTGGAACTGTTCCTCTGTCCACTGTGCCACAACTGCTTAAAGAACAAATGGTAGGAAATTTCAGAGAAATAAACATTCCTTTAACATTTTTTCTTCCCTTTGATCATTAAGAGCTCCCTGGACCTTGGGGAAGCTATGCGTTGATTTTCTTATTCACAGCTCCAGGGATGCAGGAATGGAGCCCCAGCCATCAACCCTGAGAGACCCCGGAGACTTCCTATGGGGCTCAGGTCTGACACAGACTAGCTCCCCAGCAGCAATGCCCAGGTGGTAATGAGTTGCAGTCTGTCTAATGGTGTTTGCCCTTTTCCTGTTAAGTTCCACCTCTCTTCCCTTCCTGGAACCCCCGGGCCCCAGTCCTCAGAGTTGGGTTTTTGCAGTGAGAACCTGCCTACAAACTTCATTCACTACACTTTTTTCTGTGGTCCCTGTGGCCACCTTCCAAGCCAGATACCAAGGGTTAGGTCGGAAACGAAGTTGAAAAAGAAACATTTTGCCTATGTTCTCTCAGCTGGCACCTAGGGACACCTCCCAGGTTCACCATTTCACAGTCACCCATACCATTGTTTTGTACTCAACTCTGGGGGCAGAGCTGTGGTCTCAGTTTTCTGGGAGCTCCATTTGCAATGATTTGTCCATTCTACTTTGGCTCTATTCTACCACGTGACGTATACTCTCTCCCCCTCCCCCACTAATTGAGCTCCCCTATTTGTTTCTTTTTTGATTTGTCAGGAGAGGCAGAGGCTTGATTGTATTGGTGTTTTCCTATACAAACATCAGCCCTTTATTTTACTCTGCATCAAGTCCTGAGACCACTTTTCTTCCTCCAGCTAAGCCAGCTTGTCTGGTTTTCCCCTAAGGAAGTTATTTCTCCCTTTACCAAACAACCATAACCTCCAAGTAGCAATACTGTTTTTACACCTAAATAGCTTCACAGAAGAGTACCCACTGATAAGGAAATCAGTGAACTACTTGGCTCTCTTTTGAGTTTTCATATCTGGCCTATTGCTTTTGTATTTCCTTTTATCGTTGGCCTGCCACAGTTTGCCAAAGGGCATGTTGCCCAGTTCTGTACCTGAATAGCCCTGACTTGTCCCATAACCTTACAAGCACCTGCCCTGGGTTCTGCTTTGTCACAAACCGTTTTCTACAACGTGGTGGTTTACAGTTCGGGGCAAGGCAGATGTTTTCCAGATTGTGAACACTGCAGTTTTTAACTCACTCTGTCAGCAGCCTTCTCCCATATTTCATAGAAGACCTGTTGTGAGGCAATTTGTCTTTCAGCCATTTCTTCAAACCAAAATTGAACATTACAGTGAAGTAGATGGGGGGCGGGGGGGGGGGGGGGGGGGAGAAGGAAGGAATAGAGCACTGCTTTGTGTAGTTTGAAACTTTCCGGAAGAGTTATTTTTATGCTACAGAGATTTTCAAGATGTACTTTTAGTCTCCAGTCTTTATATATTTTTGACAAATTAAAGAACAATAGTGACCCAAACTTAAAACTAAGTCATGTTCCATAAACATTTTTAAACATAAAATAATTTTCTCCCAAACTTTTTTTTTACTGAGCTCGATATACAATGAGTCATTTGCCCAGTGTTTAAGCTGCTCTAACAGTAAGTTTTTGAACACTTTTAACTCTTTGAGACCACCACCATGCTGGTGGCAAGTGCTCATTGTCATCTTAACCCGTTCCTGATAGAATTCTGATGAAGCACTATAGTGATTGTTACTATTGGCTGTGTATCAGAGTTCTAGCAGGAAACAAATGGCACAATCGCACAGAGGAACGAGGGGAGTTTAATAAAGTGGCTGGTAGGGGAGGCAGTGTAGCTCAGTGGTTGAGCACTGGCTTCCCACATATGAGGTCCCGGGTTCAGTCCCTGGTCCTGGTACCTCCCCACCCCACCCCCCGACACATGAAGGGCTTCTTTATAAATGTGTGGGCAGAGGGGAAACCAACAAGGAATGGGCTAAGACCCAGGGCTGGCAACAGTGGGAAGCATTACCAGCCCTAGACCTGGAGAGACAAAGGGAACAATGGTTTACCATAACCTTCAGAGTGCAGTGGAGGCTGAAGAGTGGACTGTCCAGTGTAGCTGTGTCCCATAATAGAAGGATACAGCCAACCCTACGCAAGCTGGCAGGAGGGAGTCAGTGGAACAAACACATCAGCCATACTCTCTTCCTGCCTTCATCTCCTGCCAGTGCCTCCCATTGGTCTCAACTAACTAGAAGCCAGAGGTCAATGGTGCCCATTGATACTGCCCATAGAGGTCAGTCTTAGTGTAGAGCTGGGTGGAAAAGGACTGCGACTAGATTTGGTGGGCTGAGGACAGTGAGGGAAAATATCCACCACTGGCTTTAAATAAATTACTCTGTAAGAGAGCCAGAAGTTAATAGGGGCCTAATTAAGTTATGTGAACTCAGTTTATAAAATCATAGAACCTTGAGAGGAACCATAGAACTCATCCAGGCTTTGCTTGAACATTTCCAGGGAAAATCCAGGGACAGAAAAATCTCTCTACTCCCAATAAGGTTATGGGAAGCACCCACTGTTCAAAGTTCTGTCTTTGTAAGCTAGAGGCCAAAACTTGTATATGGAATCTCCCAATTAAAAAAAAAAAAAAAAAAAAGTTGACCACTAATTCAAATTCAAAAAAACAAATGCAAAAAATCTAATATGGAACAAGTTGATGAAGTAAATCCAGTCTGTGACCTCAGGTGTAATCATCCAAATTTGAAGACATCTACATATTCTTTGTTTGATTTTTTCTGCAGTTTTGAAGAGCCCCTAATTCCTGCTGCCTTTACTTACCCATTCTCCTCTCCTCTTTCTCTGGAAACTTCTTGCTCTTCTTAAAATGTGACTCTTAGAATAGAAGATGACTTCTTTTTAACCAGAGCAAATAGAGGAGGACCATGATGTTTTTAATCATACCAGTAGAGCATATTATGTTGCTATAAGTGCCATATATGGACTTTTTATTATTTTTTAAAATCAATTTCATCATGCTGTTTCTGAGTCCAAATGAGCCTTTAGATCTCCACCAAATCTTATTAGTCTTTTTTTTTTATTGGTCACATCAACAATTTTAGTAGATTTGCTTAATCATGGACTTTTCCAAGCAATGTCTTTAACCTAACTTTGCAAGATCTAGTATTTGTTTATAAAATTTCAACTGCTGGTTTAGAATCATTATTTTCACTTAGTCCTTTAAATTTTTATTTCTATAGTCAAACAATTACTAACTTTCTTAGATTCAGGCCATGTTCAAGCTTTATAACCATGTCATCATTAGGTATTTGATTATAATGTTGACTAGATGGATTCTATCAAGCATAGCCCTCTACAGTTCGGTGCTAATTTGCTGAATAACACTGTTAAGGTAGAGGTATTTGGTGAATTATAAATCCATCTAACGATATCATTAACCTGCCCTCTGTCTTGTCCAGAAGAATACCATGAATGTACATGGTCAAATGTTTTGCTAAAGTTTAAATGTGCTTGGTCTACCAATCTAAAATAATTCCATCAAAACTAAAGCAATTTGATTTTATGCAACCTATTGAATTTTCGGACTCGCAGGACTAGCCCAACTCACTTTTTATAGAGCAGAAAACTGAGGTCCTGAGAGTTTATGGAATCTTTTAGTGAACTCATGTTGATTCCAGTTACTACAATTTTTCCTGTGTTCACAATACTGCACCTACCTTATTGTGGTTAAGTCTTAAGAAAAAATAATAATCACTGTATATGGCCTATTCAAGTTCTTCTTAATAATCATGTGAGGAAACATATGGCAAATTGATCACCTATCTAGTCTTTCCATCATCTAGTCCAGAGAATTAATACCTGGTCCCAGCTCTCCAGCTGAATGCCTTACTCCATTCTCTCCCAAGCAAATGCCTACATATCTCTGGTACAGCAGGCCACTATAGGCTACATGCCCTCTTGTTTTGCAGTGTTCAAATATTAAGTGGTAGTTATTCCTGTTTTTCACATTTTCTTTTTCACACAAGATTATTATTATCTTTGAATTCTAAGTTTCTGTAAGATTTCTTTCCACCATAATTAAGGTCAGAGGGTTTTCTTGTTTTAACTCAAAGTAATATCACAGATGATGTTTTGCTTTTTAAAAGTACTTCTAGAATAAGGAATCATGTTTACCTTGCCTTAAGCCACAGGATAAGTAAGGAGCATTTTCTTCATTATATTTAATTACTAATCAAAGTATTGAATATCATTATAAAAATAAAATAGGAATGTCAGATGTGGACTGTGATACTGAATTGTTGATTTTAAAAAGGAACTTAATCATGTGCTCTCAACTAAATTTTGGTTTAAAAATCCCAAGTATTTAACTTCCTGTAACTAATATGTGTATTCAACTTTTAAAGCAGTTATTCCAAACTATTAAAAATCTCCACCAATCTAATATTCAGCCAATTTTCTTTGCAATGCATTGGAGGTGTCCATTACCCTTTAAAGTCAATAAAAATAATGTCGATTGTTCTAATGTGATATATTTTAAATGGTGTACAATTTTTATTGTTTTTTTATTTCTTTTTTCTTTATACATTTTTTAAAATGGCATGATCTCCACTAGATATTAGCTCTCATTGAGAGGGAACCTTGGATCTGAAGGCAATTGATGAAAAATAATTTCATATAATACATTAGAGAAAATTTTTTATTAGTAATATACTTTAAAAAGCATGGGAGCAATGAAATCAGGCAGACTTGCCTTCCCACCCAGACTCTGCTACTTTCTAGTTTTGGCAGTTATCTTATCTCAACTTCAGCTTCTCTGTGTTTAAAATCTAGATGACAACACCAAAGTGTGGGGCTATGATGAAGAATAAAATGCTGGAACATAAAAAGGGACTCAGGAAATGTTAGCATTGTAATCTTTCATTGGTACTGTTAGCTATTCTGTCGAAGATTTTCACATGAGCTTTTTCGAGCCAGATACTGAATTCCCTTCAGCTAAATCCAGAGTTAAATTGGGAAGGAAGCTCGCTGTATGGAAGACTTATAATAGGCCTGACTTTGTTTTCTCTCACTTCCAACATGACCAAGTATTGTTCCACTTGATTTTCTAATTGGCAAGAAGACATTGAGCCTGTTATGCTCATTTGCATATCCTCAGTATAATCAGAAGGAGCCAAATTTGACTATGTCTAAAAGACTTGGCTTCTAGACGTTTGTTCTCCTACAGACCTACAGGAAGTTTTGTCCCAAACGACCCGTTTACAATAAAAGGCATTCCATGAATAATCTGATATGGAATGAATACAGAATAGACTCCTTTGTTTGCCAGACAGGTGAGGGCCCTTCTTTCTCTTGTTGCTAAAAACCTAGGCTGGAAAAATGACTAGTGTTACATTAGCACTAAATTAGCCTCATTCCTTCCGTAATCATTACCCTTATAATGATTTCACCGAAAATCCAAGAATAACAACAGAAATTTTTCCCTCTCTAGGGTACTAAGAAATTTGAAAATTTTTTAAAATATTAATAATGATAGCATCAACAACTGTGGGGCAGTTTTCACTTTTCCAAGATTCTTTCATGAACATGATCTCATTCAATTCTCACATGAACCTAGTAAGATAGGTAGAGCAGGTATTATGGCTCCCATTGAGTAATGAGGAAACAGAAGTCAGAGAGGTTATGTTTGAGGCTATTTAGAATTCCCAACCCAATACATTTATCTCTGAACCCCTTCGGGAAAAGGGAGTCAACACTTATCGAGTGATTGAGTAGTACAGGTACTAGAATAGATATTTTCCATGTTACTTCATTTATTCTTTTCAGCAATTGCATGAAGTAGGTATTACCATTCCCATTTTACAGATGTTTGTTCAGGGAGGCTACCTGCCTACTGAAGGTCACAAGATAATGACAAAGATGGTTCTCAGAGCTTTTTAACTTTGTTTTTTTATTTATTTTTTTTAAAGATTTATTTATTTACTTAATTCCCCCCCTTCCCCAGTTGTCTGTTCTCTGTGTCTATTCGCTGTGTCTTGTTTCTTTGTCCGCTTCTGTTGTCGTCAGTGGCACGGGAAGTGTGGGCGGCGCCATTCCTGGGCAGGCTGCATTTTCTTTTGTGCTGGGCGGCTCTCCTTACGGGGCGCACTCCTTGCGCGTGGGGCTCCCCTACGCGGGGGACACCCCTGCATGGCAGGGCACTCCTTGCGCGCATCAGCACTGCGCATGGGCCAGCTCCACACGGGTCAGGGAGGCCTGGGGTTTGAACCACGGACCTCCCATGTGGTAGTCGGACGCCCTAACCACTGGGCCAAGTCCGTTTCCCCTTTTTAACTTTAAAATGCACACTTCCTCGTTATCTCACATTGCCTTTAATATGTGTGGTCTTAGTTGGCCAGCTTGCTATGACAAATACCAAACAATGGACAGGCTTAAACAACCAGAAGTTATTTTGGGTCATAGTCTCACCAGCTCCAAGTCCAAAATCAAGGCCTTGGCAAGGCAATGCTCTCTCCCTGGTGTCTGCAGCATTCTGGTGCTGGGTTACAGCAACTCTTCCAGTTCCTTGGCTTGCATCTCTGCCTCCCTTCATCTCTCTCTCACCTTGTATTTGCTCTTCCAGTTTCCACTGACTTCCAGCTTCTCCCTGTGGCAGTCTCTGACAGGCTGTGTCCAAATTTCTTCTGCTGCTTATAAAGCAGCCCAGTAGGACAGATTAAAGCCCACACTGATTCAGTTGGGCCATATCTTAACTAAAAACATCTTCAAAAGGCTCTGTTTACAATGGGCTCACACCCACAGGAATGTGGACTGAGATTAAGAACATGTCCATTGGTGGGGTACATAACCCAAGCTACCACATAGCTGTAGACATGGGTGTCTATCTTCCCCACTTGTGATTTCTTTCTCTCTCTCTCTCCACCCATAGACATGCAGATGCAATCCTTATTAACACGCATGCAACCCAGTTCCTGAGAGGGTCTCTAGGAAGACCAGGGTCGCCCCTTTACCAGTTACAGTGTGTAAAGTGGGTAGTTCAAAGTCAGCAATATCTGGTGCAGCTTCAGTGTTATTCTCCACTTTTCAGACCCACCTCATCCCTCCTACCTCCATCAAACAGGAGGAACCCGACCATGAGAAAAAAAGTTGCCAAACAGCCACCACTCTCAAATTACAGACGTGTGTGTAGTGGCTAGCAGAGGACCTCTGATGCACAACAACAGGGTAGGAATGCCAGTTTTTCACCCCCTAGCTCTATGTCCTTGGACCAGTTATTTAACCACTCTGTCCCTCAGCTTCTGCTCCTATAAAAATGGGGGTAAGGATGGCACTTGCCTTATGGGGTTGGTTGTGTGGATAAAATGAGTTAATGAAAAGTACTTAGAACAGTACCTAGCCCATAGTAATAATAGCTTTCATGATTTTGCATCAGTGAAAAACACCCAATAAATTTTAAAATTGCTGTTATTTTTATTTACACAATGAACAGATTTTACCCCTCCCTAAATGCTTCTGAAGGTTAACCCACAGAACCTGATCCCAACATCCACCTTTGGGTCCCCCTTTCTAACCTCTCCTATGAGTCTGTTTATATGGGGAGAAGGGAAATGTGTGATGAATTACTGCTATATCTCACCTGAATAACAGATTCCCAAAGAAGGTGTATGCAAATAAAAGCTATGTATAGTATACTCATTTAATGTAGTAGGAGGCTCACTATTTAAAGGAACTTTTGGGGTCTTCTCACTACTCTTTTCATACTTGCTTTGCAGCATTTACAACAATGTAGTATTATCTATTCTCTGTTTTCTTTACCAGATTATGAGATCATTAAGGGCAGAGAACTTGTCTTATTTAATTTTATACTCCTAGTATCTAGAAGTGTGCTTGGCACATAGTAGGTTTTATTGACTTGAATGAGTGAAAGGATGAGTGAATGGCTGCTTGGTTACTTTTTTTGTAACGTAAATAGCCTCTGATTCTTGTCATCCTGAATTTTCACCTTTTGGAGTTCCTTAAAGCAAGATATTTGATGAGGTTATTGGTGATCTGGGCATGTAATACCCCACCCCCCCATTAGTGTCCCATAATACATGTGTTTGTTGCCAATCCCATAATTCAGTAATGATAATATACCCAAAGTATTTTATTTTAATGGTCACACTCAAGTTGATATAAAGAAAAATATGTCTCGTGTGCTTCTACGCATATTATATTCTTTTTCAAGCAACGGTAAAACTGGTATATAAGATTTCAAAGATATGCTTCAAAGTATTACCAGTCATAATTACTGGGTTCATATGAAACCATTTAAGAAGAATTCTGGGGTTTCAAAAAAGTGTCAAGTTAAGCAACACTGCTGTGCTGGAATTATAGACACCATCCAAAACAGACAGATGAGAAAAAGTGAGACCCAGAGAGGTGAATGATTTGTTCAAGGACACACAGCTCATCTAGAGACTGACCTGGCCCTGACTCCAGGCCCCTGTACTTTTAAGCCCGTGGCTTTGTAGACACCAAGGCCAGGATTCTTAGCATAGATTCTGGAAGATGCTGGACTGACCCTGTAAGTCCAAGCCAGCCAAGATGAGAGCGTGATTTCTGGAACACCACACTGTGGTTGATCTGGCTGGCGGCCAATGGAAGAAGCTCACTGAAGTCCACAGTAATACTCTTGGATATATACAGTGCATTCACATGGAGTGTAACTTGTAAGGTGTTAGAGAGATACAGGTCTGCTGCTAAAGAGACCACATCAGAGGGGAACCCAGACATGTACAAAGGCTTCATAATGTCCCTTTGCAATTTTTAAATGTTTGAACTTTAAACTTTTAAACTTCAATAAATTATGTTGAAGGTTTGATAGAAACAAATCGTAATAAGCAATGGGTTCCTTTTGTTTCTCACAGTGGATTTGTGTGTATAGAAGAATAGGAGGTCATTTTAAACTATGCAATGTAATTCTATACATGTTATTTTAACGAGTATGACTTTTGTTCTTTTTCTTTTCTGCACCCAGATTCAAAGGACTCCAAGGAGAAGAATAAAATGGAAATTCTGTACATACTTGTGCCAAGTGTTGCTATTCCTTTGGCCATTGCTTTACTCTTCTTCTTCATTTGTGTCTGCCGCAATAACCAGAAGTCATCCTCACCGCCTGCCCAGAGACAACCAAAACACGTCAGAGGCCAAAACGTAGAGATGTCAATGCTGAATGCATATAAGCCTAAGGTAAAACAGCAGCACAGAACTGCATTTATTCCATTGCCTTCAAGTTAAAGCAAAATGTCATAACCCTCCCAAGCTTAGTAATCAAATTTGTAGAAGCAGTGTTTTTACTAGAGATCTTTTCCAGCAAATGCTCAGACTAACCATACTTCTCTAACTTGGTCCAAGGCTGCATGAACATACTTTCATCAGTGTCCCCTTCAGTGTTGTGTTGGCCATGTTGCCGCCTTATCAGAGAGGTGCTGGGCTAGAAAGGATCTTTATGAGATAGTCTGTACCAGCCCCACAGGACTCAGAATTTGAGCTATTTTTCAGTATATCCAAAGAAGGAAATTACATACTCTTCATCCAAATATCGAGAGAAAGAGAGACCCAACATTTTTTACGCCTAACCTAAAACCCCATTCTCTTTGGTTTAAGCATATTTTAAGAGAAGTAATGTGCTCTTTCTCCCATCCTTCCATGCTCTTTTCATTCTATTTTACTATAGCTCACCTTAGCCCTCTCTTCTCAGTGCTAAATCAACCCACTTCCTTCTAGTTTTCCCTCCCATCTTTCATCAGTTTGGTTGCTTGAGGTCCTGGAGGGGAACCCAGGGTCACTGGGTTTTTCCTTAAATGGAGCACACATGCCACATCTTTGAACTAAAATACAACAGAGGCTTTCTCTCAGGAAAGCCAACACCTCAATCCCAAGCCTCTCAGCAAAGAGACTTGGTTTAAATAATTTAGGATTCTTAGGTCCAAAAGCCTGTCTTTTCTTCTTGTTCCAACTCCATAGGAATGTTCATTCATTCAGCAAATATTTATCTTCTCTGCAGGTTAGTGACCATATTATTCTTTTCTCCCTCATGAAAAGGAAAAACATCACTTTTAATATAATTTTAGGGGAAAAAAATCTCTTCACACTCAAATTAACTAATCCTTTTACCTAATAAGTGAAGCAGCATAATTAGGACTGACACATAGCCCACATTTTATTTTACTTGCTTCACTATTTCGATTTTTTAATTTAAAGATTTTAACAAATTTTTGTTATTGTTTAATCATATTTGTTGGTGGGGTTTTGGGGTTTCTTAAATGCTAAAAATGAATGTTCAAATAGTCTTCTCCAGCAAAAACATGTTCACTTGCTAAGTGTGAATTTTTACCATAATGAGAGCCACAGACCTGAAAACCAAAGAGTTTACACAGTGGCTTGTGGCACAAAGGTGGGAGTGGGGATTTAACTCTTTTGACAATCAAGCTTCTTAGATGATTTACATGCACTACTGCATTTTGCATGCATAATACATTTAATCTTTACAAAACTATAAGGGGCTAGATTTCAGAAAACTTAGGTTTTGAGAAGTTGGGTTGGATTGCCCAAGGTTATATACTAGTAACTGGAGTCAGGTTTTAAGTTAGTTTTCCTTTAATTCCCAAATTTACGTGCTTCTCACTGCTACATAGTCCCAGTTTAGAGGGCTCTCCAGGGTCCAGCTGGTATAAGATAGCTGGAGTCCTGGTTAACCTATGAGTCACAGTCTTTTCTCATGAAGCTGGGGCTGGGGGGAGAGATCCTTGTGGGGATCAGCAGGGGAGAAGTAAGGCAAGAAGTGGGAATGTAGAACCTGGAAGCAAGGTTTCCCACTTTTCCAGCATGGCCCTGTGCTTGGAAGTCCTATAAAGGTTGTCTCATTTCTGATCAGTGCATCTATGCCAGATTGGGGGAGAAGGACAAAGACCAGGAACCAGAAACAACTGGGAAAAGATCTTTCCTTACCAACTTGTCATAGGATCTGTGGTCCCAATGAATCTGGGATGGGCAAGACTTTATACTCCAATGGGAGCTTATAAGTTTGGCAGAAGAGAATGGTAGCACATTCCTTTTACCACTCATGAGTGCTTAGGGGCCTGGATACGATTCCCTTTCTTCCTGCTCTCCTTATTTAGAACCAGATTTGGTGACCTTTGCTTTTGAAGCCCCCAACACATACAACAAACCATCCCCTAATGTTCTAATTATAAAATATTCATTAGATCATACCAATTGCACACATCCCTGAAGGAGTGAACAGAAGGCTTTTAGTCATCTGTTCCTTGGTATGAATTAGTTTATCTGACTCGGGGAACATTAGAAGTAGAAGGACCTTCCAGGTCATTTCTCAAGTGCAAAGGGAAAGTTGGAGTGCTAGAACTGGAACTCTGCCTCCTCATCAAGTATTCTTTTACAAAGAGTTGTGTATTAGTCAGCCAAAGGGGTGCTGATGCAAAATACCAGAAATCTGTTGGCTTTTATAAAGTGTATTTATTTGGGGTAGAAGCTTACAGTCACAAGGCCCTAAAGAGTCCAACTCAAGGTTGGGTGATGTCTGCAAGGATTCAGTCTTCCTCCTCCTCCCAAGGCTTTGTGGTCAAGCTTCTTCCAGCCTCAGCCTCAGGCTGAGAAAAGTCTTGTCTCTCTCCCAGGACTCATTTCTCTCCTGACTCAGCTGCTCTGCTGTCTCCACAAAACCACCTGTACACTGTGAGACAAACAGTTCCTCTCTCTTCCTGGGGCCTCTGTGGTGTTTAATGGCACCTTCTTTCTTTCCTCACCTATCAACTTCTCTGTGTGCTTACTTCTCAGGCTCTAGGATCAAACTTCCAACTGTCTCCTCTGCCATGTCATTTTCTCTGTTAGTCCCTGTCCCCTTGGTGGGCAGGGACTCAATGTCCTACTTATGTGGCCCAATCAAAACCCTAATCATTATTTAATCAAATAAAAGTAAACCCTGTGAATCCAATCCAATCTAATATGACCAGAGGAATAGAACAGTTCACAAACATAATCAGTATTTCTTTTTGGAATTCATCAATAATATCACTGCCACAAGTCACTTCTCACTTTTACCATGTTATTTAGGAAAAGGACATGGATAGGAAATGGATATAATTCAGGATGGAGATCAGGCATTAGACTCTGACCTCTCACCCTGTTACTCTTCCACAGCCATAAAGCAGTGCCCTCTAGAAAGGGGCTAACACAAAGACGAAAGGGCTGACTTACTCCTGGGAGGAAATAGCTACTTTTCCTGCCACTTCCCTGGGGAACAAATTATGATCAAATTCTTAGGAGGAGATGAATGGAGAGCACCATTCAGTAAAGTCCACCAAAAATCAATCAAATGCTTCATTTGGTAATTACAGATTAGTTTTAGATGTTCCTTACATAGATCTTATGCCATCTAAACTACAGAACACTGTATTCACTTATATATTTTGAGAGTGACGAGATGACAAATTTTTTAAGTTCACATCTTTTAAGAGGTAGTATGATGTAGTTAAGAACATGGACTCTGGAGCTTTCTGCTTTGTGACTTTGGACAGTGTTCTTGACCTCCCTGTGTCTCAGTTTCCTCATTAGTAACCTTCCCATTGTGTTGCTGTAAGGATAGATGAGTTTATATATATATATATATATATATATATATATATATATATAAAGCACTTAGAGGAGTACTAAGTTAGCCACACCAACATCCGTGTTGTATAAACAACCCTTTGAAGAAATGCTGTTTAGACTGGCTGTTAGAATGGAAGGAGGCTTGGCTACTAGAAGAGTCTTACCAGTAGAGGTAGTAGAAGAAAATAGAGGGGCTACTATTTTGCACATTCATGAGGTAAGTTGACCTTGCAGATACCTTTAAATATTCCATGACTTCAAGCTTCCAGTGCAGTAGTCATTGGCTAGAATAGTCACTCTAGACTAGTAAATAGATTTTTTTCTTTGACACTTCTATTATTCAGTGCTGAGAAGCCTTAGAAACACTATAACTTTGGGAATGAGAGAGACTCACCCAGGTGATTTTGGTTACAGCAGTCACATTGTGCAGCATATCCAGGCCATAGAGCCGGGTTCCTCATTTCTGTAGAGGCACTTTGGAAAGAGTGATTTCCATTCAGGAAAATTGCATATTAATTTTTAGGTCATCCTCGATCTGCAAATTGATTCCATTTTTAGTGGAGAATTGTTTTGTGACATGTGATTGCCAAAGGGTGTGATGATTTGGATTTATGCAGCCTTTTGAATAAAGATCTGAAAGTGTTTTTATGGCATAAATAGAGCAAACTAATACATATTGACTAATACACAGTCTCAAGAATGTACCAGGTGCTTTTACATCCATAATCACATTTTGTCCTAAAAGCTATTAAAAGAGATAGGTATTATTATCCTTTTTGTACAACCAGGGTAACTGAGACTCAAGCACATTAAGTAACTTGCCCAAAGTCAAAGAGCAAGTCATTGCAAGGGATAAGATTTGGTTTGGGGATTTTCTAACTGTAAGTGAAGCCTTGCTCTTACAGACCTCATGTAAGTTTTTCACGGAACACATCATGGAGGGAGATGAGGCAAACTAATAAATGTGATTCCATTTGGTTAATTTGGGCTGAATAGTAAGCACAGGCACCCTGGCTTCTGACAAATCTCTAGAACAGGCGCATGCCGGAGTAATGTGCCTTGGCCCTGCAAGGAAAATGTGAAATTTGGCCAGAGCAATAATAGTAGTCCTCCATCGTCCATAGTCAAAGAGACAAATATAAAAAAATACTTGGGGGAAGCAGATTTGGCTCAATTGATAGAGTGCCCGCCTACCTTATGGGAGGCCCAGGACTCAAACCCAGGGCCTCCTTACCTGTGGTGAGCTGGCCCACATCCAATGCTGATGTGCTCAAAGAGTGCCATGCCACGCAGGGGTGTCCCCCGCGTAGGGGAACCCCATGCACAAAGAGCGTGCCCCCTCAAGGAGAGCCGACCCGCACAAAAAAAGCACAACCTGTCCAGGAGTGGTGCTGCACACAAGAGAGCTGATACAGCAAGATGGCCCAACAAAAAGAGATACAGATCCCCGGTGCCACTGACAAGAATGCAAGCAGACACAGAAGAACACACAGCAAATGGACATAGAGAGCAGACAAGGGCCGGAGGGGGTGGGGAGGGGAAGGGAGAGAAATAAATAAAAAATAAATCTTAAAAAAAAAAAATACTTGGATCAATTTTCCCAGAGACTTGGTGAAGTAAACATTGTTTTCATAATTTCTGGATCATTTCTGAAGTGTCCTTGCAAAATCTCCCAGTGTCAAGATTTCTACAATGGAGGCTTAGAAGTTAGTCTTAGACAGCTCACAAGCACTTCTGAACCAGGCTGGAAGTAGAAATGCCTCAAGTATTTTTGACTGGGTTGGGAAAAGGAAACAACAAAAACAAATGTTAGCTTTTTTTTTTTCATTACTCTCCTATGAGATTTGGCTCTGCTCAAATTTGAGTTATTCAGTTGTTTGTTTTGGTTCTTACTGAGTGCCTTTCCTGGAAAAAGCACAAAGGACTTTGTAGACCTTAAAGAAAATTCCTCAATGTAAACAGTCAATCTCTAAAACTGCTTTGAAAGGTCACCGACACATAAATATTACATGTACCTATAAAATCTAAAAGGAAGGGACACACAGGAAAGAAAAAAAAAAAGTCCTGAAAAGAAACACACTAGCAGAGCAAAATCAAAAGGATATTTGGAGTCCAGGATCAGAAAGGAATGAAGGTTGGAAGTTGGTCTATTTGAGCCTTATTCTTTCTCCTTGGCTAATTCAAAAGACAAAGACTCCAGGGTTCCTATTTACCCAAATGAAATAGCTCTTCAGGGTATAACCATCTCTCTTCACTTGCTGAGTTGCTAAAATTCCCGGGAGTGTTTGGATTAGCCTGGAGAAGCTCCTCTGGGAGGTTAGAAAACAATACCTTCAGAGAGGATAAAAGGCAGCTGCCGACAGATGGGCAGGGAGAGGGGACCTGACTTGAGTCCCCAGAGGGGTGGGATGGCATAGTTGGAAGTGAAAACTTTTGGTAAGGCGGAAATTTCCTTCTGCCATGTGGGGAAAGGAGGCCCTTTACCCTTTTGCATGTGGAGACCCACACAAGGAAGGCCTACTTTTGAGAGGGCTGGAGCTACTTCCCCTTCCGGAATCCAGTGGGCCAGAGAAGCATCATAAGGAGGAACCTTGGAGAGTCAGCAGGTCAAGGTGCACCTCTTGGCTCCACCTCTAACTGACCTGTGACCCTGAAAAGCCGGTTAACCTTTCTAAGTCTCAGTTATCCAGGGGAAGAAGTAGATTGTATTCATGTAAAGTACGAATACTTTGTTTATTTTCCTATTATTTTGTTCAGCAAAAGATTTCAAGCCACTCAGCTGGATTAGATAACCTCCTATCTTTCACATCTCTGAAATGCTCTAATGACTGAACTAAGTAGGGTTTTTCTGTGCTGCATTACAGATTTGACAATCTAAGTGGATGGTAGTTTTTTTTTTTCTGTTCTGTGGAAAATGACCCTTCTCAGAGAAGCCTGGGAACCCTAACTTCCTTTTTCCCTCCTTCTTTTCCTTTGTGTCTTCCTCCTCCTCCCCATCCCCCCCATACCCCCAACTCTCAAGGGTCTGAAAGACGTAACAAGTCTTTATTTTATTTTTTTTGAAAATGCATTTTTATTGTCTTTTTTTAAAGATACATAGATCACACAAAATGTTACATTAAAAAATATAAGAGGTTCCCATATACCCCACTCCTTACCCCACCCCACACTCCTCCCACCTCAACAACCTCTTTCATCAGTGTGGCACATTCGTTGCATGTGATGAATACATTTTGGAGCACTGCTACACTGCATGGATTATAGTTTACATTGTAGTTTATACTCTCCCGCAGTCCATTCAGTGGGTTACAGCAGGCTATATAATGTCCTATATCTGCCCCTCAATATCATTTTGTGCTGTCTATGGATCCTGGGATCCCCTTCAGGCACTGAGTAGGCCCATGCAGCCAGATCCTCCTGGCTCCTCACCTCCTTCCTTTCCAAGGTCACTCATCTACTTGGGAATTAGTCACACGGAAAGGGCAGGGGGTGGAGGAGTTTGCAAATGAGGGACCAGGAAGAGAAGAGACTGCAGCAAAGCAGCAATGGAAGCCTGAGTAGCCAATGCAGCTCCTGTGCAGCTCCTGGCTGATAGAAGGAAATGATTTGGGGGAAAGCAGGATTCACCTAGCTTTTAGAAGCTAATGGCTATGTGATATTTCTCAATTTACCCTCATCTCTTGCCAGTTTCTCTGTTTCTTTACTTCCAGGTAATTCATCTCTCCTTTTCCCTTCCAGTCAAGTGTCATGTTGAATGTACTGACACTTGATTATATTCCTAGAATAAAATCTGGGTCTGTCCCCTTTGCAGACAACATGCTTCCATCTAAAAAGCAATGCTGTGTGCTAACACACCCTCAACAACTTTCTACTTGCTACTTAGAGCCGTTGTCCCCCAAGGCTTCTGAGCTCACTATTCTATTGACATGGCCCTCTTGGGCGTCATCGGGAATGTAATTTAATCCAGTGACCTTTTCCAAGTCTTCATCCTCTTTAATTTCTCTAGAGCATGGGATATTCTTAAAATACTATCTTGAAATACTCTAAAGTAGATACTACTTTTAGCCTGACTTTTGGGGTAAGAAAACTGAGGCTGGTAATTTTAGAGTTTGCCCAAAGTCACATAGTTGGTAAGTGGTAGAGTCAAAACTCAAACCCAGGTCTGCTCGGGCCCCCAGAGTCCAAATGTGTCACCATTTCACTTCACTGCCTTAATTTTCAGGCTGACTGAAACATAAAAGTTTGTTAGGATCATGTGGTGGCTCATGCTGCCGTAAAAATTACTGGTATCTGTTAAGTGTTAAATCTATTTCTAGGCAGGGTAGGACCTTTCCCACTGATTTTATAAAATAACTCCACCACAGAATCAAACCTGGACACCACCAAACATTCAAACTATCAGAAAGTTCCATTACAGGGAAAAGAATGGTTTCTGAAGTTAAATCACTTCCAGAGAAGTATAGCTGAATTCTAAGCAAGTGTGGCAAAACACTGGTTCAAACTTCCTCTAGAATTTGCATACACCAGAAAGTACTTAGTTATGCTGTAGTCTTTGAAAAAGTAAATAACCTCCCAAAATAAAATACAATTCTAAATAGTATTAGAATTATTTCACAATTGCTTCACAATTCTAATACTGTTTACCTAAGAACCAGTGTAACACACTGGAATATAGACTTTCAAGACAAGCAGACTGGTATCAACAGCCAAGTCCAAATACTAAGAAATCTCTCTTTACTAAACTCCTCAGATAATCACATCCTACTCAGCCAGTTTGCTGTTAGAAGGTTTTGTTCACCTATCCAAGTCTACTAATGGGAACAGCAGAGTATCAGCTCAGTGCTTAGCTTGGAGACCAGAAAGCTCTTACACCAGAAAGCCCCTACAATTTGAGCATTCCACTTCTACACCATCAGTCCTCATGCTTTTAAAATTTTGGAACCCTTTGAAGGCCTAATGAAAACTGTGTCTTTTCTTTCCAGAAAAATGCTCCAACTTTGGAGAAAGACCTACTTGGATTTGAATCTTGGCACCATCATTTAATAGTTGTACTTTCTTAGGCAAGCTACTTAAACATTAATTGCCTTATTTTCCTGATCCATAAAATGGGGATATGATATGTAATTAATGTATTAAACGGTTATCTAGAGAGCAGACAAGGAAGTATAGCTTAGTCATGAAAGGCCCTGGAGTATTAATTTTCCACCACAAGCTGTGTGACCACTTAACTGCTCTGTTCCTCCATTTGTCCATCTGCAAAATGGGGGTAATAGTTATAGCTGCCAATCTCATGGGATTATTGTGAGGATGAACAGAATTAATATGAGTAAAGTATATACCACCTAACACATAAGCACTCAAAAAAAATTTAGCCCTTATTATGCTCTCAGTGTCTGGCACATGGCAAGTATCCAATGCATGGAGGCTGTTATTAAGCTCACATTGCAAACCTATCTAGGATAGGAGCTGTGTCTTCTCTCTTCATGGTTCTTTCCTGGCTCCTCATATACTGTTCTGTTTGTATATTCAGCATACAGTATATACAGTATAGGATGACTGACTAACGCAAACAACTATTAAAATAGATCCCAAACGATTGGTTCTACATGAAAATAGAGTACAAATAATGACACGGCCCAGGCTGTTGAGAGATTTGTATTTAAAAACCTTGAATCTCATGAAGACAGTAGCCATGCAGAATATAAGCCCAGTAAATACCAGTCAACAGTTCTTGCATTTTGCTGTATGTCTGAAGCATTATCTAAAGCAGTATTATTTTCTCTGCCTTGAATAAATCAGAACTGCTTATCCAGTTTCTTCAGATACACTCACCATGCATCATTGCAGGGAGCAGGGACCCAGACCAGAAAGCCATATTCATTTATCTCAGTGGTTTTTGAAGTGAGGTCACCAGGCCAGGAGCTTCTGCGACACCTAGGAATTTGTCAGGAATGCAAAATCTTAGAACCCAAAGGAGACCTACAAAATCAGAAACTCTGAGGCAGTGGGAGGGTGGGTAGGGTAGGGCCAGGAGTTACTTTTAACAAGCCCTCCAGGAGATTCTGTTGTAGCTGGGATATAAATGCCTTATTTTCCTGATCCATAAAATGGGAAACGATAGTATCAATCTCACAGAACTGGAGCTCTGGAAAATGAGCGAGTCCCCAATTAATACAGATTTCAGAGACAGCTGTGCTTCCAGTGAGAAAGGGACATGGTAACTACCCCTCTAATTTCAATAAGATGGATCTCTCATCATTTGTGTGACAGAGCTGAGGGCAAATGCCACCACCTGGAACCTGCTCTTCTCTTGCAAACATGTGTGTCCAGCTATAAAATCTGCTTCAAATGAAGAGCAAAGGGTGTTCGTAAAGGGAAATGGCTGCCAAAAGGGCAGCAGTCAGTCTTGGAACATGGGGACATAGGAAAGAAATGATCCTTGAGAGCTGCAGGGACTGCAGGGAGAGATTTCAATTGTATGGATATGCTATCCAGTCCCTTTTTTGGCCACCTGATGATTCCCTCCCCTTTCAAGTTGGACTCTTAAAAGTATAGTAATCATACCTCATTCAGGTTAGGGGTGAAAAATCACAGAGCAGGGTCCAGGCCACAAACAAACAGTGGTGGCTATCAGAAAATCCTCACCTCATTTCCTATGGTAAACACTTAAATTAAGTGAGCAGGAAACAGCAGGTTAGGAGTAAGTCGCTTCACCTGGAGGGGTCATTTCAAATGTATTATCACCTCTTGTAACTTCCAGAAGGTGAAAGTGATAGTCACTGAGTCTGTCCTCCTTATTCATCTGCCACTTAAAATAATTGCAATTTTTAAAAGCTCCACCCATGGTTCATTGCTATCACACCTAAAGTTAATAGATATAAAAGGGTCACACATCCCCACTTAGGATTCATCACTTAGATGAAAGAAGCCACAGCATCAGCCTGGTCTCTCCATCAGCAATTTAGAAATGTTGCTATACCTTATTTTTTCTCCCAAATGATTTACATCAGAAATATTCTTCCTTCGTTTTCCATCAGCGAAGAGCTCATTTAAACTCTCGTACAGGTCCTCTTCAAAAATTTTTAAGGAAAGGAGCACAATGAAATTTTAGTACAATGGATCAAATTCTGCATCAAAGTTGATTCCCTTACCCGCCCCCCCCAAAATTATATAATTTTTAAGACTGTGCACTGAGGCAGATGTGTGTTTACTTTGAGAAGTAAAAATGTTGACATTTAAACTGAAAGCCTGTTTCAGTTTTAAGGTACTTAATTGCCTTACAGCATATAATAAACCGAACCCATCTTGTCATTCAACTAATGGAGGGAGTGATAAAGAGATAGGAGCCGGGGACCCTATTCATTCCAGTTTTCCTTTGTACTTGGTTTACTTTGGCACCAAGCCTCATGTGTATTTTACACTTCTTTACATTTTGTACATCCCTGTATGACAAATACTTGTCAAACAAAAACTAAACAGATTTATAACCCCTTAACTTGAAATGAGCCAAAATTGAACTGCCAAAACTTTATGACTTCATTTTCTTTCATAGTTTTCCACTACATTGGTTCAAACAGACAAACCCCACTTGAGGTCAGGCAGAGGTCATTTCACTTTCATTACTAAAATATAATTTACAATATGCCAGACCTAAACAAGTTTAGCCTAAAGGGTTTGTATAATGTAAACCATCTGTTCCTCAACAATACAGCTAATTTCCTGCCGTCACCGTACAGTCTACTGACTGCTTCTTTAAGGGTTTTTATGATTTTTTAACTAGTTCAGGATTTATGTAAAATTTGAAAATGAGTCTATAGTTAAGACTCATTTGTACCAAGTAACTTGAGCATTTTAAAAATGCAAATCACTGTGCAAATCGTTCCCCTGATACCAAGCTCTGAGCATTTTTTTCTGGGCACTTCTGTGCCTGCTGCTGCACAGGTGTTTGAAAGAAAAGTTATATGAAATCTGCCATCTTAGAAGCTTTTCATGCTTCTTTCTGAAACAAATCCCATAACGTGGTGTTGATGGGCTCTGGTGAACTACTTCTTCCTCCTTCTGTAGGCTGGAGAAAAGTTTGGATGATATACTCTACATGCCTGGTCAGGTGTTTGTGAGATATGACAAGACACACTTTGGGTTGAAATGGACCCCTTTCATGTGTCTGAGCAGGGAGGAGGAGCGGTTTTAATTCCACAGAATGGTCCTGCAAGGTATCAAACCCAAGGCTGAGCCTCTAGAGACATTCTCTGGCAACCTGGGATTGCTGGCCAACTGGCTTCTCTGATTTCAAAAACAATGGTGTTGCCCAAAGCAGAAGACCTTGCATATCCAAGTGCAACTCTTTTTACTCTCCTGAAAATTCTTGATACTCTTTCTTAAGCCTCTTTTTCCACCTGTAAAATGGAAAGCGTTAAGAGGTCTTCCAAAGGCAAATACTGGAGAACCAATTTGCTTACCTCAGTGGAGGGGAGTGCAACCGGCCTTCCTAGCTGTTATGCTCCAAGTGCCCCATGTCAGGCCCACGCCCAAGTCCTTTCCATTCCTTTTTCTCTTCCAGGACCCAAAAGTTTGGGCTGCTTGCTTCCTTTTCCCATTTGGTACCATTAACTCTCCTGCATGGATTATCCCACCCCACATATCGATCCATATGTCCCAGAACTCTCAGAGGGGCAGGCCACAGGCAATTCCATTTCTCACCTGTCCCTCAGTCTCTGAAACAAATCCTCAGTCTTTTTATTAAGGATAAAATAATTTAAAAAAAAAACACCAAAAAAACTAACAACCACAGGAGAACAGAGAAAGAACAACAGGAAAAAACTTAACCATTTTGTGGGAAGGGTGGGTTGTTTATTGTCTTTATCTGAAAAATCTTCAGAGAAAATTGTAGTTTGGCTTAGCTTTCAACAGCCTACTCCTGAGCTCTGAGGAAACTTGCCTTCTTCTGAGCTATCTGATCTTTCTTTTCAGCAAGAGACATTTGGGGATAGTTCCACCTCTTCTTTTTAACTTCTTTCCTAGATTTCTCATTAACTGGCTTGTCTCGTATGCGCATTCTTATACATCTCCTCCGTCCTGTCTGGAGTTATGTCGTTCTTTATGTAATGAGGGAATTGCTTCTTGTAAACATAATCTTATTCCATTAGGTAACACATATAATCTACTATGTTCTGACCCATGATGTGCTTCCAATGTATGTCTGCATTGAATTCCTTGCTTTCTGAGTCATAACCAGGGAATTGTTTGGTGCTGTGAGGGATAGACAAGCCTCTACCCACAGCTCCCTTCAAAGCCCCCCAAAACTTTATTTCCAGTGATGGTGAAGGCACCAGGTTGATCCTTAATACATTGTATCTATCTTCGGTTACCTCCTCTTGGCCTTCATGGATCTCTCCCATGCCAGACCTACTGAGAGGGCTGTGGGCCAGCAGCAGGCCAGTACAATATGCTGAAGCATAATTTTTCAGGCCACCCTTCAACTCATACTTTGGGAGTTTGTGAGCATAAGCTATCATATCCCCTTCTAGAAGGCATAAGCAATCTGATAAGTGATATATCAGTTATACATATTATCATCCTGTATTTAGGTGTGTTATACTAATTTAACTTGGATTATCAAGTGTTTCTGAGCCTAGTATTCAGTTTTACCATCTCATCTTCATATAGATTTCAACTTGGTGTCTTTTGAAATAGGCCTTGTTCTTAACAACTTTAACCAAACTCATCTGCTGAACAGAGACCCACGTCCATGGTTCACCCCACACTCCGGCAGGCCCAGAAGGACTATGGCGGGTGGGGCGAGGGAGTTGGGGTGTGATCATGCACTTAAGGCTGTAAATCTTTTCCATTAACTCTACTTCCTGGATTACTTCCCTAATGAAGATATAATAAGAATGTTTAATAGGCACTTATTAGGTGAAAATTACTTTATATACAGTGTTACATTTAATCCCTACTTCATCCACACAGGATAGATATATTGTTTAACAGATATAGAAGCAGAGGTTCTGAAAAGTTAAGAAACTTACCCAAGGTCAGCCAACTAATATAGGTCTTAATAAGTGGGTTAATATTTTCAAGTGATTAGAATAGTGTCTGGGACATAGTAAGGGCTATATAAGTATTAACTATTATTAACAGAAGCAGCAGATCCAGTGATGCAAACCCAGGTTTGTATGACTCCAAAGCTCACATGATTACATCAAACTGCCTATGGGTTAGTTACAGGGAGTGGGGGTGGGGGTTCTAACTTCTTATTATGTCAGTCTAATATTCCTTGGGTTTAGCTCCAAATCCTATTTTCCCACAGAAGAAATTCCTTACCCTTCTCTGTCACTGAAAGCCTGGCATCCTGTTTAGTTCAAAAAGTAGTATCTTCTTTCAGGAGACCTTCACATAAATCAGATTCATTTATATCATCAGGAAAAATCCTAATGGAAATACTCAGTCTTAGCATTGTGTAGGAAAAATTCACCTTGCAGAAGTACAGTCATCCCAACTGCTGTAAAAGAAAAAAGTCAGCTTGGTTTAAGTTGCCTTTCTCATCACCCACATCTTCCTCTCCCAAAGGAACTATATTAACTCCAATAAAACCCTGACCCTATCAACAAAAGGAAAAATAGTGGGTGGACCTTTGACTATGGAAGAAATTTCCTGATTCATGTCAGATAGAAAGATTGGTCTTATGTTTTTAAAAATCATTTAATATTTTTGAATTTAAAATATATTCAAATGGTTCAAAAATTTAAAGTGCAAAAAAAAAGCGAGAAGTGAAAAACCTCCCTTCCCAGCCCCTAGCCCCATCCCAACAATCACTTTTATTTGTTTCGTAAGTATCCTTGCAGGATTTCTTTATGCATATGCAAATAATATTAATATATTCAGTCTTTTTCTTTCTGTTTTATGCAAAAGCAGCATACAACATTAAGTGTTCTTTTACTTTTTATTTTTTATTTTTTTTAATTTTTTTATTTTTTATTGACTTTGTAATAATATTACATTAAAAATATATATGTGAGGTCCCATTCAACCCCACCCCCCACCCCCCCCCTCTCCCCCCCCTCCCACAACACTCGTTCCCATCATCATGACACATCCATTGGATTTGGTAAGTACATCTTTGGGCACCTCTGCACCTCATATACATTGGTTCACATCATGGCCCATACTCTCCTCTATTCCATCATGTAGGCCCTGTGAGGATTTACAATGTCCGGTGATTACCTCTGAAGCACCATCCAGGGCAGCTCCATGTCCCGAAGACGCCTCCACCTCTCATCTCTTCCTGCCTTTCCCCATACCCTTTGTCCATTATGTCCACTTTTCCCAATCCAATGCCACCTCTTCTATGTGGACACTGGATTGGTTGTGTCCATTGCACCTTTATGTCAAGAGGAGGCTCAGATTCCACCTGGATGCTGGATGCAATCCTCCCATTTTCAGTTGTAATCACTCTAGGCTCCATGGTGTGGTGGTTGTCCTTCTTCACCTCCATCTTAGCTGAGTGTGGTAAGTCCAATAAATCAGATTGTAGGTGCTGGAGTCTGTTGAGGCTCAGGATCTGGCTATCACATTGTCAGTCCAGAGATTCAAATCCCCTAAATATATCTTAAACCCCAACATTAACTGCACCTCCAGCACATTAGCATGAAAGTCTTATGAAGGGAGATCCCATCTGAGTCCAGATTCATCACACATAAACACCATTTCCAAAGAGGGGCCATCTGCCCTGGTAGTTAACCCCATCGGCCATGACCATAACTCCCATGGGTCTCTTTAGCCCTCAAAGGAACCAATATCTGGGGGTTGTATCTGCTTTATCTGTCTCTCTGACTCTGCTCAGTTGTGCATGAGGGCAAACCTTCTGCCAGCCTCCAGACTCTTTTTTAGAAACTCGTAGCCATATAAACTCATTTCTCCTTTCCATTTCCCCCTTACTTTAGGTCAAACAGCATTTTAAAGTCATGGTATTTTATGTGGACATGGATATTCTGCTGATCCGCATTGAACCTTCCATATAAGGTCATTTTCCAGTTGCATCATCAGTTGGTAGTTGATAGTGGTCCCTCGTTGCCAGGGAGGCTCATCCCCGGGTGTCATGTCCCACGCTGGGGGGAAGGCATTGCATTTACATGCTGAGTTTGGCTTCGAGACTGGCCACATTTGAGTAACATGAAGGCTGACAGAAGGAAATTCCCAGGCACAAAGTTGCTCTAGGCCTTGTTATTATTTTGGGTTTATCAGCTCACAAGCATAGTCATTAGTATCAGGGGCTCACTGTTGAACCCTCACTCCCTCCCGGTCCCCACCACTGTACCTGGGAGACTGTCGCTGCTCCCCTAGGGACCACGACAGAGCACCACTGGCCAGGAACCCAGTACCCCCCCTACTGTGGTTTTTAATTGTTGCCACTATGAGTATATCCAAACATTACCATGCACCCTGGACATATGTTCTGTACAGCTCCCTGTCAGTCATATATCACCTGTCATTGGTATCCCATACCAGTATCCCTCCATTGCCATTGTTGAAACACTCTGTGATCCAGAACTCCCCGAAATTTGAAGCCCAATATAATGTCATGGTCCCTTACTAGGGAATGGCATATAGCGATGAGTTTAAAGGATAGATAAAGAACTTGGATAAAGTTAGATAAAGAACTTAGATAAAGAATGTTGACTTGAAAAAATTCCACATCCTATTTTTTTCTTTTTTTTTTTCTTTTTTTCCCCCCCCCCTAATTATTCAGCTTTTCTTCACAGGAGTCCTAGACCACAGCAATGCATATATATAATATACAGCACTCCCACACATCCACCAGAAAACCTTTTCCCTTCCACAGTGATACTCTTACGCCCTATTCATATCATATTTACTTAAAGTGATGTACAGAGTCTGAGACATTAGCTTTCTAACAAGGTGACATCTGTGTTTACATTATGGTGCTTACTTTAGGATACACAGTTCTTTACATTTTTAGTTATCCTATGTTTTACATTATGGTTTACATTATCAGTCTGTCATCTCCTATATGTTATGGTGTAATATTACATGTTTTATATCCATCCTTGTGTACTCTCAAGAAACTCCTCTCTTACCCCCCATTTACTTTGGTTCCACACATTTAACGTCCATTTTCCCTTCCACCTTGGTGCCCTCAGTGATAGCCAACCTCCGTTTCCTGAGGAGCCACTTCCAGAGATAGATGGAATAGTGTTCAGGGCCTAACTTGCTCAACTGCCCCAATGCCCTGGGAGCCACCCTTTCTCTCGAGGGATACAGTTCCCTCTATTGGATGGCATTAGTCCTCCCCAGGATGTGGGTCCACCCCCACTCTCACTACTTGGGTTTCTACCCCATGGTGTCACCCACTCTGGCAGAATGAGCATTTAGACATTCCCCAGGAGCCCGTCCTGCATCAGACCCTCCCCTCCGAGCATTCTAAACAGGTAACCCTCTTTATTATATTTTGATATGATTTTCTCGGCATTTTACTCTCCACCAACACCTGACCCTCTCCTGGTTCGTATGCTACCCCTCCCTCCCCCCACTTTTGGGCAACGTTACCCACCCGTCCCTCCCCAGCCACCCTCAAACCCGCAAAGCCCCAAGCAAAGGCAACCCCTTGCCCCCCTTTTATCTCTTCTTTGTGTTCATACTTACCACCATCTCGTCTTAAATTCCACCCCTGCAGACATCGGCTCATATCCTTCCTCCACCCTCCGATTTCCTGCAAGCCTATTGTTCAGTCTCTTGCTATCTAGGGCAGCTTGTTTATTTCATATCATTGAGGTCATGTAGTATTTGTCCTTCAATGTCTGGGTTGCTTCACTCAACATAAGGTTCTCAAGATTCATCCATGTTATCACATGTGTTTGTAGTGTGTTTGTTCTTACAGCCAAGTAGTATTCCATTGTGTGTATATACCACATTTTATTGATCCACTCGTCTGTTGATGGGCATTTGGGTTGATTCCAACTTTTGGCAATAGTGAACAATGCTGCTATGAACATTGGTGTACATATATTGGTTTGTGTTCTTGTTTTCAGTTCTGCTGGGTATATTCCCAGCAGTGGTATTGCTGGGTCATATGGCAAATCTATGGCTAGTTTTTTGAGAAACCGCCATACTGTTCTCCAGAATGGTTGGATCCTTCTGCATTCCCACCAGCAGTGGATGAGTGTTCCCCTTCCTTCACATCCTCTCCAGCACTTGTATTCTTCTGTTTTTTTCATAGCTGCCAATCTTATGGGTGTAAGATGGTATCTCATTGTGGTTTTGATTTGCATTTCCCTGATAGCTAGAGATTTGGAACATTTTTTCATGTGCTTTCTTGCCATTTGTATTTCTTCTTCGGAGAAGTGTCTGTTTAAGTCTTTTTCCCATTTTTTAAATGGATTGTTTATCTTTTTATTTTCAAGATGTAGGAGTTCTTTATATATGCAAGTTATAAGTTTCTTATCAGATATATGATTGCCAAATATTTTCTCCCACTGTGTGGGCTCCCTTTTTACTTTCTTGACAAACTCCTTTGAGGTGCAGAAGGCTTTAATTTTGAGGAAGTCCCATTTATCTATTAGTTATTTTGCTGCTCGTGCTTTTGGTGAGATATTCATAAATCCATTACCTATTACAAGGTCCTGTAGATGTTTCCCTACACTGCTTTCTAAGGTTTTTATGGTCTTGGCTCTTATATTTAGGTCTTTGATCCATCTTGAGTTGATCTTTGTATAAGGTGTGAGATGGTAATCCTCTTTCATTCTTCTACATATGGCTATCCAGTTCTCCAGACACCATTTGTTGAATAGGCCACTCTCTCCCAGTTGAGAGGGTTTGGTGGCTTTATCGAATATTATGTGGTTGTATATGTGAGGTTCTATATCAGAGCTTTCAATTCGATTCCATTGGTCTATATGTCTCTCCTTATGCCAATACCATGCTGTTTTCACCACCGTAGCTTTATAGTATGTTTTGAAGTCAGGTAGTGTGATTCCTCCAATTTCGTTTTTCTTTTTCAGTATGTCTTTGGCTATTCGGGGTCTCTTTCCTTTCCAAATAAATTTCATAGTTAGTTTTTCTAGTTCCTTAAAGAAGGCTGCATTGATTTTTATTGGGATTGCATTGAATGTGTAGATCAATTTTGGTAGGATAGACATCTTAATAATGTTCAGTCTTCCTATCCATGAACAAGGAATAGTCTTCCATTTATTTAGGTCTTCTTTGATTTCCTTGAACAATCTTGTATAGTTCTCAGTGTATAAGTTCTTTACCTCTTTAGTTAAATTTATTCCTAAGTATTTGATTTTTTTATTTACTATTGTGAATGGTATTTGTTTCTTGATTTCCTCCTGATCTTGCTCATTATTGGTGTACAGAAATGCTACTGATTTTTGCGCATTGATCTTATAACCTGCGACTTTACTAAACTCATTTATGAGTTCTAGAATCTTCGTTGTAGATCTCTCAGGGTTTTCTATGTATAGGATCATGTCATCTGCAAATAATGAAATTTTGACTTCTTCCTTTCCAATTTGAATGCCTTTTATTTCTGGTTCTTGCCTCAGTGCTCGAGCAAGTACTTCTAAGACAATGTTAAATAGGAGCGGCGACAGTGGGCATCCTTGTCTTGTTCCTGAGTTTAGAGGGAAGGAGTCTAGGATTTCTCCATTGTAAACAATATTGGCTTTAGGTTTTTCATATATACTCTTTATCATGTTCAAAAAATTTCCTTGTATTCCAATCATTTGGAGTGTTTTTATCAAGAAAGGGTGCTGTATTTTGTCAAATGCTTTTTCTGCATCAATAGATATAATCATGTGATTTTTTTCCTTCAATCTGTTTATATGGTGTATTACGTTGATTGATTTTCTTATGTTGAACCATCCTTGCATACCTGGGATGAATCCCACTTGGTCGTGGTGTATAATTCGTTTAATGTGTTGTTGAATACGATTAGCAAGTATTTTGTTAAGTATTTTTGCGTCTAGGTTCATTAGAGAAATTGGTCTGTAATTTTCCTTTCTTGTGATGTCTTTGTTTGGCTTTGGTACTAGGGTAATGTTGGCATCATAGAAGGAGTTGGGTAATGTTCTTTCTGTTTCGATGGTTTGGAATAGTTTCAGCAGGATTGGTGTCAGTTCTTTCCGGAATGTTTTATAGAATTCACCTGTGAAGCCATCTGGCCCTGGGCTCTTCTTAGTTGGGAGATTTTTAATAACTGATTCTATCTCTCTGCTTGTGATTGGTTTGTTAAGATCATCAATTTCTTCTTTTGTCAATATGGGCTGTTTATGTGTTTCTAGGAATTTGTCCATTTCCTCTAGATTGTCATTTTTGTTGGAATATAGTTTTTCAAAATATCCTCTTATGATAGTCTTTATTTCTGTGGGGTCAGTAGTGATATCGCCTTTCTCATTTCTTATTTTGTGTATTTGCATCTTCTCTCTTTTTTTCTTTGTTAGTGTTGCTAAAGGTTTGTCAATTTTGTTAATCTTCTCAAAAAACCAGCTCTTGGTCTTGTTTATCTGTTCAAGTGCTTTCTTATTTTCTATTTCATTTAGTTCTGCTCTTATCTTTGTTATTTCCTTCCTTCTTCTTCCTGTTGGGTTACTTTGTTGTTGTTTTTCTAATTCCTTCAAATGTGCAGTTAGTTCTTCAATTTTTGCTCTTTCTTCTTTTTTGATATATGAATTTATGGCTATAAACTTCCCTCTCAGTACTGCTTTTGCTGCATCCCATAAATTTTGGTATGTTGTGTTATCATTATCATTTGTTTCAAGGTAGTCATTGATTTCTTTTGAGATTTCCTCTTTGACCCACTGTTTTTCTAAGAGTGTGTTGTTTAATTTCCAAATCGTGGTGTGAAATCTGGGCTTCTTTCCCTTGCAAATCTCCAGCTTGACTCCACTGTGGTCAGAGATAATGTTTTGTATGATTTCAATCTTTCTGAATTCGTTCAGCCTTTCTTTGTGGCCTAGCATATGATCTATCTTGGAGAATGATCCATGTGCGCTTGAGAAAAATGTATATCCTGCTGTGTTTGGGTGTAGCGATCTATATATGTCTATTAGATCGAGCTCCTCTAATATACTATTCAGATGTTTTGTTTCTTTGGTGATTCTCTTTTGAGATGTTCTGTCCAGAGTTGATAGTGGTGTATTAAAATCCCCCACTATAATTGTAGATGTATCTATTCTTTCACTTAGTTTTTCCAGCGTTTGCCTGACGTATTTAGAGGCACCCTTGTTAGGGGCATAGATATTTATGATTGTTCGATCTTCTTGACAGATTTTCCCTTTGACTAAAATGTAGTATCCTTCTTTGTCTCTCACAATTGTTTCACATTTAAAGTCTATTTTGTCTGATATTAATATAGCTACTCCTGCCTTTTTTTGGTTATTGTTAGCTTGTATGATTGTTTTCCAGCCTTTCACTTTCAATCTCCATGCGTCTCTGGGTCTAAGATGTGTCTCTTGTAGACAGCATATGGATGGGTCATATTTCCTTATCCAGTGTCCCAGTCTGAATCTTTTGATAGGTGAGTTTAATCCATTGACATTCAGTGTTATTACTATCAAGGAATTATTTGTGTTAGCCATATTTTGATTGGATTTGTGTTTGTCATATTTTGTTTGTATATTTTTTTTTTGTCTTTTTTGTTGTTGTTGTTGGTCTTATACTCTCCTCCAACTTTGCCTTTCCTGTTTTTTCCTTTCTTCCTGCAGAACTCCCTTTAGAATTTCTTGAAGGGGAGGTTTCTTGTTGGTATACTCTTTCAGTTTCTGCTTGTCTGCGAATATTTTGAACTCTCCATCATGTTTGAATGCTAGTTTAGCTGGATAGAGTATTCTTGGTTGGAAATTTTTTTCCTTTAGTACCTTGACTATATCATACCACTGTCTTCTTGCCTCCATGGTTTCAGAAGAGAAATCAGCACTTAATCTAATTGAGCTTCCCTTGTATGTGATGGTTTTCTTTTCTCTTGCTGCTTTTAGGATTTTCTCTTTGTCTTGAGCATTGGATAATTTGACAAGTATATGTCTTGGGGTGGGCCTGTTGGGGTTTATGACTTGTGGAGTGCGCTGTGCTTCTTGGATATGTACATCTGTCTCTTTCAGTAGATTTGGGAAGTTTTCAGCCATTATTTCCTGCAACACTCTTTCTGACCCCTTTCCCTTCTCTTCACCTTCTGGAATGCCTATAATACGTATGTTTGAGCGTTTTGCATTGTCATTCAGGTCCCTAAATCCTAATTGGATTTTTTCTATCTTCTTATTGACCCCTTCTACTATCTGTTTGATTTCTGATGTACTGTCTTCCACATCACTAATTCTCTGCTCTGTCTCTTCTAGTCTGCTGATATTTGCTGCAAGTGTATTTTTGATTTCTTGAACTATGGTGTTCATTCCCATCATATCTGTTATGTTTTTGCGTATGTCTGCAATTTCCCCTCCAAGTGATGTCTTCATGTTGTTAACCTCTTTCATTACTGCATCAAATTTGTCGGTGATAAATGTTCTGAGATCTTTCATTGCTTGTGCCAAGTTTTGCTCCCCTTCGTGATTATTGGTTTGTTGGTTGGATTCAGCCATGTTTTCCTGATTATTGGTTTGGTTCGTAGATTTTTGTTGCTTTCTGGTCATCTCTTTATTTTGACGAATTTAATCAGTTCCTTAGCTTCTTTGTCTGCTCTTGGAGGTTAATTAGTTGTTATTTTTGCACAGGTGTTATATCTTCTCTTTGTCACTTTTTTCTTCTTATTCTAGTTACTTGTTGTTGGTTAAGTTCACTTTAGAGGAAAGTATTAGTGTTGGGGAAAGGCAATTGTGTAAGCAAGGGAAAAGTGTAAAGTTGTATTGGTGATGTATGTTAATAAAGCAGGAATATGAGATCTGGAAGGATGGAGGTTAGATTCATGTAGATTGTATAGAGTTATAGCTGTAGGTAGAGTACCTTTTATGAAGTTGATGACTGAATTTGGGAGGAATATGGTATGAAGTACACAGCTATTGTTTTCATGAGAGAGGGAAAAAGAAAAGAAAGGTAATAGTTTCAAGAGTGGATAATAGACAGAAAACAGAACAAAGGTATTAGAATTTAAGAGTTAGACACTTTGTGGATCAAAGAACGGGAGGTGGGGGGTGGAATATAGGAGAGACAGTAGATGATAGTGGATATCAAGATGCAGGGGAAGGGGGATAGTGTAGGTAGCCTAAATCAGTTCACACAGAAATGAGGCAGTGGAGGATGGGAAAACCCAGCAAATGTGAGGTGTTCCCTGTAGCACCTATTGTATACTTGAATTAAAGTAAAAATAAGTGGAAGATGAGGGACAAGAGGGAAAGAGAAAACCGAAAAAAAAAAAAAAAAAAAAAACACAACAAACTAATAATAAAGAAAAAAGAAAGGCAAGAAGAAAGGAAGAAAGAAAAAGAGGATGGGCAAACGGTGGGGAACGGATAGGGAGAAGAGAGATACAGGTACACACGTGTCACAATTGCAACACTATCTAAAACAACAACTTCCCCCCGCTTTGCCCTAAAACCCCCCCGTCTGTCTGCCCAATTGGGTCTGCAAGCACCTCCCTTCCCACAAACCCCCAATAGGCCGCCCAGGGCCCACGAACTCCCCAGTACTGCAGATGCTCAAAAAAAAAAAAAAAAAAAAAAAGTAAAATTAAAAAAAAAAAACAAAAAAACAAAAAACAAACAAACAAACAAACAAACAAACAAAAACAGAAACCCCTCCGCAGGCCCGGCTCCGCCCGCCGCGGAGGCTTGGACCGGCCCGGCTCCTCACGCCGCCTTGGCCTGGCCTGGCTCCGCCCGGCTCCGCTCGCTACAGCGGCCCAGCCGGCTCCGGCGTCCACCTCCCGCCACCGCGGCCTGGACCGGCCCTGCCCGGCTCCGTACCCGCCGCGGCCTGACCCGGGCCCGCCCGGCTCCAAACGCTACCGCGGCCCGCAGCCGGGGCCTGCACCGGCCCCGCCCGGCTCCAAGCGCTACCGCGGCCCGCAGCCGGGGCCTGCACCGGCCCCGCCCGGCTCCAAGCGCTACCGCGGCCCGCAGCCGGGGCCTGCACCGGCCCCGCCCGGCTCCAAACGCTACCGCGGCCCGGCTCGACCTGGCTCGGCCCCGCCCGGCCCCGCTCACCGCCGGCGCAGCGCGGCCCGGCTCCGGCGTCCGCCGCTGCGGCCCGGCCTGGCTCAGCCCCACCGAGCGGGGCTAGATGCCTCGTCTCCACCTACCCAAGAAGGGAATCCTCTACAGGTAGCTGGGATCTCCGTGTATATTTCACCGACGAATCCTCTCTGTTACCTTCCCTCCAAATCGATGTCCAGACACCTCCGGACCAGCAAAAATCCCGAAACAATCCGGTCCCAAAGAGTCTCCAACGCCGCCCAGCCGATTCCCTGCAGAAGACTCTAACAGGGATGTTCACTCAGCCGCCATCTTGCCCCCTCCCTCCTTACTTTTTATTTTTAACTTAGCCATAATGTTTTGGAGCACTTTCCATATCAGTACATAGAAAGCTTCCTCATTTTTTACAACTATATAATATAGATCTGCCATAATTTATATAATCAGTTCCCCTTGACTAGATATTTAGGTTGTTTCTAATCTTTTGCCATTACAAAAATACTAGAATGAATAGGACTTGATCAATAAGCTTTAATTTACTGAATGTATAAACCAATGCGTTGCCTTTACTTTCAGCACAAATAAATTTTCTGTCAGGCATTTCCAAATATAAATCCCCAAAAATCTGCTTTAATGAATAAATAAGATAATTTGTAATGAAAAATGTTATTCACATATAAGAATTAAGGTGTCAAAAATCATAAATTCCATTTTGTCCTCTTAAGTGGATATCTTGTTGCAAGCTTATTTATATTTATAATTAGGTTAATAGATATTTTTCCCAGGATTTATTATAGGAAACATCATCATGAATTCTGAATTAGTGGAGTTTGTATTAAACACTTTTCCTGAATTTCATCAACTGTTGTTTTAAACTCTGTACGGAATTCTAAATTCCATATTTAGCTTGTAACAGTCAGCTTTAATTGGAATATTCAGAGTGGTATTCTTAAAAATAAGGATTTAAAAATACAGGGATTATACAAATATCAGAGTTTTATGTACAAATGCATAGTTTTGACTCTTTTTAAACAAAGGAGACTAAACATGAGGCTAGAGTTGAGATAAATTTCAAAAATAGTAAAAACAATATAGACATTTATGCCAAGATCAAATGTCACAATTTAATACTTATTTTCATAAGCTACATGCCTTCACCTGTCTGCTTTTAGGTCAATCAAGAAACAACCCATTTGTGAAGCCCTAGGGATATCAATTGGTATGAAGGGCAGTGCATCTCTTCAAGAAACTTACAATCTGAGTGAGGGTGCAATTATATTCATTAGGGGGGAAAAATAGAACAGCAAGGTAATAATAGCTAAAATTTAAATGGTACTTACCATGTGCCAAAAACAATTCTGAGTACTTAATATATATTATGCATTAAAAGCTCACAATAACCCGCTGAGATAAGTACAATTACTATCATCCCATTTTATAGATGAGGGGATTGAGACTCAGGGTGGCTAAACATTGTACCCATAGTCACACAGCTGGTAAATAAAAAAGGTCATATGTGTAACCAGCAACACACTGCCTTCCTTATGTGGTGGTAGTAATGGCCAAAAGGATTCCAGACCACTGGGGTGTAGTTTCAGTAGAAGTGGGGCCTGAAATAGGCTTTTTTGGAAAGAAAGATTTGATAGGAAAGAGACATAAAAACTTCCCCCCTCTACTGTGAGTGCTCGACTGGCCAGTCTTTCATTTTGGTTTTTCTAGTATTTAGCACAATAAATGTCCTGAAGAGTACTGAAGGAGCAGAGAGGTATTAGACAAGAATGTGCATGATATTCAGAGGCAACAATGAGGAAACCTACTTAAAGGGATGCTGGGAAACGGACTTTGGCCCAGTGGTTAGGGCGTCCGTCTACCATATGGGAGGTCCGCAGTTCAAACCCCGGGCCTCCTTGACCCGTGTGGAACTGGCCATGCGCACTGCTGATGCGCGCAAGGAGTGCCGTGCCACGCAAGGGTGTCCCCGCGTGGGGGAGCCCCACGCGCAAGGAGTGCGCCTGTGAGGAAAGCCGCCCAGCGTGAAAGGAAAGAGCAGCCTGCCCAGGAATGGCGCCGCCCACACTTCCCGTGCCGCTGACGACAACAGAAGCAGACAAAGAAACAAGACGCAGCAAATAGACACCAAGAACAGACAACCAGGGGAGGGGGGAAATTAAATAAATAAATAAATCTTAAAAAAAAAAAAAAAAAAAAAGGGATGCTATCATATAGAGAAGTAGCGAGGGCTCATGTCAAGAAGGTAGGTTAGGACCAGATCACAAATACTGTGCGTACCAGGCTAAGAATGAAGACTGTCCTCTCCAGCAGTGGACCCACTGTAAGGTGCACAGAAATCACCTAGTGTCTTTTTTAAGTGATTTAGGAGGTCTAGAGTGGGCCCAAGAGTCTGCATGTCTAATGAGCTTTGGGCGATGCTGATGATACTGGTCCAAAGACCACCCTTGGGGTAGCAAGACTTTAACAACAGCAGGAAACCACTAGGAGGTGGGAGGTTTGAGTAGGGGAGTAATGGACAGAAAATTGCATATGCCACCTCTGCTAAGCTATAGACAACGATTTAAGACTTAAAGGCCTACAGTGTTTTATTTAATCTGATTTATAGAACCTTTCTCTATATGCTTGACTTCTACCCCACCTTTGAGTTTCCAAGATGCCTTGCCTTAAGAAATGTTTTAAACCACACTTTTCCTTTCTTTCCTACAGAGCAAGGCTAAAGAACTGCCTCTTTCTGCTGTACGTTTTATGGAAGAATTGGGTGAATGTGCCTTTGGGAAAATCTATAAAGGCCATCTCTATCTCCCAGGCATGGACCATGCTCAGCTGGTTGCTATCAAGACCTTGAAAGACTATAACAACCCCCAGCAATGGACAGAATTTCAACAAGAAGCTTCCCTTATGGCCGAACTACACCACCCCAACATTGTCTGCCTTCTAGGTGCTGTCACTCAGGAACAACCTATGTGTATGCTCTTTGAGTATATGAATCAAGGGGATCTCCACGAATTCCTTATTATGCGATCCCCACATTCTGATGTTGGCTGTAGCAGTGATGAAGATGGGACTGTAAAATCCAGCCTGGATCATGGTGACTTTCTCCATATTGCAATTCAGATTGCAGCTGGCATGGAATATCTGTCTAGTCACTTCTTTGTCCATAAGGACCTTGCAGCTCGCAATATTTTAATTGGAGAGCAACTTCATGTAAAGATTTCAGACCTTGGGCTTTCCAGAGAAATATACTCAGCTGATTACTACAGGGTGCAGAGTAAATCTTTGCTGCCCATTCGCTGGATGCCCCCTGAAGCCATCATGTATGGCAAATTCTCTTCCGATTCAGATATCTGGTCCTTTGGGGTTGTCTTGTGGGAGATTTTCAGTTTTGGACTCCAGCCATATTATGGATTTAGTAACCAGGAAGTGATTGAGATGGTGAGAAAACGACAGCTCTTACCATGCTCTGAAGACTGCCCTCCCAGAATGTACAGCCTAATGACAGAGTGCTGGAATGAGATTCCTTCCAGGAGACCAAGATTTAAAGATATTCATGTCCGCCTTCGGTCTTGGGAGGGACTCTCAAGTCATACCAGCTCTACTACTCCTTCAGGGGGAAATGCTACCACGCAGACAACCTCTCTTAGTGCCAGCCCAGTGAGCAATCTCAGTAACCCCAGATATCCCAATTACATGTTCCCGAGCCAGGGTATTACACCACAGGGCCAGATCGCTGGCTTCATTGGCCCCCCAATACCTCAGAACCAGCGATTCATCCCCATTAACGGATATCCAATACCTCCTGGATATGCGGCCTTTCCAGCTGCCCACTACCAACCAACAGGTCCTCCCAGAGTGATCCAACACTGCCCTCCTCCCAAGAGTCGGTCCCCAAGCAGTGCCAGTGGGTCAACCAGCACTGGCCATGTGACCAGCCTCCCCTCGTCAGGATCCAATCAGGAAGCAAATATTCCTTTACTACCACACATGTCTATTCCAAATCATCCCGGCGGAATGGGTATAACCGTATTTGGCAACAAATCTCAAAAGCCCTACAAAATAGACTCAAAGCAGCCATCTTTGCTAGGAGACTCCAATATTCATGGACACACTGAATCTATGATTTCTGCAGAACTGTAAAATGCATGACTTTTGTAAATGTGGTATACCAAACTAGAAAGCCGTAGAAAAGATTTCTATTCAAATATTTTTTATTAAAGTAAGGTCCTCATTTAGCAGACATTGCAACAAGTATCTTCTGTGAAGTTTAACTGCGTCTTAGCAAGATGGGTGGACAATAGCCAGAGGGGGGAAAAAGCCCTGTGGGATTTACAGGCCATCAGGGTGCAAGACATGGCACTGGGACTGATACATATGGTTTCAAGTACTGAAAACTGCAAACCAGTGAAGAGGAAAAGAATCTTGTGATTAAATATCAAACCAAAAAAGAAAATCAAATGGTGCTTTGTGTATTTGCCTTTGGTCGCAAGACTCTTCTCTCCCCAAAATGTATATACCGTAGCATTTGTCTACCTGCTGTCTTTTCTTCAGGACAGATGTTCAGGAATTATATTGATTCAATTTAGACTCTGTGCATGTTTGTATGGAAATGATGTTAAGAATTAATGAGGAAACCTTCGGCCAAATTTGAAATCCTGATGGAAATGAGCCATAAGAGAAGTATACAGATTCCCTGAAGCCTTCTAGATAGTTGAGGCTTCTTTGGAAAGGTGTAGAGTGTGCCTCTTTGTGAACCTCCTCTTCTGATCAGGAAGGTCTTTTCCACATTTTTCTTTTTCACAGTATGCTTACCCAAGCCGTTGAAATAACAGGACACAGGACCATAAGAAGGCTAGATGTGGATGCCGGAATTGATTGTTGGCTGGTTAGCTCACTTTACTGCATTAAGAATGAGGCACTAAAGAAAGCACAGTCAGGAAAGTGACCCCTCAACGTAGAGCAGTATCTATGGTAGAAGAAGGGTTCCCATGGAGACAACCTCCACGGGAGCTTCTCTGGACCAGTGACACTGAAAACTAGAGGTGTGTCTGTAGAGGAGCATACCAAACCTTGCAAACCCCTGTTTAGGAGTTTTTCAAGGCGAAGGTGTTCTCATCATTAATGGGTTCTGGGGAAGCAGGAAATCCTGTGATACCAATTTTTAATTAATTTAAAATTTCTCACTTTTTTTTCTGGGCTAAAATATTCACAGATTTTATTCCAGTCCCAAGAATTATAGCAATTTATTCATATAGTTGGAATCTATAGGAATTAATTATCTAGGAATTAAGTTTGTAAAATATTACAGTATTTTTAATAAACAAGTACTGAGCGCTTACTTCAAAGATTACCAAGAACTGGGTTAAGCTAGAAGCAACATGGTTATTTTTGCATCAGTTAGAAGGGGGTATCAAATGGGCAACTCATGGCATTTACCTTCTAAATACCTTTACTATCTTTGGGTTTCAAGTTCTACATAGAAAGGCATTTTATATTTGATTTTTCTCATATTAAAAAAAAAACAAAAAACCTCCAAAAGAACATCTCAAAGTCTCATTTTTATTTTACAGCTAAAAGAGACTTAGAAGTGATGTGAAGCAGTTCCTGGAAAATATTTGATGAGAATGTAAGAATTAGAGACACTTTGACATTTCAATTTTTTAAAATTACAATTACGATGAAAAACTAAGGAAATATGTTTACAAAAATTTATTACAATTTTCCCAAGCACTGAGTCTTCAAACAACAAAGAAGGACTTAGAGGTACTGTGAATTGGCTATATCCAGATGTTTTTGTCGCATAAATGAGCTGAATCAAATTTACATTTCTTAACTTTAGGTAGAGGAGAATATATGTATCCTTTTGTTGCTATGCAACTATTTAATGATGAAGCTTCAAACCACAATTTTGTATATCATATGACAATCAATTTTTTTCCAAGAATATTTATTGTTTTTAAGTAAACACAATTTCAGTGAATCTGAGTTTTTCTAGGAGTCCCTTAAAGGGAAATTAGCATTCCATGAGCCATTAAAATACCTACTCTGGAAAAAGATTATCAAGGTTAAAAAAAATAAATACAAGTTAGTTTATAAAGAACTATAACATTTATTTTAAACATTTTATAATTACTAAAATCATTAAATTTCAACCACTTGTAATAATGTATTTTGTAATAGCACTGTGATACTAAATAACACAGTTCCATTTGTATTAAAATTGTATTTTTTTCACAAACAAAAATATCTTTTGCTTTGTTGACAATGTTTTGTAAGATGAATATTTTCAGATATTTTTTTTTCTTTTTGCACAAAGCTATGTTTATGGTTTGTATCACAGAAGTGAAAATATATCTCAGCATTTTTATATCTGGTCTGCTTCCTTGTTTCCTTTTGTTGTTTTTTTAGCGCAATATACATATTCTTTAAATATATAAAGTCAATATTCAGATATTATCCTACCTATATATCTTTCCTTATTTTCATTGCATTCATGTAATCTCTGTATTAATTAATATTTGGTTTGTAATTATGGACACTTCAAATAGACAAGCATTGAACTGTAAAAAAAAAGGCTATTTTTAAAAACCATGCAAAAAATACATGATTTTCCTATACCACCCTACTATTAACACCTTGCATTAGTATGGTACATTTGTGACAATTGATGAAAGCACATTTTTATAATTGTACTATTAACTATAGTCCATGTTTTAACTTAGAGGTCACTGTTTGTGTTGTGCAGTTCCATGAGTTTTTAAAATTTTTATTTTAGAAACATATATGCAACCTAATATTTCCTCTTTTAACCACATTTGAATGTATGATTCAGTGCTGTTAATTACGTTCACAATATTGTACTATGATCACCACCATCTATCACCGAAACTTTCCATCATCCTTAACAGAAATTCTGTACATTTTAAGCCTTAACTTTCTATTCCCTAACTTCACCCTATCCTCTGATAACCTATATTCTAGATTCTGATGCTATGAGTTTGCTTATTCTAATTTTTCATATCAATGAGATCATGCAATATCTGTCCTTTTCTGTATAGCTTATTTCAATCAACATGTTGTCTGCAAGGCTCATCCATGTTGTCACATGTATCAGAATTTCATTCCTTTTTAAGGCTGAATAATATGCCATTGTGTGTATATATACAACATTTTGTTCATCCATTCATCGGTTGATGGACACTTGGGTTGCTTCTATCTTTTGGCAGTTGTGAATAATCCTGCTAAGAACATCAGTGTGAAAATATCTCTTCAAGTCTCTACTTTTAATCCTTTGGGGTGTATACCTAGAAGTGGGGTTATATGCTAATTGCATACCTAACTTTTTGAGGAACTGCCAAACTTTCTTCCATAGCAGCTCTACCATTTTACATTCTCAGAAGCAAGGAATTAGTGTTCCTATTTCTCCACATCCTCTCCAACATTGTAATATTTTTTTTGTAAATAATAGCCATTCCAGTGGATGTGAAATGGTATCTCATTTGTGGTTTTGATTTGCATTTCCCTAATGGCTAATGTTGTTGAGTATCTTTTTCTTGTGCTTCCTAGCCATTCGTATATCTTCTTTGGAGAAATGTCTATTCAAATCTTTTGCCCATTCTTTAATTGGGTTATTGAGTTTTTATTATTATTATTGAGTTGAAGAATTTCTTTATATATTCTGAATATTAAACCCTTACAGGATATGGGGTTTCCAAATATTTTCTCCCATTGTGTAGAATGTCATTTTGCTTTCATGATAAAGTCCTTTGAGGTGCAAAAGTTTTTAATTTTGATGAAACCCCATTTACCCAATTGTTTTGTTGCTTGTTCTTTGGACGTAAAGTCTAAGAAAACCGTTGCTTACCATGAAGTCCCAAAAATGCTTCCCTACATTTTCTTCTAGAACTATTATAATTCTGGTTCTTATATTTAGGTCTTTGATGAATGTTGAGTTGATTTTTTTTATATGGTGTGTCAAATTGGGGTTCTCCTTTTTTTTTCCCCAGATGGAGATCCAGTTTTAACCAACACCCTTTTTAGACAAGACTAATCTTTCCATTTGAGTGGTGTTTGCCTCCTGGTCAATATTCAATTGACCATAAATGTAAGGGATGATTTCTGAGCTCTCATTTTGATTTCATTGGTCTATATATCTTCCCTTGTGCCAGTAACCATGCTGTTTTCATTACTATGGCTTTGTAATAAGTTTTAAGTTTGGTGAGTGTTAATCCTCAAACTTCATTCTTTTTTTCAAGTTGGCATTGGCTATTTGGGGCTCCTTACCCTTCCATACAAATTTGATGGTTGGCTATTCCATTTATGCAAAGACAGTTGTTGGAATTTTGATTGGTATTACACTCAATCAATAATTTCCTTTTGGTAGAATTGACATCTTAACAAGATTTAGTTTCCAATCCATAAATACAGAACATTCTTCCATTTATTTAGGTCTTCTTTGATTTCTTTTAGCAATGTTTTATAGTTTTCCATGTACAAGTTCTTTACATCCTTTGTTAGTTTTATTCCTAGTTATTTTATTTTTTTTAATTGCTATTAGAAATGGAAATTTTTTGTTGATTTTTTTTTTCTCCCAATTGTTCATTACTAGTCTATGGAAACACTATTGGTTTTAGTGTGTTGATCTTGAACCCTGCCACGTTGTTGAATTCATCTATTACCTCTAGGAGCTTTGTGGAGGATTCTTCGGGATTTTCTGTATATAGGATCATGTCTTCTAAAAATAGGGAACGTTTTTATTCTTCCTTTCCAATTTGAGTGACTTCTCTTTCTTACGTAATTGTTCTAGACAGAACTACAGTACAATGTTGAAGAATGGTGACAGTGGACATTTTTGTCTTGTTCCTGCTGTATTTTATCAAATGCTTTATCTGCATCAATTGAGATGATCCTGTAGTTCCTTCATTCTGTTAATGTGATGTATTACATTAATTGAATCTCTTATGTTGAACCAGCCTTGCATACTGGGGATAAATCCCACTTGATTATAGTGATTTCTTTAATGTGCTATTGGATTCTATTTTCTAAGTATTTAGTTGAGGATTTTTGCATCTATCTTCGTGGAGGAAATTGGTCTTTGGCTTTGTATGTGTGTGTGTGGTATCTTTATCTGACGTTAGTATGAGGGCGATGTTGGCATCATAGAATGAATTACGGAATCTTCCTTTTCAATTTTTTGGAGGAGTTTGAGCAGGATTGGTGTCAATTCTTCTTGGAATGTCTATTAAAATTCCTCTCTGAAGCCATGTCGTCCTGGGCTTTTCTTTGTTGGTTTTTTGTTTCTGTTTTTGTTTTTAATTACAGATTGTCTGTTTCTTCTTGAGTCAGTATAGATAGTTTGTGTGTTCCTAGGAACTGGTCCATTTCATCAGGGTTATCTAATTTATAGGTATATGTGTGTTCATCGTCTTCTCTTATATTCCTTTTTATTTCAGTGATGTTGGTAGTAACATCTCCCTTTTCATTTCTAACTTTTGTTATTCCTGTCTTCTTATTCTATCTTCTTCAGTCCAGCTTAAGTTTTGTGAATTTTATTGATCTTTCAAAGAACCAATTTTGGGCCTTGTTAATTTTCTCTCTCTCTCTCTCTCTCTCTGTCTCTCTCTCTCTCTATATATATATATATTTTTTTTTTTTAGTTCTTTCTCATTTATTTCCACTCTAATCCTTGCTATTTCCTCCCTTCTGCTTTCATTGAGTTTAGATTGCTCTTCCTTTTGTAATTCTTCCAGTTTGGAGGTGAGGTCTCTGATTTGAAAATTTTCTGCTTGTTTATGTAAATATTTAGAGCTATAAATTTCCCCTTCAGCACTACCTTTGCTGCATTCAGTAAGTTTTGGTATGTTGTATTTTCATTTTTATTTACCTCAAGATATTTCTTAATTTCTCTTTTGATTTCCTCTTTAACTCATTGATTGTTTAAGAGGACATTGTTTAATTTCCACATGTTTTTTTTTTTTAAGATTTATTTATTTATTTAATTCCCCCCCTCCCCCCGTTGTCTGTTCTCTGTGTCTATTTTGCTGCATCTTGTTTCTTTGTCGTTTCTGTTGTTGTCAGCGGCACGGGAAGTGTGGGCAGCGCCATTCCTGGGCAGGCTGCACTTTCTTTCCCGCTGGGCGGCTCTCCTTACGGGGTGCACTCCTTGCACGTGGGGCTCCCCTACGCAGGGGACACCCCTGCGTGGCAGGGCACTCCTTGCCCGCATCAGCACTGCGCATGGGCCAGCTCCACACGGGTCAAGGAGGCCCAGGGTTTGAACCGCGGACCTCCCATGTGGTAGACGACGCCCTAACCACTGGGCCAAGTCCGTTTCCCAATTTCCACATGTTAATGAATTTCCCATTTCTCCCTCCTTTCTTGATTTCTAGCTTCATCCCATTGTGATAGCAGATGTTACATCGTATGAGTTCAGTGTCTGTGAATTTATTGAGACTTGCTTTCTGTCCTCAGTTATGTTCTATCCTAGAGAATGATGCATGTGGAATCAAGAAGGTTTATTCTGCTGTTGCTGGGTAAAGTGTTCCATATATGTCTGTTAGGTCCACATAGAGTATTGTTCAAGTCTTGTGTTTCTTTATTGATCTTCTGTCTGGATTGAACCTGGGACCTCATATGTGGGAAGCAGACACTCAACCACTTGAGCTAGATACTGCTCCCCTCCTGCATTTTTTAAAGAAAGTCTCACTGGATCTGAAATGTGTGGATGGCAATTGTTTTCTTTCAGTACCCTAAATACATCTGCTTTCTTGCCTCCATGGTTTCTAATGAGACATCTACACTTAGTCTAATTGGGATTCCCTTGTACACGCAGCTTTCAGAATTCTTTCCTTGTCCTTAGCATTCAACAGTTTGATCAGTATATGATAGAGTAAATTTTTCTTCAATTTTATCCTGTTTGGTGTTCTCTGGGCTTCTTGGATGAGCATATGATGTTTTTTGCTAAATTAGGGGACTTTTCTGTCATTATTTCTTTGAGTACTCCCTCTGCCCCTTTCACTTTCTTCTGTGTATCGGTATGCTTGATGGTGTCCTAGAGGTCTTTTAGGCTATTTTTGCTTTTTATAATTCTTTATTTCTTTCTACTCCTCAGTAGACTCATATCAGCTGTCTTGTCTTTGAGTTGACTGATACTTTCTTCTGCCAGCTCCAGTCTGCTGTTGAAACCCTTTTGGCAATTTTTCATTTTAGTTATTGTGGTCTTCAACTCCAGTAGTCTGTTTGGTTGCTTTTCGAAATTTCAATCTTTTTATTGAGGGTGTTCATAGACTGTTTTCCTGATTTTTTTTTTTAGTTTTTGTCTGTATTTTCCTTTATCTCCATGAGCATATTGAGTGTTTTCCTGATATCCTGTATTTTTCTTTTCCTTCATCTCCTTGAGTATATTGAAGTTCATTGTTTTAAAATCTTTGTCCAGTATATCAACGGTCTGGTCTCCATTGATGTTCTGGATTATTATCCTCTTCCTTTGGATGGGCCATCATTTGTAGTTTCTTTGTCTTGTACTCTTTTGCTGCACACTGTGCATTTTAATATTTTAAAATGTTAACTCTGGCATTTATTCCCTGAGATATCTGTTTCTTGAGTTTGTAACAGATTTTCTTGAATGCCAGGTGCTAACAAAATCTAAGCCTAAAACACCTTTCACAGTCTTTGCAAATTGGCTTTGCATTGGCTGGTGCTCTCTGTCAGAGTTCAGTTCTCCCATCAGACAGACAAGTTAGCCCAAGGTAAATGCAAAGTAGAGGGTACTACCTATCTTCTCTGGGCCTGTGTCTTTTTCTGGGCTTATGCTTACTAGGAGTTTTCCTGTTTACAGGAGTTTGAATGCTTCCTCTACTTCCCAAAAAACAGCATACCATCTTTAAGACTCCTTTGCTGCATTTGTCCCGAGTAGGTTGGAATATGGCCACCCTCAGAGCAGGCTTACAGGGATCCAAAGTAGCTAATCAAAAGCAATGACCAGCCATCGGCACTCACCCCATCCCAGATCTTGGGCAAGTGGATTTTTGTGTCTTTCTCAGACACTAACAAGCTACGCTGGGGACTGGACCCCACTGCTGCTGCCACAAGGTTGTGGAATAGGTGACATTAAAGAGTGTGTAAAGAGAGCACCTGATATGTATGGCAATTTACCAGCCTCTTCTCCTGCTTTTCCCTGGATACTGCTGCACCTGATGCCAGAATATTGAAATAGTTGATTCAGACAGTTCCTGCCTTTTTAATAGTTGTTTTGGTGGAGGGATTGATTCCTGGAGCTTCCTACTCTGCCTTCTTCCCCCTTATCAGAAATTCTATTTTATACTGGAGATAAGAGCATTTGTGTATCATGCTGCAGAGATGATATTAAACACTGATTATTTTATGCTGCTGTTTATTAAAAATGTTTACTATGAAATATTATTTTCTGAATATTGCAATCATGGAGGCATTTAGGGATTTTAATATTCTTTTTCCTAAAATATTATTTTTCATAAAAGAATAATTCCTATTTACTGCTATTACAGTGAAATAATTTTTTTTTTTTTGAAGGAAGCTTTTAAAATGCTCTTGGCTGTTCTTTGGCTAACAACCATAGGAGGGACTCTCAAAGATTTCGTGACCATATACTATTTACCTATATATGGTAAGATTTTTATTTTTTAAATCAAAATAATATATGTAATAATTACTTCACCACCAATACAATGTAAAATTTGCTTTAAGAGTAGAGTTGACTCCTTTTCTTCCTTGATGTTTCCATATGAACTTAGACATCAAAAATCATGTTTTAGAACTCAGAAGAAGAAAAAGCTGTGCACATCTTATTATTTCCAACTTAGATTCTAACCATATTGATAAAAATAAAACAAATGTGGCCATTTAATTGTCACAACTTATCTTTATGACCTTATTTGCCCAAAAGAAAGAGTTCCCCATCTGGTGATTAATGCACACTGTCAAGGAAAATGAGTATCATTATGAAAGTTCAAAAGACTTCTTCATTTCTGCTATTTAATACAGAAGGGGATACAATAAATCCTTCAGGGCCTTATCCATCTGTTTTAGGTACAGCTCTTGTCACCACCTCAGCTATCAAACTCAATAAAGCAATCACTTCACATGACAGTGAGATCTGGATCAGGTTGGTTTCTCCCTCTCACCGGAATGCCTCAATTTGCCTTTCACTCCCATTTCCCTCTAGTCTTACCTGTCTTCAGTCTGGCCCCTCCTACCATCCCCAATCCCTTGAACTTGGTGATTTGGGCCTTTACTTTAACTCATTTATCACCAACATCTGCAAACTCACACCATCACATTTCCATATGCCTTCATAAGTCAGTGCCTATACTGAATGGCCACTAAATACTGATTAAAGAGGAGCTCTATTACTGTCATAACGTCAAAGGTGACTGATTATCTATCCCTGCAGTGCTGGTCTCCAAACCAGCAGTACCAATAGTACCTGGGTACTTGTTGGTAATGGACATTCTTGGACTCTGCTTCAAAGTATTGAATCAGAAACTCGGGGTAGCACCTAGTAATTTGTGTTTTAACAAGCCCTCCAGGTGTTCCTCAATCTAAAGACTGAGAACCACAGAACAAGCCTAATTTAAAGGCGTGGGGCAAGAGTACTCATTGAACTCTAGTAATATATATATAAGCATTTTACAACATTTTAGCTACTTTAGTCCCTTTAGGAAGATCAAATTTTACTTAATCAAAAAATTCAGCACTAAAAGCTTTTAGTGTCATTTGAAAATTGGTTATATTTTTTATAATTGTTCACCTGGATAGGAAACTGACAGCAACTAGGCTTTGTCAAGAATATTTTCCTCATCTTGTTCACCCAAGACCCATATTCTTGGATTGGGACCAAAAGCCTTTTCTTTCATATGGAAAAGCTCAAAAAAGTTGTCCTCTTTGTGCACCTCTTTTGACTCCCTGTGCTGATGATTAACAAAAGTAAAAGAACTCCCCCCCCCGTGTTGCAACTTAGCAAAGTTAAGGTCATGGATAGAGTGTTCTTTCTTGGGGGCGGGAAAGGACCAACTCCCAGCTAGCACCAAGCAGGAAGCCCCTGCTGAGGCTTCCCTCCCTCCCCTGTGCTTCCTGCTGGGCCCTGACCCAGCTGGCTGAATGTAGTCACCTGTGGCTTGTTCTGTTGTTTCCTTCGCCAGGTGCAGTCCATCAACCCTTGGCTGGCTGCAGGGGCTCCTTTGCTAGAGCTGTGCTCCCCACTGCCTCCAGGGCTAAAAGCTCTGAAGGAGGACAGCAAGAGGGATAGAGGGGCTCTCCAAGTCTTTTCAGCTCAGAGGGTTCCAAGGGAGGTGCTAGAGGTGAAGCTCATACTCTCGTTAATTTATAGGCCTTTTTTTTTTTCAATCAATAGCTCAAATGTATTTTAAAAAATAGCTAGATTAGGGAAACAGGAGGAGCAAGGGAGCACACACATAAGAGAGAATTCTTGCAGCCAAAATATGACTGCACCTGATGTTTGTTATCATACATGCCAAGAATATTAGGACATGGTTAACTCAGGGGAGGGAGAGACTTACAAAAGCATCAAAGCACTAAAGGTCAATGTAACCCTCCGGGAAATTAGCCTGGAAGGCTTAAAAACACAGAGACAGAGGGAGAGAGTTTGCTGACATATTTATGACTTGTTGAATACTAAGCGCCTATGAATTATTCACAAACAGATATCTTAACATTTGCTGACCAGGCTTGGCATGACGCTTACCCTTACCAAAGTGGCCAGGTTAGTTAATATACTTAGCCATGAATGGTTAAGAGAAAGGCTGCTCTTCACAATTAGATGGGACATTACTTTTAAAGATGAGAATATCTTAACATGCTGAAATAAAGATATTTCAGGAAATATTCAATTTGAAGGAAAGTACTTATAAATGTCAATCTAATCTTCATGGGCCTGTGCTCTTGATTTTAAATGCAAATGCACACGCAAAACAACAAAATTACCTAAAGTTACAGATAAATGCTAAAGCTTCCTCAACCTTAAAGTCATGTGAACCTTGCATCAGAAATACATACAAGTCAGGCCCCGATCTTAACTGCTACAATCGTTAGGCATCAAAATAATGACTCCAGTTATCATTTGGACCTAATCATGCAATTCCTTGAAAAGGTTCTTTTTAATTTACAGGCAGTAAAATCCTTTGAGAGGGACTGAAACTCCCCAATGGCACGATCTATGTAGTTTACTAAGAGTTGACCTAATAAATTAAGCAGACTATTCAGGCAAAATGACAATTGAGGATTTAGTATAATTTCCAGAGTTCACAATGGAATTATCAGTTCACAGTGGAAACAGAGTGTATAGGTCTTATTAGCTTGGCTGCAGTAACAAACAACTCCAAAACCTCAGTGGCTTGAAAGAGCAAACTATTAATTTCTCACTCATAGTAGTGAGAGCTGCTATGGTTCTGCTTCCAGGTCTCTGAAAGAGAAGCTGTTCTCCTGGCACAGGGCAAAGAGTAAGTGAAGAACTGAAGCACAAACACTTAAAACTTCTGTTCAGGTATGCCACGTGTCACTTTCTCACATTTTCTTGGTCAGCACAAATTCTGTGGAAAACCTGACTTTGGGACATGGATGCATCGCCACCTGCATAGAAGCGCTACAATTCACACAATCCTTGGCAAGGATGTAGATTCCTCTTGTAGGGAAAGAGGTGAATAGGTGGGAACAGTAATACAATCTTCCACCCTGCTGCAGCCCCAACAGGGATAGAACCTGTACAGTAAACACATGATGTGTTGTGCCCTTCTCTGTCCTTGCATTTATGGCTCTTCCCACCTAAGCGCAGATTCAGTCTTAAGAACTTCAACATATTGCCCTGGAGAACTTATCAATCAGTCAGAAATTACACTAGGAATGAAACTTCTTAGCCATTCTGGTAGCTAGAACAGTGGTTGTCCAACCAGGTTATTATAATTGGAGAGATTCTAAAAATTCTCTTTTTAAGACCACCTCAGGATATACCAGAAAGATGCCTTGAAATCTCCTATAAAACCCTCAGACATATGAAACCTAACAATCTCCAGATCCCCCTCCTTCATGGGTCCTGGATAAAGAGAATGGGAGCATTCAGCACATGTTTTTTGACAGCCTCAGCATATTAACTGTATGACCTTGAATAAGGAAGGCAATCCCTAGTTCCTTATTCATAAAATGGTGTAAATATAGTATGGAGGTAAAGCGTTCTGAGGCCAGGTTGTCTGAGCTTAAATTTCCCCTTCATCCCTATAACCAAGTGAACTTAGAAAAATTACTGAGCTGCTCTTTCTTCATTAAAAAACATGGTAATTGTACTATTTCATAGAATTACTTTGAGGTTTAAACGAGTGAATTAATCTAAGCTGCTGAGAACACCTGACCTAAAGTATGTGCTCGAAAAACATATATAATTGTATAAATCTTCTGGTATATCTATCTTTCAGAATTGGTATGTATGTTTAATAAGAATATATATAAAATATCAAAAGCATCTGGCATATTGAAGATGTTCAACAAGTGTTAACATCGCTGGTATTCAATGTGATTTAAACATTTATAAAGGGGTACTCTATTTTCTAATGTGGTGAAATATTTTAAACACAAACTATTCTATTTAAATATTCATGCATGTGCCATAAAATAGAACACCCAGTACTGGTGCCAAAGAAGTGGGGATGTGCTTTCAGCCCCTCAATAATTTCCATCATCTCCCTTCAAGCCAACCCTATAGGCATGCACTAAGTAGAAACAGCTTCAAGACACATCCCTAAGCCATTCAAACAATATGTCATCCCTTATACCCCCTCCAGGCAGAGTGCCACCTCCAAGGCCTACTCCACATCAAACTTCTGGCAAAGATTATGTAAAGGTATATTAAACCAATATATGTTAAGAAGCTTAAAATAATAAACTCTTTTACCCCTGCCTCATTTAACCACCACAGTTAGATACCATTAAATGTAATAGCATTCAACAATTGATGTTCTCAGGTAGAAAATGAAATGAAAAGGAGACTCAACTGTCCTAAAACACTTGAACCCATATAAAAGCACTTCATCTCAGAGATCCCTGGAATCCTCTCCTAACATAATTCTGACTGTTATGTTTTAGAACTTTAATAATTATGAGGCTTTGGACACTAGTCAGCCATAGAAAAGTTGGGTTCATTTAAACATGTTCCAAAAACAAATAAACAAGCAGCTTCTACCAATTGTTTTCCCAATTCCTACCCTGAAAAGGTCTTTGATACCTAAGTTGGTTTACCTGGAGTTGTCCTGATTTTAACACTGAAAGTTCATGTCCCAGGAATCTCCTCAGTCCCTGGCAAACTGGCACTGTTTGTCATCCTAACCCACAAAGGTAGAGCGGCAAAAACTAGCATATATTGTTTATGAGTTCCTGTTAGTTAGACACAAATATGGATCTATAGAGTGGCTAAGCTGCCCTTGTATCTCAGGTGTCCTAAGGGAGAGAACGCTTTATTTTGCAATTAACATAATTCTAAAATTTGGGGAGTCAAAAACTTCAACTTTAAAAAGATTTGAGCCAAGATTTTATAAACTAAAATAAGAATTTTTTAATGAGAAATTTCAGGAATTCAAGACACTAAACTATAGTGCCCACCTCTTTTTCCTGTTTGATCTTTGAAGATTAGTATTCAGTATTTTTCATGACATTTATATTGAGGAAGGAATATAAGATTATTGAAAGCAGAGAAACTCAATATTAGGAATGCACATCAAAAGGTCTTCAAGACAAAGAAGGGATCATATGATTTGAAACCAGAGTTACTAGAAGCATGTGTGCTGCACTTCATTTTCTAGTTAACAGTGTAACATATGTCAAAAATTGATTTAAAACACTTTTCACAGCTGAGCTGACATTTGGTGCTCCTCAGACTTCTTTTGCTCTTAAGGATGGGGGTTCAAATCCAAACGAGGTTAACATTGTACTGGTACATATTCCTGGTGGATGAGGAAAACAGTCTTTTAGTTTAAGTAAAATGAAAACATCTGTTTGAGTCCTGTGGGAAAGAGTTATTTCAAAAAGAGGGGGAGGGGATAGCTGGTTATTAAAGCTGCAGATGCCCTCAGTAACATTCCACATTATGTTAAAAAATTACAGCAATCATGCCTTGCTTACCTAGGATGATGAAAATTTGTACATGAGCATTGGTCAGTCTTCATTTCTCAGGATGCCTTCTCCACATGTCCCCCTTCCTCTGTCTAAAGCCATATTTTAATGTCTATTAACTGATTTCCAAGTTATTTTCACCCTAAATCAGGGAAAATCCAGCTCAGTTAAGAGACCAACCTTTTGCCAAATAACTGTTTACTCTGCATAAGAAGTTATATTAGTTACCGACCTACTGTGTGTAACAAAACACCACAAACAGCAGCTAAACACATCCATTTATTAGTCTACAAATGTGTCAGTCAGATGTGGGCACAATGTGATTGGTTCTCTGCTTAAGGTCTCGCAAGATATTGACTGGGTACATCTGATCTGGGGTTCAGGGTCCTCTTCCAAGCACATCATGTGGTTGTGACAGAATTCGTTCTTTTTTTTTTTTTTTAAGGTGATACCAGGGATTGAACCTAGGACATGGGAAAAAGGTGCTCAAACCACTGAGCTACAACCACTCCCTAGAATTCAGTTCTTATGGCTGTTGGTCAGCAGCTATTCTAAGCTTAGAGGCTGTTCATATTTCTTGCCATGTGGCCCCTTCCATCTTCAAATCTAGCAACAGAGGGTCTCCCTCACACCAAATCCCTCTCATTCTTCAAATCACAGACTTCAGGGACAGTTCAATCTCTTTCAAGGGCTCACCTGATTAGGTCAAGGTCATCCCTTTCTTAAAGTCAACTCTGCTATTTACATAACCTAATCACAGGAGTAAAATCCATCATATTTATCTTCCTGGAGCTTATGTGGGGGAAGAGGATCTTGGGGTCCACTTTTGAATTTCGCCTATGATAAGAAGTACAATGAAACATTTTTCTTTTCAACCCTTTAGGTTTTTAGGGGGAAGTTTGTGAGAAAGTATATAATAGGACTTCATAAAAACTACTCTCCTCTTGAAGTTACAAAAGTACTAAGAGTTTATACATAAAGAATTAATTAGTAGTCAGTATTTATTGAGCTACACAGAGAATACTGCAAATACGTTAAGTTATGGAAGTCAGATTCAGTTCTTAATGACTTTATAATTAAAAGAGGAGACAGAAAACACATTTTATGTAACAGATATGAATAAGTGTCCATTATGTGTCAGGCACTATTTTATATAGCAATGGCCCAGCTTTTTTGGCTTTATATTCTAGTGAGGTGAGACTCTGAAAATTAACAGGTAGAAATGCAGCCAAAAACAGATGCACAAAGATATTCCCATCAGTTATTGAAAGTGGTTAAAAGTATAGACTCTGAAGCCAGATTTCCTAGATTTGGAGCCTGACTCTACTGCATCCAATGTCAGCTGTGTGACCTTGGAAATTATTTAGCTTCTCTCTGCCTCAGTTTCCCTCATCTATAAAAATGAGACTTTAAAGAGTACCTACCTCATAGAGTTGTTTTTAAGGATGAAATTAATTCATAAAAATCACTCAAACAGTGTTCCTGGCATATGGTAAGCCCAGGTGTTGAGTATCATTAGTTCTATGGCAGGCACTGGACTGAGCGCTGGACAGGCATTATTTCTTTTAACTCTTAGAATGATCCTGTGAGGTAGGTATTATTTCTGGCTCCATATTACAGAGGAGAAAATATAGGTACAGAGAAGCTAAATAACTTGCTCATGGTTATAAAAGCTAATAAAACATAGATACGCTAGGATACAACATAGCCCTATCTTGAAAGCATGTGCTATATACCATCAAAGTTACTGATGAATTAATAAATTGAAAGTACTATGGTTGGAGATTCATTTTTCCAGTTAGTTTATTTTACCTAAAAGCCAAACAACCACCACAACAAATGTGATGAACAAGGCAAAGAAAGACATGACTTAGGAGTAAGAAGTGGCAGGACATGACATAAATGAGCTCATGTATGTAAAAATTTTATTAAAACTAACACTTGCTACAATAAATGGAAGGCGAGTCCATGCAAAGAAAAATATTTTCAGATAGGACCTTACTTACAAATTTCTAATTTCAAGTGACTCAGATATCTGAACAGCTGATGCTATTAGTTACCAGCTCCAGCTGCTATTCATAGGAAGCAAACCTAGCCAGGTGTTATACTTATGCTAGTTACACACACAGGCACACATAAACACACATTCCACTTAGCTCCCACTTTTCCCCAAAGCCCCAGTCCCACTCCTCAGCTCAGGAGCTCCCATAACCAAATCCCATCTCCCATCCACACAAGATCTAAGTGAATTCTAACAAAAGGATGTTTGACAGGCAGTGAGTACAATTGTGATCCCATTTACGTGAGTACCTCCAAACACAAGAGCTCCAAGTCCCTGACAACCCATTCCCAAAGTATTTCTTGGAGTTCTAATCTTATGTCCCCTCAGCCTCACTAGTTGTGGGACCTTTCTAAATATCTTTTCCTTCCCTTTGGGGGTCTTTAGCATTTTGTTTATAATCTGGGCCCTGACATCATCTCTGAAGCTTCTCTGCTCCTGATGGTCCTTCTTCTCCATCACCTACTGTTTACCGGTACCTCCAGACGTTAACATCCAATGTGCTCATTAGAGAGCCTCTTAATCACTAACTCTCCAAATCTCTTGAAAATCCCTTCCTCTGTTTATATTCAGTTCTTCCATGGAAGGGTCATTCTCCTGGCCCCAAAACTCCAAGTTCAATGCAATAAGCATTTTTTGAGGCCTTCTCTGAACCAGGCACTTGCTAAGATACTGGGAATGCAATGACAAACAAGGGAGAAGACAACCCCAAAAACAAGACATTTCAAAATAATGTGGTAGAAATATACAAAGATGTGCCCAACACATTATAACAAACCCACCCTCGTGGTTCAGGAAGGTACCAAGGATGAATTAATGTCTTTAAGGATGTGGGAGTTGATTAGCCAGGTAAGGAGACTGGCTTGAGTCAAGGAGGAATTTATGTCTTCGAGCGTGCATAACAGTTGATTAGTGAGGTAAAGAAGATGACCAGATGGCACATGCAGGAAAAAAACAACCAGATAAGTTGATGGTACCTCAAGTGTGAAGCAGAGAGGGCATAGATAAAGGAAATGGAAGTAGGAACAATATCATGGAATGTTTTGCATAGTCATGTTAAGAAGTTAGGTTTAACTCTGTAGTGTATGGTTTCTTAAGCTTTAAAAATCACACACTATTATTAAAATCAGTATCATGGCTCCTTTTCTACAAAAAAAAAGTCATACGCACACACACGTACACACACAGAGATACATAGACACATGCAGAGTTGATTACAAATTCAACTACTCCACCCATACTCCAGAAGTCAATCCACAGCCACATTTAAAATGCTGAAAATGGAGATAGGTAAGCTAGGGTGGTGGAGGAGAGCCCTTGAAGTGTTTTCAGCAGGGAATTATATGATCACATTGTTAATTTAAATACATTACCATGACGTTTCATAACAGGAAAATCTGGAGGCAGTAAGTATAGTTATAAAGATGTTCTCTGTTCCAGGCAAGAGATGACAAGGCTATAAACTCAGGCATTAGTGGTAAGGCTTGAGAAGAAGTGATAAAAGCAGCAGGTCTTGGTGAGTGATCAAATGTGAGTCATGAGGAAGAAGAGTCAGAGCTGACTCCAGGTTTCCAGCTCAGGAAATTGAGTGAACCAATTGAGGTAGAAGGCAGGTTGGAGGGAAAGGGAATGAGTTTGTTTGTTTATATTTTGATTTCAAAGAGTCTTTGGGAAAATTGGGTGAAAACCAGGTATACTAGTTTGAAGTTCCAAGGAGAGGTCAGGTCTAATATAGATTTGGTGTGTCATCTGAGAATCTACCAATTCATTTTCACTTTATTAAAGGGCCACATAAATAACACTTTCTGAAAATTTACTATAAAACGTCTTCATTTTAACTTTATCGTTTTCTTTTACTTTAATATAATTTCCCCCTAGAACAAAATTCTAAGCAATAAACAAAGGATTCATTTGCTATCACAATCTTCACCTAGAATGGGAGAAAGGACCACCATGGTATGATCAAGAAGCCTAGATAAGATCTGGAAATTGGGTCCATTCCCTTTCCACTGAAGTATCCCTTTCTTCTCTTTCACCTTTCATTTCCAGTCCTATGTAAGTCCAATTTAAAATGTGATGGGATGAAAGGGACAGCAAAAACATTGATCTCAGCTCCCAGTTGATGTTTTACAGGAAAAATTCCTTTACATTCAGTTTTATGAAACAGAATCAAATCTTTTTATTTTGCAAAAAAAAAATTTTTTTTAGGAGGTACGGGGGTTTGGACCCAGGACCTCATACATGGGAAGCAGGCAGCAGTCAACCACTTGAGCTACATCTGCTCCCCTCCAAAAGTTTTACAAAGAAAATATATTGTTGGGAATTTCTAAACTACCAGACTGGACATGAAATTGACTGGGGGAGCCTTCTAACTGGTTGCCCCCACAGTCCACTCTCTCCAGAGCAGCCAGAGTAATTTTTTAAATGCAGGTAAAAGCATTCCGTAAAAATCAAAGCAAGGGTGTAAAACCATCCAGTGGATTCCCATGACTACTCCAATAAAGCCCATTAGCAAATGGTTACGTCCTTCCTAGTACCCTTTTCAAGCCAAGCTCTTTCCTGATTCAGGACCATTGTATTTTCCTCTTCCCAGAGCTCTCTGCTCTTAATAGTTCATATAGATGGCTCCTTCTGATCTTTTTCTTTTCTTCAAGATTTATTTATTTCTCCACCCCACCCCGCCCCGCCCCACCCCACCTGGGTTGTCTGTTCTGTGTGTCTATGTGCTGCTTCTTTGTCCGCTTCTGTTGTTGTCAGCAGCACGGGAATCTGTGTTTCTTTTTGCTGACTCATCTTGTGTCATTTCTCTGTGTGGGTGGTTCCGTTCCTGGGCAGACTGCACTTTCTTTCGCACTGGGTGGCTCTCCTTATGGGGGACACCCCTACGCGTGGGGCTCCCCTATGCGGGGGACACCTCTGCCTGGCAGGGCAGGGCAGGGCACCGTGCCTGGGCGCATCAGCACCACGCCTGGGCCAGCTCCACACGGGTCAAGGAGGCCCTGGGTTTGAACCGCGAACCTCCCATGTGGTAGGCGGAAGCCCTAACCACTGGGCCAAGTCTGCCACCTCCTTCTGATCTGATCTGATCTGATCTGATCTTTCAGCTCAAGAACCTTTTTAGAGAGATCTTCCCTGACCATTTCTAACTTTTAACTTCTTATCCAACTCTGCATCATTATTACTGTTTTGTCTTACAGCACTTTCCACTATCTAAAATTATGATTTTTATTTGTATACTTATTGTCTCAGCTCACTGGAGCCACGAAGGCAGCAAGTTGTTTTCAATAGTTCTGCAGCTGTCATCCAATGCCTAGAAAAATGCCTGGCATGTAATAGGTGTTTAATAAATATTTGTGAAATGAATGAACTAATTGAACTGATATCACATTTCCACAAAATAAGTTAGTTAGTAAAGAATAAAGAATAAAGAACCCTAAACAAATGTGCCAGGTTCTGTGATTGGCCCTGGCAATTGAACATCATTTAAGTAGCTCACAGTTTGGTGGGGATTCAATATGCAATTCGAACCACTGTGATCAATCCTAACATGGAAGTAAATCTAGGGTCTTGCGGGAACGCAAAAAAATGGGGAGCCTAATCAAGTGTTCAGGGATCCCATAAAGAGTACTAAAGAAAATCTAATCTGAAGGATGAGGAAGAAACGTGTGGGAGGAAAGGAGAGGAAAGAATGCGGTGAAGTTTCGGGTAGAAGGAAGGGCATGTGCAAGAGCTCTGCGGGAAGAGATGAGAATCTGAGTAACTTTAAGTAGTTCCCTGTTCTTGGAGCACTCTCCCAAGGTAGGATTCGATGAAATAATAATGTGTGTTAACTCACCATAGAAGTTAAGATAGTTATTAATGAGAGTACACTTGAATTTACTAGTCACTTATTATCTGTTAGTTCCTGGAATACAAATTAAGTTCCTTAATTTCGAAAAGGGACTTCAGAAGCAGCTTCTGTGATTTACACACTGGATCTTGGGATTTCACCCCCGACTGTATACAATACATTAGCTGTGCAGAAATCCTGAGTCGACGTTGACGGACTAAGAGGGCGTGGTGTCCCTTGACAACGGATCTCATTGGCCTTTCAAAACAAAAGCGTTGGGGGATAGGCTGCGAAGGACGCCGGGGCGGCCCCCTGTCGCTGATTGGCCGAGGGGTGCCAAGCCGCCACCTCCTTGTTTCGCTCTCCCTCAGCGCCTGTTGCTTGGCACCCGCTTTGCTTCCTGCAGCTAAGCAGACACCTGCTTGCACCTGTGAGGCGGGGTAAGCGCCACCGCCGCCACACGCTTGCATCTCTCACTCCCACGTTGTCCCATTCACGCCCCACACGCGGGATTGTCCCAGCTGCTCACTCAAGTTTGCCTTGCGACTGGGTCGTGCGCGGGCCGTTGTGGTGACAAGTCGCAGACGAGGAAGTACCCAAGTTTTCCTGTCAGGAGTCCGCATTTAGAGGAGCCCGAAGAGAAATGGAACTCACTGTATATCCCAAACTTAGGAGTACGCCGTCTTGGGAGCACACACTGTTCTGTGTGTAACTTAAAAAAAGCTGTAACTTAATTCAGTTAACTAGTAATGGGAAAATGACCCATAACCTCAAATACCTGTCCCAGAGTAAATGTGAGTTTAGAGATGAGCGTTGCTATATCACGCGCCGGAGAGCTTACCTCTTGCTGTTAAAAGACTTGAAGGAATTGAAGAAAAGTAATTTTAAGGTGAGTCCTGGAGACCTGAAAGGAAGTGGTACGTTGGGGGTAATAATTTTTTTTAAAGCAGCTTTTTCTGTGTTTCTTCTATAGAGCATAAGTTTAACCTAATTTGCCACTATAGTATTGCTATTTAACAAATCTATTTCATAATAATATATTTAATAAATTATTATTTCATAATAATAATAATTACCAATATTGGGCAAATGGGCTGGTTAATTAAGCCCTGAATATCAAGGTCTATCAGATAATAAGTAAGTATGACTAGTAGGTATAGGGTTGTGCTCATTAATTACAACACTTTACATAGTATTTTAACTACCAGAAGCCTAAGTCTCAGAAAGGTTCAGTAAAGATTTCACCCTAGGATTCCATTTCAGGATTTTCCAACCGCAAAGTCCTTGCTCTTAATTCTTGCATTCTGCTACTTTTCTATCTAGTGCTTTTTCCCCCTTTCCTCCCTTCCTTTCTCCTGATGTCTCCTATAATACTAAAATGCCTTTTGCATGGATTAGGTTCCCAATATCCACAGGTGCTTCCAGCTGATTTATCACAAAAAGTATGGAGAATAAAAAGAGAAGGAGGGAAAGAGAGAATGCTTAAGCGAAAGAATCATAAGAAAGCAGCCGTAAGAGGAGGTATAGTGTTCCCAACAATTGCTTCAGGTGACATTGTTCTGATTCCACCCCTGCTAAAAATAATGCTAGGAACTATTACTGAATTCTAAAAACAAATATCCCAGAGGTATATTAACTTAACATTTGATCTTCTTTCTGTTCAATCTGAATTTTCTGCTGCTGTGGTGAAAGAGAATTTGATGAAGAGGAAAGAGATATGTAATTATAGATAGTGTAAATAATAAAGATATAATGTTCATCCAGAGCAGCACCTAACATACTTCATAACGATGTGGTTACTCAGAAATATGTTTAAGTACATTTAAGTGTACTACTCTCCAGCATATTCGATAAGGTTTTCAATGAAATACATTTTTGTCTGTCTTACTTGGACAATACTTAAAGTATATGAAAAATTATATGTACAAGCATAATTTTGGATTTGTATTTTCTTAATGCAAATTTTCTTGCTTCATGCATTCCATATCACATCCATACAACTTTACAAAGGGTCAAAGAAACATGTTTTCCAATTATTTCCTTCTTTTCTAATTTGAATCTTTTTTTTTAAAGATTTTTAAAAAATTATTTCTCTGCCTGCCCCCTCCCCCCCCCCGTTGTCTACTCTCTGTGTCCATTTGCTCTGTGTGTTCTGTGTCCACTTAGATTCTTGTCAGTGGCACCAGAAATCTGTGTCTCTTTTTGTTGCATCATCTTGCTACGTGAGCTCTCCGTGTGTGCGATGCCACTCCTGGGCAGGCTGTGCTTTTTTTTGTGCAGTACGGCTCTCCTTTATGGGGTGCACTTCTTGCGCACGGGGCTCCCCTACACAGGGGACACCCCTGCGTGGCAGGGCACTCCTTTTGCGCGTCAGCTCTGTGCTAGGCCAGCTCACTACATGGGTCAGGAGGCCCTCTGTTTTTTTTTTTTTTTTTTTTAGGCTCCAAATAGTTTTTATTTTTTTTATTTATTTATTTTTTAATATTTATTTATTATTATTATTTTAAATTACATTAAAAAAATATATGAGGTCCCATTCAACCCCACCGCCCCGCCCCCCACTCCCCCCACAGCAACACTCTCTCCCATCATCGTGATACATCCATTGCACCTGGTAAGTTCATCTCTGAGCATCACTGCACCCCATAGTCAATGGTCCACATCATAGCCCAGACTCTCTCACGTTCCATCCAGTGGGCCCTGGGGGGATCTACAGTGTCCCGTAATTGTCCGTGAAGCACTATCCAGGACAACTCCACGTCCCGAAAACGCCTCCACATCTCATCTCTTCCTCCCGTTCCCCACACCCAGCAGCCCCCATGGCTACCGTTCCCACACCCATTCCACATTTTCTCTGTGGACATTGGATTGGTTGTGTCCATTGCACACCTATGTCAAGTGAGGGCTTAGATTGCACATGGGTACTGGATGCACTCTTCCCGCTTCTAGTTGTAGACACTCTAGGCTCCATGTTGTGGTGGTTGACCTTCTTCAACTCCATGTTAGCTGAGTGGAGTAAGTCCAATAAGTCAAAGTGTAGGAGCTGAAGTCTGTTGAGGCTCTGGGCCTGGGTGTCATATTATCAGTCCAGAGATTCAAATCCCCTACATATATCTTAAACCCAGCACCAACTACAATTCCAATAAAGTAGCATGCAAGTCTTGTGAAAAGAGATCCCCTCTGAGTCCATTTCCATCACGCAGAAACACCAGCTCCAAAGAAGGGCCATCTGTCATGGCAGTGAACCCCTTCTGCCATGACCATAGAACCCGTGGGTCTCTTTATCCCTCAAAAGAACCAATACCTGGGGTTGTATCTACCTTATCTGTCTCTTAGACTCTGTTCAGTTGTACATAGGGGTATTCCTTCTGACAACCTCCAGACTCTTTTTTAGAGACTCACAGCCTTATAATCTCATTTCTCCTTTCCATTTCCCCTTACATTAGGTCAAACCGCTTCCCGAAGTCATGTTATTATATGTAGACAGGTATATTCTGCTGTTCCACATTGAATCTTTAATTCAAGGTCATTTTCTAGTTGCTTCTTCAGCTGGTATGTGGTAGTGATCCCTCGGTGCCAGGGAGGCTCATCCCCGGGTGTCGTGTCCCATGCTGGGGGGAATGCATCACATCTACACGCTGAGTTTGGCTGTGAGAGTGGCCACATTTGAGTAACATGAAGGCTGTCAGGAGGAAACCCCCAGGCACAATGCTACTCTAGGCCTTGTTCTTATTGCAGGTGCATAGGCTCAAAAGTGTAGCCATTAGTATCAAGAGCCCACTGTTGGGCCCTCCTTCCTTCCTGGTTATTGCCGTTGCACCTGGAGGATTGCCGCTGCTCTCCCAGGGCCCACAACAGTGACCCCCCGGCCAGGAGCCCGGTACCCCCCCAGCTGTTGTTTTTAATTGTTTCCACTATGAGTATATATAGACATTACCATATACCCTGGGCATATGCCCTGTATAACTCCCTGTCAACCATATATATCCTGTCAATAACATCCCATATCAGTATTCCTCCGCTGCCATTGTTGAACCACTCTGTGATCCAAAACTTCCCGTAAAGTGAATCCCAACATAATGTCAGCTTCAGAAGAGTCTTAGATCACCAAAATTCATATATACAATATACAGTATTTCCCCAGATCCACCATAAAACCTTTTCCCTTCCACAGCAATAATCTTTTAACTTATTCATATCATATTTCCTGAAACTGATGTACAGATTCCGAAACTATAGTTTTCAAACAAGGTAACATTTGTGCTTACTATGTGGTCCATACTTTAGGTTGTACAGTTTTCTAAATTTTTTAGTTATCCTATGTTTTGTCTTATGGTTTTCATTATTAGTCTGTCGTCCTCTATATGTTTTTGGTGTAATATTAGCTGTTTTATATTCATCCTCGTGTACTCTCACATAACTCCTCTTTTGCCCCCTTATTTACCTTTGTTCCATCCATTGCACGTCCATTTTCCCCTCCCCTTAGGGCCCACAACGCCTGCCAATCTAATGCCCTGGAGGCCCTCTGTTTGAACTCTGGATCTCCCAAGTGGTAGATGGACGCTTTATCAGTTGAGCCAAATCTACTTCCCCTAATTTGAATCTTAAACCAACTATAGCAGGGGTTCTTAACATTTTGTTCCATGGACCACTTTACCAGTCATGGTTTGCCAGGTTAAAACCATGGACTCCTTACTAAGTCCACACTGTGCTGTGTATTATTGAAGAAATATATCACACCCACCCCACCACGTCCCCACAAGAACAATGGTTTTTTTTTTGAATTTCAATTCAAATTCATGGACCCCTCGTCAAGAACCCCTGAACTACAGACTGATATAAACACTATATAAGCCACATGCCCCAATCTTGGCCGCCTAGTCCTGCTTGCGATTGACTTGCTTATTATTTATTTTTAATTTGCTGTTTTGTGTGTTTCCTGGGAGCCATCTTAACCTCTGTGTAATAAGGCAGTAGTCAACACCTCCCCAAGCAACAAATAAACTTATCAGGAAAATGAAATTTAAAGGTGTTACAATTCAGTGTATCCTGATCTGATTTTTAAAATATAATAATAAATACTGAATCTTTTTCTATCTTCTTTGATTTTTTTAAAGGGTATTACTGCCTTTCCTGTAAGTGAAGATTTTATGGAGTGGGAAGCTGAAATAGAAGGTCTACAGGATACAATTTGGCATGGTTTGTGGTTTCAAAACATTTTAAAAAGCGTTTATGCCATTATTAACCATCTTCTTTAGATATATAAGGTTGCATTATATACATTTTCTAGACTTCATTATATGTATGTTTGCATTATATAAATTCTCAAGAATTCAAAAAATATTCACATCATTTTTTTCATTTTGTGCTTAGTTTGCCATTTTAAACATAGATGGAAATTTCAGTTTTGAATTTTCCTTTATGCCATATCTTAATATTATTGCATTCTAAAGAAACATATATAATAAAACATCTCCATTAAGAATAGCTTCTGGGAAGCAGTTTTGGCTCAACAGATAGAGCGTCCACCTACCACATGAGAGGTCCAGGGTTCAAACCCAGGGCCTCCTGACCTATGTGGTGAGCTGGCCCACTTGCAGTGCTTATGTGTGCAAGGAGAGCCCTACCATGCAGGGGTATCCCCCACATAGGGGAGCCCCATGCACAAGGCCCCCCATAAGGAGAGCCGCCCTGCACATAGAAAGCGCAGCCTACCCAGGTGTAGCACCGCACAAACAGAGAGCTGACGCAGCAAGATGATGCAACAAAAAGAGACACAGATTCCCAGTGCTGCTGACAAGAATCCAAGCAGACACAGAAAAGCACACAGCGAATGGACACAGAGAGCAGACAATGGGGTGGGGAGAGAGAAATTTTTTAAATAAATAAATAAATTTTAAAATCTAAAAAAAGAAAAGAAAAGTAAAGCTTCTGGGGTGTGGATGTGGCTCAAGTGGTTGAGCACCTGCTTCCTGTATGGGAGGTCCCGAGTTCAGTTCCCAACACCTCCTAAAAACAACAACAAAAAAACAAATAAGCAAACAGACAAAAACAACTCCGGGGAGCCTATATGGCTCATTGGTTGAGTGCCAGCTTCCCACATATGAGGTCCTGGTTTTAATTCCTGGCATCAAAAAAAAAAAACAAACTAACAGTCTTCCATGAAATCAGAGAATAGTTATCAAAATTCCTGTTGGCTTCAGAATTTCACTATGATTTATCATTTTTCATCTGTGATTTCCCGCCCCCCCAAGTTTCCATACATCAAATTTTCAAGAATATTGGGCCACTATCAACTTTTGATGACCATGTACTCTTTTAGCCATGGATTAACTAGATAGACTCCTTGAGTAAGGTAAGAGAGAAAGACACGTAAGCTGATAATTGCAATCAAATATAATATGAGCTTATATGTAGTATGAACAGAATGTCAGAGAGTGATTAATTATGCCAGGAGAATCAAGACTGGCTCTCGAAAGAGGTGACATTTGAATTGAGTCCTGAAGAATGAGTAAGAGTTTGTCACATTCCAAATATTGGGGGATAGGGGGGCAGGGGGGCAGGAAATTCGGGGAGAATAAACAGCATGGCAAAGGCTTGTAGACAAGCAAGAGTATGGCAGGTTCTGGCAATAGAGGGTTCAGTCAATATGAAATATACAAGGGAGAGTATGTCTATTAGGGAGACAAAAGTTGTGGATAGAAGGGACTGATGGAAAAAAGACTGAAAACAGTAAACTTAGACTGTAAAGAGTTATTTATGTTATGCAAGGTATTCTTTGTTCCTTTATTAAAAGTCAGTCAAGGACTTTATATAGGATCCACTTGACTTAAATATAAAACTGTAGGGACCACAGGAGACTAAATTGTAGGGAGAGATTTCAGTGTTAAGTACAACCTGATACATTAGTAAAAATGTTTATTTCTGTATTATAGGATTATTCTTCCAACTGATGATACATTTTACTTGGGCGTACAATTTTGTCCCTCCAGTTGTGAGATTTATAACAATTCCGTTTCATCCAAATGGTAAGGACCAAATGAGATTTTTATTATCAGGGATCTGTCCCTATTATTCTTATGCTCTATCAGTGTTTAACAGACTTGTTTCTTTTTCTAATTTATTTTTTATTTTTTTAATTTATTGAAGTATACCACTCATACATAACATACATAAACAATAAGTGTATAGTAATAGCTGTGACCTTATAAAAAATATATACATAACATCATACAGGGCTCTCATACCTAACCCTACCACCAATACCTTGCATTGTTGTGAAACATTTTTAACTAATGATGAAAGAGCATCATCAAAATAATACTACTAACCAAAGTATCTTACACTTGGTGTATTTTTCCCCGAGCCCAGCCTATTATTATTATTATTATTATTATTATTACTACTATATCATTTATACATTAACATATATAAACAATAAGTATATAGTAAAAGCTGTGAATTTACAAAGCAAACCTGCATAACATCGTACAGGGGTTTCATACATCAACCCACCACCACCGTTTTGATTGTTGTGAGACATTTGTTACAAATTATGAAAGAATATTGTCAAAATCTTACTACTAACTACAGTACTTATCTTATATTTGGTGTATTTTCCCCTTAACCTACACTTTCACTTAAAAAAAAAACATTTTTATGAGAGAACTTGTAAACTTACAAAATAATCATGTCCATGTGCAGAATTCCTATTCAACAGCCCTCCATCAACACACCACATCATGGTAGAACATTTATTACACATTATGAGACAATATCATCAGACTATTACCAGGTCTATAGCATACTTTTGGCACACTTTTTTCATACTCCCCCATTATCAACACAGTACATCTTTGGCATAGATGCATGAATGTAACAGTATTACTGTTAACCACAGCCCGTAGTTCACTCCAGTTGTATTTTTCTCATGCTTCTCCACATTCATACCACTCTGCAGTAGTGATGTACATGTGCTCTAGCTCACAAAGCACACTTTTGCATCTGTACCATCAATCACAATTCTCATCTAATTCTGGGTTTACTGTGTTAGTCTCTAGATTATTCTCTAGCTTTCTTTCAATTGGCGTTTACATCCCTAGACTACCCTTCTCAGCCACATTCCCATTTATAAACTAGCTGTTAATCACTATAATGTGTTACCATCAACTCTATACATGTCTATACTTTTTCAATAAAGTTAATTAAAGCTTCTACACATATTCAACATTAGTAGTCCATCTCAGTCTTCCTCTTATCTCCTTTAAGAATCCACCACCGGGCGGCGGACTTGGCCCAGTGGTTAGGGCGTCTATCTACCACATGGGAGGTCCACGGTTCAAACCCCGGGCCTCCTTGACCCATGTGAAGCTGGCCCATGCTCAGTGCTGATGCACGCAAGGAGTGCCCTGCCACACAGGGGTGTCCCCCGCATAAGGGAGCCCCACGCGCAAGGAGTGCGCCCCAGTAAGGAGAGCCGCCCAGCGTGAAAGAAAGTGCAGCCTGCCCAGGAATGGTGCCGCACACACAGAATGCTGACACAACAAAAAGAAACACAGAAGCTAACAAAGAAAATGCAGCAAATAGACACAGAGAACAGACAACGGGGTAGGGGGGTGGGGGGATAAATAAATAAATAAATCTTAAAAACAAAAAAAAATCCACCACCTACCACCAGGTCTTGAAGATGTTTTCATACATTTCATCTAGAAGTTTTATGGTTCTTGCCTTTATTTTGTTTTGTTTTGTTTTGTTTTTTCTCCATTTGGAGTTAATTTTTATATAAGATATGAGATAGGGGAACTTTTTCCTTCTTTTGGCTATTGATATCCAGTTCTCTCAGCACCATTTGTTGAATGGATTGTTTTGCCCAAGCTGGATAGGTTTGAAAGGTTTGTCAAAAGTCACTTGACCTTGAATGTGAGAGTCTAGTTCTGAACCATCAGTTTGGTTCCATTGGTCTGAATGTCTGTCTTTATGCCAGTATCGTGCTGTTTTTATCACTGTAGCTAGGGAATATGGTTTAAAGTCTGGAAGTGAGAGCCCTCCAACTTTGATTTTCCTTTTTAAGATGTTTCAGGTTTTTCGGGACATGTTACTCTTCTAAATAAATTTGATAATCATGTTTTCCATTTATTTAAAAAATGCTGGTGGAATTTTTATCAGGATTGCATTGAATCTAAATATCAATTTGGGTAAAACTGACATGTTAGTGGTATTTTGTCTTCCAATCTGTGAGCATGGACTATTCTTCCAATTATTTAGGTCTTTTTTTCTTTCCTTTAACAATGAGTTGTAGTTTTCTGAATATAAGTGCTTTACATCATTAGTTAAGTTTATTTCAAAATATTTGGGTTTTGTCTGTCATATTTTATTTTCACTGCTCTTTTGACAATTTTAATTACTTTTACTGATATAATCTTCATTTCTAGACTCTTTTCCAAGTTTCTCTCTCCTGTGTTTTCCTTTCAGATTATAGCACACCCTTTAGTATTTCCTGCAAAGCTGGTCTCTTGATTACAAACCCTCTCAGTTTCTGTTTATCTATGAATATTCTAAACTTGACCTCATTTTTGAAAGACAATCTTGCTGGGTGTATTAGTCAGGGATCTAGGGAAACAGAATTAATAAGGGATATCCATCGATAGTAAGAGATATATCAGAGTCTCTCATGCAGCCATGGGGATGCACAAGTCCAGGTTCTGCAGGCAGGCTGCAACCTGAGCTCCAATGAAAGTCCAATGAAGATTCTTGATGAGTTCTGGAAGATGCTGGCTGTCCAAAGACAGGCTGGGAAATACTCTCTCAATGCTGGAATCACTTCCCCTTTTAAGGGATTCAACTGATTGGGTTAAGCATCACTCACTGCTGATGGTAATCTCCCTGACTGATGTAATTATAACTGGCTATCTATGATTTACAACTGCAGTAAAGTCAATGGTGACTAAAGTCCCTAAATGCCCTTGTATTACAGTTAGCCCAGTGCTTGCTTGACCAAACAACTGGGCACAATTACCTGGCTGAGTTGACACAATAGCCTAACCATCACACTGGGTGTAAGATTCTTGGCTAGGTGTTTTTCTCTTGCAGTATCTTAAATATATCACACCACTGCCTTCTTGCCTCCATGGTTTCTGATGAGAAATTGACATTTAATGTTATTGGTTATCCCTTATATGTTATGCACTGCTTTTCTCTTGCTGCTCTCAGAATTCTCTCTTTGTCTTTGGCATTTGACATTCTGATTAGTATGTGTCTCAGAGTTGGTGTATTTGGATTTATTCAGATGGGAGCATGTTGTGCTTCTTGGACATGGGTATCTGTGTTCTTCAATAGGATTGGGAAATTTTCTACCATTATTTCTTCCAATATTCTTTCTGCCCCTTTTCCCTACTCTTCTCCTTTGGGGATACCCATGACACATATGTTTGCATGTCTCTTGCTGTTGTTTAGTTCCCTAAGACCCTGTTCAATTTTTTCCATTCTTTCCTTCATCAGTTCTTTTATTGTTCGCTTTCAGAGGCCATTTCTTCAAGCTCACCAATCCTTTCTTCTTCCTCCTCAAATCTGCTATTTTATGATTCCAGTGTATTTTAAATTTCATTTATTGCACATTTCATTCCATAAGATATGCTATTTTTCTATGTATGCTTTCAAATTCTTCTTTGTGCTCATCCAATGTCTTCTTAATATCCTTAATTTCTTTAGCCATCTCACTGAATTTATTAAGGAGATTTGTTTGAACATCTCTGATTAGTTATCTCAACTCCTTTATGTCATCTGGAGGCTTACCTTGTTCCTTTAACTGGGCCATATCTTCCTGTTTCTTGGTGTGGATTGTAATTTTTGTTGGTGTCTTGGCATCTGGCTTACTGGATATATTTATTCTGGGTGCAGTTTCTCTCTTTAATTTAGGGCTTTCTTGCTCTTTCTTTCTTTCTAGTTGTGTTAGGAAGCAAGGATATAATTGGTGCTGCAAGTGTGGAGGCTTAATCTGCTCTCATTGCCCCAGGGACAAATGAAGCTTCTCCCAACTTTCTTCCTTGCCAGGGGTAGGCCTACCCTGTAATTTCCCTGAGAGACTAATGAAGCATCACACACCCTTCTCCCCTACTTGGGGTGGGAATGGAGCTGCAGGTGTGGGCAGCAATTTATGCCATTTGGGTCCAAAATGAGAGCAGTTACCCCGGTGGATTTCTCACTATTCAATCTGTGCCAGCCGAATGTACCTGCAGTTACCCAGAGAGGTTGGTGCAGGACTCACCAGCTTTCTCCCTTTTAGAGGTGGGACTGAAGCCTAGGCTAGGGCTGCAGGCCAACCTCAGTGAAAGAAGCTGGTCCCTACTGTCACTGTGATTTTCAGTCAGCCTGGCTCCCCCCATGCCAGGGGTGGAGTCAAAATGGTGGCTACCGGCCTCTTTCCTACTTGGACAGGTACAAACTTTAGCTCTTCTTGGGGTTGTACTTTAGTCAGCTGAATTGACTAATCAGTAGCTGAAGTCAGTGACCAACTGTCATTTCTTCCCGTGTTTTTGGGAAGTGGCGCTTACAATGCCAGCCACAGGATAGTTCCTGAGGCGGTTTGTACCACCAGAGTAGATGATCATGGCCCTCTGCAGCATGGCTTGTATTTTCCCAGAGAGGCTCATGCTGGTAACCCAGCTTCCTCCCTGCCAGAAGTGGGGCTGGGGCTTATGCTAGAGCTATAATCCAAACTGAATGGAAAGAAGCTTGTTCCTACCAGCACTGTGATTTCAGTCCACCCCACTTCCTCTAGTGCCAGGGGCAGAGTTGAAATGGTGGCTACCAGCCTTTCTGACTTGGACAGGTTCAAACTCTACCTGTTCTTAGGATTATACTTTAGCCTACTGAATTTACTAATTAGTAGCTGAAGTTGGTGCCCAACTTTAATAGCTCCTGAGGTGGCCCAAGCTGCCAGTGGATGATGGGCACTGGTCTCCACAGCATGGAATGCTGTATTCACAGATTTTCTCTGCAGATGGACCATCTCCTCTGTCCATTCTTTCAAGGATGTTGCAGGATGCTCTTCTAGTCTCCTGGAGCCCCCAAACAGATGCTTTAGATAGCTCTGGGTAATTACTAACAGCCCTATAGGGCGAACTGATTCTAGGAGCTCCTTACTCTGCCACCATCTTGCTGTTTGTCCAGTCTTGTTTCTTTTTAACAACTTTGCTGTATTTATAAAAGTGAGCATTGTCAAGCCAAGATGGAGTCAGAGTAAGAAGCTCTTGGAGTCACCTCCTGAACAGGGTAGTTGGTGGTCACCCAGAGCTACCTAAAGTATCTTTTGGAGGACCCAGGAGACCAGAGGAGTATCCTGCAACATCCTTGACAGTGTGGAAGGAGGAAACTACCCATCTGCACAGAGGAATCATGAGTAGAGCCCTCCACACTGCAAAGGTCAGTACCCATGGCATGCAAGCTTCTTCAGAAGCTATTCCATGGTTGGAATTGAAGTTCCATCTCCCCCAATAAAAACGGGAGGAAAACACGATGTGGCTCCGACTTCAGCTACAGATTAGTGGTTTCAGCAGGATGAAGTAGAATCCTAGGAACAACTAAACTTTGAGCCTGTCCAGGTCAGAGGGAAGCCAGTGGCCCCCATTCTGACTCTGCCCCAGGCACGAGGGGAAGCAGTGCTGATTGAAAATCAGTGCTTGTAAGGACCAGCTTCTTTCCACCCAGGTTGGATTGCAGGTCTAGCCTAAACCCCAGTCCCACCTCTGACAGGGAGGAAGCTGGGGGGACTTGTACCAACTCTCTGGGAAGCTGCAAGCCACATCACAGAGGCTGGTGTCCATCCTATTCTAGGGGCACAAGCCGCTTCAGGAGCCGTTTCATGGCTGGAGTTTAAAAGTTCCATTTCCCATAAGCAGTGGAGGAAGAAACAGATGTCCACTGACCTCAGCTACTGATTAGTGGACTCAGCTGGGGTAAAGTATAATCCTAGAACCAGCTAGGGTCTGAGCCTGTCCAAGTGGGAAAGAGTCCAGTAACCACCATCTTGATTCAGCCCCCAGCATGAGGGGGAGCCTGGCTGACTGAAATCCAGTGAAGTTAGGGATGGGCTTTTCTCCACCAAGATCAGACTGCAGCCCTAGCCTAGGCTCCAGCCCCACCGCCAGCAGAGAGGTAGCTGGAGGAACCTGCACCAGGCTCTCTGGGCAACTGCAAGTGCTGAGGCTAAATAGACACCTAGGGCTGCATCTCCACACCCCAAGAGAATAGGAGAGGAGCTGGGTATCCTCGGCCTCTCCAGGCAATGGCAGGTGTTTTCAGCCCACACAGATTTGTTGAGTGCCTTTGAGCCCATCTCCACCTCTGTCCCCCCACAAGATAGGAGGGGGCTGGTGTTGCCTCAACCTCTCAGGGCAACAGTTTTGGGCTGCACAAGTCTGACTGTTGGGCACCTGTGACTTCACCTCCATCCCCAGTAGGACAAGAGATGGACTGTGTTTGCCCAGCCTCTTTGGATAAATGCAGGAGCTTTTGGGCCTATACAGCCTGGTCTGGTGGGTACTTATAGATGCACCCTCTCCCCCAATAGGAAAGAAGGGTGCTGGTCTTTCCACAGCCTTTTGGGGCAACAGCAGACCTTCAGCCTGTATGGACCGGACAATTGGATGCCTATGAATCCACCCCCAGCCCCAATAGGATAGGAGGGTTTTGGTGTCTCCACAGCCTCTTTGGACAATGGTGGGTACTTTCAGGCAACAGGGCCTGAACTGTTGGGTGCCTGTGGATCCAACCTCATGTCTTAAGACGATAGAAGGGGACTGGTGTTTCCTCAGCCTCTCCAGGCCATGTCAGATATTCTCAGCCTAAAAGGACTAAACTGTTGAGCACCCATAGAACCACCCCTAACACACAATAGGATAGGAGAAATCTCATGCTTCCTCAGCCTTTCCGGGCAATGGTTGGTACTTTCAGCCTACAGGACATAACTGTTGAGCATTTGTGGTTCTGTTCCCACTCTCTAAAGGGAAGAAGGGACAGTACTCCCCAAGCCTCTCAGGGCAACTGCAGGCATATTTGGCCCACAGAGATTAGATTGTTGGGCACTCCAGAGGGTTCATTCCCACTCCCAGTAGGGAGAGGGTCTGGTGATATATCAGTTTACCTGAGCAACTGTGGTCATTTTGGACCCACACAACATAGATTGCTGACCAAAACTAAAGCCCCATCCCTGCCTAAGGTAGGGGAGGAAGGGATGTGAAGCTTCATCAGTGTCTCTGGGTGACTACAGACAGTCTTGTGCCCATCTGGGATTATTATACATGCCTACAGCTCTGTCCCTACCCCTGACAGAGGAGAAAGGTGGGAGAACCTTCATTAATTCCTGGGGCAACGTGGGAAGCTTCAGCCTCCATAGCTTACAGCACCAGCTACATCCTTGGCTCCTACTATACAAAGAGCAAGGGAGAAAAGATAAGAAATCCCTAAACTAAAGGGAGAAACTGCATCCAGAATAAACACATCTAGCAAGCCAGATGCAGAAACACCAACAAAAAATTACAATCCATGCCAAGAAACAGGAAGAGATGGCCCAATTAAAGTAACAAGATATGCCTGCAAATGACATAAAGGAGTTGAGACAACTAATCTTAGATGTTCAAACAAATCTCCTTAATATAACGAGATGGCTAAAGAGACTAAGGATTTTAAGAAGACATTGGATGAACACAAAGAAGAATTTGAAAGCATACATAGAAAAATAGCAGACCTTATGGGAATGAAAGATGCAATAAATGAAATTAAAAATACTCTGGAGGCATGTAACGGCAGATTTGAGGAAGCAGAAAAGAGGATCGATGAGCTTGAAGACATGACCTCCAAATGTGAACAAACAAAAAAACAAATGAAGAAAAGAATGGAAAAAATTGAACAGGGTCTCAGGGAACTAATTGACAGCAAGAGACATGCAAACATATATGTCATGGATGTCCCAGAAGGAGAAGAGTAGGGAAAAGGGGCAGAAAGAATATTGGAAGAAACAATGGTGGAAAATTTCCCATCCCTATTGAAGGACATAGATATCCATGTCTGAAAAGCACAACATACTCCCATCCAAAAAAATCCAAATAGACCAACTCTGAGACACATACTACAAATGCCAGAGACAAAGAGAGAATTCTGAGAGCAGCAAGAGAAAAGCAATGCATAACATATAAGGGATACCCAATAAGATTAATTGCCAATTTCTCATCAGAAACCATGGAGGCAAGAAGGCAGTGTTATGATACATATTTAAGATACTGCAGGAGAAAAACTGCCAGCCAAGGATTGTATTCCCAGCAAGATTATCTTTTAAAAATGAGGGTGAGATTAGAATATTTACAGATAAACAGAAACTGAGAGAATTTATAACAAAAAGACCAGCTTTGCAAGAAATACTAAAGGGAATGTTATACCCTGAAAAGAAAAGACAGGAGAGAGGCTTGAAGAGAGTCTAGAAATGACAACTGTATCAGTAAGAGTAACTAAAAGTGTCAAATATAAAATGACAGACAAAATGCAAAGATCAAAATGGATGAAATAAGAATTGCCTTTACAGTAATAACATTGAATGTTAACGGATCAAACTCTCCAATCAAAAGACAAAGACTGGCAGAATGGATAAGAAAATATAAGCCATCTATATGTTTTCTGCAAGAGACTCACCTTAGACCCAAGGATACCAATAAATTGAGAGTGAAAGGTTAGAAAAAGATATTCCATGCAGACAGTAACCAAAAAAAATAAAAAAAGGTGGGGTAGCTATACTTATATCAGATGATACAGAGTATAAAAGCAAAACTATTATTAGAGACAAGGAATGACATTACATATTAATAAAAGGGGTGATTCACCAGGAAGAAATAACAATCATAAATATATATGCACTTAACCAGAATGCCCCAAGATACAAGAGGCAAACACTGGCAAAACTGAAGGGAGAAATAGACATCTCCACAGTAATAGTTGGAGACTTCAGCATTGGATAGAACATCAGGGCAGAAGATCAATAAAGAAACAGAGAGGGAAGCAGTTGTGGCTCAACAGATAGAGCATCTGCCCCCAACATGGGGCCCCTGATGCATGTGGTGACCTGGCACATGTGCACTGCTGTCACATGCAAGGAGTGCCGTGCCACACAGGGGTTTCCCCTGCATAAGGGAGCCTCATGTGCAAGGAGTGCACCCCACAAGGGGAGCCGCCCTGCATGAAAAAAGTGCAGCCTGCCAAGGAGTAGTGCCACACACATGGAGAGCTGATGCAGCAAGGTGGTGTAACAACAACAACAACAACAAAAGTAACACAGTTTCTTAGTGCTGCATGACAAGAATGCAAGAAGACACAGAAGAACACACAGCAAATGGACACAGAGAGCAGACAAGAGGAAGAAGGGGAGAGAAATAAATAAAATAAATCTTAAAGAAACAGCTTGAATAATATGATAAATGGACTAAACTTAATAGACACATACAGAACATTGCACCCCAAAACAGCAGGATATACATTCTTTTCAAGTGCTCATGGAAATTTCTCCAGGACAGACCACATGTTGGTTCACAAAGCAGATCTCAATAAGTTCAACAAAATCGAAATTATACAGAGCACTTTCTCTGATCATAATGGAGTAAAGCTGGAAATGAACAAGCAGCAAATAAAGGGAAAATTCACATATATATGGAAATTAAACAATACACTCTTAAATAATCAGTGGGTCAAAGAAGAAATTTCAAGAGGAATCGATAAATATCTCAAGACAAATGACAATGAGAATACAATGTATCAGAGCCTATGGGATGCTGCGAAGGCAGTGTTGAGAGGAAAATTTATAACCCTCAATGCTTACATTAAGAAAGAAGAGCTAAAATCAATGACCTAACTACACAGCTGGAGGAACTAGAAAAAGAACAGCAAACTAATCCTAAAGCAAGTAGAAGGAATGAAATAACAAAGATCAGAGCAGAAATAAATGAAATTGAGAACAAAAAAAAAAAAAAAAAAGAGAGAGAGAGAAAATTAACAGAACCAAAAGTTGGTTCTTCAAGAAGTTTAACAAAATCTAGCTTGACTGACTAAGAAAAAAAGAGAAGATGCAAATAAATGAAATAAAAAATGAAAAGGGGAACCTTACTACTGACCCCTCAGAAATGAGGGAGATCATAAGAGGATACTATGAACAAATTTATGCTAAAAAACTAGACAAAGTAGATGAAACAGAAAAATTCCTAGGAATGTACAACCTACACTGACACTAGAAGAAATTGAAGACCTCAACAAGCCAATCACAAGTAAAGAAATTGAAACAGTCATCAAACAGCTCCCCAAAATGAAAAGCCCAGGACCAGACGGTTTCACAGATGAGTTCTACCAAACATTCAAAGATTTAATACCAATCTCACTCAACCTCTTCCAAAAAATTCAACAAGAAGGAATGCTACCAAACACATTCAATGAAGCCAATATCAGCCTAATACCAAAGCCATATAAAGATATTACCAAAAAAAAGAAAATTACAGACCCATTTCTCTAATGAATACAGATCCAAAAATCCTCAATAAAATACTTGCTAATTGAATCCAAGAACACATTAAAAGAATTATCCATCATGATCAAGTGGGTTTTATACCAGGCATGCAAGGCTGGTTCAACACAAGAAAATTAATCAGCATAATACACCACATTAATAAATCAAAGAAGAAAAATCACATGATCTTATCAATTGACGCAGAAAAGGCATCTGACAAAATACAGCATCCTTTCTTGATAAAAATACTACAAAAAATAGGAATTGAAGGAAATTTTTTCAACATGATAAAGGTCATATATAAAAATCCCACAACTAACATTGTACTCAATGGTGAAAAACTAAAAGCTTTCCCATTGAGGTCAGGGACAAGACGAGGATGCCCACTGTCACCACTGTTGTTCAATATAGTGCTAGATGTTCTAGCTAGAGCAATTAGGCAAGAAAAAGAAATAAAAGGCACCCAAATTGGAAAGGAAGAATTAAAACTTTCACTATTCACACTTGATATGATTGTATATCTAAAAAATCTGAAAAATTTACAACAAAGCTGCTAGAGCTCATAAATGATTTTGGTAGAGTGTCAGGATACAAGATCAATACTCAAAAATCAGTGGTGGTTCTATACACTAAATGCACAATCTGAGGAGGAAGTCAGGGAAAAAATTCCATTTATAATAGCAATAAAAGAATCAAATATTTAGGAATAAACTTAACCAAGGATGCAAAGCACTTGTATTCAGAAAACTATAATGCATTGCTAAAAGATATCAAAAAAGACCTAAATAATTGGAAGAACATTCCATGCTCATGGACTGGAAGACTAAATATCATTAAGATGTCAATTCTACCCAAATTGATATACAGATTAAATGGAATCCCAATAAAAATTCCCCCAGCATTTTTTAAGCAAATGGAAAACACAATTATCAAATTTATCTAGAAGTGTAACAGGTCCCAAATAGCCAGAAACACCTTGAAAAGGTAAAGTAAAGTTGGAGGACTCTCACTTCCAGACTTTAAATCATATTACCTAGGAACAGTGGTAAAAACAGCATGGAACTGGCACAAAGATAGACACATAGACCAATGGAACTGAATTGATGGTTCAGAAACAGAAGCTCACATCTATGGCCAAATGATTTTTCACAAGCCTGTCAAGCTCTTCCAGTTGGGGCAGAACAGTTTATTCAACAAATGGTATTGGGAGAACTGGATATCCATAGCCAAAAGAAAGAATGAAGACCCCTACCTCACACCATATACAAAAAAATAACTCAAAATGGATCAAAGACCTAAATATAAAAAGAAGTACAATAAAGCTTCTAAAAGAAAATGTAGGGAAACATCTTCAAGACCTGGTGGTAGGTGGTGGATTCTTAAACCTTACACCAAAAGCATGAGAAATAAAAGAAAACATGGATAAATGGGACCTCCTCAAACTTAAACATTTCTGTGATTCAAAGAATTCTTGACTGCATCAAGAAGGTGAAAAGGCAGCTCAGTCAAGTGGGAGAAAATATTTGGAAACCACTTATTCAATAAGTGTTTGATTTCCATTCTATATAAAGAGATCATACAACTGAACAATAAAAGAGCAAGCAATCCAATTTAAAAATGAGCAAAAGATTTAAATAGACATTTCTCGAAAAAGGAAATACAAATGGCCAAAAAGCACATGAAAAAATGTTCCATATCACTAGCTATTAGGGAAATGCAAAATAAAACAACAATGAGATATCATCTAATATCACATAGAATAGCCATTATTAAAAAAAACAGACAACAATAAGTGCTGGAGAGGATGTGGAGAAATAGGAACACTCCTTCACTGTTGGTGGGAGTGTAAAATGGTTCAGCCTCTGCAGAAGACAGTCTGGTGGTTCCTCAGGAAGCTAAATATAGAATTGCCATATGATCCAGCAATTCCTCTACTAGGAATATATCCAGAAGAACTAAAAACTATGACACGAACAGACATCTGCACACCAATGTTCATAGCGATGTTGTTCACAATTGCCAAAAGATGGAAAGAACCCAAGTGTCCATCCACCAATGAATGCATAAACAAAAATACGTATGATGGAATTCTATGCTGCAATAAGAGGAAATGAAATTGGGACATATGTGATAACATGGATGAGTCTTAAAGACATTATACTAAGTGAAGTAAGCCAGACACAAAAGGACAAATATTGCATGTTCTCATTAATATGAACTAAATACAAATAATAAATACATGGAATTAAAACCTAGAGTATAGGTTATAAGAAGATAAGAGGAGGGTTGAGAAGAACTATGAATGCTTAATGTACATAGAAGTTTTAATTAACTTGACTGTAAAGTGTAGAAATGGATAGAGTTGACAGTAACACATTATAGTGAGCATCAACTGGTTTACAAATGGGATTGTGACTGAGAAAGGTAATCTGGGGAAGTAAATGTCAATAGAAAGAAAGCTAAAGAATAATCTAGGGACCAGAGGTGGTTGAGAATTGTGGGTAAGGGTACAATGCAAGAGAGTCCTTCTGTTAGCTAGAACAGATGTACATCACTATTGCAGGGTGATGGGATTATATGGAGAAACATGAGAAAACTACAAATGGTGTGACCTATAGACTGTGGTTAACAGCAATACTGTAATATTCTTGCATTAATGCCAAGCTATACTATGTTGATAATGGAGATGTATGGAAAAAGTGTGCCAAATGTATGCTATGGACCATGATTGGTGGTAGTAGTCTGATGATATTATCTCATAAACGTAACATGTTCCACCAGATGTGGAGTTGTATGGGAAATCTACACATCTGTATGATTGTTTTGCAAGGTCACAGTATCTGTAACAAAAATGCATTTAAAAAAATAGTATGGGTTGGGGGAAAAACACACCAAATGTAAGATAAGGAATATAGTTGGTAGTAATATTTTGCTACTGCACACCAATGCAAAGAGTTGGTGGAGGGGTGATATATGAGACCCCTGTGTGGTGTTATGTATTTATTTCGTAAGTTCGCAATCTTTACTATACACTTATTTTTTAATGTTCATGTATGAATGATATACTTCAATTAAAAGAAAAATAAAAAATAAAATAAAATAAATTTTTTTAAAGTGAGTATGTCCAGTGTGGAAAATATGAAAAGGCAGGAAAAAAGTAATAATTATCTGGAATTCTAATTCAGAGAGCTACTGGTTTTAACATTTTGTGAAACTTATTTCTCTTTTTATATATATGTATTTTTGTATGTAATTATCACATATAAAGTTTAAAATCTTTTTATTTGAAATTATATGTGTTTTCCTACATTATCAAACATTCCTTAAAAAGCATTTTTAATGGCTGAATGATAAATTTTTTATTTAAAAAAAATACACTGAATAAATTAGTCTTTAGAAAAAAATAAGTTAGAATGCTACTTCTAATTATACACAAAGTGAATTCCTGATAGGTCAAAAATTTCCCAATTCTCATTAAAGAAATGAACTTACATGTCCAAAAGCACAGCCTGCCTCAATCAGAATAAATCCGAATAGATCTATTCTAAGACACATACTACTCAGAATGTCAAATGCCAAAGATAAAGAGAAAATTCTGAGACCTGCAAAGGAGAAGCAAACCATCACATACAAGAGATGCCCCAGTTAGACTAGTGTGAATTTCTTATCAGAAACCATGGAGGAGAGAAGGCAGTGGTATGATATAATTAGGATACTGAAGGAGAAAAATTGCCCACCAAGAATTCTTTATCAGGCAAAATTGTCCTTCAAATATGAAAGTGAGTTTAAAATATTAACAAATAAACAGAAATGAAGAGAGTTCATAAAAAAGAATCTGCCCTTGCAAGAAGCGTTAAAAGGATCCTTGTAGCCTGAAAGAATAAGACAGGAGAGAGGATTGGAGAACTGTAGAAGAGAGGACTAGCAGAAAGGATAACCAGAAGAGTAAAAAGACAGATGAAAATAAGATATGACATATAAATGCCAAAGAATAAAATGGTGGAAGTAAATAATTCATTTACATTAATATAATTGAATGTGAATGGATTAAATTCCCCAATCAAAAGATATAGGCTGATAGAATGGATTAAAAAACATGAGCCATCCATATGCTACCAACAAGAGACTCACCTTAGGCTCAGGGATACTAATCGGCTGAAAGGAAAGGTTGGAAAAAGTACTCCATGCAATGGTAACCAAAAAAGAGCAGGGAAAGCTATACTAATATCAGAAAAAAACATACTTTAAATGCAAAAAGTTATGAGATATAAAGAAGTCCATTATATATTAATAAAAGGGACAATCCACCAGGAAGAAATAACAGTCATAATTATCTATGCACCTAAGTAGGATGCCCCAAAATACATGAGGCAAACTCTGGCAAAACTGAAGGGAAAACTAGATAGATGTACAATAATAGTTGGAGACTTCAACACACTACTCACAACATTAGCTAGAACAACCAGACAAAATTAGCAAGGACACAGAGATTTTGCACAATTTGGTAAATGAGCTATACTTAACAGACTTATACAGAATGTTGCATCCCAAATCAGCAGGTTATATATTGTTTACAAGTGCTTATGGATTTCCATAGACAACATGTTGGGTCATAAAGCAGGTCTCAATATATATGAAAAGATTGAAATTATACAAAGCACCTTCTCAGATCATAATGGAATGAAGCCAGAAATCAAGAATAGATGGTAAAAGAGAAGACTTACAAATGTGTGGAGGCTAAACAACACCCTCCTAAACAATCAGTGGATCAAAGAAGAAATTGTCAGATAACTTAGTAAATATATTGAGGTGAATGAAAATGCAAACACAATTTATTGCCCGGTGGTTAGGGCGTCCGTCTACCACATGGGAGGTCCGCAGTTCAAACCCTGGGCCTCCTTGACCCGTGTGGAGCTGGCCCACATGCAGTGCTGATGCGCGCAAGGAGTGCCGTGCCACACAGGGGTGTCCCCTGCGTAGGGGAGCCCCACGCACAAGGAGTGCGCCCTGTAAGGAGAACCGCCCAGCATGAAAGAAAGTGCAGCCTGCCCAGGAATGGTGCCACACACATGGAGAGCTGACACAAGATGACGCAACAAAAAAGAAACACAGATTCCCATGCCGCTGACAACAAGAGAAGCGGACAAAGAAGACACAGCAAACAGACACAGAGAACAGTCAACCGGGGTGTGGGGGGGGAGAGAAATAAATAAATAAAAATAAATCTTTAAAAAAAAAAAAACTTATGGGATACAGTGAAGGCAGTGCTGAGAGGGAAATTTATAACCCTAAACATCTATATTAAAAAAGAAGAAAGAACTGCAAAGACCTAACTGAACAGTTGGGGGAACTAGAAAAAGAACCAATTCCAAAGCAAGTACAAGGAAGGAAATAAAAAGATTAGAACAGAAATAAATGAAGTTGTGAACAACAATAATAGCAACAACAACAAAGAGTAGAGAAAACCATCAAAACCAAAAGCTGGTTCTTGAGAAGATCAATAAAATTGACAAACACTTCGCTAGACCAACAAAGAAAAAAAAGAGAGAAGAAACAAATCAACAAAAGCAGAAATGAAAGGGGAGAAGTTACAACTGATGCCACAGAAATAAAAAGGATCATAGAATGGTATTTTGAGAAACGGTATGCCAACAAATTTGACAACCTTGATGAAATGGACAAATTTCTAGATATGTTCAAACAACCTACACTGTCTCTATGAGAAATACAAAAATTCAATAAATCAATCACATTTAAAGAGATTGAGGGAAGCAGATTTGGCCCAACAGATAGGGCATCCGCCTACCACATGGCAGGTCCAGGGTTCAAACCCAGGGCCTCCTAACCTATGTGATGAGCTGGTCCACATGCAGTGCTGATGTGCGCAGGGAGTGCCGTGCCACACAGGGGTGTCCCCTGCGTAGGGGAGCACCACATGCAAGGAGTGCACCCTGTAAGGAGAGTCGCCCAGCACGAAAAAAGTGTAGCCTGCCCAGGAGTGGCGCCGCACACACGGAGAGCTGACGCAGCAAGGTGACGCAACAAAAAGAGACACAGATTCTGGGTGCCGCTGACAAGAATACAAGCCGACACAGAAGAACACACAGCAAATGGACACAGAGCAGACAACTGTGTGTGTGGGGGGGGGAGGGGCAGGGAAGGAGAGAGAAATAAAAAACAGATATAAAGAGAGTGAATCAGTCATCAAAAATCTCCCAACAAAGAAATGTCCAGGACCATGTGGCTTCACAGGGGAATTCTACCAAGCACTTCTAAAAGAATTAACACCAATCCTGTTTAAAGCCTTCCAAAAATTGAAGAGAAGGGAAATTGCCCAAAACATTTTATGAAGCCAATATCACTGTAATACCAAAACCAGATAAAGGTATTGCAGAAAAAGAAAATTACAGAAGAATGTCTCTAATGAACATAGATGCAAAAATTCTCAACAAAATACTTGCAAATAGAATACAATAGCATATCAAAGGAATTATACACCATGACCAAGTGGAATTTATTCCTGGTATACAAAGGTTTTCAACACAAGAAAATCAATTAACATAATATACCACATTAAAAAATTGAAAGGAAAAAACCCACATGATTATCTTGACTGATGCAGAAAAGGCATTCAACAAAATCCAGCATCCTTTCTTGATAAAAACACTTCAAAAGACAGGAATAGAAGAGAAACTCCTCATAAAATAAAGGACATATGTGAAAAACCCACAGCCAGCATCCTACTCAATAGGGAAAAGTTGAAAGCTTTTGCTTTGAGATTGGAAACAAGACAAGGATGTCCACTGTCACCACTGTTATTCTACATTGTGCTGGAAGAAAGAAAAAAAAGGCATCCATATAGGGAAAGAGGAAGTAAAACTCACTATTTGCAGATGATATGATCCGATAATTAGAAAATTCTAAAATGTCTACAACAAAGCTCCTTGAGCTAATAAATGAGTTCAGCAAAGTGGCAGTATGTAAGGTCAACATGGAAAAATCAGTAATGTTTCTGTGCACTAGTAGTGAACAATTGAGGAGGAAATCAGAAAATAATTCCATTTATAATAGCAGCAAAAAGACTTCAATACCTAGGAATCAATTTAACTAAAGATGTGCAGGACCTGTATTCAACAAACTACAAAACAATACTAAAAGAAATCAAAGAACAAAACAAATGGAAAGACATTCCATGTTCATGGATTGGAAGACTAAATATCATGAAGATGTCAATCCTACCCAAACTGATTTATAGATTCAATGCAATATCAATCCAAATTCCAACAGCCTATTCTGCAGAAATAAAAAAGGCAATTACCAAATTTATTTGGAAGAGAAAGTGTATCCAAAAAGTCAAAAGAATCCTAAAAAAGAAGAGCAATGTGGGAGGACCCTTACTGCCTGACCTTGAAACATATTACAAAGCTACAGTGGTCAAAACAGCATGATATTGGCATAGAGATAGACACATGGATCATTGGAACCTGATTGAGAGTCCAGAACTAAACCCTCACCTCAACAGCCAACTGATTTTTGACAACCCTAACAAGTCCATGTTAATGGGACAAAACAGACTCTGCAAGAAATGGTGCTAGGAGAACTGGATATCCATAACTAAAAGAATGAAAGAGGACTTACTTCCTATACAAAAATCAACTCAAATGGATCAAAGACCTAAATATAAAAGCCAGGACCATAAAACTCCTACAAAAAAATGTAGGGAAAAATCTTCAAGATCTTGTGGAATGGGGTGGTTCCTTGGATCTTACACCCAAAACACAAGCAACAAAAGAAAAAAAATAGATAAATGGTACCTCCTCAAAATTAAACCCTTTTGCATCTTAAAGGACTTTATCAAAAGGATGAAAAGGCAGCTGACTCAATGGGAGAAAATATTTGGAAATCACATATCCATAAGGGTTTATTATCATGAAGTCGAGAAGCATATGACAACATGGATGAACCTGGAGGACATTATGTTGAGTGAAGCAAGCCAGATACAAAAGGACAAATACTGAATGATTGTACTACTGTGAACTAAATATATTTCCTAATCTCACAGAGTTAATAACTTGAATATGGGTCTCCAGAAAATAGAATGAGGTTAGAGAATGGAAAGCTGAGGGGTGATCTGTGCAGAATCTGAAAAACGTTACTTTAAGTATTTGGAAGTGAATAGAAATGGTGAAAGCACATCAGTACTATTACATGGGTATGACAATGATTGAAAGGAAAAGTCTAAGGACATGTATCTTACTGGAAGAAAAGCTAAAAAATGTGACATGGGACTGTATATCATAGTGAAACCTCATGTGAAATATGAATAAGACTGTTTTTACAAAATATAAATACATATAATCTATAAAAATAGAAACAGAATACCAGTTAGGTATGGCAGGGGATATAGAGAGATTGAGAGGTGATGAGGTTTTTGATTTTTATTATTAGTATTGGAATAATGAAAATAATCTCATAATGATTGAAGTGATGAATGCAACAACTATGTGACTCTACCAAATACCACTGATTTGTATTGTTTGGATGGATTGTGTGCTTTATTAATATGTATCAATAAAGTTGATTTGTTAAAAAAGGAAAAAACATAAAGCAATAGAAGAATGAACAAATATTTAATAGAATGAATATAACATAAAAGTAAATAATAAGTTGCTCAACCTCACTAGTAAGAAAATAAATGCAAATTAAAACAAAAACAAATATGATTTATGATTTATGGTTGCAAAATATTCTAATATACAATTTTAGTGAGAATGGGTAGACATGGGTCCTCTGATATAATGATGAGATACCTTAGTATGACCTTTTTGGGGAAGCAATCTGAGAGTTTCTGATTAGATTTAAAATATATTATAGCCCCTTAATACTCTGTTGTTTTTTTTTACAGAAAGTGATCATTGTAATACAGTATAACAAATGCAGACATACAAATATTCACTGCATACAATGAAGGGGTTATTAATACTCTGTTTATAAATCTATTCTTTAGAAATACTAACACAATTGTATATGTTATGATGTATTTAAAAATGTTTATTCCCAATATCAATATTAGAAATAGGGGGAAATGGTAATACCATCAATAACTATTAAAATTGAGATTTAAAGTAAAATATCCTATAGCCATATGTATTGCTTTTAAACCGATCTATGAGGGCTAAACTTTTTGGTCATTGTTATACATCTGTAAGCTTTACTGCCTGAAACATAGTATGTGCACAAATATTTTTTGAATATATATGTATATCCAGAAATGTTGGTACAATTCACTGTTAGATGGGAAAATAAAATGTAAAATATAAATTCCATTTAATAAAAATCCAAAAGACACACACACACACACACACAATGTGTGTGTGTGTGTATATTTGTATGCACCAAACTGTTCATAACTGAAGAGTGGCATAAGTATGCAGAGGAAAATTCACATTTTACCTTACATTTTTAATATAATTTAAATTTTCTCTCAAATACATTATTACTTTTGCAATTAGAACTATTTTTAAAGGGTAAAATCAATTCACAGTATAAAATTCATGGTCTACATATGATATTATTTGCTTAAAACAGGTACTTAGAAGTAGAATGACCCAATTGAATATGCTGGTCATAGAAGGCATGCTTCTCTTCCAGTTCTCACCCCTCCCATTTCCATAGAGTAGAGAGAACTTCCCTTCTCTGTGAGAGAAAAATTTAGGAAACCACATATAGTGCAAAGGTAAATCATATTATTGTAATTGCTTCTCTTTCCCTCGCTCACTCTTTCCCAGAGGAGAAATGATTTATCTGACTGTGGAGATGGAGGAAGGAATTGAGCATGAGTGGCTCAGCATTTTCTCAGTACTCTTTCTTTTTAACCAGGCTGATAGAATGGATCCAGTATCTGTTTCTCCAGAAAGGAACCTTAGGGATCAGACCTGCAGCTTGAGAGTTATATTCAAATCAGGGGAACTTTTATGGAGCCCAGTTGAAGCCCTTGATCAAATGCATTCTCCATTTCAGACTTAGGTACAGTGAAGCTGATGTTTTTACTTCTATCTTTCAACACCTTGGTCTATTTATTAATTGTGTATGAACTTGGAAGGGGAGGAGAATGGTGTTATTTATTAGCTCTCCCTCCAATTGCAAAAGGTGGTTCTGCAGTTTTAAGTCTTTAGATACATAAAGCCAAATTGCCTTTGGTGATGTTATATCTACTCCGACCAGAAAATCTACATAAAACACTTATTTGAACGCTTACCAATTTTTGGCATTGAAACTTTGGAGAAATGTTTGCCAATTTAACAAAAATATTGCTGTTATTTTAATAAGCACTTCTTTGAACTCATGACTTAAGCTTTTTTTTCATATATTTATTGATTGTATTTCTTATTTTGTGACTTGTCTGACATATTAATAATTTTATCACATTATTCTAGATGTTGCAAATATTTCCCCTAGTTTGTCATTAATTTTTTAAAAATATAGTTTTATTACAGAAGTTGTGATCTTACAAATGAATCATGCATATGTATGGAATTCCCAAACAACACCCCTTCACCAACACACCACACTGTTGTGGAACATTTGTTACAGAGTATGAGATAATAGCATTGAGATAATGCTAGCTATGGCCCATCATGTACATTTGGCATATTTTTTTCTATACCCCCTATTATTAACACAGTACATCTTTGGCATTGTTGCAAGAATACCACAGTATCGCTGTTAACTATATTCCATAAGTTACGTTAATTGTATTTTTCCCATGCTTATCCACATTTCTAGCACCCTACAATAGTGATGTACATCCTTTCTAGTTCACAGAAGGACATTCTTGCATTTGTACAATTAACCACAATTCTCATCCACCTCTGGGTTCACTGTGTTACTTAGTCCCTAGTTTATTCTGTAGCTTTCTTTCAATTGACATTTATATCCCTAGACTACCCTTTTCAGCCACAATCCCATTTATAAATCAGTTGCTACTCACTATAATACTACCATCAACTCTCTTCATTTCCACACTTTAACAGTTAATTAAAACTTCTACATACATTAAGCATCAGTTCTCCTTTGCAGCGCTCCTCTTATCTCCTAATAACCTATACACTAGGTTTTACCTCCATGAGTTTATTCTTCAAAATTTAGTTCATATTAGCGAGACCATGAAACATTTGTCCTTCTGTGGGTGGCTTATTTCACCTAGCATAATGTCTTCAGGATTCATCCATGTTATTATTTGTGTCCCAATTTCATTTCCTTTTACTGCAGCAAAGTATTATATCATATGTATATGCCACATTTTGTTTATCCATTCATTGGTTGAAGGACACTTGAGTTGTTTCCATCTTTTAGCAATTGTGAATAATGCCGCTGTGAACATTGGTGTGCAAGTGTCTGTTCATGTGACAGTTTTCTGTTCTTCTGGATATATTCTTAGTAGAGGAATTGCTGGATCATATGGCAGTTCTATATTTGGCTTCCTGAGGAATTGCCAAATTGTCTTGCACAGAGGCTGCACCACTTTACAATCCCACAAACAGAAAGAAATGTTCCTATTTCTCCACATCCTCTCCAGCTCTTATTGTTTTCTGTTTTTTAAATAATGGCCATTCTATGCAGCGTGAGAAGACATCCCATTGTTGTTTTGATTTCATTTCCCTAATAGATAGTGATATGGAACATTTTTTCAATGGCTTTTCGGCTATTTGTATTTCCTCTTTGGAGAAATGTCTATTTAAGTCTTTTGCCCAAAATTTTTTTTTGCCCAATTTTTAATTGGATTGCTTGCTCTTTGAGTTGTATGATCTCATCATATAGAATGGAAATCAAACCCTTATCAGATAAGTGGTTTCCAAAATTTTCCTCCCACTGAGTGGGCTGCCTTTTCACCTTCTCGACCAAGTCCTTTGAATCACAAAGTGTTTAAGTTTGAGAAGTGTTTAAGTTTGCTTTCAGTGTAAGGTTTAAGAATCCACCATCTACCACCAGGTCTTGAAGATGTTTTCCTACATTTTCTTCTAAGAGCTTTATGGTTCTAGCTTTTATATTTAGGTGTTTGATCCACTCTGAGTTAATTTTTGTAAGGTTTTACATGGCCCCCTTTTGCTGGAAGGGAGGCTGGAAAAATGGAGGAACCATGTGTATACCTAAAACTGAGGCCTGGGGTAGTGTTTCTTATTGCAGAGGGAATAATTGGGGGGAAAGGAGAGTAAATTCTGGAGGACAATGACTAGTTTGTACAACACTTTTCGACCATGTAATGATAATCCTTTTTTTTTAACCACTGATTCCTAATTTCACTTTTAACTTGCAATAATTTTAATGCATTCTAGGATTTGTTTCCAATTAGTCTTCTTATATTCTGTCTAATCTTGTGTCACACTGAACTATTATAATTACTGTAATTTTACAATGCAATGTAATCTAATAAATAAAAGACCCCTCTTCTCTTTTTCAAAGTTTTCGCCTATTTATTGTAATGGTTTTCAATTAGAGTATAAGTGTTTTCTACTGATTTGTAAAATTTAGACATTAATATCAATAGCCATCATTTCTGAGAATTCACTATATGCCAGGCATGCTAAGTACTTTATTTTATTAATTCTTTAGAATGAACTATATGATAGGTACTTTTCTCATGTCCCCATTTCACATAATAGAAAACTGAAACTTAAGGAAGTAAATTTAATTGTTCAACCCAACATTGCTGATAGTGGGGAGACCCAGGGCTCAAATCTCTTGCATGCCTGACACCAAACTCCATGCTCTTAACTGCTACAACTATATTAATTGTCTGTCTCATATTTGTTGCAAATAATTTTCCTGGTATATCATTTGCTTTCTAATTTTGCCTATGACATTGTTATGTCCATAAGTTTAAAATCATAATTATATTATGTATACCAATAAATACATTATTTTAATGCAGTAGACCAGCATACAGGCCAACCCTGTATAGAATTTTTGGACAACCCTAATAAATGGAGTACCAACTATACATTGAGCAGCATCTTACTTAACCTCCAGGTAAGAACAGATTAATATAATGCTTTCTTTAGTAGTTTTAATTATTCCAGATTTAAAATTTTAAGGAGTAAAATGTATAATGCATACTTAAATGTTTAAAGGATTCGAACAAACTTATTTAAATCAATAACATTTCTTTCTACATCAAGACTGTAAAATGGAGCTTGAATTATAAAGACTTATTTAAAACTGAAATTGATAGTTAAGTCTTTTCACAACTGAAGAATACAAATTTTATAGAACAAGAAAAGAACTGTTTGAATGGTTTCAATTCTAGAAATAGTCCTAGGTTTTCTTTTGGCTCCTAACTTCACTTTCTAATATTGAACAAGTCTTTTAGATCTTTACTCATACATGCACTTTACCTTCCTCAGAAAGGTAATTCAAGTAAATACAACTTAAATGTTCAGCTTTATTTTTGTTTCAGACATTGTTAATTACTTGCTCTCCTAAAAGTGTTTACATCAAACCCAGTGGGCAATTAATGCAGGGATTTTCTCTTCCCCTCTTCCAGAATGCCCCCTTTCCCCACTGGCTGCATAGTCCTCAGAAGCACGTCTCAATGTTGTGTTATTCCTGACCCACAAAAGGCCTCCTTTCTCATCCAAGGCTAAAATTAATTTTACTGGCACTCAGTTTAGCCACTAACATTCATTTCAGCAATATTTTATCCATGAGTCTACTTACCATGAATAATATCTGGAGATAAAATATTACATTTTGATTATCTCATATTTGGAGAATAAAGTATTCTGGCTTAATTGAATTTTTTCATTAACTTAAAATTGTAAAATGAATTCCATTTCTTCCATTTATTTTTGAAAATAAAAAAATAGTTAATTTTCTGGCTAGTCATTTTAATTTACTGAGTAAAATTTAATCTGTTTTTTTTTGAGATGTGACATTTATTTTATTCTTCATTCAACAAATATTCATTGAGCATCTTCCTGCAACAGGGCTTGCTCTGGGAAGGAGACATTTGAGCAAAGATTTGAAGGAAGTGAGTGAGAGCAATATGCAGATACCTGGGGTTGATCTTTTGTATTCTTTCCAAATTTGTCATATTCCTCTCTTCCAACTAAACTATGGTCTGTCTGAATTTTTCCAGAATGCAATGACTGAGGGCACACCAGAATGAATTGGTAAAAATTTTGAATTGCAGAATAATTTAATAAAAGGTAATTTTGGGACTCTGAGATTAGATTATTTGGTTTTACAACCTGGTTCTGCCTCCCAATACCTTCATAACCTTGGGCAAGATTCCTCACTTCTCAAACCCTCAATTTTTTCATCAGTTAAATGGGGCTATTATTAGTAACTACTTCATGTGATTGTTGTGAGGCATAAATGAATTAATACATGTAAAGTACTTAGAAAAATGCTCAGCCTAAGAAAATTAATTCAATAAAAGCTAATTAATATTACAATTCTTATTACTATTAAGGTTATAGCAAAGTATTGCCCAAAGTACATTCATGTAAGGCCAGAAGATGGCACAGTTATTTGTCTTTTTATTTTTCAAGTAAATTTATAAAACATGCCTCATTACCAAAAGATTTTAAGGTACTGGAAAGGAAAAGAAAATCATCGATAATGATTATATATATATTATATATATATACTTATATAAATAATACCTCTGTTATTAGCATTTCCTTCTGATCTTTTCTTCTGTGTTTATGTGTCCTACAGTGTTTGTCCCATTATCTACAGGGTAAGTCCAAATTCCTTTGCATAACAAATGATGATCTACTTCTCATACTTGGGTTTCAGACTCTCCCTAACCCATCATGCAATCCCACACCTATGTATATCTTCATGCTTTTCTTTGCTCACACTGCATGGTTCATTTCAGGTCAAAAAAGCATTTATAAAATTGTAGTCTCTAAATTACAAACCTGAGCAATCCTCAGACCTTAACAAGTGTGTAGTCTAGTGCCTCATCTTACTGGCAACTCATCTTCCATTTTCCTCAGCCGAGGAAGTAACTGCTCATGTTGAAAGAGACCAGCCAAATGGGTCCTCCTGTGATGCTTTTCCTGATTTTTTTCTGGGTAGAATTGATAGCTTTGTTTTTTGGAGGGCTCCCTTTGCTACCTGCCCAATAGTACCCTAAGCAGATTTCTATCAGAGCACTCTAATACTGTAAAGCACACTCTATATTCTTATTTGTCTTCTCCATTGTACTTCAAGGCTTTGTGAGGTAAAGGTCAGATCTAGTTCATCTTTGATTTCCCGGTACGTACACAGGATGATGCTGACACTTGGTAGGTACTAAATTAAATGAATTAATAAATGAACCTGAACTTTTCCTTTGTCGCAATTATGTATGGATAAATTAGAGAGTCTATTTCTTTTTCACTTTTATCTCAAGTAATTTCCATATTGCTAAAATTAGTATTTTCATGGCTGTTTAATAGTCCTTTGAAGGTCAATGCTGTACAATAGAACTTTCTGCATGGATAGAAATGTTTGAGCTCAGCACTGTCCAAATCAGTAGCCATTAGCCACATGTAGCTGCTGAGAACTTGAAGTGTGGAACTGAGGGTTTTTTAATTTTATTTTAAGTAATTTAAACTGAAATTGCAACATGTGACTAGTGCCTACTATAATGGACCATGCAAACTTAGATCATCTTTGAAAGACAGATAATACCCATCTATAATTATCATACTATTCAAAGGCATGATACTTGAAATGATATTTAAAATATTTAGAGCCTAAATATATGAATCGCCTCCACCTTAATTATTTATAACCTTAATTTTTTGGAAAATTGATTCTTTCACCAAGATATATATTGCTCAACACCTATCCATAGAATAAATTTGAAATCCATGGTGCTTTAATTAATTAGATATTTTTAAATGTACCTACTGGTGTAGTTAACTAAAGGTGCACGTTATTATATTTATCCTCTGAAGAATTTTTAATGTTATTCTATGCTTTCGCATGATTAATTTAAAAGTTACTATTATTTTTTACTATTTTAGCAGGCTGTCTGATTTGTACATTTTAATATATACTTTATATTACCAGTCCTTGAAAATCATTAAGTACAATTAATAGCTCGAGTACACATTGTATGAATAGGTCTTAGTCACACTGGTTAATGAGAGGAATACTGAGAAAACTTTACTAAATATGCCTCTCTCAGTAAGATTATCGCTCCAAAGATCAAAAGCTTCATTTAAAATTTTTTTAAAATTTTATTTTCCTTTATTAGAGAAGTTATGGGTTTATAGAACAATCATACATAAAATACAGGATTTGCATATACCACACCAACAACAAGATGCATTGGTGTGGAACATTTGTGACAATTGATGATAGCATATTTTTATAATTGCAGTATTAAAACCCATGGTTTAACTTTGGGCTGTTTGTGTAGTGCCATGGATTTTTAAATTTTATTTTATTCTCTTACCTTATATACAATCTAACATTTCTCCTTTGAATAATATTTAGATACATATTTCAGTGCTGTTAATTGCATTCACAATATTGTGCTACCATCATAACTTTTCATTAACAACATTTCAATCATTCCAAATAGGAACACTTTAAGTGAAAACTTCCCATTCCCTACCCTCACACCTTCCCCTGGTGACCTGTATTCTAGATAATGATTCTGAATTTCCTTATTCTAGTTATTTCATATATGTGAGATCTTAAAAATATTTGTCCTTTTGTGTCTGGTTTATTTCACTCAACATGATGTTTTCATCCATGTTGTCACATATATCTTCATTCCTTTTTACAGCTGAATAATATTCCATTGTATGTATATACCACATTTTCTTTATCTGTTCATTGGTTGATGGACACTTGGGTTGCTTCCATCTTTTGGCAATTGTAAATAATGCTGCTCTGAACATTGATGTGCAAATATCTGTTTGAGTCCCTGCTTTCAATACTTTTGGGTATATAATTAGAAGTAGGATTACTCAGTCATACGGTAATTCTATAATTAACTTTCTGAGGAACTACAAAACTGTTTTCCCTAGTGGCTGCATCATATTAAATGCCACCAGCAATGAATGCATGCTCCTATTTCTCCACATCCTCTCCACCATTTTTTTAAATAGTAGCCATTCTAGTGGGTATGAAATATTATCTCTTGTGGTTTTTTTTAAAGATTTATTTTTTATTTATTTCTCTCCCTTTCCCCTCCCCAGTTGTCTGCTCTCTGTGTCCATTCGCTATGTGTTTTTCTGTGACCGCTTCTGTCCTTATCAACGGCACCGGGAATCTGTGTTTCTTTTTGTTGCATCATCTTGAGTCAGCTCTCCCTGTGTGCAGTGCCACTCCTGGTCAGGCTGCACTTTCTTTCACGCTGGGTGGCTCTCCTTACGGGGCGCACTTCTTGTGCGTGGGGCTCCCTTACGTGGGGAACACCCCTGCGTGGCACGGCACTCCTTGCGCATCAGCACTGCACATGGGCCAGCTCCGCATGGGTCAAGAAGGCCCCGGGGTTTGAACCACGGACCTCCCATGTGATAGGCAGATGCCCTATCCATTGGGCCGAGTCTGCTTCCCCCTCACTATGGTTTTGATTTACATTTCCCTGATGGTTAATGATGTTGAACAACTTTTCATGTGTTTTCTGGCCATTTGTATATCTTTAACTTTTTTTTTCTTCCCTCCACCCTCCCCCTCCTCTCGCCCTGCTGTTTTTGCTGTCTGTATCAATTTGCTGTGAGATCTTCTGTATCTATTTCTCTTTTTGTCTTCTCTTCTCATTTTTCTCCTCTTGGATTCACTGGAATATGAACTTAAGGACTTCTGATGTGGAGAGATTCCCTGTCACCTGCACCACCTAGGTTCCTGGTTTCTACTGTGCTTCACGTTGACTCTCCCCTTTGTCTCTCTTTTGTTGTGTCATCATTTTGCTGTGTGACTCATTTGCGCAGGCACTGACTCACCATGCAGGTACTTGTGCAGGCACTCAGCTCACTACACAGGCACTTGTCTCACCATGCAGGCTCCTGTGTGGGCACTTAGCTCACCACGCAGGCACTCATGCGGGCACTTGGCTTGCTGCACGGGCTCTCGTGCAGGAATTTGGCTCACCGCACAGGCACTGGTCACTGCAGAGGCATGCTTTTTTTTCTTTTTCACCAGGAGGCCCCAGGGATCAAACCTGGGTCCTCCCATATGGTAGGCAGAAGCCCTATCACTTGAGCCACATCTGCTTCACTGTATATCTTCTTTAGAGAGATGTCTGCTCAAGTCGTTTACCCAATTTTTAGTTGGGTTGTTTGTCTTTTTGTTAATTTGAAGGGATTCTTTATAAATACTTGATATTCATCGTATATAAGATATGTCAATTCCAAATATTTTCTCTCATTGTGTAGGTTGTCTTTTCACTTTCATTACAAAGTCCTTTGAGGACCAAAAGTTAATTTTGATGAGGTCCCGTTTATCTATTTTTTCTTTTGTTGCTTGTGTTTTGGTTATAAAGTCCTAAGAAACCATTGCCTAACACAAGGTCCTGAAGATGACTCCCTTCATTTTCTTCTAGGGGTTTGATAGTTCTAGATCTTGTATTTAGGTCTTTGAAGCATTTTGAGTTGATTTTTGTACACAGTGTGAGGTAAGGGTCCTCCCTTTTTTTTTTTTTTCCTATTTCTTTTTGTAAATGGCGATCCAGTTTCCCAGCACTATTTGTTGGCAAAAATAATCTTTCTCAATTGAGAATTTTAAAAAAATAAAATTTTAAATGGCATTTTATTGAAGTGTATCATTCATACATGAACATACATAAACAACAAGTGTAGAGTGAAAGTTGTGAACTTATAAAACAAGCATGCATATCATCATACAGGACTCCCATACATCACCCCACCAAGAATACTTTGCATTGTGAAACATTTGTTAAAAACTGTGAAAGATCATGGTCAAAATGTTACTGCTATGTTCCATATCTTACATCTGGTGTAGTTTTCCTCCAACCCACCTAATTATTAACTCCTCATATTAGTATTATATATTTTTTATAGTTTTTGAGAGAATGTTCTCCTATTTCTTCTGTTAACCACAGTCCATCATCCACCACAGGATTCTGTGTTATATAGTCCCATGCTTTCTACAATCCATTCAAAGTATACACTCAGTGGCTCTTATATTCATTAAAGAGCTGGGCTGTCATCACCTCAGTCAATTTTAGAAGGTTTTCATTACCCAAAAGAAAAATCCCATACCCTCTTTTACTCTCCATTGTTGTCCCTTAGAATTGATGTATCTTCTTTGCCATTGCTGCAAAAATATAACAATATTACTGTTAATTATCATACATAAGTTACATCAGTTGTAATTTTCCCATTTATAACCATATTCTTAACAGTTCTTAAAAGAACGTTCTTATATTTATTTATACTATTAACCACAATATTCATCCACCACAAAATCATTGTTATACATATCCTAGATTATTCTCTAGCTTCCTTTCAATTGAAATATTACATCCACAGACTACCCCTTTCAGCCACAATCACCTTTAAAAATCAGCAGTGTAAGTTATATCATTATAATGTGATAGTATCAACTCTATTCATTTTCACACTTTTACAGTAAACCTTACTAAAAATTCTGCATACCTTAAGCCTCAGTCCCATTCTAAACCCACTTTCAATCTCCTAGTAACATATACTCCAGAATTTAGCCCTGTGAGTTTACTCATTGTATTTGTTTCATATTAATGAGACCATACAATATATTTCCTTTGATGGCTGGCTTATTTCACTCAAAATAATATCAAGGTTCATCTATGTTGTCATATGCACCCTGGTTTCACTTCTTTTTATAGCTGAATAGTATTCCATTGTGTGTGTGTGTGTGTGTGTGTATATACCAGATTTTATTTATCTGTACATCAATTAATGGACACAGACTGGTTCCATATTTTAGCAATTGTGAGTAATGCTGCTATGAACATCAAATGTCAGTTCATGTCCTTCTTTCAGTTCCTCTGAATATATTTCTGACAGTGGTATTACTGGATTATATGGCAGTTCTATATTCAGCTTCTTGAGGTACTGCCAAACTGTCTTCCACAGAGACTACACCATTCTACATTTTCACCAACAGAGAAGGAGTGTTCCTCTCTCCACATCCTCTCTAACACTTGTAGTTTTCTGTGTATGTGCTTTTTTTTTTAATAATGGCCATTCTGTAAGGTGTGAAATGATATCTCATTGTAGTTTTGATCTGCATTTCCCTAATAGCTAATGATGTTGAACATTTTTTTCATGTGCATTTTGGCCATTTATATTCCTCTTTGGGAAAACTGTCTTTTCAAGTCTTTCACCCACTTTTTAATTGGGTTGCTTTTTATCATTGAGTCTTACAATCTCGTTATATAACATGGATATAAAACCCTTATTAGATATGTGGTTTTCAAATATTTTCTTCCATTGAATAGGCTGCCTGTTTACTTTTTTTTTTGAGGTACCAGAGATTGAACCCAGGACCTCATACATGGGAAGCAGGTGCTCAACCACTTGAGCTACATCTGCTCCCTGACTTTTTTTTTTATGATTTATTTATTTGCTTTATTTATTTTATTTTTTATTTATCTCCTCCCTCCACCAGATGGTTCTCTCATCTGTCTGCTCATTGTTTGTTTGCCTTCTCCAGGAGGCACTGGGAACTGAACCTGGGACCTCCTACATGGGAGACAAGTGCCTAATAGCCTGAGCCATATCTGCTCCCCACAGTTTGCAGCATCTGCTGGCTTGTGGCATCTGCTTGTTTAGGCATCTGCTCCTTGCGGAGGGCTACGGGTATCTAGCTCATTGCTACATGGTATGGGTGTCTAGTTCCTTGTGGCAGAGTACAGGTACCTAGCTTGTTGCCGAGGATGAGGGCGTCTGTTTTTAAAAGGAACCAGGACCGAACCTGGCATCTCCCTCTGGTTGGTGGGCACCCAAGTGATTGAGCCACATCCACTTCCCTGACTTTCCTGACAAAGTCTTTTTTTTTTTTTTAAAGATTTATTTATTTATTTAATTTCCCCCCCTCCCCTGGTTGTCTGTTCTTGGTGTCTGTTTGCTGCGTCTTGTCTCTTTGTCCGCTTCTGTTGTCGTCAGCGGCAGGGAAAGTGTGGGCGGCGCCATTCCTGGGCAGGCTGCTCTTTCTTTTCACGCTGGGCGGCCCTCCTCACGGGCGCACTCCTTGCGCGTGGGGCTCCCCCACGCGGGGGACACCCTTGCGTGGCACGGCACTCCTTGCGCGCATCAGCGCTGCGCATGGCCAGCTCCACACGGGTCAAGGAGGTCCGGGGTTTGAACCGCGGACCTCCCATATGGTAGACGGACGCCCTAACCACTGGGCCAAAGTCCGTTTCCCCCTGACAAAGTCTTTGAGGTGCAAAAGTTTTTAGTTTTGAGAAAGTCCCATTTATCTATTTTTTTTTTTCATTTATTGCTCATGCCTTGAGTGTAAGGTTTAAGAAACTACCATCTACCACAAGGTCTTGACAAAGTTTAATTTTTGTATATGATGTGAGGTAGGTGATCCTCCTTTTTCTGCAAATGTATATCCAGGTTTCTCAGCACCATTTCTTGAAGAGATTATTTTTTCCCAGTTGAGTGGTCTTTGCCATCTTATTCGAAATCATTTGGCCATAAATGATGGTTGACTTCTGAGCTCTCAATTCTATTCTATTGCTCTATATTCTGTCCCTATGCCAGTACCATGCTGTCTTGACTACGTAGCTTTGTAATAAATTTTTTTTAATAAAAATTTTTTCCATTGTATCTTTCATCACATTAGGATCTGTTGTTACCTTTTATGTACAGTGGAAATTTCTTCTGTGTGTTCCCCCAATATCTTATTTTTTTCATTTTATTAAAGAAGCTTTAGGTTATAGAAAAGTCACTTAGAAAATATAGGGGATTCCATATACCCCAACCCCTCCCACTCTCCCACTCTCCCCCATTAATAACATTTTACATGTGTATGGTACATTTGTTACAATGATGTACTAATATTGAAGCATTGCTACTAACCATGGTCACTGGTTTACATTTTACCCGTACACTTTTATAGGTTTTGACAAAATTTAAAATGGCCTGTATCCATCACTTCAAGATCATGCAGAACAGTTCCAATGCCCTGAAAATGTGCTATGTTCCATTATTCTATTCTTTCCTCCCCTTCCCCTCAGAACCTGTGGTAACCATTAAGTTTCAATTTTGGAAGAATAAGATTCATAGTTGCATGCAATAATATTGAGGGCTTGACATATTGGTCTGTTGTTTTTTTTCTCCCTGATAGCTGGGGCTTGAATCCGGTCCCTCACATGTGGGAAGCTGGCGCTCAACCACCAAGCCACATCAGCTCCCCTGAATTGGCTCCCTTCATTTGTTTGCTTGTTGTTTTATTTTTGTTGCCGGGACACACTGGGAAACAAACCTGGACCCCCCACATGGGAAGCAGGCACTTAACCGCTTGAGCCACATCCGTTCCCTGGTCTGTTTTCTATTATTAGGCAATGCCCATGTTCTCAAGAGATTCTTTCCCCTCTAATTGGGAACATAACAGGACTCCCTAGAATGGGAGTTTAATATTTTCTTGTTTATTATGTGGGTCTCCACCCACTGATAACACAGTATGATAAGATGAACACTTTGATATTCCATAAAGGCATGCCCCAAGTGCACCCTATCCCACATATCATCCCACCCCCAATGCCCTGCACCAGTAATCCTCCCATGCCATATTTGCCAAAAGAACATTCCCACCATTGTAGTTTTTTTTAATTAACATATATTACTCATACAAAAACATACACAAACAATAAGTGTATAGTAGTAGTTGTGAACTTACAAAACAAACATACATAACATCATACAGGGCTCTCATACCTCACCCCACACCAATATCTTGCATTGTTATGAAACATGTTTAACTAATGATTAAAGCGCATCCTCAAAATATTACTACTAACCAAAGTATGTCACATTTGGTATATTTTTCCCCCAACCCACCCTATTATTATTATTACTATTATTATTATTTCATTTATGCAGGAACATACATAAACAATAAGTGTGTCATGAAAGTTGTGAACTTACAAAGCAAACTTACATAACATCATAGAGGGGTTGCATACATCACACCACACCAACACTTTGCATTGTTGTGAGACATTTGTTACACATATGAAAGAATGTCATCAAAATCTTACTACTAACTGTAGCCCATATCTTACATTTGGTGTATTTTCCCCCCAACCCATCCTATTATTATTTTTTAAGTATACCTTTATTACAGAAGTTGTGAACTTACAAAACAATCATGCACATGTGCAGAATTCCCATACGATACCCACACTGTGGTAGAACATTTGTTACAGATAATGAGATAATATCATCAGACTATTAACCACTAATCATGGTCCATAACGCACATTTGGCACACTTTTTCCATACTCCCCCATTATCAACACAGTACATCTTTGGCATAGATGCATGAATATTACAGTACTACTGTTAACCACAGTCCATAGTTCACTCTAGTTGTAGTTTTCCCATACTTCTCCACATTCCCAACATCCTGCAGTAATGAGTACATCTGCTTTAGCTCACAAAGGATACTCTTGCATCTGTACCATCAACCACAATTCTCATCCACCTCTGGGTTTACTGTGTTATTCATTCCTTAAATTATTCTCTAGCTTTCTTTCAATTGACATTTACATCCCTAGACTACCCTTTCCAGCCACATTCTCATTTATAAATCAGTGGTTACTCATTTAATGTGTTACTATCAACTCTATACATGTCTACACTTTTACAATAAAGTTAATTAAAACTTCTGCATACATTAATCACCAGTATTCCATCTCAGTCCTCCTCTTATCTCCTTTAAGAATCCACCACCTGCCACCAGGTCTTGATGATGTTTTCCTACATTTTCTTCTAGAATCTTTATGGTTCTTGCTTTTATATTTAGAATTTTGATCCATTTTGAGTTAATTTTTGTATAAGGTGTAAGATAGGGGTCCTTTTCCTTTCTTTTGGCTATGGATATTCAGTTCTCTCAGCACCTTTTGTTGAATGGACTGTTCTGCCCAAGCTGAGTGGGTTTGACAGGCTTGTCAAAAATTACTTGACCATAGATGTTAGGGTCTGTTTCTGAACCATCAGTTCGGTTCCATTGGTCCATATGTCTGTCTTTATGTCAGTACCATGCTATTTTTACCACTGTAGCTAGGTAATATGAGTTAAAATCTGAAAGTGAAAGTCCTCCAACTTTGTTTTACCTTTTAAAGATGTTTCTGATTATTTGGGGCCCCTTACTCTTCCAAGTAAATTTGATAATCATGTATTCCATTTATTTTTAAAATGCTGGTAGAATTTTTATTGGGGTAGCATTGAAATATGGGTAGAATCCACATCTTAATAATATTTAGTCTTCCAGTCCGTGAGCATGGAATGTTCTTCCAATTATTTAGGTCTTTAAAAAATTTCTTTTAACAATGCTTTATAGTTTTCTGAATAAAAGTGCTTTGCATCTTTGGCTAAGTTTATTCCTAAATATTTGATTCTTTTAGTCACTATTGTAAATGGAATTTTTCCCCTTGACTTTCTCTTCAGATTGCACATTACTAGTGTCTTTTAAGGTCTATTTCATCTGATAAAAGTATAGCTAATCTGGCTTTTTAAAAATTTTATTACTGCATTTGTGGAGTAGCTTTTTCCAGCCTTTCACCTTCAGTCTGCTGGTATCTTTGGGACTAAGGTGAGGCTCTTGCAGACAGTAAATAGGTGGCTCATATTTTCTTATCCATTCTTCCAGTGTTTGTCTTTTGATTGGGGAGTTTAATCCATTAACCTTCAATGTTGGGAAACGTATGTGGCTCAACCTATTGGACTCCTGACTACCATATAGGATGTCCAGGGTTCAATGCCCAGGGCCTCCTGGTGAGGACAATCTGGCCCATGTGGCAAGCTGACCCACACGGAGTGCCACCCTGCATGGGAATGCTGCCTTGCATAGGAATGTCATCCTGCAGGAAAGCTGCCCTGTGCAGGATTGCCAGCCGACACAAAGAGCTGGTGCAGCAAAGCGATGCAACAAGAGACACAGAGGAGAGAAAATAAGAAGACATAGCAGAATAGGGAGTTGAGTTGGTGCAAGAGAGTAATCGCCACTCTCCCACTCTGGAAGTTCCCAGGATTGATTTCCAGAGCTATCTAATGAGTAGTACAAGCAGACACAGAAGAACACACAGCAAATGGACTCAGAGAGCAGACAAACGAGGGAATGGGGGAGGGAAGAAATTTTTTAAAAACACAAAAGAAAACATTCAATGTTATCACTGTAAAGGCAGTTCGTATTTCACCCATTTTGACCTTTGGGTTTTATCTGTCACATTTTATTTTCACCACTCTTTTGACACTTTGTTACTTTTACTGATATAATCTTTCTTCTTCCAAGACTTTCTTTTGAGATTGTAGCACAGCGTTTAGTATTTGCTGCAAAGCCGGTCTCTTGATTACAAACTTCTCTCAGTTTCTGTTTATCTGTGATTATTCTAAACTCACCCTCATTTTTGAAAGACAATCGTACTGGATATAAGATTCTTGGCTGGAAGTTTTTTTCTGACAGTATCTTAAAGATACCACTCTCTTCTTGCCTCCATGGTTTCTGAGGAGACATCAGCACTTAATCTTATTGGGTATCCCTTATATGTGATGCATTGCTTTTCTTTTGCTGCTCTCAGAATTCTCTCTTTGTCTTTAGCATTTGACATTCTGACTAGTATGTGTCTCAGAGTTGGTCTCTTCAGATTATTTGGATGGGAGAACAGTGTGCTTCTTGGACACAGATATATATGTCCTTCAATAGGGTTGGGAAATTTTCTACATTATTTCTTCAAATATTCCTTCAACCCTTTTCCCTTCTACTCTGAGACACCCATGACACATATGTTTGCACATTTCTTGCTGTCATTTAGTTCCCTGAGACTTTGTTCAATTTTTCCATTCTTTTCTTCATCTGTTCTTTTATATGTTGACTTTCAGAGGCCATTTTTTTCAAACTCACCGATCCTTTCTTCTGCCTCCTCAAATCTGCTGTTATATGATTCCAGTGTATTTTTTATTTCATTTATTGCACCTTTCATTCCTGTAAGATCTGCTGTTTTTCTATGTATGCCTTCAAATTCTTTTTTGTGCTCATCCAATGTCTTCTTAATATACTTAATCTCTCTAGCCATCTCAGTGAATTTATGAAGGAGGTTTGTTTGAACATCTATGATTAGTTGTCTTAACTCCTTTATGTCATCTGGAGGCTTATCTTGTTCTTTTCACTGGGCCATATCTTCCTGTTTCTTGTTATAGATTGTAATTTTTTGTTGATGTCTAAGCATCAGGCTTCCTAGATGTATTTATTCTGGATACAGTTTCTCTATATAATGTAGGGCTTTCTTGCCCTTTCTCCCTTGCTGTTTGTGTAGTAGGTGCCAAGGATGTATTTGGTGCTGTAAGCTGTGGAGGCTCAAGCTACCCACATTGCCCCAGGGACTGACCTTTCCCTTTGCCAGGGGTAGGGACAGAGCCACAGCCATTTGTAATCATGTCATGCAGGCCTAGACTTTAGTTGCCCAGGGAGCCTGATGAAGCTTCAAGTCCCTTCCTCCCCTGCCTGGGGTGGGCCTAGAGCTGCTGGTGTGGGTGGGCAGCAATCTATGCTGTGTGGGTCCAAAATGACCGCATTGGCCCTGGTAAACTTCCAACTATTCAGTCTGTGCCAGCTGAATATACATAGAGTTACCCTGAGAGGCTGGTGCAGTTCCCACCACCTTCCTCCCTGCCAAAGGTGGGGCTGATGCCTAGGTTAGAGCTGCAGTCCAATCTGGGTGGAAAGAAGCCGGTCCCTACCATCACTGTGGTCTTCAGTTAGCCTGGCTTCCCCTCATGCTGGGGGAAGAGTCAAAATGGTGGCTACTGGTTTCTTTCCGACTTGGACAGGTTCTCACTTAAGCTGTTCTTAGGGTTATACTTTAGCCAGCCAAATTTACTAATCAGTAGCTGAAATTGGTGGCCAACCATCTCTTCCTCCCCTGTTTTTGGGAAATGGAGTTTCCAACTCCAGCCACAGAATAGCTCCTGAGGCAGCTTGTACCTCCAGAGTGGAATGATCACCAGCTCCTCTGATGTGTCCTGTATTTTCCCAGAAAGGCTGGTACAGGCCCTCCCCCGTCTCCCCAGCTTCCTCCATGCCAGAGGTGGGGCTAGGGTTTAGGCTAGAGCTGCAATCCAATCTGAGTGAAAAGAAGCTGGCCCTACCAGCACTGTGATTTTCAGTCCTCCTGCTTCCCCTCATACTGGGGGTAGAGTTAAAATGGTGGCTATGGGCCTCTTTCTGACTTGGACTGGTTCAAACTTTAACCATTCTTAGGATTATACTTTAGCCCACTGAATTGACTAATCAATAGCTGAAGCTGGTGCCCAATGGTCTCTTCCTCCCCCATTTTTGATAAGTGGAGCTTCCAACTTGAGTCATGGAATAGCCCTCAAGGTGGACTGGGCTGCTAGTGGAGGATGGCATTGACCTCCACAGAGTGGAGTACTTTACTCACGAATCTTCTCTGAAGATGGGCAGTCTCCTCCTGCCATTCTTTGAAGAATGTTGGCAGGATGCTCTTCTGGTGTCCTGGAGCCCCCAAACAGGTGCTTTATATAGCTTGGGTGATTCCTAACAGCACTGTAGCACAAGCTGACTCTTGGAGCCCCTTACTCTGCCACCATCTTGCTGGTTGTTCCCACCATTGTAGTTTTATCCACAGACCTGTAAATCCCCAGAGTTCACCTCTTCCTTCTTCCAACCCTCCTGCCAATTCCCATAAATAGTCCAACCCAAGCCCCCACTCTACTCCCCCTCATATTCCTGCACCCTCGAACCCACCATCACCCCTATCTACTGCCCAACCACCCCATCCCACCTTTTCATAGATTTTGTCCATATTGAGCATTGACTCACAACCTTCAACTCCCTTTCTGTCTCCTGATAGCCTATTTTCCAGATTCTACCTCAATGAGTCTGCTCAATTTGTTTAAGTCAATAAGTAAACTTATTAATTAGTAAGTTTTAAGATTGGGAAGTATGAGTCCTCCAACTTCATTCTTCCTTTTCAAGCTGGCTTTAGCTATTTGGGGCCCCTTACTCTTCCATATAAATTTGATGATAGGCTTTTCTGCAAAGAAGATGGTTGGAATTTTGATTGGAATTTCTTTGAATCTATAAATTGCTTCAAAAAGAATTGACATCTTAATAATATTTAGTCTTCTAGTCCATGATCTTGGGATATCCTCCCATTAATTTAGGTTTTCTTTAATTTCTTTTAGTAATGTTTCATAGTTTTCTGTGTACAAGTCATTTATGTCCTTGGTTAGATTTATTCCCAGGTATTTGATTCTTTTAGTTGCTATTGAGAATGGAATTTTTCAATTTCTTGTTACTTTTGTTCATTGCTTATGTATAGAAATACTACTGATTTTTGGATATTGATTTGTACTCTATCACTTTGCTGAATTCATTAGCTCTAGGAGCTTTGTTTTGGATTTTTTTCAGTATTTTCTGTATGTAGGAACATATCTTCCTTTCCAGTTTGGATGCCTTTTATTTCATTTTCTTGCCTAATTACTCTGGCAGGAGCATCCAGTACAATGTTAAATAACTGAGGTGACAGTGGGTGTCCTTCTTTTGTTCCTGATCCTAGCAGAATTGTAGTTGACTTCTTGGAATATTTGGTAGAATTCCCCTATGAAACCATCTGGTCCTGGGCTTTTCTTTGTGGGGAGATTTTTTATTACTTATTCAATCTACTTACTAGTAATTGGTTTGCTGAAATTTTCTGTTTCTTCTGAGTCAGTATAGGTAGTTTGTGTGTTTCTAAGAATTATCCATTTCAGCTAGGTTATCTAATTTATTGACATACTGTTTTTCATAGTATCCCTATATAGACTTCTTTATTTCAGCAGATTATCTGTAGTAATGTCCCTCTTCTCATTTCTGAGTTTCATTATTTGTATCTTCTCTTTTTCTTTGTCAGTCTAGCTAAAGGATTGTTGATCTTTTCAAAGAACCAACTTTTGGTTTTCTTTATTCTATTGTTTATTTTCCCTCCATTTCAGGTATCTCTGCTCTAATCTTTGTTATTTCCAGCCTTCTGCTTAATTTGGGTTTAGTTTGCTAAACTAAACCTGACCTTTTTCTTTAATGTAAGCATTTAGAGCTATATATTTCCCTCTCCGCATTGCCTTCATTGCCTCCCATAAGTTTTGGTATGGTGTATTTTCATATTCATTAACGTTAAGGTGTTTCCTAATTTCACTTCTGATGTCCTCTTTAACTAAATGGTGATTTAAGAGTATGTTATTTAACTTCCACATATTTGTGAATTTTCCATTTCTCCCTCTATTATTGATTTCTTGCTTCATTCTGTTGTGGTCAGAGAATATGCATTGTATGATATCAATTATTTTAATTTATTGAGAACTTGCCTTCTTACCTAAAGGATGGTCTATCCTGGAGAATGACGCATGTGCACTCGAGATATGCACATGTGTATTCAGTTTTCATTGGGTGCAGTGTTCTTTATATGTCTATTAGAGCTAATTGGTTTAGTATATCATTCAAGTCCTGTACTTTCTTACTGATCTTCTGACTACATGTTCTATCCATTATTGAGAGTGGTATGTTAAAGTCTCCTGCTACTAATGTAGAACCATCAGTTTCTTCCTGTAAATATGTCAGTATTTGCTTCATATATTTTGTGACCCTGCTGTTAAATGCATATATATTTATAATTGTTACATCTTCTTGTTGAATTGAATCCTTTATTGGTGTGTAATGAACATCTTTGTCCCTAGTAACTGTTTTTGAATTAAAGTCTATTTTATCCAATAATATTATAGCCACACCAACTCTCTTTTGATTACTACTTGCATGGTATATTTTTTCCATCCTTTCACTGTCACCCTACCTGTATCTTTGACTTTATGGTGAGTCTCTTGCAGGCAGCGAATGGTTGTGTCATGCTTTGTTATCCATTCTGCCAATCTCTGCATTTTGACTGTAAAGTTTAGTCCATTTATATTTAAAATCACTACTGATAATACAGATCTTTTTTCTGCCATTCTGCTACTTAGCCTTTATAAGTCTTATACCTTTTTTGTCCTTCACTTATGTTAAAGCCTACTTTTACATTTATTTGCTTTCTTATGTTGTACCATATTGAATATCTTATCATTTCTATCTGGATATATTTTTCATCTGATTTCCTTGTGGTTACCATAGGATTAAAATTTAACATCCTAAATATATAACAATTATATTTGGTTTGATACCAACTTAACTTCAATAGCATGCACATATACTTTTCCTGTATCCCTCTGTCCCCACAAAATCTTTTTGTACTTTTTACCACTGATATCTTTGTACATTTTAAGTATAAAAATCCTAGATTTATCATTAATTTTTTTAAAAAGATTTATTTGTTTTTTATTTATCTCCCCCTACCCTTTGCCAACTACACTAACTGTCTGCTGTATGTGCCCATTTGCTGCACATTCTGTGTCTGCTTGTCTTCTCTTCTCTTTAGGAGGCACTAGGAACCAATCCTGGGGCCTTCTGACATGGGAGAGAGGCACTCAATCACTTAACCACCTCAGCTCCCTGGTTTGTTGTGTCTCTCATTGTTTTTCCTCTGTGTCTTTTTGTTGTGTCATCTTGTTACATCAGCTCGTTGCATAGGCCAGCTTTCTTCATGGGCCAGCTCTCCACATGGGCCAGCTCACCTTTACCAGAAGGCCTTGTGAAATGAACTTGGGACTGCCCATATGGTAGATGGGAGCCCATTCACTTGAGCCACATCCACTTCCCTATCTTTATTTTTTATGCTTTCTTATTTTAGCACCTCTAGGAAGTAAGAAGTGAAGTAACATACCAAACAATACAATAAAATAGTACTGGCATTTATAATTACTCTAATGGTTGCCTTTACCAGAGGTCTTTTTTTCTTTATGCTGCTTGAATCACAGCCTAGTGTCCCTTCTTTTCAGTCAGAAGAAATCCCTTTAGCATTGCTTGTAGGGCAGGACTAGTGGTGATGTACTCTCTCAGCTTTTGTTTATCTGAGAATGTCTTAATCTCAACCTCATTTTTGAAAGACAGTCTTACTGGATGTATTTTGTAACCAGCTGGTGATGAGATAGAGATTTACTTGAGTTTCAGCCCTCCTATCAGGAAGATCTACCTTACTGGACCTCTGTTTTGTCTTGGGCTTTTCCTTGTTAGTTGTTTTAGAAGTTCCCTGTTTACAGGAGTTTGATTATCCCCTCTGTTTCTCAGGGGACAAAACTCCCTCTCCCAATTCTGAACCTGGCAAGCTTTTGTCTACCTGTATAGTTTTTTTTTTTTTTTTTTAATTTTTTTATTTTTTATTGACTTTGTAATAATATTACATTAAAAATATATATGTGAGGTCCCATTCAACCCCACCCCCCCACCCCCCCTCTCCCCCCCCCCAACAACACTCGTTCCCATCATCATGACACATCCATTGGATTTGGTAAGTACATCTTTGGGCACCTCTGCACCTCATATACATTGGTTCACATCATGGCCCATACTCTCCTCTATTCCATCAAGTAGGCCCTGTGAGGATTTACAATGTCCGGTGATTACCTCTGAAGCACCATCCAGGGCAGCTCCATGTCCCGAAGACGCCTCCACCTCTCATCTCTTCCTGCCTTTCCCCATACCCTTTGTCCATTATGTCCACTTTTCCCAAACCAATGCCACCTCTTCTATGTGGACACTGGATTGGTTGTGTCCATTGCACCTTTATGTCAAGAGGAGGCTCAGATTCCACCTGGATGCTGGATGCAATCCTCCCATTTTCAGTTGTAATCACTCTAGGCTCCATGGTGTGGTGGTTGTCCTTCTTCACCTCCATCTTAGCTGAGTGTGGTAAGTCCAATAAATCAGATTGTAGGTGCTGGAGTCTGTTGAGGCTCAGGATCTGGCTATCACATTGTCAGTCCAGAGATTCAAATCCCCTAAATATATCTTAAACCCCAACATTAACTGCACCTCCAGCACATTAGCATGAAAGTCTTATGAAGGGAGATCCCATCTGAGTCCAGATTCATCACACATAAACACCATTTCCAAAGAGGGGCCATCTGCCCTGGTAGTTAACCCCCTGTATAGTTTTTTATACCCCTTTCCTTGTCTCCTGATGCTTTTGCCTAGAGGGCGAATTCTTAGAGGAGAGTCACTCTAGGGAAGGCTTTCCCAATTCAGACTTTTCAGCCAAAACAGGGCCAGGGACCCACAAAGGGAGTGTAGATCAGCTCCAAAGTGCCCTGTGGAGGGTTGTTAGGAAGTGTTCCAGAAGCTTCTCTGATGGCTCCCCAAAGCTGAACTTTCCTGGCCTGCCCAGCAAATGCAGCTCTTTAGTTAATTGTCCCCCGTAGTCCTGAGGAAGCACTGCAATGTTAAATCTCCACTGCCTCTGCTCCTGTACAGGGATGGCTGAAACAATGGCTGCTGCCAACTTTGTGCAGGGCAGGTTGAAACAATAACTTTCCTCAGAGCTGGGACCCAGTGATCTGAATTTGGTAATTAAAAGTGGTGTTCAGGGGAGTGGGTATAGCTCAGTGATTGAGCACCTGCTTCCCATGTACAAGGTCCCTGGTTTTCACTGGTACCTCCTGAAAATAAAAAAATAATGTTAAAAGTAAAGATAAAAATAAAATGCCTGTGATCAGTTTTTGGCTGTGCACAATGCTATTCTCGGGTAAAGGGATTTTTATGTCTCTTTCTGTCAGCAGCAGCTAGCCAGGGAATGGACCTCATGGAAGGCTGCCACAGGAGTGGCAGATGGGCACTGGTAGTCTCTGTGGGAAGAGAGCAGTTTACAGTTCTTTATCATAATTTATTGGCCTCTTCCTCTTTCTCTTCTCCAGATGCTTTACTGTGTTTTTCTGGCCTCTGGAGTTTCAAAATAGTTGTTTCAAACTGTTCCTGCCTGTTTAATAGTGGTTTTAGTGGAAGGCCCGAGTCCTGGGACTCTCTACTCCTCCATCTTCCTTGGAAGTCCCTAAAAGCTTGCTTTTGAAGATAAAGTTTCATCTGCTTTCTACCCTTTTAAAGGTATAGGACAGGTCACACTGAATCCTTATTTAAGCAATTATAATAATCTTTGAAATACAGCCCAAATGTGTTTTTAAAACTAGAAAATTCAAGTTATGGCAGAATGTTCTCGTTTCTTTTGAAATATCAGATATTAGATATTTGCTTTCATTAGTGCAAGATTATCATCATTTATGTGAATCTTAGGCCACAATTGCCCACATTGACCTGTATCTACACTTAGGTATTTTGGTTCTTATTATTTTAATTCATTTTATTTTATAGTTCATTTTTCTAACATATTGTTTTAGTTTCCTGGCTGCTAAAGCAAATACCATGCATGGATTAACTTAAACAACAGGAATTTATTGGCTCATAGTTTTGAGGCTAGTTGAAGTCCAAAATCAAACCATCATCAAAATGATGCTTTCTCCCAGAAGACTGTGGCATTCTTCAGCTGGCTGCTGGCAATCCTTGGTCCTTGGCTTTTCTGTCACATGGCACATGACAATCTCTCCTGGCATCTCCTTTTTCTTTAGGGTTCCATTGACTTTCTGCTTCTGGATGCTCCCTATGGCTTTTTCTCTCTGCATGGTTTTGTTCTACGATCATGGGAGTTGGCTCTGGAGTTCAGTGCCTTGTCAGTGGGCCCTACTTTGGAATTTGTGTTCCTGAGTGTGATGGAGTTGGACTCCATTGTGAACTTTCTACACATGCCTCTTCTGTCACTTTTACTGAACCTGTGGCTGGTGTATACCCAGGAGACTTCCATCTCTGGACTGGCCATGCGCCAGCTGGGGCCCTGAGCCTCAGCAGAGTTGCAGCTCCTATTCTCTGGTTTGTTGGACTTGTACACGTCAGCCAACAGGGAGGTGAATATGGTCAACCACCACAACAGGGAACCAAGAGTACCTACAACTCCAAGCAGGAGAATCACATCCATCAACCATTCAAGCTCTAAGACCCCTCTCAATATAGAGATGGAGTGGACATCACCAACCTGGGGTCCACAGGATGGAGGAATAAAATATGGATTAGTGTGAACTTACCATTATTCTACTATAGAACTATTGTGACTAGTCATGGAAGAAACTGTAGCACTGATCTGGAGAAAGTGACCATGATAGTTGCTGAGGGCAGGGAGAGGGAAGAAGTGATGAGATGTGGGGGCATTTTTGGGACTTGGAGTTTTCTAAATGATATTGCAGGGACAGACGCTGGACATTATGTATCCTGCCATAACCCACTGAATGTACTGGGGGAGAGTGTAAACTACAATGTAAACTATAATCCATGTGGTGCAGCAGTGCTCCAAAATGTATTCACCAAATGCAGTGAATGTGCCACAATAATGAAAGAGGTTGTTTATGTGGGAGGAGTGGGTGGGTGGGGTATGGGGTATGTGGGAACCTCCTGTATTTTTTATGTAACATTTTGTGTGATCTATGTATCTTTTTAAAAAAAGACAATTTAAAAAATAATTAAGTAATTTTTTAAAAAGAGAGTTATCCTGAGTTAGGTGGGCTGAAGCAACTGCATCAGAAGGATTACAATGGATTCACATCCACAGGAGTGGGTTAAGGTTAAGAACATGTTTTTCGTGGGTATGTAGATCCAAGCCACCATGGATATAACATTCAAAATACTGAATTATTGAATAAATAATTGCATTTGGGGCTAACAGTCATTTTGAGAAGCCAGAAACAAGATCATGGACTAGCAGAATTATTACTTTATATAGACACATAGATATTGTGGCAGGTAGGATTCTAAAGATGTCCCCCAAGATTCCCATCTTTCTCCATCCCTACCCTTCTTCAATTAAAAACCAATCCAGGTGGAACCACAGGAATCACATGAGCCCTTAAAAGCTGAGGAGGTAGGTAGAAGATCAGTCAGATAAAGCAGAAGGGATGCAACCTAAGGGGTAGAGAGATTCCAAGCATGAAAAGGAATTGTCATACTGATGTGGGCTATGGGTGGGAGGCTGTTCATCTCTTCATAGAAAACCTGAGCTGTATGTGTCCTGAGCTGTGCTGTGTGGGGCCTTGAGAAGCTGCAGCCCTGCCCTTGGTAACCATGGCAACGACTCCAGTCCCAAGAAAACAATTTAGCAATGCAAATTCTATATACATACCAGTTAGTCTAGAGAGACTCTGATAATAGTGATGCCGAAGCTTAAATAAACTTAAGCTTGTCCTCGAAGGAGGAATATAATATAGCCTGTGCATGAATTCAAAATTATCTAATTTTGTATCCAAGTGTGCCTAGAAATCCACTTAAGTAATATAGGCCCTTTAGACTTTGAATGTTCAGGAAGGATGTGTATTCAAGGTTACATCTACACAGAATGTGGGCAATATGTTAATTCAAAAGCTATCTACTACTCAGACAAACACTTAACTAACAAAGAAAGTCATTTTCTTTCATAAAAGCACCATTTAACTCCCCACCCTTATAACTTTTCTGTATAAAAGGGAACTCAAAATTCTATTCCGGACTCAGATTTTGGAATGAGAAGCTTGGAACCTGGCCAGTCATAAATAAAGCTTTTTTTTCCTTCCCAAAATTATTCCTGAGTCCTAGCCTTTCTATACACAAATAATTGAACATCTCTCAATTTCTGCAACAATACTACTGCAGGCTTTGAGATAGAGGAGGCCACATGCGAGGAACAGAAGAGACCTTCAGGAGTATAGGTGGCCCCTGGCTGGTAATCAGGAAGGAAGCAGTCACCTCAGTCCTACAGCCATAAGGAACTGAATCCAGCAACAGCCTGAATGAGTTTGGAATCAGATTCTTCCCTGAGCCTTCTGATAAGAACCCAGTCATCCAATACCTTGATTTTGGTCTTGTTAAATCTGATTAGAGGAACCAGTCCAACCACCCTAGACTTATCACCTACAGAAATATTAGCTGATACATTTTTGTTATTTTTATTTTAATCTTCTATGTTTGTGATAATTTGTTACCACTGCAATAAAGCAACTACAGGTGCCAGATGAATCATTCAATGATCTGGATGGATGTTGAAATGTGCCCAAGCCTCAGTACATGTGTTTGTTCATCAATGATCTGGCTATGATCTCAGGCTAAAATGTAAGGTTTTATGTTTTAAACCTATGTAAAAGAAATATTTCAGTATTTCCTAATGATAGTTTCCTTTACACATAAATCCTGTTTAAATTTATATGGTAGGAAGGAATAAGTTACCAAAAGGACCTCATAACTTACTTTGGGTTATGAACGAATAGTGTAAAACCAAGATAGATAAAGAGTTTCTTAAGAGTAGGCACCATGTTTCATTTATTTTCTTATCTATACCCAGGTTGATACACAGTAGGCATTTAATAAATACTTGTTGAATGTTATGTGTAATGTTTTGATCTTTTGCTCTGAGAAAACTTTTACTTTAAAAACTGTGTTATTTTTCCCTATAGGTTATGCTTTCTAATCCAGTGGTAGAAAATCCAGTGAATTTGGAAGCAGCAGAATTGTTGATTAAAGATGAAAATTTGTACAAGACAGTAGTTCTAAGGCTTTTCCAACAACCATTGCAATGTAAGAAGAGCTTGCTTATTTTATTTGGCAATTGTTAATTATACATTTATAGAAAATATGTGATTTAGCAAATAACTGTTCTATAAGAAATTATTTAAATATTTCCTGCATCTGTTTTCAATTATGAAAAGGTACTAATATATCTCCTTCTGTAATTCTTTCTCAAACCTGTCACTGTGATTGATCCTTTTTAAAAGATCATCAGCAACCTTCAGTATAGTATCTTTTTTTTTTTAAAGATTTGCTTTATTTATTTATCTCCCCTTTCCCCCCATTGTCTACTCTCTGTGTCCATTCGCTGTGTGTTCATCTCTGTCTGCTTGTCTTCTTGTCAGCGGCACCAGGAATCTGTGTCTCTTTTTGTTGCATCATCTTGCTGCGTCAGCTCTTTGTGTATGTGGCACCACTCCTGGGTGGGCTGTGCTTTTCTTGAGCAGGGCGGCTCTCCTTACTGGGTGCACTCCTTGTGCGTGAGGCTTCCCTATGCAGGGGACACCCCTGCATGGCACGGCACTCCTTGTGCACAGCAACACTGCGCATGGGCCAGTTTCACCACACGGGTTAGGAGGCCCTGGGTTTGAACCGTGGACCTCCCATGTGGTAGGCGGACACTCTATCCACTGAGCCAAATCTGCTTCCCACTATAGTATCATTACCTGTGTAGTCATATGAATAAATGGTGCCAGTTGGACCTAGTTTACCAGTCAGAAAGGCATAATATTTTGTTTTAACTCTTTGATCTATAATGGATATTTCCCAGGCTTCACTCAGGTTTCCCAGATCTTACTGGTCAGAGCCTCCTTTACTCTTGAGTAGCAAAGCATTTATCTTGTTTTCTTGAAAATTTCCTCTCCGGTTTTCCTTCTAAAGATCCATGTGGAAATGGTGCCTATTGCTCTTTGATCTTTCAGCTCTATTAGCCCTTCAATTCTCAGCTCTATTTATTGCTGCTATTCTGATACCCTTGGTTTGCTCACAGTTCATCTTGCCAGTGGCTTCTTCGTGACTGCTAACTCCCTTGCTGTATGCTTTCTCTTCAATTAGCAGAGCAACTCTTTTGGCTCCTTGTGTCCAGATAGGTTTCCCACAGCCAAGAGTTAGACCCCTTAGTGGTACAGTTCTTTCCTTTAAGTCCTGACCGCTCCTTCCAGTAGTACCTAGCAAACGTATATAGTGCCTGCCATCATTACCTCCCCAATCAGCAGATGAAGTTTCTGCTCAAACTCAGTCTGCCAAACTGATCTCTTGTGGTGCTTTTCCTTTCAGATGTCCCTTATGTTTCCTTCCAGTTACCTTCTATGACCATCTCCTCATCCCACCCCACCCCCAGGCAGGCCTGTACAATTGTGACCAAATTCAAGTGCTTTTGCAAAGGATTTTTGAGCCTGATACAAGTCTAAGGGTCTTTTACAGGTATCTTCAAACATGATTTTTGAAGAGTTCTTCAAATATTCCCAGACATTTTTTTCTGTTTTCTGCTTTTTAAGATTTATTTTATTTATTTCTCCCCACCTCTCTTGTTGTTTGCACTTGCTGTGTCTATTCGTCTTCTTTGTTTCTTTTTAGGAGGCACTGGGAGCCGAACCCAGGACCTCCTATGTGTGTGTGGGGGGGTGCCTTATCACTTGAGCCACCTCCGCCCCTGCTTTGTTGTGTCTCTTGTTTTTCCTCCTCCTCATCTCTTGTTGTGTCATCTTGTAGCATCAGCTTGCTGTCTTCTTTAGGAGGCACTGGGACCCGAACCAGCAACCTCCCATGTGGTAGGCAGGAACTCAGTTACCTGAGCCACATCTGCTTCCCCCCAGACAGTTTTGAGACTGGTCTATACATAAAAGGAGTGATACTTAATGCCAACCCCTTGTCAGACCTACCAGAATACTGTAGAGTATCCATTCATTATTCAGTACTGTATTCCTTACACCAAGAGTATGGGCACTCAGTATATATTTTTAGAAGGACTGAATGAATGATATCATTTATCTTTTTATTGAGCCCTATGGTACTATTGTTACAGAGAAATATTCTATATAAAACAAAGCTATGTCCATTGTCAATGGCAGTTTTTAAAACTGGGTTAAAATAATTTTCTAAAGTAAATGATTCTTTACAATAGATTTTGTTTTTGCCCAGCAGAGAGAAAGGATGAGAAGAAAACTGAAGTGAAATTAGCCCTTTATTTTGCCCTCTTGTCAGGTAGATATTGCACAGTACTCCTTTCAGTTCTTCACCTTCACCATCATACTTGACAAAAAAGCTGCCCAAATTGCCAAAACATTCACCAAATAAACAACAAGGCAAACAATTTGACAGCTTTTGCTATATTCTTTTAGATATGTTGGTGACATATATAGCAGAACAACAGCAAATAAGTATAAGCTTGCTTTCAGTCATCTCAGCTTGATTGGGAGTGGCTGCCTAGAGTACTACAAAAAGAATTATTTTGTACAACTTCATAAGAAAAGAGTACCGTGATACAGCAGAGATGGTTGCTATAGATGGGAAGGGAAATAGCAGAGGGTTTGCTCACTCTGAATTAGATGATAGTTTACTACTTCTCTGTGGATTTGTGTGAAAAACTGTGCAATAAGAGTACATTACCAGTTGTATAACAACTTGGAAATAGTTCTCTAGTTACTAGAGTGATATGAGAATCACTTCTGATAGTATATATTAAAATAGTAATCAAAGTAGTTCCAGGAAGGAAGTAGTTGGAGTAGGCAGACAGGGCTCAAATCTCTCATAAAAACAATGACTAAAGGGCCAAAAGCTGTCTGAGAGACCTGCTTTGCGGGTCAACAGACCAGGACAGTGCTGTGCAACCCCCAGGAGGGCAAGGGACAGAGACACAAAGAACCCAAAAGAACAAACACATAGCAGTCAGGAAGGGCACCCATTCCCCATCCTTAAGAATTTTTACCTCTATAAAAATCCTGGCTCACTGCAGACAACTGAGAGGGGAACAGGCATCTTCCTCCCTGTCCGCTGTTACAAGGGATGAGGGAGGATGCATCAGAGAGCTTCTCTTTGGTGAATTCAGTCAGCAGAGCCAACTTTGAATATCCACTCTGGCCAAACAAGAAACATGGGAAAGAGGAGGTTGAAAGAAACACCTCCATGGAAAGGTTCACTGACAAGTGCATCTGCTGACTGACCAGGAAACTGCAAGGAGAAAAACTGCTTTTAGCTCTCTCTTAACCTGAACTCCTGGGAGAAACTCTGTGTCTCATTAGTGAGTCCTTGGCCTGATTTTAATGACTTAAGATGGGCAATTTTAAAGACTTAGAATAAGTTAAACCAAATATCAAAGAAGTACTGTGAGGAAAAAAAAACACCACCACCACTAGGCAGGAGAGAGAAATTAACCATCAGAGTAAATTCACCAATATATGCAGATGCCTAGACATCAGCAAAAAATTATAAGCTGAACTAAGAAACTGGAAGAGATGGCCCAGCCAAAGGAACAAACCAAATATCCTGATGAGATACAGGATTTAAGACAACTAATCAGTTATAATCACACAAATCTCCTAAATGTATTCAAAGAATTGAAGGAAATATCACTAAAGAGATAAAGGATATTAAGAAGACAGTGGGTAAGCATAAAGAACAATTTGATAAACTTCAAAGAAACGTAACAGATCTTATGAAAGACATACAATAAGATAAAAATACGTTAGAGACCACATAACAGCAGATTTGAATTGCTCGACAGTATTAGTGAATTTTAGGACAGACCATCTGAACTGGAAAAGACAGGAAAACAGAAAGAGAAATTATGGAAAAAATGGAACAGGATCTCAGGGTATTGAATAACATGTGAAATGGAAAACCATATGCATTATACAGGTCCCAGAAGAAAGAATGGAAAAGGGGCAGAAAAAATATTTGAGAAAATAATGACTGAAGAAGCCCTAACCTTTGTGAAGGACAATACATCCCAAACAGAATAAATCCAAATAGACCTACTCTGAGACACCTACTATTCAGAATGACAAATATCAGAGCTAAAGAGAGGATTCTGACAACAGCAAGAGAAAAACAATTCATCACATACAAGTGAGCATCAATAAGATCAAGTGGTGAGCTCTCATCAGATATCATTGAGGTGAGAAGAAAGGGGTATGATGTATCTAAGGTACTGAAAGAAAATCTGCCAGCCAAGAATGCTTTATCTGGCAAAACTGTCCTTTGGAAATGTGGGTGAGTTTAAAGTCTTCACAAACATACAAAAACAGAGAGTATGTTACCAAAAGACCAGAATTACAAGAGATACTAAAGGGAGAGCTGCAGCCTGAAAGAAAAAAAAAAACAAGGGTAAAAAAATTGGAAAAGAGTATAGAAATGAAGATTATTAGGAAGGGTAAATTAAAGGGTAAAAAGACAAATAATAATAAGATATGACAACAGAAAATCAAAGGAAAATGGATGACATAAAGTAGTGCCTTTATAGTAATAACACTGGGTGTTAATGGCTAGAACTCCCCAATCAAGAAACATAGACTGATAGAAAGGATAAAAAAAATACAAGTCATCTAAACGCTGTCTACAAGAGACTCACTTCAGATATAAGGACACAACCAGGTTGAAAGAGAAAGGTTGGAAAAAGATATTCGATGCAAATAGTAACCGAAAAAGAGCTGGAGTAGTGATGCTAAAATTGGACAAAATAGATTTTAAATGCAAATAGGCAATTCACTAAGAAGAAATAACTATATTAAATATTTTTGCACCTAACCTGGGTGCCCCAAGATACATGAGGCACACACTGGCAAAACTGAAGAAAGAAATAGATGTCTTTATGATTATAGTTGGAGACTTCAATACACCACTCTCAGTATTAGCTAGAATATCTGTGTAGAGGATAAAATAAAGAAACAGAGAACTTGAATAATATGATAAGTGAACTAGACCTAACAGACATTTATAGAACATTACACCCCAAAACAGCAGGATATTTCTTTTCAAGAGCTCATGGATCCTTCTCCAAGATAGACTTTATGTTGTGTCACAAGACAAGTCTCAATAAATTTAAAAAGACTGCAGTTATACAAAACACTTTCTCTTATCATAATGGAATGAAACTGGAAATCAATAATGGATGGAAAAAGGGAAAATTCATAAATATATGGATTTTAAACAACACTCTTAAATAATCAATGGGTCGAAGAAACTGCAAGAGAATTCAGCAAATACCTTGTGATGAATGAAAACAAGAACACAACATATAAAAACCTATGGAACATCACAAAGGCATTGCTGAGATGGAAATATATAGCCCTCAATGCTTACATTAAAAAAGAAAAAAGAGGGAAGTAGATGTGCCTCAAACAGCAGGGGCCCCACCTACCACATGGGAGGTCCTGAGTTCGATTTCTGGTGCCTCCTGGGGAAGATGAGCAAGACAGTGAGCTGGGGTTACAGGCTGGTACAGTAAGCTGACCCAACAAGATGGTGCAGTGAGATGATGCAACCAAGAGACACAGCAAGGAAGCACAACGAAGTACACAGAAAACAGGGAGTGGAGGTGGCTCAAACGATTGGGTACCTAATCTTCCTTATATCCCACATGGGAGGCCCTGGGTTTGGTTCCTGGTGCCTCCTAAAAAGAAGACAAGTAGACTGCAAGGGCAAACAATGAGGGGAGGAGAAATAAATGAAAAAATATATATAGATGAATGAAGCTTGAAAAAAAGAAGAGCTAAAATGAAGATCTAACTGCACACCTGGGGAGGAACTAGAAAAAAGAAGAGCAAACTAATCCCAAACCAAACTGAAGGAATGAAGTAGTAAAGATCAGAGCAGAAATGAATGAAGTTAAGAACAAGAAATCAGTAGAGAGAAGCAATAAAACCATAAGTTGGTTCTCTGAGAAGATCAGAAATATTGACTAAACCCTTAGCTACACTGACAAAGAAAAAAAGAGAAGATACAAATAGGATCAGAAATGAGAAGGGGGACATTACCACTAAACCTGCAGAAATAAGGGAGAATGTAAGAGGATACTAGGAACAATTGTATGTCTAAAAACAGACAATGTAGATGAGGTGGACAAATTCTTAGAAACATATGAACAACCTACACTGACCCTAGAAGAAATAGAAGACTTTAACAACCAATCACAAATAAGGAGATTGAAATAGTCATCAAAAGCCTCCTAAAGATGAAAAGTCCAGGACCAGATGGCTTCACAGGTGAAGTCTACCAATCATTCGAAAACAATCTAATACCAATCTTGCTCAAGCTCTTCCAAAAAACTGAACAGGAAAGAATGCTACCAGACTCATTCTATGAAGCCAACATCATCCTAATACCAAAACCAAATAAAGATACTATGAAAAAAGAAATCACAGACCAATATCTCTAATGAATAAAGATGCAAAAATCCTCAACAAAGTACTTGCAACCAGTTCCAAAAGCACATTAAAAGAATTATACACCATGATCAACTGGATTTTATCCCAGGTATGCAAGGGTGTTTTAACACAAGATAATCAATTACTGTAATGAATCACATTAATAAATTGAAGAAGAAAAATCATATGATCCTCTTGACTGATGCAGAAAAGGCATTTGGCAAAATATGGCATTCTTTCTTAATAAAAAACACTCCAAAAGAAAGGAATAGAAGGAAGTTTTCTCTATATGGTAAAGTACATGTATGAAAAATCTACAATTAGAATTGTATTCAATGGTGAAAGACTGAAAGCTTTCCTGCTGAGATCAGGAACAAGACAAAGATGTCCACTGTCACTACTGTTATTCAATATTGTGCGAAAAGTTCTAGCTAGAGCAGTTAGGCTAGATAAATTAAAGGCACCCAAATAGGAAAGGAAGAAGTAAAAGTTTCACTATTCTCTGATGGTATGATCCCATATCTAGAAAATTCCAAAAAAATCTGCAACAAAGCCACCAGAACTAATAAACAAGTTCAACAGAGTGGCAGGATATAAGATTAATATACAAAAACCAATAGTATTGATATATACTACTGATGAGCAATCAGAAGAGGACATCAGCAACAAAAAAAAGAGACTTAGATTCCCAGCGCCACCTGATAATGCAAGCAGACACAGAAGAACACACAGTGAATGGGCACAGAGAGCTGACGATGGGAGGGAAGAGGAAAGAAAGAAATCTTTAAAAAAAAAAAGAAGAGGACATCAGAAGAAAAATCCATTTGTAATTGTGACTGAAGAATCAAATATTTAGGAATAAACTTAACCAAGGACATAAAGGACCTGTATTCAGTAAACTACAAAACATTGCTAAAAGAAACCAAAGGAAAATAAAGGAAGGACATTCCATGTTCAAGGATCGGAGGACTAAATATTATTAAGATGTCAATTGTAGCCAAACTGATTTACAGATTCAACACAATCTCAATAAAAATCCCAACAGTCTTTTTTGCCAAAATGGAAAAGCCAATTATTAACTTTATTTGAAAGGGTAAGGGACCCCAAATAGCCAAAAATGTCTTTAAAAAGAAGAATGAAGATGGAGGACTCTCACTTTCTGACTTTAAAGCATGTTACTTATCTACAGTGGTAAAAACAACATGGTACTACCATAAAGATATACAAGTTGATCAATGGAAATGAATCGAGAACTCAAAAATAGACCCTTACATCTGCATCAAGTAATTTTTGACTAGGCTGGTAGCTGGCCCAGATAGTCTATTCAAAAAATGGTGCTGGGAGAACTGTATATCCATATGCTAAAGAAAGAAAGAGGACCCCTTCTCACACCTTATACAAAAATTAACTCAAAATGGATCAATGACCTAATATGAAAACAATAACCCAGAAGAAAATTTAGGTATATACCCAGAAGAACTGAAAGAAGTGACACAAACAGACATCTGTACACCAATGTTCATAGCAGCCTTAATCACAATTGCCAAAAGATGGAAATAACCTGGGTGTCCATCAACTAATGAATGGGTAAACACTGTGGTGTATACACATGATGGAATATTATGCAGCTGTAAGAAGAAAGAAATCATGAAGCATATGACAAAATGGATGAACCTTGAGGACATTATATTGAGTGAAGCAAGCCAGAAACAAAAGGACAAATAGTGAATGATTGCGCTACTACGAACCAAATATATTTTGTAATATCATGGAGTTAATAAGTTTGAATATGGGTTGCCAGAAAATGGGTAGAGAATGAAAAACTGAGGGTTAATCTCTGCAGAATTGGTAAAATGGTTGTTTGTAAATATCTGGAAATGAATAGAAATGTTGAAAGCACATCATAGTGTTTGTAACTTTGACAGTGGTATTATATGGGCATGACAGTGATTGAAAAGAAAAGTCTAGGGAAATGTGTATTACTAGAAGGAAAACCAAAAAATGTAATGTGGGACTGTATAACAGTGAAACTTCGTTTGAAATACAAATATGGCTAATATTGCATATATAAGACTGTTTTTACAATATAGAAATACAAATAACTAGAGAGAAACAGAATAGTAGCTATGTACAGCTGTGAAGCATAGAGAGATTGAAAGGTGATGAGTTTTTTGTTAATTTGTGTTTTTTTTAATTATTATTACTGGAATAATGAAAGTGCCCTAATACTGGTTGATGTAGTGAATACACAACTATGTAATTATACCAAGACCACTGATTTTACAGTTTGGATGAATTTATGCTTTATTAATATATATCAATAAAAATTGATTTATTTAAAATTGTTAAAATATCAAAATAATGGGAAAAACATAGATGAAATGTTTTCAGATCTTTAGATAACACAAAATTGGAGGAGATAGTGGGCTGTGTAAATGAGAACCCCAAGATTCAGCTAATTGTTTCATCTCTGCAGGCATTTATTATAGGCTAGAACTGAATCCTCGGTGCCCAATGTAATGTCTGACAATAGGTATTGAATAAAAATGTGTAGAATGAATTAAAATATAAACAGAAAGTTAGATCCCTATTTTACTTAAGTTATAAAGTGCTTTCACATAATAGCTATTCATCTGATTCTCATAGCCTCTTCCTAAATGAGGAAGTCAAGGATCAGTGATGAAGCCATTAGCCCAAGTCTTACACATTAAAAGCTGCAGATCCAGAGCTTTAACCTATACATTCCCATTTCCCCCGTGCCTCTAAATTGTGTAAAATCATTTATTTGGTGTCAGAGAATTGAACTTACAAGTACACAGTAGAGACCTAACTCAGTATATTTGAAAACGTTCTTGGGGTGCTATTTGGTCAAAAGATTAATGTGAACCAATAATAGAAAGTTCCTTACAATAAACGTGTTATAAAGTGACTTTACCCTACTTTGTTTTGGTGAGCCCACATCTGGAATACCATTATGTTCAATTTAGGGCATCACATTTCCCATGGTTGAAGAAACTATATGTATAGAAGAAAAGAATAAGGGCAGATATAAAGCTGTTTTCAAACATTTAAAACGATTTCCTACAGAAAAACAAGAGAAAATCTCTTCTGTGTTGCTCTAGAAAATTTAAGTAGGACGACACTGAAGCTACAAGTCAGTCATGCTTCTCCAGCCTTACTAGGTTGTAGCCAAAGAAGTCTAAAATATGTAGGTTTGGCCCTGCCTCCTGCCAGAGCATATCTTAAATATTCACGAGAAGCCCTCTTCTCTCAGTCAGTGGTCTGGAGTTAATTTTGTTATGTTAAGCCTGCTTGGTATTTGGTATACAGATATGCAAATGCATCTCATTCCCTAAACTTTTCCCTAACCTCTGTTATGTTTATTTAGCCTGAACAACTAGGACTTTTCTTATGGACCAAGTTTTGAGCTGAGGTCCCAATAACGTTCCCCTATCTTCACAGTTACTCTCCTTGTGTCCTGAATCCAGATTCCCTTACTTATTGTTAGAGTTAGGGTGGTCACATATCCCAGACTGCCTGAGAGAGTACTGGTATAACTATTACTAGTACTCTTTTTTAATTCTCAGTGTCCCAGTTTGGACAATAAATTGCATAGTTAGTGGGTACCTAACTGATCTTTTTTTCTATAAACATATGCCACTGTTGTTGCTGTATTCCTAATGATAAAGCCCACCCAGATCCCAACTAGCTAACATGAAAAATTTTCTAACAATTCAGGTTGCTTAAAAATGAACAAGGCTACACTGGCAGATAGTAAACTCCCTATCACTAAAAATATTCTTTTTTACCTAGTGTTTATTTTGTAGCATTTTAATGATCTTTTATTAGGGCTGTTTTCAAAGGGCTTCTTGCCCATTGTCAGGAGTTAGACAATGGGGCCTTTCAAACACCTACCAGTTAGTCTATGAAAAAAACATGGAAAAGGAAAGGACTGAGAGGAGACAGTGCTTAACTATTTTCCTCCTGATTTCAGCGTATTACTATTCACTTTTAATTCATTACAAAGGAACTTTGTATAGCTCATATCATGTCCCCCTCCCACTTTGTCCTAGTGTATTTTAATTTGATTTTTATAAGGTTACATGATAAAATAATTTTATCTTCTTTTTAACGTGATTGTTTTGCTATGTTAAAACATGGGGTTCCTTTAATGTTCAGAATATTTGGTTGAAAGAAAAGACAAGAGTACAAAATAGTAAAACTGAGTAGTGGTAGCTAAACCTGAGGTTACAATTTTTCTCTTTATCAAGTATATTCCTTTAGCTTTTGCTAAATAAAGGAGGCTCATTATATTAAGTTTTAAATACTCCCCTAAATAAACAATAATTAGTAACAAGCCAGAATACTAGAACAGAGGGGAATTATGGAAATATTAGTGAGATTATAATAATTTGCATTGTATACTTTAAATAAAAACTGATAATCTGCTCTGTTTGTGGTTAGGAAATGTGATAAACAGATTCTTCTAATTCATTTACTGTTTATTTTAAAACAATAGAGCAATTTTAAAAAGGAAAATTCTCTACAGTTGAAACAGGTAATGTCTCATAGGAGTTCAAGTGTCTGTTTCTTTTCATTTTAGAACAATTTTTTGTTATTGTGCAACAAAAGAGTGAGATATTCCCTTGATGCCAGGGGAAACTGAAATTTGGTCTGGTAACATAGCTTACTGGTTAAAGAACATGAGGTTTAACATCATCAGTAAGACCCAATTTTGTTATTGATGATGACAGTATTGCTACAGCTATCCTGTTATCTACAGATGTCATGAAATATGGAAAACCAGAAATTCACAATGTGGTGCTATGTGGATCTATTTGCTGGGGTTACAAACCTTTTTTTTTCCTTTTCAAATTTCATTCCACCAGTTAATTCAGTATCTTTTCAGCTTAGTCTCTAAGTTTCCAGTTTTACCTAAAAATATTAAGTGCTTTCTGCTGAAGAAATATGTGTCCATAGTTTTAAAGGACAAATAATACTAACTGTTTTTGAAGAATATATAGCAGAACTTGGATGCCCACCCCTTCTATCCCTGAATGCTAGCCACCTCACCTTCCAGAGGCAACAGTAGTTTCCAACACATTTAGCTATTTCTTCTCACACTTAGCACTATATTTATCAGCTTTTTCTGTAGTAGTATTTCCTGAGTTTTCAGTTTTAGATATTAATTACAGACATCCTGTGAAATATAAAGACTTAGCTCTTAAAATGCCATTTCCACCCACATTTCATCCTGATACAGTTACATCACAATTGCATAATTACGACTATGTAATAATGTTCACAGATGAGCCATATATGATTTTTCTTTTCTTGTACAAATGACTTTCATTTTTCTTTACCTTGATTTTTATTTTTTTTACAATTTTTTAATTTTTAAAAGGACTTTTTTGTGTGTATTTATTCCCCCATCCTCCCCCTCCCCGCATTATTTGTGCTGGCTGTGTCTGCTCACTATGTGCCCATCTTCTTTTTTTTGAAGGCACCGTAACCAAACTGAGGACCTCCCATGTGTGGTGGAAGGGAGATACCTAATTGCTTGAGCCATCTCTGCTCCCTGCTTTGTTATGTCTCTCACTGTATTTTTCTTCTTGTGTTTCTTTGTTGCATCATCTCATTGTGTCAGCTCACCACACCAGCCTGTCAGGTCAGCTCGCTGTCTTGTTCATCTTTAGGAGGCACTGGGAACTGAACCCGGGACCTCCCATGGGGTAGGTGGGAGCTCAGTTGCTTGAGCCACATCCACGTCCCTCCTTGGTTTTTAAATGTCTACCACCTGTTCTTCCCCTAAACTGACAAAGCTGTAAAACAACTCCCAAAATGGTTAAACACATCAAGTATTCAATTATTTCCATCATTTTCCCTTGGAGACTTCTTTTCTGTGGTGATATTTCTGAATTGACAGTTCTCTAGGCCTGCAGCATAGATCTTCTGGAACTAACCTGTCATTGCCTCTTGGGTTGGAGCTCTTCTTTGATGCCCATTTTTCTCTTTGTTGGTTTGTTCCTTCTTTTTGTTGGAGCACATCTTCAATCAAGTAGCTTCCTAAGAAAGCATGGGAGTGAAATGTTTGTGACTTTGCATATCTAAAAATATATTATTCAACTCACATATATTCATAGGTTGGCTAAATATTAAATTTGTTGGAAATAATTTTCCCTCAGAATTTTAAGTATGATGCTCATTACCTTATGTATAGTGTTGTTCTTGAGAAGTCTGATTGCATTCAAATGTCCAGCTTTCACATGTACTTTATTCTTTCTTTCTGGAAGCTTTTAGGATCTTCTGTCTATTCCCAGTGATCTGAAATTTCTTCATGATGTTTCTTGGTGGTGTTTTGGTTTTCCCTCTCACTCATCATGTTGGACACTTGACAGGCTATTAATATAAGCAAGCTTTAATCCTTCAGTTTTGGGACATTTTCTTATATAATTTTTTAAAAATTATTTCTTTCCCTTCCATTTCCCTATTCTGTCTTCTAGATCTCCTATGATTTGAATGTTGGATCTATTAACCTGATCCTCTAGTTTTAAAAAAATCTATTCTCTCCCATATATCTCTTTGTCTTTGTTCTATTTTCTGATACATTTTAAAAATACATTTCTAATACCTCCTCCCACCCACCCATTTATTTGTTTTGGTTGCTGTCTTTCATTCTATTGGCTTTGCCCAACTGTCTAGTGATTTTTGCCCACTCATATGACAGACAATGATGAATGAAATGTTAAACAGATAGGAAGTTCTGAATATATAGTCTCAGCTTTTTCACTGTTTTTGATTCATTATAGGATTATTCAGTGAGGACTTGGCCGTGTCCTAGGCTTGGCCTTCCCCCTGAGATGACTCTTCCAGTTTTATACCTCAGGATACAAAGATGTTACCTGCTTATAATCTGGGAACTGAGCAGAATTAATCAGGAATCTTATTTGTTCAATACAGTTTGAATTTGTCCTGTCTTCATTCCCTTACCATACTCCTATTCTAGCTTTGTGCTTAATATACTCGAGTTGAGCCTCTCTAGCTCCATTTCTTGAGAGATTAAGCATTGTCACTCCTGCCCAAGTCGGGTAGGAGTAACCATCTGATTGTATATGATGAGGGTAAAAGTCTTTGGGGTCTGGGCCCTACCTCTCATTCTGCTTTCAGAGGTATCTGGTATCTCCAATTTCTGAACTTCTTCTGAAGTTCTAAAAGTGCAAATCAGCATGCTTCCTGTTGGCTTCCCCTCATCACATGTTTTAGAGTCAAATTTGTCTGCTAAAACAGTTATCACTTAACATTTGCTTTGCATCTTGAGAACTTTTCTCACCAAAAATCTTCTCTTTTTTCTCTTTGTTTTTATTCTTTATTTTTATTACTTTATTACCATTGTATTAAGGCTTTGGAAAGAGGGCACACAAAGTCATACATTATCTTCCATGTTAACACAAATCCTTTCATATTTTTCTTTACAGTGAAAGATGACAGCTCTGAGTTACCTAAAGACCAACATACATTTACCAGGTATTGTTTTATGTAGATATATTTACTAAAGTATTGACTTAAAGTGTTTGTATTTTCTAAAATAATTGAATATTCATTTTTAATTTAGAAAAGGAAGTAGGTATCTTTTTCTCTTACAGTACTTTTTAAAATGTTGTCAGGAAGAAACGTGGAAAATAATTGAATTCTTTCTAAACTATTAATTATAATTGAGTGCAACTGTATTAACTTGCCTTTATTTTTTAAAAGGAAAAAAATGTTCTGCTGACATAAGTAACACAAACTGTTACACAAACCTAAGCAATTTAGAAGAAGAAAAGGTTCTAGCTGAAACGATAAGAGTTAATGCTGAAGCATTGTGCTTTTTGGGAAAAAACCTGACAATGTATTATCACTTCAGGGAGCACACTTCAGCAACATATATTTCTTTGCTCTCAAATATGGTTCTACAGCATTTAGTTTCTTGAGCTTTTCCATCAGCCTTATCATGATAGTCAATAAGATAAGAAAACAGCCAATTAACTAGTGTTGAAGTAATGCTTCAGTTCAAGTTTCCTTGACTAGCTCTGGGTGAAAGATGAATAAAATTTGATAACGTTAAGTGGCTTCCTTTTGTGAAACAATTTTGGAAAATTGCAGGAAGGTAAAAACAGTGTAGAGTGATTAGTACACTAGGTTAGGATTCATTCAGGGACATTGCTGCTCCTTAAACTCCTCTATGAAGTGCAAAGCAATCAACCCTCCTGACACAAAATTGTTTTTGGATAAACAGTTGGTAAAAGGTGTTGAATGCACAAATACTATTTTTCGCCAGTAACACATGAATGTACCTAGAATCTCAAAAAATGCTTTCTATTTGTGGTATAATTCTTTGCATTACATAAAGACACAATGCCATCTTTTACTAGTAAGGCACTAGGAACAGACCGGAAGTCCTGTGGTCCCAGTTTCTGCAAGTGCTTTCAACCAAACTAAGGATAAATAGAGCCAGAATCAGGCAGAATTTGTAGTGGTCATCTTGTACCAGCCTGAAGCCTCTAGAGAAGTCTTTCAGTAGGACTCAACTGAAGCACTAGGGACTTGAGTTCTGTATCCATATTGGAGACAGCTACTGTATGCGCCTGGTGTGTATCAAACTCCAATTTGTTGTGTACCTGTGAATTCTAATGGTTACCCCTGAAATATTTGTTCTGGGATAGAGCTCAGTTATACCTAGTTTTTGTTTGTTTGCTTGCTTGTTTTTGAGGTACCAGGGACTGGGGATTGAACTTGGGACCTCTTATGTGGGAAACTGACGCTCAACCACTGACAGCTTCCCTGAGTTAGTATTTTTCATTTGTTTTGCTTGCTCTTTGTTTTTGTTTTTCCAGGAGGCACCAGGAACCGAATCTGGGACCTCCCACGGGGGAGGTGGATGCTCAACCACTTGAGCCGTATCTGCTCCCTATATCTAGTTTGTTTTTTTTAAATTAATTAATTTATTTTATCCCTACCCCTACCCCAAAATGGCTCCCTCATCTGTCTGCTTGTTGTCTGCCTGTTATGTTGCTCATCTTCTCTAGGAGGCACTGGGAACTGATCCCAGGACCTCTCAGGAGGTGGGCACCCAACTGCTTGAGCCACATTCATTCCTCTCTATATCTAGTTTTAAAATAGAACATCCACAATGATGTCTTATAGAAATAATTCAAAAAGAAATGCTTCCCTTAGCACTGGGTCAGTCTAGCACTGTGTGAGCTGGAACATCTGACGTTTGTAAAACTGGAATTCAGAGGCATAGCCAGGCAGTTGGAACTCTGTTTCCAAAAGTGATAGCAACATTTAGTCAATGACAACCAACTATTAAAATATACATAGTTGGAGGAATCTAGGTGATATATAATTGAAAGTGATTGGAAGTTATACTTGTCACCTGGGATGTTTGTATTAGATATAACTGAGATGTCTTTGATTAAATTATGTTAAGATTAAGACTTTGATTCAACCATGTCAGTAGGCTGTAACTTAGGTTAAGTTCCTGCCCCCTTGGTGGGCTGATATAAATGGGCACTAACTCAAGAAGACACAGAAGAAGAAACACAGGAAGAGAGAGAGTTCCATGGACACAGAAAAGGAAAGAACTTGGTCATTTCGGTCCTGCCATATGACAGAAAGGAAAAGGCTCAAACAGCTAAATCCCTGGGAAGAGAGATGAGCCCTATGCTAGCCTACAGCTGATATTGGAAGATGCTGGTCCCACGGAACCTAAAAGGAAGAAGGAAGGAGAGACCAGGCAGAGATCGCCCACTATGTTACTTCAACACATGGCAACAGAGTTTGGTGAGAATTCAGCCTTGAGTTGGACTCTTTCAGGCCTTGTAAGTATAAGCTTTTACTCCAAATAAATACCCTTTATAAAAGCAAACAGACTTCTGGTACTTTGCATAAGCACCCCTTTGGCTGACTAATACAGAGACGTTCAAACAAAAATTGTAATTTTTGAAAAAAGCATGATAGACATTCTAAAACTAAAAATAAAATATTAAACCTAAAAATAAGAATTTAATGGATGGTTTTAATAGCAGACTAAACACAGCAGAAAATATGATTAATGAACTCAAAGAGAGGACAATAAGAAGCAAAGAAAAAAAGGAATGGAAAGAACAGAACAGGGGCAAAATTTTTAAATTGACACAATCAATTTTGTAAGTGAAATTGGAGTCCTAGACAGTGAAGAGAGAATGGCACAGAAGCAAAATCTGAAGAGATAATGACCAAAGATTTTTCCAAAATTGATGAAAAACATCCACCCAAAGATCCAATAGATTCAATAAATACCAAGCAGGGGAAAGCGGACTTGATGGATAGGGTGTCCACCTACCACATGGGAGGGCCAAGGTTCAAACCCTGGGCCTCCTTGACCCGTGTGGAGCTGGCCCACGCACAGTGCTGATGCGCGCAAGGAGTGCTGTGCCACGCAGGGGTGTCCCCCACGTAGGGGAGCCCCACGTGCAAGGAGTGCACTCCATAAGGAGAGCCTCCATAAGGAGAGCATTAAAAAAGTGCAGCCTGCCCAAAAATGGCACCGCACACATGGATAGCTGAAACAACAAAAAGAAACAGGGATTCCCAGTGTGGCTGATAGGTTAGAAGCGGTCACAGAGGAACACAAAGCAAATGAACACAGAGAGCAGACAACTGGGAGCAGGGAGGGAAGGGGAGAGAAATAAATAAAAAATAAATATAAAAAAAAAAAAATACCAAGCAGGGAAAATCAAAGAAAACCATATATATAGTATTCAAATTTTTGAAAACCAAAGACAAAGAAAATCTCAAAAGCAATCACATGAAAAAGGTCATACCTTCAAAAGAACAATTAAGAAAATCTGTGGGGAAGCGGGTGTGGCTCCAGCAATTGAACTCCCACCTACCACATGGGAAGTCCCAGCTTCATTTCCTGGTGCCTCCTAAAGAAGCCAAGCAAAACCATGAGCTGGCACAACAAGATAATGACACAGAAAGAGACACAAGGAGGAAAACATAATGAGAAACGCAGCAAAGCAGGGAGCAGAGATGGCTCAAACAATTAGGTGCCTCCTTCTCACATGGGAGGTCCTGGGTTTGGTTCCCAGTACCTCCTGAAAAAAGACCAGTACACAACAAAGCAGACACAGCAAATGCAAACAATGAGGGGTTGGGGAGAAAAAATAAATAAAATAAATCTTTTTTTTTTTAAAGAAAGAAAATCTGTGGGTTAACTTTTCAGCAGAAACTATGGAAGTCAGAAAATAATAAAGAAACATCTTTAAAGTGCTGCAATTTAAAAAGGAATTTGCCAAACTAGAGTATTTACCAATAAAAAATATCCTTCAAAAATGAAAACAAAATAAAGATTTTTTTCAGGCAAAAAAGACAGAGAATTTATCACCAGTATATTTGCACTACAACAAATACTAAAGGAAGTTTTTTCATTCTGAAGGATGATAATTCCAGATAGAAGCACAGAACTGAAGAAATGAATAAAGACCCTTATGTGGGCAAAAATATATTACAATATTACAACTTAGAACAACTCTAATGATAACATCTTGTGAGCTTTATAATATAAGTAGAAACAAAATGTCTGATTACTGTACTATAAAGGAGAGTCAATGGAATTAAACTGTTGGAAGACTCTTGCATTGTTTAGGATATGATAAATATACTAATATAAGATAGACTGTAATAAGTTGAGGATGTATATTGAACTCTCCAGGATAACCATTAAAAAATAATACAAGAATGTTTCAATAAAAAGAATAGTAGAGGAGAAAACCATAATAGAAAATTGATTACTGCCAGAAGAAGGAAGGAAAGAAAGAATGAAAGGAGGAACAACAACAACAAAAAAACCCATTGGATAAATAGAAAGCAAATATAAAGGTGGAGTCTAAAATCCTAACATATAAGTAAATACACTCATTGAAGGGCAAAATTTGTCATATAGATTTTTTTCTTAAACACATCCTGTACTATGGACTAATGTAGACATTATTATTCTAGCAATGGAAGAACTAATAATATTGATATAAAGACTGGTTACCAGAGGATCTGAGGGGAGGAAGCGGGAAGATTAGGTAACATGGGGCATTTTTGGGACATTGGAATTGTTATGCATGATATTGCAATGACAGATACAGGCCATTATACATTTTGTGAAAAACTATAGAATTGTGCCATGCAAAGTATAAACCATAATGTAAACTGTAGATCATGGTTAGTAGTAAAGTTTCAATATGTCTTCATCAATTATAACAAATGTACTACACTAATGAAAGAAGTTAATGAGGAAAAGTGTGAGGGTGTGTTAGGGGCTATAGGAATACCCTATATTTTTGATGTAACATTTATGTAATCTAAAGATTCTTTAATGATAAAAACAAAAAACATTCTGTGAAAAAGACTTAAATATAACCATCTATATAGTTTGGAAGTGAAAGGGCAAAAAAAGATATACCACACAAACACTATCAAAGCAAATCTGATGTGTTTGTACTGATATCCTATACTAGAAATCAGAATACATTTCATAATGATAAAGGACCAAATAGGAAGATGTAACAGCTCTTAATTTGTAGGCAGCTAAAAACAATGCTTCAAAATACACAAACTGCAAGAGAGAAATAGACAAATCCATAAGCATGGTTTGAGGTTTTATCACAGCTTTCTCAGTGCTTTCTAGAATAGATCGACAAAAAGTCATTAGGGATATAGCTTTGAACATTACAAATAATTGTCTTGTCTTAATTGGCATTATAAAAGACTATACCTGGCAATACAGAATACATACTCATGAATATATACTCATGAGATCTGTACCAATATCAGCTGTATGCTAAGCCATAAAATGTATCTTAATATTCCAGAGGAAAGAATTAAATTGCAATATTATTGTAAAAACTCCTAAGGAATCTACAAAGAAACAATTAGAATTAGTAAGTGAATTAAACAAAATCACAGGATAGAAGGTCATTATGAAAATCAATTATATTTCTATATGCTAACAAAAAAACCTAGAAAATAAAATTTTAAAAATTTCATTCACAGTGGTTTTAAAAAAACATGAAGTACTTGGGAATGAATTTAACAAAAGACATGCAAAACTTCTGCAATGAAAACTGCAAAATATTGCTGAAAGAAATTAAAGAAGACCTAAATGAATAAATATATAGACTCAATATTATTAAGATGTTAGTTTTTCCAAATTTATCTATGGATTAATGCAAACCCCTTCAAGATCCCCAACAGGCTTTTTTTTTTTTCAGTAATTGAAAATCAGACTCTAAAATTTATGTACAAATGCAGAGGGCCTAGAATAGGCCCTCTGAAGGAAAAAACCAAACTTGGAGGACTAATGCTACCTGATTTCAAGGCTTCTTTATAGCTATAGAAGTTTTCAAAATAGTTTTGTATAGGTAATTATGTCAATATATATGTCAAAACATATATAAATCAATAGACCAGAAGAGTCAAGAAGTAGACATTTACATATACAGACATTGATTTTTGACAAAGGTACCAAATTAATTCATTGGGAAAGGACAAAGTTTTCAACAAATGACTATTGGATTGAATGGATATCAAATATGTACCTTAATCACTACCTTAAACTTTACTCAAATATTAATTCAGAATTTATCATGGATCTACATTTAAAAGCTAATACCATACAATTGTAGAGGATAACAGGAGAAAATATTTATGGCCAAAAATATCTTAGGACACAAAAGCCCGAATTATAAAAGAAAAATTATAAATTGAACTCCATCAAAAATTATTCCAAGGTGGGCTTTGATTCCATAGTCTGTACTCTTAGCCATGATACTGCACAACTGCCCCATGATGGAGCAGAAGTTTTCATCAAGGGAAGTGGACTTGGCCCAGTGGTTGGGGCATCTGTCTACCACATGGGAGGACCGCGGTTCAAACCTTGGGCTTCCTTTACCCGTGTGGAGCTGACCCAGGCGCGGTGCTGATGTGTGCAAGGAGTGCTGTGCCATGCAGGGGTGTCTCCCGCGTAGAGGAGCCCCACGTGCAAGGAGTATGCCCCATAAGGAGAACCACCCAGCGCAAAAGAAAGTGCAGCCTGCCCAAGAATGGTGCCGTACACGCAGAGAGCTAATACACAGGATGACGCAATGAAAGGGGACACGGATTCCCGTGCCGCTGATGACAACAAAAGCGGACAAAGAAGTCTCAGCAAATAGACACAGAGAACAGACAACCAGGGTTGGGGGGGGGGGGGGGGAAGGGGAGAAAAATTAATAAATAAATAAATCTTTAAAAAAAAAAAAGATGAGGCAACAAAAGAAACACAGATTCCCGTGCCGCTGACAACAACAGAAACAGACAAAGAAGACGACACAGCAAATAGACACAGAGAACAGACAACCGGGGCAGGGAGAAATAAATAAATAAATAAATCTTAAAAAAAAAAAAAGATTTAGGGGTTTAATCAGGCTTTGGTCATGGCTAGGACATTGCTTCCCTGAAATGGCACTACCAATTCTTTTCTTACCCTTAATGATCTTTTCTGTTTGCATCCCTATCTACTGTTAAGTATGGTTTCTGCTTTCTTTTCTAAACACTTACATTTTGGAGTTTGCTTTCCCAACTAGCTTCATCTATCAATTTTTATGTTGATGTGGTCCAAATCTTTTTTCCAATCCCAATTTCTCTTTCACACTCTTAAGGTCATTTCTACATTTCTATCTTATCATCACCTAAAACCCATGTTTAAAATTATACTTATTTTTTAACTTCAGTTTCACTTGATGTTTTCTGTTAATGGCAAAACTAACTAGTCTTCCAGGCTTCAGAAGAGTATTTGACCCTCAAATTTCTTCACCTTCCATACCCCATCAGGCAACCTTCCAGCATGGTTTCTTGGATTCCTCTCCTCCCCTTCATAACCTTTGTTCTCAGTATCTCCTGCATGTTTTCTAACTGTTCCCCCACATTTAATGTCCTTTATAGAATCCATCCTGCATAGTAATGTCAGAGTAAACTCAGTCTCAAAAACTGATTTCATAATTTACTTGCCTATTAAAGAACTTTTGATGGTTCTCTATTACTTAATGAATCTAATATATTGATTTGACTCTTAGGCGTTCTATGTCTAAATTTGAATACCCTGCATTGCCTTGTGTCACTTACGTGATCAAATTCCCACTCATATGAAATTGGATCTCTCCACTCTAGTCAATTGTATTGTTACCATCATCCCTTCCCCCAACATCTCCTATATATACCCACATGCACATACCATGTTCATTCCCATCTGAGCTATTCCTGAGACTGTTTCCCTGGCCTAAAATGTCTCCTTTTTTCCAGGCCCACATCACAAGTAACTCTTTCCCTGATGGCTTCAAAACAAAATTTTATCTCCCTCCTCCAACTTTTGTGCTTATGGCCACTGTCAAAGTAGTATCTGTTCCTGTATTCTCCAAATATCTGTGTTAAATGATGTAACACTTTATTATATTAATATATAAACCTGTTCTATTTACTAGTCCAGGAATATAGCATATTTTCCAAACAGAATAATTAACTCTGATGTTCAGTTTAAAGTTATGTCTTCTTTTACGTCTGCATAATGCCAATGATAATACTCAATAAATTCCTATTATTGTTTGAAATTATAAGCACAAGCGTTTTTATACTGTACATACACCTGTAGATTTAGTCGTTTATCTGAATAATTACAGAATGTAGTTACTGTTCTCTTATTTTAAGGGTCTATTTCCTTCATAGAATTGAAAATGCAAATATTTAAGACATTCTGCTTTGTGTATTCAAACTATACTAAAGCTATATCTTTTAGGGTAATATTTTTAATTATTCTGGGGGAACAAAAAGAAAACCCCTGAAGGCTAACAGTTTGAAATTGAACAGGACACCCTTGGGAAAGAAAGGGTCATGGGTTGTTCTCAAACAGACAAAAAACAATGGAGACTATTGTGCCTGAAGATGGTGTATTTTTTTTTCATGAGACAGTGTGTTGACAGTTTCCTTCCTCTGGGGTCATTGTTGTCTGCTAAATGATCTGTGACTGCAAATTGATCACAAGCTTTTCATGCAGGAGATATAATGCAGCCTTTCATTTTGTTACCTCCATTGCCAAATGTTGAAACATTTCATTGGCAAATTAATGTTAGTTTAGTATATCATTTGGTAGTATAAAGCATTGCTTGCAGGTCTGGAAGCAATAATAATAATGATTAATTTATCTTCACCATGTTTCAATTTTCTACTTAAGTGTGATTACAAAAGTAACAACACATTGAAAAATATTGGTTTTAAAAACAGGTGTCATAATTGTTCTTTAAATAAATAAATTCATTAAAACATTCAGATTTGCCCCTATTAATTTCAAAATTGAGTCAAATATTTATAGTACCTACAATTTACCTATAAAAATTAATACTAGTATATGTGTTCTAACTGAACTAGTAGAACTTCAAAGAACTAGTAGTTTAAATTGGAAAACATGGGAAACGGACTTTGGCCCAGTGGTTAGGGCGTCCGTCTACCATATGGGAGGTCCGCGGTTCAAACCCCGGGCCTCCTTGACCCGTGTGGAGCTGGCCATGCGTAGTGCTGATGCGCGCAAGGAGTGCCGTGCCACGCAAGGGTGTCCCCCGCGTGGGGGAGCCCCACGCGCAAGGAGTGCGCCCGTGAGGAAAGCCGCCCAGCGCGAAAAGAAAGAGCAGCCTGCCGAGGAATGGCGCCGCCCACACTTCCCGTGCCGCTGACGACAACAGAAGTGGACAAAGCAACAAGACGCAGCAAATAGACACCAAGAACAGACAACCAGGGGAGGGGGGGGAATTAAATAAATAAATAAATCTTTAAAAAAAAAAAAATAAAAATAAATAAATAAATAAATTGGAAAACATAAGGCCGTTTATATTTGAGATTTAAGCATTATTTAAACCAGTTAACTGATGATTTCACATATCTGAAAAGTATCCCAAATTAATGTTTTGTTTATAGCGTGTTGAGAATCTGTGCATTCAAAAAGGTTGCAACATATGGGAGGTCCAGGGTTCAAACCCAGGACCTCCTTGACCCGTGTGGAGCTGACCCACGTGCAGTGCTGATGCGTGCAAGGAGTGCCGTGCCACGCAGGGGCGTCTCCCGCATAGGGGAGCCCCACATGCATGGAGTGCGCCCTGTAAGGAGAGTTGCCCCGGGCGAAAAAAGCTCAGCCTACCCAGGAATAGCGCTGCACACACGGTGAGCTCACACAGCAATATGACGCAACAAAAAGAGACACAGATCCCTGGTGCCGCTGACAAGAATATGAGCAGACACAGATGAACACACAACAAATGGACACAGAGAGCAGACAACTGGGGGGGGGGGGGCGGAGAAATAAATAAAAATAAATCTTAAAAAAAAAAGGTTGTGAAGGAAAAAAGCTGGACATTCAAATATTAAAGAGACCGTTCCCATTTAGTATTTTATAACAGTCTTTGCTCTCCTATTAGGACATAGTAATATTAGCACAAAGAAGGAAAAATGCAGGCAGGAAAACGGCCAGATCTATGTAAAAATTAAACCAATCTCAGTTCTGCTGCTTTTATTCTCTCCTCATGATAAAAATGAAATAAAGTCGTCTTTATTTAGACTAGACTTTTAAGAAAATTATTTAATGTAGATGAAAAATTTTACCAATATAATGCTTTTCTTAAAATTCTTTTTTAAATGTTACTTGTGAAAAGCAGCTATTATAAAACTATATTTTTCTTTTCATAACATTTATAACATTATTGAAAAATGAGTTAGACATGTGTTTTGTGATTTGTATATATTAGTGATGAAATAAATGTATTAAATTTACTACACAATTTGCAAATTAGTCTAATGTGTTGTGACAGCATTATTGCTCTCTGAACAGTCCACTCTGATAAAACAATTTTAAAGAGCAAGTTTGCAAACTTCTCATTGTCTGATTTTAATTTTTTTTTCAGATCAATTAAAGCAATTCCATTTAATGATTACTACAAAACATGGTTTGGAATAGCCACTTCAAAAGCCACAGAATATCACAGAGCTCCATGTAAGGTGATCTAGCTTAATCCTAAATTATTTGGGTATATGTTAATCTGAATTATTCCTAACTTGTCTTGCTTTCAAAGACTGACACCTATTTGCAGTGTGAGGATGTTAAAATTCTCTGTTGGTTCTATACATTTTTAATTTAACAAGTATTAATTGAGCCCTGGACTGAAGTCTGGCTAAAAGCCAGAGGAAAGATAGGCAATTGGAAGAATATAAAATGATCTCAATTTTATGAAGGTTATTTACTCCTTCACTGTTCTCTTCCTCCCTTCCTAAGCACTCCTTTCCCTCTTTCCTTAGCAATTCCTTCTTCATTCAGCCCTCTCTGTCCATTCTCTCTAGTAGACTTCATCCACCATTTTGATTTTCATTACCCTATATGCTAGTGATTCCTGAAGCCACATATCTGGCCAGACACTTTTTCTGAATTCTGCATGCATATTTATAAGTGCACATTGAACATCTCATCCACCTGTGTTTCAGGCATCTCATACCTAAGATTCCCCAAAGTGAATTCATTATCTTCCCCTTCAAACCAGTCTTTCCTTTTCATAAACTCTCTTGGTTGGTGGTAGATCACCATTCTTGCAGCTACTTGCCCAAGTCAGAATCATAGAAGTTCCCCTAGACTTCTTTATCTTCCTTATTAAGATTTGTTGATTTTATCTCCTGCAACACTACGAATGCTTCTCCTCCACTCCACTCCACCATGACCACTGACTTAATATGGGTCCTTATCCTATCTCCTCTCATTACTGTGATAGTCTCCTAACAGGTTTCAAGAGAGCAAAACATTACTCAGAAAATAGAATTTAGTTTTATTAAGGCACAAATTAAGACAAAAAGGGCTACTAAGCTTAAATAGTTTTTAAGTAAGTTTTTGCTTGAGATGAATAACTTCTAAGAAACCACATGCTCTTGCAGGGGTTGGTTATTAACTTTTTTGTGTGTGCAATTACATATTACTTTCCTCACTCGTTCATAGACTTGCAGTTTAAAAAAACAGTATATTTTTAAGGTTAAGAAACTTAGTCTTTAGCAATTCTACCAGTATAAAAGATATTATTTTCAATACTAGAGTATATAAACACTTACTTCATTTCAGAGATTTGTGACTGGTTGCTGCCTAGTCAACTCAGCAAACATGCATTGAGCACCTACTAAGTGTGAGGCATTAAGGAGCCCAGATGGGTCCCAGGAGGCACTAACCTCTAATCACACAAACTTCGTGTTGATAGACATTGGCGCGTTCTGTGAAACAACTCAGTGCTCAATTCCTCCAACCAAAAAACAGATTGTTACAGGACAGTGCTTTATAGAATAACAAGTTATGTAAATAAACAGGGATGCTTGGAAACTCCAAAATGCTAGAGGCAAAAATAATAATAGAAGCATATGCCAAAGCTTAAAGAAATTTGGGAAGGAATGTCTTGCAGCAAAGACTAATTAAAATATGTAAGAGAATAAGGAAGCACCACTGACTGCAGCTTCCTCCTTGAAAGTGTTTGCCACCACAACATCTAATTTTACTGTTGTTTTCACATCTGCCATCAATCTAATATATAGTTCTTTATGAAGGCAACAGTGGGTATATTAGTCAGCCAAAGGGTGCTGATGCAAAGTACCAGAAATCTGTTGTCTTTTATAAAGGGTATTTTTTTGGGGTAAAAGCTTACAGTTAGAAGGCCCTAAAGTGTCCAATTCAAGGTCCAATAAGAGGTACTTTCTCACCAAAGTCTGTTGCCATGTGTTGAAGCAAGATGGCAGGCGATCTCTGCCTGGTCTCTTCTTCCTTCTTCCCCTTAAGGGTCCTTGGGCCCAGCTTTCTGATCTCAGCTGTTGGCTAGCATAGGACTCATCTCTCTTCCCAGGGCTTTAGTTGTTTGAGCCTTCTCCTTTCTGCTACACAGCAGGACTGAAATGACCACATTTTCTCCTCTTCCATGCCTACAGAGCTCTTTCCGTGTACCATCTTGAATGAGCACTGTTTATATCAGCCCACCAAGGGGGCAGGTACTCAACCCAGAGTTACGTCCTACTGATGTGGTGAAATCAAAGCCCTAATCTTTTATCAAATAAACTGAAATCCTTTGAATTTAATGCAACCAAAGGGTATTACACCCAGAGGAACAGACCAGTTTATAAACAAAAAAATTTTTTTGATAATTCATAAATAATATCAAACTGCCACACTCCACCCCTGAATCTCAAAAAATACATTACAATATTCAAAAAATCTTAAAGCCTTTTGAGTAGCTATGCTAAGTCCAAAATCACATCACAATTAGAGAAATATAGTTTGTCTTGGGGCAAAGTTCCCTCTGGTTGTAGACCTGTGAAACACACAAAACTATTTATCTGCTTCCAATATACAAAGAGACAGATACAGGATAAATATTTGTGTTACCACAAGGAGAATTTGGGAGACAAAATTGCCACTGGTCCCCAACAGTTCCAAAGACCTGCAGGGCATAGTCCGTTAGATTTCAAAGCCCGAGAATCATTCTTAAGATGATGGTTTCTTCTTCTACTTGGGGCCTTACAGGAGCTCACCCTTTACATAGGCTTGCCCAACTGCCATTTCCTTGGTTCTACCCTCATCAAGTATCTGAGTAGTGACCAAGCTCCAGACTTCATCCTCCAAGAAAGTCGGGGTGATGGCTACACTTTACCCAGTCTCTGGGGTAGAGTCAACCCCCTTAGTACACTGAGGTAGTGTCAACGTTCTCCCTAATCTCTGGCATACAGGCCCAACCTTCTCAGAACAATGAGGTGGTGAACTGGTGTTCCCTAAACTACAGGGAACAGGCCTACCCCTCTCAGAGCACTGGGTGTTGACATCAATCTCCCCAACCCTTGGAGAATGTAGCCTGAGGAGGCTAAACTCTCCCTGAAGAGCAGGCTAGAACATCCACCCTCTTCAAATGCCTCTCCATACTCATGGGTGGGATCCCTCTCTCAGCCCAAGGAGATGTCTTAATTCCAGACCTCAGTTTCCATTGTTTTCCTCTTAAAATTGTTTTCCCTTCCATCTCTCCCTTCCATGTTCCTTTTAGTCCAGGCTGACAGTGGTTTTGTTCATACAGATCTCACCAAAAGCTTGTTGGTTTAGAATGCAGGAAGCAGGGGTCCAAGCCATCAGACATTAAGACTTTCCACAAGTCTTTTCTGGGTAACTGCATTTTTCAATCCTGGCCTACAAGTACCAAGTTTAGTTAATTTCTTAAATGGGGCACTATAATCTTGGAGCTTTATTTCCAGTGGAGTGGAATTTCTAGAATGACTTTCGGTTTTCTTTATGCCCAAAATTCAGTTATCACCTTATCTTCTTCCTCTAACATTTTACTATAAGCTGCAAGGAGAAACCAAACCACATTTTCCACATTCAGTTTGGAAATCTCCTTGGATAAATGTCCAAGTTTGTAATTTTCAAGTTCTGCCTTCCATATAACATCAGGTCAATCTTGCTAAGTTATCTGCAACTTTAAAATACAGATCGCCTTTCCCTCCAGTTTCCAGCAAAAGTTTCATCATTTCGTCCTAAGACCTCATCAAAAATCTCTTTATTTTTTATTTTGTTATTTTTTTAAAGATTCATTTTATTTATTTCTCTCCCCTTCCCTCCCGTTGTCTGCTCTCTGTGTCCATTCGCTGTGTGTTCTTCTGATTCCTATTATCAGGTGGAACGGGGAAAATGCGTCTCTTTTTTGTTGCATAATCTTTCTGTGTAAGCTCTCTGTGTATGGTGCCACTGCTGCGCAGGCTGACCTTTTTTCACACGGGGTGGCTCTCCTTGCGGGGCACTCACCATGCATGTGGGGGCACCCCTATGCAGGAGCTCCCCTGCATAGCATGGCATTCCTTGCATGCAACAGCACTGTGTGTTGACCAACTTACCACACTGGTCAGGAGGCCCTGGGGAACGAACCCTGGACCCTCCATATGGTAGACAGACGCTCTATTGGTTGAGCCACATCTACTTCCCTCAAAAACCTCTTTAGCATCTATATTCCTACCAACAGTCTCTTCAAAGCAATCCAGGCCTTTTCTATCAAGTATCTCACAATTCCTCCAAAAAATACCCCTTACCCATTTATAAAACCATTCTAGCATTTTTGGTAATTGCATCAGACTGTACCCTACTCTCCTGGTACAAAATTCTTTATTAGTCAGCCAAAGGGATGCTGATGCAAGGTACCAGAAATCTGTTGACTTTTATAAAGGGTATTAATGGGAAGCAGATGTGGCTCAAGTGATAGGGCCTCCACCTACCATATGGGAGGACGCAGGTTTGATCCCTGGGGCCTTCTGGTGAGAAAGAAGAAGAGTAAGCATGCCTGCACAGCAAGCCAGCGCCCTCATGGTGAGCTGAATGCCCTTGCAGTGATCTGAGTGCCCACACTCAGTGAGCTGAGTGCCCAAGTGGTGAGCCAAGTACCTGCGCAGTAAGCTGAGTTTCTGCACAGTGACCCAGTGCCCATGCAAGTGAGTCACACAGCAAGATGATGATGCAACAAAAGAGAGATGAAGGGGAGGGTCAAGGTGAAGCACAGCAGAAACCAGGAACTAAGGTGGCACAATTGATAGGGAACCTCTCTCCACATCAGAGTCCCCAGGATTGAATCCCTGTGAATCCTAGAGGAGAAAGACGAGAAGAGAAGACAAAAAGAGAAATAGATACAGAAGATCACACAGCAAATGGACACAGCAAAACCAGCAGGGCGGGGGAGGGAGAAGGAAAGGGAAAAAATAAAATAAAGGGTATTTATTTGGGGTAAAAGCTTACGGTTACAAGGCCCTAAAGAGTCCAAATCAAGGTACAAAAGAGATACTTTCTCACCAAAGTCTGTTGCTATGTGTTGAAGGAAGATGGAGGGTGATCTCTGCATGGTTTCTTTCTTTCTTTCTCTTAAGGCTCCATGGGCCCGGCTTCTTCTGATCTCAGCTCTAGGCTGGCATGGGGCTTGTCTCTCTTCCTGGGGCTTTAGCTGTTTGAATCTTGTCTTTTTTAACCTTTTCTCTTCTGTCACATGGCAGGACTGAAATGATCAAGTGCTCTCCTTTTCCTTGCCTATGGAGCTCTCTCTCTTCCTGTGTCATCTTGAGTGAGGGTTCATTTATATCAGCCCATCAAGGGGGCAAGGACTCAACCCTGAATCACGCCTTAGTGATGTGGTCGAATCAAAGACATAATCTTTTATCAAGTAAACCTAAAACCTTTGATTTAATACAATCAAAGGATATTACACCCACAGGAACAGACCAGTTTACAAACATAATTTTTCTATTTTTTATTTCTTGGGGATTCATAAATATCAAAATGCCACAGTAGTAATGGTTATCTCTAGCCTTGACAAATTTCTGAGTCTTTAATTCTAACACTTGGTGCCAGATTTCACAATTGCCCTGCCTCTTCTTCCCCAAGGGAATTGTTATAAGGATGTTTCAAGAGCTTTCTTTCAGTAATAATTAACACTTCATTAAAAAAAAAAATAAATGTAAACCTTACATATAATACTGGTCATTTTGTCTTTCGTTAGTTCAGCTGGACAAGATCCAATAGTATCCTTTTAATGGCCTAATTTCCTGGCAATAATAGAGATGAAGCTTTTAGATTAAAGAACACTTTTTCAAATACTTAGAAATAAAAGGAAAACTTCTAATAACTTCATTTTCTATAGATACTTTCTCATCACTGGAAAGATTATTAAACTCTTGTGCATATTTTTAAGAGCTTTAACTTATGAATAGTGGTATTAACTCTTTTCTATATCTGTGCAATAAATCTATATATAGTCATTGGTGCCTTAATAGTAGTAAGTTTATCTTGTATAATGTGATCTACAGATTATGCTCAGATATGTATATGTATATTTTTATAATATCCCCAATCCAGCCTTCTTTTATTCATTTATTCAATATTTATTGAGCACTTAATATATGTCATACATAGTGGTAATCAAATTTATGAGCGAGGTATTATTACCCTGTTTTAGAGATGAGTAAATCAAAACCAAGAGAATTTAAGTAATTTACATAAGGCCACACATTTTAGAATAAAAATTCCAGAGCCTGATTTTCTAGGTTTATCCCCAGCTCTGCCATTTACTAGCCATGTGACCTTGGGTAAGTTTCCTCATCTGTAAAATGAAAAAATCATTTGTACATGCCTTGCAGGGATGAAGTACTTAAAACTATAAATTGGTCCTCAATAAGTGTGTCTATTATTAATCTATTATTAATTCATAGTACAAGTGGGCCATGGTCCCAGGACTTGAACTAGACCCTCTGACTATATCTTTGTTGGTCTTTTCACCATACTATATACTGCCTCCATAATATGACATTAGAAGGTTATTTCTCTTTAGCATGAGATTTAAATTCAAACTCTGATGTATATGCAGCATATTTTTTAATAATTATAATTATTAGTTCATAACATATATAATCATAGGCAATTATATGGGGAGATGTACCAATGATCCACTCTTCTCTGTCCATCACTATAGAACAGCAAATAAAAGGTTTGGCAGAGAACAAACCAATACATATGGTCGTGGGCAACAGTGCCTTAATGACAGAAGAATATGATCCCCATAAGGAAATATTTATGTTTGAGGAAAAGAATTCCTTCAGACCAGTGTATTCTTTAATATTGAGTGGAGGCTTCCTGATGTTTGTTTGATCTTATCAAGACAATCCAAACAGCCTGAAGCATCATAGGGATGCTTGCTTTCACCCTAGGAGATTTCCATTCTTTGAGTCTTTGAGCCAGCAATAAGGGCAAGTGTGTCCAAAATGCGTTTAGAGGTGAAAGGCAGCACCATTTAATTCTAATCAATGGTTCTCAATCTTGGCTGCTCATTATAACCACCCTCAGGAGCTTGTAAAAATTCTGATGTAAAGGGCACACCCCAGATCCATTACATCAGAATCTCTGGTTGTGAAACCAGGCAGTAGTACTTTTTAAAGCTCCCCAGGTGGTTACAATGTGCAATCAAGGTTGAGAAGGCTCTAGCACAGGGTTTCTTAACAAAGGGTCAGTGAGTTTGAATTTAAATTCAATAAAAACATTCTTATGGGAATGGGTTGGTGCAGGTATGATATATTTATTAAAAAATATACAGTATAGGGTGGACTTAGTAAGGGGTCCTTGGTTTTCACCTGACTGGTAAAGGGATTGTGGAACAAAAAAGTTTACGAACCCCTGCTCTAGCAGAAAGAGCATGGTGTCAGAAGTTAGAAACTCCTTAGTCTTTTGGTTTTTTTGCCACATACAGTTAAGTGAATTTAAGCTAGCTAGCTCTTTATATCTCGATTTTTATTTCTCTTAATTGACAAAAGTATTCTATCCAACTTTAAGTTGCTCTGTGGTTAGCATGAGATACTGTGTGAAAATAAAACATGCTAAGTCAGGTTGTTGATTTTATATTTCTTTGGGTTTGACAGTCCCAACAGTGAAAAAAAGTTCAGATAAAAATCTACAGATGGTGGACAAGAGGTGTGTCATTGGGAGGGAAAAAAAAAAAAAAGAGTAGAAGCAGTGTTGCTGAGGAACAACTGGGAATGAAGAAAAACCATATTATGGAGGTGATATGGGATGTTCTTCTATCACAGATTATAAACCTGCCACAGAAGCAAGATATGTTAGTAATGGGGAATTTCAACTTGAAGGACTTTTGCTAGAATTTTATGGATACTTTCCTCTTTGCCTCATCACCTCCTGTCCTCATTTCTTCATTATTTCCCTCCAATAAGCATTTATCAAACATGTTCTATGTTTAGACACTGATTTGTGTATTAGCAACAAAGAAGGAAAGTATGATGATTAACTTTTTGTGGAGTTTACAGACAGGTGGTAGGAGACAGATGAGAGAAATAATAGGAATAAAATATGAGAAATGTTAAAATAAAGGTTTATACAAAGTTCTATGGGATTTCCATGTTGCAGATGGTAGAGAAAGCAATGAAGAAAATGAATCTATGATAGAAAACTAATGGGAATATTGAGGAAAGATGGTCATGTCATTTGGGGCTTTATAATATGTAATGAAGAGACTGCTTTACATATTCCAATATAAAATCTAGGAAAGACAATTTTTAAAAAAATAAGGAAAGATACGCATTATCCTTGAATAGAAATCTTAAAAAGGAATAACATTCATGAGAGAGAAAACTTTAAATTTTGGCTAAGGAGTAAGGAATAACTCGAATGAGAAGATATTATTCAACCATTCTGTGTCTGTTTATTCATCTATAAAGTGGGTATTTCAGTGGTAGCCACTGCATAGCTAATTTACACGTTCCCAGCATACTCCATAACTATTAGTTATTACAGCCATCTAAAAGAAATAATGAGATCTCACTGAGAACAAATCTGAGCTTTTCAGATGAAATGGAAGCAGGGGAGTATATATCCATACACCAGTAGAAGGAGTATTAATGAAGTCTATCAGAAAGTGTTTTTATGCTTATGTGTGGTTGTGTGTGTTTATAGCAAGAAAATAAAGAATACATAAGAACATTGCTGGTGAAATATCTTGTGACATTAATAGAAGAAAAGGAGAAAGATAGATAGAGATAGATAAAATATATGTGTGTATACATATAAACACATACATGAATATATACAAACATGTGAATATGATATGGGCACTGTTACTAATGAAAACATGTAAAATCATGCATTTCGTTTTAATAAAAAACACAACTATGTAAATTCAAGGTGTCACAGATCTGCCTTAATAGTATTTCAAGCAAAAGCTAACAGTTCCTTAAGCATAGCAGATTTTCAATAAATTTTATTTGAATTGATTGAGGGCTTAAGACTTATAATTTACCACAACCTTATAAGCCAGGGGTATAATGTGATTGCCAAAAAAGGCTAATGCAGATCTGAGCTGAGTTAACAGCAATGCAGAGCACAGATCAAAGGTGCAGAGTAAGCCTACTCATGTCTTTGCTCTTTAAACTAAATCAAGAGTCTGAGCCAGTCCTGGACACAAACTTTAATAGGAACATCAACAGAATTCACCGACAGATGATGAGGATGGCTAGGTCTCTAGAAAATCGTGCCTTTAAAAAAACTTGATGGAACTGAGGCTGCCTTGAGAGCTGTTCTTCGAACTTTAAGGACTGTTTCAAATTAGAGGGCTTTCTCCCATGGGAGAGGGATGGACTCACATATTATTGTTTCTGAGGTCAGTGCAGTGGAAACTCTGCAGCTCTCCTTTTAAGCAAGTCCATTTAACCCTTAACTATCTGTCAATGGAAAGAAAAGGAAGTCTCCCAACAATAAGGAGGAGCGTTTCTGTCTTTAGGGAAGGACTTATTCAGGGGCTGGAGATCAACTGTTGCAGAGTCTTGCTTTGGAAAAGATCAAGATCTATAATGTTGCTTCCAAATCCAAGATTTTATGTTTCCACTTGAACTGCTGAGTTAGAATTTTATTAAACTATGATGGGTGTGGCTTCTAAATGAGTTGTTTTGATACCCTTTTCATTACTATAAATTATACAGTAAACAAATGTTATTAAAATGAAAATTTTTTTCAAGTCTTAATCTTGATTCAAACAAATTCCAATATTAAACAGTTCTAATATAAGGAAGAAATTTGGAAAGTGAACGTTGTAATATGATTTGAGCTATATAGTGTATGCTATTGCCACGTGTCAAATTAATGAGAAGTGAATTATTTTCAACTTTGAGCTATTAATAAAGAATGTCTGCAAGCTTCTTTTTTTTGTATTGCTCTAATTTCAGTGCTCAAAGATCCAAATTTTATGAGAAGTTATAATAAATGGAAGAGAATTGACTTAAAATATCCTAAAGAGTGGAGCTTAAAGTAAGTATCTTGAAGTGTCTATCCATGTATTATCCCATTAACTTGAAGTGTATATTATTCCATTTTCTACTATCTCACCAAAACTTAAGAGGTAACACTTTGGAAATAACAATTTATGTCCTTTTCTAAGCATAGGAACAAAAATAAGTAGTATAATTTCTTCCTTTCGTATGAACCCAGATGGGAAGCCTCTATGCTACCTATTGGCTGGCAAGAATAGAGATAGGACATGAACCACAGTAAAAGAATTTCACAATACTCTCCCTGTCAATTCTTACTTTCACGTGACCCCATCTTCCTTACCAAGATATACTTTATAAGGGAAGTGGACTTGGCCCAGTGGTTAGGGCGTCCGTCTACCACATGGGAGGTCCATGGTTCAAACCCCGGGCCTCCTTGACCCATGTGCAGCTGGCCCATGCACAGTACTGATGTGCGCAAAGAGTGCCCTGCCACGCAGGGGTGTCCCCGCATAGGGGAGCCCCATGCGCAAGGAGTGCACCCCATAAGGAGAGCCGCCCAGCGCGAAAGAAAGTGCAGCCTGCCCAGGAATGATGCCACACGCACAGAGAACTGACACCACAAGATGACGCAACAAAAAGAAACACAGATTCCTGTGCCGCTCACAACAGAAGTGGACAAAGAAGATGCAGCAAATAGACACAGAGAACAGACAACCAGGGTGGGAGGGGAAGGGGAGAGAAATAAATAAATAAATCTTAAAAAAAAAAAAGATATACTTTATAAATACAAAAAATGAAAATAAAAACTGCTTATATATTGCCAATTAATTTTGCATCCTTCTCATAGCTCCAAATATCTTTTCTTCTTCCACACATTTCTCAGTCAAGAGTCAAATATATTAATCTAATAAGGAAATATTTAGTAAAATAGAGAAATATTTACATTCTTTAGAAATCATTAACTCTTAGACCAGATCAAAGACAGGACTTTTACTTAATCTCTGGTCTCTTAACTCCTGAAGGCGGTTTTCTGCTAGAGTCAAGATTCCATCTTAGTCCTGTGATACGGGCTAAGTTGTAGTAGTCATTTACTCTGATATGGTTATTTCAGAGTATTCAATGAATGCTCTAACTTAAAGCTAGGGGAATTAAAGATCTTATTTTTACCTTTACATTTTACAGCTCTTATTTTTGCATTGACCTCTTTTTAAAATAAATTTTCAAAAAATGTCTTTGACTCACTCTTGGCAATGTGGCCTCTTTTCTAGATGAAAACAGGATTAATAAAACTAATGGCACTTGTATTTTGAATTTATTTAGAAATCAAGGTATTTTAAATATACTTTCCTACCCTTTAATATCATAGTTCAGTTTGGGTTTTTCAGTTGGATTTTCTTTTTTCAGTTGACTTCTGTTGGGGATTGAAACATGTCCCCCACCAAAGGCATGTTCAGGTCATTACTGCTGGTCCTGTGGCTATGAACCCATTTGTAAATAAGACATTTGAAGGTGTTGCAAGTTAAGGTGTGCCCAAATTGAATGAGGGTGAGTTTTAATCCAATATGCCTGAAGTCCTTATCAGTGAAGGAAACTGGACATGGAAAAAAAAGCATGGCGAGAGCCAAAAGCTCCAATTCAAAGAAACCCAGCAGAGAAAGGAGAAGTCATTTCCATGTGCATTGCCACATAAAAGAAAAGCCAAGGAGCCACAAAGATGGCCAACCTGCCAGTAGATACCAACCAGGGAGGAAGCAACCCTTCCTTCCAGCCTCTGAAACTGTGAGCCAATAAATCACTGCCGTTAAGCCAACCCATAGTATAGTATTTGTTTTAACAACTTTAAAACTAAAACAATGTCTACAACAACTTTTCTCTCAGCCAAAGTAAGGAAATCCTTTTCCAATAGATACTTTTCTGCTTTCGAAATAAATTATAGACAGAAGAAAAGTTTTTATTAAGCAGAATTTGAAGGAGTACAAGTATAGTTTTTCTTAAAGGCACATTTCAGGTTACTTTTAGAGATGAAGAAACCTACTTAAAATATAAGGTTAATTTTGCTTTGACATGACTTCCTTTTTTATTTCCTTTAACAGATCTACTTTGTTTTATTTGTTTGATCATTGATTCATTATGTAATGCCAGCTTCCCATGGAATCAGAAAATGTAGAAAAAATAGGATCATGTCATTATCAACTTATCCATCCACTTTTACATAAGGCTGAAATAATTGTGAGCTGTTTGAATGCTAGAACATTTTTCCAAATACATTGTTTTGAAGTTATGAGTCAGATTATCACATGCCTGGTGACCCTGTTGGAATAAAACTCTCACACTTTATGCCATCTGGTGGTTGATGAGAATATATTTAGATCAGATGATATTTGCTGCTTCTAAATTTTGGAGTTGATTGGTCAAAATCTGTAGTAATTTAACATTTTTAAAAGATATTACATTTATCTGCATTTTTTTGACACAAATATTTGAGAATGCAAATGTGCAGCAGTATAGTCAACATCTAAAGAACAGTGAGATTCAACTTTTCACGTAATTGGTACAATAAAGTGGGCAATTCATAGAGACTCATATAGAAAATATTTGCAGAACTATGCAAAAGTGTGTACATGCAATATGATATTGTTATGCACCATTCTGATTTTAATGTTTGAAAATGCTTTCCTTAAACTGAATTTCATATTAAAAACAACAGAAAATGCACATTGAGAGCCTTTCATCTACATAATGTTAAGGAATAAGATCTATCTCATAGTGCTTCTCCTACTGTCCTCCCTCCCCTTATCAATTAATATATGATTCTCGAGTCACATTAAATTATTTTTTTCTATTCTTTTGGGACATAAGATCTCTTCACCATTTAGTGCCTTCTGCCTGGAAAATCTTTCTCTTCAGGGTCTTTGCTGATGGTATAGAGTGAGGATTTGGTCTAATTTGTCTGTGACCTTGCAAGTTTTCTGACTTCTTTGTACTTCAGTAGTACTAATTGTATCATAAGGCGATTGTGAGGATTAAATAAAAGAATACATGTTAAAGTACTTCAAACAGTGTCTGGGACGCACTAAGGACTCAGAAAAGTTAGGTACTATCCATGCTTCCCCTACTGTGCACCCAGTTCAATTCTCAGATGGAAAAGTCTAAGTGTCAGACAGATCTTGGAGAAATTCTTACCCGCTCTGAGCTTGCTTCCCTACCTGTTAAATGAAGATATTATCTACATTGCAAAGTGGTTATGAAGCTTGAATGAGAGTATAGATATAAAATCATGTAATGATAACACATGGGCATTCAATAAATGTTCCTAAGGGGAGGGAAAGAGAAAAGCTCATCCTCACCAGTTTTTTTCAATATGTATGGTTTACATTTTTAAAAAACCAACTTTTTATTTTTTATTTTTTTGATTGGGTTTTTTTAAAAGCTTTTTAAAAATTTCTCTTCCCTTCCCTGCCCCCTCCCCCCGCAGTTGTCTGCTCTCTGTGTCCATTCGCCTTGTGTTCTTCTGTGCTGCTTGGATTCTTGTCAGTGGCACTAGAAATCTGTGTCTTTTTGTTGGGTCAACTTGCTGTGTCAGCTCTGTGTGTGTGTGGCGCCACTCCTGGGCAGCCTGCACTTTTTTCATGCTGGGCAGCTCTCCTTACGGGACACACTCCTTGCGCGTGGGGCTCCCCTATGCAGGGACAACCCTGTGTGGCACAGCACTCGTGTGCATCAGTACTGCACATGGGCCAACTCACCACATGGGCCAGGAGGCCCTGGGTTTGAACCCTGGACCTCCCATGTGGTAGGTGGACGCTCTATCTATTGAGCCAAATCTGCTTCCCAAAACCAACTTTTGATATTGAGATAATTGTAGATTCACAACATTTCTAAGAAATAATACAGAGAGTCTGTATTTTGTTCACAAAATTCCCACCAATGATAACATCTTGCATAACTATAGCATAATATCACAAACAGGAAATTGACTTGATAGGTTCCATCAACCTTATTCAGATTTCATTAATTTTACATGCCTTCATGTGCATAAGTATGGTTGCGTATATTTAGTTCTAAGCAGTTTTATACAGAAGAGTTCCATTCCAAGGACCCCTCATGCTATCTTACATAACCCCAGCCATCTACTACCCCTGCCACTGCCAACTGCCTAACTCCTGGCACTTACTAATCTGTTTTCCATCTCCATAATTTTGTTATTTCAAGAATGGTGTAGAAATAGAGTCATGTAATCTTTTGATATTGGCTTTTATTTTCCCACTCAGCATAATTCCCTTGCGTTCCATCCTAGTTGTTGTATGTATCAATAGCTTGTTCCTTTTTATTGCTGAATGGTATTCCACAGAATGGATATTCCATAATTTGTTTAATCATTCACCCAATGTAAGACATTTCGGTTGTTTCCAGTTTTTATGCCCACCAACTTTCCTGGGAAGAAAAAAATGGTCTCTGTCAGAAATATATGAACACTGTAAAAATTTTCTCAGATTAGAAATAAATAAGCCCTATCAGGACCACATTTATTTTAGTCTCATTATATCTGTGTTTCATTTCCCTTCTCCACTCCACCTCCATGATGACTTCTGCTTAGCAAAGAGCTTCACAAGGATCACCTAAAGACCCAGTTCAACATCTGCTCTGTGAAATTCCTTGACACACTCAGGCATTCTGAGTTCCTCTATCTTCTCCTTCCACAGCACTCCGTTCCTATATCTTTTTAGCATCTTTGGTGTGGAAATTTATCTGTTCACAAAGTGTGATCAAGGCAGGAACATTGTTGTAGTTTTGTATTCTCTGTGCTCAGCATGGTGCCTGGCAAATAGTAGGTACTCAGTAAATGTTGAATGGTATGCGTACTTACTCTGTTTCTCCATTTAAAATTAGGATTAAATGTGAAAGTAGTTAATTTTAGGAAAAATAACATTTAAGTGCTGTTTTCTATTAAGGTCCATTCTAATGTAGAAATTATGGTTGTATTTTGGGAGTTCTAAAGGGGTAGTCATAGGATAAGAATTGAAAACTAGGAATGTAATTGACCATTGTGAATATTTCATGCAAATTATCAAGAATTTTGCACATGTTTAGTTGGTATTAACATAAACCTATTATCATTATAAGAAGCTCATAAATATTCATGAAATATCACTTGATTTAGTTTAATTTTTAAGACCCTTTTTTCCTTTCCTATTGCATTGCCTGTTTTTTGACTATTCAAGCAAATGCTTTAAAAGAATATGAATGCAGACTCTAATCAGTAGTTTGTACTTATTTTCTCTGAAGAAATGGTGAATGATAAAAAATCAGAAAGCACTACAAGCAGTTCTTTTGAATGCTCTTAGTTATGTACATATAGAACCATTTTTTTGCATACTCTATAGTTAATGATTGCTTGTATGACAATGGAGAGATCTATGCCAGTAATCTAAGCTTTGGCAGCTAGCAAGTTATCTACATAAAAGTTATGAATTCTGGAGAAATTTGCATTCGATAAAGCTCTAGAAAAGAACGTTGCTCTTGTCTATACAAGGGGGAACCAAAATCAATACAGTTAAGCTCCTGTTGTGGCAGGTATTCCGTCTTTATTACCTAATATAGTGCTTGCCACCCAGTGGAGTTGACAGATGTGCCTTTAAAGAGTGAAAACCCACAAAAATACCCATTGGCCTTGCATCCCTTTGCAACTGCATTGCCACCGAAAGATCTTGCATTTTACCATTGAAAGAAACCAAGGCTCAGAGAGATTGTGATATTAACCATCTTGCCCATGGTTATTGATAAATGCAAATTATATTGAAAATAAAACCTAAATTATTTCCTATCTGACTACTAATATGTATTGCTTAAAATTTATGTTTGTCAGGTAAATATAAAAATATTTGTAAGCACAAATGAAGTCTATCTTTAATGAAAGAGGTTTTTTGTTGTTGACCTCAAATTAAACAATATTAGTTTCTTTCTCTTTCTACTTAGACATAAAACGTGCTATGCTAATGTTATCAACACAAATATAAATCTCCCTTACATTTGTAAAAGACACTCTGGACTTTAAAATTAAGGACTTATATATTATTTCTGTGTTCCTTTAGTATATAATTGTGTGATTGTTTTCATTCACACAAATATAAGTAATCTTTCCTATAGTTTACACTGATGGATTCCTTTTTCTCTAGTTATATGGAAAACATTTATGCTTAGTACATTAATTTAATGTATATTTGTGCTATCTTTTCAGAGTTATTGAAGTTAAACATTGTTTATATAGGTTTGTATAAGTATATATTTAATACAATTTTCATGGAGAAATGCTACTTTTTAATCTTTAAAGATTAGGCCTTGTCTGCCATCTTGTGGTTAAAAAGAAAATTAGCTTTCGAATGCGCATTGGAAATGTCTTTTAAAAATAGGCATGGGGAAAATATAGACAAAAATAAATTTTGCCAAATAACTATTTTGTCTCGGCTTAGATGTTTTTAGATAAAGGGAGCTCAGTACTTTAAGAAGCATTTAAATAACTCTCATTCTTCTTACTTCAAATTTAAGTAACACCTTTGTGTGTATACAAGATTTAATATTTTTTAAAAATTAGGATTGGTTGCTTTCAACAGTTTTTCAGGTTTTATAGATCTACCACAGTTACCTGGAATATGGTTCAAAGATGCATCAGTGGAACAAATATAAGATGCTGTCTGTCTTCCCAGTGTCAGTCCTACAAAGGTATATTGTTTTCTGTTTTACATTTTTACCTTAAAATTTTTCACGTAGACTTTCACAAAAATCTGCATATCACATATTTGTTTTTTTGGTAGCAATGCAATATCCAATTATATTGACATACCACTATTACCTAACTATTTAGCAAGTGTTAGTTGGCTATTTCCAATATTTTGTCATTATAGATAGTATAGCTATTTTATCTATTATAATCCTTGGTTATAAATGATAGAAAACCCATCATAACTTGGTTTTAGCAAAATAATAGAATTTGTTGCATTATATAATTGAACATTTCAGGGATTGCTCTAGTTTAGGTAGCAGCTAGATATTAGAGGTCAAATGAAGTTACAAAAATCTGGTGACTTACTCATTAGTTCTACTCTTCTGTATTAACTGTTCTCAGAGGAGCTCACGTTTTTGCGAACATGGATTTTGGAAACTCCTAGGTCTAATTCTTTCCAGGTTCATGTCCACTGGGGAAAGATAAAGCTAGGGTTTTATCCCTACATAGCAACCAAAGTTCTCATTAGCTCAAACTGGGTCACACATCTGAGCAAATTACTGTGGCCAAAGGAATATGATACATGCATTGGCTTATACCTTGGTCAGATTCTCCATCTGAGTAGGGTGAGAGTAAGAAGTATGGTCCCCAAGAAGCATGTTATATTCTGTTTTACCAAAAGAAGAGAGGTACAAGAAGAAATCCAAGAAGTTTCCTTAGGACATGTTACTAATTACTAACTGAAGGGATACAATCAGTTTTATGACTCTTGTTAGGTAAGTAAAGTTACTTTACATTAATATGTAGCATTTTATAGTGCTACCTAAATTATATGAGTTTAAAAATGAGGAAAGCAGATGTGGCTCAACTGATAGAGCGTCTGTCTCCCATAGGGAGGGTCCAGGATTCGATCCCCAGGGCCTCCTGACCGGTGTGGTGAGCTGGCCCACACGCAGTGCTGCCACGCGCAAGAAGTGCCATGCCATGTAGGGGTGCCTCCGCATAGGGGTGCCCCACGTGCAAGGAGTGTGCCCCATAAGGAGAGCTGCCATACATGACAAAAGCGCAGCCTGCCAGGAGTGGTGCTGCACACATGGAGAGCTGACACAGCAAGATGACGCAACAAAAAAAAAGACGCAGTTTCCCAGTGCCCTAGGATCATGCAAGCGGACGCGGAAGAACACACAGTGAATGTGCAGAGAGCAGACAACAGGGGAAAGGGAGAGAAATAAAATAAACATTTTTAAAATTAGTTTTTCATTTTAATTTTTAATTATGACATTTTAATTGATAGTTATTTAATTTGCATTATTTTAATTAGTGATACTAAAAATTTTTATTTTGTAATTTGTGTTTTCAGTTATAAAATGGGAAATGGTTAAATTAAAAAGAAAGGAAATAATACTTAAATACTTTCTAAAAACTTTTTTATTGCAGTTTATCATTCATACATGAACTTCCATAAACAACAAGTGTATGGTGTAAGTTGTGAACTTAAAACCAAACATGCATACAGGGCTCCAATATGTTACCCAAAAGCAACACCTGGCATTGTTGTGCAACAATTGTTACAAACTATGAAAGAGCATGGTCAAAATATTGCTACTAACTATATTCCATATCTTACATTTGGCATATTTTCCCCCAATCCACCCAGTTACTGACACCCAGTATTAGTATTATATACTTTTTATAGTTCATCAGAGAATGTTCTCATAGATGTTCTGTTAACCACAGTCCATCTTCCACCACAGGATTCATTGAGTTATACAGTCCTATGTTTTCTACAATCCATTCAAAGTGTACTCTCCATGGCTCTCATATTCATCTCAGAATTGTGCTGTTATCACCACAGTCAATTTTAGAATGTTTTCATACTCTAAAAGGAAAAATCACATACCCTCCTGTAGCAGTTTGATATTTTTTATGAATTCCAAAAATAGATATTGGATTGTTTGTGAACTGGTCTGTTCCCCTGGGGATATTAGATTGTATTGGATTCAGAGGTTTCACTTTTACTTGATTAAATTATGTTTAAGGCTTTGATTGGGCCCTGTCAGTAGGATGGTGAATCCCCACCCACCAAGGGGTGGGGACTCACAGAGAAAACTACAGGGCAGAGAACAGAGTTAGAATTTTTTGCTGATGTAACCCAGGCAAATAAACACACAGGAGAAGAACAGAGACAAATAGAGATGGCTCCATCATAGACACAGCAGAGGCCCAGGGAAGAGAGAGAGCCTCATAGTCTACAGCTGACCTTGTGGAGAGAACAGAGCAGCTGAATCAGAATCAAGCCCTGGGGAGAGAGACAAAGCCTGAAGGAACTGAAACCACAGAGACTTAGGAGGAAGAGGGAGGCTGAATCCTCACAGAGACCAGCAGCCATCTTGTTCCAACACATGGCAACAGACTTTGGTGAGGGAATTAACTTATGCGTTATGGCCTTGCAACTGTAAGCTTCTGCACCAAATAAATACCTTTTATAAAAGCCGACGGATTTCTGGTATTTTGCATCACACCCCTTTGGCTGACTAATACACCTCCTAAACCAACCTATTATTGTCCCTTAGAATTGATATGATATCTTCTTTGCCATTGCTGCAAAAATATTACAGTGTTACTGTTAACTGTAATCCATAAGTTACATTAATTGTAATTTTTCCATGTATAACCATATACTTTAACACTTTGCAAAGGAAGAACATTCTTATACTATTAACCATAATCTTCATCCACCACCAAAACCACATTATACAGTCCCTACATTATTCCCTAGCTTCATTTCAACTGAAATATTACATCCACAGACTACCCCAGTCAGCCACAATCACATTTATAACTCATCAATGTTAAGTATATTCACTATAATGTATTACCATCAACTGTATTCATTTCCACAATTTACAATAAACCTTATCAAAAAATCTACATACATTAAACATCAGCTCCCATTCTCAACCCACATTTAATTTCCTAGTAGCTTATATTCTAGAGTTTACCCCCATGGGTTTACTCAGCATTTTAATTCATATTAGTGAGACCATGCCATTTTTGTCCTTTTGTGTATTTCACTCAATATGTCCTCAAGATTCATTCATGTTGCCATATGCATCCTGATTTCATTTCTTCTTAAAGCTGAATAGTACATTTTGTTTATCCATTCATTGATTGATGTGCACTTGGGTTGTTTCCATATTTTAGCAATTGTGAATAATGCTGCCATGAACATCTGTTTGCAAATATCAGTTCGTGTCCTTCTTTCAGTTCTTCTGAATATATCCTAGTAATGGGACTGCTGACTCATTCGGCAGTTCTACATTGAGTTTCTTGAGGAACCAGCAAACTGTCTTCCACAAGGACTGCATCATTCTACATTCCCACCAACAATGAACCAGTATTCCTATTTCTTCACATCCTCTCCAGCACTTACCATTTTCTGTTTTTGTAATAATGGCTATTCTATAAGGTATGAAATGATATCTCAGTGTAGTTTTGATCTGCGATTCCCTAATAGCTAATGATGTACATTTTTTTCATGTGCTTTTTGGACATTTGCATTTCCTCTTTGGAGAAATGGCTATTCAACTTTTGGCCCATTTTTAAATTGGGTTCTTTGCCTTTTTATCATTGGGTTATATGATCTATTTATATAATATGGATATCAAACCCTTATTGGATATGTGGTTTCCAAATATTTTCTCCCATTGAGTAGACTGTCTTTTCACTTTCTTGATAAAACCCTTTGAAGTACAAAAGTGGGTTAAGTTTGAGGAGGTCCCATTTATTATTTTCTTTCATTGCTTATGGTTTGGGTGTAAGGTTTAAGAAACCACTGCCTCTTATAAGATCTTGAAGATGTTTCTCTACATTTTCTTCTAGGAGTTTTATGGTTGTAGCTTTTATATAGAGATTATTGATCCATTTTGTGTTAATTTTTAAAAAATATTTTATTTATTTCTCTTCCCTTCCCCACCACTCCCCCTGCCCCAATTGTCTGCTCTCTGTGTCCATCCACTGTGCGCTCTTCTTTTTGTCCACTTCTGTTGTTGTCAGTGGCACGGGAATCTGTGTTTCTTTTTTGTTATTGTTCTTGCGTCATCTTGCTGTGTCAGCTCTCCACTTGTATGGCGCTATTCCTGGGCAGGCTGCACCCTCTTTCGCGCTGGACAGCCCTCCCTACGGGGCACACTCCCCACACGTGGGGTTCCCCTACACAGGGGCACCCCTGCGTGGCAGGGCGCTCCCTGTGCGCACCAGCACCACACGTGGGCCAGCTCCACACAGGTCAAGGAGGCCCTGGGTTTGAACCACAGACCTCCCATGTGGTAGACAGATGCCCTATCCACTGGGCAAAGTCCGCCTCCCTCATTTTGTGTTAATTTTAAAATAAGGTATGAGATAGGGGTCATCTTTCTTTCTTTGGATATGGATATCCAATTCTCCCAGCACCATTTGTTGAATAGACTGATCTTTTCTAGCTGGGTGGGCTTGACAACCTTGTGAAAAATCACTTTGCCATAAATTTTGGGATCTATTTTTGAAAACTTAATTTTATTCCATTGGTCAGCATATCTATCTTTATGCCAGTACCATGCTGTTTTTACCACTTCAGCTAAGTAATATGCTTTAAAAAGTTAGAGTCCTCCAACTTAATTCTTTTTTAAGATATTTTTGGCTATTCAAAACCTATTGCCTTTCTTAATAAAATTCATCATTGACCTTTCCAATTCTGTTAAAAAAAAAAAAAAGGCTGGTATATGGTTTATTGGGATAGCATTGAATCTGTAGATAAATTTGGGTAGCATTGACTTCTTAAAGATAATATCATCCAATTTATTAACATAGAATGTCCTTCCTTTTATTTAGGTCTTTTTTGGGTTCTGAATACAAGTCCTTTATGTCCTTAGTTAAATATATTCCTAAATATTTGAATCTTTCAGTCTCTATTGTAGTTCAGATATTTTCCCCTGACTTCCTCCTCAGATTGCTCATTAGTAGTAATTAGAAATGCTACTGATTTCTGCATATTTAATCTTGTATCCTGCCACTTTGCTGAACTCATCTATTAGTTTTAGTAGGTTTGTTGTAGATTTTTTTTGTATTTTCTAGATACAGGATCATGTCATCAGTGAATAGTGAAAGTTTTACTTCTTCCTTTCCAGTATGGATGCCTTTTATTTCTCTTTATTGCCTAATTGCTCTATCTAGGACTTCTAACACAGTATTGAATAACAGTGGTGATAGTGGGCATCCTTGTCTTGTTTGTTATCTCAGCAGGAAAGCTTTCAGTGTTTCTTCATTGAGTACAGTGTTAGCTGTTGGTTTTTCATGTATGTACTTTATCATGTTGGGAAAGTTTCCTTCTATTCCTAACTTTCAGAGAGTTTTCATCAAGAAAGGATGTTGGGTCTTTGTCAAATGCCTTTTCCACATCAGTCAAGATGATCATATGATTTTCTTCTTCCATTTAGTAACGTGATATATTTCACTGGTTGATTTTCTTGTGTTGAACCACCCTTGCATACCTGGGATAAAACCCACTTGATAATGATGTGTAATTCTTTTAATGTCCTGTTAGATTTGATTAACAAGTATTTGGTTGAGGATTTTTGTATCTATATTCATTAGAGAAATTGGTATGCAATTTTCTTTTTTCACAATGTCTCTATTTAGTTTCAGTATTAGGGTAGTGTAGGCTTCATAGGATGCATTTGGTAACATTTCTTCCTGTTCAATTTTTTGGAAGAGTTTGAGCAAGATTGGTGTTAATTCAACCTTGAATAATGGTAGAATTCACCTGTGAAGCCATCTTGTCCTGGGATTTTCATCTTTGGGGGTTTTTGATGACTATTTCGATCTCCTTACTTGTGATTAGTTTGTTTAAGTCTTGTAATTCTTCTTGAGTCAGTGTAGATTGTACATATGTTTCTAAGAATTTGTCCATTTCATCTACATCATCTAGTTTTTTGACATACAGTTGTTCATAGTATCCTCTTATGATCTCTTTTATTTCTATGGGTCAGTAGTAATGTTGCCCCTCTTGTTTCTGATTTTATTTATATCTTCTCTCTTTTTTCTTTGTCAGTCTAGCTAAGGGTTTGTCAATTTTGTTGATAATTTTAAAGAATCAACTTTTGGTTTTGTTGATTCTATTTTATTTTTGTTCTCAATTTCATGTATTTCTGCTGTAATCTTTGCTATTTCTTTCCTAGGTGTTCTTTTACTAGTTCCTGCAGGTGTCGATTAGGTCTTTGATTTTAGCTCTTCTTTTTTAATGTAAGTGTTGAGGGCTATAAATATCCCTATCAGCACTTCCTTCTCTGCATCCCATAGGTTTTGATATGTTGTGCTCTTGTTTCATTCATCTTGAGATATTTCCTGATTTTTCTTGTGATTTCTTCTTTGACGCACTGATTAAGAGTGTGTTATCTAAACTCCATATAGTGAGTTTTCTCTTTCTCCACTTGTTGATTTCCAGCTTCATCCCACTATGATCAGAGATATTGTTTTGTATAATTTCAGTCTTTTAAAATGTAATGAGACTTGTTTTGTGACCCAAGCTATGATTTATCCTGGAGAAAAATCCATAAGCACTTGAGAAAAATGTATATCCTTATAATTAGGAGTGGAATGTTCTATATATGTCTGTGAGATCTAATTCATTTATCATATTATTCAAGTTCTCTGATTTCTTTTTGATCCTTTGTCTAGTTGTCTATCCAAAGATGAGTGTTGTATTGAAGTCTCCAGCTTTTATTGTAGAGACATCTGTTTTTCTCTTCAATTTTGCAAGTGTGCGCCTCATGTATTTTGGGGCACCCTGGTGAAGTGCATAAATATTTAGTTATTTCTTCTTGGTGAATTGCCCCTTTTATTAATATATAATGTCCTTCTTCATCTCTTATAATAGTTTTATATTTAAAGTCTATTTTGTCCAATATTAGTATTGCTACTCCAGCTCTTTTTGATTACTCTTTGTGTGGAATATCTTTTTCCAACTTTTTACTTTCCATTTATTTGTGTCCTTGCATGTAAGGTGAGTCTCTTGTAGACAGCATATATATGATTGATATTTTTAAAATCTATTCTGCCAGTCTGTATCTTTTGATTGGGAAGTTCAATCCATTAACATTTAATGTTATTACTGAAATGCATTACTTACCTCATCCATTATATTTTGACTTTCCATTGATTTATCTTACTATTATCTATCTTTTTACCATTTTTATTACCCTTATTAATAATCTTCGTTCCTACACTCTTCTCCAGGCCTCTACTGTCTTTTCCTTTCAGGTTGCAGCACTCCTTTTAGTATCTCTTGTAAATTTGGTCTCTTGATGACATACTCTTTTAGTTTTTATTTACCTGTGAAGACTTTAAACTCATTCTCAGTGTTGAAGGACAGTTTTGCTGAATAAAGAATTCTTGGTTGGCAATTTTTCCCTTTCAAAACCTTTAATATATTGTACCACTGCCTTCTTGCCTCCATGGTTTCTGATGAGAAATCAGTACTTAGTTTTATTGTGCATCCCTTGTATGTGATGGATTGTTTTTCTCTTGCTGCTTTCAGTATTCTCTCTATCTCTGGCATTTGACATTCTGAATAGTAGGTGTCTTGGAGTGGATCTATTCAGATTTATTCTGTTTGAGTTGTTGTCCTTCTTGGATATTGACATTTATGTCTTTCATAAGGGTTGGGGAATCTCTGATCATCATTTCCTCAAATATTTTTTCTGCCCCTTTTCCATTCTCTTCTTGTGGGACACCTATAACACGTACATTTGTGCATTTTGTGTTGTTATTCAATTCCCTGAGACCCTGTTCCATTTTCTCCATTCTTTTCTCTTTCTGTTCTCCTGTCTTTAGAAATTCAGATGCTTTGTCCTCCAAATCACTTATTCTGTCCTCAAATTCTGCTAGTATATTCCTCCAATGTATTTTTAATCTTTTCCATTGTCTTTCATTCCCATAAGCTCTGTTACTTTTCTTTTATTTATTTATTTTAAAAATTTCTCTCCCCTTCCTCCCCCCATTGTCTGTACTCTGTGTACATTCACTGAGTGTTCTTCTGTGACCACTTCTATCCTTATCAGCGGCACTGGGAATCTGTGTTTCTTTTTTTGTTGTTGCATCATCTTGTTGTATCAGCTCTCTGTGTGTGTGGCACCATTCTTGGGCAGACTGCACTTTCTTTTGCACTGGATGGCTCTCCTTAAGGGGTGTGCTCCTTGCGGGGCGCACTCCTTGCGTGTGGGCCTCCCCTATGCGGGGGCACCCCTGCATGGCACGGCACTCCGCACACACATCAGCACTGCATGTGGGCCAGCTCCACATGGGTCAAGAAGACCTGGGGTTTGAACTGCGGACTGTCCATGTGGTAGGCGGACGCCCTATCCACTAGGCCAAGTCTGCTTCCCTGTTACTTTTCTTTGCAAACTCAAAATCTTCTTTGTGTTCAACCAGTGTCTTCTAAATATCCTTAATCTCTTTTGCCATCTCATTTAATTTATTAATGACATTTGTTTGGATATCTGTGATTAGTTCCCTCAAATCCTGTGTTTCATCTGAAGGTTTAGTTTGTTCCTTTGACTGGGCCATATCTTCCTGTTTCTTAGTATGGCTTGTAATTTTTTGTGTCTTGGCATCTGATTTTCTAATATGTTCATTTTATGCTCAGTTTCTCTCTGTAGTCTATGGCTTTCTTACTAGTTGACTTTTTGCTAAAGCTTCCTCTATTCCTCCTCTGTGAATGTTAGTCTGTTCTGTTTGCTTTTTTTATTTGCCTCTGTATATTTTTAATACTCCTTTTGTTTTCTCTTGCTGCAAATTCCTGGAGGGCTAATTTTGGTAGAAGTGTACCCCTGGAGACAACTTTCATAGCTCTGGTTTCCCAGTCACAAAAGGCTCAGGGGACCTATGAAGGAAGTGTAGATTGATTCCAATGTGCTCTGGAGAAGAAACCCTACAGGTATTCAATCTTCTCTTTGATGTCTCCCCTAATCTAGGCTTTCCTAAACTGCCCAGGAGGTAGCACTCCTTATCCAGTTGTTCCCTGCTATCCTAAGGTGATTCTGTGCCTTTAATTCTTAGCTGAATCAGCTGTTGTGGGGACGTTGTTGAGGCTGAGGTTGCCAGCCTACTTCAGATGAAACTGTTGCATAGTTCCCAGCTGCTGAGATCTGAGTTCTCTGATCAACTGCCACCCTCTGTGCCACCCCCAGGTGGGTGAGGTGATTCTGCCTGCACTGTCTTGAGAGAGTGATCTGAAAGAGTGGTTCCTCTGCTTCATGGGGCATCTTGGGAATGAGAGAGCAGCAGCTGTTCAAAGTGGATGGGGTGAATCTGGCTGCACTGCCTGCAGAGAGAGTACTCTCTTCCCTTTCTTCCAGGGGGCACTTCCTCTCCTTCCAGGGAACTTTGGAGCCTAGTATGCAGTGGCCCTTTTAAGGTGGATGGGTGAATCTGCCCACTCTGTCTGTGAGAGAGTGCACATTTCCTCTCTGTCCAGGGGTGCCGAGCATGCAACAGCCCTTCAGTGTGGAGGAGGTTCATCTACTTGCACTACCCAAGAGTCTTCTCTGTCCAGGGGCACATTGGGGCCAAGTGTGCAGCAGCCCTTTTAAGGTGGACATGGTGAATCTGCCCTCCCTGCCCATGAGAGAGTGTGTACTTCATCTATGTCTAGGAGCACCAAATGTAAAGTAGCCTTTCCAGGTGGGTGAGGTGAATCTATCTGTACAGCCCACAAGAGAGTGTGGACTTCCCCTCCTTCCAAGGGTGTTGGGGCCCAGTATGAGTCTGCTGTTCTGCCCTGAGAAAGTGTTCAAATTCACCTAATTTCTGCTCCCCTGGGTGTGGGAGCCTAAGCAATGACTCTCCAAACTGGACACATTGGCTCTGATCACTACCTCCCTGGAGGACTGGAGTGTTTTTCAGTTACTCCTGCTTCTATTCCTGCCAAGGATGGAGACAGCCAAAGGCTGCTGACTTCTTGGTGGCTTCCAGCAGGTTTAAACCTTAGCTGTGCTCAAGATTGGAATCCAGTTAGCCGATTTTGCCAATCACCATCTATAGTTGGTGCCAGACCACTTTCCCTTCCTTGTTTTTGGTAAAGAGAGCTTCTGCTTCCAGCCAAGGAATGAGTCCGGAGGCAGCCAGCCTTGCTGGGGGTTGGGCATCTGCCTCTGCAATGTGGAGAAATCTACTCACGAATTGTCACAACAGATGGTGAATCTCCTCTTCCTCGTCTTCCCTGGATGGTGCCTGTGTTCTTCTGGTCTTTGAAGTTCCCCCAAACAGTTGATCCAGACAGATCCTGGCTGATTATTAGTTGTTATTATTAGTTGGGGGATGAGCTGATTGTTAGAGCTTCCTTCTCTGTTACCATCTTGGGTCTTCTAACATTTACATACTTTCTGAAAGACAAAGGTATATCAGTGGTTTTTTAAAATTCATATTTGCCTTGAGGAAAATAAGATTAAAATGATTTTTTGAACTCACACAAGGCTCACACAGGGCTGGAAATAGTTTGTATTCCTACTAGCTGTAGTAGAGAGACCTCAGTTTATGGGACACTGGTTAGAGATTTCAGAGGAGTCATGCCTTAGTAATGAGGCTATATTGGCTCAAAAATAAAGGCTATGTTAGACTTGCCATAATGAAGCTTAAAAACAAGTTTTAAAAGTATTGAACTGATTTTCAAGATACTAAGCCGCATGCCAGAGCAAAAGACAACCTGTTTTAAAGGAGTATAACACAATTCAGCACCCAACGATGTAAAATTCAATGTTCAGCATCTAATCAAAATCATCAGTCATGCATATAAGCAGGAAAATATGGTTTATACTGGAAATTAAACAACACACTTCTATGTAACCAATGGGACAAAGAAGAAATCACAAGGAAAATTAGAAAATATTTTAAATGAATGGAAAATACCAACATATGCAAATCTGTGGGATGCAGCTAATGCAGTACATAGAGGGAAATTATAACATTCAATGCCTATGTTAGAAAAGAAAATTCTCAAATTAATGATTCATGCTTATATGTTAAGAAAAAGCAAATTAAATCAAAGTAAACATAAGAAAAATAACAGAAACAATGAAATAGGAAACAAAAAAATAGAGAAAAATCAATGCATCAAAAAAAACACACTTGGAATCCCCGATATTCTGTACATGACTTTTCTGTAACCTAAAGCGTTTTGAAGAAAAATGAAAAAAATAAGACACCAGGTGAGTAAATGGAAGAAAATGTCACTGTACATATAAGACAACAGATCTTACAGTGATGAAAGACATAATAACAAAAAGGTTTAATTTTATATTTTTAATGTTTTCACTACAAGAAAGTTTTAATTTTTTGTATTTGTTATTTTAAAAACTATCAATATTATTCATTTTCTAATTAATTGTACTTGGTTATTTTGTTGGCTTCATTTTTGAAGAAGTTGTGGATCACAGAAGGGTTATAACTGTGGCAGGGGAAGATGATTGGTGTGGGGTGTCTGTGATGGGGGATGTATGGGAGAAAGTTTATCTGGGCATACCTCTAAGGCATTTGAATGTGTTCAAGTGTCCATGGGGCATTGTCACGGTGGGTGGAGATACACACAATAACCAAAAGAATATTGAATTCCCATCCTGGGGAGCTCTACCACATTCTCTAATGGGTCAGCAAGAATCCCCTGAATATAGGGACAATGAATAATGAAGGAAGAGGAACCATTGATGGACCTTGATATTGATGACTGTACTTAAGAACTTTTACTTTTGAAATAGAAACTTAGCTTAGTATTATCAGGTGCCTAAAAGTAACCTCCTGAGAGCCTCCTTGTTGCTTAAATGTGGCCTCTCTCTAAACCAAACTCAGCATATAAATGAATTGCCTTCTCCCCAGCATGGGACATGACTCCCGGGGATGAGCCTCCCTGGCACCAAGGTATTACTACCAAGCACCAACTAGCAATGAAAGTGAATAAAGACCTTGACCAAAAGGGGAAAAGGGTAAAAACAAATTAGTTTATATGGCTAAGAGACTCCAAAGTGAGTCAAGAGGGCATTCCAGAGGTTATGCTTATGCATATCTCAGCAGGATCTCATTGGCTGCCAAAGTAAATATTGCCTCAAATAACAGGGCTTCTGAGGGCTCTAGAAACATCCAGAAACTGCAGGGCAGGCAGCTCAGGAGTTTGGCACCCTGCCAGTTGGCCCTACTTTGGAATTTATGCTCCCCTATGTGACAGAGTTGGACTCAGTTGACTCTTCTGCCCCTTCTATCTGAACCTATAGTTAGTACTAAACTTGATGGGTGTATGTCCAAGAGACTTAAATCTTTGGGCTGTCCACATGCTAGTTGGGTCCTGAATCTTAACACATTGCAATACCTACTTTCCAGTTCATTAGACTCACCCAGGAAAACAAACAAGATGATGATGCACAGCAACCATCCCAATAAACAGAGAGAATCTTCACTGCAAGCAAGATAATCCATCTGCCCCATGGGATCTAATCTCCCTCTCAATTAGAAGTGGAGTGGACATCACCATCCCAGAATCCTCAGGATTGGAGAATGAACAATGGACTAGAATAGACTTACTGTTATTCTACTATAGATTTATCATGATTCTAGTAATGGAAGAACTTTTTTTAAAAGAGTTTTATTTATTTCTCCTCCCCTCCCTCCCCCCCCCCCCCCCCGCCCCATTGTCTGCTCTCTGTGTCCATTTGCTGTGTGTTCTTCTGTGTCTGCTTTTATTCTCATTAGGTGGCTCCAGGAACTGATCCTGGAACCTTCCAGAGTGGGAGAGAGGCAGTTACTCTCTTGTGCCACCTCAACTCTCTGTTCTGCTACTTGTTCTTATTTTCTCTCCTCTGTGTCTCTTGTTGCTCCGTCTTGTTATGACAGCTCTCTGCATCAGCCAGCACTCCTGCACGGGGCAGCTTTCCCAAGCTGGATGGCATTCCCATGCAGGGCGGCACTCCTGTGTGGGGCGGCATTCCCACATGGGCTGGCACTCTGCATGGGCCAGCTTGCCCTCATCAGGAGGCCCTGGGCATTGAACCCTGGACCTCCTATATGGTAAATAGGAGTCCAGTTGGTTGAGCCACATCTATTTCCCTGGAAAATCTTTTATCACTGAATTGAAGGCAGTAGCCAATGGAGGTTCTGAGGGGAGGGAGAGGAAAAATGTTTGTAATATGGGACATTCTCAGGACTTGGGAATTGTCTTGAATGACATTGTAATGACAGATACAGGTTATAATATATCTTGTCATAATTTACAAAATTGTGTGGGAGAGAGTTTAAACTACAATGTAAACTATAATCCATGCTTAGTGGCAATGTTCCAAAATGTGTTCACCAATTGTATCAAATGTACCACACTAATGAAGGATGTTGTTAATGTGGGGAAATGAGGGAGGGGTAGGGAGCAGAGCATATGGGAATTCCCTATATTTTTTTTGTAACATGTATGTACCCTATCTTTTTAAAAATAAAAATAAGTATATTAAAAAAAACATTTTGTAAAATGATAAATAGAAGAAACTTAATCAATACTGATCAAGAGGGGAGTGAGTGTAGCCCAGTAGTTGAGCACCTGCTTCCCATATACGTGGTCCCAGTTTCAATCCCCAGTACCTCCTAAAAAAAAAAAAAAGACTGATCAAGGAAAAGAGAAAAGACCCAAATTGTCAATTTTAGGAGTGAAAGGGGGAACATGACTACAGATTCTATAGACAAAAGGATTAGAAGGGAGAAATCGTGAACCATTTTATGCCAATAAATTCAATTACATAGATGGAATGAGTAAATTTCTTGAAAGACACCAAGTACTAAAGTCCACTTAAAAAGGAATGGATAACCTGAATAATCCTATATCTAATAAAGAAATTGAATTTACAGTTAAAAGTGTCATACAAGGACAACTCCAACTCCACATGGCTTCACTGGTGAATTTTTCCAGACATTTAAGGAAGAAATAATGCCAATTGTCCACAAACTCTTTCAGAAATAGTTGTTATGAAGTCATCATTACTCTGATAGAAATCAAAAGAAAGAAAACTACAGCTCAATATCACTTGTATACATAGCAAATCAAATGCAACCCATATATGTATGTGTTTGTGTGTTTATGTATATAAATGTTGATGCATGTATATATGTATGTATAAAAGATAATTCATCTTGACCAGGTAGGGTTTATACCAGAAATATAACCTTGGTTTATCATTTGAAAATTCAATCAATGTAACTTACTGTTAATAGAATAAAGAAGAATCATATGATCATCTCCATAGGTGAAGAAAAAGCATATGAAATATTTTAATATCCATTCCTGGCTTTAAAAAACTATCAGTAAATTAGTAATAGACAGGAATATCTTCAACCTGATGAAGTGCATCTATGAAAGACTATAGCCAACATCATATTTAATGGCGAAAAATAGAATGTTTCTCACCTAAAATCAGGAACAAAGTAAGGATGTCTACCCTCACCACTTGCATGAAACATTGTGTTGGAAGTTCTAGCCAGTCAGTGCAGTAAACACTTTTAACAAGAAGTAAAAAGCATACGGATTAGAAAGGAAAAAGCAAAATTAATTTTATTCACAGACAACATGATAATCTATGTAGACAATCTTAAGGAGACCACAAAAAATTCCAATAAGATTACACGATACAAAGAAGTTCAACTGCACTTCTCTGTACTAGAAACAACAGTCGGAAATTGGAATTTTGTAAAAATCACTTACAATAGGATCAAAATTTTGAAATACTGAGATAAATATTTTAAAAATATGTGCAAGAGGGAAGTGGACTTGGCCCAATGGATAGGGCATCTGCCTACCACATGGGAGGTCTGTGGTTCAAACCCTGGGCCTCCTTGACCCATGTGGAGCTGGCCCACATGCAGTACTGATGCGCACAAGGAGTACCATGCCACATAGGGGTGTCCCCCGTGTAGGGGAGCCCCACGCACAAGGAGTGCACCTGTAAGGAGAGCTGCCCAGCATGAAAAAAGTGCAGCCTGCCCAAGAATGGCGCTGCACATGGAGAGCTGACACAGCAAGATGACGCAACAAAAAGAAATGCAGATTCCCGGTGCCGCTGATAAGGATAGAAGAGGTCACAGAGGAGCACACAGTGAATGGACAGAGAAAGCAGACAGTGGGGGTGGTGGGATGTAAATTTAAAAAAATAAATCTTAAAAAAATATATATGTGCAAGAGCTATACACTGAAAATTGCAAAACATTCCTAAGAGAAATTAAAGAGGATCTAAAGAAATAGAAAGATATACCGTGTTCATGGAGCTGAAGACTCAATATTGTTTTAATGACATTTGTCCCAAAAACAATGTTTACAATATCACAATTCCAGCGGGCTCTTGTTTTAAGCCATACATGTGTGGTATTTGTTATGGCAGCCCTAGGAAACGAACATATCTTGCTATATCTGATGTTTCCATTCTCTCTTATTCTTTTGTTTTTCTAAGTACTATTCTGTTGGAAAGCACATATTGAAATATTTTTACTTTACCATTTATTTAGTTAACACCCAGAATGGAACCATGTTCAAAACCCATTGTTCTACTTTTCTGTTTAATTTGATTTGTTTAGTTTATTTTTCTCAAAAAAATAACAGGCACTTTCCAAAATTCTTTTGGGAAGTTAGAAAATTTCTTCTCTTTCCAGGTTTGCTGCTTCTGTGTCTCGGCTTAATAGAGAAAGTAACAGACCTCAAAAAGCCAAACAACAAGAAGAAACATTTTATCTCTGCCCAACTCCAGGTAAATTGAGTTCAGACTATTTTGTATTTGTTTTTTTTTTTTCAGAATTAAAATATTAGCCAAAGAAATTAACTTAAATTTTTGTCCAAATAAGTTTTATTATGTGAGGCCTAATGCTTGCATAACCCTTTAAAAGTTGTTTTAACTCTTTCTGGATAAAAATAAATAAATTTAATAAATTACTTACATAGGAATTGGAGCCTTCAAAATATTAAATTCTTATAGTTTCAAGCTCACTATACCTTAATAGGTTAATACACATTTAGAAATTTTAAGGCTAAGTTTTAGAATATATAAAAACAGCCAAAACAAGCAAACAAAATTCTAATAAACTGATTCCTAAAACTTATTGTGTAGTTCAAGATATATGCAGTATGGCCAAAAAGAAAGGAACAAAGTTAGTTAAGTTCTTTTTTTTTTTTTTTAAGATTTATTTTTTATTTCTTTCTTTCCCCTTCCCCCCGCCCAGCCGTTGTATGCTCTCTGTGTTCATTTGCTGTGTGTTCTTCTATGTCCGCTCCCATTCTTATCAGCAGCACCAGCAATCTGTGTCTCTTTTTATTGTGTCATCTTGCTGTATCAGCTCTCTGTGTGTGCGGTGCCACTCCTGGGCAGGCTGCACTTTTTTAGTGTGGGGTGCCTCTCCTTGAGGGGCACACTCCTTGCTCATTGGGCTCCCCTACGTGGGGGTCACCCCTGCATGTCACGGCATTCCTTGCACGTGTCAGCACTGTGCATGGGCCAGCTCACCACATGGGTCAGGAAGCCCTGGGTTTGAACCCTGGACCTCCCATGTGGTAAGCAAATGCTCTATCGGTTGAGCCAAATCTGCTTCCCAGTTAAGTTCTTTTTAAAATTAACATTTTTCAAAGAAAGAGTGTTCATTGTTGGCATAGATTAAGGGTAGGTCTTGGGTAGGAAAGAGAGTAACTTGCAAAGCAAAACATCTAGTATAGAGGAAAAAGCATGATTTTGAGGATCAAAGACATTGGGGTTAGATCCCAGGTCTATATAATTATGGGAAAGTCACTTAACCTCTGAGCTTTAGTTTCTTCATCCTCAGCTAGTACTGGATTCATAGATGTTCAGTAAATATTAGTTTCTAATATCCTACCCTATCTCACAGGATTCTTCTGACTGAACGGCTCTCTACATGTTAAAATTCTTTATAAATTGGAAGGCACTGTAAAGTATTAGTGTTTTAGTTTCCCTGTCTACTCAAGAAAATACCATACAATAGATCCGCTTAAACAGTGGAAATTTAATGGCTCATGGTTTTCTGGACAGGAAAAAGTCCAAGTCAAGGCATCATCAAGGCAATGTTCTTTCCTAGAACACTGTGGTGTTCTGGGGCTGGCTGCTGGTGATCCTTGGTCCTTAGTTTGTCATCTGGCAAGGCACATAGCAGTGTCTCCTGGTCTCTTCCTTCTCTTCCAGATTCCTTCAATGTTCAGCTTCTTCCTGCTTCCTCTGTGGCTTTTTCTCTGTGTGTCTGAATTTCATTCTCTCATGAAGGACTCCTGTAACAGGAGTAAGACCCATCCTAGGTCACACCTTAACTTAAGTAATGCCATCAGAAGGTCCTATTTATAGGGGTTCACAGCAACAGAAAAGGATTATGTTTAAGGACATATTTTTCTGAGATACATACAGCTCCAAACAACCTCACTCCACCCTCTGTCCCCAAAAAGATTTGTTCTTTCTACATGCCAAATACAATCTATCACAACATCCCTAGATTTAAGTCTTTACAGTAATAATGCTAAGTACAAAGTCTCATCAAAATCGGCTATGGCTATGTTCTGTCCTGGAGCACAAGTCCCCTCTGTCTGTAGACCTGTGAAATCTAGAAAAAATTGCTTCCAATTTATAATGGACGGACAGGCATAGGGTAAACATTCCCATTCCAGTAGGGAGAAATTGGAAAGAAAACAGGGGCTACAGGTCCCAAACCATTTGGAAATCCAGCAGAACAAGTTCCATTAGATTTCAAGGTCTGGACAATATTTGTGGATCAATGTTTTGTCCTCTAAGCCTCATGGAGTGGTAAACCCACTTCTTCCAAGTGCTTGCATAGCAACTCTACTCTCCTCAAACCCCAGAGCATAGGCTCCACTCTCTCTAAGCCTGGGGTGGTGGCCAGGCTCTCTGTGAACACCTGGACATAGGTCCCACCATCTCTGTGCACTGGGTTTATCAGCACTCTTCCTGAACAACAGGACAGAAGGCTTGCCTCCTCCAAGAATCAGCGCAATGACCTGTCCCCTCCAAGTGCAGGGGTGGGCCCACCATTTCCACACATATGGGTGGACCCATTCTCTTGGCCAATGAAATGCCTTCAGTCCAGACCTCGTATTCCATGGTTCTGTCCTTGAAGCCATTCTTCCTTCAGATTTTCCCTTCTCTGTCCCTTTCAGTCTGGGCTGCAGTGGTTCCATTCATAAAAATTTTGCAAAAATACTTGCCAGTTTTACATATAGTTTACAGGAGTCCAAACCATTAGACAAAAAAGACTTTCCACAGATCTTTCCTGGATAACTGCATTTCTAATCCTGACTTCCTTGGAAATTGCTGACTGGTTCCATGTTCAGTTAAACCCTCATGTGGCGCCCTATTCTCTAGACTCGCTTTCCGGAAGCTCAGGGAGGTCCCCGATAGAGCCACTTCTGTCACTAGTCTCAGAACACACTATCTGGATGGGCCTAGGATTTTACAAACCACCCATTTCTGGTTTCTTTGTGCCCAGAAGTTCAGCTCTCAGCTTATCCCTTTCCTTTCACATTTCTCTGTAAGCTGCAAGGAGAAACCTTCCACACTTAACTTGGAAATCACCTCGGTTAAATATCAAGTTCACTTTCAAGATCTACTTCTCACCCAACATCAGAACTCAGTTTTGCCAATTCTCTGCCATATTAAAACAAGGATCACCTTTCCTCCAGTTTCCAATAATACATTTATCATTTCCTTCTAAGGCATTGCTGGACCTACCTTTAATGTCCATATTTCTACTAACATTCTGCTCATGATGAATTATGTATTCTCTAAAACAATATAAACTTTCTCCACAGCTCTCTCTTTTTGAGCCCCCCCAATTCTTCTAACCTCTACCCATTATCCTATTCCAAAGCCATTTCTACCTTCTTGGTATTTGCAATAGTAGAACCCTTTCCTAGTCCCAAAACCTGTTTCCTTGGCTTTTCAAGCAAATACCATGAAATGGGTCAGGTTAAACAAAGGGAATTTACTGGCTCATGGCTTTGAGGCTAAAAGAAGGCATCATCAATGCAATACTTTCTTCCCTAAGACAGTGGCATTCTGGGGCTGGATGCTGGTGATCCTCAGTTCTTAGCTTATTATATGGCAAGGCACATGGCAACATCTCCTGGTCTCTCCCTTCTCTTCTGGTTCCATTGATGTTCAGCTTTTTGCCTCCTATGGCTTTATCTCCATCCGTCTGAGTTTCATTCTGCTTATAAAGGACTCCAGTAATAGGATTAAGACCTATCCTGGGCCACACCTTAAGTGAAGTAACCTCATCAAAAGATCCTATTTACAATGGGTTCACAGCAACAAGTATGAATGAAATTTAAGAACATGTTTTTCTGGGCTTCATACAGCCCTAAACCATCACAATTAGTTACTGTTTTTCCTATCACCTGTCCTTTAAGCACAACAATATATAAATGCCAGGCACAGGCAATAACCTGCATCTAGTGATTCTCCAAGTGTTCTGCTCCCATATCTCCAACTTCCTTTGCTCAATATCTACTTCTGACCCTCCTCCTTGTTTTGGTGTGCCACTGATTTTCTCTTCTAAATTACCAGCCTCAGTCTTGTTCATTCAGCTCTGTTTTCTCCCAGATTTCTGGGCATCTGCATGAACTTGTAAGAAATCTTCTCACCTTTAGCCTTACCTTCTGCTTCCTCCATGATTTCTCTACTCCTCTCTACGATATTTACCTTTCCAACCAAGATTTTTGTGGTTGTTTATTATGCAGCAAACTAAGGCAGAGTATCAAAGGGAAGTGTGCCATAGAAAGAATTAAACTTTGGGTCTCCTCTTTTGCAGAAAGGACTAGCCTTTCAAAGATCACCAATGAGACCTCATGTGAGATATAGGAGGTAGAAGTGAACAAGAGGCCGTTGCCTTTTTTGCTTATCAGGCATGATATCTTCCTCAAACACAGCAGTTTCACACATCACAAACTTTCATTTCACAAACATGGTGCCTTTAGAATTATCTCTATGAACTTACAATTTGTGTTCCCACTATAAGTGGCTAGATGTGTGCAGCTCCTTATACTTCCCCATGAACTCTGGGTTTTCCCACTCTTGTCTATGTCAGGCTAAAGTAGGTAGAGACTGTTTTTCCAACTCTCCAGTTCTGGCCTTCCAGACTTTCACCCCAACTCTCCCTTCCTCCAGGCCCTCCCACATCTATATAATCCCTAATTCCTATATGAAACCCCCCACTCCTATATTGCTTTACTGTTTGTCTTCCTAAATGAACCCAGAATGCTACAAGAGTAAATGTATATAAACAGTTTGACAATGATCAGAGATCACCAAACAGAAGAAAATTTTATTATCTTCACTAACTAAATTATTTAAGACTCAAAAAACAAATTGTAAGAAGAGGCGCTTCCAGGGTCATTCTTAAGAAAGGCTTACAGACTATAAAACATAAAGCAATTAGAATTCATGCTTACATAACTTATTTTGTTAAAGTAGTAGCAAAGTCCCATCCTTTTTTATTGATTCCAACCACCAAACCCAAGGCTTCACAGAGGGATTTATAACATGTAAGATTTTCTGGAGGAAATAAGTTCAAAATAATATTTATTTTTCTATATCATGAGGAAACATTTCTACGTTTGTTTTTGCATTATGCCCTGATAATTTAGCCAGGTCTTCTCTTTATGCTTCCTGAGAGTTTTTTTGTTTTGTTTTGTTTTAACAGATTAGGCACTAAGAGGGCAAATGGTCAAGGCAATAGCTCCCAACATTCATTCTACCCCGACAACTGGTGTCAGCTTATCATGGTAATCCCATTTCCCATGCCAGTGACTAGTTTAGGAATGGACTGTGACACAATTCTGTTTGAGGGAAAATATTCCGGGGGCTTCAGGCAATAATTTTCCACCTTTAAAAATAAAACTCTGCAGAGAAGACTTCTTTTTTTCCCTCTAGATGTTGCCAAGTTTGGTATGAGGACTAGAAGGGCCACAGCTCTCTTGTTATGAGCCTGAAAAAGAAAACAACACCAAAGACAGCAAATCAAAGCAATGGGGAAAATCTGTGCCCTTAATGACATGTTGAGTCAGGGTCTCATGCAGACCTGTCCTCCACCTGGCTTTCTTCTTAGGGGAGATACAATATTCATGGGCAAGTTACTACAGCTCACTCAGCTTCAAGTTCCTCATCTGTGAAATAAGGATAATAGTACCTGCTCAACAGGAGGGTTGTGTCCACGTTAAGTAATATTGTAAATGCTGAACAGTCCACGCGGGTTTAATTCTAAACCTGTCATGTCCTCTTATATCTTTGTGCCTTGGGATATGCTGTTTTCTTATCTAAAGTGTCCCTGCTTCTCTTCTTTGCTTTTCTTTACCAATTGTTTCTCAATTTTCAAAGTCTGAGTTTGTTTCCACTTTTTCTGGGAAGCTTTTCTGTTATTTCCTAGACATAGTGGTTCCCTCCTTGTATTTCTGTCGCACTCATGAACATCTTTTCCCTTACATCTTAGCACTTAGTGGGTACTGAGTAAAAACATATGTTTTTGTTTTTGTTTTTCAATTAGAGAAGTTGCAGTTTTACAGAAAAATCATGAATAAACTTGAGAGAGTTCCCACATACTACGTTGGTATTACCACTGTGCTTTGGTGTGGTACATTTATTGCAATTGATGACGCACATTTTTATAATTGTACTATTAATTATAATCCATAGTTTAACTTAGAATTCACTCTTTGTGTTGTGCAGTTTCATGCATTTTAAAAATATTTCATTCTGGTAATGTATATACAAACTAAAATTGCCCTTTTAACCACATTTAAATGTCTAATTCAGTGATGTTAATTACATTCACAATACTGTGCTATCATGTCCACCATTCATTAACAAAACTTTAAAATCAACTCAAATAGACACTCTGTACAATTTAAGCATAATCACCCCATTCCCTACCCCCAACCCAGCTCCTGGTAACCTATATTCTAGATTTTGACTCTGTCAGTTTACTTATTCTAATTATTTCATAATAGTATTTGTCCTTTGGGTGCTGGCTTATTTCACTCAACATGATGTCTGCAAGGGTCATCCATGTTGTCTCATGAATCAGAACATTTCTTTTAGGACTGAATAATATTCTATTGTATGTATATACCACATTTTGTTTATTCATTCATCAGCTAATGGACACTTGGGTTGCTTCGATCTTTTGGCAATTCTAAATGATGCCACTGTGAACATCAGTGGGCTAATATCTATTCAGGTCCCTGCTTTCAATTCTTTTAGGTATATACCTAGAAGTGGGAATGCCAGGTCATATGGTAATATACTTTGCTTTCTGAAAAACTGCCAAACTGTCCTCCACAGCAGCTGTACCACTTTACATGCCCGCCAGCAATGAAGGAGTGTTCCTATTTCTCCACAACACTTGTAATTTTCTGTTATTAAATAGTAGCCATTCTAGTGGGTGTGAAATGGTATCTTACTGTGATTTTGATTTTCATTTCCCTAGTGGTTAATAATGCTAAGCATCTTTTCATGTGTTATGAATATGTGGTTTCCAAATATTTTCTTCCATTGTGTTTCACTTTCAAAAGTTATTTTACTTTCATTATAAAGTCCTTTTTTGCATAAAAGTCCTTTAATTTTCATGAGGTCTTATTTATCTATTTTTCTTTTGTTGCTTATGATTTGGGTGTAAAGTCTAAGAAGCCATTGCCTAATACAAGGCCCTGAAGATACTTTCATATGTTTTCTTATAGGAATTTGAGAGTTCTGGCTCTTATATTTAGGTCTTTGATCCATTTTGAGTTGATTTTTCAATATGACCTGAGGCTGGGTGTCTATTTTCATTCTTTTGCAAATGAAAATCCAGTTTTCCCTGCACCATTTGTTGAATGGACTATTCTTTCCCAATTGAGTGATCTTTGCCACCTTGTCAAAAATCAGTTGGCCACAAATGTGAGGGTTGATTTTTGGACTCTCAATTCATTCATTGGTCTATATGTCTGTCCTTGTGCTAGTACCATGCTGTGATGGCTTGATGCTTTATGTACCACAGAAAAACATACTCTTAAATCTAATCCATTCCTGTGGCTGTAAACCCACTGTAAATAAGATCTTTTGATAAGGTCAGCCCAAGGTAAATGCAAAGTACAGAGTGCTCCCTATCTTTTCTGGGCCTCTCTTTTCCCGGGCTTGCGCTTGCTAGAGGCCGTAAGAATTCTCCTATTTAGAGGAGTTTGAATGTCCCCTCTACTTCCCTGAAACAGAACTTCTTCTCCTGGGTCTTCCCCTGCAGAGCTTAAAGCAAGTAAGCCTTTGCCGCAGGCTATCCATATCAATTGTTTTTTATACTGTCTTCTTGTCTCAGTTTGCTTTTGCTTGGAGAGAAAATTCTGGGAGGGGGAAGAGTTTCCGCAGTCAGTCTTTCCTAGCATATTAAAGCCAGGGACCTTCAAAGGGAGTACCAGGTGGCTCCAAACTATCCTTAGGAAGAGATGTGGAGGGGCCAGTCTTCTTCCTTGACTCCCCAAAGCTGTGCTTTCTTGGCTCAGCCCCTGCCCAACCAAGTGCATCCCTTCAATTTTCTTCTGCAGCTCTGAGGAAGTGACCATCTTCAAATTTCCACCTCCATTGCCTTTGTCTGAGGCAGGTTAGAACAATGTCTGTCCTTAGAGCTCTAGGCCGCTAGTGACCCAAAGTATCTAATCAAAGGCAGTGATCAGCAATTGCTCCCTCCCCTCCTAGAACCTTGGGAAAGTAGAATCTTATGTCCCTCTCTGGCACCAGCAAGCTATTTCAGAGTCTGGACCCCACTGCAGCCTGCCATAAGAGTGGGGAATGGGTGCTGATAACCACCTATGGAGAGAGTAATTTATTGGTATTTACCATAACTTACCAGCCTCTTCCACTCATCTTTTCTGGATACTGTACAGTGTTCTACTGAACTCCAGAGTTTTTAAATAGTTGATTCAGCCAGTTCCTCCTTGTTTAATAGCTGCTGTCGTGGAGGGGCTGATTCCTGAAGCTTCTTCCTCTGCCATCTTCTCAAAATTCCCCTGGTAAATACCTATTTAATGAATCAAACAATAAAGTATAAAAAATTTAAATAAAATGAAAAGAATGATTTATGGGGAAAAAAAAAGTTAATGTAAAATATGAAATTTAGAACATTTGAAAAGTGTGCTTGAATTCATTCTGATGACCTTAGAGTATTATGCTACAAATGCTGGAGCACTTCTCTTTTCATTTTTTTCCCCAACCATGTCTATTAAATTTCTGTTTTTCATATTTCACACCATAGATCAAACTTCTCTTGAGTCACCTGCTGAAACAGATTTTGTCACAAAGATTGATACAACAGAAGAGAGTTCGAAGCATCAAACTTCACCAGAGTGTGAAGACTTTGATAGTTCATGGGAAGAAGAAGTGGACAATCTGGTTGCCTGGGTCAACAATCTGGATACAAATATCTTAGAAGATTAAATCTAATCCTACAGGATTAAAATAAATAAATAAACAGCCACAACCACATCTTGAATTCATGGAGTGACATTGGGAATCTTTCAGAACTTGGGTTCCAGTCTTTTCAAGTTGCTCTCATTGTCTCTTGCAAGTACAAATATAATACAAGTCACTGAACATATTGCTTTCAATTTTTTGAGCTCTACTTCTTTGTTTGGAACTAAGTCAAGTTAGAGCTACTCATCATTGCATTACAACCAATGTTATTATACTCCTACAACTATTAGGTGACTAGATGTGAGTTATGGGCAGGCAGGCCATGGGTCAGAAAGAGACTTGGACAGAAGCAGAGCACATATAGGCTTGACATTACCTCAATTAAAAGAATCTATACATTCATCTACATTCCCCCTGGCTTCTTGCCTTGTTCGTTCCACACTCAGCAGATAAGTCATCACCTCCCACCACTTTCTTTTACTGTTGTCTCTCAGAGTACATGCTCTGTTTCCTCTTATACCCTTACCACCTGTCCCATCAGTTTCTGATATTTTCATTTTCTCCCTCTCTAGTTGCTGTGTTGCCTCAGCCTATATATATGCTCAGGTCTTTCCTGTTCTGTAATACTTCCCTATATCTCTACTTCTCTTAGTACTATTTCACTCATATTTTCTCAGTCAGACTGATAATATATTGTTACTAATAATATATTGTTCGCTCTCTTTATTTCCTTCTTCACTTCATATTTTCACCCACTGCACAATACAATCTACTTTCTGTTCATTCTCTACTAAAATTTTCTAGGATCATCAAAAAGTTCCATATCACTAAAACTCAACAGATACTTTATCTTACTGGACATATAGGTTGTATGTAATATTACTGATGACTCCCTTCTTTTTGAAATGTTAATTGTCTTACCTTCTGAGAGACTTTATTAAGGCTAACCCAACTACACACATACCTCTCTCCTCACAAACACCACAATTGTACATATGCCTATCTTTAGATCTAGTTATTAAATAGACATCACCCTTATTACAAGGCAAACTGCTTTTAGTTCCTATAAAGAAAATAAAAGTTCAATTACAGGTACTCTGGACTGTTGGTTCTTCCCTGGATAGGTAGATGTTTCTAAGACAGCCCATGATAGTTCATACAACAGGGTCCCCAACTGATTATAGTGCCTGACACTTTTGTTATTCCCCCACACCAGAACCACAGATTCTGGCAGCTATCCCAGATGTCACTTTCCTTTTGTCAATGCCACAGTGCAGCCAAGAACCAACTTCACAATTCCCACCCTACTTAGAAACAATTAGGAAAGTTACTTTTACCTCCAATGAACAGAGCTATTCTGAATGGCCCATTCCGTATGTCAATGAAACCATAGAATGTAAATCAAAAGATGTGTTTTGCTAATGCCCACACCAACAGAGTCCTGGATGCAGATTTGCATTCTAGAAGCACAAACATGTAAACGGTAAAGATAAACTACAGTCGCCAAGAAATTAAACCCAAAAAGACCATGAAAGTCAACCAAAAATACGTCCTTGGTACCACCTGCCATATATTATATTTTATCCTTTCTGTTTAATAAATCTCAGGACAGAGAAGTTGCAGTTTTGCTTTCTTTCTCCGCAGGCTTAAGGCCTGCAGATGGAGTAGGGGTTGTAGGGGAAGGTGGGGGATAGGAGAGTAGAGAAAAGTCTTTGGAATGGAAACATTAGTCAGTAGAACAAGATAGTTTATTTAATTACCCTCAGTATTCTTTTGAGTTCTAGCCCAATGCTCTCCTCTACACATTTTTCTTGATCAGTCTCACCACTATCAGAGTTATAACACACACCCATATTCTCATTCTCTGACCTTTTTTCTACCTGCCTAAAATAACATCTTCACTTCAAAATCTTCCAAGCATGTGGAGCTAAACATGCCCCAACCTAAACTCATTTCTTCTTCCCACTTCAGTAGACCTCCTTTCGCCTCCTATGTTCTTTCTTTCATTTAATGAAACAATCCCAAGAGAAAAACTTGGGAAAGAATATAGATTTCTTTCTTTCATTTAATGACCAATTAATCACCAGGACTTGTGATATTGTTTTTAGATGTCTCAAGTTATTCTTCTCATCCATATCCTTACCATTATTTTCCATTCTGAAGCCTTTTTAATTGATAGGTGAGATTATACTTTTCTTTTATGACATTACTCACCTTCCTAAAATAATTCAGAGACTCTCTGCCTAATAGCTAATGTCTAAATCCTAATGACCTCATGAGCCAGCCCTCATCTATCTTTTCCAGCCTTTCTGCTACCAGTCCCTGCCTTGTGTCTAATGTTAGCAAATTCCTTATAGTTTCCCCCATATACCATGTTCTTTCTTGTTTCCCTGTCTTTGTTTATGCTATTTCTTCTGCCCAGAATGCTTTTCCCCTTCTCTACTTTTTAAACTCCTATTCATTCCCTAAAAATCAGCTCAGACATCATCTCCACAAGCCACTTCCATGTTCCACACACACTACCCCAGGCTGGGCTAATTGATTTCTCTGTGGGTCCCATAGCACCCTATATATATTTCAGCTAAATTGTATTGAAATTGTCTGTTTTCCTATCTGACTCATCAAATCTTCATAATGTAAGCCTTGCCAGTAGACTCCATTTTAGAGATATTCCATAATATAGAAGCCCTCATACCAACAGCTACTACAATTTCTCCATCTCAAATAAAAATTACTATCTCTACTATCTCAGAATCTGCTGCTAAAAAATAAACTTGGAAATTCCAGCAAATCAGTAAATTCAAAAGTAACAAAAGTGAAACTTTATTAATAAGCAAGAATACCTTGAAAGAGTTGATTCTAGAAAATGGTTTGAAACAGCTTTACTAGGTATGTTTTTTATATGATCAATTGAACTATTTAAAGTATATAATTTGATAAAATATATACCCATGAAACTGTCACTATTAAAATTATGAACACATCTAGCATCTCCCAAATTTCCTCATGTACTTTTGTAATTGCTCCCTCCTACCTTTTCCTTCCTGCCCCTCTTCTTACTCCCAGGCAACCACTGATCTGCTCTTTGTTACTATAAATTAGTTTTCATTTTCTACATTTTTTCTAAATGGAGTCATTCTGTATGAACTTTTTTACTGTCTTTCATTCAGCATAATTATCTCAAGCATCATTTCTGTTGTTGCATATTTCTCATTCTACTTTAATCACTATTTAGTATTCCACTATGTGGATATGCCACAATTTGTTTATCTATTCACCTGCTGATGGACATTTTAGTTGTTTTTAGTTTGGGGTTATTAAAAATAAAAAAGCTGCCATGACTAACACATCCACATGGATCAGGCCCTTGTGTAACTCTTGCTTTTGAATGTGGGAAGAAACTGTGGCTTATTTCTAACCAATAGAATATGGCAAAAATGATGGATAGTCATTCCTATGATTTTGTTGTGTCATATAAGACTATTTTAGAAGATGGGAGAGAGATTCTGACACCTTAGTCCTGCAACCACAAGGAACTGAATTCTGCCAACAACCATGTGAGCTTGGAAAAGTCCTTGTGTTTCAGAAGGAACACAGCCCAGCCAACAACTTGATTGCAGCTTTGTGAGATCCTGAGCACCCAGCTATGCCATGCCCAGACTCCTGACCCATGGAAACTGTGAGATAATAAATGTATGTTGTTTTAAGCTGCTAAATTAATTGTAATTTGTATGCACAATAGAAAATTAATATAGATGATACAAACATTTGAGTACAAATCTTTAATTAGGCATATGTTTTATTTTCTCTTGGGCAAATACTAAGCAGTGGAATAACTGGATCATATAGTACATATATATTTAACTTTTTAAGAAATGGACAAATTATTTTCCAAAGATGTTTTATCATTTTACATTTCTACTAGCACTTCCTATAGTCAGTCTTCTATTCATTAGTCATTCTAAAATATGTGTAATGGTATCTCTCATTGTGGTTTTAATTTAAATTTCCCTACAGACTATGATGATGAGCATCTTTTCAAGTGCTTATCTGATATCTTCATATCAGCTTTGGTGAAACCTCTGTTTAAATCTTTGGCCCATTTTTTATTAAGTTGTTTGTTTTCCTATTATTGAGTTTTGAGAATTCCTTATGTATTCTGAATATCAGTCCTTTGTCAGATAAATGATTTGCGAACATAAGATTTGTGGACAAGTGACCAGTCTGTTATCTGTCTTTTCATTCTTTTAACAGTGCCTTCTAAAGAGCACATTTTTATGAAGTCCAATTTATCTTTTTTTTCTTTTATGGATTGTGCTTTTAGTGTTGTATCTAAAAAAATCCTGATCCAAGATCGCAAGATTTTCTCTTATTTCTTGTAGAAGTTTTATAATTTTACATTTTACATTTAGGTCTATAATCCAATTTGAGTTAATTTTTTTCATATAATGCAAACAATGGGTCCAGGGTTGGGGGAGCAGTTTGCATATGGGATATTAAGTTGTCCATTTGTTGAAAAGATTATCATTTCTCTACTGAATTGTCTTAGTGCTTTTGTTGAAAATTAGTTCTGCATATATGTGTGGGTCTATTTCTGGACTGTATATTTTGTTCCATTGATCTATTAATATTCATCTTTATACCAATACCACACTGTCTTATTATAGCTTTATAATGAGCCTTAAAATAACTTAATAGTAGCCCTCCAATTTTGTTCTTTTTCAAAGTTGTTTTGCCTGTTCTAGACCCTTTGCATTTCTATTTGAATTTTAGAATCCAGCTTATCAACTTCTACAGAAAATCATGTGATGATTTTTGTTGGTATTACATTGAATCTATGGATCAATTCAGGGAGAATTGACAACTATAGTGAGTCTTCTCATCCATGAACTCTTCATTGATTTGGGTCTTCTTTTATTTCCCTTAGCAATGTTTCATAATTTTCAGTGACCACATCTTGCATATCTCTTGTCAGAATTTTCATTACATGTTTTATATTTTGATACTATTTTAAATAATATTATTTTAGACTTCCATTTCCAATTGTTCTTTGCTCGTATATAGAAATACAACTGATTTTTTGCATGTTGATCTTTTATACTGCAACATTGCTAATCTAACTTATTTGTTTTAATAGCTTTTTTGTAGCTTCCACCAGAATTTCTAAATTGACAATCATATTATCTGCAAATAAATTTTACTTCTTCCTTTTCAATTTGGATGTATTTTTAATTTTTATTCCTTGCCTTATTGCATTGGCTCTTCCCTAGTACAATAGTGAGAAGAAGTGGAAGTGGACATCTTGTTTTGTTTCTGAACTTAATGGGAATGCATTCAGTCTTTTATCATTAAGTATATTGTTAGCTGTAGATTTTCCAAAGTAAACTTTATCAGGTTGAGAGAGTTTGCTGTTGTTCCTAATTTGCTGTGAGCTTTTTATCTTAAATGGAAGTTAGATGTCATCAAATGCTTTTACTGCTTCTATTGAGATGATCGCATGGATTTCTTTTTAAATAATTCTCTAATTTTGTTTTATTTCATGGTCAATTCAATTGATTTTTAAAATATTAAACCATACCTAAAATTAACCCCACTTGGTTATATTATATTATCCTTTTATATATTGTTGATTTGATTGGCTAATTGTGTTTGGAATGTTTGTATTTATGTTCATAAGAGAAGTTGGCTACAGTTTTCTTTTCTTGAGATAACTTTGTCTGGTTTTGGTATCAGAGTAATGTTGTCCTTAGAGAATGAGAATAGAATAATATTCTGAAAGAGTTTTTGTAGAATTGCTATTCTTTATTCCTTATAAGTTTGGTGGAATTCACCAATATAGCCATCTAGGCCTGAAATTTTCATTGTGGTAAAACTTTTAATTACAATTTAATTTTTTAATAATTAATATTTTTTTATTTTTAAAGAAGCTTTAGACTACATAATTGTTACATAAAAAATATAAGGGATTCCCATATGCCTCACTCCCTACCCCTCCAACACTTTCCCTCATTAACAACATCTTTCATTAGTATAGTACATTTGTTACTATTGGTGAACCCATGTTGAAGCATTGCTACTAAACATGTATTACAGTTTACATAATAGTTTACACTTTGTCCTGCACAGTTTTGTAAGTTATGACAAAATACACAATGGCCTGTATCAGTCCCTGCAATGCCATGCAGGACAAATCCAATGTCCCAAAAATACCCCCATATTTTTTTCCCTCTCCCATCCCTCAGAACCTCTGGTGGCCACTCCCTTTACATCAATGATAAGAGTTCTTCCATTGCTAGAATAATAGTAAGTCCATAGTAGAATAATAATGAGATATCCAGAAACTATAAGCAGAACAAACAGCTCAGGAATTCAGCACCCTGTCAGTGGGCCTAACTTTGGAATTTATGCTTCCCAGTGTAACAGAGTTAGACTCTTTTATAGGTTCTCTACACGTGGCTCTTCTGCCCCTTTTATTTGAATCCATAATTAGCTCTATGCTTGATAAATATATGTCCCAGAGACTTAAATCTTTGGTCCATCCATGTGCAAGTTGAGCCCTGAATTTCAGCCAAGTTGCAACACCTACTCTCTAGTTCATTGGACTCACCCAAGGCAACTAACAAGGAGATGATGATGGACAATGTCCATCCCAAGGAACAGGGAGTGTCTACAACTGCAAGCAAGATATTTCCATTCATCTGCCCCATGGAATCTAAGCCCACTATCAATTAGAAGCAGAATGGGCATCACCATCCCCAAATCCTCAAGATTGGGGAATGAACAATGGACAATTTAATTTTTAAAAATAGGTGTTTGGCTATTTAGTTTACCTATTTCTTCTTGAGTCACCTTGGGTAGATTTTGTCTTTCAAGGAATTTGTCCATTTCATTAAATGGTCAACTTTTTTTGGCATAGTGTTGTTTATAATATCCCTATATATATATAGTGATGTTACTACTCTCATTTGTGACTTTGGTAACTTATATGTCTTTCTTCATGGTTAGTCTAGAGGTTTATCATTTTTATTAATCTTCTCAAAGAACTAGCTTCAGTTTCATTTATTTTCTCTATTCTATCGGTTTTTGTTTCTTGTGTTTTGAAGCTCTATTATCTTTTTCTGTACAGTGCATTTCTTGTACCCAGCATGTATTTGGGTCTTGTGCTCTTATTCAGTCTGATTATGTCTGCCTTTTATTTGGGTTGTAGATAATTTGCATTTAACTTAACTATAAATATGTTTAGATTTAAGTTTATAATCTTGCTAGATTTGTTTTCTCATTGTTTCCTTTGTCTTCTTTTCCTACCTTCTTTTGGATTGAGTGTTATTAATTCTGCTTTATCTTCTTTATTTGCTTGTTAGCTATCTTTTTGTTAGCTAAGCTTTATAGTGTAGTATATATCTTTGGTATATTACAGCCTATCTTCATATGATACTTTACCAGTTCAGTCTTGAACTTCCAATTCTCACCTCCTGTCCTTTGTGTTATTGTTGTCTTACATTTTACTTAAATCCCACACTACATTGTTATTTTTGTGTTGTTTAAGAAGTCATTTTTCTTCTGAAGAGATTTAAATAATAATTTTAAAATATTAAGTCTTTACCCACATTTCTGATATTCTTCATTCCTGTATGTAGATCCAGATATCTATCTAGTACCAATTTTCCTTCTGCTTGATGGTCCTCCCTTAACATGTATCATGGTGTAGGTCTGTTGGTGATGAGTTATTTTAGCTTTTTATATGTCTGAAAAAAATTTTCATTTTTGAAAGATATTTTCACTAGGTATAGAATTATAGGGTGATAGATTTTCTTTTCTGTGCTTTAAATATATTGTTTCACTGTCTTCTCACATTGCTTCTGATGAGAAACATCCTTGTCTTTGTTCTCTCATATCTAATGTCTTTTTTCTCTGGCTCCTTTTTAAGGTTGTCGCTTTATGACTGGCTTCCAGAAAAAGCCAATTATATGTACCGTGTAGCTCTTTTCATATTCATTGTGCTTAGGGTTCATTGAAATTCTTTGATCAGTAAGTTTATAGTTTTCACCAAATTTTGAAAATGTTTAGTCATTAATTCTTCAATTTGTTTATTCTGTCTCCCTGCTCCTTTCTCTCCCAAGGGGACTTGAATTACAGGTACCTCAAACTTCTTGAAGTTGTCCCATAGCTCACTTTTTTTTTTAAAAAAAGTATTTTTTCTCCTTGTGTTTCATTTTTGGGTTGTTTCTAATTCTATGTCTTCCACTTTACTTAACTTTTCTTCTGCAATATATAATCTGCCATTAACTCCTTCAATGTATTTTTTATGTCAGATAAAGCAGTTTCATCTCTAGAAATTAAATATGTCTCTACTTAATGTCTTCACAATATGGAATACTGTTCTAATAACTATTTTAATGTCTGTATCTACTAATTCTATATCTGTATCAGTTCTGGGATGATTTTGATTGATTAGTTCTTCTTCTAATTAGGGATCATATTTCTTTTATTTTTGGTTTGTCTGGTAAAATTTAATTGATGCCAGTCATTATCAATTTATTCTTTGGGATTTTTTTTTTTTTTTGCATTCCTCTAAGTATTCTGAGATTTATTCTGGGATATGAGTAAGTTATTTAGAAAGAGTTTGGTCTATTCAGCAGGACTAGAGCAATGTTTAGTCCAGGGCTAAAAATTCCTCACTACTGAATCAAAACTATTCTTAGTTCTCTCTCCTATACCCCATAAACAATGAAGTATCCCAACTTGGCTGGTAGAAACAGACACTATCAGAAGCCCTATGTGCATGTAGGGTAAAGGTAAAATTCCCTCCAGCCCTTTTGGGCAGTTCCTTCTCAGACCTAAGGCAGTTTCCTTACATGGGTACAGTGATCTCTGTGGAATACTCAAGGAGAAGGTTTTGTGGCTTTACAGAGCTCTCTGTGCACCTCTCTCCACTCCAGTATCCTAGCTTGCCTACTCTATCTGCCTTGGTCTCCCTGGGCTCTGTCAGTTTTGTCTTCACACTCAGGAAGTCCTCCAGACTCAGCCTAGATTTGTTTTCTCTACACTATGACGTGGAAACTCTCTCAAGGACGTAAGCCAGAATAGTCATCAGGATCACCTCATCACATTTCTCAGGGATTACTGTCTTCATTGTTTGATATCCAGTGTCATGAAAATTGTTGTTGCATATATGCTGTTTAGATCTTTGAAAATTTCAAATGGGAAGGTAACTTCAGTCCCTCTATGGCTAAATTTTTAAAGTTTACTTTGTTCTACTACTTGAAATTTTCTCTATTTACAATTAGTTAGGATTAACAAGCATAAACCGGTTTTCAGGGGTGGGTGTTCTGACTGCCTTAACTGCCTTACTCCCAGCGATTTCTCCATTCATTGAGTATGAATCACCCTCCTTTTGGGAGCACACCCCTCAATTCTGGCAACAGAGATGCACATGTGACTAAGCTAGGTAGATTATCATAGTGTCCTGGACTTTTTAATAATAAACAGAGAGCAAAACTCTTTCCCACCTTGGAAAAGTATATGAGTTCAGAGCTAAAATGGGCCCCATTCCCATGGAAAGAAAAAGACTTTCTTCTGTAGAAAAACACAACAAAAATATGGGAAGAAATGTTCAAAAGATAGAAATAGGGAAACGGGCTTTGGCCCAGTGGTTAGGGTGTCCGTCTACCATATGGGAGGTCCGCGGTTCAAACCCCGGGCCTCCTTGACCTGTGTGGAGCTGGCCATGCGCAGTGCTGATGCGTGCAAGGAGTGCCGTGCCACGCAAGGGTGTCCCCAGCGTGGGGGAGCCCCACGCGCAAGGAGTGTGCCCGTGAGGAAAGCCGCCCAGCGTGAAAAGAAAGAGCAGCCTGCCCAGGAATGGCGCTGCCCACACTTCCCGTGCCGCTGACGACAACAGAAGCGGACAAAGAAACAAGACGCAGCAAATAGACACCGAGAACAAACAACCAGGGGAGGGGAGGGAAATTAAATAAAAAAAAAATCTAAAAAAAAAAAAAAAAAAGATGTGCTGAAATACATATATCTAATCACTAAAAAAAAAAAAAAAGATAGAAATAGGAAGAAATTAGAGTCAGAGGCAGGCATCCTTGACCTTTCTGAGATTTGGACACTATTTTTTTCCCTTTGAAAAAGGTTTGAGGTGAGTTTGTCAATGTAACTTAAAGAAACCTCCCTAATATTTTCTTTTCAAAATACAAAATATAATTTTGAACAGAGAAAACAGGTCTTCTGGTATGTCCCGGTTGGGCCAGTTGCTAAGCTGTGATCTTGAACAATTAATCTTTCTAAAGTTTAGTTTTCATATGGGATAGATAGACATGATGATGGAGTTATTGCAAGGAAAAGGGGGGATAATCTTGAAAAAGCACTTAACATATTAATAAACTTGTTATCATCAACATCATTATCATCATCCATATTCATCACCCTCAACCAACCTCATTTTGCAAGAGAATTAAAAACAGGAACAGCTTTAGTCAGCTTGTTGACACTTAGCTAATATCAGTTTCACATATAATTTATTTATTCATTCATTCACTAAATACTTAATGAGCACCTACTATGTTCCAGGAACTTTTTCAGGTGCTGGGACCACAGAGAGAAAAAAACATGGTCTCTTCCCTTGAGAAGCTCACACAGTAGGCATATTAATCATGACCTTGATGTTGCAGATATTGTGACTCTTTCTAAAGTTTAGACTTGTAACCCATTATTTAAATTTGTGTCACTACTTCTGAGGTAGATTCTTTTGTTTGGACCCTTTTGTATGAATAGTAATAGTAGTAATGTTTTATTGAAATTCATTAAATATTCTTTGGTTGGTTGCCCCCTTTTCAAAAATACATAACAAAGTATAGTAATTAATCTCATTTCTAAGCCATTTTTAACACATGTATCTACAACACAAGAGCCTCAATTTCAGGGCAGTATCAGGGTTAAAAGCATCTATAAAACCGTAAGTATATATTTTTAAAGATTTATTTATTTATTCCCTCCCCCCACCCCACTCATTGTGCTTGCTGGCTACTCTGTGTGTCTATTTGTTATGTGCTCATCTTCTGTTTAGGAGGCACTGGGAACTGAACGCAGAACCTCCCATGTGGGAGGGAGGCACCTAATCCCTTGAGTCACCTCCACTTCCTGCTTATTGTGTTTCTTGTTGTGTTTCCTTGTTGTATCTCTCTTATTTGCATCATCTTGTTGCATCAGTTCGCTGCACCAGCCCTTCACATCAGCCCATTCCATCATCCCATCATGTCAGCTCTCTGTCTTGCTCATCCTCTTTAGGAGGCACTGGGAACTGAACCTGGGACCTCCCATGTGGTAGGTGGGTCCCAACTGCTTGAGCCAATCTGCTTCCCTGTATTTATTTTTATTTACTTAGATTCTTTACTAGTATGTCTCATATCCCCTTCTGTAATATTTCTTAAAATTCCATATATCTTAACCAGAGGACTGAAAAAGCTTTAGGGAAGACTCTTATATAAATAATTGTCTCATAGTACATTCATCATCTCCCTAAACTTCTTTAATCCTAAATAATTAGAGTTTTGTTCACTTTTTGGCTTGACTTATCTACTGACACTGTTTCACTTAACTGTCATAAATATATTATTAATCTGCTCAATACCTTAGATGTTGGTATTTGGATCTCTATTTTTGAAAAAGCTTTTAATTTCTTTTCATTACAAATGAAATGCAACATAAAAAAGGAAATAATGAAAACACTTCTTTAGCTCAGCAATGTACATAACTGAAATTAATAAAACTTAAATATTATACATTATGCTTGAGAGAGATCGTGGAAACTCACGATGTTAATTAAACCCAATACTTTATCGATTTTTTAAAAAGATTCATTTATTTATTTATTTCTCTCCTTCCCCGCCCCCTCCCCCCAGTTGTCTGCTCTCTGTGTCCATTTGCTGTGTTCTTTTTTCAAAGATTTTATTTATTTATTTCTCTCCTTTCTCTCCCCACCCACCCCACCCCACCCCACCCCCTGCAGGTGTCTGTTCTATGTGTCTATTGCTGTATCTTCTTTGTCTGCTTCTGTTGTTGTCAGCAGCATGGGAATCTGTTTCTTTTTGTTGTGTCATCTTGCTGTGTCAGCTCTCCGTGTGGGTGGCACCATTCCTGGGCAGGCCGCACTTTCTTTCACGCTGGGCGGCTTTCCTTAGGGGGCACACTCCTTGCACGTGGGGCTCCCCTACGCGGGGGACACCCCTTGGTGGCACGGCACTCCTTGCACACATCAGCACTGCGCATGGGCCAATTCCACATGGGTCAAGGAGGCCTGGGGTTTGAACCGTGGACCTCCCATGTGGTAGACGGATGCCCTAACCACTGGGCCAAGTCTGCTGCCTGCTGTGTTCTTCCATGACCACTTCTATCCTTATCAGCGGCATCTGGAATCTGTGTTTCTTTTTGTTGCATCATCTTGTTGTGTCAGCTCTATATGTGTGTGGTGCCATTCTTGGGCAGGCTGCACTTTCTTTTGCTCTGGGTGGCTCTCCTTACCAGGTGCACTCCTTGTGCATGGGGCTCCCTTACGTGGGGGACACCCTTGCGTGGCACGGCACTCCTTGCGCTCATCAGTGCTGCTCATGGGCCAGCTTCACATGGGTCAAGGAGGCCCGGGGTTTGAACCGCGGACTTCTCATGTGGTAGGTGGACGCCCTATCCATTGGGCCAAGTCCACTTCCCTAAACCCAATACTTTAGAAGCTGTGCGATATTTATTTTGACATTAAGAGCTATTGTACTTGTTCTTTTAACATACATTCAGCCAAGGGAAGCAGTATATTACAGTGCTTAAATGTGCGGTTCAAGGGTCAAAATGCTTGGGTTTGAATCCTTTGTAATCTCCATGTGCCTTAGCTTTCTCACCTGGAAAGTATGGATTACAGTCATTTCTAGCTCATAGAGTTTTCAAATCAGTTAAAATAGAGCATAGAACATAGTGAATATTCAGTATATATTCATTACTATTACAATTTGTTATTTCCCCCACTCAGTTCCAAGGCAAAGTATTTATCATTTTATCAGTCTCTTATATATCAAAAGAAGTTTTCATTGTCAAGATGTAGCTGTACTCATATTTTCTATTTTTACATACAAATAGAAAAATATTTAAATAATGAAAGCCAAAATAGAAGTGTTTTCCATTTTTATATTCCAGTTGAAAACCTTTATTACTATTTCAGCTAGGAGAGGCAGCATAGCATGGTGCTCAGGAGCTGTGGAGCCACTTACTATCTGTGTGACCTTGGGCAAGTTACTTAACCATCCTGTGCTTTGATTTCCTCCTTAGTCAAGGATGGATAATAAGAGCACCTAAGTTCCTATGGTTGCTGTGAAGACAAAATGAAATAATACATTAGTATCTGTAAAGTACTCAGAACAGAGCCTAACCCACCATGAGCACCAAATACATGCTTGATAAAATAAAAAACAAACTTCTTTGTTTTTTTCACTTCTTTCCAGCAAATTGATATAAAGCAATATGAAAGAAATTCAGATTCAGAAGACTTGAACAAAACCCAGAAATCCACAGTTTTATTAAATACACTAGATGACTCTGATAAATCAGATTACCAGTTGATGACACTTTGGGACAATATAAATCCAAACTTTATTTAAAATATCAGTTAACATGGTGTGGCAAGTGAGGACGCTTGGTAATAGCAATGTGTCGCATAGGGTAGTGGCGATCCGTGACGGGGTACGTAGCCTCATTGGGAATTGACGCCAAGTCTACAGTTGAAGTCCTGTGTGAATGTGAGGCCCCTGGACTCCTTGTGGTAGGCACTGTGCATTCAGAGCAGAAAGATAGAGAAAGGAAGCAGAAAATTTTCATTCCTCTAAATTTCCTGTAATGTTTGGATTTATTTCATTATAACAATTTATTTAATTTGCTTTATTTTATTTTATTTTTAAATTATCGTTTTTTAAAGTTAATAAGTCACACAAAACATTACATTAAAAAACATGAGGTTCCCATATACCCCACTCCCCATCCCCATCATTTTTAATTGTATTTTTAAAAAGATACATAGATCTTAAATGTTACATTAAAAAATGTGAGGTTCCCATATACCCCACAACCCGCCCCCCACCGCTTTATTTTTTAGACTCCTCTTTGCCACCAGATGGCGCCAGTTCGCTACTGTTTTAGGTAATCTGGTCTCTACATTGCGTTCACATCTTCGCTAGAACCGGGGCACCAGGTTTAATTAATCTTTTAAAGGATTGTATGGTCCATAAACATTTTTTTAAAAAGCGGGGATACTTTGCTCTCCCTCCCCAGGAAGATGTTTACTTAATAGCAAAGTTTTACTAAAAGGACTTGCAAATTGTGCACGTTGACAAAATCATGGAACCAATCTGCAGTCCTCATCGCGGCCTTCAGGCAGGACCACACAGAAACCACCCTCATCCTTGAGAAGGAGGCTGTTTTTCATTTTATGACTTCCAGACAAGAGTGCATCTATGAGAACTGCTTCACCTCCTACCTGAGGGAGAGAGGAATTTCTTCAGTGGCTGGCAGAAAGGAAAAGGCTCCCACTCAATGGCCTGTGCCTCCTTGCATTTCACTTAGAAGCCATGCATGTCCCCCAAAGAGTAAACACCCAGTGAGACTGCATAGTGAGGGAGATCACAAGAGACCATGTCCTGTGCATCTCTGGTTACTGAGCAGTTAACAACAGGTATAAGGAGATGTGGAATTTAATTGTTTTTTTTTTTTCTTAGAGACCCAGAATTTAAACTTAAGCCAGTGCCTCTGAAGAATTAGATCCCAAACTTTATCCAAATATTCAATTCCAGAATATTTAACTCCCAGAAGGGAGTTCCTTTTGGCTAATTTGATTTCCAGAAGCAAAAGCATAAAACATTTGAATTGGGTTTCTCACCATAAAAGATGGAAAACGGCAAGCTTTTGTTTTTTGAATAATATCCCTTAATAGATCTGAGGGCTAACTAAGCAACCCCAGCCCTTTTAGCTTTTTATTTTTTATGACCTGAATATTCAAACCCTCTCTCTGAATCGTCATTGCATTTTTAAGTTCTACAGACCAGACTGGAATCCAAATGAAAAGTGATCAATCAAACAACCAAGACAAAGGATAGTTATATTTACAAGTTGAATTCTGTGTTAAAAAATACAATTTCAGTATCCAAGCCAGTTTCCTGAGGCATTTTACATATCTCAACAACCATTACATGTTAACAGTGCTTGACTGATAGGGAAAATGTTTTCTGTAGAGGAGAAGTCGTATATAATAGATCACAAGTTGCTCCCCATTTTGAAGTCAAATTACATAACTAAAATATTGTTCTGGTTAAGTAAATGTATAATAATTAAATTATCATATGTCTAAAATAAATCAGTCAATTTTACCAGTAAGGTAATATTACTTTCATGTTCAAATTATAACTCTGAATTCTCTATTGTGTGACTGGTAGAAATAAACTTTCCCCCAATTTCAGCTGCAAATAACAGACTTGACTAATAGAGAATGAAAGATACAGGGATTCTTTTTTCTCACATAACAAGGAGCCCTGAGGTAGGTAGTTGCTGGCCTTGGTCCAGGTAGTTATACAATGATGCCATCAAAGACCAGGCTTTTTCTATCTTTCCACTCTGTCATTTGTAGGGTGTTGGATTTTGTCTTTGTGCCTTTTGCTTTATGATTACAAGATGGCTGGCAAAGCTCCAGACTTCTCCGTGTACGAGACAAGAAAAATGGGAGAAGAGAAAAGGAATGTGATGCTGGTTTCTACCTCTGTTCCCGAACAAAGGGCTACCTCAGGACCCAGTGTATTCAGTGCTAAAAACTCAAACTGCTAGGGTATTTAAAGTCAATTCTGCTAATAATATAGTTCATCTATACATTTTATTCATTTATCGCTGATCTAAAATGTAGTTTTTTTTGCAACATTTTAAAATGTGTTAATCGTTGATAAAGAAGAAAGTGAGTGAAGATAAGTAAGTAAATAAAGATATATGTGTAGGTGTGTGTATATATATAGCACTTGCAAAAATGTCCTTCCCACTTTGAAAGGGGATGGGAGACAGAATAGAGATCATAGCAATTCTAGGCATTTACATCTTGGTTAGATACAACATCCTGGGTGGCCCAGGACAGGGCACTTTTAACTTTTTCTGTAAAACCAGCAGATATGAAAAGTCCTAAAACAGGGTCTTCTCTGAAGTGATTTCTTCCCAGTCATAAAATACGTTAGAACCAAAGGATTGTAGGATAATTAAAACAGTTCTCTATTTCAGAATTTATAGGCTTAAATGATGTAGCCAGTTCATTGATACCTCCTGAACTACTGTGTAACCAAGGATAGGATGTCCTTAGACCATATCACATCAGGACACAGATGGCAGCAGTCAGGGCTGGTCAGGCCCAGGGGACCACCAGAAAAAAATGGATTAATGTCAGCATGCAGTATAAGCTGCAGATCTAGAATTCAAGAGACCTAGACAGGGCCAAATGTGAACAAAGTACTATAAGATCAAGAACAACGTGGCTAATTATCTAAGAGCAGTAAACCACAGTGTCATAGAGTTGGGGATTTTTCATGGAGTAGAGTTCAACGTTGAAGACTTCGCCATGTCAGAAAAGCTCTGTTTTGCAGAACTGATTTCACCACATAAAAAAGCATTCTGAGACTTATTCAGTACCTCCAGCTTTGGGCCCTTGGTTGATTGCCTTAGTGATAAAATGTGTCCAGTGGCTTTGACCCACAGTAAAAAAAAAAATTAGTACAAAGAGAAAATCAGAAAAGTTCAAGAGTTCTTTATTATCTTTAACTTGCAGTTGAATATACTAATTTGGCAAAAAATAACTTTATCAAAGAAAAATCTAAAGAATTTTCTCATGCTCTCAAGAGAGCTTAATGGAAGTGAACCTTAACTTACAGAAAGTAAACCTAGGAAGCATGCTATGTTTTTTTAGTAAGAGCATCTAAGTGATATCCTATCTAACAAAGAAAAATACAAAATTAATTACCATAAAAATGAAAGATTTGGATATTTTTTAAAATCTTAATTTCATCAAGAAGCTTGGGACGCTTAGGTCCAAGTAAATACAGTCTTCTGAATTCATTTTGTCTCCCAATCAAAAAAAAAAACTTTATGTGAATGTAAGGGAAAATATGAATTTCTTCATTTTTAAAAACCAACTCATAACTCTGCCAAAATCTGTTCAATTTATTCTGAAGTCAAGTACCATATTTCTGTGGACTGGAGTTATCTACTTTTGGATACAAATGGTACCCCCACCATCCACAAGAGTGTGGGAGTTGATTTGTTGATCACCAAGGGAAGGGATCAAATAGTGTATGAGTAACTTTTGCTGTGTAACAAACTACCCTAAAAGTCCATGGCAGCTTGAGTTGAGCTCAGCTTCTTAGTTCTTCTGGTAGAAATTGGGATCACCCATGTATGTGTGGTCAGATTTCAACTTAGTTGAAGTCTTGCTGGTCTTGGAGACTGCAACTGAAATAGTTTGATCCAGCTTGTCTTTGTTCTTCTGGGTCTTTCATTCTTTGGCAGATGAGTGCAGCCTTGTTTACAGGGTGGCAGGGCAGATTTCCAGAGACAGAGTGAAAGTGTTCAAGGTCTTATGAGGCCTGGGTTTAGAATTGGCACACCATGAATTCCTCTTAAAATCTACTAGTTACAGCAGATGACAGATTCAGCCCTGATTCAAAGAGAGGACAAATTGACTCCATCTCTAGATGGAAGAAGCTGCAAAGTCAAATTACAAACGGCATGAAGAACTGTGGCCATTTTTTGTATTAGGCCACAGAAAGGAAAGATGAATCCATACAAACATCTCTACTACGAGAAGGAAGTCTTCATTTGTTTGTTCATGTTCCAGGCCTTGTAATATGTACCAGAGATAGTGTGATAATAGATAATCACCAAATACCATGAGAAGTATGAAAAGATATGCCTATGCTTAATAAGTGGAAGCATTTTGTATGCCAAGAGCAGCTTCTTTCTTTGTTTAGAAAAAGTCAGCACTTTCATGTTAAAATGTAAGTAGGTTTATTTTTTTCAAAATCCATCAAAATAATCAGATCTAGAATTGCCTTCATTTCTCCTACCTTCAGAATTTATGCTCCATAAAGTCTGGGATTTTGTATATTTCATTCACTGGTATATCCCTCATGCCTTGAACATGTCTGACATGAAGTCACTCAATAAAAATTTGAATGAATTAAAGTCCCTTGACAATGCAACTATGTGGACAGCCAAAAGAAGACTGGTGACAGTGGTGCTTTTGTGGCAGAGGAAAATCATGCTAGGTGTGCTCATTGGTGTGCACAGATATCTCTTCTTTTCATTGCTTATTTAATCTTTTCTGTTATTTTTTAATAAGTGGAGTCTAGCAGAGTGGATATTCCCCATCTGGTGCACTGATCACCATGCCCGACTGTGGCTGAAGTGGAATGGTACAGATGGGGGGATAGAGGGTTGGCCTCATATTGTTCTGGTGTTTGAATCAATGTGTATGTAAATAAAGTGGAATATGGCAGTTGTAGCAGAGAACAGGCTAAAAAGCAGACAATCCATTTTTTATTTTTTAGAGACTACTGACCAATGGCAATGATTTTGGAGGAGGAGCCAAAGGGAGCTGCATACAGTAAGCTGAGGTCCAGAGGAGATGAGAGGGGCCATTGATTCATTCTCTTGTTGATTCACTCATTCATTCACATATATTGATTCACTATATTCATGCTCATAGGCATTCATTCAACAAATATTATCAAGGGTTGGGATAATAGTAAACCCTGCCCTCACTGGACTTATAATTTAAAGGGGACGTATTAGTCAGCGTTCTCTAGGGAAACAGAATCAACAAGATTATATGTCAATAGTATGCAATTCTATAAGAGTTTCTCGTGCAGCCGTGGGGATGCACAAGTCCAGGTTCTGCAGGCAGGCTGCAATCAGGGGCTCCAATGAAAGTCCGATGAAGGTTCTTGACAAGTTCTGGGAGATGTTGGCTGTCCAAAGATAAGCTGGGAAATTCTCTCTCAATGCTGGAATTACTTCCCTTTTTAAGGCATTCAGCTGATTGGGTTAAGCGTCACTCATTGCTGATGGCAATCTCCCTGATTGATGTAATTGTAATCAACTATTTATGATTTACCACTGCAGTAAAGTCAATGGTGACTAAAGTCTATAAATGCCCTTGTATTAGAGTTAGCCCAGTGCTTGCTTGACCAAACAACTGGGCACAATTACCTGGCTGAGTTGACACAATAGTCTAACCGTTACAGGGGTGTACAAATAAACAAATGCTATGACAGGCTAAGTTCAAGTTGGGGTGGGTATTATAGGGACTCCTAGCCCAGATGTGGGGGCTCAGGAAAAGCTTCTCAGAGGAAGCAACATCTAAGATGAGCCTTGAAGAACAAAGGAGTTAGCCAGATAATGAGAATGAAGAAGGGTATGTGGGCAGAAGAAACTTGTCCAGCAACCTGCAGGTGATAGGAGACAGGACACAATACCTGAGAAGACCTGAAAGTAGTTCTTATAACAGGATTTGTAGAGTTGATAGGGAGGAGGTGAGAAAAGTGAGGCTAGAGAGAGGTGAGAAACAGATCATACATGATACAGGAGCCCACTTGAGAAGACATGATTACCTGATGAGGGAGGGGTAGAGAGAAGAAAGAAAGAAATGGATAGATTCAAGGAATATTTAGGAGCCTGAACTGATAAGATTTCTGGTTGCTATCTGATAGCTAGTGGAACCATTTACCTAGATGGGAGATGAAGAGATTTGGGATGTTTCTAATAAATTGAGATGCCCAAAGTTCTCTGACATTTTTTCTTCTAGGAGTAAGCTCAATAAACATTTTAATATGGTTTCAAATGGATAAAGCTAGGTACTAGAAGCAACCAGACCCAGGCTTAAGCCTGTATTCTACCACCTGCTGGGGATATGGCATAGGGCAAATTACTTAACATCTTTGAGCCCCACCTCCCTCATCAAAAGTGGAGAAAATAGTAAATATTTCATGGAGCTACTGTCAGAATTAAATAATAAGATGTATAAAAAGTGCTTCACACAGGGCTGGGTTCAACGAATGCTAACTTAAAATACTGTTATCTGAAAATGATGGGAAGAGAAAGCAAAGAGATTTAGGCCCTAAGGCTGTTTAGAAAATACAAGAAGCGTCACAGCTAGGCAGGGAGTTTGCAGAAGAGATGGGATCTGAGGAAATGTGGGCTCAGGCCCCTAACTTTTGCCCAAATCTCTGCAGAGTTGCTCCATCCCAATGAGGCTGACCAGAAGCTGCGCACAATTGCTTATGAACATTCTGGACTGTTCTCCCTGTCTCGTATTGCTCCTGCAGTGTCTGTCTTTCACCTGTTCTGTCCCAAATTCCTAACACTGCGTTAGATACTAGTGTACTGAAAAGTACTTTTACTTTTTTCAATATATGAAAACTTTCTTCCTCCTACAAGAGCTCTGGTTCTGTAGCACAGCACTTAAGTGTTGTCTCTAGAGCCAACTTGCCTGGACTCACACCAAACATTGGCTTTGGTCAGATGTCTTAACCGCTCTCTTCCCTGGTTTCCTAATCTATGAGGTGAACGAAAAAGTCAGAGGGTTTTGATTTTTTTAAAATATATTTTTTATTAAAGAAGTTGTGAACTTCAAAGCAATCATACACAATGTGCAGAATTCCCATACTACACCTCTCCACCAACATCTTACATTGTTATGGAACATTTGTTACAGCTTATGAGAGAACATCATCAGACAATTACCACCAAGTATGGTCTATAGTGTATGTTTGGTATGTTTTTCCCATATTAACGTAGTACCTTTTTTGACCTTGATGCAAGAATATTTCAATATTGCTGTTAGAGTACATATGTTACATTAATTGTATTTTCCCATGTATCTCTATATTCTTACCACCTTGTAATAGTGATGTACATTTGTTCTAGTTCACAGAAGAACTCTCTTGTATTTATACTATTAATCACAATCCTCATCTACATCTGCATTCACTGTTATTCAGTCCTAGCTTATTCTGTAGCTTTCTTTCAATTGACATTTACATCCCTAGACTACCTCTTTCAGCCACAATCCAAGGGGTTTTGTGAGGATCAAATGAGTTATAATTTTAAAGTTCTAGAGCAATTGTTGATCCAAGTAAATCCTCAGTGAGTGTAGTCATTATTATAGTATTAGAGGAAAACCTAAGGAGCTATCCCTGAACTGAAGTAATATCCAAACTGATGACTAATTTGAGAGATCCAGTTGTCCTGAGTACCCCATGCTGGGCTGGGATGGGATAACAATGGCAATACTTGTCATTATTGGATATTATTTCATTTAAGCCCATAATTCACGAAGTAGTATTATTCCCATTTAGAAAATGGGGCAACTAAGGCTCAGAGAAATCACAGAACACTGCTGGATTAGAACTCAAGATTCCATAAAGTTTTTAACATTTCATTCTGCTGGGAAAAAGATGTAGAGGAAAATTGAAATATGTATTGGCTAGAATCCCAGAATCCACGAAAGACACTCCTTAGAAAACTTAGAGAGTAGGAACCTATAATTCTGGTGTCCTGGGTGGAGTCACATGGAGATTCTTTCACATATATCACAGCTGCTCCTCCCCCTGGCCTGAGTGGGGCCTGCAAGATCACATCTGCCCTTCTCCTTCTCTTCCAGCCTGGTGACCTGGCAGGCTGTCAGCCTAACCCCAGGGTATTTGAGGAGGCCTGATTTTAATAAATTTCTATTTCCTGTAGAAAACCGGTTTTTTCAGTGGCTTTGTAACCCAACCATTCTTGATCACATCAGGGCTAAACCTGGCAGCCAGCCTGGCAGCTTGTGTGCAAATTGTATATAATGGCAGATTGTTTAGCCTTTATTATAATTCAAAGCAACTTAAGAAAATGAGGAGAAAAAGAGAAGAAAGAAAAAAAAATGGAAGAAAAGAAATAAACCCAAACCTCATATTATATAATTACATAATACAGAGAGCCCCCAATTCTCTTTCAGGAAAATAAAGATCAGTCTCTCTCTCTCTTTCTCTCTTTCTCTCTCTCTCTCTCTCTCTCTCTCACACACACAGACACACACACACAACCCAACTGTAGAAAAAGGCAAATAATGAATTCCAAGCTGAAGGTTTTTTCTCTCTTTCTTCCTTACTAAGACATCTCACATTCAAGGAAAGTGGAGGAGTGAAAATTAAGGCCTGAGGGAAGGTGGCATGTTTAAAGGAGTTAATGCACTGCCTAGCATTTCATAAAAGACTAGGAAAAGAGTAAGAAGGGGTCTGGGTGAGAGGATGAGAGGTTGAAAAATCAAAGGAGTAGCATAATCATCAGCATATTAAAATTATAGGGTTAAGGGCAGATGCAAAGTTAGAAATTACATGGCTTGAGTGATCAGAAAGTACTATTTCATTCCTTGTTCTCAGAAAAGTGTTCCGTGATGAGTTATGTTTTGGGTGCCCCCTTTTGCAGTTTCATCAAATATCTCTGCCTTTCTTTAGTCAGGAATACATGTATCAGAGTGCCTTTTTGGAGATCTTGCCTCCAAATGCTAGGTGGACTTTCCCTTCTCTTCTCCCATCAGAGTCGATTAGACCCATTTTATACTCTCACAGCCCCCTTCCCCACCAACTTGATCAACTAGTGTGTATTTGTGGATGTTAATATGCCCCCCCCTCCCCCCAATATGCTTGCATTGTTACAGAGGTAAGAAAATGTATAGCTGTCATATTAGAAATGTATGCATCTAGGCAGGTCTTTCGGGGAGATATTTTTCTGGATGAGCAGTTCTTGTGTGTCCAGTCAGTCTTATCACAGGAAAGGCCATGATTCATTTACAGTAGAACTGATCTTTCTGGGTATATATCATCACCAAGGGCAAAGGCATGGTTCACTGGCAACCAAGAGATGCTTCAAAGTTGATGCATGGCTTATAACAATTGCTAAATAAACCAAAATGTCCAGATTGAGAAGATGGAGAATTCCAGTGAGGGTGGGTATTAAAGCCAGTGACGATGGATTCTAGGGTAGAAAGAGGGCTAAGAAGTCAAAGCTACAAGTGAATCAAACCAAAAACATAGGTTTGGATCCTAAGTAGGGCCAAAAGCTAATTTGTGGAAGATAGGGTATATATAATATATTTGTCAGGGTTCTCTACAGAAACAGAACCAACAGGATATATCTTTAGTAAATATCATGAGATTTGTTTTAGGAATTGACTCAAGCAACTATGAAGATTGGCAAGTCCAAATTCCATAGGGCAGGCTATAAGCTGGGTACTCAGATGAAGGTTTCAGTGAATTCTCCAGGAAGAGCTGGCTGCCTAAAGTAGAGATAGATATTCTTTCTGAGTGCTGAAATTATCAATTTTCCCTTTAAGGCCTTCAAATGACTGGATGAGACTTTACTCATTGCTGAAGGCAATTTCCTTTGTTGATTTTAGATGTAATCAGTCATAGATGCAACCAACTGACTAATGATTGAATTCTATGAAATATCTTCACAGTAACAATCAGGCCAGTGCTTGCTTGACCACACAACTGGATACTATAACCTAGCCAAGTTGACAAATGAACTTAACAATCACAGACATGGAGAGGAATAGCACTTTTAATTCAATTGAACAATCTCCTTTCGAACACCTGTTATATCCTTGGCATTGCATTGAATTCAGAAGTATAAGACATGAGGCCCACCATAGATATTTCAGTCCCTTTGGGTTGGAGAGTGGAGGGTGGGGGTTGTGAATCACGGTGCACGTACATGAAGCAATTAGAATTGGGTTTTAACTGAGGCAGGGGTAGGAAAAGGAAATGTAGAATCATCCACAGCTCTTTTTCAAAACATACCATAGATTTAATGAATCAGAACCTCTAAGAATGATGGAGATGAAAATGGGCTTGCTGTTTTGAAAAGTTTTCCAGGACAGTCAGATGTGTGCCTGTCATTAACAGCCTTTAAGCAAGAGCCAACCTTACCTGATCATGAGACTCACCTGGAGTTGGCCCCCCGTCCATCTCGAGTTGCTGTTTCAGCAGGTCAGACATAGAGTACAGAAACAGGTATTTTTATCAATTGGCCTGAAGTTTCTTATAAATAGGTAAGTTTAAAGAATGCCAAATTAGAAAATACTCATTTGTTTAGAAGATGTTCACCGAGCAATTTTCATTGTGCCCCATGCTGGGAAAACAGAGAGGAATTAAATCCATCTGGCCTGAAGGAACTGACTGTTGGAAAATACAAACACGTGGTGGAAAAAGTAAGGACTGGGTAAGAACTCCTGATGAGAGGTAAATGGAGGTTTTAATTTGCACCGTGGTCAAGGGAGACTTTTGAAAGTGGTGGAAGTTAACTGGGCTTTGAAGGATTTAACTCTGCAGAAAGGAAGGAAAGCTCACAATAGGCAGAAGGTAAAGTTGGACATGGCATGTTCTGAAACAGCGAGAAGGGAACATTGGCATGGAAGCCTGAATGGCTGCCTCTTTGTTAGTGCTGCGCTGTCACCATGACTGATGGCGGTGCTGCAGAACGACAGAGAACATGGGTTCTGGGGCCAGACTGCCTGCATTTGACTCCCAGGTCTACTGCTGTCTGCTGTGTAAATAGGTTGTACTATTTAACCCACATGTACCTTGGTTGTCTTATTCATATAATGGAGATAATAAAAGGCTCCTAGGGTGCTGTGAGGATTGAATGAGTTAATACACTGCCTGGCATTTCATAAGTACTCTATAAATGTTAGTATTACTTTTATATTTTACAGTGTCTACTGCATACAGAGTACTTTCATAAGCCTTTATTCATTTGATTCTCACAATTAATCCCATTTTACAATTGAGAAGATTGAAGCTAAAAGAGATTTTTAAAAATCCAAACAAAACCATAGAAGCTAAAATTGAACTTAGGTCTTTTAATAACACTTAATCTACTCTTTGTCTTATGAAATGAGGAAATCAGATTCCAGAGGCGCCCGTTAGAGAAAGTTAAGTTTAATTCTGCATTATTAGGATGTATTTAGGCAGAGGATGGACATGTTGAAATCAGTATTGTAGAAATGTGAATATTCTGGATTTGATGGAAGATGGATGCCAGTAAGCACCTTGAGAAAGAGAACTCAGTGAGCTATTTTGGGAGTAAACAGAGCCTTAGCATAGCAAAGTTGGTGAGTGAAGGAGAAAGCAGGGGACAGGGACTGAAAAGAAAAGGAAATGTGCCCTAACAGGCAAGGACAACTGATATACACAATGCTTGAAAGGGGATGGTCCAATCTTCAAAATTATAGCTGTTGCTTTCACCTCTAATTGTAATGATCAAAAGCTGGGAGCATTACACTCTGTTTCTCTTGTTCATTCTGTATGCTTGAGCATTCTCACTCCACTTTGCACCAAGCTTTATATTTGCCAAGTGCTATAGTCATTATTATTTATTGTTTCTCACATCAAAGGTCCAAGGTCTTGGCACTTAACTCTAAAAGGTAGTATTAGAATGCCTGGGGGACATGACTGTAAGGAAAAGCTTTTCAGCATCCTACACATAAATATCTTCCAAGTAAAAGCATTGATTGGGAAACCTAGATGGATAAAATTAACTGCTGCAACATTCACATCCTGGGTAAAAAGGGGAAGAAGCTTTATGGAGCCTTTAAATGTCAATGCTAAATGACATGAGAAAATTATGCTAACCTCTCCTCCAAAATCTCATCTATTCAGTTATCTATACTCTTTTTTGGTTCAGTGTCCAAGAAGATTCCACATATAGCCAGGTTGGAGTCACATGCTGCTTGCTTCCTAGTCAAGTGACAGATTGGGTTTCTAGAGAGAGGAAATTGATTGCTAGAGGTCACATACCTAGTAAGTTACGGAGCCAATATTCAACCAAGTCTTCATATCTATCTTCATTGCTCTTTAGGCTTTCTGAAAAAAGCTGCATTTAAAAATAATTTTAAAATAAAATTTATTTATTATGATGGAAAAACTCAAATAGCACAGAAGTGCTTAAATAGGAAGCAGTCACCATCCCATTTTCCCTCAGAAATAATCACTATTCTTTGGTTCGATAACGTCCTATCAGATATCTTCTATGTGACCATATCCATGTGCATTTGCACATGTAAATCTAGATAATGTTTACTTTTATAGAGTAAGAAGGTAATCAATATACTAATAAATATATACCATATATATGATAAGTCAGGTTTTATAATGTTGTGAATACAAATAAAACTGAATGAGGGTGATAGGTAGTGCAGGGGCTGGGATTAGGGTTTAGTACAGTCTAGACAGGGAAGACCTCTCTTATCAGAGACACATGAGCAGAAACTAAATGAATGAATAAATAAATTGCATTGTATACATTATAATGGAATATTACTCAGCCATAAAAAAGAATGAAGTTCTGATGGATGCTACAACATGGATGAAGCTTGAAGATGTCATGTTGAGTGAAATAAACCAGAAACAAAAGGATAGCTATTATATGATTTCATTTATATGAAATAACTAGAATATATAAATTCATAGTCAGAAACTAGAATACAGGTTAGCAGCAACTGGGTGGGTAGGGAAAGGGGAGTTAATGCTTAATTGGTACAGAATTTCCTTAGAGTGATGGAAAAGTTTTGGTAATAGATGGTGGTGATGGTAGCACAATATTGTGAATATAATTAATAGCACTGAATTATATATGAATGTAGCTAAAGGGGGAAATTTTAGGTTGTATATATGTTAACTAAAATAAAAATTAAATAAAAACATAGGACTGTACATAGAAACAGTGAACCCTATTAACTATAGTCCATCATTTACAGCCTGTAATGGATTTGAATGTTACATGGTCAGGTCAGCCTGACCATAACAGCACAAATATATGTTATTGAACTTAATATTGTTTACAGAGAACTCACTAATGTGAGTAATAATACTGTGGATTAGGCAAAGGACTTGGAGTCTGACTTCTCTTCTTATTTGTCATATGAACTTGGGCTAATCAACAACTCTGAACCCCAGTTTCCTTGTCTGTAAAATAGGAATAATAATGTTCACCCACTTCATGGAATTTTGGTGGGATTCAAATGTACAATAATGTATATAAAAGCCCTTTGTAAACTGTAAAGGCATAATTCAAATTAAAGTTACTATAGTAGTTCTATAATAGCAGTTCTCATAGGATCCCATCTATCAATGTTATTTGTGAACAAATTTGTCTTCTCTCTTATGCTGTGGAATTACAGAATCATTTATTTGTCTTTATATCCTTATAATGTATGACATTTTATTTTGCAATGACTAAGTGCTCAAATAATGTTTATTATATTGAATTGATGTTCCTCATTGCTAAGTTTTATAATGTTAAACACCTAGCTCATAGAAGGATGTTTTAAGTCTAAATGGTAGTATATTGAGAATTACAGAGATCTCTTCAGGGCAAACAAGTCTATGTATTTCTTTGGTTGTTTTTCTCTTTAGAATTTATTCTTTCCCTCCTTTCAAAAAACATATGTGGCATCTTCCACAATTAAACAAAACATTATAGGACAACTATAATGAAAATAAATTAAACCTATTAAAGCAACAGAGAAAGTCAAAGAGAAATACTACTAAGCACCTGAAATAAATTAGTTATTGCATTTAAGGCAATTGGTATAGAAAGCATCAATATTTCTTTTTCCTTTGTTTTATTTCTTCCTCAGTGTACAGAAGTTTTCAGGGAGGGTCACATGCAAGCATCTCAGATTTGTATTTATTTTAAGTGTTCATCAATTTGATTTCCATATTCCACAGCACTGTGTAGAAGGTGTTTGGGGGAACTTCCCATCACTGGCCCTGAAAGTGTCATCTTCTTTGGTATTGAGCTGTACTTATTCTTGAGGCAATTATGCTTTAAAAACATGGTATATTAATTGTTATACCCCTGCAGAGTTCCCCTGGAAAAACATGTTTCAGCCTCATTAAAACCACATTAGTGTATCATGATTTAGTAAGACTAGGAAATGAATTATTGAGTAACTTTGTATTTATGCAAGAGAAGTCTGTCGCACTAAGTTATACACTGTAGTTTAGAGCATCAATTACAGGGTTCAGAAGCAGCATATACAAAGATGCTCTCCAATTCAAATGCCCCCACAACCCAAGAAAAGTTATAGGTTTCCTGAGTGTCATTATCTACAGAAAGAAGACAAGCATTTAGGCTTCTTTGCAAAGTATTATACATAAATGGGACTTAACAACTACAAAAAGTTGTTAAAAGATATAAATAAGGGGTGTAGGACCTGGTATATTTCTGTGAAAGGGACCTAAACAGGTTCCAGTCTGCTTAACACTTCCAAGAATCAAGCGGCTGTGTTCCAATAAAACTTTATTTAAAAACACAGGTGGTGTACCATATTTAGTTACAGAACCATAGTTTGCTGAACCCTGATCTATATAATAGAAAGGATGTTATTTTAGTCTATAAGAGCTGAACTTGTGTTCTAAGTTCTTTATGGGCAAATCTGGAACTTGTTAAGCCTGTTTTTCCTATCATCTGGTTGTTATTTGGCCATTTTTTTTCATGAAAGAGAGAGAAAAAAATTTAGTTACATGACCTTATGAGCAGAGTCATATGACCATCTTTTTATAAAACTATTCATTGTATCAGAGGTCAAAGTAGTTTGTCCTTTCATTCAAAAGAATCATCATCTTTACAATTTTTATCAATTTCTTTTTTATAATTTGACAGGACATTATATTTTCTCAGTATCAGAATCTCCTCTACCTCCTCATCAGCTTCTGTCATTTTTCAAAAAAGTTGTTCCACAAATATTTATAAGCACATATGTATCAGGTACTGGGCTAATTCTCTTTCTTTCACTTATTGTTGTATAAAGTGGGTTTTATTTTTATGGGTTGAAAATGGACCTCAGGGATTTTTTTTAGGATTTGTACTAAAACCAATAGGATCATTTTTGGAAATCTGGCACCAGCAGTTTTTCATCTTAATTTCCAAGTTATATCCAAGTTCATTCTAGAACCTGAGAATCTAGGATTTGGACATGTACAACAGAGGTTTTACTGTAAAATCAAATTAATTAGTGACTTTACGAGAAAATATGAGTCCTATATGGGATAAGTCCCAACAACACAGAGTATTGGTGGTGGGGTGATATATGAAGCCAAGTATTATTATATGCATGTTAGTCTTATAAGTTCACAACTTTTAGTATATATTAATTATGTATGTATGTTCATGTATGAATGATATACTTCAATAAAAATAAAATAAATAAAAACAAGGACAAAAAATTAAACTAGCTATTGTTATGATGCAATAACTTATAGCAGAACTACCAGATAAATAGAAAAGCTGAATATAATACAAAAACATCTGCAGGAAAGTATTTGACATGCAGAGGCAGATGGGATGTCAAGGGTCAAGATCTTGCAGTGAAGAAAATATCACTATTTGAGTCTGACAACCTGATCATGGCTTTCTCTTCTGGAGCATTTGCCAAATTTTAAATAGGGTTAGATGAGAGCCTGAGAAGTGGGCAGAGATCATAGAAAGAGAAGACAGAATCTCATGAGGATGGATACAGAAGTTGGGTTCATATGTGCCATGGCTGCCGTAACTTGAGAAGCCAAGTCCAGAGATAAGGGAGGTGCAGAGAACCGAGACCAATGCTCTGCTCCAGTATTCTCTCACGGAATTTATTGCTTCCTAAACTGAATCAAATAGGAAGCTAAAAAAATAAGAAAAAGTGACTAGACATCTGAGAACAGTTTTTGACCTTCTTGTGACACTGGAGATACAAAATTGGGCTTTAGGACCTGTCAGGGAGGAAGTGTCCTGATAAACACTTGAGCCACTCAGTTGGAGTCAGTTGAGACCCCACTTTAGAGCTGGGACAAACCAGAGGTAGACCAAAGCCATACAAATTCTGCAGCCTATTCTTACAAAAACTGTACCCCAAACTCAAGTCAGATCAATCCTTGAGACAATATTCATCCATCATAGCTGCCTACCAAAGGATAGGGTAAATCTTCTCTGGAGGAGACTATTTCTAGCATCCAATTTTTAAAACTTAACAGGAATAGCAAGAAATAGAGCAAAGAGAAAAAGCAAATAAAAGAAACAGATCCACAAGCAATACAGACATTAGAGTTATAAGAGACTTCAAAATAGCTAATTATTATGTTCTAAGAAATTGATAACAAGATGGAGAAGTTTATTAATAAGCTAAACACATTTTCAAGAAATAAAATGGCTGAAACTAATAACTCAATTAATGGGTTTAACAGTAGATTAGACAGTTTAAAAAAAAGAGGTAATGACTTGGAATATAGGTCAAAAATCTTCAAATTCGGGAAGCGGACTTGGCCCAATGGATAGGGCGTCCGTCTACCACATGGGAGGCCCACGATTCAAACCCCGGGCCTCCTTGACCTGTGTGGAGCTGGTCCATGCACAGTGCTGATGCGTGCAAGGAGTGCCCTGCATGCAGGGGTGTCCCCCACATAGGGGAGCCCCACACACAAGGAGTGTGTCCTGTAAGGAGAGCCGCCCAGTGCGAAAGAAAGTGCAGCCTGCCCAAGAATGGTGCTGCACACGCGGAGAACTGACACAACAAGATGACACAACAAAAAAAGAAACACAGATTCCCGTGCTGCAGACAACAACAGAAGTGGACAAAGAAGAAGACACAGCAAATAGACACAAAGAACAGACAACTGGGGTGGGGGGAGGGGAGAGAAATAAGTAAATAAATATTTTAAAAAAAATATTCAAATTGAAGAATCGAGAGCATAAAGGATGGAAAATACAGAAAAGAACTTAAAAGTCAAAAGGTACATATTAAAAGTTTTAACATACATGAAATTCGAGGCCTTGAGGGGGAAGAAACAATCCTGGAATAGATAATAACTGAGAATTTTCCAAAACTGGCATGACATGAAGGCACAGATTTAAGAAACTACAAATCCCAAAAAGAATGCATTTGAAGAAAAACACACCTATGCACGTGAAAATAAAACTAATGAAAAACAAAGAAAAAAAAGAACATTTAAAATGGAGCCAGAGAAAGGGTATATTATTCTCAAAGAAGCAACAATAAGGCTGACAGTGATTTCTCAAAAGAAACAATGGAATTCAGAAGACAAGTGAATGAGGCCTTTAGAAAGTGTGAGAAAAAAATTACTCCAATTTAGAAGTCTCTATCCAATGATAAATACCTTCAAAACTGAAGCTTTATGGGGAGTGGATGTGGCTCAAGTGGTTGGCTGTCTGCCTCCCATGCGGGAGGTCCCAGGTTCAGTTCCCAGTACCTCCTAATAAAGACAAAACAAACAATGAGCAAACAATGAGCAGATATCAAGCAAAAACAATGAGCAGGCAACAAGCAAAAGCAATGAGCAGTCAAGGAACGAAAACAACAAACAAGGCAATGAACAAAAAGGACAAGCAAGACAAGGAGCAAAAAACCCAAAACAAGCAGGGAGTGGATGTGGCTCAAGCTGCTGGGTGCCTACCTCCCATATGGGAGGTCCTATCTTCAGTTTCCAGTGCCTCCTAAAGGAAAAACAAAAACAAACAGACAACAAGCAGACAATGAGCAAAAACAGTGAACAAACAGACAAGGAAGCCATCTGGGGGGCAGCGGGGGAAATGGATAATAAATGAAATAAAAACTTTTTTTAAAAATTGAAGCTTTGTATTTTGATCTGGGTGGTATGGTTACAGGGGATTTATATGTGAATAAAATTTCCATCAAGCTGTGCAATTAAGATTTGCACAATTTATTGTGTGTATGTTATACCTTAATAAAAAGGAAAAAATGACGAGTAGCAGCAAAATAAATGTCTTCAGACAAACAAAAACAAAGAGAATTCATCACCAGTAGATATTTTACTAAAAAATACCAAAGAAAGTTTTTCAGGCATAAGAAATTGGTAGTTTATGAAGACACGAAAATGCAGAAAGGAATGAAAAGCAATGGAAAAGTTAAATTTATCCATAAAACTAAATGCTGCCTGCTCAAAAACAATAATAATGCTTTGTGTAGCTTAAAGTATATTTAGAATTAAAATTCATGACAAACTAATAAGGGAAAAAATGGAGTAAGCAGAATTAAAATATGCTAAAGTTCTAGCATTGCATGTGAAAGGATAAAAATACTAATTTATATTAGACTACAGTGTCAGTCAGGGACAGGGAAACAACTGAGAGAGAGAGAGAGAATGAAAGAGAGATTTTAAGGAATTGACTCATATGACTATGGAGACTGGCAAGTCCAAAATTTGTAAGGCAGGCTAGCAGTCAGGCGACTCAGGTAGGAATTGATGCTGTGGTTTAGAGGCAGAATTTCTCTTCTGGGATACTTCAGTTTTTGCTCTTAAGGCCTTCAACTGATTGGATGAGGCCCATCCACATTATCAAGGGTAATCACCTTTACTTAAAGTCAACTGCTTGTACATGTTAACTATATCCACAAAATATCCCCTTTGCAAAGTTAAATTAGCATTTGGTTAAATAACTGGGTATATGACTTACCCAAGTTAACACATAAAACTGACCATCACAACCCCTAAAAGCACAATAAAAGAATGTTTCACTTAAAATTAATGAAAGAGGTAAATGTAATAATAAAAATCTGGTAGAAAATTTCAAAACAACTATGAAAGTTACCGACATAAACTCAAATATATCAGTAATGACACTAAATAGACAAAAAATTAAATGCCCCAATTAAAAGGAAAATATTGCCAAATGGAGGGAAATAACTAATCATAAGCTGCTTTCAAGAGGTACACATTAATACGTGACACAGAAAGGTAAGAAGAAAAAGGAAGAAAAAGATTTATTATAGATACAAACGGAAAGAAAACTTCTTTAGTCATATTAGACAAAATATACTTTTAGTTAAGAATACTTACTAGAGAAAAAAGACATTTCAAACCACCTAGAAGATACAACAATTCTAAATTTTCATGCACTGTTAGCATAGCTTCAAAACTAATGAAGCAAAAATTGACAGAACTAAAAGGGAAAATAGATAAATCTATAATCATAGGGAGAGAGGACTTTAAAATGCCTCTCCCAAGAACTGATAGAACAAGTGATGAAAAATCCATAAGGATATGGAAAATCTGAACAACACAGTAAACCATCTGGACCTAACTGACACATATAAATACTGCAACAAGGACTGGATATAGATCATTTTCAAAGTACGTATAATGTTTACCAAAATTGATGATATGCAGGGCCATGAAGGTCTCAATAAATTCCAAAGAATTTGAATTATATTCATTGTAATGATTTCTGACAATAGTGGACTTAGGCTAGAAAAAAAAGTTTAATAGAAATTATCCATATGTTGGGGAATTGAGCAATAGATTCTAAATAAGCTATGGCTTACAGAAGCAATTTCAATTAAAAATCAGAACAATATTTTGGACTGAATAAAAATGAAAATAGGAAATGTTACATATGAAAATTTGTTGGAAGTATAGCTAAGAATTTATTAAAATTTTAAGTACATATATTAGAAATTTAAAAGGCTGAAAATATCAATGATTTAAGTATCAATTTCAAGAAGATAAAAAGGACAATAAAATAAACCTAAAGAAGATAGAAATAGTAATAATCATGAGAATAAACAAATGAAACAGAAAACAAATGAAAATTTAGAAAATCAGGAAAACCTAATGTTGGTTCTTGAAGAGCCTTTGGAATACAAGAAAAGAAAAAAACAATTACCAAAATCTTAAATGAAAAAGGAACCATTATTACAGATCTAATGGACATTAAACAGATAATAATAGGATATTATAAATAATTTGATACCAATAAATTTGAAAATTTAAATATAATAGCCAAAGTCTTTAACAAACAACTTAGCAAACTGACATGAGGCAGTAAAAAAATCTGAATAGTCTTATTGCTCATTAATAAATTAGGTTGTACTTTAATACCTTTTAACAAAGAACTCCCTAATCCTTTTCTCTGATGATATCTCAAATCACTTAAAAAGTAATACCAGTTTTGCACAGACTCTTCCAGAGAACAAAATGAGGGGATACTTATCAACTCATTTTTGATGCCAGCATAAACTTGAGACAAAAACCTGACAAGAACACTACATTATAAGGTAAGAAAATTCAGAAAATCTTTCTCATGAACATAAATGCAAAAAATCTTAAATTATTAGCAAATCCAGCAATATATTAATGCATAAAATGGGTAATATATCATTACCAAATCAGATTTATTCCAAGATCACAAAGGTGGTTTAATATTTGAAAATCAATCACATTAACTCCCCCCATTAGCAGAATAAAGGAGAAAAACCATAGTATATTCATAAAAAGCACTTGACAAAATTCAACAGACAAAATCAAATACAGATTGAGGAATAGAAGGGAAATTCCCTACGCTGATAATAATTTTTACAAAAACAAAGCAAGAACAAAAACCCTATAACATATAAAATTTTTACCCTGAGATCAGGAATGAGGCAAGGATGTCTGCTATTCCAATTTCTATTCATGTGAAAGCTGAAGGGCTAGAAGAAAGAGTAGGTAGCAAAACCTCTAGGATTACATGAGACATAACCCTTTTCCATTCCTACTTTCTGCCCTCCAGAATTATTCCATATGTATTTCTGTCATAGCACTGTAATACTTGATTGTACTTGTATTTATTTGCAAGACTGCTCTCCTTAGGTAGACTGTATGCTCCTTGAGAACAAGGATGTAGATTGAATATTTGCCATAATCCCCAGAGCTTATACAATGCCTCACACATAGAGGACACTATATTGTTGAAAGTTTTGTTAAATTGTAAGGGTCCCCAAAGCTCCTTGTTTCATGAACTATCGCTGTGGAACAATCTATCCCAAAATTTAGAGGATTAAAACATTGCCCATTTTATTATAGTTCATGAATTCTGTGGGTCAATAATTTCAGTAGACCATGGTCAGTGGCCCTTCTGCTTCTCCTGACATTGACTAAAGTCACCCAATGGTACTCAGTTGGCAGATGTGCTCATCTGGAGGGTCCAAGACAGTAACATCTCTGGTGCCTCAGTGGGGATTGCTGGAAGACTAGGCTCATCTGCAGCTATCAAATGAAGTGCCTGCATGTGGTCTTTCTAGCATAGAGGTCTCATGGTGTTTGGACTTCTATCATGATGGCTGGACTTCCCAGGAGAAACCCAAGAACACCAGGTAGAAGATGAATGTTATTTCTTCCTCAGCTTCAGCAATCACACAATGTCCCTTTTGCTACATTCTGTTGGTTACATAAAGGCCAGCTCAGATTCAAGGCTAGAGGAAATTAGGCTCTACCTCTATAGGGACATAGCAAGGTCACATTGTAAGACAATATATGGAATGTGAGCTACTGTTGAGGCCATCTTTGGAAAATACAATCTATGTAAAGCACAATGTAAACCATTTACCATGGTTGGTAGCTATGTTTCAATATTTGCACATCAGTTGTAACAAACATACCATCCACATATAAAATGTTATTATGGGGGAAGGTGGAACAGGGGAGAATGTTGGGTATATGGGTATATGGTACGTGACTTTACTGTAACCTAAAACTTCTCTGAGGACAAATGGAAAAAAAAAAAGTAAGAACTGGAGGAATAAACAGAAGAAAATGTCACTGTACATATAGGGCAACAGATCTTGTTGTAGAAGTTGAGAGAGGTTCAATTATTTGTGTATAGAAAGGCCAGGACTCAGGAATGATTTTGAGAAGGAAAAATGATTCATTGACAGCTGGCTGGACTCGGGAGCTTTCTGTTTCAAACCTGAGCCCTGAACAAGATTTTTGAGTTCCTTTTATACAGAGAGGAAAGGCCAAATGGTTCTTTCGTTTCAGTTCTCAGTAGGCTTGAATTAGCATATTATCTTTCACATCCTAGGTAAGCTTTTAGCATGGACTTCATACATTCTAGATAAGCTTTTAGCACATTTGGTTTGCATTTTCCCTAATATTTAAAGTTTATAGAGTTTGCATTGATAAACTGTTTCCTGGGACTGGAGTCGTTGCCATGGTCACCAAGGGCAGGACTGCAGCCTCTCCCATCCCACACCCACAAGTCAGGACAGACAGCTTAGGTTAAGGTTATCTCCGAAGAGACAAAGAGCCTCCCACCCATAGCCCACATCAATCTTATAATGATGAAAGGCAAAATGTTAAAAAAATTTTTAAATATTTTTTCATTACTTTTTTATTATCCAAAATTGTTTTTATTTTATTTTTAAAAATTTTGTATTTTATTTTGCATTTTTCAAACTATCATTATTATTTCATTTTCTTATTAATTATATTTGGCTATTTTATTGGTTTCATTTTTGAAGAAATTTTGGATCACAGAAGGGTTTACAACTGTGGCAGGATCATTGGTGGGGGGTATCAGTGACAGGGGATACATGTGAGGAAGCTTACCTGGATATACATTTAATGCATGTAAATATGTTCAAATGTTCATGGGGCATTGTCACAGTGAGTGGAGATTCACACAATAACTGAAGGAATATCAAATTCCTATCCTGGGGAGCTCTGCCACATTTTCTAATGGGACAGCAAGAATCTCAAGTATACAGGCAATGACTAGTGAAGGAGGATGGTCCATTGATGGACGCTTCATATTGAAACAGAAACTTAGCCTAGTACTATAGGGTACCTAAGAGTTGCTTCCTGGGAGCTTCCTTGTTACTCAATGTGGCCTTTCTCTAAGCTGAACACAGCATGTAAATACATTTCTTCCCCCCCACTGTGGGACATGAATCATGTGGATTAGCCTCCATGGCACCAAGGGATTACTACCAAGCACCAACTAGCAATGCAACTGGAAAAAAGACTTTGAGCAAAAAGGTGAAAGAGGAAAGACAAATGAGTTTATATGGCTAAGAGACTTCAAAGTGAGTCAAGTGGTCATTCCAGAGGTTACGCTTATGCACATCTCAGCAGAATCTCTTTGACTGCCAAAGTAGATACTATCCCAAGTAGTGGGGCTCCTGAGGGCTCTGGAGATATCCAGACACTATAGTTAGTGCAGGTAGCTCAAAGTAGGCCAGTGGGCCCTACTTTGGAATTTATGCTACCCAGAGTGACAGAGTTGGACTCAGTTGTGGTTTCTCTACACATGGCTCTTCTGTTCTTCTATTTGAACCTTTAATTAGTACTAGAGTTGGTAGGTGTACGTCCAAGAGACTTAAATGTTTGGGCTGTCCATGTACCAGCTGGGCCCTGAATCTCAACAGAATTACAACACCTACTCTCCAGTTCATTGGTCTCACTAACATGGAGGTGAGGATGGACAACTACCATACTAAGGAACCAAGAGAGTCTACAATTGCAAGCAAGAGAGTCCCATCCATCAGCACTATGGGATCATAATCCCCTCTCAATTAGAGGTGGAAAGGGTGGATATCACCATCCCAGAAGCCTCAGGATTGGGGAATGAACGATGGATTAAAGTGGATTTACTGATGTTCTACTATAGACTTACTGTGATTCTAGCAATGGAAGAAATTATATGATTGATGTGGAGGCAGTGGCCACTGGAGGTTCTGAGGGCAGAGAGAGGGAAAAGCAGATATAATATGGGGGCATTTTTGGGACTTGGGAACTGTCCTGAATGACATTGCAATGACAGATGCAGGCCATTATATATCTTGCCATAACTCAGAGTTGGGTGGGAGAGAGTATAAACTACAATGTAAACTTTAATCCATGCTTTGTGGCAATGCTCCAAAATGTGTTCATCAATTGCGATGAATGTATCTCACTAATGAAGAATGTTGCTAATGTGGGAATATGTGAGAGGTATGGGGAGTGGGGCAAATGGGGATTGTCTATTTTTTTTTTTATGTGACATTTGTATAATCTAAGTATCTTTTTAAAAATTTAGAAAGTTAAAATTAAAATTAAAAAATGAACACAAAGATGTAACTCAAAAAAAAACAAAAAGAAAATATGATCTGCTACTCTAATTTTGTCTCAAATGATTTCACTTGTAACTGGCCAGTTTATGACATTCCATCATTAAAATTATATCCCAATAAAATATTCATGATATATGTGCTCAGAATAAATTATAAGAAGTACTTAGAATTAACAAAATCATACCCTTAAAAATGGTAGATAAGATTTCCCTCTAAGAATTCGACTATAAAACGGGCACCTCTTCACTAATGCCCCTTCTGCCTTAGGAACTTGATCTCGCACCAGTAAAACAAAGACTCTGTGAAAGTCTATTTCCTTTCTTTGCTGCCTTCCAAATCAAAGTCTCATATTGTGTCTAACACACTGCAACAGAACCTGGGAATCTGAGTTTTGACTTTTACACTGGAGAGGCTAAACTTATAGAATTTACTCAAATGTAGAAATGTTAATTTGAAACACCATTATAGGTGGACATATCCATTGAACAGAGTTAGGATCTTGTTTTTCAGCCATATGTGTGGTAAATATTCTTACTAGCTTCCTCTTCCCTCTTGATCTTATTCTTTTTCTGATATATTTTTTATTTTAGCAAAATTTACATCTTTTTCTACTTAAAGTCATTTATTATTTATTTTGTGGTTTCTTACTGGGAAACCTTTAGGTTATGTTTGAATTCTTAAGTGATCTACCTACAAAAGTATCTCACCATGTTAGTGGGCACATTTCAATCCATGTTCTCCATTGTTTAATTCTCAGTTCTTAGCAACTTCATGATATGCTATTGTTCTCATTCAATGTGTGGACAAACAAAATTATAAACTTAAAATAGTTTTCCAGCTTTCATTGAACTTACATGAAACTATAGGCCACAAGGCACACTCATATTTAATCGGAAATCTTGAGAGGAAATAATCTTTTTGGCACAAGCACTTTGACAATTCAGAATACTGAGTTAGTCATTACCCTCCTCAGTGAGCTAAGGAAAGGCAGCTGGACAACACTTACATTTCTGTCACTTCAGAAGCACACGGACCAAAGAATACAGACAGGCAGGGAAAGACCTATTAACTATCATATAGCCTATTTTTCTCAAATATATATAAAATACCTCTGAAAGGATGGACAAGAAAATGACAGTGGTTTTCCCTAAAGAATATAAGTGCTTAATTGTGGGACATGGTTGGAATGGTTTTTCATTGATATGCTCTTTATATTTTTTTATGTTTTAATGTGAGTATGTGGTCTAGATAACAAATGATACATAGATTTAAAAATAATAAATGTAGATATATTCAGCATTTAAAATTTTTATTATGTTATCCGGAAGTATCAAGAAGCTTCTTGTGATATTCAAAGTTGATATTCAAGGTTTTTTCTAATTGTTCCTGAACAATTCAGAGTTCCTGTTTAACCTCACAGGAATGTAACCTCCAACAGTGAGGCATGGGTGACCACAAAAGCTTATAAACATTTCATTGTTCATTTAACCTCTAGCATATTTGTTGTAGGAAAGAGACTTTGGTCTCTTAAATTGCAAATCACCTATCTAGACTTCTGTTAAATCCACCTATTATTATAAAAATCAGATAAGCCATTCTGTTAAAAAAGACTTTAAACCCCTGGTCTATCTTTTCTCCTGTTTGCTTTGCTTTGTTTTTGTCTTTGCTTTTGACAACTGAGACAGTTATTTTTCTTTCAGTAAGTCAATGAATTCAGGTTTATTGTTTCAGCTCTCTATGAGTTTGATTAACATAAGCAAATTCCTGAAAGATTGCCAATCTCTGATTATCTCTGACAATCAATCTCTGGCTCTGCAGCCAGAGAGCCTCCTGGCAACACACTAATCTCAACATGGACCTTTAGTCAAACACTCTATATGTAAGTAAGCTATTCCTTCAACTATATAAAAATGTAGATGTTTGGACACATCCTACTGAATCTTGTAGAGATACAGGTTGGAAGAGAAACACCAACCTCAGCCTCTACTGAGCTATCTAGAATGCATCTGTACAGCTTACTTCTTTGTCTGGAGACTTACCACCTCCCAACTCCTCAGCTCCATCCACCGCAGCCTGTCTTCTGCCTGGGTTTGAGAGAATTGGTATCTCAGCTATTAGTAAGTTATTCCTGGCAAGGTTGGGAAGTACCTTTGCCCTAGGAATTAATAGCACTGGCCACTTAATATTCATGTGACCTACAGGAAGTTGTCCAATATCCTTAAGTCTGTTTTCTTTTTAGAAAAATAGGTATATTGCTGTTTGCCACCTCAAAGAATTACTGTGCAAATAAAATTGGATAACCCATTGAGCTCTTTACTTCCCTCATATTACTTAATCGTCTAACCAATGTGTTGTGGTGGATACTGTTAATATCCCCATTTTAAAGAGGAGAAAACTGAGGACCAAAGCGGTTAAAATATCCTTCCCAAGGTCACATGGTTAAGTAAAGGTCAAGTTCGTCTGGCTGCAATGCTCACACTTTGAACTTCACAAGGGATGATTTGCCTTTCAGAGACATTTGGCAATGTCTGGAGATACTTCTGGTGGTCACAACAGAGGGGAGTATTACCGGCAGGTAGTGGGTAGAAACCAGGTGTGCTTCTAAATATCCTACAAGAAGCATGGCAACAAAGAATTACCCGACCCAAATGTCAATAGTTGAGAAACCAGGTTCTATATTTTACGTTCCTACTAAAAGAAACACAAAAATCCAAATCTGAAGCATGTGTTTGAAATAGTGATTGTTCCTTAAACCACTGAAGAGGGAGGCAGGGCCTCTCAAGACAAACATTCCAAAGGGGCTGCTGACTGTAGGCCCACCCATTATGCATCATCCCTGTGAATCAGACACAGTTTTTGTTGCCTGAGAAGCTACATCTCCTTTTTGGCTAGAATCTATGGGTCCAAAGCTGCATTCAGTTCCTTTTTCTATATCTTCTTTGGTGCCAAAGATCCTAAACTTCCTTACAAGTTGTTTGAAGAATGGTATGGCCTCCGCCACTGCCTGGCTCTGAAGCTCTAGGTGCTAGACAATTAGTGACAAGCCATGAATTCCATAAAGAAGGAACAAAACAACCCAGCCAAGGAGCCAGGAGAAATTTCTGTTGTTGCTTTCTTTCAATGTGATTTTCCCAGCAGCTGCTCTTTCCAAAGTCTCAGCAGGAAGGTTGTGGCTGAGAAGAGAAGAGAAGAGAAGAGTAGTCTCTGGGTGGCAGGCAACTACCTTGGTGCCCAGTCCCGTGTCTGCAGAGGCTTTTGTTCAATTATTGATGTCCTGGGAAAGGAAGCAAGTTGGCTGCTGCAATCCAAACGAAGCAAGAAAATCACCAGGAAGTGAGACAGGCTCTGCATGCAAGAGGGAGGCTGGTAAGGTCTGTCTCTTTTTATCGACATACAAACCTGTCCAGGAGATGTTATTAAGTTAAAAAGCAGATTACCAAATGGCCCAAAGGATGAGATCACGAAATTAGAGAGTCTGAGACAGAGATCTGATAGATGTTCGCCACAAAAGTGAGTAGTGATTATTTCTGAGTGGTAGGATTTTGAATGATTTTTATTTCTTTAGGCTTCTCTGAATTGCTTTACTGAAAACTCATTATTGTTTTTATAGTCAGAAACACCAGCTATATTCATGAGGGGGTGGGGGTGGGAGATAGGAACAAGAGGTGTATGGGAAAGCCAGGTGTCAGGCTTTCAGGCACAGCCAGGAGTCTTAATTGCTGCTCTAGGGCCAGAGCCCACTGGAGCACAGTGCCAGGAGCCTGCACCACAGAGAAGCTTATTAACATACTCAAGGAACTGCCTGGCCCATCAGGGCAGGTGGGAGGAAGAAACGTTGCTTATGAAGACAAGACAAGCCTTGGCTCCCGCATCAGCACTAACGGTGCCAGGCTTAGAAAGCCAGCTGTCTCCTCACAGCGGCTCTTGTGCTAAAGCGAATACTCCCCTTGGCTGCTGGTACTACTGTGTGTTCTAAACCGGGAATGCCTTCCCCACGGGAAACAAAGCCTGACTGAAAAAATGCACAGGCCCAAGCCAGAGTCACAGAATCACAAAAGAGCAGGATGGAAGCAACTCCAGCAGCCTCCTCCTCGGTCACCCCCTTCTTCCCCTGAAACTTGACTTTCCTGTCATGTCCCTGAATATTCAAGACTTGTGCCGTCTAATGGCCAAGGAACTCCCGATTAAGATTTGTCAATTGTTCTGTTTTAAAATAGCGTCAGTGTTGGGGAGTTCTCCCTTCTCGTGAGCCCAAATCAGCCTCCCCATAACCTTCATATTTTGGTCCAGACAAAACAGTTACCCTTCTTTCTCTTCCCTGTTTTTAAACTGTTCCAAAGGCCCCCATCACCTGCAGATGGGTTTAGGCTTTTTTTTTTTTCTGGGTGAATGAAGTCCCTAGGAATTTAGGGTTATAAGAACCAGAAATCAGTGAGCTCTAACATAAACAGGAAAAGGAGCCTGTGTCATAAGGAAACAGTGGAACCTCATAGAAGGGCAGGAGTGCTGAGAACTGCTGGGACCGAGAACAGAAGGAGCCTCAGAGTCTTGCCATCAATCTTCTCTGCTTTCCCCTGCACCTACACTTCATTTTTCTCTCTCTGTCAAGGCTAACTTGTAGGCAGGATTCAGTCCCTCACGGCTCTGAGTTTATTTCTTCTAGTTATAGTAGTCCTGCCCAGACCAATCTCAGTCCCAATTCCAAACTCCCGGAAAATTATTATTGGCCCTGGTTTGATGCAGTACAATTATCTGGGTCCAGGGAGGAGGGAGAGCTGTGTACATACATACACCGAGAACCTCTAATTGAAAGAAACATTGATTTGGGTTATGTGAACTGTGCAGAGAGGCCTGAAGGGCCCCTGTCAGCACAGAGGTCCATTATGATCCGGGCCCTCTTTAGCATCATGTCTTAGCCCCTTTCCTCTTGCTGCTGCTCTTATCCCTTTTGCTACTTCCCTTTCTTCTTTAAAAGGTAGTACAGTGTAGTAGTTGGAGCCCAAGTTCTAAAGCCAGGCTGTGTGGGGGCAAAGGCTGCCTGTCCTTGGGCTAACTACTTGTCCTCTGTCTTTAGTTTGCCAGGCTGTTAACGCAAATACCACAGACTAGTTTGGCTTAAACAACAAAGATTTACTGGCTCACAGATTCAGAGTCCAGAAGTCCAAATCAAGATGTTGGCAAGACCGTGCTTTCCCCCGGATGTCTGTAGAAGACTGCCGCTGACTTGCTGCTGTCCTTGGGGTTCTAAGGCTTACCTCTCTGCCTCCCCACATGGCACTCTCTCTCCTTACGTCTACTCTTGAGTTTCTGCTACATTCTGGCTTCTCCCTGTGACCTTCTGTGTCAGTTTGAGATTATTTTATGAATCCCCAAAAAGAGAAAGATTGTATTTTTAAACTATTTTAGTCCTGTGGGAATCCCTTTGATTCCATTAACTCCATTTGAGAGCCTTTTGGTTAGATTTCTTGACAAAGATCACGTTAGGGCTTTTGATTGGACTATGTCAGTGAGGCATGACTCAGTTTGAGTCTGCCCTCTTACTGGGTCTGATATAAATGGAGACAGAGAGAGAGAGACACCACATTTGACCCTGCAGTGATGAGAGAAAGGACTCCACTTTTGCCCATAGCTGAGCTGCAAGGAGAAAAGCCTCCAAGAGGCTCAAAGTGCTGAGGCCCAAGGAGAGATGAGCCATGTGCCTAAGAAGCTTGCAGCTCAACTCAGGGAGAAAGCAGAGCCGCCGAGATTGATAAAGGAGGCCCTGAAAGAGTCAAGCCCTAGGCCTGTGCCTACAGTTGCAGAAAGGCCAAGATTCAGGCAGAGATTGGTGGCCCTCTTGCTTCACCATGTGGCAGCTGGCTTTGGTGAGAAAGCACCACTTATGGTGTCTTGATTTGGACTTTTCAGCCTTAGAACTATAAACTTTTACCCCAAATAAATTCCCCATAAAAGCCAACCCATTTCTGGTACTTTGCATCAGCAGCCCTTTGGCAAACTAATCTTCTCTGATTTATGGCTTCTGGTTTCTCCTCTTAATAAGGCCTCTAATAACATAGATTAGGACCCAGCCTCACTCAGCTGGGCCATGCCTTACCTAAAAATAATATCCTCAAGAGATCCCATTTCCAGGGTGTTCACACCCTCAGGAGTGCCAATTAAGATTAAGAACTTGTCCAAATTAGGGTACATCGTTCACTCTACCTCACTATATCTCTAATTCATCTGCTATAAATTGTGAAAATAAACATTCCTACCTCATAGCATTACGATGAGAATTAAATTGTTAATAGAAAGCAAAGCACTTTGAACAATGCCTGGGGTTCAATAAGCACTCAATTAGTGTTTGGTGCTGTGTTAAGTAACCATATACATCCCACCACTCTAGGAATATTGGGCAACCAGCAACCCTGCAAAATTGAATAAAAGTTTCATAAAATGAGATTTGCTTCATTATCTATTTTTGTATAGCCACATGTTTTGTAACTCCTACCAGCAAGTCCATTTCCCCATTGTTTGAAATCTGGCCACTTGACTTGCTTTGGCCATTTGGGAAGTCACAAATGAGATGTAAGCAGATCCTGGAAAAGTGCTTGCATATTGGGTTTTTCCCTCTGCTGCTGCCTTTGCAACCCAGCTTCCCTGTGAAGAAGCCTGGGCAAGCATGCTAAAAGCTGGAGATACATGGCCCGGGTGACCCTGGTGTCCCACCTGCTCCCTAGGTAGATGAAATGATCACTGATCATCTAGTCCATGGCCAGTCAGGCCAAATCATAAAAATAATGCCCAGCTAATCCCCAGAATCTTGAATAATTAATTTTAAAAAACTCATTGTTTAAGCCAGTAAGTTTTTGGGGGAGTTTTGTCACACAAAAATAGATAACTGATACATAAATCAGTCCCTGTTGTGTAGATATAACAGAAAGTTAGAACAAACAAAGGCATTAGCTTTGGAGCTAGGTGGTAAGAAGGAGCTGGAAAAGTGTTGAGGAAACTGTTAGTGAAGACTGGAGAAATGGTGAGTAAAGCATTAGTGGAGACTAGAAAACCAGCGGGGAAACTTCTTACTCAAGCTGGAAAAATGATGCATCAAGTGTGGCAGTTCCTGAGGAGCTCATCTGGATCTGGATCTGATGAAGAGCATGGTAGCATGAACTTTGAGCCTGATGTCTAACTGAATGTGACTTAGGGGGATCCAGGGATGAGAATGAGCCTATTTTGCACATGGAAAGAATGAAAATAATTGTCACCAGAAGGTGAACTGTGGTAGATTTTTTTGAAAAGCAAAAACAATATTTACAGCACCTCGTATCAGGAGTTGTTTATTTCCCCACTTTTGACTCTGGACTTGATGATGTGACTCGCTTTGACCAATGGGGAATTACCAAACATGATGCAAGTAGAGAACTGGAAAGTGATTCCACATTGGGCTTTGCCAGCTCTTGCTGCCTTTCCATATGAAGGAAACTTCCCAAGGTTCCATATGAAAATGCCTGGGCTAGCCCACCAGATAGTAGAAACAGGTGGAAAGAGGAGTTCGAAGTTATCTGTGTGGCAGAAATTTTTAAGATTTTACTGATGTATATCATTCATGCATGAAAATACATGAACAAGTATATAGTAAAGTTGTGAGCTTACAAAATAAACATGCATATCATCATATAGGGGCCCACACATTAACCCACCCAAAACACCTTGCATTGCTGTGAGACAGTTGTTACAAATTATGAAAGAATATCATCAAAATCTTACTATTAACTATATTCCGTATCTTATATTTGGTATATTTTCCCCCAACCCACCATATTATTTTTTTAAACATATTTTTATTACAGAAGTTGTGGACTTTCAAAACAATCATGCACATGTGTAGAATTCCCATACAACACCCCTTCATCAACACACGACAGTGTGGTGGAACATTTGTTACATATTATGAGATAATATCATCAGACTACTATCACCAACCATGACCCATTGCATACATTTGACACATTTTTTTCCTCCTCCCCCATTATCAACATAGCACATCTTTGGCATAGATGCATGACTATTACAGTATTGTTGTTAACCACAGTCCACAGGTCACACCAATTTTATTTTCCCATGCTTCTCCACATTCCCACCACCCTGCAATAGTGACATACATCCACTCTAGCTCACAGAAAGGCACTCTTTCATCTGTACCATCAAGCACAATTCTCATCCACCTCTGGGTTCACTGTGTTATTCAGTCTCTACATTATTCTCCAGCTTTCTTTCAACTGACATTTATATCCGTAAATTACCCTTTCCAGCTACAATCCCATTTAAAACCAGCTGTTACTTAGTATGTGTTACCATCAACTCACACATTTCCACACTTTTACAGTAAAGGTAATTAAGACTTCTACATACATTAAGCATCAGTAGTCCTTTCCAGCCCCCTTCTTATCTCCTAATAACCTATACTCTAGGTTTTAATGCAATGTGTTTATTCTTTTGTATTTAGATCATATTAATGAGACCATGCAATATTTGTCCTTTTGTGTCTGACTTACCTCACTTAGCATAATGTCTTCAATATTCATTCATGTTATCATATGTATCCCAATTTCATTTCTTCTTACTGCAGCATAGTATTTCATTGTATGTGTATATCACATTTTGCTTATCAACCAAGTGTCATTGGTTGAAGGACACTTGGGTGGTTTCCATCTTTTGGCAATTGTGAATAACACCACTATGAACATCAGTGGGCAGATGTCTATCCGTGTCACAGTTTTCAGTTCTTCTGGGTATATTCCTAGGAGAGGAATTGCTGTATCATATGGCAGTTCTATATTTAGCTTCCTAAGGAATTGCCAAAGTGTCTTCCACAGAGGCTGCATCATTTTACGATCCCATGAACAGTGAGAGACTGTTCCTATTTTTAAATAATGGCCATTCTATGTGGTATGAGATGATATCTCATTGCTGTTTTGATTTGCAATTCCCTAATAGCTAGTGATATGGAACATTTTTTTCACATGCTCTTTGGCTATTCGTATTTCCTCTTTGGATAAATGTCTATTTAAGGCTTATGCCCAATTTTTACTTGGATTGCTTGCTCTTTTATTGTTGAGTTGCATGATCTCTTTATATAGAATTGAAATCAAACCCTTATCAGATAAGCGGTCTCCAAATATTTTCTCTCATTGATTGGGCTGTCTTTTTACCTTCTTGATGAAGTCCTTTGAATCACAAAAGAGTTTAAGTTTGAGGAGGTCTCATTTATCCAGGTTTTCTTTCATGTCTCATGCTTTTGTTGTAAGGTTTAAGAATCTACCACCTACTACCAGATCTTGAAGATGTTTTCCTGCATTTTCTTCCAGAAGCTTTATAGTTCTTGCTTTTATGTTTAGGTCTTTGATCCATTTTGAGTTAATTTTTGTGTAAGGTGTGAGGTCTTCTTTTGTTTGTCTATGGATATCCAGTTCTCCCAGCACCATTTGTTGACTAGACTGTTCTACCTGAGCTGGGTGAGTTTGACAGACTTATTAAAAATCACTTGACCAGAGATGTAAGGGTCTGTTTCCAAACCATCAATTCAGGTCCCTTGGTCTATGTGTCTATCTTTATGCCAGTACCGTGCTGTTTTTACCATTGTAGCTAGTTAGGTAATATGATTTAAAGTCCAGAAGTGAGAATCCTCCAACCTCACCTTTTCTTTTTAAGATGTTCCTGGCTATTCAAGACTCCTTACCCTTCGAAATAAATTTGGTAATTGTGTTTTCCATTGGCTTAAAAAATGTTGGTGGAATTTTTATTAGGATTACATTGAATGTGTTTGTCAATTTGGGTAGAATTTACATTGTAATGATATTTAGTCTTCTAATCCATGGGCATGGAATGTTCTTCCAATTATTCAGGCCTTTAAAAAAAAATTTCTTTTAACAATGCTTTGTAGTTTTCTGAATACAAGTGCTTTATATACTTGCTTAAGTTTATTCCTAAATATTTGATTCTTTTAGTCACTACTGTGAATGGAATTTTTCCCTGACTTCCTCCTCAGATTGTGCATTAGTACTGAATAGAGCACCACTGATTTTTGTGTATTCATCTTTTATCCTGAAACTACTGAAATGTTTATTAGCTCTAACAGAATGGAGGTAAACTTTTCAGGCCTTTCCAGGTAGAGGATCATATCATCTGTGAATAGCAAAATTGTACTTCTTCCTTTCCGATTTAGATGCCTTTTATTTCTTTCTTGCTTGATTTGCTCTAGCTAGAACCTCTAGCACTATATTGAACAACAGTGGTGACAATTGGCCTCCTTGTCTTGTTCCTGATTCAATGGGAAAGTTTTCAGTCTGTCACCATTGCATACAATGTTAGCTGTGGGTTTTTCATACATGGCCTTTATCTTGTTGAGAAACTTTCCTTCAATTCCTTTCTTTTGTAGTATTTTTATCAAGAAAAGATGCTATATTTATTCAAATGCCTTTTCTTTGTTAATCGATAGGATCATGTGAGTTTTCTTCTTTGATTTATTAATGTGATATATTTTGCTGATTTTCTTGTGTTGAGGCACTCTCTTATTTTATTTTATTTTTAAAATTTTTTTATCCCCCCCCCCCCCGGGCTTGCTTGCTGTCTGCGCTCTCTGTCCATTTGCTGTGCATTCTGTGTGTCTGTATTTATTTATTTTTCAATTTATCCCTGCCCCCTTCCCCCCCCCCCGTTGCAGCTTTCTTTTTTTTTTTTTTTTTTAATTAATTTTTTTTTATTGACTTTGTAATAATGTTACATTAAAAATATATATGTGAGGTCCCATTCAACCCCACCCCCCCACCCCCCCTCTCCCCCCCCAACAACACTCGTTTCCATCATCATGACACATCCATTGGATTTGGTAAGTACATCTTTGGGCACCTCTGCACCTTATACACAATGGTCCACATCATGGCCCATACTCTCCCCCATTCCATCCAGTGGGCCCTGTGAGGATTTACAATGTCCGGTGATTACCTCTGAGGCACCATCCAGGGCAGCTCCATGTCCCAAAGACGCCTCCATCTCTCATCTCCTCCTGTTGCAGCTTTCTTGTTGTCTGCTCTCTGTGTCCATTCACTGTGCACTCTTCTGTGTTTTTTAGCTTGTCTCCCTTTTTGTTGTGTCACCATGCTGAGTTGGCTCTCCACAGCGCTTGCGGGCAGGGCAGTACTCCATGGTCCTTGCAGGCCAGCAGCTCTCCGCAGCATGCAGGAGAGCCTGCCTTCCCAAGGAGGTCCCAGAATGCAAACCCAGGGCCCCCCATATTGTACACAGGAGCCCCAACTGATTAATCCACAGCCGCTTCCCAAGCCACTTTTTTTTTTTTTAATTATTTTATTTATTCATTCCCCTGCCCTCCTTGTTGTTTGCATTCACTGTCTGCTCTCTGTGTCCATTCATTGTGTGCTTTCTGTGTCTGCTTGTCTTTTCTTTAGGAGGCACTGGGAACCGAACCTGAGACCTTCCACGTGGGAGAAATATGATCAATCACTTGCGTTACCTGAGCTCCCTGCTTTGTTGTGTCTCTCATTGTGTTTCCTCTTTGTGTTTCCCTCTTGTGTCATCTTGCCACACCTGCCCATTGAGCCAGCTCACTGTCTTTCTCATCCTCTCCAGAAGGTACAGGGAACTGAACCTGGGACCTCCCATGAGGTAGGTGAGAACTCAATCACTTGAGCCACATCCACTTCCCATGTTGAACCACTCTTGCGTGCCTGGTATAAAGCCCACTTGGTCATGATGAGTAATTCTTTTAATGTATTGTTGGATTTGATTAGCAAATATTTTGTTGAGGATTTTTGCATCCATATTCATTAGGGAAATTAGTCTATAATTTTCTTCTTTGTAATATCTTTACCTGGCTTTGGTATTAGGGTATTGGCTGCTTCATAGAATGAGTTTGGTAGTGTTCCTTCTTGTTCAATTTTTTTGGAATAGCTTAAGTAAGATTGGTATTAAATTTTCTTTGAATGCTTTGAAGAACTCACCTGTGAAACCATCTAGTCCTGGACTTTTCATTTTGAGGAGTTGTTTGGTGACTCTCTTTACTTGTGATTGATTTGTTGAGGTCTTCTATTTCTTCTAGGATCAGTGGTGTAGGTTGTTTATACATTCCTAGGAATTTTTCCATTTCATCTGCATTGTCTAGTTTTTTGACATACAGTCATTCTTAGTAGCCTCTTATGATCTCTTTTATTTCTGTGGGGTCAGTAGTAATTTACCCATTTTCATTTTTTATTTCATTTATTTGCATCTTCTCTTTTTTTCTTTCATGGTCTAGTTAAGGGTTTGTCAATTTTGTTAATCTTCTTGAAGAACCAATTTTTGGTTTTGTTAATTCTCTCTATAGTTTTTTATTCTCAATTTCATTTATTTCTGCTCTGATCTTTGTTATTTCCTTCCTTCTACTTGCTTTAGGATTCATTTGCAGTTCTTTTTCTAGTTCTTCCAATTATGTTGTTAATTCACTGATTTTAGCTCTTTCTTCTTTTTTAATGTACGCATTGAGGGCTATAAATTTCCCTCTCAGAACTGCGTACATTGCATCCCATAGATTCTGATATGTTGTGTTCTCATTGTCATTCGTCTTGTGATATTTATTGATTTCTCTCAAAATTTCTTCTTTGACTCACTGATTGTTTAAGAGTGTGTTGTTTAATCTCCATATATTTATGTATTTTCTCTTTTTCTGCCTCTTGTTGATTTCCATTATGATCAGAGAAAGTGCTTTGTATAATTTCAATCTTGAATTTATTGAGCTCTGCTTTGTGACCCAACATAAGGTCTATCCTAGAGAAAGATCCATGAGCACTTGAAAAGAATGTATATCCAGCTGTTTTGGGGTGCAGTGTTCTGTATATGTCTATTAGGTTTAGTCCATTTATCATATTATTCAGGCTCTCTGTTTCTTTACTGATCCTCTGCCCAGATGTACTATCCAATGTTGAAAGTGGGGTATTAAAATCTCCAACTATTATTGTAGCAACAATTATTTCTCCCTTCAGTTTTGCCAGTGTATGCCTCATGTATCTTGGGGCATCTTGGTTGGGGCATATACATTTATTATTGTTATTTATCCCTGGTGCCTTGCCCCTTTTATTAATATATAATGTCTCCTTGTCTCTAACAACAGTTTTGCTTTTAAAGTCTATTTCATCCATTTAAGTATTGCTACTCCAGCTAATTTTGTTGTTGTTGTTGTTACTGCATGAACGGGCTATCTTTTTCCAGCCTTTCACTTTCAGTCTATTGGTATTCTTGGGTCTAAGATGAGCTTCTTATAGACAGTATATAGATGGATCCTATTTTCTTATCCATTCCACCAGTCTGTGTCTTTTAATTGGGGAGTTTAATCCATTAACATTCAATGTTATTACTGTAAATACAGTTCTTATTTCACCCATTTTCACCTTTGGGTTTTATCTGTCATATTTTATTTTCACCACTCTTTGACACCTTTAGTTATTTTAACTGACATAATCTTCATTTCTAGACTCTCTTCCAAGTCTCTCTCTCCTATCTTTTCTTTTCAGGCTGTAGCACATCCTTTAGTATTTCCTGCAAAGTCAGTCTCTTGGTTATAAACTCTCTCAGTTTCAGTTTATCTCTGAGTATTCTGAACTCACCCTCATTTTTAAAAGACAATCTTGTTAGATATGAGATTCTTGATGGCAGTTTTTCTCTTGCAGTATCTTAAATATATCATAGCACTGCCTTCTTTCCTCCATGGTTTCTGATGCGAAATCAGCACATAATCTTATTGGGTATCCCTTATATGTTATACATTGCTTTTCTCTTGCTGCTCTCAGAATGGTCTCTTTGTCTCTGGCATTTGACATTCTGATTAATATGTGTCTCAGAGTTGTTCTATTTGGATTTATTTGGATGACAGTATGTTGTGCCTCTTGGACACAGACACCAATGTCCTTCAATTGGGTTGGGAATTTTCTACCATTATTTCTTCAAATATTCCTTCTGCTCCTTTTCCCTTCTCTTCTCCTTCTGGGACACCCGTGACATGTATGTTTGCATGTCTCTTCCTGTCATTCAGTTTCCTGAGACCTTGTTCAATTTTTTCCATTCTTTTCTTCAGCTGTTCTTTTGTATGTTTGTTTTCACTGGCTATGTCTTCAAGTTCACTAATCCTTTCTTCTGTTTCCTCAAATTTGCTGTTATATGACTCCAGTGTATTTTAAATTTCCTTTTTTGTGATTTCATTCCCATAAAATTTGCTATTTTTCTATGCATGCTTTCAAATTCTTCTTTGTACTCACCCAATGTCTTCTTCATATCCTTACTCTCTTTAACCATCTCCTTGAATTTATTAGGGAGATTTGTTTGAAAATCTATGATTAGTTGTCTCAACTACTTTATGCCACCTGGAGGCTCATCTTGTTCCTTTAACTGGGCCATGTCTTCCTGTTGCTTGGTATGGACTGTAATTTTTGTGGGTGTCCTGGCATCTGGCTTTCTAGGTATATTTATTCTGGGTGCAGTTTCTCTCTTTAGTGTAGGGCTTTCTTTCCTTTTCTCTCTTGATGTTTGTGTAGTAGAAGCTGAGGATGTAGTTGTTACTATAAGCTGTGGAGACTGAAGCTGTTGTCTGCATTGCCCCAGAGAACAGTGAAGCTTCTCCCACCTTTCTCCTTTGCCAAGGGTAGGGAACAGAGCCACAGTCATGTGTAATAATCCAAGTTGTGCAGACCAAGACTGCCTTTAGCTGCCCATTCCTCCCCTGCCTGGGGCAGGGATGGAGCTGTAGGTGTGGGCATCCATCTACACCATGCTGGCCCAAAATGACCACAGTTGCCCAGGTAGACTGATATAACACCACTCTCCCCTCCCTGTCAGGGGTGGGATGGATGCTCAGGCTGCCCAACAATCTATCTAATACATTAGGGCTGAATGCACCTGCAGTTGCCCTGAGAGACTGAGGGAGTACTGTCCCTTCTGCCCTTTAGGGTATAGGAACAGAACTACTGATGCCAAACAGTTCAGTCTGTGTAGGCCAAAAGTACCTGTAGTTGCCCAGAGAGGGTGGGGATACACCAACACCCTCCTATCCTATTGGGGAATGGTACCCACCACAGGTACCCATCAGTCCAGGATTTATAGGCCAAAAGTGCCCGCCATTGCCCTGAAAGGTTGAGGAAACACAGCTACCCTTCTACCTTACTTGGAGGCAGGGATAGGGCTCTAGGTGTCTAAGTCTGTGTGGGCCAAAATCACCTGCAGTTACCCAGATAGGCTGAAGAAACCTCTAACCCCAGAGGATTGGAGGGGTGGAGATAGAATCGAAGGTGCTCAACAAACCAGTTTGTGTGGGCTAAAAGTGCCTGCTGTTTCCTGGAAAGGCTGAGGAAACACAGCTCTTGTCATATTTTATTGGGGTGCAGCCCCAGGTGCCCAACTATTCAGTCTGTGCCAGCTGAATACCTGCAGTTACAAGGAGAGGCTGGTGCAGGTCACACTAGCTTCCTCCCTGCTGGGGTTTAGGCTAGACGTTAAATCTGATCTGGATGGAAAGAAGCCAGTTCCTACTAGCTCTGTGATTTTCATGCTGGGGGCAGAGATAAAATGACAGCTACCAGCCTTTTTCTGAGTTCAAACTTTAGCTATTCTTATGGTTATACTTTAGCTAGCTGAATTTACTAATCAGTAGCTGACATTGGTCCCCAACTGTCTCTTACCAGTTTTTGGGAAATGAAGCTTCCACCTCTAGCCATGGAATACTCCTGAGGGTGCTTGAGAAGCCAGTGGAGGATGGGCACCAGCCTCCTTGGTGTGGAGTGTTCTGCTCACAAATCTTCTCTGCAGATGGGCATTCTCCTCCTTCCATTCTTTCAAGGATGTTGCAGGATGCTCTTCTGGTCTCCTGTATCCTCCAAACAGTTCTTTATATAGCTCTGCGTGATTAGTAACTTCCTTGCAGCAGGAGCCAACTCTAGGAGCTCCTTATTCTGCCGCCATCTTGATGGTTCCCTCTTGGCAGTAATCTTTTTTAAAATGTTTAGATAAGCTGATAAAAGGTGGAAAAGTTCCCTAAATACTGTAGCCACTCTCCTGGCACACAAGGGAGACCATCCCAGACTGGAAGAACTGCTCAGTAAAGCCACAGAATAATGCCGTAAAACTCAATTAAGCCATTAAGATATGGGGTGGTTTGTAACACAGCACTAGATAACAGCTGTATACTACCTACATGTGATACATTCAGGTATTCCTATTCTGTTTCATTCATTTTTCTTATTGCAGGTCTTGGCCATTAAATTGATTTCACCACATAATAATGAGTTTAGAATTGCAGTTGGAAAAATATTTGTGTAGCATATATTGGCTTGGATAGGGAAACCTGTATTTTTCTTTTTAAAGATTTATTTTTATTTATTCATTTCTCTACCCTTCCTCCCACCCCCACCCTGGTTGTCTGTTCTCTGTGTCTATTTGCTGCATCTTCTTTGTCTGCTTCTGTTGTCGTCAGCAGCACAGGAATCTGTGTTTCTTTTTTGTTGTTGTTGCTTCATCTTGTTGTGTCAGCTCTCCATGTGTGCGGTGCCATTCCTGGGCAGGCTGCACTTTCTTCCGCACTGGGCGGCTCTCCTTACAGGGCACACTCCTTGTGTGTGGGGCTCCCCTACACGGGGGACACCCCTGTGTGGCAGGGCACTCCTTGCACGCATCAGCACTGCCCGTGGGCCAGCTCCACGCTGGTCAAGGAGGCCCGGGGTTTGAACCACGGACCTCCCATGTGGTAGACAGACACCCTAACCACTGGACCAAGTCTACTTCCCAGAAACCTGTATTAATAGAACAAATTTGTCTTTTTTCCACATTACCCAGAAAGGGGTCCATATGGCATTGTCCTGGGTTTCCATCATAATTTAAAGGGAAACTTAAACAATGTCCTGAGCCCTTGATGTCCTGCAGAGGAAGGAGAGGGATATCCTTAAATTCCTTGCAGCAGGAACTCAATTTGGTGGCACCAACCTTGACTTCCAAATAGAAGAGCACATGTACAAAAGGAAAAGTGATGGCATCTACATCATAAATTTGAAGAGGATCTGGGAGAAGCTTCTGCTCATGGCTCATGCCACTACTGCCACTGAAAACCCTGCTGATGTCAGTGTTATATCCTCCAGGAATACCAGCCAGCAGGCTGTTCTGAAGTCAGCTACCACCATGGATCTACCCCTCTTGCAGGGCGCTTCACACCTGAACCCTTCACTAATCAGATTTAGGCAGCCTTCCGGGAGCCACGTCTTCTGGCTCCCAGAGCTGACTACCGGCCTCTCACAGAGGTATCCTGTGTTAACCTGCCCACCATTGCTCTGTGTAATACAGATTCTCCTCTGCACTGTGTGGACATTGCCATCTCATGCAACAAGGGAGCTCACTCGGTGGGTCTGATGTGGTGGATGATGGCCCAGGAAGTTCTGCGCATGCATAGCACCATCTCCCGTGAGTACCTGTGGGCGGTCGTGCCTGATCTGTACTTCTACTGAGATCCTGAGAAGATTGCAAAGGAAGAGCAGGCTGCTGCTGGAAAGGCTGTGACCATGGAGGAGATTCAAGGTGAATGGACCCCTCCTGCTCTTGACTTTACTATTACTCTCTCTGAGGTCACAGACTGGTCCGAAGACCTGCAGATGCTCTCTGCACCTATTCAGCAGTTCCGCGCTGAAGACTGAAGTATTTGGCCTACATCTGAAGATTGGGCTGCAGCTCCCACTGCTCAGGCCACTGAGTGGGTAGGAACAACCACCGATGAGTCAAAAGCTCTTCTTCCACAGGCTCTTAAACAGAATGCTAAAAACGTACCAGAAAATAAACATGGCTTCCTATAAATTAAAAAAAAAAAGAAGCAAATTTTGAGCACTTACTCTATGCTGAGCAATGTTTTAAGGGCTTTATCTCTTTACCATCCCTATAATGTAAGTACTATTATTAGGTCCATTTTAAAGAAGAGGAAACTGAGGCTAGTTTCTCCAGTTTCCCCAGTGCATAAAGGTTTTGACATATTAAGTGCTCAATTAATATTAAGAATGAATAAATCAATGATAGGGATGGGTACTGTATTATAGTGGTGAATATTATTAGATATTCAATACATCTTTGTTAACATTTTTGTTAAGTGAATGAGATAAGATTGAAAGAACCCTGAAATAGTCATGAGGACACTAAGAGCTGGGAGTAGAATGAGGCGAGGGAGACACCTACAGTGGAAAATTGAAGGTAGACGTCACGCTCAGATCCTGGCCTGACACCTCTGCCATTGACTACTGAGTGTCATTAGGCAAGTGACTGTCTTCCTGGGCCTCTGCTCTGTCCTCAGTAAAATGAGGGACTTGGACCAACAAACCGTAAACTTCTCTGAGAAGTTTTAAAGAAGAGGGTCCTCTCTGTCACAGTCTCCAGAGCTCTGATGGTGAAAAACTATGTATAAACAAAGGAGGGAGAACTACCTGGCCAAAATGCCAGGAGGAAATGGCTAAATTACCTTTAAGTTCTCTTCCTAGCAAGACTGGAGAGGAACTTGTAGTTATCTCTGTCAACCGGAAGCAGATAACAAACAGCCTGGCTGTTAACAAAGTTGGGATCATGGCAGGTAAAAGGTCCTGAATCTCGACACAGTTAAATGAGGTCATGATCATGGCACAGACACAGACTACTATGATGTGAGCCTCCTTGTGTGTTTGGTTCCAGCAGGAGCCTTTTATTTCTACCCCCAAGTTCCAGCAAGAGGGGGTATACACCTGTGTATTATCAATAGAGTCATTTCTTTCTAACTCAAGCAAAAAGCCTGTCTGGTGCATGGGTGGGTGTGGGTGCTATGTGTCACACAATCTTCCAGGGACCCGGGTTGATGGGGGCTCTACCATCTTCACCATGTGGCTCCCAGGGCCCCTCTGGAGGTGGATATCCAGCCAGCAGACAGGGAAGAGAAAGTGAAGGGCAGGTCTGCATGTGGTCCACATCACTTTGGCCCACATAATGTTGGCCAGAACTCACAACCACAAGGAGAGCTGGGAAAGGTAGTCTCACTTGATGCCTAGGAGGAAAAGAAAACTGTGGGGAGGAGGGGGAAGGGTGGTGAGAGATGACTGGAGGAAGCTCTGGATGACCGTGGAGTACAGTGCTTTCAAAGTTATGATGATTATTTTTATATTTTTAGCGTTGGAGCATTTTCTTTTTAATAAGTCACTTATAACCTAAATACATAAAGCACATAACATCAGAATGGGCTTTTTTTGAAGCATGGGCTTTGGAATAAGGCAAAATTGGGTTCATATGTGGGTGGCTTCTGTCACTCAGTATCTGATCTACTCTTTTTCCCCCCCTTTTACTTTTTTAAAGATACTTCAATTACATAAATGTTACTGAGTATATAGGGGATTCCCATATGCCCCACTACCCACACCTCCACATTTTCCCACATTAGCAACATCTTTCATCAGTGAGGTACATTCATTGCAATTGGTAAACACATTTTGGAGCATTGCCACTAAACATGGATTACAGTTTATATTCTAGTTTACACTGTCTCCTATTCGACTCTGTAGGTTATGGCCAGATATATAATGGCCTGTACCTGTCATTGCAATTTCATTCAGAATGATTCCCAAGTCCCAAAAATGCCTCCCTATTACATCTTTCTTACTCTTAAAAGTCCCTGAGGGAAGTGGATGTGGCTCAAGTGATTGAGCTTCCGCCAACCACATGGAAGGTCCAAGGTTCAGTTTCTGGTGTCCCGAAGAAGTTGAACAAGACAATGAGCTGATGTGGTAGGTTGGCACGGTGAGCTGATGCAACAAGATGATGCAACAAGAGACACAAAGAGGAAACACAATGAGAGACACAATAAAGCAGGGAGCAGGGGTGGCTCGAGTGACTGAGCGCCTCTCTCCCACATGGGAGGTCCCAGGTTTGGTTCCCGGTGCCTCCTAAAAAAAGACAAGTAGACACAGAGAGCACACAATGAAAGGACACAGAGAATAGACAGTGAGTGCAAACAACAGGGGGTGGGGGTGGGGGTGGGGGTGGGGGTGGGGGGAGTAAATAAAATAAAATAAAAAAGAGTCCCTGAACCCAGTGGTTGAGAGCCTGCTCTCTGAGGCTGGCCAGACCTAAGTTAAATGCCAGTTGTGTTATTTTTTTTTTCTCCTCAGCCTCAGTGGGTCCCCACTACAAAATAGGGACTATAGGGAAGCAGGCTTGGCCCAATGGATAGGGCGTCTGCCTACCACATGGGAGGTCTGCGGTTCAAACTCCGGGCCTCCTTGACCCGTGTGGAGCTGGCCCACGCACAGTGCTGATGCGCGCAAGGAGTGCCGTGACACACAGTGGTGTCCCCCACGTAGGGGAGCCCCACACACAAGGAGTGTGCCCTGTAAGGAGATCCGCCCAGGGCGAACGAGAGTATGGCCTGCCCAGGAATGGCGCCGCACACACGGAGAGCTGACACAACAAGATGATGCAACAAAAAGAAACACAGATTCCTGGTGCCACTGATAAGGATAGATGCGGTCACAGAAGAACACACAGTGAATGGACACAGAGAGCAGACAACTGGGGGAGGGGGCGCAGAAAGAAAGGAAGAAATCTTGAAAACAAAATAGAGATTATAATACTTATCTGAGAATGTTGTTGGGAGAATTAAATGAACATTATTATCTGAATTGTTCACTACCAGCCTGACACATTACAGGGTAATCGATAAGTGATGAAATGTTTATTTTTTATTATTATTCTTTAGAAGGTGGTACCTCTGAAAGAGGTCAGTTCTCCAGAGGGTTCCAATGCAGGAAGGAACACTGAAAGCCTAGGTTAGGTCCTATGCAAAACCTAGCAAGCCAGTCAACATTACAGCTTATGCCAGTGAAAGAAGTAAAAGGCCTTCCTGACGTTTCAACAACAGAAGGCCCACTTTTGCAGGTGCTGGCTGCCTCCTGGCTCTAGGGTTAGGCTGAGAGCCTCAGCTGGATTCTCAGAGCCCATCCTAGATGGCCTCGAGGGCTGCGTCTAATGCTTCTTGTTACAGACATTGTCAGACAGCACTTCGTGGGCCTTCCTCTTTTTATTGTGAATTTCCTAGTTGCTCCATTCTCTCTGCGTCCAAATAAACTGTGTTTTCAACAAATAAGGTATGGTTTTTAAAAAGTCAACATTTTATTGGCCATAATACAAAGTTAAAATTGGGAAGGAGATCAAAAGATTACCACACAGCAGGGGAAGGTGGGGGCTTTTGAAAACACAATATAATCATTCTCCTTGTACTAGTTAATACTAGAACCAGAAGGATTCTTAGCAAACACCTAGGTCAATCCTAGAATTGCAAACTGCAATATTTAAACTTGAGTCCCAGTTCCACCACTTAGGAGCAATATGATCTTGGGCTAGCCTCGTTTTCAACTTTAAAATGGAGTTAATAAAGTTGTTTTTATTATGAGTCATCTCAGTTCCACAAATGTTTTGAATTCCTAAGAACCTCTGGTAGGTACAGGAGATGTAAGACAAATGAAGAACTCCCAGTGCGGTGTAAGAGAGATACAGCTAATTGTATACGTCAGATTTTCAAGAAAAACAGAACCAATAGGATATGTACAGATAGTAGATTAGATAGACAGATGTTTATTTTAAGGAATTGAGTCACATGATTGTGGGGGCTGGCAAGTCCAAATTTCGTAGGACAGGCCGCAGGCTGGAAATACTGGTAAAAATAAGGTTGAAGTCCTGAGTCCACCATCTGTTGGAGAGGGCAGCAGGTTAGAAGCTCAGGGTGTGGGTATTCTTGAGGCAGAATTTCTTCTTGTCTCTGAATCTGCCAGTTCTTTGCTCTAAAGACTTTCTACTGATTATATAAGCCTACCTACATTATCAAGAGTAATCTCCTTTACTCAAAGTCAATGAATTATATATGTTAACCACATGTACAGCACACCTCCATGCAACATCTAGGCCAGTGTTTGACCAAAGGGCTGGACACTATAAACTAGTCAAGTTGACACATAAAATTGGCCATCACACTGCCAGGAAAGGATGTATACCAGGGTGGTTTTCCCACTGTGCCCTTACACACACCGCTGCTGCAAGAGAGGAACTGGCCTCCACTGTAGAATCACTGGTAAGATCAAGGGGCTGCCCCTGCCCCATAGCTGGGCCAGAGTTTCCCTCACAGGATTTTAGAATCCTGGATTCCAGGATTTTAGGGACAAAGTAGGTTACTTGGCTATAGGACACATGCCTGTGAAGTCATGTACGCTTGGGAGCCAAGGCAGGTATTTTCGTGGAGGCATCAGCATTTGTATGCTGAGGAGCAAGCCAGGAGAATTGCAAAGGGGAGCAGAGAAGGGAGCAGACAGGGCATGAAAATGAGACAAAAGAGCAGATCACATAGTAGTGGGGAGATTGAGACAGTTTCTCAAATCTTCCTCTCCTTGTGTGACAGGTGACTAGTATTTATAGTCTTACATTCCTCCACTCACCTTTCTTTTTTCCCTCCCTAAACTGACTTTAATTGGATTCCACTTACTTGAAATCAGCATGCCCAAAGAAAACCAGATACCTGTACAAAGTGTTGTAGGAAAATGAGAGCACTTCATCCTCCCAGGCCAAGCTGGAGTTGAGGAGAGCTTTAGCCCCTCATTGTATGCAGTTGGAGGCTGGGACTCAGATGGAGGGGAGATGGTATCCCCAAGTTCACACAACTAGTCAGTGCAGAGCTAAGACTTCAACCTAGTCTGAACCTCACAGATAGAAATATTGGACTCCAGGCTGTCGGTCACAAAGAGGGTAAGTGACAAACAAATAAATAAATAAAAGGGCCACCCTCCTCCTGCCTGTTTATCAAATCTCAGTTTAGGCCTAATTTCTGCCAATCTTGTCAATCCTGCCCCGGCCACCCCCACATCCCCACATGAACTACCCTTGCCTCTGTGATCCTCTCTTACTTCCTTTCTTTCCTCTTATTTGACCACATAGCATATACTTTATTTATTGTTCTTTTATGTTTCATTTATCTCCCAAACTTGCCTATGGGGAATAACAAGTCTTCTATCTTCTGCTCAACTAGGAAGCAGAGTTCTGTAGGGAAAAGGGCAAAGGGATTTTTAATAAGCCTTATTTGGGGGAAAATCCTGGCTCTGCCTTTTATTAATTGTATGACCTTGGAATGAATGCTGGTTGATGATAATAATTATTTACTGAGCACTTACTATGTGCCAAATATGGTACTGTGTGCTTTATGTGTTATCTCATTTAATATTCACAACTCCAGAAAAGGGGGGGGGGTGGTTATACCATCTTTACAGAGGAAGAAACTGAAGTTTTGAGAAGTGACATAGAAAACTCAATTACACAGTGAACAAGAGGCACAGCTGTGATGAACAACATCAGCTCCAAAATTTCTATCTCATCTTAAGGGTCTCTTTGAGAAGAGGTGCTTGGGCTATTGTCTCGAAATCATGTTTACATAACAAACACACTACTTTAAATTAGGATGTGTTTCACAGGAATAAAAATATAAATAAATAAATAAATTTTAAAATATTTTCATTTACTTTTACAGATGATTGAGAAAAAAGCAAGTCCCATATCACAAAATAAGGAGAACCATGGTAAGGAGCCCTAAAGAGCCAAAACTATCTTGAAAAAAAAAAGAACAAAGTGGGGGACTCACACTTATTAGAACTTATTACAAATCTACAATTATCAAAACAGCATGGTACTGGCACCAAGATAGATATATAGACCAATGAAATTAATTGAGAGTTTAGCAACAGATCCTCACATCTATGGCCAAATGATTTTTTTTAGGAGGTACTCGGGATTGAACCTGGGACTTCATACATAGGAAGCAGGTGCTCAACCACTGAAGGGAAAGCTGGCCCAGCTGAAATTTAAGCCATGAGACTCGCCCTGGAAGGGACAGGACTATGAGTAAACTCTACACCCTACAGGCCCTTGAGTAAACTCAGGGATAGCCCTCGAGAGCGCTGAGTCACTGGCCGAGAATAGTACGCATGCGCCAAGCTGCCTTCGTGCCTCCCCCTCCCAACCTAACCAAGTAATCATAAAGGCCACCTTATATGGACATGTCGCAGTCCCAACCAATCAAGTAATGCTTCCGCGTTAGCCCTATATAATCCCTGCTCACCACCCCCTCCCTGGACAGTACGCATGCGCCGAGCAGCCGTTTCATCTCCTTCATTTTGTCTAGTAAACTATAGTTACCATATATAGACATATTGCTATCCCAACCAATCAGATAATGTTTCCGCGTTCACCCTATATAACTCCTGTCCACTGCCCCCTCCCCGGACTCGCTCGCAGATCGCGCATAAGCCCGCGCGCCCTGGCTCCCCCGCTTCTGCCAATAAAGCTGTCTGCTTCTCCTGGCCAGTGGCTTGCGTGGGTTTGTAGCGCGGTCACCCTTCGCTGACTAGCAGCCCCGGCCAGCAGTCCCCGGCGCACGGCTGGTAAGGCGTGTGGACAACCCGTTGCTCACGAGGGCGGCGCAAAGAAGGCTTTGCCTCCCACCCGAGTGGCAGGGAGCCATGGCCGCAAACCACTTGAGCTACATCCACTCCCCCAAATGATTTTTTTTAAGAAAAAAATACACTCCTCTCCCATTGTTTATGCTTGCTGTCTGTTCACTGTGTACTCATCTTCTTTTTAGAAGGCACCAGGAACCGAATCCAGAACTTCCCATGTGGGAGAGAGGTTCCCAATCTCTTGAGCCACCTTTGCTCCCTACCTGTTGTCTTTCTCATTGTGTTTCCTCATTGTGTATCTTCTTTGCATCATCTCATTGCATCAGCTCACTGCACCAGCCCATCACATCAGCTTGCTATCTTGCTCATTTTCATTAGGAAGTACCAGGAACTGAACCCAGGACCTGCCATGTGGTAGGTGGACACCCAACTGCTTAAGCCACATCTGCTTCCCCAAATGATTCTTGACAAAACTGCCAAGTCCATTCAATGGGGAAAGAATTGTCTTGTCAACAAATGGCACTGGGAGAACTGAATATCCATTTGAAAAGAAGGAAGGTAGACCCCAACCTCCCACCATATAGGAAAAGTAGTTCAAAATGCATCAAAGCCCTAAATATAAGAACCAAAGCTATAAAATTCCCAGAAAAAAACATAGGGAATCATGTCCAGGATCTTGTGTTAAACAATGATTTCTTAGGTTTTATACCAAAACCATGAGCAACAAAATAAAAAGCAGATAAACTGTACTTCATTAAAATTTTAAAAAATGTTGTGTATCACAGGACTTCATCATGAAAGTAAAAAGACAACCTACACAAAGGGAGAAAATATTTGGAAAAATCCAAATAAGGATTTAATATTCAGAATTTATAAAGAAATCCTACAACTCAACAAAAAGACAACCCAATATAAAAATGGGAAAAAGACTTGAACAGACATTTCTCCAAAGAGGATATACAAATGGCCAAAAAGCATTGAAAAGATGCTAAACATCATTAGCCATTAAGGAAATGCAAATCAAAACCACAATGAGACACCATTTCACACCCACCAGAATGACTACTATTTTAAAAAAAAGAAAGAAAATAACAAGTGTCAAAGAAATGTGGAGAAATAAGAACACTCATTCATTGCTTGTGGGAATGTAAAATGGTGCAGCCACTGTGAAAAAGTTGGGCAGTTCCTAAGAAATGAAAGTTTAGAATTACTATAGGACCTGGCAATCTCATTTCTATGTATATGCCCAAAAGAATTGAAAGCAGGGACTTAAAACAATTATTTTCACACTAATGTTCATAGCAATATTATTCACAATTGCCAAAAAGATGGATGGAAGCAATCCAAGTGCCCATCAACTGATGAATGGATAAATAAAATGTCGCATACACTTACAACAGAGTATTATTCAGCTGTAGAGAGGAATAATGTTCTGATGCATGCTACAACATGGATGAACCTTGAAGACGTCATGTTGAGTGAAATAAGCCAGACAGAGAAGGAGAGATATTTGTAATTTCATTTTTATGAAATAACTAGAATTGGTAAATTCCTAGAGTCAGGAAGTAGAAGTAAAATATTGTGTACAAGAGGCCAGGGGGTGGGTGGGGAGTTAATACTTAATTGATACAGATTTTCTTTCTGGGGATGGAAAAGTTTTGGTTACAGCTGGTGGCAATGGTAGCACAACATTGTGAATATAATTAACACTACTGAATATGTATTTGCATGTGGTTAAAAGGTGGAAATTTTATGTTGCATGTATGTTACTAGAATAAAAATTTAATAAAAACCATAGAACTGTACAACACAAACAGTGAACCTTAATTTAAACTTTGGACTATATTAATAGTATAATAATAATAATAATAATAATGTTTCAATAATGGTAACAAAGGTGTCACACTAATGTAAAATGTTAATAATCGGGAAACTGCGTGTGAGGGGTGTATATGGGAACTCTGTATTTTTTCTGCATGACTTTTCTGTAAACCTATAACTTCTCAAATCAAAGATATATTTTTAAGTATTATTCAGGAAAAAATTAAGGAGAACCAAAGTGAGTAGGAACAGGATATAAAGTGTGGCCATGAATTCCTGAGATGCTGGGGCGGCATGCACAGTGCTTCTCCAGGACCACTTGAGGCATATGAAGGAGCTGGCTACTGCCCCCCAAAAAGCTCAAGAAGAGAGAAGTGCGTGAAGATCTGAGCAGACTTCCTGCAGGATCTGTAAAGGGAACAATCATAAAGTCAGTTGAAACATTTCATCTGTGATTAATCTCTGGGGGAACTACCCCCTCCCCGAAATTCCCCAAATAATTATCCTAAGTTAATGGGAGCAGCAAAGCCCACAGTCTCTGCTCGTCATCTGTTAGTTATAAATGGAGCCACAGAACCCTTCAGGGCTGGAGCTGGGGTTGAAGAAAAGCCTCTGCGTTTACATTTTCTATTTTAATATCTGGCACACACAAAAAAAGTATCTAAATCTATGGTTCTCATTCAGATGTTAGCATTTAGAGCTTTTATAGACTCTTAGCACTTGTTTGCATTTCCTGTCCTCCAATTTAAACAGAGCCACAGGGAGGGAGGCTGTTGCCAAGGAGGTGAGTACACTACCCCAAACCCAGCATTCCCCCTAGGGCCAGCCAGCCCACCTCCTGCTCCAGCCCTGGACTCTGCTTTCCTGCACTGGGGGGCTCTCCCACCCTTTTTATAGACCCTCTCCTCACTTCCCGCTCTTACTCCCTTCTCTTCCACATCCTGCATTCCTTCCTAGTAGGGCTAGTCATATGATATTATGTATGTTGAGGTATTTTGTAAATCGTCATGCACAATATTGGGTATAAATATCTCCTACTTCGTAAGTCTTTACTGAGTTCCCAGACTTGTCCCGAGTCTGTTTTATATGTTTTACTTCATTTAACCTTCACAACAAGCCCACAAGGGAGACTCTATTAACCCCATCCTACACATGAAAATTGGAGGTTAAATATCACCCACACACACACACTCAAAGTCACAGACAAACATTCACACCTTAGTTATTAGAATTCTGGAGCCCAAAACCATAATGACTATGTTGTGGTCATTATAAATAATAATTACTGCTATTAAGCTACCATCAAAGATAAGATTAGTAATTCTTTTTAAGACTTTAGCATTATCACTTGTGTTGTTAGCACCCCAAAGAATATTTCCATTATAACAGCAAACACAAGTTCCTTAGATTATCTTTGAAGCTACCCATGATAACCTAAAAGGCTTGACCACATGTACCAGATGTCTTTTAAAGCCCAGTATACTTCTTACCCTTCTAAACTTCTCTTTGTATCACAGAAGCCAAAGACCTAGAAATTATATTCCCCAGAGAGCCCCTTGCCATCAAGGCCTTCATTAGACTCTGCCAATGAGAAATACATGCAAGAGATTTGGAAGATGGATGGGAAGGAGAAGGCATTGTTTTTTGGAGGTAGTTGTGGGTTGCAAGGTACCTCCTGAGAATCATTCACTGTGGTGCTGCTGGCAGCTGAGATCCTAGTATAGCAGCTTCACTGGGATCTCTGCACTTACAGGGTCCCTGACACTTAGCAGTGCCTTTTAGGTCTTTGCTCCCCATCCCATCTAATAGTAGTGTATGCCTCAGTTTCCCTATATTAAAACCTTCTAACCTGAAATACTGAGTGGTTTCTGTTCTCCTGAGAGAACCCTAACTTGTACCTTACCCAAGGTAATGGTAGAGTTAAAACAACCAATAAACTAAAGCATATTGATCACCTACAATGTACAAGACACTGTTTGTTGGGTATTTGGGGGGGGGGGTGTTGTTATACTGTCTTATTTTGCCAAGGCTGCTATAGCAAACACCACACAATGGGTTGGCTGAACAACAGGAATTTATTGGCTTACAGTTTGGGAATCTAGAAGCTCAAAATTAAGGGGTTGGGCATGCATAGAATTTCCAGGGAAGATGGCAGACAAGGGAGCTCCAGGACTTGTTCCTTCAACCAAAACAACTATTAAACAGACAATAACTGTCTGAAACAACTATTTTGAAACACTAGAGGCCAGAAGAGCACCGTACAGCATCCAGGCCAGAAGAGCACTGTACAGCATCCAATAGGAAGAAGAGGTTGATAAATTATGGTAAATAATTGCATATTGCTCTCTCCCCATGGTGGCTACTGGTACCCATTCCTCACTCTCACAGCAGGCCACTGTGGGGTCCAGTCCCTAGCTAAATGCTAGTCACAGAAAGGGACATAAAAATCCTCTTTCCCAAAAACAGGTGGGTTCAGCCAATCACTGATCACAGCTTTTGGTTAACAAATTCAAATCACTGGGTCCCCGTTCTGAGGACACTATTGTTTCAACTTGGCCTGGACATAAGTGGCAGCAGACATTATTTCAACCCTCCCCAGATATGAGCAAAGGCTTTTGCAGGGCTACAGAAGAGTTAGCTGAAGGGCTGCATTTGCTGGGCAGGCCAGGAAAGCTCAGCTTTGGAGAGCCATCAGAGAGGCATTTGGCACCGTTACCTGTCCCCCTTCCCAGGGTTCTTTGGAACTGGCCTATACCCTTTTCATGTGTCCCTGGCCCTGTTTTGGCTGGGAAAGATTGATTGGGAATGTCCTCCCCAAGGTGACTGTCCTCTAAGAATTTGCCTTCCAGACAAAAGCAATGTAAGACACTGGAGTATTAAAAAAACTACAGAGGTGGACAGTCTGGAACAAAGGTCTGCCAGCTTCTAATACCTGGAGAGGAAGGTCTGTTTCCTATAATCAGGGGAACTCCAAAACTACTAACATGCAAGAACCCAGGACAAGACAGAGGCCCAGAAAGACAGAGAAAAACTTACACACTGCTTAATCTTGGGCAGACCTTCCTGAAAGGAGGGCTAAAGCTCAAGAAAATCTCTGTGTAACCTGCTGGTTACAAATCCAAGAAACAGACATCCCAGGGAGTACATCCCAGAGTTAATATTTTAAAATATTAAAATGTACAGTGTGAACCAAATTGTACAAGACAAGCAAAGAAAAAGGAAATGATGGCCCATCCAAAGGAAGAGAATAAAAATATAGAAATTACCGACAAAGAAGATGAGGATGTGGACATACCAACAAAGCCTTTTTTAAAAAATGGTTGTAAAATGTGCAAGAAGATGAAGGAAAGTACAGAGAAAAAAATAAAAGATATCAGGAAAACAATGAATGAACAATATAAGAGTCTAAATAAAGAAATAAAAATATTTAAAAGGAACCAAACAGAACTATTGGAGTTAAAGACCATCGTAACTGAAATTAAAAAATGCAAAAGAAAGAATCAATGAACTTGAAGATAAGACACTTGAATCAGGCTAAGAAGCAGAAAGAAAAAAAGAAATATTAAAAACAATAATAGCCTATCACAGCCAAAGGACACCATTAAACACACCAATATATTCATTATAGGAGTTTTAGAAGGAGAAGAAAGAGAAAAAGGGTCAGAAGGAATAGTGAAATAAACAATTACTGAGAATTTCCAAAACTTAGCAAAAGACATAGATATACATATCTAAGAAGCTCAGAGAATACCAAACAGGAAAAACAAAGAAGAATGCATCTCATCCAAATTAGTAAGGGTTCTCTAGGGAAACAGAATCAACAAGAAATATCTGTCAACAGTATGCGATTCTATGAGTCTCTCATGCAGCTGTGGGGATGCACAAGGCCAGGTTCCACAGGTAGGCTGCAACCAGGGACTCAATGAAAGTCCAATGAAGGTTCTTGATGAGTTCTGGGAGATGTTGGCTGTACAAAGATGAGCTGGGAAATTCTCTCTCAGTGCTAGAATCATCTCCCCTTTTAAGACATTCAACTGATTGGGTTAAGCGTCACTCATTGCTGATGGCAATCTCTCTGACTGATGCAATTATAACCAGCTATCTATGATTTACTATGCAGTAAAGTCAATGATGACTAAAGTCCATAAATGCCCTTGTATTACAGTTAGCCCATTGCTTGCTTGATCAAACAACTGGGCACAATGACCTGCCCAAGTGGACAAAATGGCCTAACCATCACACCATCATACATTGATTACACTAACAAATTCAAAGGGTAAGGAAAATGTTCTGAAAACTGCAAGAGAAAAGCAACATTTTACATACAAGGGAGTCCCAATTGGATTGAGTGCAGATTTCTCATCAAAAACCATGGAAGCAAGAAGGCACTGGGTTGAAATTTTTAAAGTGCTGAAAGAAAACAATGCCTGCCAAGAATTTTTTATCCAGCAAGATTCTCTTTCAAGAATGAGGGTGAGATTAAGACATTCTCAGATAAACAAAAGCTGAGGAAATTCAACACCAATAGACTTACCCTACAAGTAATGCTAAAGGGAGTTCTTCAGACTGAAAGGAAAGGACACTTGACAGTGTTTCAAAGTGGCATAAAGAAATAAAGACCTGAAGTAAAGGTATCCTTTCAGGTAATTATAAATGCTAGTATCATTGTATTGTACTGTTTGGTACATACCTCCACTTCTTACATCCTGTAGGGGTTAATGTGCAAATGCAAAAAGGGTAATGCTAAATCTAAGTTTTTGGACATGTAGTGTACAAAGATATTAGTGGCAACAAGTACAATAAAAGGGTTGGGGGACAGAAGGGTATAGGAAATATGTATGTGCATCTTATTGAAGTTAAGTTGGTATCAAACCAAATATAAATATTATAGATTTAGAATATTAAATTTTAACCTTATGGTAACCACAAGAAAACAGATGAAAAACATATCTGGATAGAAATGAGAGAGCACTTGATTTAATTTTCTAGGCTGATAAAAGTAGATACCATAAAATGAATTGGTTTTTAAAAGTGGGAATTTATTAGCTTACAAGCTTACAGTTTTGAGGCTGAGAAAAATGTCCAAATCAAGCCATCTTCAGGTGATGCTTCTTCCTAAAGACTGGCTGCCAGCAATACTGGATCCCTCTGTCACATGGCAAGGCACGTGGTGGCTTCTGCTGTCTCTCCCTTCTCTTCCAAGTTTAGATATTTCCATTGCTTTCTCTGTGTGTATATGAATTTCATTCTTTTAAAAAGAACTTCAGTAAGAGGATTAAGAACTACCCTGGGCCATTCCTTAACTGAACTAATTTCAAAAGGTCCTATTTACAATAGATTTACACCCACAGGAATGGATTAGCTTTAAGAACATAATTTTCTGGGGATACATAGAGTTTCAAACTACCACAGCACTCAACATGGTACAACACAAAAGGCAAATAAATATAAAAATAAGCTTTAACAGAAGTGAAGGACAAAGCAGGTATAATACTTACAAAGTCTAAATAGAAAAATGGCAGAAGTCCTATATTATCAGTAGTCAAATTCGATGTAAATGGATTAAACTCTTTAGTCACATAGCAGAGATTGGCAGAACGGATAAAAAACATGACCCATCCTTTATGCTCTCTGCAAGAGACTCACCTTAAAGTCAAAGGTACAAGTAGGTTGAAGGTAAAAATATGGAAAAAATATACCAAGCAAGCGGTAACCAAAAGATAGCTGGGGTAGATATACTAATATTGGGAAAAAATGACTTTAAGTCAGAAACAGTTACAATAGACAAAGATGGTCATTATATACTGAAAAAGGGAATAATTCAACAAAGCCTTAAAATATACAAAGCAAATACTGACAGACTCGAAGGGAAAGATTATGTCTGTAAACTAATATTCTTCTGGGTGTGATAACCTTTGACTATATTGGATTCACTTGAGGGGCCCTTGATTAAAGTACCTTTTAAGATTAGGACTTTGATTCAACCATGTCAGTAAGGTGTGACTCAGGTTGAGTCCCCCACCTCTGGTGGGCAGACACTCACCCAATAAGACAAGAAGAGAGAACTTTGTCGTTTTTTATCCTGGAGCCCTCAGGAGAGATGAGCTATTTGCCTGATACCTTACAGCTGACCTTGGGAGGAGTTAAGACTGATATAGGGGAAGCGAACTTGGCCCAATGGATGGGGCATCTGCCTACCACATGGGAGGTCCACAGTTCAAACCCCGGACTTCCTTGACCTGTGTGGAGCTGGCCCATGCGCAGTGCTGATGCTCGCAAGGAGTGCTGTGCCACACAGGGGTGTCCCCCGCATAGGGGAGCCCCATGCACAAGGAGTGCGCCCTGTAAAGAGAGCTGCCCAGCGCAAAAGAAAGTGCAGCCTGCCCAAGAATGGCGCTGCACACATGGAGAGCTGACACAACAAGATGACGCAACAAAAAAAGAAACACAGATTCCTGGTGCCACTGATAAGGATAGAAGCAGTCACAGAAGAACACACAATGAATGAACACAGAGAGCAGACAACTGGGGGGAAGGGGAGAGAAATAAACAAACAAACAAACAAATAAATCTTAAAAAAAAAAAAAAGACTGATATAGGAATCCCTGAGAGACCAGCCCTATGCGGGCCTACAGGTAAGCTCTGGATGAAGCTGGGCCCATGAGTCTCAAGAGTAAGAAGAAGCCCAGAGAAGAAGGAGAAACCAGGCAGAGATCAGGGATTATCTTGTTTCAATATGTGACCATTGACTTTGGTGAGAAAGCAGCCTTGAGTTGGACTTTTTAGAGTCTTGTAACTGTAAGCTTTTACCCCAAATAAACACCCTTTTAAAAGCCAACAAATTTCTGGTACTTTGCACTGGCACCCCTTTGGTAGACTAATACATTTGGCTAGAATGACAAAGAAAAAAAGAGAAAGGATACAAATAACAAAAATCAGAAATGAAAAAGGGAACATTATCACCAACCCTGCTGAAATAAAAAGGACTATCAGAGGGTACTATGAACAACTGTATGCCAATAAATTAGACAACCTAGATGAAATGGACAAATTCTTAGAAGCACACAAACTACCTACATTGACTCAAGATGATATAGAGGATCTCAACAAACCAAGTATTAGTAAAGAGATTGAATTGTAAATAAAAAACCTCCCAACAAAGAAAAGATCAGGACAAGATGGCTTCACATTCCAAGAAGATTTAACTCCAATTCTGCTCAAACTCTTCCAAAAAATTGAAATTATTTCATTCTATGAGGCCAATATCACCCTAATAACAAAGCCAGAAAAAATACCACAAGAAAAGAAAACTACAGTGCAATATCTCTTATGAATATATATGCAAAAGTCTTCAACAGATTCATTGGGACAGTTTGAATTTGGTGAATCCAAGGAAAAAAAAGATTATTTTTTTAACTCTTCCACTCCTGTGGGTGTGAGGCTCTTTGATTGCATTAGATTCTGTTAAGGGTCCTTGATTAGATTACTTTAGATTGGGCTATGTTAGTGAAATATGACACAGGTTGGGTCTCTACCTTCTTGCTGGATCTTATATGTACTGAGAACTGAAAGCAGAAATATGCAGAGAAAGAAGACACAGAAAAAGGAAGCCACCCTTTTGATCCTGCCATGTGAGGAAAGACTAGAGGATCGCTAGCAGCCGAAGATAAAGAATAAAGCTGCAAAGAGGCTGGGCCCATGGAGAAACTAAAGGTTGAAGAGACTAGCCATATGACTGATGGCCCACAGCTGGCCTCTGGGAGAAAATGAGCCTGGAGGGGAAGGCAGAGGTCTCAGCAGAGATCAGCCACCTTCTTGCTTTGCCATGTGACAGGATGCCAGAATCACCAGTAGCTGACTTTGGTGAGAAAGCATCTCTGCTGATTCCTTTACTTCAGGGGTTCTTAACCAGGAGTGCATAAGCTTGAACTGTTGGTGCGGGTATCATATATTTATTAAATAATACACAGTACAGTGTGGACTTAATAAGGGGTCCGTGGTTTTCACCTGACTGGCAAAGGGGTCCATTGAACAAAAAAGGTTAAGAACTGCTACTTTATTTGGGCATTTCATGGCCTTGAAAATGTAAGCTTTTATCCTAAATAAAATTTCCATTACAAAAGCCAACCCATTATTGGTACTTTGCATTTGCAGCCCTGTGGCAAACTAAGACACTAGCAAAATGAATCCAACAACATATTAAAAGGATTATATGCCATGTCAAGTGGGACGTATCCCTGGTATGCAAGGAAACATAAGAAACATAAGAAAATACATTAAACATAAGAAAATCAATTAATATAAGACACTACCTCAACAGAATGAAGGGGGGGGAAACATCATCATCTCAATTGATGCAGCAAAAGGCATTTGACAAAAATCTGCACCCTTTCTTCATAAAAACAATTAGAACACTAGAATAGAAGGGAACTTGTTCAACATAATAAAGCGCATATATGAAAAACCCACAGCTAACATCCTACTTAATAGGAAAAGACTGAAAACCTTTCATCTAAGATCAGGAACAAGAAAAGAGGACCACTATGGCAGTTTGAGATTATTTACAAATTCCTAAAAGAGAAAGAATATGTTTTTAAACGGGCCTGTTCCTCTGGGTGCGATACCCTTTGATTGTATTAAATTCAAATGTTTTAAGTTTACTTTATACAATCAATTTAGGGCTTTTGATTCAACCACATTTGTACGGTGTGACTCAGATTGAGTCTCTTCCCCCTTGGTGGGCTGATATAAATGGAACTCTCTCAAGAAGACATGAGAAGAGGAGAACGCGCCCTGTCATGTTTGATCCTGGGGCCCTGGGGAGCAATGAGCCATTTGCCTTATAGTTTGCAGCTGAAGACAACAGAGCAGCTGAGCAGCTGAGAACACCTGGAAAGAAACAAGCCCTATCCCAGAGATTGATATAGAGAGTCCTGAGAGACCAGGCAGAGATCAGCAACCATCTTGACCATCTTACTTCAACACGTGGCAACTGACTTTGGTGAGAAAGCAACCTTGAGTTGGACTCTTTGGGGTCTTGTAAATGTAAGCTTCTATACCAAATAAATAACCTTTAGAAAAGCATTGGCACCCCTTTGGCAGATTAATACAACTATGTCACCACTGTTATTTAACATTGTACTTGAAGTTCTTACCAAAGCAGTTAGGTGAGAATGAAATAAAATGTATCCATATTGGAAAGGAAGAAGTAAAACTTTCCCTATTTGCAGATGATATGATCCTAAATACAGAGAATCCTAAAAAATCCACAGCAAAGCTCCTAGAACTAATAAATGAATTTAGCAAAGTGGCAGGATCAACATGCCAAAATCAATAGTGTTTCTACACACAAGCAATGAACAATAGCAACTAAAAAGATCAAATAGGAATAAATTAAACCAAGGATGTGAAGGACTTATGCATAGAAAACTACAAAACTTTGCTAAAAGATATTAAAGACCTAAATAAATGGAAGAATGGAAAACTAAATATCATTAAGATGTCTTTACTATCCAAAGGAATTCATAGATTCAATGCAGTCTCAATTTTTAAAAATCCCACAACCTTCTTGGCAGAGATGGAAAAGTCAAACATCAGATATATATGGAAGAGTAAGGGGTCCCTAATAATTAAAGCCAGCTTGAAAACGAAGAATGGTATTGGAAGACTCAACATCCTCATCTTAAAATTTATTACACAGTCATAGTAATCAAAGCAGTATGGTACCGGCACAAGGACAGACATATAGATCAATGGAATAGAATTAAGAGCTCAGAAATCAACCCTCACAATTATGGCCAACAGATTTTTGGCAAAGAACACTCAATTGGGAGATAATAATCTCCCCAACAAATGATGCTGGGAAAACTGGATCTCTATTTGCCAAAAAGGACCCTTACCTTATAGCATCTACAAAAAATCAACTCAAATGTATCAAAAAACAAAATACAAGAGCTAGAACTATCAAACTTCTAGAAGAAAATGTAGGAAAGCATCTTCAGGACCTTGTGTTAGGCAATGGCTTTTTAGAATTTAAACCCAAACCACAAGCAACAAAAGGGAAAAAGTAGATAAATGAGGCCCCAGTTCCTGAGCACATTTTTAAAATGTGACCTAGAGTGGAGTGGGATTTTTTTTTTTCATCTTTCTTCATGTCTTCCTCTAACATTTAAGGATATCTGTGGTAACTGGCCTTCAAGATGACCCCCAAGGATTCTCACTTCTTGATATTCATGTATATATATATATATATATGGAACCCTAAATAGGACTGAGCTGCAACTAATTGGATATTGCTAAAATGATTGTGACTTTCTTCTAATATTGTGGTTTCCATCTGCTCTCTCTTGGAAGACTCACTTTTTTTCTTTCCCTAGGTAAAATAGCAACTTCATATTATGTGTTTGTTGGTTTTAGGGATTATAATTCAAAACAAAGCACAATTTGTTTTTCTTTTCTTCTTCAGATCTATTGAGTCTGGGCCAAGGTGCTCGACTCTCTAGGCAGTAGGTCCATGTTGTGGACAGATGTCACCAGGGAGACAAGACAGTCTGAGGTAGTGCTGTTGACTGACCGCAGGATCAAGGACATCCACTCCTCCACACAGCCTGTAGCACAGAAGACTCACTTTTGCGGTGAAACCAGCCATCATGTCATGAGGACACTCAGTGAAGAGGTCTGTGTGATGAAGAACAGAGGCCTCTTGCCATCAGCCATGTGGGTCATTCTGGAAGTGAATGATCTAGGCCTTGCCAAGCCTTCAGATGAGAATAGCCTGACTAACACCTTCACTGCAACCTCAAGGGGGACCTTGAGCCAGAACCACTCAGCTAAGCCACTTCCAAACTCCTGACCCACAGAAATTGTGTAAGATGATAAATGTTTATTGTTGCTTTAGGCCTCTAAATTTTGGAATGGTTACACAGTAATTGATAACTAATACAGCATGCAAAAATTCAGTTCCTGAAAATGCATTGAATCTCTTGCCCTCTAGTCTTCTCTAGCACCATGAATTCCTGGGTGTCTCTTACCCTTCTACTCCAATAGAACTTTCTTGCCAGCATTCCCTCTTCCTTTCTTAGACCCATGCACCCTTTCTCCTCACCACAACTATCCCACATAACATGTATGTCCAATGCATCATTCTTCTCCATGTCCAACCTCACCTCTTTTCCAGCCAAACTGCACCATGTAGAGTTCACCTCAGTCTTTCCCATCTATTTTATTTTCTGTTCCTGCAGACTGGGAATGCCAGGTCTCTTCTTTATTATTTGATGACTTCTTACTCAATCTATAAAATCACTTCAAGTTTTAGCAGTTCTGGGAGCCTTCTGTTTTGTTCACAGGTAGACAACACAGTCCATTTTCTTACTCAGTGTTCCAAGCTCTCTATTATTAGTATTCATCTGTTGCTGTAAATATTGCTCTCATATATCACTTCCTGACCAGCCTAGGAGGGTTTCAAGGCAGGGATATGTTCTGTTCCTGTTGGTAGACTCTGCCCTTGCACAGAGCTTGTCATAGAGGAAAGAGGGAAATACATGGGAAAGAAAGAGAATGGAAAGAAGGGAAAGGAGTAGTAGACACTGATTGGTTGCTTCTTAGCATCCATTTTCCCTTCTCTTGTCCTAACTTTCTATAAGGAAATCACTCCTCACCTTGTTCAGCCCTAGTATTTGGATGGAAATCCCACACCCAGATCCAAGAGTGGGCCTGATTGGCTCAAAGAAATCATGTTATTCCAGTTCTCTTACTACAGATTGGCCCAGAGATGGACATGTAAACCAATCAGAGGCATTTTTTGAGTCTTCAGGGAAAGGCAAGTCTCCTTATTCTATGAACGCTGCAAGAGATGCTTTCTCTTCCTTATGGTTATGAATAAGGAAGAGAGTAGCGCTGACTGCTGCTAGAACCATCTTGTGACTTCAAAGGGAAAGTCTGTCTGAGGATGAAGAAAATACTGAAAAAGCAGAGGCCAGAAATGAAGAGAGAGAGAAAAATACATCTTGATCACATTGCCTGGGCCCTGGATCAAGCTATACCTGGAAGTGTGAACTCCTGGCTTTCAGATAAGGGAATTCCCCATATTTCTTAAAGCCTATTTCAATTGAATTTTCTACAACTGGCAACATAAGGAATCCTAAAAAATACTGGGAGGAAAGAAAGAAAGAAGTTAAATTTGCTCATCTAAAGTGTTTAAGATGAATATAATTTGGTATTTAAAGGAATAAGCTTCATATATCTGGAAAATCCACTTATCTAGGATATTTTATTCCCCCATGATATGAAATGAGAAAGACATTGTTCTACCTATCATCCCAACTAGATGGTAAACTTCTTAAAGGCAGGAACTATTTCTTCATTCATTTACTTATTCGTTCAACAAATATTGAGCATTTTCTATAAATCAAGTACTGAGCAAACACAAGAAGAGGACATGGTCCTTGTCAAATGGAGGAGAAAGACACCTCTGCCCATCCTCTATAGCATCTAACACAGAGTCCTGCATATCAAGAGTGGCCAATAAAAATTGATTATTTCATGGCTACTTGAAAGCAGCTGCATAGCAGCTGAGAGCTGGTTACCAGTGATAGGAAGAGGAAGAGGAGAATAGGAAATTGGAGACTGGAAAGAATGCTAATTTGGTCCAGGTTGAAGAACTGTTCAGAGAGTTATAAACGAGAATGCCAGTTGAGAGAGGAGGTCAATTAGAAAAGACTTGCATTCAGGGACCCGTTGAAAGAAAAGCTGATGAGTTACATAATTGCTGGGAGACTCAGAGGAGCCTAGAAAGGACAGTGGTTTCTCTAGGGCCACAGTGAAGTAAAAATGTGAGCTGACCAGGCTAGAGAGGTGATAGCCAGGTGACTGCAAAATCCTGACCACCTGGAAAAAAAAAAAAAATCCTGACCACCGGATAACCAAGCCAAGTGGAGTCAAAGAAGACTTTGCCTACACTTCCTCTGCCCAAATTTCCTTGAAGCCCCCTCCATCCTGCTGCCAGGGTGCTCTTCCTGCAGCCCTGACTAAAAAGCCTGCTGTAGTCCTCCTCCTTCATCTGGTGTTAGTACTCACCCATGATTAGTCTCCAAACAATTTGTTCCCCTGTAGATCTTGGACAATCATTTTATATTTTGTTTTTATTCTTTTATCTCCCACTATCTCATGGGCAGGAACTATATTGTCTTCACCCCTGTGGACCCAGGACCTAAACTGGTTCTTGATATCTAAGCTCTTGTTTGGTGGGTGGAGGGGAAGTGTAGTCAAATGGTCAACTGGATAAGAGGGCCCAAGCTGCCCCAGATCACTGGGGTTTGAAGCCTGGTTCCTGCAGTTAATTCATTGAGATTTAGGTCCAGTTATCAGAGTTCCTGGCACTCAAAATTCCTCATCCCTGTGATAAGGATCTTTTTTTTTTTTTGTCTTTATTTATTTTTTAATGTTACATTCAAAAAATATGAGGTTCCCATATACCACCCCCCCCCCCCACCTCTTCCACAACAACAACCTCCTCCAATATCATGGGACACTCACAGCACTCAGTGAACACATCTCTGAGCACTGCTGCACCACATGGTCAATGGTCCACATTTAAATTTACACTCTCTCCCAGTCCACCCACTGGGCCATGGGAGGACATACAATGTCCAGTAACTGTCCCCGCAGTACCACCCAGGAAAACTCCAAGTCCCAAAAATGCCCCCACATCACATCTCTTCTTCCCACTCCCCACCCCCAGCACTTTCTCCACCTTCTCCACCTCAACTTTCTCCACTCAACGCCACATTTACTTCCATCACTAATCACAACAATTCCAGAATAGAGCACCAGCAAGTCCACTCCAATTCATACTCCACTCCTCCACTCTGTGGACCCTGGGATGGCTATGTCCACTTCACCTCTGTATCAAGGGGTGCTTAGATTCCACTTGGATGATGGATGCAGTTCTCCTGTTTGCAGTTTTAGGCATTCTTGGCTCCCTGGTGTGGTTGTTGACCTTCTTCACCTCCCTGTTAGCTGGCTGGGGTAAGTCCAATAAATCAGAGGATAGGAGTTGCAAGTCTGTTGAGGCTCAGGGCCTGGCTATCACATGGACAGTCCAGAGATTCAGGTCCCCTGAGTATACACTAAACCCTTGTGCCAACCACAGGTCTGGTAAAAGTGACAGGAGAAGCTTGTGAACAAAGACCACATCTGAGTCCAACTCCATCACACTCAGGAACACAAACTCCAAAGTAGGGCCAACTGACATGGCACTGAAATCCATCTGCCATGACCATAGAACCTGTGGGACTCTGTAACCCTCAGAAGAACCAGTACCTGGGTTGTATCTACTTTACCTGTCTCTGGGACTCTGTTGAGGTATGAGTAAGGGTGACCCCTCTGATGACCTCCCTGCTCTTTTTTGGAGACTCATAGCCATATAAACTCATTTGTCCTTTCCATTCCCCCTTTCATTCAAGGTCAAAAGCATTTTCAACTCCTGATATTACATGTAGACTGAGATATTCTGCTGGTCTGAGTTGACCTTTTTATTCAAGGTCATTCTCCAGTCACATCAGCAGCTGGTACTAGGTAGTGATCCCTCGGTGCCAGGGAGGCTCATCCCAGGGAGTCATGTCCCACACTGGGGGGAAGGCAATGCATTTACATGCTGAGTTTGGCTTTGAGACTGGCCACATTTGAGCAATATGGAGGCTGATAGGAATCTTAGTTGCATGCACTTCTGGTTGCTGTGAGGGTTACCTGATATAACACATGTAAACCACAGAGAGTAGTGCCTGGCATGACGGGCCTAATTAAAACCTAGGTATTATCACTGACTGAATTTGGGAAATTCAAGGTTAAACACACAACTTTAAATATCTCAGCCCAACTTTAAGAGGCAAAATCAATCATCAGACCACCTAATGATATACATTTGTATGGAGAGCCCGTGGTTGTTAATGAAGCATGATTTTATCCCTTTTTTAAATTTATTTTTTAATTGTCTTTTTTTTACAATACATAAATCACAAAAAAATGTTACATTAAAAAATATAAGATGTTCTCATTTACCCCACATCCCACCCCACCCCCACTCCTCCCACATCAACAACCACTTTCATCATTGTGGCACATTCATTGCATTTGGTGAATACATTTTGGAGCACTGCTACACAGCATGGATTATAGTTTGTTTACATTGTAGTTTACACTCTCCCCCAGTCCATTCAGTGGGTTATGGTAGGATATATAATGTCCAGCATCTGACCCTGAATTATCATTTAAGACAACTCCAAGTCCCAAAAATGCCCCCACATCACATCTCCTCTTCCCTCTCCCTGCCCTCAGCAATCACTGTGACCACTGTCTTCACATAAATGATACAATTTCCTCCATTGCTAGAGTCACAATAGTTCTATAGTAGAATACCAGTCCACTCTAATCCATATGTTATTCCTCCATACTGTGGACCCTGGGATGGTGATGTCCACTCCACCTCTAAATCAAGAGGGGGCTTGGATCCCACATGGTTGATGGATATGATTCTCCTGCTTGCAGTTGTAGGCATTCTTGGTTCCCTGGTGCAGTGGTTGACCATCTTCATCTCTCTGTTAGCTGACCTGGGTAAGTCTAACGAACCAGAGAGTAGGAGTTGCAACTCTGCTGAGGTTCAGGGCTGCTGGTACATGGCCAGTCCAGAGAGTCAAGTCTCCTGATATACTCCAACCCCAGCACCAACCACAGGTTCAGTAAAAGTAACAGAAAAGGCATGTATAGAAAGGTCACATCTGAGTCCAACTCCATCACACTCAGGAGCACAAATTCCAAAGTAGGGCCCACTGACAAGGCAATGAACTCCAGAGCCATCAGCCATGACCACAGAACCTGTTTGTCTCCATAGCCCTCAGGAGCACCAGTACCTGGGGTTGTATCTACTTTGGCTATCTCTGGGATCCTGCTGAAACGTGCATAAGCATGACCTCTTTGATGACCTCCCAACTCATTTTGAAGTCTCTTAGCCCTATAAACTCATTTGTCTTTACCATTTCTCCCATTTTATTCAAGGTCTTTTTCTAGTTGCATCATCAGCTGGCAATTAGTACTAATCCCTCAGCACCAGGAAGGCTCATCCTCAGGAGTCATGTTCCATGTTGAGGGGACGGTAAAACATTTACATGCTGAGTTTGGCTTAGAGAGTGACCCATTGAGCAACATGGATGATCTCAGGAGGTAATTCCTAGGCACCCTGCAGCTCTAGGCCTAGTTGAAATTTCAGGCACACAGGCTCATAAGCATAGTCATCACTATCAGGGACTCATCATTGGACAATCCTTCTTCACTGATTTTTACCCTTGTTCTTGGGAGATTGTTGCTGTTCCATTGGGGAATGTGACAGAGCTACCCTGGGCAGGAACTTAGCACTCCCTCAGTTGTCATTTGTAACTCTAACTATTATGAAAATACCCAATGAATATCAAAACGTTTTTATATACACTATATACATGCCCTGGAGAACTCCCTCCCAACCATGTGTCCCCCTTCAATAACACCCCACACAGTGTTCCTCCCTTGCCATAGTTGAACCACTCTGTGATTCAAAACTTCTTCAGAAATGAAGCCTAATATATTGCCAAATTCAATTAGTAGGAAAATGAAATAGTAATGATAGGTTTAAAGATTAGAAACAGAATACATATTAATTTTAAAAAAACTAAAATAAAGTAAAAAATAAATTGGGATATTAAAAAATGAAAAATATAAAACTTTGTTTTTGATGTTTTGCCTTTCATCACTGTAATAGGTGTTGCCCTGTATGTACAGTGGCAAGGCAATTTCTTTCATTCCTTCTTCAGTGTCTACATCCTCTTTTTTTTTTTTTAATTTTTAATTTTGTCTTCAAAAAGTTTTAGATCAAAGAAAAGTCACATATACAATATAGGGGATCCCTTTTTAGCATCTCCAGCCCAGCAACTGGCAAGTGCTAAGTACACTTTAAATAAATGTTTGCATAACAGGATGCAGGAAGCTGCCAGCCTCTTCTTGGTATGGGTGGACACCAGGCATCAGCCAAGAGCCCCTGAGTCCTTCTCAGTGGTTATGCAGGAGTAACAGGAGCAGGCACCCATTGCCATAGGGAAAGGTGTAGCAAGGCCATCCCTCCCTGACAGGCTGCTGAAAACCCAAACCCGAATCCCTGAGAGTCAAATTTAGGGTTGGGTGGATAGGACTGAGGACTTTGATCAAGAGCAGCGGAAGGAGAGAGAAGCAAGGGTTCTCACCAGGAGGGCAGAGGGCTCTGGCACTCTTGAGGGTGGGCTGGCCCCTGCATAGCCCAGAACAGAGGCGGAAGCCTTGGACCCAGCCTCCCCACACAGGTTCTATTTTGAGAAACTTTGTGAATATGAACAAAGAGAGTGTAGCCTTGGAGCCAAGCGAGGGGGCTCTGCAAGAGTGTTGGCAAAGGTCCTACTGGGAAGAGTACCACTGGGGTAGATGAGCATCCAAGGGACAGTGGAGGACCAGGCTTTAATGGCAGCACCAGGTGAGAATGAGAATGCAGAAGAACTATGGACTGAGCAGATTCTCCAGTGCACTCTCTCTGTGGGGCATCTGGGAGCAGACTAGACCTCTCAATCTGGGATATTCTGAGATGATTAGGCATTTGTCTGGGGGTCTGGTGAGAGAGCGTGGGGCTTGGAGGACTCAAGAGGGGATAATAAACTTTTTCTATTAAGGGCATGTGGGAATTTAAGCTAGTAGCCATAAGAAATAGCATTTTTTGAGCACTTATGATAGGCTAGGCACTGTTCCAAACATTCCACATTAATTGTATGCAAATTAATTTTTGTAATCTTCAGAATTAATCTTATGGAGTAAAAAATATTATTCCCATTTTACAGATGGAGAAAGTACAGCAACAACAGTAAGTAACTTGCCCAAGGTCACACAGCAAGTAGGTAAGGACTAGAGCTGGATTTGAACCCAGCCTGTCTGGCTTCAGAGTCTGTTCTTATCTCTACCAGAAGATGGCCGCTGATCATGCTAATGATGTTGGAGGAAGTGAGAGAAGCTCATTTAATTCTGAAAGCTTCCCTACAAGGGAGGCATGGCAGGGATTATTTTCCTATTGTCGATCAGAAAACTGGTGCTCAGAGAAACTGAGTGACTTGGCTAAGTTCAACAAGCTAGACCGGAGCAGAGCCTCAGTTGGGACACTCTGGAGGCACAGTCTGGTGCCATTTGTCCTTCTCTTAGACACAGCTGCTTTCCTCACCCCATGCTGAAGTACTTTTACATCCTAAGTGACTGCACGAGCACATATTCCCTCAGAGGGTTGTGCCCAGGAAAAAAGAAAGAAGGAAGCCTGCGTCCAAAGCATTGCTGTGTTAAGCGTTGAAATCTTGGCATTTTCTTAGGGGCACCCAGAGTTACTGATTCAATTTAAACATTTATTGAGCCCCTGCTCTAGGCCCGGGATACTGAGAGATGGCGAGCTCATCTTTGGGAAATCCTGGTCACCAGACCCCCAGTCATGGAACTGGCACCCTCTCTAAATCTTGCAAATGCTCAGTCCCAGCTAAAGCTTCACCACCTATTGAGAAAGACAGTGTGGACTAGTGAGAAAGCCCTGGTATGCTAGCTTCCAGCTCCAGCTCTGACTTGAAAAGCTGTGTCATCTTTCCGGGCTTCAATTTCCTCCTCTGTAAAATGAGAAAATTGGCTGATCCATCTCTAAGATGCTGACTTTGATTCCCTAAATAAGTTTCCATGCCTTTATCTGTGACCTGCTGTGATAGCAATACTTATGTAGTTACTATGTATTATCTCATGTATTCTCACAATCACCCAGTGAGCTAGTAGGAGCCACTCCATTTTGCCGGAGAGGAAGCTGAGGCTTAGAGGGTTAAGTCCAGGGCCCACAGTCACAGAGCCAGCAAGTGCTGAGCTCAGATCTGACTGATGCCAAAGCCAGTGCTCTTCACACAACCCTGTTCTGCCCACACAGCCTACACATAGCCCTGGATGGGCTGGGACCCACACATAGCAGCCTGGCCCCAAAGAGGAGCTGCCCAGTCTTGTTGGGCTCAGTCTGCCTTCTTCCTGAGCTGGAAGACTACGCAGGTGTGTGGTTACCTATCAGGGCTGTAGCATCCAAGGTTGCTGAGGCAAGAGCCTCCATTCCTGACTGCTGCTGGGTTAGAGCCCTGAGCCAGACCCCACCTAGTGGACTCCTCTCTGCCAGGTCCGTGGCAGCTGCCAGGTTCAGGGGTTACCAACCACCAGGTTTTTGAGGTTTGCTCAGCTTTCAAGTATGGCCACATTCAAACCCTTGCCAGGCCTCTGGCCAGCCCCAGGAAATACCTCTGGCAGCCACAGCTGCATCCAAATGACAACTCCTTGATGGCCTCCTCCACATGGCTGAGATCTGGACCCCCTCGGGAACCTGGCAGCCCTGAGTCTAGCTCACCAGGGAAGGATGCCCACAGCCAGGCTCACACAGGTGCTGCCAAATTAGGAACACTCACACCCAGGTGGAATCACACAAGTGCACAGCCCTAGAGCCACACACTGACATGGGCCCCTCCTCCATCTTTTGCGGTCTGGGTCAGAAGCAGAGTCCAGCGAGTCAACTTGTCCCTTATCACCAGCCGTAAAATCTGCCGAATGTGTGGATCTGGAGAAGGAAGCCACGTAGTGGGGAAGGGGGTCCCCATTCTGCTTGATTATGTGCAAGCTATCATTCACTCCACTGCCCCCTCAAGCTGAGTAGCCCTTGGGAACTTATTTGACCTTTCTGTGCCACTGTTTCCTTATCTGATAAATGTACTTTTGCAGGGTTGTTGTAGGATTAAATGAGAGAACACATGCAAAGTACTTACCACAATGCCTGACACATAAATAGAGCAGATGGTATTAGCTACTACAAATCCACAGAAAACAACTCAATCGTTCAATCACTAAGCAAGCCTTGCCAAACCTCATGGGTGCCAAACTCTGTTAGGAAGTGGGAGTCAGGGGTGGGAGACGGGGTTGGGAATGGGGAAGAGGAAGTGCAACTATGAATGTCCCTTTTGTAATGTCTGCCAATTTCCGGGGTGTAAATATTCCCATGGCTAATTCCACATTACCAAGGTCATGTCCCTGAAAACAGCATTGGGAGGAGATGCACAGTTCGCTCTCCTGAGCTGTCTCCAGTACACCACCACTTGGTGGCTATAGAGCCGGGCCTCAGGGGAACTAGACTTGAGCAATGAGAGATTAGGAATTGAAACTTCATAGCTTGAGGTGACCTAAGGTTTCACAGCACATTGATTCAGCCTCCCAATGCCCAGTTTCAAAAATCTGATCACACATCTTTTCCTTTAGAGTCAGGCTACACAAGTCACTCTTTATTCCCTTATCCTGCTTTACTTTCTTCATGACACTTAACATCTATTTATTTGTTTATCTCCCCCCTATTCAAAGGTAAGGTACAAGAAGACACATTACAACACTATATGCCCAGTGCCTACAACAGTGCCTGTCATTCAACAAATTTTTTGTTGAATTGATGGATGAAATCACAGGCTACTGAGCAGACAGCAGGTTGCCCAGCCTTGGGGCAGCTCTCCATCCCTGGTCCATTCAGCTATGGTGAGGAAAGACCATGTGATTCACAGAGCAGGCCATCATGGACATCCTTAGTTCAGTCAATGTAGCATACTGTGGGTGGAATTTACACTTTCTGTAGAAGACGTCTGTTGCTTTATTACCCAGCACCCCTCCTTTTTTTTTTCCTCCAGGAACAGAATTCCCTTTATTCTTGGCAATACTCCTACCCCACATCCAACCATCTAATTTGAATGGTTATCACCATGTTCTCACAGACACCCTTTCAAGTCCCTCAGGTTGAGCCCTCTCCTTTTTTTCTTGACACCGATGAGGGAGGGAGGTTCATTTGTTCTCTGTTGGTAGAAAGAAGCTACCAGCTGTGAAATATGGAAACTGTTAGTGCCAGGATCTCTACCAAGCATCTATAGGTAAGGAACCCAACCTGCAGACAAATAGAGAATATGGAGGGAAAGAATCCTGACCAGCGTTTGGTTGAAATCCAGATGAATATTTGTTCTTAACAGTCATTTGTTCAGATCTTCTATCAGTCATTTATGATAAACCCACCACAACCACTACCACCAATTCCTTTTTGGGACTAAGAGAATTTTAAGGCTGTTCTTCTGTCACTTCTGCTAGATTTTTTGCCTACTCAAATTTCTTTCACTCTCGCTTCCCAAGGATAAGGCTGAACTCCCCTGAGGGTAAATAGAAAGGTCCCTTCATTCTGCTTCATAGAGACTGAAAACCTGAGATTACACAGCTAGAAGCAGCCTGATTTTCTGAGAGGACAGAATATGAAAGAAAAGAGAAAGGGAACAATTTACAAATATCCATTTTATGCAATAGATATTACATCTATTTTGTCATGCAATTTTCACAATTACAATAAAAGAAAATATTATTATCCCCATTTTATAGGTGATAAAACTGAGGTTGGACAGATTAGGAAATTTGCCTAAGGTCAATTCATGAGGGAGGTGAATTTGGGATTTCTACCCACATCCAGCTGGCTCCAAAGTCCTTGCTTTCTCCTCTCCACCGTGAGTTAACCAAACTGGGGGGAATCAAGAGTTGCTGAGGCCAAAAGACTCTTTCCCTGACCCCCTAACAAGGCCAACCTTCCCCCCTGCGGGCTGGCGCTGCCTGACAAAGTAAGAGAGGCAGTGTCTCATGCCTCTCTCCTCACCTTGCTGTCCCTGTGTCTCCCTGTTGCTCCACTCCTGATATTTTCTCCTGGGTGTGAACTCAGATATGCAATGGATAGGTGTGGCGAGAGATGAGCCCTCCCCACTTCTTCCTCTAGGCCTGCTTCACCTTTAAGTGCTTTTAAGTGTCTAGCCTATTTAATGAAAGATTATTAGGGAAGGAGGTTATGTAACCTGCTTTAGTAATAGATCTTAATTCTCTACAGCCCTTCGAAATGCATTTTTCCTTATATAAATATACTAAAGCCCTCTAGCTGCAAAAAATGGCAATATGAAAAAGTGCACCTGTTAGAGTCAGGCAGACATGAGTTCACATGCTAGGTTTACCTCTCTAACAATGTGATCTTGGGCAAGTTTCTTCATCTTTCTGTGCCTCAATTAAAAATGAAGATCATATCCCCTCAGAGAGTTTCAGTGAAGGTTACATGAGATAATTCGTGCAAATGCCTGGCTCTTAGTAGTCATTTCAAATGCAGTCATAGAGTTCATTATTTTTAGCCCTGTCCTTCATGGAAATAAAGAACACTGCTATGGAGGAATCAGAAGAAAGAGAGAAAGAGAGAGAGAGAGAGAGGGAGAGAGGTAGGGAGGGGAGAGGAGGAGAGGGGAAAGGAGGAGAGGAGGAGAGAGAGGGGAGAGGAGGAGAGGAGGAGAGGTAGGGAGGGGAGGGAAGGAAAGGAAGGAAAGGGAAGGGAAGAAAAATAAAAAACAATACATCAAGAATGCCAATCAGTCGTTCTGATAACATGCTGTTGTTCTTCTCTCATGACATTCTAGAGAGGGTCTCAGAGAGGGTTAAAAATGTGTAAATGCTTCTAATAACTTTTGTTTCCTAACCAAGAAACTGAGTTGGTAAAGATCATCTCTCCCTTACCACTTCTAAACTCTTTGACATCCAGGCCCTAGAGAAATTCAAGTATTCCTTTCTTGTCTTCCTGACTACCTAAAACCCACCTTCTAAGTTGTGGGTTCCTAGGTCAAGCTCTGTTCTCTACACCAGAATTACATGGGATCTGCCTCCCCACACATCTGCAGGGGTTGCTCTCATTCTGGGTCCTCAACAGAGAAGCTATGTCTAAATAAAATGCAAAAATATCAGCGTTATGCAAAAAGTCTACTATACATATATAAAATTGAGCTAGGATTGGGTGGGAAATGAGATGGTCCTTTCATACTAGTCTAATTTAAGAATTAGTGCATCTTAGGAGCCCACAATGGGTCTAAACATTTTTAAACAGTTTAAAGTAATCCTTCAGTTGAGGAGGATCCTATTATTATCCCCCTTTTGACAGTGGAAAAAACTAAGACTTAGGTTTAGAAACTTGCCCAAATCCCCTTGTTAGTAAGTGACAAGATAGATTTTTAAATCCAAGCCATTCAGAGCCTGGGCTCTAAACTGTTCAGGTTGCCCAGAAGCTTCTGTCACTGGGATCCCAGGTCTTCCGACCAGATGCCTTTGTTGTCTGAGTGCACACTGTGGTGGGATCCCCAAAAGCCATTCCACACCAGCTGCTCAACCCCAAGTATGTAAGAATAATCTCCTTGGCAGTAACTGGTTCAGGAACCGGCAGGCCTAAGCCATTCTGAGCCAATGAAACAGGAAGAAAAATTTGCTGGGAATTTTTGGGAAAGGCTCTTTCTTTGCCTTGAGAGAAAAATGACAGGAAGCCAGACTCTCACTTTCCCATTGAATGAGAACAAGGAAACATGTACCCATGATTGCTAGTGACAACTACCCAAAAAGGATGGAGGAAATCAGCCTTGGGATGAAAGCAACACGGTGGACCTCAGAGCAAAAGATGACAGGGCACTGGGTCCTTGCTGAAGTCTCCAAGCCTTTTGACCATGCAACCCTGAAGGCTTTCTGCCTCAGAGCTCCTCATCTGTGAGTTAATGCATGTCCTGATTGCTTAAGCCATTAGAATTGGGTTTTCTGTGGCTCGTAAAGAAAAGCATCCTCTTTGATACAGATATTGATACCTGTTAGCATTACTAACCATTATCACTTGTCCCCCAGACTCTTTCTTCAAGAAGCGTGGCTTTGCTTTCTGATTGGTGTCCTCACATCAGTATAATACAGTAATTAAAATCTCAAGTTCCAAAGAGGAACTCAAACAGATACGAGTACTCCATTGCTCTTAGCAGCATTGTTCACAATAGCCCAAATGTGGACGCAACACAAGTGTCCATCAGCAGAGGAAAGGATAAACAAAATGTGTTATGTATGTACAATGGAATATTATTCAGCTGTAAAAAGAATGAAGTTCTGATACATGCAACACCACCAATAACCTTGAAGACATCATGTTGAGTAAAGTAAGCCAGGCACAAAAAGGCAAATATTTTACAATCTCACTGCTATGAAATAATTAGAATATGAAATTCATAGAGAAAGAAATTAGATTAGAGGCAGGGGGCAGGGATTGGGGAATTAATGCTTAATGGCTGCAGAGGTTTTGTTAGGAGTGATGGAAAAATGGCAATGGTTGGTAGAGATGGTAACAACAACATAGTGACTTTAATTAATACCACTTAAGTGCATACGTGAAAGTAATTAAAATGGAAAATGTTATATTGTACATATGTTATCACAATTTTAAAAATACCTCTAGTTCTGGAGTCCAAGTTTGAATCCTGTCTTTTCCACTTGATATCATCTGGACACATTTGCTCTGGCAAATTTACTTGACTTTATTTATTTATTTATTTTTGCATCTGTAAAATAGATTTAAGAGTACTGTTGCCCTTGAAAGAGTGTCATGAGCATTAAATGAAATCAAACACATAAATCACTTAGTGCAGGGCAAGATACATAGCAAATAGTAGAAAATGTGATATATTGCCGTCTTTTCTCCATTTTCCAGTATGCTTTTTAAGTCAAGTGGATAATGGCTAGGGTGACCATATCACTTATCAACCAAATTTGAATCCTTTTGTCTGGGATAAATACTAAACTACAATAGAGAGATAATCTATCCCAGGCAAACCTGGATGTAAGATCCTTCTAGAAATATCAGAAATGGATCCTGGAAAACAACATTTCCCAGGGAGGGTCATCAACCTAAGATATGACTGTTGAATTTATTCTAACTTCCCTGATCCCTGAGGGTCCAGATATATAAAATTGTGGTTCATGATGAATGATAGTTCTTTAGGAGACCATTCTTAGAAGAGCTAAACTGTGATATAAACCTAATGTCTAGCATATTTCCTTTCTGCATTTAACAATGGAAACTTTTTATAAGCTCTTTGCAAACAGCATTCAGCTTTCCTCTAATGCCATATCTGTAGTGCATTTCAAAGAGATGGTAGTAAGACAGCATTGGAGAAACCATCTTAATATAATTATATGAAACGGATTATTAACCCAAGTTGAAAATCTGAGTCTCTTTTTCTTTGTTCTGTGCCAAAGGAAATTTAATGAAATGAGTTCAAGCTGAATTCTTCCCTGCTGCCACCTCAGCGACATGTGACAGAGTTCCAGGACCCAAGAGCACATGCTCTGTGACAAGCAGTACCAGGCTAATGTTAGCCACCTGTGAAGACCATAAGACACCATTTAGATTTCAAAGGAGCCCCCTGATTTTTACTCCTGCAAACTTCCAGGGGAAAAGCTGCCTGACACTTGGTACAGTTTGGAAGTGGAGGGGGTCTTCTTTTTTATGAAGACCTGAAGTTGTACATCCTTTGGGACTTTACAGGAAAGTGCATTGGCTCTTCCTCATTGGGAATCTAACTTGACAAGTAATTTCAGAACTTGATCCTAGGGATTTTTCCTTGATATGACTAGATCACAAGGGGCCTACCTTTGGGAAGGCTTTGTTTTAATCCCTTAATATACTGGACAGACGGTTGCCTCCACAGTATCCATTACACACACATACACACACACAGAGTGTTTTTGCGATGCTGTTTGGATAACTCGACCCCATCCAAGCCATCAGGGTAATTGGTGGTCCAGGCCTGAATATGGGATCTAACTAGGCCCAAACAGAGAGAAGCTTGAGGCTTTTCTTGGTATACTTGTAGGAGTATCTCTCTACTCCTGAAAGTGCTTATTTTAGTTTGCTAAAAGCTGCCAAAAGCAATATATCAGAAATGGGATGGCTTTTACAATGAGGGTTTATTAAATTACATTACAGTTCTGAGGCTGTGAAAGTGTCCAGATCAAGGCATCATCAGGTGCTGCTTTCTCCCTGAAGACCGGCACATGGAGGCATCTGCTGGTTTCTCCCTTCTCTTCTGAGTTCTCTTACATCAGTTTCTGACTTCCTCTCTCCGGGGTTCTGTTGATTTCAGCTCCTTGCTCTCAGGTCTTTCTCTCTCTGACCCTGTGGCTTTTTGTCTGTCTGTTTCTGGGGCTTCCTCTCTGAGTCTCTCTCCATAGTCATCCTATCTATAAAGGACACCAGTAAGAAGATTAAGACCCACCCTGTGTCCCCCGTGTAGGGGAGCCCCATGCGCAAGGAGTGTGCCCCGTAAGGATAGCTGCCCAGTGCGAAAGAAAGTGCAGCCTGCCCAGGAATGGTGCCGCACACACGGAGAGCTGACACAGCAAGATGACGCAACAAAAAGAAACACAGATTCCCTTGCCGCTGACAACAACAGAAGCAGATAAAGAAGACGCAGCAAATAGACACAGAGAACAGACAACTGGGGTCGGGGCGGGGGGGGGGGAAGGGGAGAGAAATAAATAAATAAATAAATCTTTTTTTTTTTAAAAAGACCCATCCTGGTCATACCTTACTGAAGTAATCTAATCAAAAGGCCTTAATTGGAGGTGACTAATCAAATGAACCTACCTTCAATAGGTTCACAGCCACAGAGTGGATTAGCTCTAAGGACATGATTTTCTGGGGTCCATCCAGCATCAAATCATCAGAGTGGTCAAGGAATCACGTTGCTCCAGAAGACCTTGAGGGCAGCCAATTTGAGGATAAAGTTACCTCATAGAGGAGACCAGAGTTAAGAAAATGGCAGAGAAATGAAACTCGGTCCCTAAAATGTGAAACAAATGAAAAATGAAACAATCCATACCTAAAGCCCTCCCTGCCTCAGGACATTCACTTTCATGTGCCTGTTAATATCATTTAATATTAAGTTGACTTGAATTAGATTTTCTCTTAATTGCAATGGAAGGCCTCCTAACTAGTATTCCTGGGTTGGCTATTTCTTCACGGGCATTTATGTAGGTGGAAAGACCCTTCTGGCTACCAATTCTGGCCATTAAGGAAAGTCACAGCAGGTGTCCTAATGACTTCTCTTTTGCAGGATGACTGTCATAGTGTTTTGGAGAAAGTATTCATTTGAACCATATGAAATTGCCAACACTTGCCATTTTTGACCTGCAAAAATGGCAATTTCAAATGGTTCAACCAATTAGCAATGAGCTGCTGCTTTGAAAAGCTGCAGTTAAGAAGTTTTGCTGAGAGAACTGTCTATTTTACCTCCAAATTATATGTCCCATCTCTCCATTCCTGTCCATGCCCATTACCATCACCCTGGCCAAAGTCAATACTGTCTCTTGCCTGGAGGACTACTATAAATACCCCTTGCCCTCAATTGTGTCGCTTTCCAGTCCACTCTATATTTCAGCCAGAGTGATCGCTTCAAAATAGAAATCTGATCAGGTCCTTCTCTGCTTGGAATCTTTTCATGGCTTCTCATTTCTCGTTTTAAAAAATGTTTCAAAAGCCATACAAGCTCTCAAGGCTCTCTGGAATCTGAACAGCTACCTCATCCTGAGACTTAGCCATCTTTTCCTTTCTCATTCATACCATGCTTGCCCTCATCTCTATGTCTTTCATGCTGTTTCTTTTGTGGGAACATTCTCCCCTGTCACCTGCTGAGCTGGGTTATCTGCCATCAACTTGACATAGTCATGCCTGTATAAGACTAGGAACTACATTTACCAAAATTCCCTTTCCTGAATGGCCTTGTGTTAGAGATTGCCAATGAGAGGAAGCCATGTGAGATTTGGAAAATGGAAATGAAGCCGACTCCTTTATTCCCCACAGGCCATGGTAGTCAAGTATGGTGGCACTTTGACAGTGGTCAGATGGGGACCTTGGTCAGATGCAGTGGTTTGACAGGCTTCACAGATGTCACCAGAGTTCCCACCTTATGGTCGAACTTTGGCAGCCAGACAGGCATAATTTCTTGGACTTCCCTGCAAGCTACAGTTTTCCCAACCACAACAGTGTGCTTCTGGCTCAGGCACTTAGTGCATGCTTCTTCAATCCTCTCTTTTCTCTGACCTTCACTCTCTCAGCTCCACTCACATTCACAGAAGCTCTAATTCCTACATTAATCATCTTTTGTCAGTAATGCTTAGTGCCTCTCTTTTCCTGACCAAAACCACATTGATACACCTGTTGAAATTTTGTACATCTTACCTATGTCAGCCTAAGTGACATTTCCTCAGTGAGGGCTGTCATGATCCTTAGACTAGATTCAGGTCCCCCAGAGCTCCTGACACATCCCCTTTTGTAACCCTACTGTCTTCATTTCCTATGGTTGCTGTAACTAGGTACCAAAGACTAGTTGGTTTAAACATCAGGACTTTATTGTCTCACAGTTCTGGAAAATTCTAAATCAAGGTGTTGGCAGGGTAGCAGGTCCATGTTTCCTCTGAAGACTAAGGTATTGGCAGGGGCTGGCAATCCATGATGTCCTTGGTTTGTAGGGTAACTCAGTCTCTGCCTCTGTCACATGGGCATCTCTCTCTCTCTCTCTCTCTCTCACTGTGCTCAGATTTCCTCTGCTTAAATGCACATCAGTCATAATGGATTAAGGGCCCACCATAATCTAGTTTCACCTCGTTTCATCTTCAAAGATTCTATTACCAAAGAAGGTCCCATTCTGCGGTTAGGACTTGAATATATCTTTTTGTGGGACACAATTCAGTCCAGAACACCTCCTTACATTTAAATTACTATTAAATGCCTTTTGGTCTTCCCTGTTAGACTCTAAACAATCGAGAAGAATGGGGAATCATTTGGGCTATGTGTAAAATATTTCTCAACATTGAATTCCAAATGCTCTTAGAGTACCAGAAATATAGTAAGTGCTCAATAAATATTATTCATCAAAGAAATGAATGAATGAATGAGAAAGATTATATTCTATCAGAACTTTCTATTACAGATGGTCTAAAGCTTATGCAGAAACTTTACATATTTTTAATTATTTGAATATAACAAGCTTAGAGTAATATGAGTATCCAGCACAGATTTATGCTTTTCAGTTTCAGGTGAAGAGAAATGAGGTCATTGCAGAAGGAAATAGTAATTTGACCAAAGACTATTCCAAACCCTTGGGTACTTTGCAGGACACTTCTTTTTTTAAAAAAATTTTACCTGTCCTCTCTCATTTTTCTATGTATTGAACATCTATTATGTGAAGACACTGTGCTAGATTCTAGGGAAACAAAGTTCCACCAGTCATGGTTGCAGCTCTCAGCAAATTCTCAGTCTACTGGGGAACACAGACAGATAAATAGATAGTTATAGTACAGCTCAGAACCATACATTGAATTAGCTTGGGTAAAAGTCTAAAAATCTCAAACAGAGAGCCAGCAAACAGTGGCTTAAAGAACAAGGACACTTGCTTCTCTCATATAATAATTCCAGGAAGGAAGGTTTTTCTGCCCCACATTGTCATTCAGGACCCTAGTTCTTTCCATTCTACTATTCTACTAGCCCCCTTTGGCATGTCTTTATGTCTTTATCTGCATGGTTGAAGCTGGATGGCAACATGTCTGTGCTCCTGCTCCCAAGAAGAAGAAAAAGCATAGGGGAGCATGAGTCAAATATTTTAAAGCCCCGGACTGGAGTGGGCATATCATTGCATGAATGACATTAGCATGAGGCTATACATGAATACACCAATCTCCAAGAAGCATGGGCAATGCAGTTTGTGGCTGAATGACCATGTGTCCAAGTACCATTCTATGGCTATTGAAGGAGAAACAAGATTTTTTGGACAAAAGCTTTCTCTACCAGGTAAGTAAGGATATAATTCAGACCCAGATGAAAGGTAACTTCATCAGAATGAGAGCACCAAGAAAGTCATCAGAGAAAAAATGTCTCTTGAGCTGTGTCTTGGAGGATGAGTAGGACTTGGTCATTCAGAGAAGGTCATAGTGTGTTCCAGGGCAGGTGGCAGGGAGCACAGCATGTGCAAAGAAGGACAACTATTTCAGTGGGGTTATGATTGGAGGGGATGGATGAAATCATAATAATATCTTAGAGTTTTTCTCATCTTTCCAAGATAATACCAATTCCAGCTCAAGCTAATCCTGTCTATAATCAAAACTCCAAACTCATCTACTGTGAAACTTCTTCCCACTCCTAGATCTAGACACCTGCAATAGGAGAAGAGGGCATAACTGATTCTCATTCCTTGCTGTACCTCTCCCCCCCGCCCCTCCCCCACTGTTGGTTGCTGTTTTAGGGCTCTCTAGAATCAGAGGGACGGTAGAAAGGAGAAAGAGGGGATCTGAATGGTCTTACTTTACTGATGCAGTTGTGATTTGGCTTTGGGTTTTTATGTGGCAGAAGCACAGTTGCTTCTCCCTTTCCTGTGAGGCATTTTAATGAGTTCCTTGAAATTCCCTGCTGGAGACTTCATTTCTAAAATTCCCTTGAGATAGGAAATGCCTCCTGCAACTGGCCATAGGGTGATCCACTCTGTTCAGTCACGTTACCACTCTAGGCAGTCCTCTTGGGTGGGTCCATTTTAAGATGACCTTAGACTGACCTTCTTTGAGGCTTTCATCTGATTCACAAGAAACATACTCCCTTGGCCTGTCATAGGTGAAAGTGTAGCTATCAGTTCAACTCTTTCTGTAATTTTGCTCTGCCACATCCAAAAGACTTTTAGATTTCTCCTTTGAAAGTCACTGGATCCTCCAAACTGTAAGGAACACATGTCAAGCTTTCCGACTGATTCTCTGGAAACTGTCTCTTTATTTGGCATAAGGTAAGGGGAAAGTACTTTGAGAATAGATAGGAAAGATGAAAATTAGATACTTATAACTTTTCCCCAAACAGCCCGTGACCTCTTGACCATGTTCTTTTAATGCTGAGAAGTGGGTTATAAACCGGTGTCAGGAGAACAGCTGAGCAAGGCAGGCCTAGGTGTTTTGGTACCTTTTAGGCTGTGAGGATGTTCCCATTCTTTCGGTCTTCCAACAAAACTCCAAGAAAACAGGATGTCCCATTTAACATACTGTTGACATAAATGATGAATTTTTTTCAATAAGTGATCATTTTAATTTTTAAATATTGCATTTATGGCATATTTCTAATTCATTGACCCATCAAAAGAGTAGAACATTATTTAAAAAGAAAGTCACCATTTGTCATGTAATTGTTGTAAAACTGTCATAAAATTATCATGTATAACCTGAGAAATAACCACAAGTTGAAAGCAGATTCAGTACAACAATTGTTTGGATGCACAAAGCAATTTATTACAATTGCCAACACAACTAATACACAAAAACCAAGTCACGGGCACATGACACATTTAAAGGTGGAGGACAGTGTATCAGAGTCTCTAAAGTTCATCAGCCTGAGGGCCAACACATGGCATGCAGGAAATTTTAACAAGGTCTTCAGAGCAGAACTGTGTTGTCTTTAGAGCTGTGTACCCCAGAAAAACATGTTCTTAAATCTAATCCATTCCTGTGAGTGGGAACCCTTGTAAATAGGACCTTTTTGATGAGGTTACTTCAGTAAAGGTGTGACCCAACAGAATCAGGATGGGTCTGGATCCTATTACTGAAGGCCTAATAAGGAAGGTCAGAGAGAGAGAGAGAGCCACAAGGAGCAGCCAGAAGTTGGAAGTCAACTGTCTTAGTTTGCCAAAGCACTGCTGATGCAAAATACCAGAAATTGGTTGGCTTTTATAATAGGAATTTTATTTAGGGCAGAAGCTTACTGTTCTGAGGCCATGTAATGTCCAAATCAAGGCACCATCAGAGAGACTTTCTCACCAAAGTCAGCTACTGTTCATCCTAGCATCCTGCCACGTGGCAAAGATGGCCGCCAGTCTCTGCTGAGGTTCTGCCTTTCCCTCCAGAATCTACCATCTCCCAGAGCTCAGGTGAGGGCAACCAGGCATGAACTTGTCTCTTACCAGGCCACCTCTCACAGTCTCGGCGGCTCCACTTGCTTCCCAAGTTCAGCTGTGAGCCATCAGGCATATGGCTCATCTCTTCAAAATTGAACTGCTCCATGGGCCCAGCCTCTTGGGGGCTTATGCTTAAGCTTTGGCTGCTAGTGACCCTCGAGTCCTTCTTTCACATTGCAGGGTCAAAATGGCAGAGCTCCCTTCTCCTGTGTGTATCCGTTTATATCAGACCAAGCAAGAGGGCTGAGGACCCACACTGGCTCACACCTCACTGACACAGTCCAATCGAAGCATCTCATTCCCGCAGGAATGGATTAGTTCAAGAACATAATCTCTTTTCTTTGGAGGATTCATAAAAGAACTTACTGTCACACTCCACCTTCTGAATCCCAAAAAGATATGTTCTTTCCATTTGCAAAATACATTCATTACATCACAATGTTCCAAAAGCCTTACATCATTCCAGTAACAATGCTAAGTACAAAATCTCATAAAAATCGGTGATAGGCATGCAATTTGTCTTGGGACAGAATTCCCATCTCTTTGCAGACCTGTGAAACTTACAAAACAAGTTATCTGCTTCCAATATACAAAGAAGGCTCAGTTATAGGTTAAAAATTTGAAATGCCGTAAGGAGAAATTGGAAGGAAAACAGTTGTCACAGGTCCCAAATAGTTCTGAAAACCTGCAGGGCAAACTCCATTTAGATTTCACATCTAAAGAGACATCATAGAAAGAAGGTTTCTTCTCCTTAGGGCCTCATGTGGGCTTACTCTTTCCAAGGGCTTGCCGAACAACCATTTTCTCAGTTCTATCCTCATCAAGCATCTGGGTGGTGGCCAAGCTCTAGATCTCACCCTTCAAGAACACTGGGGAGATGGCCTCACTTTCCACAATCTCTGAGGGACAGTCTCAGCCCTTTTAGTACAGTGGGGTAGTAGCAACATACTCTCTAATCTCTGGCATACAGGCCCAACCTCCTTAGAACTGTGGTGTGGCAACCTAGCTCTCTCGGAATGGGTCGCGTGCTCTACCCTCTCCCTGAACAACAGACTGAAAGAGCCATCCTCTTCAAATCCTGGGGCAAACTCACCATTTCCACACACATGGGTTGGATTATTCTCTTGGCCGGAGAAGATGTGGTAAGATGACCTCTGCTTCCCCAGTTTTCCTCTTGAAGCCATTTTTCCTTCAATCTCTCCCCTCCCTGTCCCTTTTAGTCCAGGCTGACAGTAGATTCATTCATACAGACCTTGCAAACAGCTCATCAGTTTTGCATGCAGTTCACGAGTCCCAAGCCATCAGAGAGTAAGACATTCCACAGGTCCTTCCTTGATAACTACTTTTCCAATCCTGACTTACAAGTTCCAAGTTTAGTTAAGTCCTCACATGGGACACTATCCACTGGGGGCTTGTTTTCTAGAAGCTTGGAATTTCCCAAATCATCAATCTCTCATTTCTTTGGGCCCAGGAATTCAATTCTCAGCTACCTCTTTCCTCACTCATTTTGCTATAAGGTGCAATGAGAAGCCAGCCTGCATTTTTCACATTTAATTTGGAAATCACCTCAGCTAAACATCTAAGCCCATCATTTTCAAATTCTGCCTTCTATCTAACATCAGGAATCCATTTTACCAAGTGTTCTGCCACTTTCAAGCAAGGATAGCTTTCTTTCCAGCCACCATTTCTGTCTAAGACCTACCTTTAGTGTCTTTATCAGAACTATCTTTAGTGTCCATATTTTTACCAACAGTCTCTTCAAAGCAACATAGGTTTTTTCTATCAAGTATCTCACAATTCCTCCAAAAAAAAAATGCACCTTACCCATTTATCAAACCATTCCAACTGTTTTATTGTAATTGCAAGCAGCATGAACCCCTCTTTCCTGGTACCAATTTGTATTAGTCAAGGTTCTCTAGGGAAGTAGAACCAACAGGAGAAATCTGTAAATATTATAAGATTTAAAAAATGGTCTCATTGACGGTGGGAATGCACAAGTCCAAGTTAAGTAGGGCAGGCTGCAAGCCAGGGACTCTGACTGAAGTCCTCAATGAGTCCCCCAGGAGATGCTCGCTGTCTGAAGCAGAAGTAGAAATTCTCTACTCTGAATGCTGAAATCGCTTCTCCTTTTAAGGCCTTCAACTGATTGCATGAGACATCATTCATTGTTGACAGCAATCGCCTCTGTTGATTGTAGATGTAATCAGTCGTATATGCAATCAACTCACTATTAAAGTTGATGAATGCCCTTGTATTAGAGCTAACACAGTGCTTGCTTGACCAAACAACTGCGCACCATTACCTGATCAAGTTGACACATTAGCCTAACCATCACATCAATGGAACTCTGAAGAGAAAGGAGAGGTCATCATGATTATTGCCATGTGACAGAAAAGCCAAGAACCAAGGATTGCTGGCAGTCAGCCCCAGAAGCCATAGTTTTCTGGGAAGAGCCTCGCCTTGACTTTGGACTTCTAGCCTCAAACCATGAGCCAATAAATTCCTGTTGTTTAAGCCAATCCATTGCATTTTGTTTGCTTTAGACCAGGAAACTAAAATATTGTGTTAGAACATATGAACTATATAATGAAATGTGGTAAAATAATAACTACCAAAATACCTAAGTGTTGATACAGGTCAATGTGGGTAAATGTGGCTTAAGAGTCATGTAAATGATAGTAATCTTTCACCAATGAAAGCAAATATCTGACACCTGATATTTCAAAAGCAACAAGAATTTTTTGCCATTACTTGAATTTTCCAGTTTGAAAACATATTGGATTGTATTTCCATGAATATTATAATTGCTTAAATAAGGATTCTGTGCAGATTGCACTATACCTTTCAAATAGAGTAGAAAATAGATGAAACATCTTCAAAAGCAAGCTTTTGGTCTTTGACTGGAGAGATAATCTTACTGAGAAAGGCACATTTGGTAAAGTTGATTAGTATTCTTCTCATTAACTACAGAAAGAAGCAGAGGAAACAGCCAGAAGCTGAAAGTCAACGAAACTGAGAAGCCAGGAGATGCTAACGTGTATTGCCATGGGACGAAAAAGTCAAGGACCAAGGATAGCTGGCAGTCAGCCCCAGAACACACAGTCTTCTGGGAGAAACATGACACCTTGATTTTGGTCTTTCTCCTAGCCTCAAAACCATGGGTCAATAAATGCCCATTGTTTAAGCCAACCCTTTGCATGGTATTTGCTTTAATAGTCCAAAAACTAAAACAGGATCAGATGCAGCTTCAGCAGTGTATCCCAAACTGTCAGCAGTAGGACTGGTCGTAGTGCAGCAGTGAGGGCAGTAGCAAGCCTTGCACCCAAGCACAGGCATTTGAACCAGGTGTCAGAGTGAGTAGGTGTCAGCCTGCCTCTGTCTGATGTTCACAGAAGTGGTGACTGCCCAAGGCTTTTATGCCTCAGAGATCTGTTTGTCAATGTCCTTATAGGAGAAATGTCACCCTGGCAGGCAACAAGCAAGTCTATGTCATAGGGTCACAGAGTTGTCTGGTTATCACTTATGACACATATATTTTTTTCTCAATTTGTTTACATTCTAAATGTGGTCAACATGTTTATAGTATATTTGGGATTCAAGATCATTAATACCTCCAGTATACAACACTGTTAAAACAGAAACTTTAAAAATAGCAGTGAGAATGAGGATGGTTCCAATGCTAAGCCATCATTATGGAGAACACTTGTTATTCCTTAGCCAAGACTCCTTCTCTACTCTTGTATTATCAGCACCCTGGTCAACCACCCCCTTTCCTGACTCTTGGTTCTCCCACTACTTGCAGTCCCAGAGATGGACATTCATTCTTTCATCCATCTCGGGCACTGTCCCAGGTGATTAGGATATATTTGTGAACAAAACATACAAAAGCCCTAAACTCAAGGAGCTTACATTTTAGTTGGGGGACAGGCAGACAATAAACAAAATAAATAAGTGAAATGTCTGTATGCTCTTTGGTTATAAGTGCTGTAGTCAACCAAGTCCTAGGTGTCGTTCCAGATATGGAAGAGATGGAAAACATAAATCCTGGGAGCTGGCCTTCCAAAAAGGTATGTAAACACAATTATAATACAATGCCTCAATTGAGCCAGAGAGAAGGGGTGTGTACTGAATGCTAAGTGACTAACCCTGCTTGAGGGCATCAGGGAAGATTTCGCTGACTTTCTGTTTGGAAAACACAGTATTGTATTATAGAAAAATAGTGATAACAATCTTCAAATGATAGCTCCTGACAGCTCTTCCCAGATCCCCAGCCACAGTTACCACAGGCTCCTCCCTGTGCCTGCTTCAGCTTGTAGTCATTCCTTTCTCTGCTTCAGCACTGAGGCAGGAAGCAGTGCTAGGTGGAGAGCTCCCCCTCCGACCCAAAGACCTCCGAGGGCGTAGAAGGAAACACGCTCACCATATCCATGATCCGCCAGTGAGACCCGGGGAGGACATGGGCAGTGGGCAGTGTCTTCTTGCGCTCCGTCTGACTCCCAGCCGAAACTTTGGTCTTCGTGAAGTTCAATCCTGGCTGGGCCTGAAACCGCAGCCAGACTCATCAAGGTCTCTCTTCAAATGGGGAGCAAGCACTCACTCTGTCTCATATACTCGTTGCAGGACCCCCCAAGACTGGTGTGGGCATGACCGCTGACTCTGTAAGCGCCTCCCACCTCACTCAGTGAGTAAAATTAAATTGCAAATGAAGTGCTCCAAAGGCCAAATCTCTGCCTCAGGAGACATTGTTGCTTATTAGGATGATTTTGGAGTCAGACAGACTAGGATTCTGTGTGACCTTGGGAAAATTACTGAACCTTTCTGAATCTCTTTTCTGTATTTGTAGGTAAGAGTTGTTGTAAAGGTTAAAGAGGTAACCAGATAATGCTTAGCACAGAGGCAGGCATATATTTGCTCAGTGTAGGACCACTATCACTACTATCAAGGAAGGAAACTACAAGGAAGTTAGTTACAGCTCAGTAAAGAAAAAAGGCTATTTAATCATTATGGTGTGCACTCTATCACTGGAGGGATTCAAGTACCAAGGTTGGAGCACAGTTTCTCCATCAGAAATTCCTGCAGTGGGTGAGAGGTGGGACTAGATAAACTTCATGTGTCCTCCAGAAGTAGTCTGCTGAGGTTGGTTCTGAGAGAGTGATTAACCATTGGGCACTTGGGTTTCTTAAATTTAATATTCGGGAAGTTAATCATTGTGCCTTAGTTGCCTTATTTGTAAAATAGTGATACAAGTAGAACCTAATGTGCAGAATTATTATAAGGATTAAATTAGTTCGTGTTTATTTAGTAACTTCTAAGAAGCCCTCAGTAAGTGCAGTCATTATTTTCTGGACGGTAACTCCTCTCATCTTCTCAGGTGGAGACAGTGCCTCCTGATATCTGCTCCAGGATTCAATGGACTGGGGCTTACGGAAGGTCTCAGCTAGTATTTTCTATATATTTCTCTCCACCCTCTGTCCCTCCGCTGCGAAAACTCCACATTTTTATTAAATGGAGTTATTAAAGAGAAAATTTAAGCAATAGCATCAGTGCTTCTGGGCAAGTAACCAGCACCCTCACTGAAAGGTCTGAGCTCTGGACATTGCAGGAAGATGGGGGCTGTCCAATGCCCCTCAAGTGTCCTGAGGGACAGATGAGTTAATGCTGTATCTCCCAAAGGCTTCAGCTTAGCTCTCAGAGCAAAGGCAGATGGTTCAACCCAGGGCATCTTGCCAAATGTATTTGCAAAGCAATCTCCTAATTTAAAAGCCCCAGGGAAAAAGCTCCTTTACGTGAAGCCAGCAGTTACACACACACACATACCTTGAGAAAATTGTGCTTGGTGAGTCAGAGCACTGGGAGTTGTGAACAAGACTACTTTGAGCACCACTCATTTCAGAGTCTCTTTGTCCCTCAGTCTCCCTGATTCTAAGAAGTCCTTACCACACCTCGGGGTCCTACTGTCTTCTTGCTCTCTGCAACCCCTCCCTGCTGGAAAAACAGAGAATGATTTACTATTGGATTCTACAATTTTAATTGTTTGAAGACATGTTGCCTGAAACTCATGAATATTAAACTGTTCTTTCAGCCAGGTGCTAGCATGATACAGAAGTTTGGTGTGTCTGTGGGCCCTGTATCCAATTCCCCTTCTTTTGGGAACAGCATCTCTATTCTCCTTTAGAAACCTACCCCTTCCCAGCTCCAGGCCATGTGAATCAGATGGCCCTAACTCTTACACTGATTTCAGAGATGGGCACATTACCCACACCTGGCCAATGAGTACCACATGCCTGTAGGTCAAAGAGTTAGACATAAGATCAAAGCTGGCCAATCAGAGCTAATGGAAAATCAGGACTTTTGCTGATAGGCTGTTATTTTAAAACTGCTGGGGATGATGAGAGAGTGATGAGAGTTGACTTGAGAATGAATCCAGCACCAAGGAAAACAGATCTGAGAAAGAGAACAAGCCTAAGCTATGGTGATGTTGCTTGAGCTCCTGGATCCAACTTTACCTGAAGCTTATTACCCTTGAAACTTTCATTATGTGAGCCAATAAATTTTCCTTTTGCAATCAAGATACCTGACCACTATACATGGAAAAAACCTTTTTAACAAATGGAGATTTATTCTTTTTGCCAAGGACAATTTAAATTTTAGGAGGCCTACAGAAGTTACTTTTTAAATGAAAATCTATATCAGAAGGGCAGCCTGTGTGATACCATGATATCTGGGTGGAAAATTTACTTTGAGGAGGTAGCATTTGAGCTAGACACAAAGGCTAGGTAAGAACTGGGCATATGAAACACAAAGACAAAGGGGAGATTTGGGGCCTAAATAAGAGCCATTCAAGAAGCCAAGGAGAGCAAGGAAGGAATATTTCAGGTTAAAGGAAGATTCTGTTCATAGGTTCATCACACTGTCCTTACACCAAAGTGCTTAGAAAACATCTGGCACATTGCATCAGTGCAATGATTATTATTATAGTTACCATTATTATTATTTACAGATAGTGGCAGGGAAGAGGTAACCCAAGACCATTCAGGAGTATATTAATCAGAATTCTTTTGGTTTCAAGAGACCAAAACCACCCAAATCAAACCATCTTAAACAGAAAGGGAAAATTCATCAACAGCTCAGAGCAGAGGCTTAGATGAATCTCAAGGCAATTGAAACCATGAATTTAAAACACTATAGGGAAGTGGACTTGGCCCAGTGGATAGGGTGTGCGCCTACCACATGGGAGGTCCGTGATTCAAACCCCGGGTCTCCTTGACCCATGTGGAGCTGGCCCATGCGCAGTGCTGATGCACGCAAGGAGTGCCCTGCCACGCAGGGGTGTCCCCCGCGCGCAAGGAGTGTGCCCCATAAGGAGAGCTACCCAGCGCAAAAGAAAGTGCAGCCTGCCCAGGAATGGCGCAGCACACACGGAGAGCTGATGCAGCAAAATGACGTAACAAAAAGAGACACAGATTCCTGGTGCCACTGACAACCAACAGAAGTGGACAAAAGGAGAACACGTAGCAAATGGACACAGAAAACAGACAACTGGGGTGGGGTGGGGGGGGGAGGGAACAGGAGAGAAACAAATAAAAAATAAATCTTTAAAAAAAAAAAACACTATAGAATTCTCTCCTCTGCTCCTATCCATTTTTCTTAGTGTGTCTATTATTTTCTCCTACATCCTCGATTCATTCAAACAACAGGGAGAGAAGGAGGTCAGTGCACCTCTCCACCAGTGAGGAGTTAACACTCCCTCTGCCTCTTCATTCCCCAGTTCCTAAATCTCCAGAAAGGTATGTGATTGGCCCACCTGAGCCAGGTCCTGAAAACTGAGGAAGGGCCCAAGCTGGACAACCTATAGCAGACATTGTCAGTACTCTGCCCAGATCCTTCAAACCCTTCACTTCCAATTGCCAGCACCTGCTCCCCAGAATCATACAAAGTTGTTCCTTCCAAGTTAGAGGTGGACCTGGAGTGCTGGGATATTATCAACCCCTGGGAGTAGCCCTCAACCAAAAACTGTCTAGATTTGGTGGATAAATACCCCAGATCCCTCACCCCTAAGGAAGACTAGTTCATGAGGTTTGCAGTGTTTCCTAGAGCATCCCCACAGCACTATCGTCCGGTTGCTCTCTGGGCTCTATTGGCCGCCTTGCCTTCCCTGTGTCACTTGACAACTCTTCTGCCAAGGTCCCCTGCACATCCCAAGTAAACTACTCTCTCAGGGTTTGCTTCTTGTATTAAATTAAGACACAAGCTAAAGAAGGACCAAAAGCAGGCACCGAATGACCAAATATAAATCCAGGAGAATAAGGATGACAGGTTGAATAAATACAGGAGACTTTGGTCTTGGGCAAAACCTGAGACAGGGGCTGCTCCTCTGACTGGCTCGACAGCTCTCTGTGTCAAGGTCATGGGCAATGCTTGAGACAGGACAGATATCACAGTCTGTTTTCTGAAACAGGGGTTTCCCACCAGTCCTGCACGTGTGGCAGTATAGTGCATGTATGGTGTGGTTTGCGGGAAGTCCATGTCTGTGTACAAGCCGTCTTCTTCCCCTCACTCCTGGCTGCCCCCCATTTGGTGGGCTCTGTCTGATCACACAGCAGTGGCTCAGTGTGACTCTATGTGACTCAGTCATTTCATCTGGAACAGAGAAAATGAGGCCTTGGAGATGGAGTAGGAAATTTGAAGGCCATGGTGCTCTTTCTACTTGTCAGAAAAATATTTAAATATAAATAAAAAGGGAAATTGGGAGTTACGAGGTGACATTGACAGAGAGAAAAACATGACATGTGAAGGCTTCTGCCCCTGGCTCTGAACTGAAGTATTTTTGGTTCTGAGATGAAAGACTGTGAAAATGGCCAGAGGCCATCCCTCCTCTCTGCTCTGCAGCAGCCCCCAGGCCAACAGGATGTAAAGCTGTTGCCTTCCTGCTGTCAGGGAGAGGCAGGTGACTTATTTCCCAGAGAAGCCCTCATCTGGGGCCGGTGATGTACAAAGCTCCCCCTAGCGAGGGGACCTGTGGGAACACAGAGCAACCCCTTCCATTCCTGTGTGTGTGTGTGTTATGTGTGCGTGTATGCGCACATGCACTACTTCTCCAGAGTAAGCCACTCTATAGGATTTTCAGAGCCCAGGCTAATTACCAACCAAGGAAGAGGAAAAAAAAGGAAATAATTAACACATCTCCTTGTCCTTGGAAATTTCCCGAGAACACTCTGGAGAAGTAATTGATTATTATATTTCTCCTCATCAACAAAACAGTATTCTGAATGGAGAGCATCATGTGGTCTATGTATTGGGCTGCCCACAGCCGTCCCATTTAAATGGCTTTTCTAGAATCAAAATTATATGATGTAGTGAAAAGGCTGGCTTCTTAAATCCAGCCGTTTCTGCAACTATCTATATGATATTAAACTAATAATACCTACTCTCTGGCCTCAAATTTTTCATCTGTGAAATAAAGACATTGGCTAAGAAAGTGATTTCCAAATTTTTGTTTTAACCCCAATTTTTATTCCAACCAAATCACATGAGGAAATTCAGTAAATAAAACAAAGAGAAGGTGGCTGACTCAGATCCACTTGCTTAGCCTCCACTCTTACTCCCAAAGCAGTCCAGAGCTTTCTCTGTGGCACCTTGAAACTCTGGAAACCAGTTTAAAAAACACCTGACTCCTAAGGTCCTTTCAGCTCTGAAAGTATTGGGTTTACTGGACAAAGGTGGTTACATTTCTCTGTGGTAGGGTCACAGTCTTCAGCCAATGGTTGGTAACAAGAGGCTGATTCTCCTGAGCCAGAGTTTGCTGCCTTATGCCCACAGCTCTTCACAATTCAAAGAGAGTAGAGCCTCCACAGGGTGACCCAGCAACCAGGAGATAGGCAGCAGAATACCCGTCAGTAATCCTCAAGAGAGCAGGACTCAATCCCTCCCAACAGACCCCACTTATCAGCCAAAAACTATCCCAGAGAAAGGGAAGGGCTCACACAACTCTTGGGACTCCAGGGAAACCCAAGGGCATCTTCCTTCTGGGAAATCGGTGGGAAGTGATCCTCCCTTAGCTCACAATTTCCTTTCAGTGACTCTCTGTGAGCTCCAGGTTGAGGCAGAAACTTGTCCTTGGGGCACCTAATGGCCAGAAGGGCTGGTTCAGGCCTCTTCTGTCCTCCTCTCTCAACACAACTCCCCCTTGCACCCTATGTTCAGCAACACCTAACCTTGGCCCTTCCTGCCTGTAAGCTCTCCCCAGATTCACTCTACCCAGAACGTTTCCCTCACCCCCATTAGCACCAACTGACTTCCATAGTTCTCACCTCTACTTAAACTCTGACTCAATCTTCTCCTGCCTTGCCCACTGCCCCTCACCCCCACATTTACACAAAAGCATTGCCTTGGATTAGGGCCCTTCCTCTGCCTCCTCTAGGACAGAGGTAGGACCTAGTCTCATCAGTATCTCCAGCATATAACAAAAAAAGCTGTCATCATGAGCCAGACATTATTCTAAGTACTTTGCAAGCAAAAACTCAGTTAATCCTTGAAACAATGGCACTGTTATCAATACCATTTCACATCTGAGAAAACTGACACCCAGAAATGCTAACTTGTCCAAGGCCACACAACTAGGATTAGAGACAGGCTTTATCCCAGGCAGTCTGATGGAGGAGTAAACAAAATTCCATTTGCATGAATTGATTCCACAGTGTTACCCAAAGATTTCCCAGTGGTACCCGGGCAGCAGCAGTAGAGGTCTGGGGGTGGCAAGAAAGCCCTACTCTTCTCACCTCCTCAACCAAGGCAGTTCAGCCTTGATTTGTTTTATACATTGGGCTTTTATATTAAATTTTGTTTATATTAAATTTTGTTTGCTAAGAGAAGAAAAAAGAATAAAACAACAAAACAGAAAGTTTAAGTTGCATTCAATACAAGTGACAATAGCTAACATGTATTGAGATGTACTAAATGCTTCATATTCATTCATTTTTAACCCACCCAACAACCTTATGAGATAGGGATAATTATTATCCATATTCATCATTGTATAGGTGAGAAAACTGAGCTTTCCCTGGTTGTACTGCTGATAAATGCAAACCCAGGATGTGACTCAAATCATTTGAATCTAGACTCAATCATTAGGATAGGCTGAATAGCAGGCACCAAAGATGTCCATTTACTAATCCCTGGAAATGTGAATGTTACCTTACATGACGAAAGGGACTTTGCAGATGTGATTAAGTTAAGGATCTGGAGTTTGAATGGTCATCCTGGATTATCCAGGTGAACCGTGTATATAGTCACAAGTGTCCTTATAAGGTAGGGGTAGATAGAGATTTGTCCACAGAAGAGAAGGTGATGTGACCAGGAAAGCAGAGATTGGTGCGATGTAGCCACAAGACAAGAAATGCTGTTAGCCACCAGCAGTTGGAAGAGGCAAGGAATGGGCTCTCAACTACAGCCTTGGAGAGAGCCGTGCCAGCACCCTGGTTTTGGTCCAGTGAAATTGATTTCAGATTTCTGAATTCCAGAACTGTAAGAGGATAAATATGTGTTGTTTTAAGTCAGCAAGTTGTGGTAATTTGTTACAGAAGCCACAGGAAACTAATACAGCCACCACCAAATAATGCTGGTGTTTCAAAGGGACTCTGAAGGGTTGGAATTTCAGATTCAGAGTCTGGTGGAGCGAGAGGATTTGAGGGTGCTGAGTAAGGGGCATTGCTTCATGATTCAAATCACTTCTTGTTGATGTCTCTTTTATGCTTTTCTGCTGACTTTTAACAGTGTGTGTGTGTGTGTCTGTCTGAGCCATTTCTAGGGAGAGGTTCTGTAGTTTATATGACTTGGGACAAGAGTTAGGCATTCCTGCTTTAGTTTTCCTGGGGGAAAAATGTTTTGGATGGGTTATCTGTTTTTTTGTGTGTATTTGTTTGTTTGTTTTATGTTTTACAGAGCTGGACAGAGGTGGTTAGAGGAATACTTTCTCTAGTCAGAAGTGTCCCTTGTCACCTTGTACTCCACACTTCATTTTTCCTTGAACACCTAAACTCCAGTCATTGTGTAAGGACAAAGTGAATTAAAGGACAAAATTAGAAGCAGTCCCTGCTCTCCTAGAGCTTACAATTTTGTGGTGGAGGAGAACAGTAAAAAAACAAACAATTATCTAATGACAAATAGTGGTAATTCTCTGAAGGAAAAGAGTAGGGTGTGGTGGGAAGGATAAAGAGAAAACAGAGAGTCTATATTAGTTGGAGGAGTCAGGGGCTTATTAAAGTATAGTAATGAAGCTGGCTAGTAAGATAGTGAATCAATAGGTGGATCTAGAACCTGGCAAGAAGTCCACATGGACGTCAGTAACCCCAAGATGGCTGCTGGAAGGATCCCCACCCACAAGATTCTGACATTCAGAACAAGATTTCTTCCAGAAGCCAGGAAAAGCCCCAGATGTTCCCCAAGGACTTTATCATTGGGCCCTCCTAGGTGATTGATAGGTGGTGTAATCAACAGCAAACAGCTAGAACTCCTCCCCTGCCATTAGCAAAGGGGTGGAATAATTAATGGTTCAAAAAGCAGGCACAAGGCCTAAATTCACTTTTGCCTTTGGACCCCAGCTCTTGCCTTCACCATGGCCTGGTGCCAGTCCCAGTGCCAGTCCGTGTGCCTGTTCCTGTCCCCTGAGCCCTGCTCTCACTATTTTTCCTCTGTCATGATGGCCACAAGTAAAATCTTGGCATTTACAATCTATAATGGGGAATTGTAGTCTGTAAATCAACCCACGTAGTCACTTTTCAGCCCCCTCCTCTCTATCTGGGACCCATGATCTGTTATTTTCTCCCATTTCTCATCCCTCTCTACCTTAATAAATTACTGGCTTAACTCACCCAACATGCTCTTCAGATTCACTTCTGAAGCATAGTGAAAAACTTAGACAAAATCTGGTAGCATATTTGGTGAGCCAGCCAGGAGGTTATCAGTGAGTGAAACAATGGCCTACAGCCTGTTTAATGCCTTCCTTTGGTTATCTATTTTAAATGGGTTTGTCTACAAGCCCCCACAGGATGTAATCCTGGGAGGGAAGAGACTGAGGCACTGAAACTCTGCATTTGTGCCACACATAGGCTTGTGAGATCTGACCCCAGCCACGATGGCTGGGGCATAGGGCAGTGGCTCTAATCATGGCCTTGCCAAGACAGAGGTTCCCTGGAAGAAAGCTGGGTGCTGCCAAGTTTCTCTTTCAATCTTTTTTAGCAGCTGTCAGCTCTGCCCTCAAGGCTGGTGGCCATTGTCTTCTCCCACCCTCTCCCCTCAGGGGTGCACAGCAGTGAGGGAGAGCCTGACAGCCAGGGGTGGAAGGGGGAGGGCGCTTCACAGGTCCATGCCTTTACAAGCTGCCTTCCTATCAACCACACCCAGCTACCTGGTCTGGGGTGCTTTAGGAAGGCAGCAGGCAGAGCCAAAATGGTTGCCATGGGAGGTCCCTTCCCCAGGGGGGTCACAGGCCAGGACACCCTTGCATAATTAACTTTTACCCACGTTTTTACCTTCCTAATTCTTGATACTGAGTCTCTCGTTAAAGGTTTGTGTTAAAATGCTTTGGAATGTCTTAAAAACTGCAAAACTGAAAATGCCTTTGCTAACAAGGAAGTGATTGCCTCAGGGCCGCAAGGCCTGTTAGCTAGAGCAATTGATCTCTAATCACTTAATGGCCTTTTGATGGCTAGTCTAACTGGGGAAATATCAGACAATAAAGTCATAAATCTAGGACTGTGTCTAGGACCTCTGGAAGAATAGGAGGAAGAAGCTTTTTGCACCTTCTCCAAGGAGGAGCAATATTCGACCTGGCAGCTTCAGGTTGAAATCTATTTGACTCTGAGATCTATTCAGCCTGTCTCCCAAATTCAGACTGGCCCTGGAAATGCCTGGCAGCTGGGGCTCTGTGATCCAGGGGTGGTGGGAATCTGAGAGCAGCCAAAAGTCCCCTGAGATTTCAGCCGCTTCAGTTTGGGTAACAGTGCAGTCAGTCTCAGACCCTGGAATGTGGAGGTGCTGAGAACCAGAGCAGTAAACTCTGAATGGCCCCATTCCTTGGGCCCTTTTATTCAGAGGGCAGCTGAATATCCCCTGAGACTTATCTCAGGCACTTTGATCTGGGGTAACTGCTCAGAATCTCTCCCACCAACTCAGCTTGGGTACATTGGTCTGATCTCTGGAATTTAATCAGACATCCCCCAGGACCTGGGTCACTCACAGGGGCACCTGTAGGCCAGGCTCTGAAAATTAAAATTCTCAGTATGCTGAGAACAAAGCATCAGCTCAAAATTATGTAGAGTGGTGAACATTTTAGTCAGATTAGGACTCTGGGATGTCAGATCGGTCAACTAAAAAGTGGTTCTTCATTCTTCCTAGAATAATGGGTGCAGCCTCTAACATACCAGCAAACTCCCCATAGAAGTATCTTTTCAAGAATCAGGAAAATTTGCCTAGTACTGATCCACATGGCCATAGTATAGCCAAGAGCAATCTCTGTATGAAACCCTGAATTCCAGTTAAACCAATGTAATAAAAGAGGACAGATAGATCTGAGGCCCAGCAACCTTGTGTTGTATCTCCTTAAAGAAATTAGGAAATAAACCTCAAACTTCAACTAATTCCCTTTTAGAAACAGTCTTTTCAGTTTAAACTCATTTGAGCCTATAAAAGGTGTGAATAGAAATCAATATCCAGACCAGTTACTAAACCTGCCCTGGAAAATAAGAAAACTCATGTGCCATCAATTAAAATCAAAGAGTTCCTAGAAATGTTAAAGGTATAAAATTCTTCTGTTTTAATCTCTGCTTAATTTGTTCAACTTTGAAATCCGTGTTTAACTTTGTCAGTTTGCTTGTGCCTAGGAAATCAAATATGGAGTTCACTTGTTACAAATTGGGTAATGGTGAAGGTAAACTAAAAATGGGTCTTTAAATGTTAATACTGTCTTACAAGTGGATTTAATGTATAAATTACAAGTAGAATTGTTTCAAATGCTAGAAAAGCAGAGAAATTTCACAAAGCTCTTACTAATAAAATTCTTGTGGCTTAGTTAATAAGGGTACCCAATTCACCCTAAAGTGAAAACTTACTAGAAACTGTAACTAAGAGTTAAGATAATTAATAGACGGTTTTATATAATGAAACAGAAAGATAATAACTGAATTATAATTGGGTAGATTTAGCCTAAACCTACTATTGTATGTGTAAATTCTAAACTAATCTTACCTAGCCTCACCCTTTGCCTTTGTTTATGGTTATTTAAGTGCATAAAGTAAATTCCATTGGTTGCTAATTGTAATAAAAGGTAAATTAACTAGTCTATGTGGTTGTGGTAAATTACAAAGAGTTTGTAAAAGCATCTTCTAAACTGAAGCATCTAAAAGGCTAGTTCTAAGAAACCATTATTAATTAGAAACCTACATTGATATTAATGGCAAAAAGTAACTTCATAGCAAGGAAACCTATCTGGAAGCCACCTCAATCTGCATTTTCAAGTGGTGGTAATGAAAAGTTATCTTGATTCCATTGGGAATCTTCAGTTTTCTTGTTTTGTTTTGTTTTTTTTTAAAGATTTATTTTTATTTATTTAATTCCCCTCCCCTCCCCCGGTTGTCTGTTTTTCTGTGTCTTTTTGCTGCGTCTTGTTTCTTTGTCCGCTTCTGTTGTCATCAGCGGCACGGGAAGTGTGGGCGGCGCCATTCCTCGGCAGGCTGCTCCCTCCTTCGCGCTGGGCAGCTCTCCTTATGGGTGCACTCCTTGCGCGTGGGGCTCCCCTACGCGGGGGACACCCCTGTGTAGCACGGCACTCCTTGCGCGCATCAGCACTGCGCATGGGCCAGCTCCACACGGGTCAAGGAGGCCCGGGGCTTGAACCGCGGACCTCCCATGTGGTAGACAGACGCCCTAACCACTGGGCCAAAGTCTGTTTCCCCAGTTTTCATTTTTAAAAATGGAAGTAATAATTTTCCTCTACTGAAGTAAAATATCTGCTAATTAATATCTTCATGGTAAAAGTGTAAAAGTAAGAAGCAAAGTACTAAAAACATATCATTAGATATGTTACACACTGCATTGGAAGTGTTTAAAAAGTATATAAAAATCAAGAGATAGACTTTAGCATTGTCAAACTCTCTTGTGCATTCAAACCAAGCCTTCAATACCCTGTAGGTTACCTCTCCATATGTACTATTGGCTTGGTTGGTCACTGACTCCTAAAACAATAACGGTATTTACTACATCTCTGGTTGTGCTCCTGAAGTTGATGGAGACTATGTTGCAGTTTCATACTCATGCAGCAGCCAACAATGGCTCAATATAGCTAAATATCCAATGGATATCATCTCCAGACTGGGACTGTTTCATAGTGCCAAAGGGCCCTATGCACCAGGCCAGTGGAATCCTGGAAACTACCTTCCTTGCTTCTCTCTAGGAACAACAGTGCTGCAGCATGCTGGCTGTGTGAAGGACATACCAAATAGAACAATGAACACCAGAATACTGTGACACAATTGGCATTATGGCCTGCTCCCATGGAGAGATAAATCTCTTCATTGCAGCTCAAAGAAAAACTTATGCATTGAGTAGTGCATTAATTAGTATTAAGTACTGTACCTATATCCTATTCTAGATACATGTCTGATGATTATAGTGATATCTTTTTCTATTCTAGACCATATGCAGAGAAATATTGAATATGTTAAAAGTCTTGGTAAACTTCATTTTCTAATAGTTAATGAACATGCTTAGCCCAGGTCTCCCTCCTAGCCCTTATTCCAGAACTTGTCCCACTCATACCCTGGGGAGAATTGGCAAGCCCACATGCCATCCTACTAGGGCTAAGCATTTTTCCACCAGAAGGGAAACAGCAAACGAGGTGGCTAGGACCCACTTCAACTTGGCCCCTTTGAGAGGGTCCATGGACAAGCTTTCCTCACCCAGGACCTGGAAACTGGGTTCTGATCAAAATTTGGCAAGAAAACAAACCTAATTCTCAATTAGAGCCAAAAGGTAAAGAACTTTACTCTGTAGATCTGGTCACTCCAACGCTATTACATTTAAAGGAATTTCTAGCTTGGTGCATTAATCCTGAGTGAAGCCAGCTGCCCAAGGAAGTCCCAGTTCACCAGAAGCACCTGATGGATTGCACGAATGCCAGTAATTGGATGGCCTGATATACCTCTTCAAGAGAAAAAGCTAGGTAGTGTCTCTCTGAGGGGGGAATGAAGCTGGCTAGTAAGATAGTGAATCAATAGGTGGATCTAGAACCTGGTAAGAAGTCCACATGGACATCAATAACCCCAAGATGGCTGCTGGAAGGATCCCCACCCACAAGATTCTGACATTCAGAACAAGATTTCTTCCAGAAGCCAGGAAAAGCCCCAGATGTTCCCCAAGGACTTTATCATTGGGCCCTCCTAGGTGATTGATGGGTGGGGTAATCAACAGCAAACAGCTAGAACTCCTCCCCTGCCATTAGCAAAGGGGTGGAATAATTAATGGTTCAAAAAGCAGGCACAAGGCCTAAATTCACTTTTGCCTTTGGACCCCAGCTCTTGCCTTCACCATGGCCTGGTGCCAGTCCTGGTGCCATTCCATGTACCTGTTCCTGTCCCCTGAGCCCTGCTCTCACTATTTTTCCTCTGTCATGATGGCCACAAGTAAAATCTTGGCATTTATAATCTATAATGGGGAATTGTAGTCTGTAAATCAACCCACGTAGTCACTTTTCAGCCCGGTCCTCTCTATCTGGGACCCACGATCTGTTATTTTCTTCCATTTCTTGTCCCTCTCTACCTTAATAAATTACTCGCCTAACTCACCCCACATGCTCTTGAAATTCATTTCTGCAGCATAGTCAAGAACCTAGACAAAATTCAGTAACAGTAAAGTGATTGGATTTTATTCCAAGAATGGAGGGGCAGGGGGTTGTTAAGCTTAAGCATGTGAATAGTGATCTAATTTAAATTTTAGAGTCCCCTCGGCAAAGAGAGCATCTGCAATGAATATATACAAATCCCCACATTGTAGGCATTATTGTTCCCATTTCCATGAGAAGCAGGGGTTCAGAGAAGTGAAATGATTCACCCAAACTTTGATAGTTGATGTCAGAACTGGGATACACAGCCAGGTCTGTTTCATTTGGGAGCCAGTCTCTTCACCCATGGCATAATCACAGACAGCTGTACACTCTTATAAATTCCTTTGTAATCACCCTCTCTATCTCCATGCCTATTCATTTTCAATACCGAACATACTACACTTGCTCTGGGATGATCTGTTTGTGTGTGTTATATTCAGTTTCTAAAAGAAAGCTTGTTATGGGTTGGAATTGTCCCCCAAAAAGACATGCTCAAGCTCTAACCCCCAATCCTGTGAATGTGATCTTATTTGGAAATAGAATCTTTGAAGATGATATTAGTTAAGATGAGGACAAATTGAATTAGAGTGGGCCCTATGTCAAATGACTGGTATCCTTAAAAGAAGGGGAGAGTTCAACGTGGACAGGTTCAAGGGAGAATGCAATGCGACCACTGAGGCAGAGATAGAAGCCCAAGGATAGCTGGAAAACCACCAGAAGCTAGAAAGAGGCAAGGAAGGATTTTCCTCTAGAGGTTTCTGACTGCAGCCTCCAGAATTGTGAAAAAATGAGTTGCTATTGTTTTGAGACATCTAATCTGTGGGAGTTTGTTACAGTAGCTCCAGCATATCAAAGAAATGAAGACTCCTCTCCCAGGTGTCTTTGGGTCCAGCCCCTCCACAAATGCTGGCTGAGGGTTTCCTTTCCTCCAAGGTGGGGGAAGAGGGAAAAAGGTTCCCAGAGCTACTGTCCAGTCCCTGCTCCCCAACTCCTTAACAAAGCTTTGAAATGGAAATGAAAGCATAAAATCTCAGCATCTGCTCAAAGTCCTGTTCCTTTTCATGTGCCTCTCCATGGATATTGAAGAGCCTCAGCCTCAATAGGTTGTAAATCTGCCTAGTGGCAGCAATCGGGATTTCACAAGCAGGAGTGAAATTCTTCACTTCACTGGCCTGCACTGACCCCCTTTCAAGCCACCTTGGACCTGCCTTCTCAGTCATTACATTCTGACCAATGCTTTCTCTGTTATTTCACACTGAGGTTAGTATCCTGGCAGCAGGATGGGGATGCCAACGTTGCTTCCAGAGTCAGCCCAACTGGACTTGGAAAACCTGCTCAGGCAGAGCAGTCTGGAGCTACAATGCCTGCCTCCCTTGGGCCTCAGTATCCCCATTAAGGCCTCAGCAGTGCCTACGCACCTCCCACAGTGCCTGGCATGGGAGACACTCCATAAGTATGTACTGATTAATTAATTAATTAATTAATTAATGGTTTTGAAAAATAGGAAATAATAATATGTACCTTGCAGGGTTGTTGAGGTGATTAAATAAAGCAATACATTGTGGAAATACCTAGGGCAGAGAAAGGGCACGATAAATAAATGGGAGTTGCTTTCCTTCCTTCCTTCCTCCTCTCCACTCTATAAGGAGTGAACTCTTCTCCTTATGCCCCTTTCTTTCTCTTGTTTTTGAACCTCTTCCTGCTGCTTCTATTTTTAGCAGGCAATGTCTCTACCTTGGAAGCTGGCAGAATAGCTGATTGCAAAACATTCCAAGGCAAGTCCCTGGTGCCTGGAGTCCCTTATCAGCCATCCAGCCAGGTATGGGAAGATCTGAAGGCTTAGGGCAGTCCTTTCCTGAGAATTTCCCACAGCCCATTAGGGGCGATAGAATGTAAGGCCGAACTGTTCTTTGGCCTTACTGGCCTGGAATTATTTCAGAGAAAAGAGCGAGAGCACAGTGAGTTTTCTGAATTGGTTTGCCTGTGGGAAGACACAGGACTAACCTTTACCCCATACCTCCAAAAATGGAATTTTAAACTAAGCCAAGCTGGCCATTTGGTATTCTACTTATATTCATCAGCACCAGCTCTCTACTTGAGCATTTATGACTGAAACTGTATTTTCACTATTGGTTTACAATAGATGCTTGCCTCCCCCACTAACTCAGAGCTTCTCTAGGATTAAGATTTGTCATATTCATATTTGCAGCAGCACCTGGTACTCAATGGGTCCAAAAAAAGCTTCTTGAATAAATGAGTGGGTTTATTTAGCACTTACTACATGCAAGACCCTGCCTTTGGATATATAAAGATGAAGGAAAAATAGGTCCAAAACTCAAAAAACTTGTAGCTTTCCAGGGAGGACACATATACACACACAGGTAGCTATCATTTTGTAATGGTAGCTGCTATTTTAGAATACAGTATTCAATATTAATCAGTCAACCCATCATTGCTTACTACTTAAAATATAGTCAGTGTTTAAATAAAATCACTTTTTATCAGCAGGGACAGAAAAGGTGTGACATGAGTTGATCATTTCGCAGTTTTCATTATTCTGGTGAGACTAGATTAGCTGACACCTTTTTTGCTGGGTTTGTTGGCAGGCCAGTATTTATTTACATTTCGTTGGTATGATTTATAATATGGGTAAAATGTTGCTGAGGAGCTGAGTCATAAATATAAGTCAGGTTTAAGGTTACCTGCATGTAGTCTCATTCTTGAGGTCTCTTTGGAATCTGTATTTAATGAGCCCTTCCCCTACACGCCCCCCACTCCATCACCATCACCATTAAAATAAATCAAGTTCCAAGTCCTGTCAGAAGCCTGCTGGGGAACTGTTTGCCTGTTTCTTACTGCTCTCTTCCTTTGAGCTTTCAATGTAATCTTCAGTTGCTGTCAGCTCTAAGAGGAAAACAAGTCAACACTGTATTATGTTGAAATCCATAAGGGACATTTTCCAGTTGCCTCCTTGGAGACTGAACCTATAGGCTGGAAATGGACCGTGATGCAGTTACACACTCCTATTGTCAGCTGGGGACTCATAACTTAGTTGTGATCTGTGATATGTGGCAGGAGAGCTTGTGCTACAAGGGAGCATGCTAAACACAAGGCTTGAAAAGGTAATAACAGTAGATTCCTGCCTCTGCCAAACTAATCAGGTCTCCCTGAAGGGAGGGCTTGGCATCTTAATAGCAAAATAACTTTAAAAAAGAAACAAAAAAAGCCTTGCGCAATCTTGCAACCTCACTCCTCTCTAGTTGGCAGTAAAAGCTGGCCCCACCTAATAGTGGCGGATACCAATTGTCATGGATATCAAATAAAAGCTTGCTGTTTAAGAACCGCCTGAGAGAAGCCTGGCCAAGAGCAATGATCCGTCCCGTTCTTCTATCACCAAGGGCACCAAACGTTAGTGTGTTTGCCTGACAGCTGTTCTCATGTTTCATATCAAGAGCATTCTAGTCTGAAGCCAGTGACTTTCTGAGAACAAGAAGTTCACATTTGATATAAGAACTCCCACTTCTCTATTGGCTCACAGTATTCTTCTGCCCAATGCGCCAGCTCAGCAGCTGCCCTCTTCTCTTCCCACTCTGGGACAATGCTCACTGCACAATCCAGTCAAGTGATCCAGGTTTCAAACCACTTTTTATGAGCAGTTTCACCTTCTCTGAGCCTTCAGTTTCCTCATTTATAAAGTAGGTATAATAATACCCTACTGGCAAGGGACGTTGTGAAAACCTTTACCTTCACATTTGGTTACTGGAAGGGAGTCAATAAAGGTTAGCACGTTCACAATTAACTGTGTGTAAACAACAACAAAAAGGCATTAATATTTTCTGTTTCATAGTTATGTCCCTGGCTAAACGAGAAAAGAATCTACATGTATTTGCCTCTTTTGTTTTTCATGAAAAAACAGCTATATCATCTGGAGAGAAAAACTTGCTCATACAATGGTCACTCTTGGACAAGGACAAATTCCCAGAATAATGAAAACGTGTATTTTTTTCTTCGGATGCTATTTCCTCAGCTCTGTCTGAGGGTTATATGAATTATACCTTTGCCAAATATGAATGTATTTCATGTGCTCCTCTAAGACAAGGGTGACCAGTTGGGAACAAGGTCACATATCTCTTTTCATTTAGAAAAGACAGTGTTTATTAAAGAATTCTGTGAAATGTCAAAGGGAAATTTGAGGGAGAATCATACTTTTTTATATGAGTGAATGAGAAGCCTTTTTAGAAATGATAAAACCAATCACAGATTATGATTGCAGGAGAAGACTCATAGATTACATAGTCCTAGCCCTCATTTGTTTGTTTAAGTTTAAAAATTACTTATTCAAGGAATAAGGGTAATAAATGGGGAAATATAACCTTGAGGTGTGAGATTACACACCCACTAGCTCTACCCGCACACAGAACGATTCATGGTCTCACACGCAGTTTTCGTAAAAACAGCATCCCATCTCCCAAAGAACCTTACTGTTTGGCATTCATTAGCTTGGTGAGATCTCCAAGGGCCAGGCACTGACACCTGATTTATTCCCACACTGAAAGCAGGTCCAGCTCTCAGGAGCTGACTCACAGGATAGATGTAGGGAAGAGAGAATGCCTATTCATGGTTTTACAGTGAGACTTCTAAATATCACCAGACCAAAAACACTAAATCATTTTGATGAGCACATTTCTCTCCCTGTAAGCAAATCAGTGGGGGAAACCAAATATTAATCAGGGAAGATAATTGGGTGACATAAAATCATGGAGTTTGATGCATTCCATGTACATTAACATCAGGCAAGGGTTTGATTTAATGGCTCTGGATTTCAAACTGCCTGACCACAGGTATAGCTTAGAAAGTTCCCCAGGTGATTTAAATGTACAGTCTGGGCAGAGACCCACTGGCCCAGAATATGCTGATGTATCACCATGGCTAGGGACAGTTTGCTAGATATCCATGACAGTTCCCTGTCTGAGTAGTTCTCGGTCATGGGCAATGTTTACCTCAGAGACTCTTTTTTTGCTTCATGGGTGATCCTACCCACCCATCCATTTTTGTTTTTGTTTTTTTTAATTTCAATTGCTCATTTTACAGATCAGAGAAATGAAGTGACTTGCATAAAGTCACACAATTAGGACAGAATCAGAACAAAATTTAGTCTTCTGAACTTCCTTCTAGGACATTCCCACTGCACCTAATCAACTGAGGGAACCACAGGGACTTTATAGTACAGGGACATGGTTGAGGTTGACTTAGGTCCTCGCAGGCTATGCCAAGTCCTCATAGTTTACATGTCAGATGCTTTTAGTTTCTTGAGGTATGAGTTTGGGAGGACACAGAGTTAATGGGAGAAGTTGACATACATTTGAAGTTCATGAAGTCTATACAGGTTGGACACCCCTCCTCTGTGCTCCTCACCCTGGTTGTGTCATCTAATTACATGCCCATCGCAACCATTTTCTTAGTTATCCCAGTACCTCTAATTTCTGGAAGGTGGCTAGCTCATATAGATAAATTGTGTTAAGTCATCGTGCAGTGGATGTGATGTTTGCAACAGAAGAGAGGTCTAGGCTGAGGATGTAAACAGAGGTGACCAGTGAATTATGTGACAGAAGAGAGTCCATCAGGGAAAGCCCCCATCTTCCAGTGCCTGTAAAACTGATCTTGTTCCAGTCTCTTGGAGCCTATCTCACACACCTGGAGAACATTACTGCCTAGTGGGTCATTTTCTTAGTGAGAGGAAACTCGGCTATGGGGGGAAAGCCATCTTATTCACAAGTGCAATGTAATATATACTCACTGATTGAGAGTGATACACTTTTAAATTGCTGTGATGGGATATTTTTACAAAGGAAAGTCCATAAAAAAATCAAATTGAAACTGTGGACATTGTATTAAAATATTGTGAAATAAAATGTTGCTGTGAGGAATCTAAATAAGCGAAAAGTTCAAATCAGTGACAATTTCCTCTCTATTGCCTGCATGTTCCTTTTCTGAAAAATTACAAAATGTCATTATCACTCCAAAATATGGTATGGAGTCAGGACAGATTCAATCCAGCCACCTACATCTGCCATTAGAGTGTAAGAATCACTTGTGTTGAACCTGAGGGCCAGCAGCACTGCAAAATTTTGGAGTGTCTTCTGAACCACCAAAGCAATATTAAATTCTGTTCCAAATAGTTCTGATGTGAATTTACTAATTTTCTAAAATGTAGAATATTAAATTATATCTGTGCATGACACATATGGTAACTATCAGTTAAACCTAATATGCAACCTATTTCCCAACTATTTGGTAACAGGTATTTATTTTATTTGTACTTAGTTGTTCAACCCTCTCAGTCACATTCCTAAGATACAATTTTAGCTTTTAAGCTGCTAGAACAAATACAATACAATGAGCTGGTTTAACAACAGGAATTTTTTGGCTCATAGGGTTGGTGTCTTCTGGCGGGCTGGCAAGCAATCTTTGGGATTCCTTGGCTTTTCCTCATATGTCAATGCATGTGGTAGCATCTTTCCCTTTCTCTCCTGAGTTCTAGTGACTTCCAGCTTCTGGCTGCTCTCTGTGGCTCTTTCTCTGTGGCCTACTCTAGAAGTACTCCAGTATTGGGATTAAAGCCCATCCTGATTCAGTAACACCTTAACTGAAGGAACCTCAGGAAAATGTCTTATTTACCATGGGCTGACACGCACAGAAATAGGTTAAGAATAACAGCCTGTTTTTCTGGGGTGCATACACCACGCCACTACAGAAATGTATCTCATAGAAGCTGAAAAGCTTCCATAGTTCCTCTTACTCATTTTGTTTTTCTTTCAAAAAGATACAGAATATTTTATTACTTGCTTTATTTTTGTTTTTTTTCCATTTCAGAATGAATATCTTCAAATTGTTTTTAATTTAATTTTTTATTATTTAATATGAGAAAATTATTCTTTTAGTCAAAATTTTGTCCATTGTGGCCTGGTGTATTAAACATATCATTATTTAAAGATAAGCATTATTTTCTCCATTTTAGGACAAGAAACACAAAGTCTATGTTTAGACAAAAGAATTGATCTTCTCCAGTTTCTGCCGCTAATTAAAATGCTTTGGTTCAAAGAGAAGCAGTAGACCAGATTTCTGGGTCTTCATTACTCAAAGGGCAGTGTCAATTTTTTTACCCCCTCCTTTATGGCTTTTTGCTTGCTGTCTGCTTTCTGTGTCCATTCGCTGTGAGTTCTTCTGTGTCTGTACTATTTATTTATTCCCACCCCCTGGTGAATTTGCTCGCTTTCTGCTCTCTGTGTCTGTTCGCTGCGTACTCTTTTGAGTTTTTTTTTTCGCTTGTCTCCTTTTTGTTGCTTCACCTTGCTGAGTCGGCTCTCTGCAGTGTGCAGGCAAGCCTGCCTTCACAAGGAGGCCCCAGGACACGAACCCAGGGCCTCCCATATGGTAGATGGGAGCCCAACTGATTGAGCCACAGCCGCTTCCCCATGTCAGTTTTGAGGATCTAATTTTTCTTTTCCTTCATCCCATTCCCATAGGCACAGAGGCAAATACTTAAAGCAGAGAGATTAAATTGATGCAGCTCTGAATAGTAATTATATAAGATTATGGAATCAAAGAAATTTAGAGGTGGCGGACTTGGCCCAGTGGTTAGGGCGTCCGTCTACCACATGGGAGGTCTGCGGTTCAAACCCCGGGCCTCCTTGACCCGTGTGCAGCTGGCCCATGCACAGTGCTGATGTGTGCAAGGAGTGCTTTGCCGCGCAGGGGTGTCCCTCGCGTAGGGGAGCCCCACACGCAAGGAGTGCGCCCCGTAAGGAGAGCCGCCCAGCGCAAAAGAAAGTGCAGCCTGCCCAGGAATGGCGCCGCCCACAGGGAGAGCTGACACAACAAGATGAAACAACAAAAAGAAACACAGATTCCCGTGCCACTGACAACAGAAGCGGACAAAGAAGATGCAGTGAATAGACACAGAGAACAGACAACTGGGGTGGGAGGGAAGGGGAGAGAAATAAATAAATAAATAAATAAATAAAATAAATCTTTTAAAAAAAAGGAAATTAGTACTAATTAGTAGGTGAAGAATGGCAAATATGTGGTAAGTGATACCATGCATATGCCATACATATCCATGGCAGGCATCACTAATCAATTATTGAACCTAAACAAGACCCTACAGATCTTTCTACACAATGCCCTTAGCAGTCACTATCAAGTGATTAGAGTTGCCAATCAGGCCCTAGCTAAGCCAATCTAATCACTTAACACTACATAGAACACTGAAGCCCATAAAGGTGAAATGACTTGCCCAAGCTCACACAGTTACTGGCAGAGTTGGGATTATAACCCTTATTCTATATAATGCAAAAATCCATTCTCTTATGAGTCTTAAATCAGTTGGCAATGGGCCAGAAAATCCCAGAAAACACATACAAGAAATGGATGAACCACTTCTACCTGGAAAGATGGGCAAAAATTCCTATGGCATCAAGAAACCCAAGAAAGCAGCTAGGAGCAGACAGGAGAACATTGCTTTTTCCCAGGAAGAAAGCAAGGGATAAAGAGGAGGAAAATTAAAACCCTTTCACAACCCTTTAAACTATGGGATATTTTTACAAAGTCAGTAGCAGGAAGGAAAGAAGATGTCCTTTTATAAGTAGCAGTCCCCAGGAGGCACCCATCTTCCTTTCTACTTGTTTAGGTTCCCATACTTTCTAAAAAGCTAGTTTAGACTCTAGACTAGAAGTAGTGATAATGAAATGAATTTTTGGTGATGAGACTTTATTTGGACACAGGAATTCAATAGGAAGTCACCAAGATGAGAGGTTTGGTGGGATGTTTTTTCTGAGAAAGCAGATCACGCCGTTGGAATCCCAGCAGGATGTTCGTGCATGAAGGGTGTGAAATAGGTTTGACTGCACGTGAGCTAAAGCTGATTGAGTTTCTCCTGCCTTCCTTTGAACTCTGGGTACAGTTTATGGTCCCCCGAATTCAGAGTCAAAATTGGTGAGACCACCACCCTCACCTAGGACCTGAAAGTAAGGCCTTGGGAGTTTTTAAAGGGCTAGAGGGAAAAGGAACAGTGGAGCAAAAGCAGATTTTGAGTCTAATTCATTTTAATCCAGACTTAATTCCCCCTAAAATGTGCCACCAAACCTTTCTTGATTGAAATGTATTTTAAGTTGTAAACATAAGCAGTGATCTGAGGCACTGAGAAAGAATTAGGAGCAGCAAAGCAGAAAAAGACTCAGAACAGTAAAACCAAATTTCCATTCCCAAAAGAGAGTGGATGAGGAGAAATATTGTTTCCAGCTGGGATTCTCTAATGATGGTTGGCATTTTGAGCTAAACACTCACCTTCCCTCAGAAACCAGTGATTGGCCAACAGAATGGCTATAGGATTGTGTAAAGGAGGGGAGGTCCATTCAACCAATATGGCAAAAGGTAGGTGTCTACAGGCCTGAGGGCGTTCCACCCCCTGTTGATGCATCTAAACTGCTTGGTAACACTCCCTCCCTCAGATGGGAGGTATCAAACCCTCCTACTGGCTTTTGAAAGATTTGGGTAGAGAGAACAAAGGATGGAGACAGCAAGAATTCCTTTATTAGTTTTTGTCTCTACCACCGGGTCAACAAACATTTTCTTAAAGGGCCAGATAGGGAAACGGACTTTGGCCCAGTGGTTAGGGCGTCCGTCTACCACATGGGAGGTCCGCGGTTCAAGCCCCGGGCCTCCTTGACCCGTGTGGAGCTGGCCCATGCGCAGTGCTGATGCGCGCAAGGAGTGCCCTGCCACGCAGGGTGTCCCCCGCGTAGGGGAGCCCCACGCGCAAGGAGTGCACCCATAAGGAGAGCTGCCCAGCCCGAAGGAGAGAGCAGCCTGCCCAGGAATGGCGCCGCCCACACTTCCCGTGCCGCTGACGACAACAGAAGTGTACAAAGAAACAAGAAACAAGACGCAGCAAAAAGACACAGAAAACAGACAACCGGGGGAGGGGAGGGGAATTAAATAAATAAAAATAAATCTTTAAAAAAAAAAAAAAAGGGCCAGATAATAAGAACTCTATGCTTGCTGCAAAGATGGTCTTTGCTGTGACTACTCAAGTCTGCAAAAGTAGCCATAAATAATACGCAAATGAACAGGTGACTCTGTATTCCTATAAAATTTTTCTTTTTAAGATTGATTGATTTATTTTTTTGTTTCTCTCCCCTTCCACCCCTCCCCGCAGTTGTCTGCTCTCTGTGTCCATTCACTGTGTGTTCTTCTGTGACCGCTTCTATCCTTATCAGCGGCACCAGGAATCTGTGTTTCTTTTTGTTGTGTCATCTTGTGTTAGCTCTCCGTGTGTGCAGCACCGTTCCTGGGCAGGCTGCACTTTGTTTCGCACTGGGCGGCTCTCCTTACGGGGTGCACTCCTTGCAGAGGGGACACCCTGTGTGGCAGGGCACTCCTTGCGTGCATCAGCACTGTGCATGGGCCAGCTCCACACGGGTCAAGGACGCCCGGGGTCTAAACTGCGGACCTCCCATGTGGTAGGCGGATGCCCTATCCATTGGGCCAAGTCTGCTTCCCTCCTATAAAACTTTATTTGCAAAAAAAGGCAATTGGCCTTTAGGCCATAATTTGCAGGCCTTAGATGAAGTACTTCAATTGCCACAGTCTAGGCCTACAATAATTGTGTGTTCCCAAATGATGAGGGCAGCTCCAATTTCAAATAACCATTCCCAGATTAGGTGCTCAGATTTTTGCTTCTCAAGACATGGCCATCATTCCTATGTAATTAGGTATATTAGTTATTGTTATGGATTGCATTGTGTCTCCCAAAAAGATATGACCGGGTCCTAACCCCTGGTCCCACGAATGCAATCCTGCTTGGAAATGAGGTCTTGGAAGATGTTATTAGTTAAGGCCAAACTGGATTCAAGTGAGTCCTGATCCAAAATGACTGGTGTCAAAGGGAGAGTCTGTCGAGATACAGAGAAGATGGCCATGTGACAGAGGCAGAGATTGAATTATGCCACAATGCAAACAAAGCCATGGCTTGCCAGCAAAGCATCATCAAAACCCTACAAACCAGGGAATCAAGGCCTTGCCTACAACTTTGATTTCAGACCTTTGGCTTCCAGGACAGAGACAGTAAATGTCTGCTGTTTTAAACCACCCAGCTGGTGGTACTTTGTTAGAGCAGCCCTTGGAAAATCAGACAGTTATCCATCGTGCCTTAAGAAATTGCCTCCAATTTTAGCAGCTTAAAACACCAAACATTTATTATCTCATAATTTCTTGTCAGGAATCTGGGCCCGGTTTAGCTGAGGGCCTCTGCTTCAAGGACTCTCTCAAGGTCGCAATCAAGGTGTCAGCTGGATCTGAGGTCTCAAGTGAAGGCTTGACGGAGGAAAGATGTGCTTTCCAGCTCACTCACAGGTTGTTAGAAGGACTGTTCCCTGGGCATCCCTCAGTTCCTTGCCATGTGGGCCTCTCCATAGGGCAGCTCACAACATGGCAGCTGGCTTCCATCAGCATGAGCAGGAGAGGATGGGAGAGGGCAAGCCAGATGGAAGTCACAGTCCTTGAAGTGACATGCCAGCACTTTTTCCATATTGTATGAATTAGAAGTAAGCCACTAGGTCTTGCCCACACTTAAAGGGGTAGGGGGATTAAAGCGGGCATGAATACCAGGAATCAGAGATGGTTTGGAGTCATTTTTTACATTACCTAACATAGAAGTTAGACATAGGCTAACAAATATTTATGAGCACCTACTATGTGCCAGATATTGTTGTGGTCAGTGAACAGGACAGACAAAAATCTCTGCCCTCATTCTGGTAAGAAAAGACAGACAATATACAAAATAAATACTCAGTACAGAATGTCAGATGGAGATAAGTGCCATGGAGAATAACAAGACCTGGTAGTACTGGGGAAGAGTTTGCCGTCTTTAATTAAGTGGTCAGTGTGGGCCTTCCCAAGAAGCTGATATCTGAGAAAAACTTACAGGAACTGAAGGAGTGAGCCAGGAGTATATGGGAACAAGATAGTGCAGAGGCTGTCTGGCTGGAAGGATGCTGTTCAAGGAAAATCAAGGAGGCCATCACGTTTGGAAAAGCGTGCATGGGTAAGAGGGGCAGAGGAAACACGTAGGGTTCTGTCAGTCATTGTAAGAATAAAATAAGAAGTCATTGCAGGGTTTTGAACCAGCAGTGTCATGATCCAGTGTGTTTAACATGACCCTCTGGCTGCTGGAGACTAGATTAGTAGAAAAGGCAAAATTAGATGCAGGAACACCAGTTAGGAGATGGTAGTGACTCAGGAAGGTGGGAGTGATTCCAGGTGGAAGCAAAGGGAATTCAACCTTTTTCTTTTAGTCCCAGAAGCAAAATGTTAATTCATGAATCTCTTCATTAGAAGAGCTTAATTTAAAAGCTTTGAAGTCCCGGGGTACATGTGAAGGGCACTAGGCCTGGAGCCAGGAGACCAGGTCCTAGTCCTGACTCGTCAAGCTGGCTGAAGGCTAAGGAGGCAGGTCAGGTATCCACTGGGGCTCAGTGTCCCCCGCGGTAGAATAAGAAGTTTGAACATCTCTCTAATGCTAGAATTCCAGTTTCACAGGACTGTCAGTGGAAAGTAGATTTAGAGCAAATGAGCATTTGAATTACTGTTCATTTAAGACTTGATGCTTGCCTGCTAGACAAGGAAAAAAAAGTGCAGAGCTGGGTCCTCAGAAAAATTTAAAAACAATTACAAGCCAATTGATACCATTGGGGAAAATGGGGGTTTAATCTTCAGGCAACCTGGGACTGTGGGGACTGAGTGATGTGCCTCATTGGATTTGCCTGGTGCAGATGAACAGAACAAATAAAATCCCAAATCACACTAGATTAGGGGTTCTTAACAAGGGGTCCAAGAGCTTGAATTGAAATTCAAAACAAACGTTATTCCTGTGGGGATGATAGTACCAGGTGATATATTTATTAAATAATACGCAGTATAGTATGGATTTGTAAGTGGTCTATGGTTTTCACCTGCGGGGCAAAGGGATCCGTGGAACAAAAAAGGTTAAGAATCCCTGCACTAGACCCTATTCCTTAGGGAGCAAAGTGATCTCATGATTTAACAGACAGCCCAATTGCTTGAGTCCCTCTCCATGTACCCGCATGTCAGGGGCGAAGCACTGTGACAGAGTACTGCCCTTCACATGTGGGGATTACGGATTATTATTTGCTTTCTACACCACCCATTGAAAATCCACCTGAGGAAATTAGTAGGCACAAAACAAGGCTTCCTGAAATGTTCCTGTGAAACAGGTTGAGACTTGGCGGTAATTACTTCTGTAAGAAACAAAGATTAGTTTAGTTTTCACATAAAGGAAGAAAATATTGATTAATGTAACCTGGCAGCCTACTGCCTCAATCTCCCACTCCCAGGTTAAATAGCAACAAAGGAAACCAGTTTAAGGCAGTCCTATAGGCAATAAAAAAGATGCCCAAGAAAGAGCTAAGTCAATACCAATTCAGCACTAAATTCCATTCCTTTTTTGATAAAGGGGAGCAAGTAAGAACTAAAATGGTTGGAATGTGATGGGGGAAGCAGTTAATCACAAACTTTTGCACGGGAAAGTTAGATCTTCTCGGATAGGCTGTAACTTCTGAAGTAGCCAATCTATGGGGAAACAGAGGAAGGGGTTGCGTGCTAGGCTTGGGGGTATAAATTGTGTCATTTTTCTTTGTTCAGGGTGCCAGCCATGTTTTCTGGTTGTGCGCCCCTTCTTGCAAGATTGAGAGTAAATTCTTTTCTTCTCCACAATCAGGTGAGCCTTATTTTCTTCCAGAAGATTTCTTTCTAACACTTCCAGAGTCCCATCAGGCAGTTTGTCCAAGAGAAGAATACCTATGTACCAACTAAGATCTTTTTTTAGTAATACATTTCAATTTTTAACTGTTGAGGAGCAAGGCACACCAGCATTTTTTGACTACTCATTCATTGCCTATTGGGTATATGTATATGTTAATAAATATGTTATTTATTCCTCACAGTGACCCTGGTAGATATTATCATCTCTGTTTTACAGAGTAGGGGACTGAGCCTGACATGTCCAAGGACACACTCCTAGCAAGTCCAGAGCTGGGATTCCTTCCAATGCCCAGGTTCCTCCACCGCACAGTGTTGTTGTGCACTATAGATTGGGATTGCTTCAGCTTTATGTTCACTGAGCCCTGAATTGAACATCAGTCCCCTATCACCCACGTTCTAGTAGCTTCCATCCTTAGAACTAATCTCATCAGTGCATCAGGGATTTTCAGAATACAGAATTATCTCAGAAATGATACCAGCCTGTAGAGTTGTGAAATATGTATAAGGCCATAGTCAGAGGTAGTAATGGACTCTGGACTTTGTAGTCCAACTGGTCTATTTTCAAACCCTGACTCTACCACTTAACAGCCGGGCAACCTTGGACAAGTTACTTAACTTCCCTGAGTTTCCGTTTCTTCATCTGTAAAACAGGGACAATATTTGTGTCTCCCTCATTTAGTTCTATACACATTAAATTCACATAAATCACTTATAAAAGTGCCTAGTGCATTATAAGTGTTCAGTAACTGTTAGATAGTGTTATCATTATAGAAAATAACCTTTTATAATATATAATAATAATAACTATTATTGTTATACAGGAAAATAAACTTCTTTGAGGTGGCTGAAGCTATTTCATTGTCCCTAGTGACTTTTAGAGCTGCAAGTTTTTGTGTGTTTGTTTTAAATAACAAATCTCAAAGAACAACTGATAAAATTCTTTTCCCCATGATCTTCATTGTCCAATTACAGTTGAATTGATGGTATATTGCCCATCGATTCAAGTCCCAGCATAGAAAAATAAGGTTGCATCTGTCCCATGTCTGCCCCAGAACTCTAATGTTAAATCCACTGTGGCTGGAATTACAAAGCAAATTTCTCTTTAGGTACACTGAACAATGTTCATGTTTGAAATGACTTCCCCAAAATGTGCTCTTTCCCTTTCAGAGACCTCTCCGGTTGCATAAATAAGTGGAATAGTCAGGTTGGGAGTATGCCTAACTGCAGAGTATAGGAATTGTCAAAAAGGGGATTGCTGCATGGCTTCTGATCAGTCTTTGTCCTGAAAGGTCCAAAGTTTCACAAAAAGTCAAAAATCCCGATTTGGGGACTGGGCTGGGGAGGGGGAGTTGAGTATGGTGGTAAAAACCTCATGCTTTTCAAATGTTGGCAGTTAATCCAGATGGGATCCATGTGCCAATAATTCTTTTAAAACACAGGCTAATATACTTTATTTTTAATGTATTTCTATAAAAGGAGTTCACTAGTGGCTTATAATAAAATCAAGCAAAAAATCATTTGAAACTGTCTAGTTAATGCTTATTCCTAGGAGGGATTATTTACAAGTACAGGGAAAAAATTTAAAAGATGGGGAATCATGAAAAACGATAATTTTGGGTATTAGGTTACAATAAACTTAACAATGGCAGTTTCCAGAATATAAGGTTTTTTGGTTTTTTCTTTTTTCCTTAAATGTTGCAAACATATTCTACAGGCTAAGAAATTGAGGCTTCAACAACCATGAGCTTGGTATTAATAACCATCTGAACCTAGCCATCTTTTTTCTGATCTAGTGGAGTTTAAAGGTCCATATGGTTTGAAAATTTGAGATTATTAATAAAAGAATGAAAATTAATGTAATGGAAATACCTTCAGGGAAAAAAACTTTTAAGAATGTTTTATGATTTTGGGTTAAGAATCTATTAACCAAGCATACAATTTTGGATGGGTGAAAACAAAATGCCTACAAGGAAAGGTTTTCTTTTGAATTTATTTACCAATGAAGAGTCAACTTGACCCAATGGATAGGGCATCTGCCTACCACATGGAAGTTCCACGGTTCAAACCCGGGCCTCCTTGACCCATGTGGAGCTGGCCCATGTGCAGTGTTGATGCATACAAGGAGTGCTGTGCCACGCAGGGGAGTCCCTCGAGTAGGAGAGCCCCACATGCAAGGAGTGCGCCCTGTAAGGAGAGCAGCCCAGCGTGAAAGAAAGTGCAGCCTGCCCAGGAATGGCGCCACACACACAGAGAGCTGACACAACAAGATGACACAACAAAAAAAAGAAACACAGATTCCTGTTGCCGCTGATAAGGATAGAAGCAGTCACAAAAGAATACAGTGAACGTACACAGAGAGCAGGCAACTGGGGGTGGAAGGGGAGAGAAATAAATAAAAAATAAATAAATAAATCTTTAAAAAAATAAAAAAAGAAGCGTCAACTTGAAACCACGTGGTGGGGATGACCTTGAGCTTGTGGAAGATAGCTGGTCGCTCCATAGTTTCCTGAAAGCAGAATGGATTTTGGAGCAGCTGATATAGATTTACTTATAGAGTCCTGTTACTAGCACTTAAAGTTAGAATCTTTAGATAAGCATTTCATATCCCACATGCGACTCTATAGACTTCATTTTAAAAACAGCAAATATTGTTTTTTGTATTAGTTGTAATAGACTAGGTTATCTGCAGCAACAAATGATTGGGTGGGATAACTCTGAAGCATGTTCTACAATGTCTCCCGGAGTTCACCGGAGATAGTGAGCTAATTGCTCTCAGCGGTAAGTGGCTCCACAATGTACCCTATTAGCTTCCTTCCCTTCCCTGTCTCACTTTCCCACACCTCTGACAGAGCTGCTTCAGATTACTCCCCAAAGAAACTACTTCTTCACAAACTCTCATCTCTAGATCTCCTTCTTAGGAACCCAAAGATAGTCACCTTCCACTTACCTCCATGACATCATCTTATTTTTGTCATATCCCTCATATATATTTAGAAGTATGCCTATACTGCAATGAAATACTTTCATATGTAAGAATATTATGGGGGACATGACTCAGGTTATGGAACCTGTCTCTTTATATTGTAAATATCTTATACAAATCAAGCCCATCCTTTGGTGACTGCTGGCAGTCGGCATTCACTAATGTACAGTGATTCTTTTCTTCGGGCATTAAATTAATTTCAAAATAGAGAAAGACATGAAAAGTTGGGGTGCGATCTAATATTTCATGTACAGAGAGATTAGGACTCCTAAGGATTTAGTTTCCCTATGGTTTTTGTACTAGTTAAGACTCATATCACTTAGGACTGGACCTAACCTATGCTTAAAAATAAAATAAGGTAAGGAAGGGAGAATTTATTGTTTTATACAACTAGGAAGTCTAGGGTAATATTTAGCTTCAGGCATAACTAGATCCATGGACTTAAATGCTGATCCCCCGTCTCCATCTGGCCAACTGGCTTAATTTGTTGCATTATTGGTCTCCAATGAATCACACCTCCAGTATCCATGCCCTTGTGTAGACTCTGAGTTTGGCCATGAGAATTGCTTTGACCAGTGGGAGATTAGCAAAGAGAGGATTGATAAAACACTTGAACATTGGAGCGTCCTTCCTTGGAATTCTGCAATCACCATGTGAAGAAATCCAATCTAGCCTACTTAAAGGAGAGAGACCACATAGAGAGGCACCCATCTGTCCTAGTTGAACCCAGCCCCAGCCAACTTGCCAGCTGAATGCAGCACGAGTGAGCCCAGGCAAGATAAATAGAAGAATCACCCAGTCGACTCACAGAATTGTGAGAAATGATAAATTGTAGTTGTCTTAAGCCATTAAACATTAGAGCAGTTTATTATACACCAAAGATTGCCGACTGGCCATCAACCTGCTTTTTCTGATACTCTACCAGAAGTTGCCTTCTTTACCCTGTTGGTTGAAAAACTCATCAGCAGTTTTAGCTAATATAATTCTTACACTTCCTGGAAGCAAGAAGAAAGTCACTTCTCACCTAGCATCCATTTATAAAATCTCATGGAAGACACGAAATGGCAATGTTTGACTCATATGCCAACCCTATGGGCTAATCCTTATGGACAGGAGGATAACCTCCATGATTTTGGCAAGATCTGGGTTATTTGAGCATCCCAGTAGTCAGAGGAGTGTGGCAGTTTGAGATTATTTATGAATCCAAAAAAAGAGAGAAGGTTTATGTTTGTAAAATGGCCTGTTCCTCTGGGTATGATGCCCTTTCATTGTGTTAGAGTCAGTGAGGGGCCTCTGATTAAGTGTACTTGATAAAATCAGTTTAGGGCTTCTGATTAGGCTAAATCAGTATAAGGTGTAGCTTGGGTTAAGTCCCCACCCCCTTTGTGCTGATATAAATGGACACTCACACAGAAGAAGACACATAAGAGGAGCGCTCTGAGCCATTTGCCTGATAGTTTACAGCTGAGAAAGCCTGGAAAGAAACGAGCCCTATGCCAGACTGACATAGGAAGCCCTGAGAGATGAGTCCTATGCCTGCCTACAGCAGAGATCAGAAGAAGCTGGGCCCATGGAGCCTGAAGAAGAAGGAAGTAGAGACCAGGCAGAGATCACCTGCCATCTTGCTTCAATATGAAGCAACAGACTTTGGTGAGAAAACAGCCTTGAGTTGGATTTTTTAGGGCCTTGTTAACTATAAGCCTTTACCCCAAATAAATACCCTTTATAAAAGTCAACAGATTTCTGGTACTTTGTATCAGCACCCCTTTGGCTGACTAACACAAGGAGTGTAGTTTGTGTAAGACTTACTAAACAGAATAGGAGAAGAATTCACTGTTCACTGCAGTTTGTTCATTCATTCATTCAACAAACATTTTTTAGGATGTATCATATACTAAGCATTTTGCTAGATGATAGGGATGAAGCTTCATAGTCTAGGAAACCTAAATTGAGTCATTTGCTATTTCAAGGAAACCATGCACTTGTCTCCGTAACAGTTCCATCTTTAGATTTCATTCAGAGACGTGGGTCAACTTCTATCCACAGAGGGGAGACTAGTTGGGCTGGGCTGGTCTAGCCCATCTGTTGTGGGTCTCTTGGGTCTGGGACAGGGCTGGAAGCATCTCTTTCCCAAATCAGCAGTTGCACACAGTTGAAAGGACTGCAAATCAAGGGTCAAGGTGAATGGGAGGAAGGCCAGTGACCTGGAAAAACGAGTCCAAATGCCCTTCAACACAAGGTGGGATGACAAGGAAATACAGAAAGATTCAGAACCAGGGTGAAAAGGAGCCAAAAGAACAATGGTTAGAGGGAGGACAGAGTCCTAAATGGGTCACCAAATGACTTTAAGATCATGTGGAGTTCATTTAAAAGGCCAGAATTTGTTTTAGAATTTGATAGTATAATGAAAATAATGTGAACCCTCACTGTGGCATCAAGGAGATGCGGGTTCAAATCCTGATTGCTCCAATTATTGAGCTTCATGGCTTTCTGCAGTTTACTTCTGAGCACTTTTGTTTCCTGTTCTGTAACCCCAAGATCAAAATAGTTGTTTTGCAAGATACAATGAGGATTAAAAGGGATAATATTTGGAAAGGTATAAGCAGCATGTGTGACACATAATATTGCTCAATAAATATTAACTATTATATACTTTTCTTTAGACACCTAAAATAGTTTCCCACACCTAAACTATCTGGTTGATTGTTGGTCCAACACTCAGGACCTCACCTGTGGACAGCAGTCACCTGATTGATGGTTCTAATGCCTTCTCCAGCCCCACCTCTGTCAATACCTTCCCTAACTGATACGAGGGAATTTCAGCAGGAACTGGTATGTTGAAACCAATAGCAGGGTAAAATCTGAAAATACCCCACCTCAATGTTTGGAGTCCATGCACTAAAAGCACTTTTATTATGTCGTGTCTCTGCTCAGAAATAAAAATGGGTGCGGACTTGGCCCAGTGGTTAGGGCGTCCGTCTACCACATGGGAGGTCCGTGGTTCAAACCCCAGGCCTCCTTGACCCGTGTGGAGCTGGCCCATGAGCAGCGCCGATGAGTGCAAGGAGTGCCCTGCCACGTGGGGATGTTCCCCCATAGGGGAGCCCCACGAGCATGGAGTGCACCCCGTAAGGAGAGCCGCCCAGCGCGAAAGAAAGTGCAGCCTGCCCAGGAAAGTGCAGCCTGCCCAGCACACACGGAGAGCTGACACAAGATGACACAACAAAAAGGAACACAGATTCCCGTGCCGCTGACAACAGAAGTGGACAAAGAAGACGCAGCAAATAGACACAGAGAACAAACAACCAGGGTGGGGGAGGAAGGGGAGAGAAATAAATAAATAAATCTTAAAAAAAAAAAAGAAATAAAAACGGTGATGAATGTTAAATCTGTGATGATTGAACTTGTACTGTGTTCTAAGCACATTATCAACCATTTCACTACATTGTGTCATTGACCTTGTCAGGATCCTGTTCGGTAGGAATAATTTCCTTGTTACACATGAGGGAAATGAGACTCAGAGAAATTAAAAATGTACCCAGGTAGACATAAAAAGTAGAGTACAGGTTACTAGGGGAAGGGGCAAAGATAAGGTAAATGGGGAGTTAATGCATAATGGGTATGAGATTTCTGTTTGGGAAAGTTTTGGTAATGGATGGTGGTGAAGGTAGCACATTTTGAATAAGAGTAATCCCACTGAATGGCAAACTTGAGATGGAAAAGTTTACATTCTATGTATGCCTCCACAACAACAAAAAAAGAAAAATGCATCTCATGGAAATGAGTGCATTTTATTGTACATAAATATTCCTCAAAAAAAATACGGTTTTTAAAAAGAAAAAAAATGTACTCAGGGTCATACAGCTGTTAAATGACAGAGAAATGATTCAAACCCAGGTCTGATTCCAAAGTCCCTGGTCTTACTACTACTAGTTTCCCTCCTAAAGTTCATTTTCCTTAAGGCCATTCTCCATATTTCAGCCCATCCATTGTCCAGCCTCATTTCTCACCACTTCCCTGCATGAACCCTTGCTTCACTCTAGTCTCGTCAGTCTCCTCACTGACCCCATGCACCATACTCAGGCCCATCACTCTCTCTTTACTTCGATTTGTCATTCTCTCTGGAATATTCTTTATCTTTGATTGCTTCAAAATGTAAATCACAGCCTTCCTGACTCTTTCTGATGTATATAGGCCTTTGTTTTAGTTTCCCAGCTGCTAAAACAAATACCATACCGTGACTTGACATAAACAGTGGGAATTCATTGGCTCTTGGTTTTGAGGCAGAGAGAAGTCCAGAATCAGGTGTCAGCAAGCAAATGCTTTCTCCCAGATTCTGAGCCTGGCTGCCAGTGGTCCTTGGTCCTTGGCTTTTTCTCTCATGTGGCAATGCACATGGCAGCCTCTCCTGACTTCTGTCTTTCACTCTGCTGATAAAGGACTCCAGCAATCCAGAGTAAAGCCCAGCCTGATTTGGTTGGGCCACATCTTAACTGAAGTAACTTCTTGAAGAGATTTATTTACAGTGGAGCTATACCAACCTGAATAGGGACCAAGACCAAGAACATGTCCACACTTGGGTATGCAATTCAAGCCACAAAAACTTATAGCTATGACCACAGACCATTCAGAAGTTAAGCACATGCTGATAAGGATAGAAGTGCTCACAGAAGAACCCACAGAGAATGGACACAGAGAGCAGACAAGGGGGCGGGGGGGAGACGGAGAGAAATAAATAAATAAGCATTGTCTAATTTTTGTATTAATAAGTTTTAAATTTCCATAAAGAGAGCAGGGACCTTGTCTTAAACTTCTTCTATCACTCCCAAGCCTCCTAGAAAAGCATAGGGTAGAGGATCAGTAAATAATTGCTGGCAGATTGGTTGGTTGAACTTGAAAGGAAATCATCTCTAAATCCCTGGGTAGTCAAGAATGATTCCTTCATAGTAGAAGAAGAAGGAATGTGTGTTATTGGAGATAGATGTGTACTGAATACTGAATATTTATTGGTATTGAGTGGACTTGATTTGCTTTCTCTGTCCTAAAGCTTCAGATTGCTAAAAGGCACATTGGATGTCACTTGGTTAGTTAATCAAATAAATAACTTCATAATAAGATATATCCAGGTATAACCATTAATAGATAAATTAATATTCAGAGAGGAGAAATCTCTCAGCAGGATAAAATGATCACTTGATAGGAAAGTGCTTATAAGTGAATAATAATAAAGTATTAGATGTCAGAACCAAAGAGTCTGTATCTAGCCATTCATATAAGAAAAACTCAGACACCTACTATGTGCCAGCTACTTTTAGTCCTGGAAAAGACAGCAATCATCTAGTCTACCCCATGCCAATCCAATACCAACCTTTTAACAGATAAGAAAATCAAGGCTGAGAAAGGGACTTGACCTATCCAAGGTATTACGCCTGGGGTTAGAACTCAGTTTTCTTTCTTCCTGGGGCAGTGTATTACCTTTGGATATCTAAATAACAGAGCAGCTTTGTGTCTAGTTGTGGAAATGGGCCAGTTGAGGTCTAAAGTCCTTTCCAGATTTAATCTCTAGTAACCCTATCTATACTGAAGTAAAACTGCTACAAATGTGTTTGGAAATTTGAGCTTTGAAATGGAAGCCACAGATGCTGTGATGGTTTAAAGTTGTATGTACCCCAGAAAAAACATGTTCCTAAAGATAATCCATTTCTGTAGGTGTGAACCCATTGTAAGTAGAAACTTTTGATGACGTTATTTCAGTTAAGGTGTGTGTGGTCCAGCCCAGTCAAGATGGTTCCTAATCCTATTGATAGAGTCCATTAAAAATGGAATGAATTTGGAGAGAAAAAGCCACAGGAAAAGAGAGGCTGGACATTGACAGAACCCAGAAGGGAAGGGAGAAACCAGGAGATGCTACCATGGCCTTGCCTTGTGACAGGGGAGCCAAGGATCACCAGCAGCCAGAATCAGAATGCTACCAATTTGTGGGAGAAAATATCACCTTGATTTTGACATTTTCCTGGCCTCAAAGCCATGAATGAATAAATAACTACTGTTTAAACCAATCCATTCCATGGTATTTGCTTAAGCAACCTAGGAAACAAAAACAGATACCAAATCATAGAAGAAGGAGAAGCCTTCTGATATGTGAAGTCCAATTCCAATAATAAAGGTGGGATTGGAAGATGGATTACATGGCCTGAGAAGTAGAATAGGAGGTTTTTAGCACATGGTCCAATAGATGACACTTGTTAAATAGTCCATTCTGTGTGTATGGGAGGAGGAAAGGGAACTGTTCTAAAAATCAGGACAAATGTCTATAGTACTCTCCTACATAAACACTAAAAGTTGCACTCATACAATCACTTTCACTACTGAGGTAGTGTAATGGTTTGAAGCTATATGTACCCCAGACAAACATGTTCTTAAATTTAATCAATTACTGTGGGTGTGAACCCATTCTAAGTAGGACCTTTTTGATGAGGTTACTTCAGTTAGGAAGATGTGGCCTACCTTAATCAGGATGGATCTTAATCCTATTATTGGAGTCCTTTATAAGTGGAAGGAAATTAAGACAGACAGAGAAAGCCACAGGAGGAAGAAGTTGAAATTCAGTGAAACCCAGAAGAGAATGAACGGGTCAGGAAATGCTTCCATGTACCTTACCATGTGACAAACTAAGAACCAAGGACCCTGGCAGCCAACCCTAGAATGCCAGTCTTCAGGAAGAACACATCACCTTGATGACACTTTGATTTGCACTTTCTTTTAGCCTCAAAACCATAAGCAAATTAATTCCCATTGTCTAACTTTACCCATTTCATACCATTTGCTTGAGCAGCCTAGGAAACTAAAACAGGTAGTATGCTCTTTCTTCCATACCTCATCAGAGCATACATCACACTCTTGGAATTGCCCGCTTGCTTGACTGTCTTCCCTGATAGACTATAGGTTCCTTCCTGAAGTCAAGGCCTAGGTATGGCTCACTACTCTTCTCGCAGAATTTAACTAGTGCCTGGTTCATAGAATGCATGTAATAATTTTTTAAAGCATGCAAGTAGGTACGACTGAGAGACCTCAAAACTCAGAAGTTCGTGGCATAGATGTTGCCCTTTAACTCAAATAACAAGTCATAGAGCAGGAAGTCCTGGCTTATGCCAACCAGCAGCAGTACTGATGTGGGCTATGGGTGGCAGGCTCTTTGTCTCTTCAGAGATAACCTAAACTATCTGTGACTTGTGGGTGTGGGATGATGAAAGGTTGCAGTCCTGCCCTTGGTGAGCAGGAGACAGTTTAACAATGCAAGGTCTATAAACTTTAAGTATTCAGGGGAAATGCAAAGCAAATATGCTAAAAGCTTATGGAATGCCTGAGGTCCATGCTAAAAGCTTACTAAGATGTGGAAATAAATGCTAATTCAAGCCTATTGAGAACTGAAACAAAAGGACCATTTGGTCTTTCCTCCCCGTATAAAACGGACTAAAAAATCTTGTTCGGGGCTCGGGATTCAAACAGAAAGTTCCCGAGTCTGGCCGGCTGTCAATAAACCATTTTTCCTTCTCAAAATCATTCCTGAGTCCTGGCCTCTCTATACTCAAGTAATTGAACTTCTCTCAAATTCTACGACATTTTTGGCGACCGCGAAGGGAAAACAAACGAAGGCCAGAGACGGTAGCATTTTGCTGCCCCTTCCAAATCCCCGAGGAAGCCGGGAGGACTCGGGTGAACCCCAAATCTGGGCGCCCCTGGATTAAATTTAATCCAGAAAAGATGTGGGCTCCACCGGAATCTTCCCGACAAAAATCGAGGGCAATGGAAGTTCTGAAGAGAAAGATTCTGGGAATGAAAAAGAACTCCGAACATGGAAGAAGGTAAGACTCCCCGGGTGAGCACAGTCTGGAAGGCCCTAGCTTTAATTGCTAGGAAGGGAAGGCTGATCATCTCCCGAGAGAACCCTAGTAGCCCCAGAAAATTGGGGGGAAGCCGTTCTCTCTAGGTTTGGGAAAAGGAGAAAAACCGGGGAAAAGCCCTGGTGTTTTGGGTTTGTCTAACTGCATGTTAGAATCTGGTACTAGTCTTATATCCACTAAAGGAGTGGAGTCTTGATTTTAGTAAAAAGGGCTATTTATAGGTTCAAGTCCTAATGTCCTGGAAATTGGTCTAGATTAAAAAAAAAACAAAAACTTGGTTACAGGAAAATGGATTGGCTTTTCTGATGGAGCTTGGTCTGGGTGTAAAGTTTAAACAGTGGAAAAAGTCTAGCTGAAATCTTTTGTTATGGTGCTAAATTGTGAATGAATTCGCTTTATACCCAATGTTAAGTGTTCTGAGGTTTATGATGGCTGTGTGGGCAGCCATGGTGAAAATATATATAAACTTGTGGGTCAGATTAGTGACCTTTGTTCTTCTGTCTGTGTCAGCTCAATGCTAGTGTTGGAGTTGTGTCCTTATGTAAAGTAGAATTACAGCTGAGCTGGAGCCCTCCCTTGCCATTGGCAAGGGGGTGAAATGATTATGGGGCAAAACTGAGGAGTCTGGATGTTTGCGGAGTCTAGATGTTTGTGCATGCTCTGCTGTCTTGTCTCTGGTCTGGCCCTTTGCCGGGGTTTGGAGGCCATCTGTGTCGGCGCCATGCACCCAAGTTTGTTGGGGCTGTCCCAGTCAGGGTGGCTGGGTCCCCTGGAGAGTTGCTGAATTTGAGTAGGTTCTGTCTGCCCATTTTGGCCTGAAAGGTGGAAAGGGGGGAGCGGCTTGCCCCTTTCCAGTGAGTACACACCTTCTATTTATAAGCTGCATTCCTGTTTGATTGTTGTGCACTCAACTGCTGTGAAGGGGGTAAAAAGCAGAATCAGAATAAATGCAGTAAAGTTCCCTCCCTAGGGTGTCAAAGCCAAAATACCTTTTTGCATTCTGCCCAGGTTCTTAGAAGGTATTGTAGTAACTTTAAGTAAGAGAATGTGTTCTGTGAAGGTAAAATTTGTCTTAAGGGTATAAATAATAATAAAAGTTTTACAAAGCATTGTTTAAATTAAGGTATTTAAATGGTTAATTGCAGAAAGTCATTATTTAACAAAAACTGAATTGATAATAATAATAAAAGGCAATTTTATAACAAACTTATTGGGCAGCCAGTCTCCCCTGCCAACTTGCTTCCAAAAAAAAACTGTTTCTGGTATTACATGCTACTAAGTATTTAAAGTGAAGAAAAGTTCATTATTTTAACAAGCTTGTTTAGTATTAATGGCAATTATATGTTGTAAGAAGTTTGCCTGGTAACTTGGTATGTGGGATATATGGAGTGTGCTTTTATTGTTAAGGAAAGAGAAGATGATTTTGTCCTAAGATAAAATGATTGATTATTAGAAAGAGTAGAGTGTGGAACAAAACCTAAATGAATACTGAAAGTGTAGAAGGTTTGTGGAAGGAAAATTTTTATGATTAAAATTGAGTAAGATCAATATACAAAGAATATCTTTTATCAAAATAGCTTTTTGTGCTTTAACCTCATCATTTCCTCAGTGTTTGAAGAAGTCTTACCTCTTTTAAAAGAACATTTATGTTCTAGAAATCAAATCCTGAAAAGTAGCTTTTTATTTCAAACTAACTGCAAGAGATTTATTATTTTCCTTTAAAGGAAAAATTAAAGTAATGGTTAAATTCATTTAATATGTTATAAGTCGAATGAAAGGTATTTAAAGGTGTTATAAAATTAATAGGTTTTTAAAAAATTAATAAAAACTGTAACTAAGAGTTAAAATCATTTATAAATGCATTTATATTATAAAACAGTGGAAAGACAATAACTGAAATTATAGCTGGGTGAATTTAGCCTGAAACTATTATTTAAGTGTAAATTCTAAACTAACCTTTCCTTTGTTTATGGTTACTTCAAGCCTAACCTCACCCTTTGCCTTTGCCTATGGTTATTTCATAATTGAGAAGAGCTGGGACATCACTGTCTCCTCTCCTGGTATTAGTAACCCTTTCTCTCATGAATTCAAGTGTAAACTAAATAAATTGCTGCCTGATGGAATAAGGTTAAATGACCACTGGAGTTTTATTATCTCCAAAATCAAAAAGGGGGGTGGTGGGGGAGAAGTCTCCTGCCTTGAAGGGTCAGTGTTCCTAAGAGTGGCAATTCATGAGAGAAACCAGTCTGTCTCCCTGAGGCTTCAAATAACCTCAGTAAATATGTATAAAATTAATCTTGTTGCTTATCCAAAATTCTGCTAAATTCAAAGTAAAATATAAAGTTCTGAAACAAAAAAATAGTGCTAAAGCATTGAGAACATTTTGGTTACAATCCATTAAGAAAGAAAATTCTTGTGTAAAACTGCATAATCTTAGTATAAAACTGCACAGTCATAGTGCAAATTAAGAAGAGTTTCAAGAGTCTTTGAAATGTTTTGCAGTCACTTGTTTTGTAAGAATTAGAAGTTTAAAGTAACTAAGTTATGTTGTTGTGTCCAACTATTCATGTCTGCCTATTTGCTCAAATTGTTGAGGTTAAATATGCAGTTATAAGTAATATATATTTCGGGACCCCAAATGAAGCTAAACAGTATATAAAACAATGCAAATTATAAATAATATCAATGAGTTTTGTTTCTGTGTCTAACTCTTTGTGTCTGCCCATTTGCTCAGTGTATGTCTTCATACATCAGGATAATAATATCAAATTAACAAATGAAAATTCTTAAAAGAGCTCTATTCAAATTGTTAATTAAATATGCAGTTATATATATAAATAAATATTCTTAAAGCCCAAATTAAACTAAGCAGGATGAAAAAGTCATAGAAATCTGATTATAGAAACAATTGGGAAAGGGCCTCCTCTTTGCAAGAGCTTTAAAGGCAAGACTAGGTGTAGCAGATTAAACCTATCTACTAGGCTAGGGAATTAAGAATCAGTTTGCCTGGTAATTTCCCAGTTTAAACCTTTTGTCAGCCATAAAATGTAAAAAAAACAAAGATTAGGTTAATTTTCAATTAAGAAAAATGTTGATGTAACCTGGCGGCCTGCTGCCTCAGTCTCCCACTCCCAGGTTGGACAGCAGTGGAGGAGACCAGTTTAGGCCAGTCCTATGGGCAGTGGAAGAATGCCCAAGAAGGAGCTAAGGCGGTGCCATTTCAGCACTGAATTCTATTCCTTATTTGACAAAGGGGAGCAGGTAAAAACTAAAATGTTTGGAATGTGATAGAGGAAGCAGTTAAATCACAAACTTTTGCATCGGAAAGTTAAATCTCAGATAAGATGTAACTTCTGAAGTATCCAATCTATGGAAAAACAGAGGAAAAGCTTGCATGCTAGGCTTAGGGTTATAAATTGTGTCATTTTTCTTTGTTGGGGGCACCAGCCATATCTGGCTCTGCATCCCTTCTTGCAAGATTGAGAATAAATTCTTTTCTTCTCCACAATCTGGTGAGCCTTATTTTCTTCCAGAAGATTTCTTTCCAACAAAATAAAGGTAATTAGTGGCTCTATTAACAAATTTCAGTAAGTAAAGGAAAGTCCATAAAAACTATGGAGAGATCTTTCCTGGGTTATGATTTTAAAAATTAAGTAATTGTGTAATATGTTTTAAAACCTGGTAGTCAGTATGCTTTTAAATTATTAATTTTCATAACTTAAAGAAAAGAAGTTTTTAACTTCCTGTAAGGGAAAAAGAGAACATTCCTTGCATAAACTATTATGGTTTCAATTTTATTTAACTTGAGTGTAATCTCCCATAGTTAATTTATAAACTAAATTAACATGATATATACAAAATCTTTAGAGTAATGAAAATTGTAAGTTCACATTGGTGAAATTAGGCTAAAGGAAAAAGATTGTAGATATGCTCTCTTAAATAAATAGAGTAAATTTCTTTGATAATTGTAATTTAATAAGTTTATTTAAACATGAGGTGTCTAGTCAATGTGGTTATAGTCAATTATAAGGAGGTTGTAAAACATCTGCCAAACTGAAAATGTTTAAATAGTTCTAGTTCTAGAAGTCATTGTTAACTAAAACTTAGATTGGTATTGGTAGCAGAAATAACTTAATGATAATAAAACCTGTCTGAAGGCCACCGCAAAGTACATATTTAAGTAAATGGTAATAAAAAGTTATCTTGATTCTATTGGAAATATTCTGTTTTGATTTTAACAATGAAAAATAATATTTTTCTTCTATTACTAAAGTACCTACTGTTATATCTTCATAGTAAAATTGTGTAAGTGAACAGTCATTTGATATATGTGTTGCATTAAGTTGTTTAAAATATATATAAAAACAAGGAATAAACTTTAACATTGTCAAACTCTTGTGCATTCAAACCAGGCCTTGAATACATTACAGGTGGCCTCTCCATGTGAGTTATTGGCTAGGCTGGTCACTGACCCCTCAATTAAAAATATTTGCTATATCAGCCTCTGGTTCTGCTCCTGAAGTCGATGGAAACTACGTTGCAGTTTCAAGCTCCTGCAGCAGCCAATAATGACTCGGTACAGCCAAGTGTACAATGGATATCGCCTCCAGACTGGCACTGTTCCATAGTGCCAGAGAGCACTATGCACCAGGCTAGTAGAATACTGGACATTCTCTCTTGGATCAAGGATGCTGCAATTTGCTCACTGCGTTGAAGAACATGCTAAGTGGAGCCATGATACCAGGATACAGTAAGTGAAACTTAAACACAATTGGCATTATGGCCTGCTCTCATGGAGAGATAACATGTAAAGTATTATAAACCTGAAACTCAAAACTAATAATTGCAACTCTGAATCCTTATGCATTAAGTAATACATTAGTTAATATTAAGTGCTGTACTTTTATCCTGTACTAAATATATGCCTAATAATTATAACGTTATCTTTTCTATTTTGGATCAAGTGCAGAAGTATATTAGACATGTTAAATTCCTGGTAAAATCATTTTCTAAACAGTTAAAAACATGTCTATAGAATAAGGTGGCAGTCTCAGCCAGTCTCAGTCAACTTCTATATTCTACTGTACTCTGCTGTGTAGCAAAGTTGAGGCTTGCTTGCTGATGGTGAGTCACCTATTGAACAAGTCAAAATTGCTAGAAATTGTACAATTAAAACCAAGGTGTAAAAAAACCTTTATTCTGTAGTTCTGATCACTCCCACAGGTGAAAACAAAGAGAATTTCCAACTTAGTGTTCTAATCCTGAGTGAAGCCAGTTGCCCAAGGAATGCCAGTTCACCAGGAGCATCTGACAGAGCGAATGAGTGTCAATCATTGAACAGCTTGGAATGTGTCTTCAGACAAAGCTAAGTGTCTGTTGCAATTTCTCTCTAAAGATAACTTTAAAAAGAATATATATGCTGTTCCCACCAGCTTTTAAGGAGTGCCATCTTTATAGGCACCTAACCTTGTCTACCTCTGTAATCCAATGTGTCCTCTTTTAAAAACGGGTATTCCAAATTTTTAATTAAGTTTGTTTCTTTCAGAGTGAACATCTTATTAACCATATGAAAACTTCATCCAACTTCGTACAGAATGCCAGATCCATCTTCCTCCAGTTAGAATAAATTAAGAGTTTTACACCTTATTAGGCAATGACTACAGCCCATGGCCAGCAGGAAGCAGTTACAGAAAAGAGATCCGTCTCCCTTCAGCACCCCTTTTAAATTAAAGGTGTAAACTCTTCAAGGGTAAAATAAAATTAATAGATGGATCTGGAACCTGACTGGAAATCCATGTGAGCGCCAGTGGCCGCAGGATGACTGCAGGAGGCCCCCACCCCAGGATTCTGCTGTCCAGAATGAAAACTTCTAAACTCTTAAAAACAGTCCTGGATGCTACACTAAAGACTGATAAATAATCAATCAAAACAACAAACAGCCATCCACCTCATAGCTCCAACAATAATTATGCCAAAGCTTAGCAAGTTAAACTTTGGCAAAGGGGGGAAATGATGTGGGCTATGGGTGGCAGGCTCTTTGTCTCTTCAGAGATACCTAAACTATCTGTGACTTGTGGGTGTGGGATGATGAAAGGCTGCAGTCCTGCCCTTGGTGAGCAGGAGACAGTTTAACCATGCAAGGTCTATAAACTTTAAGTATTCAGGGGAAATGCAAAGCAAATATGCTAAAAGCTTATGGAATGCCTGAGGTCCATGCTAAAAGCTTACTAAGATGTGGAAATAAATGCTAATTCAAGCCTATTGAGAACTGAAACAAAAGGACCATTTGGTCTTTCCTCCCAGTATAAAAGGGACTAAAAAATCTTGTTCAGGGCTCGGGATTCAAACAGAAAGCTCCTGAATCCGGCCGGCCGTCAATAAACCATTTTTCCTTCTCAAAATCATTCCTGAGTCCTGGCCTCTCTATACTCAAGTAATTGAACTTCTCTCAAATTCTACAACAGTTCTACTACTCCACAGGAGAACCGCTGGCCCTGTGACCTCTCCCACTTTGGTATGGAGCAGGAAGTAGCAGAAAATGTTCAAAGACTCAGCTCACTTCCAGCCCAGTACTCTATGAGGTGGACTCCTGCCTCCACCCAAAGGGCATATATTCTGCCTCTCCTATCTCCTGCTAGACTTTTTTTAAAAAGTGATGCTTCTTCTAGCCCTTACTCTACATCTTAGAATGAAACAATAAAGACCCGGCGCCTTCGGGTGAGTTCCCTAGGAGAAGAGTCTAAGGCAGGGATCCTTGTGCAAGTGATTTATTGTATTTATTGAATCCTGTAATGGTGAAACCTGTAATAGAACAAAGGAAGTGGAATAGGTCAGGAGGGAGCTGAGCGGTGATGTGGGTTCAGCTGAAGTCTGGCCTCAGCCTGATCCCACAGCAAGCTCTGGAGTATGAATGGCACCACAAAGTTGTCCTGCCTTGAGATATACCTTTGGTACACTATAGTAGTCAGTCACTGGTTGCAACTGCCCATGGGGATGAGACTGTGGCCTCCCAGGCACTTCCAGATGGAAATGGGTAAGTCTTGGGAATAGGGAGATAGCTCTCAGCTGTTAGCAGTCGTTAAACACTCATGTAACTGGGTGAAGGGTATTCCAGCCCAGAAAAAGGTGTCTCAGCAAAGCACCAGCACTGTCAACTATACTTACCTCACTGATTTTGCTCCCTCTCCCCAGAGCAGCTTTTCTCTTAAGGCAGGCACAAGATCTCTTCCAAACTAAAGGCCAAAGAATTTAGGGGGAACAATGACCAAATTTCTGGCTGCTGCTCTTGTATCTTCCCCAATGTGGCTTTTGAAGCCTGAGGGACTGCTGACTTGGAAAATCCCACATGTAAAGATTCTAACTTAGAACCCAGATCTTTTTTTCTGATAAATTATCTCTATCCATCCAGCTTAAGGAACATCCTGAGTCTCAAAGCTAATATTTAAGAGGAACAAGAGTCCTTCTCTTAGTGCAGGCTATTACTATGTCACCTCCTCCCAAACCATTATATGTAGTAGCCCTGCTGTTTCTTTGCAAGTTTGCAGGGGAATATGTGTGTAGACAGTCCTGAGGGTAGCTCCCTGGCCATCCTGCACATCTCTAATACATAAGGATATATGTGGCAAGATGACATGAAACCCTGTCCCTTCCCTTGGTGGTTGAGGAAGAAACCTGGTGTTTAGAGAGAAGCAGTTTGGGCACAGTGGTATTCATGGTAAAGTGGTTTGAAGAAACTTTGTAATAAGGCACAGGGCTTTGTAATGAGTCTCCTACATTATGAGTAATGAGTCCTCCTACCACATGGGAGGTCCGCGGTTCAAACCTCAGGCCTCCTTGACCCGTGTGGAGCTGGCCTATGCGCAGTGCTGATGCACGCAAGGAGTGCCATGAGACGCAGGGGTGTCCCCCACGTGGGGGAGCCCCACGCGCTGGGAGTGAGCCCATAAGGAGAGCCACCCAGCACGAAAGAAAGTGCAGACTGCCCAAGAATGACACCACATACATAAAGAGCTGACACAGCAAGATGATGCAACAAAAAGAAACACAGATTGCTGGTGCCACTGATAAGAATGGAAGCAGTCACAGAAGAACACAGTAAATGGACATGGAGAGCAGACAACTGGGGAGTGGGGAGTGGGGGAGATAAATAAAAAAGAAATCTTAAAAAAAACAACAAACAAAAAGATACTAAAAAAAAAAAAGAAATAGACCCTAAATGAGACCTAAAGGCAGCAGCATCCAGACCCATAGAAAGAATAGGAAGAAGGTGGCGCTTTCACTAGGCTGGAACTAGTTTTCTCTAGGCTCGCTAAAGCCAACACAATGTGCAATCACAAATATTCCTTTTTTTTTCTGAAGTTGACTCCTTTTAATAGCCAGAGAAAATTCATTTTACTAATATTAAGGGTGTTGACCTAATTTTTTTTGTTATGCTAATAAATTTGCATTTTCTCCATCTTCATGGGTCTATTACAAATCTTCCTTACACTTGCAGACAATCTATTACTACCATCCTAAAATTTCATATTACTAGTGTCTAGGTTTCTTTCCTGATCACAGAGGAAGATAAAAGGGTAGGTAAGGGCAAGGTAAGATCACTCTAACATACGGGTTCTTAACCAGGCATCTGTGAGCTTGAACTGAAATTCAAAAAAACATTATTCTTGCGGGGATGTGTTAGTGCAGGTGTGATATATCTATTATTAATAAATAATACACAGTAGTGTGAACTTAGTAAGGGGTCTGTGGTTTTCACCTGACTGGCAAAGGGGTTCATGGAACAAAAAAGTTTTGGAACCCCTGCTCTAACAAGTTTGGAAAAAGAAGAGAATCCCAGCGTAGCTTGGGAGGTGGGTGGGATGGACTGCTGTGGACTGCAAATGCAAATTCACTTCCTTGCTCACATCAAATTCCTCCCATCACAAGTTCCTCATAACCTCTCTAAAAGTCCAAAATCCTTACTGCATTTCTCAATTTGGCCCTGTGCTGGTTATTTATTATCTTTCAGCACACATCAGCTTATCACTATTCTGCTCTTTAACTCTGGGCCTGAGGGTCAGGAAATTATTTTTCCCAGGATTCCTTGCTGGCTGGTTTCCTATTAGTTTCCACCAGCAGGGGTCACTGGTAGGACACAGAAAGTGAGAAGAAAGAGACGCCATTCTTCCTTGCTCTCTGCTTCTGACAACTTTGGAAGGGATTATATCTGTTTGGCAATCTCTGCCTTCTCCATATAGCAATGTCAACTATGGGGCCTGTTCAGCATAGCCATGGAGTCTTTTTTCCTCTGCACTGCTGGGTTTTGGTAATGCCATCCCATCCTTTGGTCTCCTGGTCACAGGGTTTGTAGTTGCTTCCTGCGCTAACAACAACTTACTAACCATTCCCTATATGCTCACTGTCTCTCTCTGAGTCATCATCTGTGTAACCAATTCCCTGTATTACGTTTCCTGTTTGAAAGCTCTAGAGGGGTTTCTATTTTCTTGACTTGAGCCCTAATTAATACAAATCCCAACCTACCTTTCCAATTTTATCTCCTGCTTATCACTGAAATCAACCACTATCTCCCCCTGTGACCTACATATCATTGCTCCCTCTTCAACTAAGTTTACTGTCAACTCTCCAAAAACAAACAACTTTTTATCAAGCTACATTTATTAGAATTATCACAGTAAGAAAGAATACTATCATGATAGAGTCTCAGTAACATCTCAGATGGGAGGAGAAGAGGAACACCAAAATTGGCTTTTAGGGCCTAGGCTGGGTAATCTTAAAATAGATCTTATAAAACAGGGAACTTGTTAGGAATGGGCAGAGTTCATGACATAAAAGCTCTGGCTTGATGTGACCCAGTCAGTAGATATCATGTGGATTACAAAAATTGAAAGACTGCAGTAGGAACACATATATTAGCAAGAGAAGTCAATATCAAAAAGCCAGACAAAATACCTAGATCTTAGGAAGGTCCAGAAATGTCACATGCTCTCAAATGCCCCACCCCCAATGCCATGTATATAAAATCCTAGGGGGAAGTGGATGTAGCTCAAGCGATTGAGCTCCCTCCTACCACATGGGAGGTCCCAGGTTTGGTTCTGGTGCCTTCTGGAGAAGATGAGTAAGACAGCAAGCTGGCATGACAGGCAGGCGTGGCAAGCTGACACAACAAGGAGACACAAAGAGGAAAGACCATGTGAGGCACAACAAAGCAGGGAGCTGAGGTAGCTCAAGCAATTGAGCACCTCTCTCCTCCATGGGACGTCCTGGGTTCGGTTCCCAGTGCCTCCTAAAGAGAAAACAAGCAGACAGAGAGCAGACAGTGAGTGCAAACAACGGGGGAGGAAATAAATAAAATAAATCTTTAAAATTCTAGGGGAAAAGGAAGGACAATAAATCTGAAATTGACTGAAGGGTTAACCAAAAGGCACTGAGTTAAAACTGGCTTGGAAGCCAATGTGGCTCAATGCTTGAGTGCTGGCTTCCCACATACAAAGTCCTGGGTTCACTCCCCAGCCCCAATATCTAAAAAAAAAAAAACTGGCTTGACTGAGTTACTTTGTATGATGTGAGACAAGCTTTAACAGGGTGCCCCATAACCCCCACCTCTTGGTGCTCATGTGTTTATATAACCCTCTTTCCTCACGTGTGAATGAGACCTATGACGTGCTTCCAATTAATAGACGTTGATAGGATGTCACTTGATTATGTTACGTGGTAAAAGTGATGGAATATTACTCCTATGATTATTTTACGTTTGTAAGACTTCATGTTTCTATCAGATTCACTATTTTTCTCTCTTGGTAGCTTTGAAGAAATAAACTACCATGTGACAAGAGAGCCTATGAAGAGGGCCACATGGCGAAGAACTAAGTATGGCCTCTAGGCCCTGAGAGAGTCAGCAAGAAGACAGGCTCTAGGTCTTACAACCACAAGGAAACAAACTCTGCCAGCAATCTGAGTGAGCTTGGCAGTGGATCCATCGCCAGTCGAGCCTCTAGATGAGAACCCTGGCTAGTGTCTTGATTGCAGTCTGGCAGAAGACTCAGCTAAACCATGCCCAGACTCCCAGAAACTGTAAAATAATAAATATGCATTGTTTTAAGCTGCTAACTTTGTGGCAATGTGTGACACAACAATAGAAAACAAATTCACCTTGAGTTGGTAATATTGAGTCCTATCAGATGAAGGAATTTGTAGGTCAGGGGATGCAAAAGATTGAGGACATAGTTTCTGTCATAGAGAAATAAAGAAAATCACATTTGGCAACTATGAGTACTTAATGAACATCATACTGGCTCCACTCCACTTTAAATTAATCTCTTTCTTCTTTCTCTTTGTTTCTATTGCTATGTCCCCACCCTCCAAATTCAACATAGATTTCTGGCATTTGAGGATTTATTGTTCCTGGGTTTAGTTACTCAAGGAAAACACCCAAGTTCTGTGTTGGTGATTTTGCTTCTCATGTGAATTTTAACCTCGAGCACTTTGAAGATGGCGTAGGACCAAAACTTATCAATGAGTCAACCTGGCAGAGTAGTGGCTCCCAAACTTCTCTGCAGGAGGGGCGTATGGGCTGCAACTTGATTGGGAAAACTTATGTGGCCAACATTACATTCTTTGATCAAGAAAAATAGCAACATTTTAAAGGATGCATTTATTAACTCTTTATATAAGAAACAGGGAGTATCAGTTGTACATATCAAAGAACCCTAAAATTATTGTTGTTAATTGGATGCCTTGGAAGTTTGCGCCTGCATGTGTGGAGGGCTACTATTTGTTGTTATCATTGCTAGCAGACCACCCAGAATCTAGAGTTCAATGTGGCTTTGTTGTTCTCTTCTCATTGTCTAGTATACAGAAACTCTAGTGATGTAACAAAAACATTTTTTGTGAGCGGAAAACCAACTGATAACACTGGCAATAGCAATAAAGAGAAACTTAAGAAGCCTAAGAAAGTGACGATATTTGCATTCTGAGAATTACCAACTGTCTCAGGATATGCCCCCCATGTGACTTTCAAGAATTTACTTTAAAATATGCTGACTGTAGGAAATTTTGAAGGGAATAGACTAAAGGGAAAGGGCACACTCATAATCCTACTATTCCAAAATAACAAGGTTAACATTTTGGCATATATATTTCCAGTCCTTTTCGTATGTACTTTAACTAGCTATAATTGAAATGATATCACCCTATTTTTTACATCTAGAATATAAGGAAAGTTCCTGTGTCATTAAAAATACATCCAACAAATACTTTTTAGTAAGTGTATCCTATTTCATTACATTATATTAATGTCACATAAATTGCTTAATAACTCCTAATTAGCCATTATTTTTCCAATTTTGTTATTATTATATATGACACTATAATGAACATTTTAAAAATAAATTTTAACAGAAATTTTACATTCCAAGGTATGTGTGTGTTCCTGGGATTGGGACTTGTTAAAATCTAATATATATCACAAAATGCTTTCCAGAAAAGTTGGTCTAATTTGTACCCCAACTAGCAGTGTAGGAGAGTGTCCATGTCACTACAATCTCACTAGCATTGAGTATTACCATTTTTAATGACTACGTCTTAGTGATAATATAATGAAAGATCGATTTCATTTTGATCCAAATCTCCTTTGCAATGTTTTAAGAACTATTTGTTGAGTAAAATTTCCCTTCACCACTGATTAACTTTATTCCTTTCATTATTAAATGAATATATATGAAGGCGCCTTTTTCTGGGTTCTTTCTGTTCCATCCATCTAATTTTTGCATCTACACCACACATACTTATTTACTGTATTTTCACAACATGTTTTAATATTTGGGTAGACCTAGCCTATGTCTTTTGTCTTTTTTATTTACTCATAAGCCAATTTCACCTCTTTAGAACACTTTTGGTTTTTACCTCTATTTTAGCTCCAACTATATACACACATTTGGTGATGCATAACAACCATTTTATTACTTTCACCAGGCCTGAAACTAGCGTGAAGCAAAATCCAAGGAGGCATGACTCTCAGGTGCTGGTCCTGCACTTGCACAAGCCTGAGATTGAGTGGCTCCTTAAAGTTTGTGCTCTGGGCACCTTATTTGCTCATCCCAGTTCCAGCCCTGATTTTCACAGAATCTCTGGGTCAAGGATTCAGACAGTGTTCAGGAGGGGAATAGGAATCATCTAGAAACATCTTCACTCACAAGTATGATACATGATGCTCTGCACTGCCAACCAGAGCACCTACACATGGCCTCTCCATGTGACTTGGGCTTCCTCACAGCATGGTAGCACATCTGTTCTAGCATCACCTTTTCTGACTTAGTCTCAGAAGTCACCCAGAATCACGAGCTGCATTCCATTGTTACAAGGAAGTCATGCACCAGCCCAGATTCAAAAGGAGAGGACAGAGAACTCACATCTCAATGGGAGGAGTGTCAAAATTTTAGAACTGCCCCATCCCTTTCTCCTGGTTTTCCTACATCTCTGACTCCTGCTCCTCTTCTTTCTAGTCCTTAAACACTGGCAATCCTCGGTGTCCACGTCTAAGTCACCCTCTCAGTTTATCTTCTCTCTACAGATGGCTTCAACCCATATTCATGGCTCCAGTTACCACCTTTGACTCCCAGCTGTGACGTCTCATCTTGGATAACTCAAGGGACCTCAAAGTCAAGAAGAGCAAAAACTGAACTCAAGATCTCCCTCTTCACATTGTAAATCCTCACAGGGCCCACTTGATGGAATAGAGGAGAGTATGGGCCATGATGTGAACCAATGTATATGAGGTGCAGAGGTGCCCAAAGATGTACTTACCAAATCCAATGGATGTGTCATGATGATGGGAACGAGTGTTGTTGGGGGGGGGGGAGAGGGGGGGTGGGGGGGTGGGGTTGAATGGGACCTCACATATATATTTTTAATGTAATATTATTACAAAGTCAATAAAAAATAAAAAAATTTAAAAAAAAAAAAAAAAAAAAAGATCTCCCTCTTCCTCTTCCCCAAGCCTGCTCCTCTCCAAGGCTCCTCCCCATCCCCCTGGTTTCACAAGCCAGAAGGTTAAGAGTGCCAGTCCTGCACTGGCAGGCTGCTACAAGCCAGACCATTCATGTGGAGTAGTTCTCCTGAAGGGGCAAGTCAGGGCCTTCTAGTGTGCACACCTGTTGGAACTGTCACTCACTCCCCACTTCAAATCCATTAGCACCAACTATAATTTATCTTAGATTACAGCTGCAATTTTTTTCTCCCTATAGAAAACAAAAGTTGAAGGGGGAGATTTTAAATCTTCTTTATATTTCTTCTACTGTATCATGATCATTTACTCATAAAATATGGTGAAGGACTCTCAACTGTAGGCAATTGGTTTCTCTCTGAACCAACTGGCCATATTCTGCTTTCTGATTATTCTGGGATCCTGAAGCAGCTCCTCTCTCTCTTCTCTGTTTTCTCTCTTTCCTCAATCACAGTCTAGTTACAATCCAGGACTTCCCTGTGCAGACAACTTAAAGAATTAATAATTACTACCAAGGGCCATTTCTTCAGCATATTGCTCTATACATACCCTCCCTACACACAGGTACTATTGAAAGATGAACTAATAAATCATTTTCATTGTACAGGATGAATGGAGATCCAGCTAAACATTAATGAATTTTATTCAGTAATTATTACCCACATAAAAGACAAAATTATAATTTAATAGAACCATAGTTACTAATTAGCCCTATCACTCCTTCATGGTGAAGTTTCGAAAGCAGAGCTATTCATACTATTTTAAACTCAATCTAACTCTATCTATCAGCTGTGATTTTAGTGTCTATAAAAATAGTACAGAGATTTACAGTGTGGGAGGTATATATTTTAAGATTTGTTTAAGACATGTATTTGGTCAAAACAGGAGTTCCCAAATCAAACAATGCTTTGGAATCACCTGAGGATTAAAAATGCAGATACCTTTGTACCTTAAAGAGACTGACTCCTTAAGACAAGGGCTGGAACAGGAATCTGTTATTTTGTTTTGATTTGATTCGATTCCCTAGTTGACTCTCATATACCCTTTTAGAAACTTCTAAACGAAAACATCTTGTTAATGAGGCTGAAATCATTGCAATATATTCACTTATTTTTTCAAGACATATTCTGAAGGAGTCTATGCAAGATTATTAGGTGTTGTCGGGGATCCAGGGGGAAGAAGACACAAAGAACTCATTAAGCTTGTAGAAGTGATGAGATAGATCACAAGGAGCATCTCTGTTGGGATCATTGAGCTGGTCTAACCTTCACAGACTGAATTTCTAAGTCTTGGTCCTGAAAGGAATGACCAGGGCTGGTCTTCATGTGAGCAGAGGAGGGAATTCCAAATAGAGGAGACCAGGTAAGTACCATCCCTTTGTATCAGCTACCCAGCCAGCAAGTCCTTCAGCAAAATAACTCACCTACTCCTAAAGCATTGACTGAAATCTTACACTTAGAGAGTCAGTCCTTTGAGTCCATCCCTTCTACTGATAACTGATCATCTGTGGGTACTAGACAAGATGCTGGAAAGAGGGAGGTGAGAAACTCAGTTCTTGTCCTCCAAGAGTTCACAATCCAATGTGGGATGCAGCCCTATTCCTCTATAATTCAGTATGTACATGCTGAGAGAGAAGAGACTTAAGGGTCCGGAAGTGAAGGTTAATGAAGATGCAAAAAAATCTATCAGTTCTGCTATTAAAGTCTTCAAAATTCTCACCATATTGCTAGGAAGTCAACAGGGTTGTCACTGCACCCAAAACAACACAATTTGCCTGATGCTGTTGTCATTTTTACTGAAGTTAAGAAGTCCAGAAGTAAGTGGGCCAGAATCCCAGCTGCTGGGCTCTTTTGTTGTTGTTCCTATTTCCAAGGTTGCCTGGCTGCAATCCTCAGGCCAAAGCCTCTAATTAGACCAATGGCCAGAGGTTGCCAAGATAGGCCAATTATGTTTTTATAAGGAAACCCAGCTGCATGAATTCATGAGTTGTACTTGCTGAGGCACAGAGTAGGAGCAACTAGCTGCCATGGGAAGAAGTCTAGGAGGAGACTGATAGGGCATGGAGGTCGAGGTTGTCAGTAAAGATAGCATCAGATTCCAGCAGGTCACCAGGATAGTGGCATGACAAGAAGGGTGGAGATCACTACCAAGTCTTCTCAGACACCACTGAGCCTTACAAAGGAAGGGATGGATGCCTGCCTGGTGAGAGTCTTCTCTGCATTGTTCTGGATCCTTGTCACTTAGCCATTTTCTAGGTTTCTGGTCTCTAAAATATATGCAAAACTAGGTTATAACCTAATCCATTTTCTACTCCAGGAATATAACCAGTGCATCACTCTGTAGTAATATAATGCTAGCATAGCTATCCTCAACCATATTGTATTTTTCTTGGGCATCCTTATCTGCATAAACATTCTGAGCTGCCTTTTTTTTTTTTTTTTTTGCGTGTGGGAAATTTTTTTCTTTATTTTTTTATCTGACCCAGATGGTCTATAATAATTTCCTATGATTATTCGTATTTACCTTTTATCTTTTATGTCCATCCAAACATATTTTGTTCTGCTGCCAACATATCTGTTAAATGACATTCTTTCTCCCTTTCAGACACAATATCCGCCTTGACCCATGTTGGCATAATTCCCCCTAGCCTGTTGTGTCTATTTCTTATATAAACTTTCCATCTCTAAATTATTCCAAGTCTGTTTCTGGTTTTAGCCTCTCCTTAGTAATCCTTGTTACATAATGTGTCTATTATATCTCTTGGTATTTGTTTTCTTTCAGTTCACTTCTTACCATGCATATGAAAGTCATTTGTAAGGGGAGCTGTTTAGAATTTATTTTTTATTTGGTTTCTTTTAGGGTTCTGCCTCCATCCTGTGAGTTCTTTTCATCTCTGACCCTCTTCCTTCTCCCAAACCCTCTCAATTCCCCAATAACATACTAGTTTATACCTTCCTCTTAGATGCATGCAATTTTTACCATTGTGGCTTTGTGTATTTCTATGTGGTTTTGCAGAAAGAATTGGCTGACTTTCATGCAACTTTCCAGTCTCCACCATTCATTTGTTTAGCGGGAACTTCGTTCAAAATCATTTTTATCCAATCATTAGCATGTGCCTAGAGCCTGAAGGAAGTCTGAGAGAGACTAAAGTAATGTAATAAACTCTTTCATTTTATGTTTTCATGAGACTTCAGTTGTCTATAAAAAGTTCAGAGCAACCAGTTGAAAAAGAAAAGTATTTTAACCAACTGCCTTTTCTGTCCACAGGGAGTCAAATAGTTCGAACTTTTTTCTCTCATTGAATTCTTTTTTTTTTTTTTTTTTTTTTTTTTTTTTTTTAATTTTTTTATTTTTTATTGACTTTGTAATAATATTACCTTAAAAATATATATGTGAGGTCCCATTCAACCCCACCCCCCCACCCCCCCTCTCCCCCCCCCCAACAACACTCGTTCCCATCATCATGACACATCCATTGGATTTGGTAAGTACATCTTTGGGCACCTCTGCACCTCATATACATTGGTTCACATCATGGCCCATACTCTCCTCTATTCCATCATGTAGGCCCTGTGAGGATTTACAATGTCCGGTGATTACCTCTGAAGCACCATCCAGGGTAGCTCCATGTCCCGAAGATGCCTCCACCTCTCATCTCTTCCTGCCTTTCCCCATACCCTTTGTCCATTATGTCCACTTTTCCCAATCCAATGCCACCTCTTCTATGTGGACACTGGATTGGTTGTGTCCATTGCACCTTTATGTCAAGAGGAGGCTCAGATTCCACCTGGATGCTGGATGCAATCCTCCCATTTTCAGTTGTAATCACTCTAGGCTCCATGGTGTGGTGGTTGTCCTTCTTCACCTCCATCTTAGCTGAGTGTGGTAAGTCCAATAAATCAGATTGTAGGTGCTGGAGTCTGTTGAGGCTCAGGATCTGGCTATCACATTGTCAGTCCAGAGATTCAAATCCCCTAAATATATCTTAAACCCCAACATTAACTGCACCTCCAGCACATTAGCATGAAAGTCTTATGAAGGGAGATCCCATCTGAGTCCAGATTCATCACACATAAACACCATTTCCAAAGAGGGGCCATCTGCCCTGGTAGTTAACCCCATCAGCCATGACCATAACTCCCATCTCATTGAATTCTTAACTCTATTTCCCCATCCTCTTATCTAAATGTCTTTGTTCTTTGTTGTTTTGCGTACACACACAGGTGTATGGGGGCATTTACGTCACCTCATCCCTCCCTCCATGTTTATGGGAAAGCTATCGATACCTAGGAAATACGTGTACTTCCTATGTTATTTAGTACAGCCAAAAGTGGTGAAGTGTTACGATAGTAGGAGGGATTAAAGCAGTTTGGATGACTGGAAGTCTAAAGGGAACTTTTAAGTACTTGCCTAGAATGTAAATTTCCTTAGGGGTGGCTTATATCTTTAGTTATCTATCATACTCAGCCTCCCTGGCTGTGTTTCTTCATTTGAAAATAGGAAAAGTATTAATACTAAACCTGCTAAATGGGACTGTTGTGAAAATTAATGAACTACTGTGCAGGAGGAAACATTTTACTAATTGTGGTCGAAATAACAGCAAGAAATGACAATGAAAGTCACCAGGACATCATTCCATACATTTCTGTGCCAAGGTACTAGTGAATAATTCAATAACCTTAAAAAGCAAGAAATTTTTCCTCCAGGAGTAATTTAGTTTCTAACAAAATCCAGATAGGTATAATTGACATGGAGCTTTGCATAAAGTACCTGAGGGCAAGGTGAGCCATGCTGAGATCCTGTCCTGACCACAGGGTGGTTTCAAGTTTAGAGGGGACAGATACCAGGGGAAGGGGATATAATTTGATCGTTCCTCTCTTCGGACTTAGAGTTCAAATTTAGCCAACAAAATTTCCAAAAATATTCTTGTTATTAAAATGCTTGAGCCAGTTGCATTTTCACCTTACTCAGAAATATGAGACTTAAAGGGAAAGAAATCTTCAAGTTTATACTGTTTCAATTAAGGGGACAGATTCCAGAGTCATGCCGTCTCCACAAAAATAACAGCAAAGTATTTACTGACTGTATGATGTTAGGGAGCCTACTTAGCTGGCCTGGGCCTCAGTTTTTTCAGATACAAAATGAGGAAAATAATAGTGCTTACCAAACATGGTAACCGTGGCGATTTTTTTAAATGTGTGGGAAACCCTTATCACTGTGCTTGGCACATAGTAAGCACTAAGTAAAAGCTGGTTGGACCTAAGTCCAAGGAGACTTTAATTTGCCCAGTCTCACAAATATGACAAGAAAAGAAAGAATTCAAAGCTCGTTCAGGTAATGTCAACTATTTGGGCTTTTCCCACCATACCACTAGACCCTCAATATTTGCTTTTTGCCTTCATCTTCTTTTATTACCAATTTGTCACATCTAATCATTTTTTTATCATTACATAAATTACTCCTAGAAAAGAAGATACTTCTTACTTGAGGAAGATATTTTGGTCATGGGTAAAGGCCATTTGAGACTGGTTTACAAGTTTACCATATTTATAGTAGATTATCGTGTGTTATCTTAGCTGTTAGTCACACTATTCTCTTACCTTTTTTGATGGTAAGCTCTTTGAGGCGGGGCCTATATCTTTTTCCCCCTCTCCCGCTCTCCCTCCCCCTCCCCCTGCTGTTTTGTTGTTGTTGTTTTTTTGCTGTCTGTGTCCATTCGCTGTGTGATCTTCTGTATCTATTTCTCTTTTTGTCTTTTCTCCTTTTTCTCCTCTAGGATTCACCAGGATTCTATCCTGGGGAACTCTGATGTAGAGAGAGGCTCCCTGTTACTTGTGCCACCTCAGTTCCTGATTTCTGTTGCACCTCACCTTGACTCTCCCCTTTGTTTCTCTTTTGTTGCATCATCATCTTGCTGCATGATTCACTTGCATGGGCACTGGCTTGCTACATGGGCACTCGCGTGGGCATTTGGCTCACCACACTGGCATTCGCATGGGCACTCAGCTTGCCATGCAGGCACTGGCTCTCCATGCAGGCGTGCTTTTTTTTTATTCTTTCACCAGGAAGCTCCAGGGATCAAACCCAGTTCCTCACATATGGTAGGCAGGAGCCCTGTCACCTGAACCACATCCGCTTCCCGCTATATCTTATTAGTATGAGTAAACCCTTGAGCCTTGATAATTTCTAATTGTTAAGGAAGGCCATTCTTCTACCTATGTCTTCAAAATATGTTAGAAAGAAAGAAACTCAGTAGTATTAGTAATCATATATATTACTGTTTCTGACATTTTAATTGTATGTATTTTGTCACTATAGTCCACCAAGGTTTAAAAGAGATTAAGTAACTTGCCCAAGATCACACAACTCATAACTACCTAGCAGGAACACAAGCCCAGTGTGGCTGACACCAAAGGTGGGGATGGGAAATTCACTCAATGACTATACCTATTCAGGTACAATATACTCTGATTATAAACCCATTTCTACTAGAACACACATACATACTATTTATGAGAACATAACAAATTTCACATAGTTCAATTATCTCAGCCATGGGCAAGCCCAGTGTCTGACACAAAGCTAACTATTTCTTTATCAATACCATTTATGCATTTCTTTTTCTCAAGCAGTGGGTCCTGACTGACTTTGCAACAAAGGAGATCATCTCGGTTTCTGATGAGTTTGGCTCATCAGAATAGAGTTTGGCTGCTTGTGGGGTAATGTATATTTAATCCAATCCACAGCACCATTTAATTGTAAAAGAATCAAAGTTATCCTCTTGATATGACATCTTTCTCTATTCAAATACTGTATCTGTTTTGATCCATCCTGACTTCATGTTGGGGTGAGATTTAGAAATTATCAAAAATACTTTTTTATCAAACTTGTTATAAATTACTACTCTGAAAGAATCAGCTGAGTAACAGTTCAACATGAGAAAATATTCTAGAATTATTATGGTGCTTGAAAACAAAGACTAGAGAGCTATGGGAAAAGAGAAAGGGAAGCAAATCATAATGAATTTATTGCAAATTTATTTACATCTGAAATGATTAATAATATGCATATTTTTGTGAATCATCACCTTCTTCACCAGCCATATTTTATGTCTTCATGCAATTATATAAAACACTTACCAAAATCTTAGCATCTCTTCAAACATTGAGGCTAAGAAGTTACATATCAGACAAGTAATGAGAAGATCTATAGAAAAATAACTTGTCAACAAAAAGTCCTTATCATTTTACATTGACTATCAGGAAAACCGGTGAAGAGAAGAGTCTTTGTTACTTGTGATAAAAGGAAAAAGACAGTTATTTTAATTTTACTTTAGAGCTTTAGCAAAATCAAGTATGTTAGTATTTTTTTGTTTAGCAACCTAGATAACTAATATTCTATATTCTTCAGCTTTCTTATCAGCCCAGAGAAGGCAATTTATAGCACAGTACTTCATAAACAAAGTATTTTCATAGATAAGCAATTTGCTACAGTTACTTCAATTAAAGCTGATTGTCTTCTTGAAGAGAAACAACTTCAAGAAGCTTGATTGTTGATTTCATATTTTCCTACCCAAAGAGAGAGTTTGTATTATTCTCTTTTCATTATCTTCACATGACCTTGGGACATTAATAGGTTAGGCAAGCTAATCAGAATTTCATCTTTCAGGGATTGTGCTATTTTGGGGGTACTGAGCCAAAGGTTACTGGAATGGGATACATTTCTGGAAATGTGAAAGGGAACCTAGTACAGAATAATTAATGGGATCTCAGGAAAAAATTAGAGTTAGAATCCACAGTAGGACTGTAATCAGTCTCCACTATAATCTCCTACACCATACTTATAAATTCTTAGGTTCCAGCAAAGTAGATCGAATGCAACACATAGTACTCCAACCAAATGGCAGAGAAAGGAAATCAAACTGTGGCCAGAGAAGATGGAAAGGATGACAAAAGGCAGTTGGAAAGAAATGGCATAATAAATATTCAAAACTATGACATTACCAAAAAAAGATTAAAGAAAGAAAGGAAGTAAAGAAGGAAGAAAGAATATAGCCTGCAAAAGGAAAAATACATATAGCATTTGTGAGAAAAAATAACATATGTAAATTTCCAATGTTTACTTAATGCTACTGAAGGAATAAATAAAGCTATATACATTCAGTAAAAGAAGAGATCATTGACAATGTGATACATAATGAGAAAAGATGAAAAGAGAGACTGCAAAGCTAAGTAAACAAATTAAAAAGCCATTTCATACCATTATAAATCTAACAAAACAAACAGGAATAAAGAAAATTAATGTAATACTGAAAAACTTTAGGTAATCAAACTGAATGCAAAGGAATAAGAGATTAAAGTAATTAGAAGATGATGAAAGATATGGAAGATAGTGAAGATCCAACATAAGAAAAATCAGGATCACAATAACAATGAATCAAATAAAATATTTTAAAAATGCAGAGAAGAGAAGTTCAAGAAACATACAAGAAATATTTCCTGAAATACAAGAAAACCTGAATTTACAGATTGAATCCTAATAAAAACTGGTACTGAACAAGGTATAAAAACATTTTATGGTGAATTATTAAAATCCTAGAGTAAATGTAGAATCCTCTGGGAATCCAAACAGAATAAAATAAGTCTTCCTACAGGTGAGAAAAATAATTAAGGCTATCATCTTCATTTACTTTAAGCAGCATGGAATTCCAAAAGACAATGTAACAATATATCTAATGTTGGGCAGAAAAGAAAAAATATTTTACCCAGCCAACTGCTGATTCAAGCATAAAGGCAAGTGGCAGACATTCCAAAACATGGGAAGTACTTGAGGAATATAGAACACAAGCCAGCAAGCCATGAAAATGAAGGTGCCACTGTATAAGAACACCTGTGATCCTCATATCCATTTATATATGTTTAAACCAGAAAAAGTATGACCAGAAATAGGAAAACAGATTTATAGTCTCTGACCAGATCAAAATAAGCCTATATGTAGGGGAGGAGAGACAGGAAGAACTATATCCATTGCTTCATCTTTCTCAGGAACTAGTCAGACCATCTAAAATGGTGATATGTAGAAAAAAATTAATGACTTTCACCTTTTAAATGGCAATTTCTTTCAGGCTATCCAACAATTCATCCACCCATCATTCCATCCATCCATCCATCCTCCTACATAGATGCATATAGATATATCATAATCATAAATAATGGTATTCATCAACTGTTAACATTACTTCTTTCTAGATGATGAGATTTAGGGTGATTTAATGCTTTTTTTCTTTTTCTTTTCTGTATTGCAAGAATTTTTAAAAAGTGATCATTATCACTGTAGTGGATTAAAATTGGCTACAAATTCTTTTTAGCTCTTCTCATTAAAAAGTAGAGTCTATCTCCCTACTCATTTAATCTGAGCTGGACTTATGACTGGCACTGATGAAAGGAAGTCAACAGAATTAATACTATAATACTTCTATTCTCACCCTCTTGGAACCCTGTGACCCTTTCACCATGCTACAAAGAAGACCCAGATGAATGGCCACATACAGAGACAGTTCCAGCCCTCATGCCATCTCTGATGTAGGCCCTAAATATGTGAATGAGCCATGTTTGACCAACCCAATCCAGCTGAGTTACCAGCTGACTACCACTGCAAACTCAGGCCAAACCAATAGAAGCACTGCCCAGTCAATTCACAGACTTACAAGAAATAATAGATTGTTTTTGTTTTAAGCTACTAAATTTTGGAATGGCTTCTTACTTAGCAATAGATAACTGATATATGCTTTACAAAAAGCATCATTCATGTCTCACTTTATACTTTTCTTAACACCTAAAATTAGATTAAGCTTCCCTATGCATTAAGTTTCCCTTAGCACAAAACTGCTTTTACCATGTGTCAGAACTTGATCATTACACTTTTCATTATGTAATATCTGTATTTTCTGCTTGTTTGTGAGCTCTATAGTGATAAGGACAGTGTCTGTTTTGGTCACTGCTATATCCAGAGTATCTGCCACTATGTGTGATACCAAGTAGACATCTAATAAATATTTGTTAAATGACCATAAAAAACTCTGAGGTATTATTGGCTTAGTGCACAAAAATAATATCTTGTAGAGATATACCCAAAAATTTAAAAAAGACACCATTCTCTGCTTATCAGTTAGGATGGTTAATTGTAAGCAACAGAAACTTATTGGGCTAATTTAAGCAGGAAAGGTATTGGGTAGCTCATTGTGTCTTCAGGAGGGCCAAAGAAGATACAATGACCAAATTTACAATGCAAAACTACTACCACCGTTGGGCACCCAATGTCACAACTGCCACTGTCAATATCACTGGACAGCTAGAGCTGTCACTAGAAACACTACGCCTGCTGCATCTGGAAAGCTGCCACTGTTGTACCACTGCCTCCACCACCATCATTGCCACCATTATCATCACTGCTTGCATGTGCCTCCCACCCCCCACCCCGCTCACACTTCTACTCCTGCCTCTTCTGTCCTGACTGCAATTCAGAACCTGAATTGATTCTGGGCAGGCTCTGCTTCTTCACATCACAAACTTTCAATTCAAATTCTGTTTGGCAGAGCCTAGGAAAAGTGACCAATGTTGTAGCTATAATGGAAGCTATAGAGTATCTGCCATTTTAATGTATAAAGTGGGATTTGAACTATGCCTTATAATGTGAAAAATTTCTGAACATATGAGCATGGCCTCAGATACCAGGAGGCCAAAAGGAATGGAAAATGTCCTTTGCATTGTTATTGCAGAAACAAGAAGTTCCATGGCCCCACAAAGCTGGGTCTTTTTAGTGTGTTATTGGTGTTTTGCAACGCATTTTTTTTTATTTTGACATAGAGCTTGCTGGAGAAATACTGAAAAAAATGTCCATCAAGATGCTTGTTCAGCGTTCAGTGTTCAGCTTTGCAAATTTGTGGCTGGTCAGTTTCGTCTTCAACTCACACTTGATGTTCGTATCTATCTTAATTAGCCATTCCCCAAACTCTTCTACCTGCTTTACATTCACCATTTTCTTTACCATCTTGTATTCTACTTATGCATTTGAATCTTTCCATTACCAAAGAGCAGGGGTCAAATCAAATGATCATGGGGATCATTTTGTGTGGGGTTGGATACACAATAGGTCTTCTCTTCAAGTATTAAATGGAAACATAAGAAAGACAACTATCTACCCTATGCTGCCTCTCTGCAGTACTGGGTTCTTTTCAGTGTTTAGGGTTCCTTTTGTTCAATGACTCAAATAGCTACTTTGAGCATTGCCTTACAGCTTTCACCATCATGGACTCCAGTTTACTCTCCAATACTTTCTCAAGCACTTTTAACATTAGGAAACCCCTTTGTCTCATGTCTTGGAGCTTCTTGACCACATGTATGAGTTTTTAGATGGAACAGAGACAACCTCTCAGTCATCATAAAGCATATTTCCTAGATCCTTCTCAGCTTCCTTTCTTTCAGCCTTCCATAGTTCTTCAGTCTAATTAAATTCCCACTCCTTTCCACCCTAGTTCTTGTCACAATTATCACAATTCTCTACCAGTTATTTGCAACCCAGAGATGACTAAATACCAAAAGAATGACTTCCATTTTCAGATATGAGTTTAATGACTTTGCAGTCAGAAATTCTATCCACCTTGTATAAGTAGCCACTGTGTTTCCTAATTACTCTACATCGAATGGTCAGACTTAAAGAATGACACTGTTCTTCCTCAAAATACTTGGTACCTATTGCTTGGTTTATCATGATTGCTTACATCATTCCCACTTCAAAAAGGGAAGTCAGTGTAGCTGAGCGTTTATTTTGACCATATCTCTCCAAACCCAGATGATAATTTATAACACACACAAAACCATTTCAAATCCTTTTTGGAATAGGTATTTTAAATAAATAAGTAAGTAAGTAAATAAATAAATAAATAACAAAGTCTTTCTCTAAATAATATCTAAATAATATTGTGTCCACACCTGATGTTCACTCATTTGTACCATAAGAGGAAGTGTTTTCTGTGATATCCATGAGTCTGTCTTTATAATTGAGTCCACAGGATCAATGTAACAAAAATTCTAGAAACACATTTCTCAGAGTGTACTGCTTAGAACAAGGATATCTCAGGGAATTGATAGGTGTTAAACAACAAATGTGTTCAAGCAATTTTGAGAAAGCCTGGGTTGGATGAAGTTAGCAGTTAAACAGGCCTCGCCATGGCAGGACTTTTCAGATAATTTAATATCCTAGTGTGCATTGTAAACTACAAAGAGAAGTATATTTCACATTTTCCAAATGTATTTGATCACAGAATGCTTTTTATTTTTTTATTTTTTTATTTTTTATTGACTTTGTAATAATATTTCATTAAAAATATATATGTGAGGTCCCATTCAACCCCATCCCCCCACCCCCCCTCTCCCCCCCCCCAACAACACTCGTTCCCATCATCATGACACATCCATTGGATTTGGTAAGTACATCTTTGGGCACCTCTGCACCTCATATACATTGGTTCACATCATAGCCCATACTCTCCTCCATTCCATCCAGTGGGCCCTGTGAGGATTTACAATGTCCGGTGATTGCCTCTGAAGCACCATCCAGGGCAGCTCCATGTCCCAAAGACGCCTCCACCTCTCATCTCTTCCTGCCTTTCCCCATACCCTTCGTCCACTATGTCCACTTTTCCCATTCCCATGCCACCTCTTCTATGTGGACATTGGATTGGTTGTGTCCATTGCACCTCTATGTCAAGAGGAGGGTCAGATTCCACCTGGATGCTGGATGCAATCCTCCCATTTTCAGTTGTAATCACACAGAATGCTTTTTTGTTGAGCATTTTATAGGGTGTGTTCCATGAAACAAACTTTAAAACTTTGTTTGGAGAATAGACATTGCCTTATTGCTCAACTTTCTTCCTCCTGAGGTGGAAAAAAACACCAAACTCATGAGAAGTATCTCTTTTGGAACCATATGGTATTGATTTTTCATCTGTCAGCTGAAATATCTTTGTCACAGTCATCTGAAAGTGATGTTCCTTGTCACAAGGTATTTTCTCTGACCTCCCTGAGTAAGAACAGCCCTCTCTGCCTGTTCCCCCACTGGACCTCCCAAGACAACTCCAACCCAGCCCTGCTCACAGGAGCTACTTGTGACTTCACCTACCACCTTGGCTTCCAACCTTCTCCCTTGAGGTTTTTGCCTTGGCATCTTGATGGTTGCTGTTATCTCTAAGAACCCATCCTTCTTCTAGATGTAAGACTTGGCTCCTGCACTGTATTTTGGGAAAATTCTGCTTTCCTACCCCCAAAAAATACACTCCCACTCCTATTAACCTACCCTCAGGTCCTGGTAACCTCCCCACACGTGCTTTCCAGCTCCCCATGGATGTTGTTAGTTCTGTCCTTGACATTTACCTGTGGCTTGGCCATGATGTAACACTGAAACTTGCCAGAACCACAAGATATTGTAAGGAATTATCTTACCACATGAAAGATCAACCTAGCTACAGATGGGGTGCACCATGAGTGCTAAGACACAGCATTAGTGTTTGGGTCCTTTTGAGTTTTCCATGGTTTGCATGGTACAATACATTAGTAAGTGGGTATCTTAAAGTTATTTTGCACCAATAAACAATGGCATTACTGAAGACCTGTTCTTTCAGTAGTTTAATTATCTTTTATCTGCTACCCCACCTTCCATACCCTATTTATGGAAGGTATTTAGAGTCATGGCAGCTCTCTGCTTATAGACCAGAGATTAGAATCAGCCTGTCACTTTATTTATTTATTGTTTCTTTTTTATGATTTATTTTATTTATTTCTCTTCCCTTCTTCCCCCCCCCCCCCCCCCCCCCCCGTTGTCTGCTCTCTGTGTCCATTCACTGTGTGTTCTTCTGTGTCCACTTGCATTATCTGGCAGCACTGAGAAAATGTCTCTTTTTTGTTGCATCATCTTGCTGTATCAGCTCTCCATGTGTGTAACAACACTCCTGGGTGAGCTGTGCTTTTCTCACACAGGGCGGCTCTGCTTGCGGGGCGCACTCCTTACACGTGGGGCACCCCTACGCGGCACAGCAATCTTGCATGCACAGCAACACTTGTGCATGGGCCAGCTTACCACACAGGTCAGGAGGCCCTGGGGATCGAATCCTGGACCCTCCATAAGATAGATGGACACTCTATCAGTTGAGCCACGTCTGCTTGCCCTGTCACTTTATTTAATCTTCTTTTGTTTTTAGTTATGTTTTCTGTTAAAGTACCCAAAGTCCTTGCAGGCAGAAGTGTCTTCAAATTAAAATGTGTTGTTAATATTCCAGACCACATACACTTGGTTCTTCGTGTGGCTTTGAATTTTGCTGTTGAGATGATTGTGGATGATATTCTGATATTGACAAACTGCCCAAATCAGACTATTTTGCAGAACTCCTTTGGTTCCTGAGGCAAACTTGGCATGATCTTGTTAAAGTTTCAAATGAGATAACCTGTATTCTTTCCCAAAAGTAACTTTTAAAATTCCTTGTCATTCAGTGTAATGAAGAGTAAGTAAGTACTTCACTTCAGAGCAGTCAAATAACATCAGTTTCTTGTGCATATACATTTGTGGGTATGAGTATGGGTGTGCATGTGTGTGAGTGTCTGTGTGTGAATATGTTTGGGGGGGAAGTTGAAGGAAGATGACATGACCTTCATTCTGTGATCTCATGAGGCGAGAACACTTAAATGTCACAAAATGGACAAGAATACTTATCAGTCAAGAGACAGGTACTAGAAAGGTACCTCAGCACTTATTTTCATTGATCCAGATGAATATGTTTACAAAGGATTTAGAGGATGTTGTAAATCATATTTTTAAGGAATATGACTTCCCCATGCTGAAGTAAACCAAATTCCAGAAGCTGTCCACAAGTTGTCTCACCCTCAGAGAGAGCTGTTCTTGTCCACTCAGGCTTATGTCTGTTCCTTAGATTCAATCCATTCTCCACAAGAACACTGATTCTTCCCAGCCTGGACCTGACCATATCCAGCCCTTGCAACTTCTGTTCCAAGCTGCTGACTTTTATAACTTGGCTGGTCTACAGTCTCTCTCTGGACACGTTCACATGATATCACTTCTGCACCAAGGGTATTTGGTAGTTATTACCCTGAGTGAATTGGCTTTTCTCCTTCTTCTCCATTTACCCAAAGATTACTCACCTCTCATTGTCAAACTCTTACCATGAAGTTTCAGTTCTAAACTCCGAAAGGGTAGAGGACTGATCACTTACCTAGTGCCTGGCATATTGCAAATTCTCAACACATATTTGTTGAATGAATAACAAATGAGTGAGTGAGTTGTAAATGTGGGCTAAGACATCAGGAAATCCTGGGGTATTTAATAAAAGGCCAGGCTGAGCCTAGTCCAAAATGACCAGCTCAGGGGGCAGCTCTAATTATTCATCCATTCACTTATTTTATATATATTAAGGCTCAACAGTATACCAGCATTTCTCTAAGGTTCTGCAAAGATACAAAAGCCTATCAGAATTGAATCCTACTCTCCAGAAACCTATAGTTTAGCAGAAGAAATTAGATATGAGCATCAATAACTGGAACACAAGGTTGAAAGTGATAAATGCCAACAGAGAAAAACTCTGATAGATGAGAAGAGAACAGGATTAATTATGTAAGAGAAAGTTAAATTTGGGACTTTGCTGTCTCACTCTGAGAACAAGCCAATAGGTGCCAAGTTCTCCACACTGATTCCACTAACCTTGAGCAAGATTCCAAAGCACTTAAACAGGGCATGCTAAAAGACCAGCCTCCAGGGCATAGAAGAGGTGATGTGCAAATGGCCAGGCAAGGCAGACATTCTCTGAAGAGAAGAATCCTTGTGCTGTGCATTTTCCCTCTCACTGACCTTCTTTGATAGGGGAGGGGATATCTTCCCTCACCTCAAGCCAAGAGAATGGGCTCTAAGACCACCCCAGAAGTTTGGAGACCATGAGAACTAGTGATTACTTCATCTGGATCTTTCAAAGGTGAGGGACAGCTGGCAGCAGAGTGAAGAGAGGAGGGTATGTTGGGAGCAAGTGCAGATCCACAAAGAGCAGAGCCAAGCCTCCCGAGGAAAGATGTGAACTCAGTGAGAAGGAGCTGTTCTGGAATTTTCTCAAAAGAGGTTATGCTCGAGAGGACTACCTGGCAGGGGATAGGACCCCACCTGTGAGGGCCTGTGTAGAGGGTGCCCTGAAAATGCAGGCCTGGGGGAAAACCATAAAGCAGCTTGCCAGAAAACAAGTATCCTGTAAGTCAGGAGCACTGCCAGCTGAGGTCTCAGGGGGATGCTCGCCAAAAATCCCACTAAAACATTTCCCCAGTGCCAATGTCCAGAGGGAACCAACAGCACATCCCAACTGCTGCAGCCGTATAAAGAGGTGCCATTTCCTAAAAGCCCCTCTGCCTAGACCATGGGAAGTAAGCACACAGAGGAAAGAGAAGCAAGCCCCAAGCACAGAGGAACCCTGATCCCAGAAAGAAGCAAGCCCTGGGAAGAGAGGAACCCAGGCATACCTTTGGCTGACTAATACACAGTTCATTCAATAAAACCAGTTATAGTTCTTCTAAGGTCATCAGTAAAGGAAAGGGAAGAAGAGGGGAAGGAATGGAAGAGGTGAGGAGGGGAAGGGTAGGAGGACTTGATTTTTAAACTTTTAATTAAAATATAACATACATAAAGAAAGTGCATATATATATCATAAGCATACAACTTGATAAATTTTGACAAATTGAACACACCCATGCAACTATCTGGCAAAGGTTCAGCAGGATCTAGGGTTTCAATGTCCTCACTACCATCATTATCAACCCATAAGTCCCCATTGCAATTTTAGGGATCCCATTCCTTTCCAAGCAATGCCCTCACTTTAACAACAGACAGCCTGCAAGGTTGGGAAATCAGTTTCAATTGCAATTCTGCCACTTGAACAATGAAACTCTGGGTCTGGTTTTCAGGTATCTCAAGCCTGTGGCTACACAAAGTAAGATTTTCTTTCAGGGCATACATAGAAACTTTCACATCCTTCATATGGCACTTAAGTTGCAAATTTGAAGCTTCTAGCTCATCCCTTTCTTTTATAACTGTGTCCAGGATATTTAGGAACAACCAGCCAGTATCAGTATACTTTTTTTACTCCACAAAACTCCATTAAGGTATCAAAAACACTCTCGCCCACAGCCTTGCCTCTTATAAGCATGTGAGTAGCTGTATCCTGTGGTGATATTTTGCCTATCTCTGTAGCCAACTCACACCATGGACGATCTGTGACATCTTGATTTCTGGAAATAGAGTCATTAAAGCCTTTAAATCTAGTCAGAGTAGAGAGCCAATTGCAAACTCTCCAGAATTAATTCAGAAATTCCATTTTTAAGATTCTGTTTTTCAAGAACCACTCCCTGTACCAAGTTATGTTTGATAAGTTTCTCTAGGGAACAGAGCTATAGGAGATAGCTGTAAATATTATGAGATTTTATAAAATTGTGTCATACAACTGTGTGAATGCACAAGCCCAAAATCAGTGGGGCAGGCTGCAAGCCAGGAACTCCGATGAAGGTCTCAATGAATTCCCAGGAGGAACTGGCTGGCTGAAGTAGAGGTGGAAATTCTCTCTTCTGACTGCTGAAATAATCACTTCTCCTTTTAAGGCCTTCAACTAATTGGATGAAACCTTTCTCATTGTTGAAGGCAATCTCCTCTGTTGATTACAGGTGTAATCAGCCATAGATGCAATCAACTTACTGATGATTTAAGTCCACAAAATGTCTTTCCACTAATACTTAGGCCAGTGCTCCCTTGATCAAACAATTGGGCACTATCACCTCTAAAATCTACATTGTTATATTTTCATTTTAAATCTCAGTACGTTGTGAGTTTAACATACACTGTTTACTAGAGATCCATATAATTTTTTCCATATTGATATCTAATTGACCCAACACTATTTGATGGAAAAGACTACTCCTCCATCACTGTCCTGCAGTATTGGCTTTCTTATAAATTAGGAATCAGATGTGCAAGAGTCTGTTTCTGGATTCTTTTCTGTTTGATTGGTCAGTTATCTATCTTTGCTTCAATACCTCACTATTTTAATTATTTACTATAGTTTTATATTAGGTATTATATCTGGTAATGAAATTGTTTTGCAAGAATGTCTTAGCAATTTGGAGTCCTTTGCATTTCCATATGAAATTTAAAATGAGCTTTCAATTTCTCCAAAAAATAATCTTGCTGAGATTTTCATTGAAAGGTAAAATTGATATCTGAAAATTTCTACTGACGTATTTTCAAGTTGTCTGATCCTTTCTTCTGCAGAATTCAATCATGTACAAACTTTTCATTTTTGATATTGTATATTTCAGTAACAGAATATCTACTTGCTTCTTTTTTTAATATATTTTAAAATTTATTTTTAAAAGACACATAGATCACACAAAATGTTCCATTAAAAAAATATAGGGGATTCCCATATGCTCCACTCCCCATACACCCCATTTTTCCCACATCAACAACTTCTTTCATTAGCGTGATACATTCATTGCAATTGATGAATACATTTTGGAGCACTGCTACACAAGAATGGATTATAGTTTACATTGTAGTTCACACTCTCTCCCAGTCCATTCGGCAGGTTATGGCAGGATATAATGTCCTATATCTGTCCCTGCAATGTCATTCAGGACAATTTCAAGTCCCGAAATGCTCCCATATTACACTTCTTTTTCCATCTCCCTGCCTTCAGCAACTCCAGTGGCCACTGTCTCCACATCAATGATATATTTCTTCCATTGCTAGAATCACAATAAGTCTATAGTAGAATACCAGTTAAGTCCACTCTAGTCCACATTTTGATACCCAATCCTGAGGATTCTGGGAGAGTGATGCCCACTCCACCTCTAATTAAGAGGGGGCTACAATTCCACATGGCTGATGGATGGGACTCTCCTGCTGCAGTTGTAGACTCTCTCAGTTCCTTGGTGAGGTGCTTGTCCATCCTCACCTCCTTGTTGGTTGTCCTGGGTGAGTCCAACGAACTGGAGAGTAGGTGTTGCAACTCCACCAAGTCTCAGGGTCCAGCTGGCACATGGACAGCCCAGAGATTTAAGTCTCCTGGACATATACCCACCAACTCCAGCACCAACCATAGGTTCAAAAAAAGGGACAGAAGAGGCATGTGTAGAGAAATTTCATCTGAGTCCAACTCTGTCACACTCAGGAGCACAAACGCCAAAGTAGGGTCCACTGGCAAGGAACCAAACTCTGGAACGATCACCATGACATAGGACCTGGGTTTCTCTGTAGCTCTCAGGAGCACCACTACTGTAGTACCTACCTTGGCTGTCTATGAGATCCTGTTGAGATGTGCATAAGCACCACCCCTCTGATGACCTCCTGACTTATTTTGAAGTCTCTTAGCCATATAAACTCAATTGTCTTTACCACTTCCCCCTTCCATTCAAGGTATTTTTCCAGTTGCATCACCAGCTGGTGCTTGGTAGTAATCCCTCAGTGCCAGGGAGGCTCATTCCTGGGAGTCATATCCCACACTGAGGGGAAGGTAATGCATTTATATGCTAAGTTTGGCTTAGAGAATGGCCACATTTGAGCAACATGGAGGCTCTCAGGAGATAACTCTTAGGCACGCTACATCACTAGGCCAAGTTGATATTTCAAGTACAAAAGGCTCATACGCATAGTCATCAGTATCGACGGCCCATCAATGGACCATCCTTCTTCACTGGTCACTTCACCTGCATTTGGGGGATTGTTGCTGTTCCATTACAGAATGCTGCAGAGCTCCCCAGTATGGGAACAAACACCCTCAATTGTTGTGTGAATTTCTACCCACTGTGGCAATACCCAATGAACATCTGAACACACATATATATACATACATACCCTACATGCATGTCTACCTGAACTCACTCCCATGCATCCCCCATCAATGACACCCTACACCAATGCTCCTCCCCTGCCATAGTTGAACCACTCTGTGATCCAAAATTTCTTCAAAAATGAAGCCAAATATATTGCCAAATTCAATTAATAGGTAAATGAGATAGTAAAGATAGGTTTAAACATAAGGAATACAATGCATAATAATTTTAAAAACTAAAATAAAGTTTAAAATGGGGTATTAAAATGAAAAATATAATATTAAATATTTTAAAAATATTTTTTATGTTTTCCTTTCATCACTGTAATAACTGTTTTCCTATATGTACAGTGGCAATTTCTTCCATTTTTTTCTCAGTGTCTTACTTTTTTTTTTTTTTCCATTATGTCTTCAAAGAAGTTTTAGGTTATAGTAAAGTCACAAACAGAATATAGGGGACTCCTATAATCCCAAAATCCTCCCCCCGTAATGCCCTTCCTTATTAATAATCTTTTTACACGTTACTTGCTTCTTTTATAGTTTCCATTTCCTATCTGAGATTTCCACCTGTTCACTCATTCTACCTTTTTTTTTCCATTTAAATCCTTTGCATGCTTATAATAGCTGCTTAAAAATCCTTTTGCCAATGCTAACATGGGATCATCTGTGGGTCTATGTATTCCAAAAATTGCTCTTGGATATATAGTTTTCATTTTCCTGCTTCACCAAATGTCTAGTAATATTTTATTTATCCTGAATATTGTGGATAACTTAGAGATTCTATATTTTTTGTATCCTTCTTCTAAAGAAAGTTGAGTTTGTATTGGCAGGCAGTGAAGTACCTATGGATCACTTGATCTTAAAGAGGTTTGTTTAGAATTTTACTAGAGTGTATTTTTACATTTTGCATTTAATTCTTGAGTGTAAGCCTTAGTCCTGGGTTTATTTATAAGGTGTAGCTTTTTTGACGTTATAGTGGAAAGTTGTTGCCAAACTCTTCTGACTTGACAGCACGTGAACTTCAAACCCTTTCTCCCCAGCTCTGGGCATCTACTGAGACCTCAGCCTTCAAGGCACTTCTTTCAACTAGGCTCCTTATTTCCTCATTCTCTGCATTGGAGTTATAAGTCAGGAAATACTGTGAGGTGAATTTGAATGCAGAATTCAATGGGCTTAGACAATTATTAATATAAAAATATATACCACATTATTCAGGATAGGCTGACTTATTCTGAAAAACTAACCAGAAAATCTCAGTTCTCAGTAGTTAAAAAGCAACAGACTCCAGCCTATAACAATTACAAACTCCAGACTCTGGACTTTGTTTTAATGTTCATTTGAAAAAATACAACTATCACACCAATCTTTGACTTTCAACAATATTATTACTTAAGCTGGAATTAAGTAAAATAAAATGAGTTGATTTAAACAAAAATATGAAGGAAATAATTGTGCAATCAATACATGGGAAATGGACAAAATTTCTGAGCATATTTTATACATCACTGATATATAATAAATACTGGTATAGATTATTCCCCTAGGACCTTAAAAAAAATTAGGTTAAAGAAGAGAGTTTCAGAGGGTTACTGAACAATGACAAATGACTGAACTAAACTTAATCAGATTCTTTTTACTAAAAATTGACAAATATTTCAGTGGTGCCTCACAAAAGGGGTGTAGTCATAAAAATATTGAGTGCACTCATAAATATTGAGGAATCATGGTCAGAGTTAAGGTTAAACCATTGTAAATTTAACGAATACTGATATTAGCTTTTCCATGATAGTAGGCAAGTTGTAATCTTGTATCAGGTAATGACCTCTGTATTTTGGATTTCTTAATGTTTGGTTTAAAGTTTGTAGAACATGCCACTTTTGTAATATATGTTGAGATTTATCATGGTAAAAAGAATTAGGATTCTTCATCAGGCTGACAGTCTGCCATATAATTTTGACTTTAGCAATGAATATTTTAGTTCTTTCCAGCTCCCCTTTCGGCAGTTTCTTAAATGGCATCCCTATCCAAGATTGACGAAAGATAGCAGAGCTGCACATGCCACTGTTGTTTAAATGCAAGTCCATGACAACCTGAATCTAAAATGAATGATCAAGTCAGTGTTAACGAATAAGTACATTCATAATTGGAAAATAAGCCTTTTTCTCCCTTTCCCTGACTTGCTGATACCTCTCATTAGCTGGTGGTTCTGAGAATGCCTGTGATAAGCATCTGAAGGCAGAATTGGGCAGAGAAATATTCTAATCCTATTGATAGGAGAAGAAAGGCAAAGGAGCTGGGATTTTTCACCCTATTTATCATGTTTTAATTAAGCTGAGACTTTGTTGTGTCGTTTACAAGTAGGAAGAATACACAGGCAGCTGCATTTTACATATTGAGTGATTATAAATAGAAGAATTAATACAGAGAAGATTAAAAAGCTATGTGGATAATGGGTGTCTATTACCTGCTGAAACACTATTATGTTTTATTAAATAAAGGCAGTCTGTATACCCACTTTTTTGAAATGGAATTTTTTAAGCAAGAAAGATTGGAACCAGAATTCTGAGCCCATGGATGTGTAAGAGAAGCTTTCTTGAGATTTTCACTTATAACTTTCTAAGCATAACTTATAATTACATGTTCATTTTATACTTTTTTGTTTAAAAATCTCTCTTTTCTATTAATCAGTGAAGTTAGAAACCATCTGTTCTGTTCACTGCTGTTAGAACCTGGCATAATGTCTGGCACAGTATAGGTACCCAATAAATATGTGTGGAATAAATGAAAGGATAATTACTAAAGAGATTGCCTACCTAAAAGTATTGAGAATAATTGACAAGTTAAAGAGAAAGACATGGGAAAAGAAGTTGAGTAATTAATATATTCACTTTTACTAATAAAAATGTTGACATGATGGAAACTGATTAAATAAGAACAAAATTTTACAAGGAATTAGTGCAAAACTACTTTTTCTGAACATATTCTTACCACAATTTGTGACAAATACTGTGTTACACTTTGAATGGGAGGCATATATCTAGAAAATCTAGCTCCGTTCAAAGGAGCTGGGGTTCTAGGAGGAAAAATTGGAAAGTCCTCAAACACCATAACGTGAATTTAAAAGTCAGGATGGTGCTCCCAGTGAAAGCTGGATTAGAAGGTGTGGCATTCTAAACTGTGGTTTAGAGATCACTTATATGCCACTTAAAATTCTATTGCATGAGTGATATCTAAACTACAACTTCCTCTATCCTAGACTGTATTACTGTAGCTAAAGTGCTATTTCTTAGTTTGTTTTTTTTTTTTCCATTTCAAATGTTGCCTACCAAATTCCTACCATGGAAAACTCTCAGATCTCTTCCAAAAAATATATTTTTTCTTTTCCTTAATTTTTTCAAAACTGTTATATCAACATTTTTGGTTCAATTTTGATTTTATGTTTACATTACTAAGACTACGAATATTATTTTCATCTAAGTCATAAAAGATTATCTTATTTAAAAACCCAAATTTCTCTTAATTATCCCCAGATTCTTTAAGAAATCTCTCCATATTTTCAAGCACAGGAGGTAATCTCTTAGGTAATCTCTGTCCTCCTGCTCCCATTGGATGTTCTCTTAGCAATGTCCTGGTACTTCCCTAGGCAATCTCTCTGGAATTCCCTTTCCTTGAGCTGAAACTCTGATTCCTGAATCTAGTGTTCTCCTGTTTCTTACTTTCTTCCCTCTTCTTGAAGAAACACATTCTCCAATAATTTCCCATGGAAAAATACAAGTAAATATGTTGATACTTTGCAAATCTGAAAATGCTTTGTTCAACCCTTACATTTGATTTGCTCGTTTTGTTCCACACTTACACTTAATTTGCTGGGCATAGAATTTTGGAATGGAAATCATTTCCTTCAGAAAGTTTAAGGTATTGCTTCACTGTCTTCTCACTCCTAATGTTGCTGTTGAAAATCCTGTTGCCGTTCTGATGCCTGAACCATTGCTCCTGGTTGTTCTGAAATTTCTCCATAATGTGTCTTTTTTTCATTTATTGCTCTGGACACTCTCGTCCTGGCAAATTATGATCTTACTTTCTGGGGATTTTTTTTTTTTTTTGTAGTATTGCATTGGCAGTTTATTCTTTCATTTTTTCTCTAGTGTTTCCTTCTTTTTGAAATGCTTATCATTTAAAAGGTGGACCTCTAGTTTTATCCTCTAATTTTCTTGTCATTAGCATCCATTTTCCTTCTTTTCTTCTTTCTACTTTCTGATAGTTATTTTTATCTTTGTTTAACAATGCTTCTTAAAAGTTGTGGGTTTTTTTGTTTATACTATTATATTTATAGTTTAAAAGAACCCTCATTATTGTGAATATTCTATTATATGGCATCTTGTTCTTGTTTCATGGATGATAATCTCTTCTGATCTATGTGCCTATTCATTATATATTTTTGAGATTATATTCCATCCTTTGCATTGTTTCTGATTCCTCTTTCCTATTGCTTGATTGTTTGTTCTTAGTCTTTGTCTTTCATGTTAGAGATTTTTCTCCAATGTCTGGGGAATCTGTCCATTCATTCACATTTAAGACTGAAGCACTAATAAATCTCCTGGAAGGTTTTGTTCACATGGGCTTTGCAACTGGCTTCAAAGGAAGGTGATTTGAGTGGCCAACTAGGCAGAGAGAAGTGGGCTGGTGATGACACCTGCAGTGCAGACTTTCACTCCATCCCTCTGTTTATACTGTGTGTTTTAGTTTCCTAGGCTGCTTAAAGCAGAAACCATGAAATGTCTTGACTTAAACAATAAGAATTTATCAGCCTACAATTTGAGGCTGAGAAAACATCCAAATCAAGTCATCATCAAGACAATGCTTTCTTCCTGAAGACCATCGGCTGGCAATCTTTGGCTCCTCTGCCATATGGCAAGGCATATGGCAGGGTCTGCTGGTCTCTCCCATCTCTTCTGGGTTTCATTGATGTCAGCTTCTGCTTCTGTGGCTGCCTGGCTCTCTCTCTCTCTCTCGCTCTCTCTCTCTCTCTTTCTCTCTCTCTCCTATTTATAAAGAACTCCAGTAAAAGGACTAAGAACCATTCTGATTGAGGTGGGTCACACCTTAACTGCAGTAGCCTCATCAAAATGTTCTACCTACTAAGGGTTTATACCCACAGAACATGTTTTTCTGGCGTATATACAACTTCAATCCACCCAGACTGTGGTACTTCACCCTTGCCCTCAGATGTTCTACTTAGTCTGCTCAAATCCAAAGCCTATTTTCATTATTATTTTATTTTGAAAGAAGCTTTAGATTACATAAATGTTATATCCAAAATTTAGGGGATTCACATCTAGCCCACTTCCTCCCCCACACACACACTTTCCCCCATTAACATCTTTCACTAGAGTGAAACATTTGGTACAAATTGATGAATTGATATTGAAACATTGCTACTAACCATGGTCTATCATTTACATTATAGTTTACACTTTCAACTGCACAATTATTGTCATTGCAGTGTCAAGCAGGACAATTCCAATGTCCCGAAAATTCCCCATGTTACACCTGTTCTTCCCTGTCCCTCCCTCAGAACCTCTGGTGACCACTGTCTTTATATCAATGTTACAAGTTCTTCTATTGCCAGAATAATGTAAATGCCTTACCTCTGCATTTTTTGAGATGTAAATTACAGATTTACAGGTACATATATAATTCACTTAGTCCTTAAAAAGAAGTGATACTTACATAGGGATAAAATATTGATTTATAACAAGAATGACAACTTCTGAAATATGAAAATATCTACTTGAAATAATAGGAAAAACAGGATACAAAATCAAATGCACCATCATCCATGTGGAATCTAAGCCCCCTCTCGATATAGAGGTAGAGTGGACATCACCATTCCAGGGTCCACAGGATGGAGGAATAGAATATGGATTAACTGATATTCTACTATGGAACTATTGTGATTAGTAATGGAAGAAATTGTAGCATTGATGTTGAGAAAGTGGCCATGGTAGCTGCTGACGGTAGGGAGAGGGAAGAAGGGATATGATGTGGGGGCATTTTCAGGACTTGGAATTGTCCTGGGTGGTATTTCAGGGACAGATGTTGGACATTGTATGTCTTGCCATAGTCCACTGGGTAGACTGAGGGAGAGTGTAAACTGCAGTGTAAACCATTATCCACATGGTGCAGCGGTGCTCCAAAATGTATTCACCAAATGCAATCAATGTGCCACAATGAAGAAAGAGGTTGTTGATGTGGGAGGAGTGTGGTGAGGGGGTTGGGAGGCATATGGGGACCTCATATTTTTTTAATGTAACATTTTTTTAAAAAAAATAGAGAAAAAATTTTAAAAACAAAAAAATCAAATGCATTCACTGATTACAATGTTACAAAATTTATAAAAGCCTTTTTATAAGGATCAGAAAAAATACGGAGATGTTAATGCTTGAGTTTTTTTTAAGTTATGTTTTTTATGTTTAAGTTTTTAAATTTTTTTTGCTGAGATTTAATATAAATATTTATAGAAAAAAATAATATCCTCCACTTAAGATAATTTTTATAACCAGTCACTAAGAAAAAATTATTTACAACTTTTCTTTGGCTCATAATAAAAAAAAAATGTTGTCAGTTTTATTTTTATGACATTGAAATGTAAATTGTTTTCGAATGGAAATCACCATAGAAAGCATATTTTCTGAATTTACAAGATAAAGATAAATATTTATTTAAAGTATGAAGCCTTTAAAAGAAAAATATTATCAAAGTCTTTGTTCCAGGCCATCACACCCACAATAAATTTACTGAGACCCTGTGGCAACCCAGATCATGTAATAAAACCTCTTATAATGGAGTTTTTAAACTTATTAAATTCCTAGCAGAAAATTCCAGTGGTAATTCCAGAACTTTGTGAAGATCTAAGCCATATGATGGGAAATTATGGTAATGCTGGAAAAAAATCTCTCCAAGACTGGAAAGTAAAAGCAGATTTTTAATTCATTTTTAAAAATCCTTAATTACCTAGTGGCTACAAACTGTTCAAGAGCAGAGACAGATTGTGTAATCTTCCAATGTACTTTATTTGGAAGGGTTTCAAAAAATGTCACACTTAAATTATTACATGTGTAAATGCCTTCACAGATTTTAAGGGACAGAAAGACTCCATTTAATATTAAAACTCTATTTTCATCACTTATTATTGTTTAGCATTAATCTGCATACACACATATCTTGGTTTACACTTTCAATCATTATGCACAGATTTGTCTTTTCCTGTTTTTTCAATGAACATTGTATCGTATGTGCATGTCCCTGTGTCATCATTCTTGATGACTGTCTACTGTCAAATCTTGTCTTGGAAAACAGAATTTTGCGTAGTCTATGAAAGTCAGCACTATCTCCAGCCTAGAGATTGAACACAAACTAGGTTGCTTCAAATTTGGTTACTTAACCACATCCCTGTCATTCAATATAAGGCTCGTTTCTAAGTTTTCATTCTTTAAGGGCTCTGCTGAACACACCTTTCTACAAATTGCCACCCCCTTTTTTGGATTATTTCCTTATGAGAGATTCCACTAAACTGAAAATAAACCAATGTTATTTGTATGTTGGCATTTTTTTTTCTAGTGACTTTTCTTATGCATGTTAATTTATTGCCCATACAATTTGTACTCTGCTCCATATGTATATAATATTAAATATATATCATGGCTACCTTAAATATTTTTCATGTTAATAAAATTTTCCTAATAGTTTTTAGTGGCTCCACCAAGCAGATGGACTAGCTTACTGATCAACCCCTTTCTGGACTAAGTTGGTTAATTTTTTCCAGTGTTATAAATAAGAATGCCTGAACTTCTTCACTTATTTCAGAGTAGGTCCCACTGTGAATAGCCTATCTAGGTATATAGCCTGAAGCCTGGAATCTTGACTCATGGTTCAGCTGGTTTATAGATAGCCTAATGGCAGGAATATTAAAGAATGAAGACAAGCTTAAAAAATAAGATAAAAAAAAAAGGGAATACATTTACGTGATTTTTAACTTTTTACATTCAGCATTCTTTATTTCCCTTTGTAGTTCCATGGTATCTTACATATTCATTGTAGAAAAATTTTAAAATACAAATAGACATAAAGAAAAGAAAGTCACCCTAAATCATACTACCTAGAAATGATTACCATTAACACTTGGATGCATGGCTTCCAGAGAGGTAAAATGTGAAGCACAGGCAAACCAAGGATTCATAATTTATTTCAATAGTTTCTATGCTACTCTCTCTACTTTTTATCAACCTGAGTAGTCCCTACAGGCACTGACACTAGCTCAAGACAGTACAAGGACTTCTCTATCACAGGATATTTCAAACCTCAGGAAGCTTATCACTAGCATGAAGGTAACTCAGTCTCCCCCACGTGCCACTCCCCCTTCTGTATCCCAAAAAGAAAAGAATTCTTTCCATCCAAGTCAATGCTTTAACTTTTCTTCTATCTGCTTCCTCACCCCATTTTTTAAATGACTTTTTTTTACACTTCAATGTGCCTTGTGTGTCGGTCAACGTAGGACTGGGAAGAGGAACAAAAGAAGAGATGGTAAATCATAGGCCTGATTCAGGGAAATTTAGGCCCCAGAATCTCACTAAGCCTACTTTGAAATCTTCAAGTATTTAGAGACTGCAAAGCCTTTTTATGAAAAAAAAAATCATCTCAAATTTGAAAGTTGCCCTAAGATTGTCAAAATTACTTTGAAATCTTCTCTTGCTTTGGTAAATTTATATATAGAGAAAAAGACAGCATTCATTTAAGCTTTCTGGATTCAGTTTCTGAAGAGAAGTGAACTAGCCAAAGCTGCTGAAATACCTTCAAAATCTAGGACAATTGAACAAAATAATTGCTGAAATGTCTAACTCCTCATGTTTTTTTAAAGAGTACATAAACGTCGATCCAACTTTTTAAAAATTAGTAGTACTGAATGTTCAGTACATTAGACCTGTTGAAAAATAAATGCTGTTGATGGAAGTGTATCCATTTGTAGTACAAATAAACTCTCCTGAATAATTGTATAGATTTATCAAAGTTCCTTCT